>NC_060882.1:29260919-30656730 GCF_021901495.1 Neodiprion virginianus
TGCTACTACTACTACTACTACTATTACTATTATTATTACTATTATTATTAATATTATCATTATTGTTATCGTTATTATTATTATTGTTATTATTATTATTGAAATTTTTAGGCCCTGAAGCCGAAACTCCCTAAGGGCCTTACATAAACAAAATACATAATTTTTGATGCAAGTAGAAATAATGATTAACATCTAGAACGAAATAATAATTCAAACGCTACATAACTAACACTATATAGTAATATGCTATTATAATACCACGTGACGGCGACTCCAAGTGAACTGAATTTAAACATAATGAAAAATTATTATTATTATTATTATTATTATTATTATTATTATTAATTTTTTTTCCATTTTTTAAATTTCTTTTTTTTTTTTTTTTCATATCGCATAACTTTTTGTCGTAGTCGAACACGTCATTGTCACCTGTTACACTTGTTGCCTTATATGAATATTGCTAGCTACTTTATAATATGTGTAATACGTGGACTGGTAACATTCCCCGCGGGTAAAAGCGAGACGCGCGATTCAAAAATTATCCAAAAACGATATATTTCACACGAATATATGCGTTAGAAGCGGTAATTTATTCATTCGTTAAATGCATTATGTGTATATACCTATATATACAGAGTCAACTTTTCGTTGAATTGTCTATTTTTATTGTTGGGTTATTTTTTTATCATCACTATTACTAATATTATCGTTATCATTATCTTTATCTTTATCTTTATCTTTATCTTTATCTTTATCTTTATCTTTATCTTTATCTTTATCATTATCATTATCATCATCATCATCATCATCATCATTATTATTATTATTATTATTATTATTATTATTATTCCTGTTTTTGTTGTTGTTGTTGTTGTTGTTGCTGTTGTTATTCTTATTATTATGATTTTCCCTTGTAATAAAAAAATTCAATTCCATTAAAAGAATTGTATTTCCCATTTTCAGGCCAACGAATTCTTCCGTATTATTTCGCTCCCACCAATAATCGCTCGTCTCGCATATCGCGGTTCGCTTCGGCCCTTTGATCGTTGCGTTTTGATACTGTGTGTAGGTATGTATCTAATCGTCTCTCTAGGTTGTAGGTATAACACGTGGGAACGGGTGGTGTTGAGCTTATACAGAATTAAAGAAACTTATTACAAGCATGAAAATAATACAAAGCTGGGCTCCTTTCATTTCACCTACTTCAGCATAACTACCCGTCGTATTTAGTTTTGATTTTCGAACTTATTTCTGGATTCGTTTGTGTTCTTTGGATGAATATTTTTATATTTCGTATCGTTTCAAATATACATGATCCGCGGCGATTCGCCGCCTAAATCGCGATCCTTACTACACAAATCAATTTCACCTATTTCCAAATGTATTGTAGTGCATATGTATGTATATTGTGTGTAGATCGTAGATATATTATATTGATAGCCCTCCTAGTATACCGCGTTTCGTTTCCACAATATTATACTTCCGCTCAGCGGACATATATGTATATAGTATAATATATGTATAATTTGCGATCATTATTCATAACTTATTATTTATATTTATACTCATATTTATGCATATAATATTTTTTTTCTTTTCCTTAAATGTTTTTTCCCCTCTTACTTTATTTTTCCTAATCTAATTCGTGCGGTGTGCATATATATAATATGTACCTATACGTATATGTATTGTATATAGAATTGTCTCTTCTTTCTTTCATCATAATCATATATATATATTTATATATATATATATATAGTCGCGCATGGACGACACTGTGCAATATTGAATTCCTCGTGATTCAACGTTCTTTTTTTTTTTTTTTTTTTTTTTTGAATTTTTTTTTTCCTTTTTTACTTTTATTTTGGGTAATTTTTTGGGTCTTTTTTTCTTATTTTTTTTCTTTCCCTTCTTCACCTCTCCGTAATGGTGATCGCGAGAGAGAAGGAGAGCGGGGAAATTCAAACGCGACTATTTTTCGAGATACGTCGTTGTCGTTTTCGACGCCATAAAAGGAAGAGAAAAAAAAAGGAAAAAAACAACTTCACGCTACGTCGTGACGCCAGATTGCGTTAATGTTGATCATTTGTCCTTTATTCATACATCCAGCTAAAAACGTTTGAATCATTGTAAAAATAATCGGTGCAATAGATTGATCGATTGATTGACTGATGTATTTCACTTGTTTTCTTTGCACCGATTCACCACGATTGGCGAATAAAAGTTTAAATGTGTTTTGTAAGCAAAAAAAAAAAAAAAAAAAAAAATGTCACTGCGTATTTGAATTTCCATTAGGTTCGGTAAAAATACAAATGTTGAAGCAAAAAAAGAGTCAACGAGCGTAGAACCTAATACTACAATAGTTTCTGGTGACGACTCGGCGAGATGTAGGCATAATTCAAATTCTCAGTATACTGCACTATGCAGGAAATATATTTCCATTTTTAATTGCACTTTCCTCGCCTTTGAATTTCTCTGCGCACTGATGGTTGTATATTTATATGATACATAACTAACTAACTAACTAACTAACTAACTACCCGTCTATAGCTAAGGTAAGTAACTAACTACCCAACTAACTACCTAACAAACCATCTAACCAACCGGCCAACCAACTGACTAACCAGTTAACCAACTAACTATAACCACCTAACTATATCGGCTTTCAATACACGTAATTCTTTCTATTATATAATTTATACATATTTTACGCGTGTATTTTAACTATTGCACACAGGCGATTTAGGGGTGCGATGCCTGCGCGACGTTCAGTTTTCAATTCGCAATTTCGGGTGTTGACCAGCGATCGGAGCTACGATTTTAGTTCACATTCAAGTTCGAGGCACGTATTGACACGTAACGGTCGATTAATCGTTACAATAATTAGAAAAAAAAAGAGACGGCGATTTTGCACGAGAGCCGTGAGTTGAAAAAAATTAGCATTTTTCGTCGCAAACGTTTCGCGGGGAGAGAATTGCTGCAGTTCGTATCGACCCCGTATTCAAAGACTCATTCGCTGGGTTAAGATTCAGCGACTCGTTCCAAGTTTTTGTTTCCTTTGCAATAATTTTATTTTATTTCCTATATTTGAGTTTATAAATTCCGTCTTGAATTTTGCGAAACAAATTACAATTACGTGCCTGGATAAAGAAGAAACTACTTCAACACGTCAGATTCAACTTGAACGGTAAAAGAGAATATGACGAATCATGGTATTCAACGTTTTTCTTTTTTTACCAAAGATAAAACGCTTTCCTTCCCTTCAATTTTCTCTTTTCTCCTAAAAAACTACAGGCAAGTGGTCATTCAACACGCCGGTCTCTTGAAATTGCGCTACAACGTGGTTATTACCACAAGTTCAGATTCTACATTATACGAAACTGGCAAGATGCGTATCTCGTTGAATAAAACGGCAGCACCGCACCCCTACGCCGCGTCAAATCATGCACTCATTGTCTGCAGTTACCGATAAACTGGCGCACGTAATATGACAATGGTAATAATAATAACAATAACAATAACAATAATAATAATAATAATGATAATGATAATAGTGGTACAATACGACACAGCATGACGACGATGATAGTCGAATGAGAACGATAATAGTAATAATAATAATAATAATAATAATAATAATGATGATGATGATGATGATGATGATGATAGTGATAGTGATAGTGATAATAATAATAATGATCACAATAATAGTGATAATAATAACAAGAGCGAAAGCAGAGTGTGCAATAATGTCATCAGAAACAACGCTGCGTCTTTGCTCCGTTTTAAAAGAGTCACGGGTTTGTCCGTTGGCATAGTTTGGTGTGTCAGTAGCCAGCCAGCCAGCCTGGCAGCAATGGAACGCGGCTCCGTTCGACCCGCATCCGGAAGCCGTTCTCGGTTCAGCGTCAACGGAAGTCGCGAAGAGACGGGCCTTGGCGGAGGGATGGTTCCTCGGTGTGATCGGCGTCGGTCTCCTTCGCCGGCTCGTCATTTTCCTTCTTCTTTTTCTTCTCCTTCTCCTTCTCATTCTTTTCCTTCTTCTTCTTCTTCTTCTTCTTCTTCTTCGGCGTCGTCGTTGTTGGGCGTACCTATTGCTGGGGAGGGGGAGGGGCTCAAACCGGAAGTGACGTAGCAGTGGTGTCGCTGGCGAGTGCGTGTTTACCATCACACTAGAAGACTAGGCGCCAGCCAGTCCTCATCCGCTAGCTGGACCGCAACCAAGAACACACTTTACCATTTGAACACACAAACGCTGATTAAGTATGGTGTCCGATCTCGAATTTAAATCATTTAGTATTCATCTAATTTACACGCGTGCCCACGTATGTGCAACTATCATTTACCAAAGCTCGCTACTCCGATACCATTCCCCATTTACCATCAAAGAAACAAAACGGGGATTCGAGAAGTTTGCCATTTGGAATTGACAAACACGAGCAAAGAACAAACCGTATAATACTGATGCAAATCGGCACATGACACAACGAACGAGATACGTATATAACTAATGTATATTACAAGTGAGGTATAAAAAATTTTGCGTATTTCGTGCAATATTCTAAATACGCGCAAAGCGCCAAAGCCTGATGGAACGTTTCAAAGCCCGATGCTTGCTCGATAAAGTTTATAGGCTATTCGAATTGTCGAGATAGAATTTGACAGGGAGATCGGTCGGTGCTGCAATTTTTTTTCTATCAAGCTTCGCGTAACTCTTTCCGGGTGGTTAGTTAGTGTATCGAATACGCGACCCCCTCTAGCTGAGCCGACCCTGCGCAGATTCCAATAGGCACTTAATCGAAATTGCCCCACTCGTCACGAGAACACTCTATAACCGTCACGCTCCTCTGATGCAGGGGTATTTTATTTACCTGAGCATTCTCACGCGCGAAACATTCGACTTTGCTTATTGCAGCCTCGACTGTAATTTATCGGTCTGAAACCCCGGACAACCCTTACCCGTATCGTATGGAATTTGCATGAATATAGGATACAAATTTTTCAGAAATCGCGAACCCAAATAAAATAATTTTCACAATTGAACCAGCAACGAAACCATACCACCATAATTACTCAATAATATAAACACACAAACATGCGCGTTAAAGTTAATGTATATTTGCATAGTACGGACATTAGATACACATGCGGATAGGTCTCGAGTGTCCGGCTTCACTTTATTACGAATCTTGAAGACCTCGTATGTAATTGTAATTTATGTCAGAGATAAATTTTTTTTATTCCCTACTACAGGGACCTTTTCTTTTACTATCCTTTACTATTCTCACAAATTCTGAGGTACTGTCGTAAACAAAAGATCAGGACGTCGTCATATTTGTATTTACCGGATTCCGATTAAAGGTTGAAAATATTTCGAATACATGGCGGCTTTTAAGGTGAAATATATTCAATCCGGACACTCGTTACATTATAAAAAACAAAAACCCAGATATTTCATAATATGGTGAACAAAATTCCATTGCAATAAGAATCATGCTGAAAATTCCACGGTGCACGGAGAGAAATTTTTGTCCAAATCCATAATCAACAGAGTTTTTTTTTCCTTCAGTAATGTACGGATTTCCAAACGTATGATAATATCGGAAATAATTAAATAGTGAATGAAAAATTTATAGACAAAAGCGTGCGAATCACAAGACAGTTATCAAACGTATATAAAAAACAAACACATTCCTAACTCGACGAGCCGATACTCCGAGACCCAGACTGATTTTTTTCTCAAGGCATCCCGGTCAAGGTGGGTGAACAAAAAAAAAAAAAAAATAACAACTCCAAGTACGAAATTATTCGACTGAAAAATATACAGTCTGTGCCTCGCAGCCGTCGAATTCAGGGAATTACTTATACGGGGTAGAAACCGACCTGGAACTGTTGCATGGGGTAGGCCATCATCTGGGCGGGCGGGGGCGGGGGTGGTGCTGCCGCCTGGACGCCGGGGGGCGCCGACACGGTGGTTGCGTGGTGCGGGGGAAGCTGAGGGCCTCCGGGAAGTCCCTGGCCCCAACCAGCGGCCGTTCCCGCCGCATGAACACCCATCCCCATCCTGCGGGAGGAAGAAAAAGGGTAAAAACCAAGGACGAGGCGTCTTTGGATACGAAAGTACGACAATCCCGGCGTATAACAATTGAATACCAGCGAATGAACAAATTGTCGAAGTCAAAGTATGTAATCCATAGGTGTGTGTGTGTTTGTGTACTAGATATGTTCTTAAGGGCAGTGAAATCGAATTTCGATTATCGCACCCCTCGAATTGGTTCGAAATAATTTAACGAAACGTTGCATTTCTTTTTCTTCCATATTTACCTACCCCTAAAAATTACAAGAAAAAGTAACGCTTGCTAAGTGTGGGTAAATATGGAGGAGGAAAAAAAAACATACGTAAAATTTTTTTTAAATCATTTCGAACCAATTTTAGGGGTGCGACCATCGAAAATTCAGTTCACTCTTCTCAAGGACATTTCCAATGTATACCCACGGTGATTTTGACATGACGGTTCGTTCGTTCACCGGTATATTTGCCTTACTCGAAAAGTGATCAGATATAGCGGGTAGTATCACGTGTTTCGCTCACCCCATGTATTGGGCCTGTTGGTACCCCGCGAACTGTCCGTAGGTGTAACCCTGCATCCCCTGGAGGAATCCACCTGCGGCCTGCATCTGTGTCGCGGTTGTCGGATACGACTGGGGTGGATACCAGTAGCCGAGCTGTCCGGCACCGCCGATTCCACTTCCGACCCCCGCCACCCCCGCGACACCAGCTGCGGCCGCAGCGGCTGCCGCCGCCGCCGCGTAGTAGGGGTAGGTCGCTGAGGTGAGCGTCTGCGGGGTGAAGGGAAGAGAAGAGAAGAGAGAGAAGTGAGAGGACGTTGAAACGTTGGAACGTTGAAACGTTGAAACGTTCGCAATCACGGTAACTCCTGGATAATTGCGGGTGGAAGAGGAGGAGGAAGGAGGCTAGTGGCGAAACGACCACCCTCCACCCCCCACCTCGACCCCCGGCATCCCGTGGAAAATAAAATTACCGCTCCGTTCTCACCTGTCCGGTTTGCTGGGCGTTGTTCGGATCTCCGCTCTCCTTTCCCCAGCTGCACTTCACCGTCTGTCCGTTTATGTCGGTGTTGTGGACCGCGACTATGGCGTGCGTCGCCGATTCTTTCGTGGAGAACCTGCGGGAGGCGGGGAATGAATTGTATTTATCGATTCTAAAACTTACCAGACTCACATCAATCACGACATCCCTCGTCGTACGGTGTATTTGCCAAGTAATATATTTTTTGCATTATCGAGAACGAGCGGAGAATCGATTCCATTTACGATACCCGTGCACCCCACTGCAGGGTGAAGTGCGTTACGGGTAATTATTCTCGGTTCGGTGTAATTTACGCGATATACAATGTATGTATATGTATACACATATACATGCATAGGTATGTACGTGCCCAAGTAGAAACCGCGGCTTTTTATCATCCCCGCGATTCTTATCTTATCCGAGATTTCTATAATGCGTACGTGACTCAGCGGCTAGACGGTTGTGCCGAAAACCGTAACGTGTCGACGGATTGGAGGGTGAGGGAAGCGCGTAAAAAAAAAGAGCCGTCCGATAGGCGGGCCCCGTTTTTAACGGGGCATTATAAAAGTAATCTGGACTGCACACGCTTGTGCTCTCCGAGAGTTAAGAGTTAATAAAATGTTTCTATTATCGCGGGGGCTAGGAAGGTTCAACCCTGCAGATGGTTGAGTTAAGGGTTCGTTGCGTAAGAGATCGACTTCTTTTCTCTATCTTTCTCTCTCTTTTTCCCGCCGCTGTGCGGGACGTAAAATGGCAAATGGGGAAAAACGGGGTAAGGATGTAATGGCTGGAGGGAAAAGCTCACCCCCGTCCCCGGGGAAAACGGGATACGAACAGACGCGTCGCCCGGCTACCGTGCGGCATTATGAATTGCTATCTGCCGGGCGTCGTATATCGAAATATGTATATCCGAAGGGATCAGAGGTGGCGTTTTTCACTCCGCCTGCTTTTCCTGCCTTCGTGCTCTGTAGCCGGAGCCGCGTCAAGATATACCCAGGCAAAAGAGAGGAAGAGGATGGCGTCCGCCAATTTCCATCGCCAAAGTTCGAATCGTTTCTTATGAGATTTTCCGATGCCGTTTTCATATAACCGAACGTCTGCAGTGTATACACGCGTATAAAGGCGAGGTAACTCCGCGTGAGTCGCCTTTTCTCTCGTACAGCGCGCGTGCCTTTTTACATTATATTCTTACGTCGAATGAAAGGAAAACGTTTTCCATTCGACCAAAAAATCGCATCCCTTGTACGTAATAACTTCTGGGCAATAAATGTCTGGCGATATCGAAACGTTGAATGACTATCGATCCCGAAACGGAGCGTTGCATCAAGACTGTAAGATCGAGCCGCCGGCGGCCGTTGACTCGGCTAGTCGTTGAATACGCGAATATTAGCGTTCGCTAATTAAAACTATGCCGGCTGCCCGACGACGGTTCGCGAAAAATAGCGGGTGAAGTTCGAGAGTAAAGGGCGAGTCGCGGGGTCGGGAAATTTCGCGGTCTGCAAATTGAGCGGTGGTGTACCTACCCACGGATGCCGGCATTCGGCGAGCCGAGGGTGACTGGCTAATTCGTTGATTAAAAATTCAAATGAACCTGGAAGACTGAGTTTCGCTCGGTGGAAGGATACGTGCATGATTCGCGGGAACTCCGGAGGGGGAGGGGGGGGGGGGGGGTGAAGGGAGGCAAAAAAAAATCGCTCAATTCGTTTCAAAATCACGGGCTGGACGGGACACGGACGGGGGCGATGTGCGAAAAAGTTTGAAAGAGTCGGAAAATAAGGCGCGCGAGTTCTTGCCGGGGGCGCGAAAAAGGATCCCGGCCGCTTCAAAGTGGCCGCAGGTCTGACGGATACCCGGACTTTTGTGTCCGGGCTGCGAGGGTTTGTTGGGGGTTGTTTGTTTGTTCTCTGTGCGCGGGGGCGGTTTTATTCAACTTTTCCGCATCGGGGTTGAGGCGGGGAATTAAAAGCCGACGAATCGCAGGTGAAACTCTTGGCATCCGAAAGGGGGAAATTGTACGTCGATTTGCAGTGCATATAAGCGACGTTTGTACGACGAACGGTAATTATTCTGGGCAGCCGAGCGCGAGCCATTTCTTTGTACGCGGAAATGGGCCGAGAGTGGAGGGAAATTGACATTCATATAGAACGGAAAAAGCTCGGAGTTACTTCGGCCGAGGCGCTCTCCCGAGTTCTTTTCTTCTTTAACCTTTTCTTTTTCACCCTCCTCACTTGCCTTTCCTTGTACCGGGGCGAATCACTCCCGAGGAAATTGATCCGGGTGTTCGAATCTGTTGCAAACGTCAACGTTCAATCGACGAAACGATCATCGCTAGGGGAGGAGAGCGAACGACGACGTTTGCTGTCTGCGGTTACGCGCCTCTGCGATTTTTACTTCACTCGCGAAAAATTGGCGCGGGTAATTGATGCTCTGTAGATTTGATCGAATGCGGAAATTACGAAGCGGAGCACTAACCGAACCCGAATATTGTGCGGGTAGAAAATTTAACACGTAATTATAGACATTTAATTTCACTCGGTTACTAATTAAACAGGCTCGATAGTCAATGGCGGAATTTCAACCGGTTATACACGAATGACCGAGTGGCAATCAACGATGGAATTTCACCTGCTTGATATTTGGTGGAATGATCACAGAGTGGTGAAATAACGCGGGGGATCGGGATATTATTTTCGATGAGAAATGAACCGCGGCGTTTAATCAGAAGTACGAGGTTCCGGCCCAATTGCAAATCGAACAACATCGAGTAGCTGCTGCGGTTCTAACAACGCGAGAATTGAAGAGGTTGAAATCGACGTAATCAAATACCGTATTCGAATTTTAATAAATCATCGTAAGCCCTCGTCTACGTTGAAGCAGACGCGCGTGCCGCGCGTGTGTCGGTGAATTGGCTCAAACGCGACTTTCACGCGGTAAAAAACCCCGGCGTGCACACACGCGTCGATCGATTCGCGAGCGGGGGATGTTACGTAGAATTAAATAAAAGCGAACCCTTACTCGTAATTGAATTATCAACTTTACCGCGTTATCAGGGCTTTCAGTCTACCCGGCCGCGTTGAAAATGAGAAAGTGAGAAAAGAAGAAAAAAGAAAAACAAAACGCCACCGACAATTTATCCATACAATCAACAACATTCCCGCCGATCGATAAAACTCGAATTTCAAACGTCTACTTTGCGATTAGACCATGCACATACCTATTATACCGCACGTTTCTGAATAGGTCACTGTGTAATTTGCTAATGGCGAGCATATTCCGTGACAGACATACGTATATGTTCGTATATCGAATGCTCGCGGCGCGTGTCTTACGGGTTAGTCACGGCGAAAAAAGAATCGCGTCGACGAACCCCTTGAGACGAATTGATTCTTGTTCTTGAATTTTGTAAACACGTGATCTTACCTATAATGTTTGGCACGCGGTTGGTATGAAAAATTAGCTGCTTTTGGTAGATACGGCATGGAATTTTTGGAAGATAACCGTTTCGACGAATCGAATGCTTACAAAGACATCCGCCACATCCGTCACATATTTCGTTCCGAGAGTTTCCAGCCCCTGAAAAAATGTGCGATCCGTGGTGTAAAAATAGCAAACGAATCGACTCCCGTAGAGCCAAGGAGAAAGAACGAAGCCAAGACTCTCGAGACTTCGGGACTTTGGTTAACTCGTCGGTGTGAGGGGGGGGGGGGGGGGGGGGGGCGGTAAGAGCATGCATGGGCACATACGGACCGTAAATCGTGGTGATCGCTTCTAGGCTCGTGCCTCCGCTTTGCGGCGGCGGTCGCGTGTGTCCGGCTTGCGTTGGTGGTCGTGGGGATCGCGGTGCAAATTGATAGTCCGTGCAGATCGTGATCCAGCACGTGAATCCTCGAGGAACCGAGCCGGAAGGTATCCCTGGAGTTATACGATATCGCGTATCAAGCTACACCGAAACTAAGTACGGAATCGACCAATAAATGCACCGCGATGGCCGATTCATCTCGAAAGATTAAGGGCAGACGTACGCAGAATCAGTTACGATCTACAACCCCCACAGAGATTTACGCCGTTCGCTTACGCGGTTCCCTTCCTCATTCCGTCAATCGCCGACGTTATTACGCGATAAATTCTTTTCACATACCGAACGACGAGGGATGAATGTATGAAAAATCAAGGTAACACAACGTACGCATGTTGAAATATTATTATATTCACAATGTTATTCCACTCACCTGACAAACGCGTATCCCTTATCCTTGAAGACGCGTATCTCCTGTATGGAGCCGAAGGGCGAAAAGGTTTTCTGCATGAGTTCTTCGGTGAGACCGTTTGTGAGGCCTCCGCAGTAGACGGTGCAGTTTGTGGGGCTGCTTTGATTATAAACTTCGTCGAAAGTGAGCGGCTTTGAGTTTGCTGTAAGCAGGGGAACAACTACCTCTTAGCTGATATTCCGAGTAGGTCGGTTGGTAAAACCTCGGATGACTCGCCGGCTCGCCAAACGCCAAAGCCAGACGCTTTCGCCCCCCCCCCCCTTCATCCGCCTTCTTTTCATCTCTCGTCAATTTTTTATCCCCCCCCCCCCCCCTCGATCACTGCTTTCAAATCGCGCATCTTACGGCACGAAAGTTTCGTTAAACGAAGACATCGCCGGTGAATCCCTTTCCCTCCCTTTGTTTTCTCCTCGAGTGAAGCGGCGTCGCGTCGGGCATCGGCGTTGCGTGACGCTTGCGAGGGAGGCTGGTTTCGTTTGGTTCGGTTATAGGCAAAGCGTGTATTATGGGTATGTACGCCGGCCCGTAAGTATATAAGACAAAGTGCCGGGGATTCCCGGCACACGCATGCCCGGGTGTACATACCCGACTACACGCGTACAAACACAAACACACGCGCGCGCGCGCGAAATGCGATAAATTCAAGAGCGAAGACGACCCCGACCACCGTCTTGTACAGTGTACGTAACCACCGCAGGTATACGTGCATTACGTGGATACATCTACGTGTACTCGATGTTATACTCTATCTTGGAAATTCTCAAGTTATTATTTAGCCCGAAATTGCGCGGGTGGATGATACCGTGCGTGCGATGCGCACGTAAAGATTAGCCGAGTCACCTACCTGCGATCTTCGTGCGTATTAATAATATATGTTAAGTATTTGTGTCAAAATTTCTTATCATTTCTATTACGTTATTCCAGTTCTTTATACGCATCGTAGATGTATATCGTACCGAGGTAGGACTGACTCTGGGTCACGTCTACACCCCTGAATTCATCGCTGGCCCGATATAATGTATACGGTATACGTTATGCGGTTATATATAGTGCTCAGAAGCGTGTTAATATTATAAATTGCAACTATGATAATTATTATTCGATACTATATAGAATATTGGACGAAAAAGTGTTATTTAAATTTTATAATTGTGGAGAAAAAAATAAATTTTATGTACCAATTATTTTCAAGAGCATATCACACAGAGGTGGAAAAGACGAAGGAGACAGAAAATTCGAATTGAAAACGAAATCAAAATACTACGTAATTGCAGAAAGACGTACGATATGTATTATGTATACCTATGTACATACACAGAGAGACAGAGAGAGAGACAGAGAGAGAAAGAAGAAAACGATAGTAATGAAAAGTCAATCAACGATGTATAAAATACGATACTATATAAATATACTTGGACGAAACGTTCACAGTATACACAAATTTCCATACAGTTATACACACAGTATGGGCTCAATGCCTAATTACATGTACATACTATACACACTATGTGACAATACATACAGAATAAAATATGTTAGTGGGTAGACACAATAATGATACATATATTTAGGTAAGAAAATGATCGAGGAATATGCTTGAAAAGAGAGAAAATAAAATCTGAAAAAAACAAACAAAAAATGATTGAGTAAAATACGAAAGAAACGAAACGATAATGAAAAGAAATAATCGTTTTCGTAAACTAGGAGAGTAAATCGTACTCACTAGAAATTCTCGGCATCATCCTTACGTATATTGTATTATCCAAATAGCTGTACTTGTTGTATACGTATAATTAACGAGCGAGATCCCAGTCAATATTATGCCGGGTGTCTAGCTGGGTAGTTACTAATTCCTCTATTTCCATCTACGCACGCGGCTGAAGAACGCTGAGTGGTTATACACAGACTCTACTAAATCCACATCACTCTGTGTGAACGGAAGAGACGTGTACACGTATATATATATAATGTATACGTATCACCTGTGCGATGAAGAGAGTGCAGGGACGGGAGGTAGAGAAAGAGAACGGAGGAAAAAGAAAAGCAGAAAGGGAAAAAGTGAAAAAAAAAGGGAACGAGATGTAAGCGAAGGGTGGCAAGGAGGGAGAGAAATAGCGAAAAAAAAGAACGCTGAACAAAACTCGGCGCAGAGAGAATTCATGATGAGGGTAAAACCACCCTCGTCGGTTTCAAAGGTCTCCCATATAACCCTGGCTACATCCACTGGAGCGCTTACAACACACTATAACGCGGTGTTATATACGCCTAGAACCCGCGTATGCCATCAAGTATAACGTAGTGAATCTGCACACGAGAATCTATGCATATCCCTGCTTCTATATTCAACCGTGCAGCAACGCCGGCTATAAGGTACTCTGACGTAAGGGCGGAAGTACACGCGCCTCTCTCCGTGTTCCAGACGTAGACTGCACCCGCTGCATATTTAACCTCTATACTCGTATCTGCGCCGAGAAAAGATGATGGTACACGATTCTGAGTGAAAAACTTGACGATTGTTATACCTGCATCAACCGGTTTTTACGCCATTCGAATACCTGTCGACTTTTCGTCGCGCAATTTTTTTCTCCTTCATTCGAGATGGCGATACTTTTTCAATCTCGCCAATCTTCACCCCGACTCGCCGTTTTAAGGTCAGCGGATCGGTTTTTTATCTTGGAATTTTTTCGAAACCACATTTTAATCATTCTTTGGCTAACGTTCGCAATGACTTTCCGATCAATTTTTGAACTCCGGCGATTTGTCACATCGACAGACTTGGCAAATATATTTAGTCCAAGTTTAAATTAAATCAGATAGGATTGCAAGAATATTTTAACTATCTTCACCAGCACTATGTCGAATTCCTCATTTTGAAAGAAGAAAATTTTTTTTTTCTGTTCATCAGGGAGAATAATCATCGAGTGAAAATTTGAGGAAACAGGCGTGTTAAAGCCCCTAAAATCCCCCCCCCCCACCCCGGGGATCAGCTAGCTCGGTACACGGGTGCTCGTTTAACGCTGCAACGAGCTGGATGTCCGTAGAGCCGAGCGGGTCGTTTGTTATCTCGGTTTCAGGTATGTCGGTCGTCGCTCCATGTCACGGGAAGATGAAGCTCTCCGCTCGAGCCCGCCGACAAGAGTTTCCTGGGCGAGGGCGCGTGTGGCCGGCCTATATCCACATCCACCCCATTAGGCAGCTGATTACACGGACATCCCGTCCGCGCGGGGTGACGCGACACGCGGCGATGCACCGACGTAGATTACCCACCCCCACCCCTATCCCCCATCCCCGCAGTCAGCTGCCGCGAGTCTATAACTTTCAGGGGGTGTCCGCCAGTAGGAATACAAGAGGGATTTTGGGTCCAGATTCCTACTATCGACACTTACCGGCATCTTGCCCAGACTCAAGCCTTTCTCCGTTATACCTTGACCGTTGGTAGGAGGTAAGACAGTGAGATTGTTGGTAAAGCAGCGTGATTTTGACCACCGGTCGATAAAGTTGTCGACAAGACGGTGTGGTTCGAATTTCGGTAGATGACATTGTTGGTAAGGCAGCCCGATTGTGACCTTCGTGTAGGTACAGCAGGAGTCGATTACTGTAACGTCATCGAGGAGAAGGGTTCGAGTCCGAATGAGACGTCGTCAAGGGTCGGCAGTAAGAATCTTGACCCAGAACCCCCCTCGTATCGCTACTTCCACCTCTTATTTTTCGCTTTCGGTCATCCGCTACACCTAGTTTCGATTTTTCGAACCCGCGGGGGGATGAAAGGCAGGGCGTGTATTTGATGACGAAGTCCGTCCGTCGGGCAAGGTGAATTATTTGAGTTCTGGTAGGCGAGGGTCGTGTGTCGGGGGCGGCAGGGGCGGTGCTCGTAACTTATCGGGAACTTGTCGCGCGGCCGCAAATGCACGGATATGAGCGGAAAGAGAGCGTAGAGATAGCGAGTGGGGCGGGGTGAAATGACGGGGGCGATGATGCGGAGGCACGCGCGCTTACTTTTATGGGGATTCGTATGGGGCGTGAAACCCGAACCGGAAACGCGTGCACGCGCCGAAACCCGAGCACTCTGTAGCAGCCACAGCGAGCAATAAAGTAACGGATCACAAATTCTGATATCTAGGCAGGTATTATACACGCTTCTTGTGCTCCGATATCGATTCTGTTGAAATACAAATTTCCGTACAGGAATGTATAGCCGGAGGAGGCACTATAACGCGAGATTAGGGGCCATTCAAATATTTTGTCACGTTTTTTTTCGCGGCGGGGTTTCAGGAAAGAGGATTTCTCAATAACGACCCGGTGATTTAGGCAACTTACGGCCGGGGAGGGGGAACGAAATTTGTTGTTCTACACTCCGTTGCCGCGTGAAAATGAGATAAAGAAAATTTTTTTTCAACTCGTGAAAATTCGTTTTACGATTTTAGCGTCTCAATTTTAACGCAATATCACGTGAGCGCCGTTTAACTGCGTTGTCGAAGTTGATCGGGTTGACAGAGCAATTTCTCGATAAGGAAGAAGAAAAATGTGTATAACAATGGAAGAACCGATGCAACTTTCGTTGCAAGAGATTCGATTTTTAACGAGATTTTTACTCGATCAACGGAACGGAATACGAAAGAAAAAGAAATACAGGGTTGATTTTTATTAAAGATAAAATGAATAACCGAAAGAAAGCGTAACAAGCAAAAAATCTATATGAACCGACGTTTCATATGCAACGCGCGTAAAATATACATCTCCTTTCACAATATTTCACGATATTATACACAGATATACGCGTGTGCGTCTGTATGTATGCTTACGTCAGATTGCACCATTACCTGACATCTGAAGATTGACGTCCAAGTGTCGATGCGAGCATGAAAAAGTGGGCTGAAAATTAGTCATATTCGTACCTACGTACGCATACAGATATCCACGCACACCCGCTTACGCGTGCGTATGAAAAATTGGCGAAATTTTGACGCGGAGGTAAGAAGCAAAAAAAAAACATCGAAGCAGACGTCACATTACTCGCGTTACACGTTTGAGCTTGTAAAAAGGTGGAATAACACGTGTAAATAAAATACCGTCGCTGTGAGTACTTTGACAAGTGAACGAAAGATCGTATCCTTTGATGTGATTTGAAATTGGCTTATTTTATTCTTCAAAAAATTACGTGCACAGATAATCAATCTAATATTGTCAATTAACCGCGAGTTTCATACGCTGTCCTATAATTAAGGAGGAAAAGAGGAACTTTGTAGGAATAAAATGCATCTCCGACAGCTTCCGGGGCTGGCGTTGTAGGTAAGCCACAGGTATGTAGGTACATGCAACGCACCGCATCCCTCGACTCCGGCACGTTGACGTTGTTCAAGCGGAACGATTTTCGCGGCGTCGCGCCCAATCGAACCGCCACACCTTCTGATTGATATTAATTGGAAATCACCCGCTCGCTGCACCCCGACTCACACGTCGTTCGCCCATTTGTTCAACACTTTGATCACACCCGGCTTCCGGTCGACCGCAGCCTCGGTTCGCTAGTCGATCGAGTAATTCTAAAACGGCCCTATTGCGACAGGTAGCGGTTATCCTTTTCCACCTTGCTTCGCGCTGCCGAATCTGCTTTTTATTCATATTTTGAAAGAAGAGATTGTGTGGAAAATAATTGATTTTTGTAAACGACGATCAAATTGTTTCTCACGGTAGTTTTCGTAAACTATTTCCTCTTTTTGCTTTCTACATTTCTCTTCCTGAATATTATTGCACGTTGTAACAAACGGGGCGACCTTTTTGCGAGTCTTTTTATGAAGAACGTAGAAGAAAAAATTCGGAATGAAAATATTCCTTACCCGTTACCTTCCTTATTCTGTAACCCTTGGATTTCACCAATTTAATTCTCGTATCAGGAACATGCGCGCAAGATATTGTATGTGACCGATGCCGTTACATTCATAAAAAGTGAACGAGTAAGATGAAGAAAAAATTATAACATAAGTGTTATACGTACAAGGTAGTATAGTATTAATTATGAAGCATGCGGTTATACGAAGCCAATTGATACAATACGTATTTTGAAAAGAATAAATTACCACTCAGAGGACTATCAATTTCCTGTATGAAACATGACAAATCAACCGACTCTGGCTCGTCAATATAACGATGATGATAATAATATATCGAAAAAATATAAGTCTAAAAAACATACAACGTCTGCGTATACGTATCCGATATACCTAGTATATAATTCAGCACCCGTCATAAGTTACAGAGTAAGATGCGAATAGGTAAATGTTCCGGATTTGAATAAAGTGTATCCGATTGAGTGGAAAAAAGAGTTCGGAGAAAAATAAAAATAACAGAAGACCGAGGGACGATTACAGAAGTGACAAAAAACAAACGTAAGAAAAGTATTAACGATGTAACCCGTCGGTTGATTAAAAAATAGATGTGGCGTTGACTTGAAACAAATTCACTGTCGTTTGTAAGTAAGGTAGAGATGTAACGTGTTGAATATGTCTCGCCAGAAATTCATCGATAATGTAAATAAATATGTGTGCATCTATCAAAGTGAATGGAAATTGATTCAACTTCGTATGGTAAATAACTAATAGGTATAGTATAACTAATAACAATGAATAATATAAATATCGAGACCAAAATAAGTAATACATACAGTATGTAAAAATGATATAATAATAGTAATGGTAATGATAATAATAATAATAATAATAATAATAATAATAAAATTTAGAGATAATATAGTACAATGTAAGAGTATAAATAGAAGGATATTCAAGTTAAACAATTAAGAGAGTATAAAAATAATTAGGTAAGTATATAATAAGTGAGTAAATAAGTGAGTTAGTGAGTATAAGTAGATCTTCATCTAATATAATAGCAACGACGATGATGATGATGATGATGATGATTTTAATAGTAATAATAACAATAATAATAATAATAATGATAATAATGATAATAATAATATTAATAATAATAATAATAATAATAAGGACAAATGAGAGTTTCAAGATAGCGTTTTGAATTTTTGATTAATTTTGTTTGTTTTTGTTTTTGGTACACTTACACACTTGCTAAATCCCACCCTCTCTTTCATAGTTATCTCCTTAACTCCTGCAAACACCCTCCTGCAAAATATCCTGATTAAAACGAAGTGTCGATAAAGTTTTATTTATTTTCACATCATTCGATTTCTTCGTTTTTCATACTCGAATCGATCAACTTTCAATTTCTCCTCCTGTTTTTTCCTGAGTACTTTATACTGTAAATTTTCTCTCTTACAATCCCTCGCATTCGATATCTCGCATACTCTATTTCGTCCAAAAATGTCATCGAATGAAAAACCATCGCAGCCTCGCCAAAGCGATCAACGTATATTTCGGATTCCGAGGTCAGCGGGTAAAATCGCGCAATTCCACATTTTCCGCACACTGATACGTTAATTTCAACTCCATGCCGAGAACGTTGCGGATATTTCGTAAATTGAATATCGCCTCATTACCGCGGGTCTTTCCGCACGTCCAACACCGCGTATAATGTAACCGTATCACGGTCGTTTCTTTTTATCTTCAAACTCGCGGTGAATCTTCAATGAAGAAAAATATCACCGATAACGCGACCCACGTAGGATCGATATATAAGTTATATATATTTGTATGCACGTCTCTACGTGTGCGTTACACAGACGCAGCCTGTATTGCTTCACGTCCCCGGAAAGAAGCGGTTCGAACAATTCAACGAAACGACGACCCTGTTGTGTCAGCTGCGGGCTGCGGTATCGTATACAGGTATAATACAATGTCAACGGAGCAATTTTATCGTCCCGATATACTAACGATAAGATCTATTCCACAAAGCCTTAAATTCCTTACCACTCACTGGCTATACACGGGGTGAATTCCTATCGTAAGAAATTTCACCGCAATTTATGCCGCTGAAACTTTTACTCTTCTTCGATAAATATTTTTATTACTTCCTGTCTCTTTGCACTCTCCTTTCAATCTCTGATCAAGATAAGCGATTATAGTTTGAATTAAATGGTCTGGGAATTATCAGTGAGATTTTTTCTTTCATGGATACATGCGGAAGTTGTGAAGAATTTTTCTTTAACACACATGATTCGAGATCTGAAAGTCGATTCGAACCTTTGGAAGCGTTGAAAATACCCTGAGATGTGAAATTTGAAAAATTTGAATTAAATAAATAGCGAAGAGGTCAAAAAACGTCAAGAAAAGGAAGACGATTCGTTTGACTTAATTTATTATAGTTATTTTTGTTCCGACATACGTATTCTCGACATTTATTCTCAAACACTTGGGTACTCGAAACTCGTAAAGAGAAACGCTGCTACGGTACATCGCGAGGTTCTGGCTAAAGTTAGTGTTCCGGCGAATTTGAGTAAGGCTGAGGAATTATTTCTTGGCACGCAGAATCGAAGTAGCGTCATTGTCCACGAAAATGTATCGAGATACTTCGTTGACGTTGGACCTTAAATAACTTTTGAATGATTAGATTTATTGTAAAATGATACGAGACCATTTTCGCAGATCGTTCAATTCCCTACAAACATACGTTATGATTTTATTACTACACTAACGCATTGACGAGTTGTAAAATTCCAAAGTTGTAAAAGAAACTTTCCCATGTTGATCAAATGGGAAATAGAAAATCGCGATGATACGTCTCTAAATATTAATGTCAAGAGCTCAAACTTGAACAGCATTCGTTTTTCGTAATTTGGAAAAATATTTTTTAGTTGAATTTTGAAAAAAAAAGCCCCTTCTTTTGATTCGTTCCGATTTTTGTACACAATATACATGAGTGTGTGTGCGTTTAAGAGATACTATAAGTTGTGTAATGAATCGTTTAAAACTGTGCAACACACATTCATGCAAGATATTATAGAATATTGACCGATAACATAATTAAAACAAGACAAAAGATAGAGAAGAATCTCGAGTTACGTACTCAACTACTTACACTAAAGAATGGTAAAATTCTCAGGTGTTTGAAACTTGGCAGACTTTCAAATTTCGCAACAGAGGCAACCCAGCGCGAAATAAAATTGTCATCGGTGAGAGATTCTAAATGATTGTACCGAGAGTTATGTAGTAATTGAAAGAGCAAAGTTGTAAAGGGAGAAAATTGAAAATTGACACATGAGAAAAAAAAAAAGAAAATGAGAAAACGCGGTCCAGGCGTAAGTGACGGAGAGAGAGAGAGAGAGAGAGAGAGAGAGAAAATCAGAGAGAGATAGACAGACAGGCAGGATTTGAGTAACGAGTGAGTAAACGAAGCAAGGGACCGGACGGTCGGCCGTTGGGTTTAAGGGATGGACGGCAGGCGGTGACGGCTGACGGAGAAACGTGGTAGCCTAGCTGGTACCGCGGATGAGAAAAGACGTAGAAACAAACGGCCGAGTAAACAAGTAAACGCACAGACAAACAAGCAAACAAACGAACGAATGAACAAACAAACAAACAGACGAGCAAACGAACAAACGGAGCGGTAAATAATAGCGCTTAACGGGGGTCCAAAAAAGGGGGGGCCGAGACCAGGGGGCGAAACACATTCGCAGCCCTTATGCGGGGGCGCGAAATCGTCGCGGAACGATACCTGCGCGAAAATTACACGGAAAGTTTAACGGCCGGGGTTACTTTGCTCTCCTGGCAAGAAACTCGTAGGATGGGGATGGGGATGGGGGCACGTCTTTATTAGGGTTGATAATGTCTCCGCTGCTGAGCGCGCCTGTTTATTTCGTAGCGCAAGCTCGCTCTGTTTTCTTGAGATACGTAGGTATGTTTCACCGTGAACGCGACGCGACGTGCGGCCGTTCCGGCGCGGTCTAACCTCTCCCTCTCCCCCCCTACCCTCCTCCGCCCGTCTCGTAACCCTTACTTACCAAACTTCCGTGAGTTTCTATCCCCTACGGCAATAACGGAGACAATGGAAATAAACAATGTTTTAATGCCACCCCCGTCACACCGCCAAGTTCACCCGATTCAACCCCCGCGTAGCACGCATGTAGCCTTGGGCCCAATTCGTAACAAGCTCGACGAATTTTCGGTACCGAAATTGAGGCGAGGTATTTTATTCAATCTGAAAAGTAGAACTCAGTTTTGGCGTAACTCTGACATTTGTGTCGTTGAAGGTTTTCCACGTTCTTCATTATTAATGGGAGTGAAGCAGGTATCGCAACCACGTGGGTAATTAGTTCTGAAAATTGTTATTTAAGTGAGTTGAAAACGGAGGTGAGTTGAATACCTTCGTGCCTTTTAAACCAGCCGATGAATTTATTTGCAGGTACACGTATATTATGGGTATAAAGCGTAAAGCTATTCTCGAGTGAAAAGTGGCGAAGGAAAAGTTTTATTTACCGTGAACAAACGTTCGCTTGAAAGGGTAGCGATGCAAATAAACGATTAAGTAGATTTCAACTCGGGGCTTTCATTCTCGTTGACATTTCACAGTCCGGGTCTCGCCGCAACCACACCTAGCCCGTAGGCAGGTGCTCTCTGACCCTACGATTCGTGAATTTCAAAATTGTTTCGAATCAGTTCTCTGTACAATCAATGCTCTTCAGACTTTAGCGGCTAAACATTCTATAGTGACAGTTGTTTTGTCTCCTTGTTCCCACTCTTTAGCCTCTGTTGATGGCAGGGTCTCTAAATTTATTTGATTTTGACTAATTTTTTTTTTTTTTTTATCGATAACCTGTCTTTGTTGCCGATATCGTGTTCAACCTATTAGCGAAAACTACTATCCGGTGGCTTTGTCGAGACAATTTAAGAGGTGGCATGCTAACCGCAAATACTCGGTTTGTAAAACCTGTTTGAATTGGTAAAGTTTTAAGTTCTAAACGTTGAAGTCGAATCGTCAGGATAAAACTGGAGGGACACATGATTCGAAAACTAGAAATCACCAGCAACAAGACTGTGCACCATGGGTTATTCTCAAAGAAATAGATTATTGAAATACATTCAGTCGTGACAAAGATGGATCGTCAAACGTAAATCAAATCATCGTTTCAATTTCGTAAGATAATTAGCCATTGTGCAGGAGGAATCTCGACAGAGTTTCTTCGCGAGCTCTATATAGATAGTCTCTTTCGCGAGAGTTGACGTTGAAAACGATTTCCGCACGTGGGTGTAATTTGATGAAAAATGAGAATATGTATGATGCTAAGAAAGTGAGAGAGAGAGAGAGAGAGAGAGAGAGAGAGAGAGAGAGAGAAAGATGGAGAGTCGACGCGAAGCAGGTGAAACGTGCGACGACCAATTCGTCAGCAATTTGGTTAAAACGTTGCCGGTAATATCGAAAATGCTTACGCGACGAAGAGGCGTAGGATAAGAAGGGATAAAAGAAGGAAGAAAACGTTTGACATATTGTCAGTTGGAGAATGATTTGACAAAATAGGTGCCTTTCATCAAACATCCCGGGCGTGACTTAGGTGGCACGTAAAAAGATGGATTCTAAAATATCTCTTGGGGTGTCGGGCTGTGCCTGTGTCGCATAAATCTTTTCCACCCCTCGCGCGAACCTGGATAACGGCCGCTTCATTCCCAGTCCGAAATTCTTTCACGCGTGGCTCGAGTTCCCGGTTCCCGGTTCCCGGCGCTATGACGACTGGGAAAAGAGGAAAAATACCGAGGAAAAATTTCACTCGGTGAAACCCTCAGCGTGAATCTCTATACGTACAGCGAAGTACACCCTGTATTATCGGGGCGAAGGACTTTCTCTCTCTCTCTCCAACTCTCCGCACTACCTGCAGCAAAGATTTGTGGTCTCGGCATAAATTGGGGCATATATTCACCCTTCCACTTTCCTAATAGATTGGCGCCCTCAATAAAGGGGTTGCCTTCGATGTCCCCTCCGCAACTCTGTGTTGTGTTCGTATTTCCACGTACGCAGGCCTGATTTGATACATCAATGCACACAAGCCGTTTTCTATAACAGTCAAACAGACCGTGGCAAGGTTATTCATACTCGGAAGACGTTGATATTCTATAGTCAATACAAACGTTTCCGTTCCGAAATATTTTCTCCGATATCGCGCACGATATATCAAACTGAGGTAAAATTTTTGAATAATAAATTTTTACCGAGACATGCAACTCGGAGAATAATATTCCAAACGTGATATTCTTAACCGTACGTATACAAATATACACGTCCAACGAGGGTGCGGAGGAAAAGAATAAAACTATGAAAAGCCCGTGCAATTTTTATCACCATCCTTTTTCTCCCGACGCGACGGGGAAAATAAACAGAGGGTGGTCACGCGTGTCGCCATTCTCCTTTCCTTTCCCCCCGTCCCCTTTACGAACGGACTGATCGCCACAGCCGGGGGTCGGAGACGATGTCTAAAAAGCCCTCGCGACGGAGAACAACGTTCGGCACTCGATGGTGAATGGGGCGCCCCGCCGTAAGCCTACCGTCGATGTCGAGGGGGAGGGGAGGTCAGGAGGCGTCGGCTCTATGGATTTATACCGTCGATTCTCGGCCGGGCTTCTCTCCCGAGCTTCCGAATGCTTCTCGTCGCGGGTGGCTGCACCCCGTGTCCAGCAGCGGAGGCGCCCCCCGGCTACGCGGCTGAGTGGCTCGGGCGCCTTTTAACAGACTGGTAAGGATATTCGAGAGCGAGAGAGAGAAAGAGAGAGGAGGTGAGAGAAGGCGCGCAGAGGATCAATTTCGGGAGAGGAACGGAACGGCGAAGGGTTGGACGCCCCTGGGAACCGCGTGCCGTGTGCCGGGCTAATTATTCCAAGTCTCGCGGAGTGGTGTCATGCCTGCAATAATGCCGACGATGGAGGGATATTAACGACGGGAGCTAGTCGGCCCTCCGTAACGTACTTGGAACAAACGAGCCGCCTGGTACCAACTACGCAAAAACACGAAACTCGTAAAAGTATTGCCGCTTCCGCCTCCGTCTCTTCCTCATCCTCATCCTCATCCTCCTCCAGTCCCCTTTGACCCCGGTAAACAGCGTCGCAACGGAGTCCTTTTTGCCAGCTCGTCCTCTTGACCGAGTTACTTTTCATCCCGGGGGAAGCGTTCAATGTTTACGAACGCCGCTCGAAGCCTCCGCGTGCGGGGACGTTGAAAGCTCGCGCAGTTCGGCCACCCCCCACATTTTTCGTCAGTGTTGTCGTCGCTGTTTCAACTACGACTATTGTCTTTCTGCTATACTTCTCAACCCGCGTTATAGATATAACAAGGGGAAGCAGGAAGCCGGACGATTATCGCCGCTTCGCGTTAAAGCGAGACCCGCCAAATCGCAAGTCTCGAAAAAACTCGATCCGGGGACCGTGATGAGAGTCAACGAATTAGGCCGAAATTACATTTTCGGAATTTGGTCCGATCGAGTTAGCCTCCGACGTCAGCTAGCCGGGGGTGGGTTGCGCGTCTGTCCACCCCCGCCTCCGGCTTCGTCCCCGCCTCAAGCCCCGGTGACGAAAACTTTGCCGATTACGTCTCCCGCTTCTCACGTGTGTGCGCTCAACAAGCGCACACCGATGGAAAATTGAACGCGAATAAACAATACACTCGAGCCAACTCTCGGCTGACGATGACGACAAGCTCGCGACTGAACGAGTTCCTAAGTTCGAGTTTCCCGCTAGCTGCGAGGAGAGGAACTAGAAGCGAGAGCGGGATAAAGGGTGGTAGGCAGAGAGAGAAAGAGGGAGGGGGGAAGGAAAGAGGACTTGGCACCGAGCAGGTGGCGGGGTCGTCGCTTTCCGTTGCGTAAGACCCTTAATTTAATATAATTTGCCTAATTTCATTGCGGGACGGGGACCGCGGTAGGCCCAAAGCCGGTTCCTCCGTAACGATTGCGCGTTATCCGCTTCCACCCCCGAGCTTTGGCCAACTTTGCACCGGGAGGCGGTAACCCAGGTCGGGCGACGACGGCGAACAATGATCACGGTATAGCCATAATTATCACGAGGCGGGTGCCGAGTCTTTCTCACTCTCGCCTTCACTCTCGTTCTCACTCGGCACGGCGCTGAGGGCGAGATACGAAACGAAGGGCAGGCGCGTGTATCTGCAAGCTGCAGAGTCTGGCTTACGGAGTATCCGTAACCCAAATGTACCCGCCGACGTACGTCGCTATCCCAGAAACATCGTCGCTGCGGTGGCGGAGTTAATTATCCCGGAACGACGCGCCGGCATCGAACTACCCCCTCCGATCCAACCCTCCGTTGGCTCTACAGTTGCAAGGCTCGGTTCGTCGATTTGCCGGAAAACCGGCGAGACAGCTGACGAAGTATATGTATACGAATAAGAAGTAACAATTTCGATTTCAGAATAAATGGACCGAAAATTTGTACGTAACGCGTTAGGTATGTTTTCCGCAGGTACGATTGAAACTAAGCTAGGAGACTGAAGTGGATGGGTTGAAGAAGCGGAAAAATACATCAACACGTGAGGAAAAATATTCTAGATCTTACAACTCCTGTGGCGAACGTATGGAGTGGAATTTTTTGGAGTTAAATCTACAGCAGTTGAGCGGCGAGATCTGAACAGATCTACCAAAATTCATGCAGATTTGACTAGAAAAACGTGCTGTCCATACAGTCACCACGACAGGTGTAAAATCCAGATTATATTTTTTTTCCGAACGAATGGTATCCAAATCACGACAGAACTGTTTCAAAGAATTTCAGCGTTCATCAGAATTGTTTATGCCCGCAACGTTTCTTCGTACCTTGGTCCGGTACAACTTAGAAACCGTTGGTCTATTTCCTGAATTCTTGCGAAATGTCTCCCAGAATTCACCATCCGCTAATAATAACCGATCACTGCGATCCAGTGGCGTGGCTATCTCATCGACACTGTGCAACGATCTCGGATCTATGTTCGTGCGCGAAGGGTGAAGTATCGCGAAGTACCGGCGGTTCCGCAGCGAGTCGCGGAAGGGAAAGAAGGAAGCGGGAATAATTACACAGGCGTAGAAGTTGTCCAAGGGAAATGAGGGAATTACATAATTCACGCGTGCATGCATATACGTAAGGTACACAGGCATACGTATAACAGAGCCGGAGCTTTTTACAAAGGTATAGCTTACGGGCTTCGAAGCTCTTGCCGTCGTGACTGACAGTAATACCTACCCGCACCTACCTGCGGGGTCGTAAGCGCGCTTATCGCCCGATAAAAAGTTTCGCGAATGTTCAAATTTAGCCCCGGATAAGGCGGATGAAGGCCTCGGGGCAACCGGCGCGGCGCTGCCGCCTGGGTTAGGAATTATGTTATATTCTTCAAGAAACCACGATATAAATCCACGCCTACAGGGACTCGGTTTTATTTCATCGCCCGCTTCGTTCGTTTTCAGTTTCATTCCAGACTTCACCGCAAGGAACAAGAATCGCGCACGAGAGAAGAAGAATAAAATAGCGAATCTCAAAATTTTCCCACTTATATCAATAAAAATCTGCAATTGTGGCGCTGCTCTTGAGCCGAAAATAATACGTTTCCCGAATAGCCCAAGGTTTGTACGCAGGTAATAGGTGTCTCAGTCATCGGAATTTTCCGACGTTATTTTATCATTCCGAGTAACTGTTTACCGATGTTTTAACCCCCTTGAAGTCACACGCATCTTGGGTCTGACTCTGGTTCCTGGGGTTATTGTCACGCTGGTACCAAAGATACCGGAAGCCGATTGTTGACCTTTAATCTTGCAGGAAAGCTGCGATTCCGGTCCCTAACGCTCGTGGGTGTATTGTAAGAAAGAATTACAGATATCGATAAGCCAGCGATTGCCTTTTTTCTCGTAAGCATCGATTCCGGTAGAACGAAGAACGACTTTGCGCCAACCGCGGAATTCGATCACCTTCGATACCAGAATACGCATAAGTAAATGTTCGAGGAGTGCATGCATCGCGTTAATTGAATACGGCGTATAATTGTAAGTATGCCGAGTAATTTCATCCAAACGTTGCAAAGATCTGCGGAATTTCTTCGAGCAAGCAAGAAGTCTCTTTGCCAGAGGATTAACGCAGCCGAGTAAGGGGGTTCCCAGGTTCTAGATTCAAGATTAAGCCGTCTCAATCAATCAGCCGTAATTACACGGGTGTCAGCGAGCCGTTTGATCCGTGGCCGAACCGCGGGGTTTTCGCGTGCCTTGGAGGTGCAGGCAGAGCACCTCTACCGCCTCGACTGGCCCGGTTGCACGAGTGTCAACTCGACCTTGAAACGATCAGCGTCGAAAAGGCAGGAGACGACTCGCGCGAATCGGGTGCTTCCGAAAGCGCCCTCGCGAGACGATCGTTACCAGAGCTGGTTTTATCCTGCACGCGGTTATCGCGGCGGTTAACAGCGTGAAGGACACGAGATGGCCGGCCGTGCGATAAGGCGAATCTGACAAAGTGATGCGGACTGGAAGAGGGCAGCTTGGCGGTGTTGACGCACGCGTCGGTCGGCGGCGTCGAGACGCGAAGGACGAAGGGTCGCCGACGGCTGGAGGTGACGTGTACCTGGAACCAGTCGATAGGCCGTGAGGCGCGACGTCGGCAGACGGAGTCCGACTGCATAATCTGCATGCGCCACGTGTGACGTGATACGCATTTACACAGGGGATTCTGACACGGCTCGACACTTACCCCGGTAAACACGGGCGTAACAAAGCCTGGTAATCGGCTAGGTATACATCATTCAAGATAAGTCGAGTAGCTCTAGGCCGCTTTGTGCGTTCCGCTTGAGTTGCGCATCGACCGCTTCGCTCGCTCGCCTTCCCGATGATGCGGACTTGTTCCGTAGAACGCGCGATGCGGACGCGTGGGTTGATCGGCTGCGAACACGTGGCAGCGTGACAAATTTTTCGAACGATCCTCCGTTCCTGTCCATAGATGAAAATTGTCCTTGGATCGAGTGGCAAAACGCGCTTCTCGCGAGTCGGAGATTGTGTAGAAGTATAAAGTGGGATGAAAACGGGTAGTGGAGCACGAAAATCCACAACAGACCGTTCACACTACGAATTGTTGATAAGTTTTGGCAACAAGTTGCATTTCACGCCCGAACTTTGTCTCGGCTTTCCGTTCTATTTTCTCTCTTCGCAATCGTCGCCCTGCGCACCCCACGCACGTTCTACCTTTGTAAAGGCGAAGGTGTTTCGTTGCGGCGTGCGAATTACTCCGGGGGCGCGAAACTACCGACACAAGGAAAAGAGGCCACGCATGCAGACGTAGGTGTGCAACCCTGCGAACGATCGACCAGCCGGCCGTCTGCCGGCCAATTAGAATGGAAACCTAGTCGTATCGGGTGGAAGTTGGATATACGCGTGTAACCAGGGTTGAAACTGTCTCCACAGAGGGTGAAATATTATGGTCGATAACTGAGGGGGTTACTTCCACCATTCGCTAAGTGATTGTCGAGCTTTGTCGATACACGCATTTACCGTATGGTCCTTATATAGGATGTTGACAAATTTTTTTCGCCCCAGTCTCCAAATGTTACTATCTGAAAAAAATACACATTATCGTATCAGCTAATCCGGACGAATTGTACTTCCTCTAAATAAAAAGAAGTCGGCTTCCGAGGATTATTTATTATTTATTCCCATAAGAAACTTCGATCACAAAGCGGAATATTTTAGAGTTCGGGTAAGAATCTAAAAAAATTAGGAAATTATTTTTGAATTATTTGAAATTGATTTGCGGGGTGGCGCGGAAAAAATTCGTCAACACCCCAAATAAGGACCTTTCTAAATACACATACCCTTGGTTATCATTATTTCTCGCTTCGCGCTGTCTTCCCTTTATTATTATTTATATTTTATGCTCCCGAACCTTACGCGACCAAGTCTGCTCTCCTCTCCGCTTTCACTAACTAAACAACGAGAAATAAATCATTCCCGTCGATCGTTTCAGCGCCTATCTCTTCGCCGATAACCGACACATTACTGTCGGTTAAAGAGGTGAATAGGACTCGGGTTCGTGGGATCCCGGGGTTGAAGAGCCCCGCGGCTTTCCTCCGTTCATTGTCATCGCGGTTGATCGATCCTGGGATCCGAGGGGGCCGGGGACCCCCGGGTCGCGTATGAAGAAGGTCGATGCGGGGGGCCGGGTGATTCGGTTGAAAAATCGCGGGACGAAGCCCGGGCGTATTTTCAAGTGGTGTAAAATATTAACCCGCTACTCTTAAGAACCTCGTGGCGAATATGCCTCTAGTTTTTCGCCAGAGTTGCTACATACACACATATCTACACACATACGCATACACATTACGTACACGTGGGTATGCCTAGACGTCGGGGGCGGCAAGGTAAATTATTCTGAAATTCAAATCTGAAAAGGAAACGCTCGAGTAACGGGGGAATAATGCTCGGGTAACGCGGTGAAAAATGACGTACTGTGCACCGGTAACGGGGTTGAAAAAGAGAGATAAAAAAAAACGCGAGAGAGCGAGGGAGAGCCGACGACCTTGGCGGCCCCGCGTGGCGTCGCGCTGCAGGTGGGTGCAGGCCGCGAATCAATCTTCCACGGTGAGTCGAGCTGGACGAGACGGGGTGAGGGTGGGGGTGGGGGGGGTGGGGTGGCTTTGCGAAAAAGTTATCCTCGGGAGCGTCGCGTCGAATACTAATTAAAGACTGGTGGAATGAAATTAGTTAGTTGCGGGTGACGGGGGCGAAACGAAGGGGGAGATGAGGAGAGCCGCTTATGATAATATAATAATACTTACTTAGCTCTGGGCGCTACCTCTAAGCTCATTATGCGTTTAGTTTGTAACTTGAATTGGATTCGTGCTTAACCCCCTTCCACCGCGTCCCGGCCATCCTTCGTCTTGCTCTCCTCTCGCGCCTTCGTCTTCCTCAACTCACCCCGTGAAAGCCCCTTCATTATATACCCTTACGAAGACCCGGAGAAGACTGCGTCAAGAGGAACTAGTTTCCAAGTGACACCTCTACGGATGGGTATCGCCGTGTATATTCTCCTTAAACCGCGATAGACTCCGACCATCACGAAAGTTTACGTTCTTTAACCATTTCCCATGCACATCTGCCACTCGCACTTTCCGCCACGTTCACGCAATCGCAGTCTTGTTCTCAAGGTTTGCTAATTTTTTTTTTTTTGTTTTTTGCTCTGCACCATCGTTTCTTTTTACCTCCGACCCCGAAGATGGAGGATCAAGATTTCGCGGAAGGTATTAGACACGAAGTGTCAGACAGGGTTGAGGGGTGGCTGTATAACGAGTCAGGAAAAGTGGAACTCATCTGGTACAAGTCCTAACTCCTTGACGCGTCTTCGTATCGCTGTGACACTACATGACGCGATGTGTGAATTGCGTGCTTTCCTAGTATAAGTTACCAACAGAAAGCCACTCTGGTATTGGTATGTGCGAATTGGTTCGTCTACCATTCTGTATTCCCGAATTGAGTAAAGTTTTGACATCTGATGTCTGATGGATTTCTGCGAAATATCGTAATCAGCCCAACGTTGACTCAGTGAATTAATGGGTGGCTGTGTATGGTTTATTTTTTCAGGGTTACATCACCGTGGCGCTTCGGCTTGAAACGACGAGACTTCGTATCGACTTCTCACCTTTAAGAGGGACACGCCACTGTAACTGCAAGGTGGTTGTCTTTTTGACGCAACAACGCGAAGTCCATCGTAGCGGTAATTCTTATCGAAAGTATAAACGGTTCGTGCACCAATGAATTGTCTACGTTCCGAATGTAACAATCACTGAAAAATTTTCATTAAAGTGTTTCTTTCGACACAATCTTCTAGCATCACAGTTTTTATAGCGAGATAAAAATTACTCACAAATTCCGCAAGTTATCATTGTAATAAAACAAATATTATAGTATCGTGATTCTTATTTAGTGATATTAGGAAAGATAAGATCATGTTCGGAGTTTCAATGACGTTCCGTGCCAAGCCGCGTTTCTTTATATTATAATCCGAATTTTGTTTTTTATCTGACTAATTTTGATTTTCTAACATAATATTAACCGTAAGTTATTTTTGAGATTGTACAGAGCTAGACTAAGTTATGAGCAACCTGGGTGTTTTACGGTACGACTGGCCTCTTGGGTTTGCCATTTGTCATTCTAGACATTAACCAGAACGACCTTTGAGGTCCTTCAAGAGTTCGACTGACGATGCAGGACTCGTGGAAACGTGGTGGTCACGAGAAAATAATTCTTAATCACCCCTTGCAAGGAGGGATTAACCAATTCTTACAATCGCGTGCCTTACCATCCCCGCACGAGTCGTCTGCAAGAAAATGCAATAGTTTCAAAGAAAGTAACAGCATCGAAAAGAACGTCAAGGCGACATTACCTACGCAATCCATCAAAAATACTAGTCCGTTACGGTGGCGAAAAATACGTAAACTTGCAGAACTTCACCTTTGTAAAACTATAAAAATACATCCGAATATCCACACAAACATCATCTTTTACATTCATTTAGACTACCTGTCTAAAAATGGCCTTGGTGGGCAGGAAAGAGAAATTTCTGATCCAAACCAGGCACCCTGAACAATGACGTGTCCCTTGAATATAAATCTTTAAAATGAAAGGGAACGTTCCGTTTCTACTTTTAATAGCGAAACTTCGTTTAAACGGGTTTATTACGATATTAATATCTTTTTCTTATGAACTTAGAAACGTTGGAGTGATTCAGTTTGACGTGCCACAATATAACGTTCAGGCATTACCGTATCGCGAAGAAACTTATAACTGATCGCATGAAAATAACAGCTTTCACAAATATTGTTTGAATAATTGTTAAGAATTCACAATAGTAACAAAAGTCGAAAAACGAGAGAAAAAAAAAAAAAAAAACTCAAGAGGAACAAGGAAGAAATCATACGGTGAATTATTATACTAACGGGCAAACAGCCAAGACTCGAGGTGTTGCACATGTACTAAAGGAGCACGGGAATCGAGGGGGTTCGTTTAGACAATTGAATTCGTTCGATAATCCTACCTTCAGACTTTGGCGCCGGTGGTTTGCGGGTCGCCCAGTTGGTGCGGATGCTGCGACTCCCAAGCCACTGACCGTTCATGGCACCGATGGCGCTCTCCGCCTCCTGCAAAGCATAGAAACCAATGAAACAACCGTAACGCAAGTAACAAAGTCATTGCTAACACCGTTGTAAATTATTGTCAATTTACTACAAATTTACCGTAAAAAAGAGTTGTTGAATTCGGTGTAGCGACGTGAATTAATACACATTCAGTACATTCACCTTGAATTTACGATAAAAATGTTTGTTGGTTTTACTAATATTTGTAATAAAAAACATAAAAAAATAATTTGAATTTATTGTACTCTTTGCAAATCGATTAAACAGCGAACGTATGGGGAATTCACCGTTCCGAATACCAATGAAACTTCCAATATAGCGCAGGAAGTTTCATAGAGAAATTTTAACAGTGTAACCCAATAACAAAAGTGAGTAGCGCGTTTCAATTCTCTCCATTTCTAGCTCCGAGGTTGAGAACGTCGCGAGTTGGTACGACTGTACGTGTATGTGTATCTGAAACGAGATCGGATCACGGCGTCCTCGCGACAAGAAACCGGCTTCCACCACCGAGATATACTTAATCCCCAGGAAGGAGTCCTTGAACCGTTCTTCCGGCGTCTTCGAGGCGACGCGCGACGCCGCGACGCAACGGTTCCCAAATCACCAAACGACCGCGGTTTCTCGAGTTGGCCCCACCACCCGTCGCACTAATCGCTATGTACTGTTCTGGCCAGACTCGCGGCCGATTTGCGGAATCGCGGACAAACGGCAGATTATCAGATCATCCCGGCAAGTTCGAGCGGAAGGAATTGCTCGACGCGGCAGCGAGGCGGGCTCGATTTAAAGGGGAAGTACGCAACGAGGTGACAATATTTCCTTTCCGTTTTGGCCGCGCTCCACGATAATCGCGGAGTAAACAAGGAAAAAGGAGAAGGTGAAAGAACGAATTCTTCAAGCCAATTTCAAAGTGTTTCAAACCGGACTCAACGGAATTTAGATACAAGCTAATTGTTTCGCCAATGTGCTGACAACAGCTACCGAGTTTCGCAGCCTTGTTTACTTTCCATCGCGTTAAAGCGGTTGTGAAAATACAAACGTGATGAAAATTCCAAACTGGTGAACATCGGCAAGATTAGCGTTAAGACGATACTCTTCAATTAGAATTCGGGCGACGCGAAAAGCGTATTATCGGTTTTGTGTTCGAACTTTAACGTCACCCTCAATGACAGTTTCAATTTACTCTTGTTTGATCTAAGAAAAAATGCTTCAAACTCGTTTGAAATTGACGATGCAAAGAGGAACAAACCAACAGACCTGGTGATACAAATCAATAGACAAAGTCAACCGCAAGATTCGAGTACCTGGAGACATCGGAGATGCTACACAGATACGTACGAAAAATCATTCTCAGTGCATGGAATACATGTCTGGAACTTTCTACCGTCTGAAATTACATCATTCCACAGTCCGAATGAATTCCGTGCTGCTTGCTTTATTCATTTTCTTAATAATGAAAACCGATCCCGCAGGGAGCTGCGGCTCTAGGATCAAATAAAAATTCTCATCCATCTACCTACTTCCGAAAATATACATATACGACAAGTAGCCAGTCTTCGTCTTATTTCTCGATCGAAATAAGAATCTTGACAGAAGCGAGACTGCTCGGACCACGTGACCCGTCCGAAAGGTTGCACAGCCCCGAGTAGATGGGAGTTAATTTTTCTGACACCAACCCCTCAAAGGCTGGTGATGCGTCCACGTGGTGGTTCCCTACGAGAAGGAAGGGTCTCTATTTTGTCGGTCGGTCACGCCGAGTTGCGTAAGAGGCAGGCGTATGTACGAAAAATATTCTCATTTCGCGGAGGAGCAGGGACGATACGGCCGTTGGCGGGGATGAATCGGAGGGGCTCATAACACGGGGCATCAACTTCGGGGTGTTTGTGTAACAGCGGGCAATCCAATACCGCGGAACGAAGCCCACGCAGCGTTCGGGACGTCGAGATATATTCGGTGAATTTTTTCCCCGCCATCCCCCCCCTCCTCGCACGATTATTCCTTTCTCTTCTTTTTCTCATCAAAAATGTTTACACTGTTTGAAAAAAGGGCCTCAACCCGAGGCCCCCTCACCCCCGTAACTTACTCATACACCACCTGCATGCACGGGGGGATGCGGCTCTTCGTCCCGCGGGATAAAATTTTTCCAATTCAAATTTCCATCCCGACTTATGACTCTGTATTTCCGCGGTTAGCCTAGATAGGATAGCCGAAAGCTGAGAAGCCGGGGGCCGCGGCACCGAGCCTCTTGACTCGAATCGATATTCCGCTTCTACTTCTACTTGCACTTCTACGTCTGCTTACCACTTCTACTTCTACTTCCTACTTCCAGTTCCACTTCCATTTCCACTTCCACCTCGACGAGCCCCTCGCCGCGCTGTGCCGCCCGAGGAGGACGTGCATCCCCCCTCCCCCCCCCCCCCCCGCGCCACGTATGGACGTGCCATGCATACACCTGTCTACACCGAACGAGAGCGCGGCTCTGCCTCCACCCTCCATCCCGTTATCCCGAGTAAGGCTCGCCTCCGTCTCGCCCGCTCATTGCCACCTTTCGATATGAAAGATAAGGGTGGAAACCCCTCCCCCCCCCAAACCAAAATATTCTGTCAAGATTCACCGCCGATTGGTCAGCCTTCGAGCTCCCTCTGTCAACTGTCGCAAGTTAGCGGATTGTACCTAACGTAACCTGAGTTCTGAATTTCTCATCTCTCTCTTTCTCTCTATCTTTTCCTCTACATTTCCAGGAAAAAAAAACGAGAATGGAGTAATCCTGCGGATGCGGGGAATCCCGTTTCCCGGAACGAGTAATTTCTCGTAATTCACTTGGTATATCTACAGAGCCGCGACCGAAGAAGTGACTGAGCCAATTAGGCATACTTATATTCCGAGTAGTATATATGTATATACATACATACATATATATATAGATAGTATACTTATAGGTATACGCATATAGATCCCGAGGGAAAAGCTCGGGCGGATTTAAGCCGGGGAGGAGCGAGCTTTTTGCCGTAGCTAGACGCGCGGGACGGGGTATAAAACTTTTTAGGAAATTTCTCCGGTCTCGGATTCGATTTAAAAAATTATAGAGGACGGGCGATTCCGCTAAACCGGGTCCCACCGCTCGGGATCCCCTTTAAGATCGTTCGCGGACGGAGCAGAGCGCGCGGCAAGGCAAGGATCCGTTATGGTGCGATCGATCCCGGAGCGACTGCCGACCTCCTGTCCCTGCCGACGAATCAAGTTTCATTTAAACCGAACCCTCCTGCAGCCCAGGCTCCGAATGCCTGGCAACTGTAAAACCTCGCCACGACGGACTGCGAGCGGATCCTCGCGCCAGGATCGTAAGGAATTACTAGGTGGGTCCAGGCTCAGGGGTTGAACGTCGAACCAGAAGTTACGGCGGGCCGAATTTTTCCTCTTAAAATGTGCCCGTGACGGCGGTGATCGAGAGAACCGAAGTAGCCTTTTGAAATTGAAGATTCGCCAAGTGTCTCCGGACACCTACGCACCTACCTTTTATACCTACCGGTCGGTGAATTATAATTTCTCAAATCACGGGGGGAGGGAACGCTACCGCGCTTTAAAGAATTCTCTCAAAGTTTTAAGTTTGAATAGCTCCTCTGACCTAGAAACCATGATAAGTATAATAATTGTCCGAATGAAAGCACGTTCGCTTCAATATCTTCTTTCACCGTTCACGAGGGATTACCTCATGCCACGGGAGGAGTATAAGAAGTAAAATAAAAAAGTAGAGGGAAAAAAGAAACGCTTGCACATTAATGGGAACAGCAGGATCAGCCGTCTCTCCCGGCATCGCGCGGACGGCGGAGCGTTTGAGATGAGCTGGTTAACAATGAGCGGGTATCGGTGAAGCGGTTAAAGGAGCCGCAGGTATAACATGATCGAGCCGAGAGAGCGAGAGAGAGAGAGGATCCATCCGACTTTGAACCGCACGTGAGGCACGTCCGCAGTTTCGCGATGTTATACGGAAGCCGAATGAGCATCGGCGAAGGTGGAGGCTCGCCGACGTTTTCGCCGCTTGGGACGAAGCAGCGTCCAAGAAGCGGCGTCTGCTACGACGCCGGCAGTCCTGCCGGTGCTGGTAATCTCGGGGCTGGTGCAGATGCCAGTGGGCCAGATCGATAGGGCATTAAAACGGACGAGACGAGACGAGACGAGACGAGACGAGACGAGACGTCTTCCACGGAGCGGTAATAGTATCTGCACAGACCGCAGACTCGCGGTAGCCCCGCGCCGAGTCGACCCAGGGTGCAAACCCCAGGGGTGAAAAGGGGTGGAAAACGGGTGAGAGACGCCGCCCCCTCACTCCGGGTGGCAGCTGTAGATCTGCGGTGATTTACGTCGCGGATTTTTGGCCGCGAAATGGGAGAGCGAGAAGAAGCTCCCGCAAGGGGGACCGGGCTAATAAAACCTAAGAGATAATGCCATCTCGGAGAATGGCGTTGTAAAATATAAAGCCAAGTTTCGATTGGAAGTCGGGCGATCGGAACGGAGGACGAGCAGCTCCGTGGTAATACTTAATGGGCCAGGGAGGAAGGGAGCTTAACGCGCGACACTGGCTCGGATCCTGATATTACCCACCAAATGCACCTTGTCCCTCCTAGTTAAAGATGGCGATGATAAAACGGCCATGTTAACGACACCGTAATAATAGTTGTATGATCATGCCAGACTCCTCGTCCTGCATCGCAAGTCGTCGCAACGGAAAATCAGCTTGTTACGGCCGCGGATAGCTTTGCGGAACCTTTGGTCTGGGCCCTTCGATGTATTCGGATGTGAATCTGCTTAGTGGTGATCGATCGAGATTTGACACTCGTGACTGGAAAATCCGATCGATGTACCTTTGGACCATGCGGCTGATTAATACAAAGAGAGACCGTTTTGGTAACGTATTTTTAACAAATGTGGTCAATTTCCGATCCATGAAGAATGTTAGGGATGCTTCGTTTTTAAAAACTGCAGTGGCTTATGGCAATTTTTAGTATTAATCACGGTATGGATCAGTTGTTGAGAAACGGATGAGATCGTTCGGTAGATTCTTCAAAAATAGAAATACCGAACAGTCGGCTCCTTTCCTCTCCAGTTTCTTTCGAAATTGAACACGGATCGCGATACGGTGCCGTGAAAATGTACGGATAAAGTGGGACGGATCGCCGAGCTGATGAACAGTCCTCTTGAGCGTGGGTACGAAGCAGATGAAAATGTTCAAACAAGTCTAGTTGAACAGCCAACACTAGTCCCCGTCGAGTCTAGGAGGTGGATAGGTACTCGGAGCTTTCAGATCTGAAGTGTACTATGAAAATTCATGAGATCTTAACTCGGTAACAGAGCCAATAACGAGAAATTAACGGGCCTCCATTTGTACGGAGGAAAACCATCGGTGTTTGAGGGAAATACAGCGCGGTATTCGGTTCGCCGATTCTTGTCTCGGATAACCGCTTGTCAGCTCGCGGCCAATTTAAGACGCGAGTCAAAGTGGGACGCACAGCTCCGAACAAGCCGGGATCCAACCGCCGTGTAACAATTACGCAGATCTGCTAAGGCGGACGACGCCGAAGTGAGAAGGGGGTGAAGAGACCGAGCGAAGGATAGAAAGATAGAGAGATAGAAAGAGAGAGAGGAAGCGGGTGAAGGGGCGAATCGATCCGGGTTTCCACCCCCGAGATCGACGTCAAATCGACTCCCCAACGTTTGATTTCTCAATCCCGCCTCACCGCTTACTCAATTATTTACTTTACTCACCGCTTTTTTAACGAACGAGACGAATCCATATCCTTTCGACTTTAGCGTCTGGGGATCCCTTACCACTCTGCAGTCTCTGTAACACAAATAAAAGTTCAACGATTATTAATCACCTCATTGAAAATGTTCTCTTTCGCTCCTATCTATTATTGTTCCATTCCGCAATAAACAGAGTTTGGAAACGGACGGTGCTTCCTTGTTCCTCGCGCATCGACGACCAGCCTTTCTTCTTCAAGCTCGAAGCACCGAACGACGCGCGTTTTACAACCGCTTGAAATTTACTTTTACACCCTTGTACACAGCCCGGCTTTCCTCAACGCCCGCAATTGAAGTTGGGCAGGTAATGGACGACTCTGTACGTAGATCGAGCGACACTAGAGCAGGCTTGGTCTCGGCATGCGACTGGGGGGAAAGCCACACGGTCTCCCGATCGCCATCGTTAAATCGATCCGATCGGGAACAAGCGGTAACTCTGGCAATTTCTCCGGGGCGGCTACCCCTTGCCCGAAGCTAGACCGCTCCGCTGCCTGGTCGGAGCGATGCCGAGCATGGGTCTCGTAAAAAAACCAATACATTTGGCGCGATTGAAGGAGCCTCTCCGAGATCTTGATGGGACGTAAAGCTCCGTTAATTGTCGACCCGTCTCTAACCCGATCTTCCGGGTTTCAGCGCTCGGGACGCGCATCGGCGTCGCCAATCCTCCCAACAAAACAGTACCTACCTACCTACCTACCTACCTCTCTTTCGAAATGCCAACTGATGCTTCCACATCTATTGCACTGTTTTATGACCGAGCGGAACAATTCCATCGAGACTCGTCGAGTTCTTTTCTGGGAAGATTGAAGATTGGTTATTCGTGACGTTTTTCTAAAGAGGATCCACGGTTAGCCGCCCTACCGATCCTGATTTCGCCTCTGCTTTCTAGTTTGCCAATACGCGACCGCTGTGAATGCGATTAACCACGCGTGCTTTCCGCGCGTTATTCACTCTTCGTCAAAAGTTCGACCGAACCTTCTGCGTGGGTTATGGAAACCCGTGTTCTCCGGTACGGTAACATTGATTATTCGCAGCGGTGGCTGGTCGCTGCGTAGTTGAAAGTTTCATGGGAACTTCTTCGCATGTATGTATAAGCCGGTGAACTTGGTGGCAATAATATTTCGGCTCTCCGCGGGTGTTCCGCTTCCTCTCTACATCTCGTTGAAAATATCTCGCCAACTTATTCAGTCAACACCTGTTACCCCCAACCCTCTGTAATATGCCTAAGCGGGTATATTTCAGAACTATAGAAGCAATGCAGTGTTAAGCGAGTATACAGTGTTCCGGTAGGTACAAACTAATCTCAGAGCTATCAACGCGCTTTCCGGAAGTCGAATTATTCGCGATATGGCCTCGACCGATCTTCGAACTCTCGCGCAAACAACCCAACTTCCTTCATTAGTCAGACTATTTCTTACGTGACTTTCGCCAGTCGTGCAAAATTCGATTGTCGAATTTCCAAAGAATCGCAGTCATCGTTATCGGAAGGATGTAGAACTGGGTTCGAAATGGCGCGACGTTTGCGCAGATATATTCGTCGGGGTGTAACGACTTGATGTCTTCAGTTAAAATTCTTCGCCTGGAGAATTCCGCGTGTGAAATTTGCGAATCGCAACGTAATTTGCAAAAGCGACTCAACTCGGGAACAACTCGGCCTTGAATTGCGGAAGTTGGTGACCCGTGTCCCCAGCTCCCGGAGTTCCATCTCGAGTGGAATGGTCTTTACCGCCGTGGAAGCGCTGGGACGTCGCCGGGTGATTTCCTAGCGCAAATTCATGGGGCCCCCAGCCCCTTTTCCCAGCTCGGTCGTTTCGCAGCGCTGGGCGATAAGCATCCGTCCACTTTGGACCCGCGAGCTAGTGCCGAAGCGATTCAGCCGAGGCTTCGAGCAGCTCCGGCCACGCTGCTCGAGTATCTATATGGCGCGTAATCGATAGCGGAGAAGCCTAGCTGGATGCAGAGTTGCGACCACGGTGGTAAAAACAGAAAAGAGGAACGGGGACCGAGAACCTCAGCAGGCGGAAGAACGAGCTCGGTGCTTCAATTCGGCCGTTTGCAGGATCGAGGCGTGATCGAGATCGATGCCGTTCGGTGAATTATTAAATCGGGAAATTTATCGCGTCGATAACCTATCCGCGTTTCGTATTAATTTACGATTCCGGGAGTAGTAGGTGCAGGACAATCGGTTCGCCGCCGACGACGGTGACACGTGCCGATGGCGCACTCTTCCTCTTCCTCCTCCTCCTCCTTGCTCCACACGGCGAATCGGCAAACTTCTATTGACCATTACTCACAGCGAACTCGCGGCCGACTTGCATCCCCGCTGCACCGGCCCCTTTGATTAATAGCGCTAATTTGTCCGCCCGTTGTACGCCGGCGAAACAGCGCGTCTACAGAGACGAAGGTATTAACGCGCTTTACCCTTACCCCGGGTGGAATTGCGACGCAGACGCTGCTTGGCCACGTCTACACGCTCAGCACTTGCCCACCGCCATTCTTTATGCACCCCCGCGAAATGCCCGGGCAGCTCTGTTCCTTTCTCGCGATCATCGTACGTCCCTCACACCCGCGCTCTGCGGAGCTCGTTTATCGCTTTCTCTCCGTGAGACGCGACGGCACGGATTTTGGTAGCATATGAAAAGCGCGGTCAGTCCAACCACGGTCTCAACCCTCTGTCGGATTCTCGTTTTTTACTTACTAAATTTCGTTTTACTTTTCCTAATCCTTTCGGCACGGAGATTGGGAAACTTTGAACGGTTTTCTCGACTCACGCGTTTTATTTGTCCTTAACGACCCCGAATCGCTTTTTACTCGTCATTTCATCCACGTCCGACGTGACAACGCTAGACTGTGAAATTCGTCGTGTAACGTGCGAGGGCAGGAACGGTTTCTAATTGAATGGAACCACCTTTCCAGGTCGTGGATACAACACGCGGGTTGGAATGATCACGGCATCGAGCCGCGCCTCGGGTGCACGAGAATTCTAGATAGGCAGGCAGATAGGCGTTGTTTCGCTGCTAGGTGAGCTGCAGGCGCAGTGCATTTAATTGCCATTAGACCGCACGAATACGGCCTGTCCTCGCGTCACGCACGTGTTACTGCGTTTCGCGTTCCGCGTGGCTGGCAGAAAAATTAGCATCACCCAACGTTTGTTTTCTATGCCGCGTCATTTTAATACATCATATGAATTTTCGCTTCTGAGTTACCCTCTCATTATTCGCTACATTCACTCTCATTATTTCTCCTTAATGCCTTCCCTCATCAGTGGTCAACCGCGTCGGAGGGAAAGAGAGAGAAAGGGAGAGAGAGAGAGAGCGGGCTTGAATTTCCTCCCGTTTAATGGAGCTCGAGAGTTCCGAACTGCAGTAGTGATCGCGAGTCTCGAATGCAGCGAAGAGGAAACAAGGCAAAGAACAAGGGCGAGAGATATTTCGCGAGGAATCCGCACCGAGCGTGTTTCAACAGCGCCTGCAGCTGTAGACGCCGTGCAAAATATTTTACTGCAAGGATTTTGTAACGCCCTGCAGGTAGTACGAAAGACGCACCTCAAATGCGGCCCGAATTGGCAAAATCGCGTGTCGTCATGTCTCCGCTGGTGTTGTATAGACATCGTTCGGTCTGGTGGGTAGGGGGGGGGGCGACGTCGCCGCCTTTCGAGAGACGCCGCAGCTCATTAATAACGAGCAGAGGAGAGGGGGGAAGAGAGGAGGAGAAATCCGAGGTGAAAAGAAAAAAGAAACACGAGAAAACGAAAAAAGAAGTGAAAGAGAAAGAGTAAAATTGAAAAAAAAAAAAACCGACGAACGGAGGGAAAACCGTCAGCAGAAAAATCTTTGTGTTGAAAATCTTGCGGGGGTATCAGATAAGCGCCTCGCCCTGCAGCCGGAAGGTGAAAAATGTTCAGTTGGGCCCCTCCGCCGAACGTGGGTTCATCAATCTCCTCCCTAATAAACTTGGCAAACTGTCAGCTCGCAGCTCGTTCGCTCGTTTCGCAGAGACGCTGCTGCCGCTTCTACGGTCGCTCGATGCTCGCCTTTGCACAAGGGTGGCGACGAGGCACGGCCTTCGATCCTCGCCGGATATCCCTGAGTACGCCGCAACGAGCGACGGATAATTGTTCGGAATGGCAGCGATTCGACGCGGCCCCCTTTCGAGATCTAGAATCCGACTTGTGCCCGGCTCCTCGAGCCTGGCTCGCACGCACTTGCCAGGATCATCAATGCCGACTCAAACTACGAGGGTCCGAGACTTAGCTTGATGTCGGATAGTCCGGAATAGCGGCATGCCTTCACCCCCTCGAAACCGACGGTCGTCGAGACTGATGCGACGTATAAGTATGCGGCAGGGTGGACCGGGGCGAAGTGGAGGAGGTCAAAAATTTGATGGAAAATTTTTAGATGGTTTTCGGAGGGGTTTGTTTTTTTTACGCCGTCCGAACACGTGTCACACTTTGAGCAAAAGAAATCTGTTTTTGATGGTGGAATATAATTGACATTCATCAGTGAACAGGAAAAGCAGAATGTCGTCTGCTTTTCTTGACTGTCCATTTTCGCCAAAATCTTCTTTAGGTACTCTGACGCACTTGGAACCCGATTTCAGCAGTACCTATACTTTGTTTCGTGAAGGAATCTTGTGATGAAAAATTATCAGGATTTCAACAATAATTACAGACCGATGACTAAGAACTCTATTTCTGCGATGGACTGACAACGAACGTAGAGAAGTAAAGAAGAGAAACGAATTTTGATCGAAATAAAATTGTCCGCTTTACGAAAAAAAGAAATCACTGCGCGTGCCTGTTGTATTTCAAAAGCGATGACAGAGCTATTGGGTAAACACGTTTGCACGTGGATATTTGATTTTCTTGTTTAGCGCCTAACCACAACTTCGTCCCAACCCTTACTTCTCAGTTGGGAAATCCGAGAATTTCCTCAAGAGATTTTAAAATTCGAAAAACGTTGAGATTGACATTCACACAGATATACGTATACATATTACCGAAGAGCGCGGGCGTACAGCGCGGTTAAAGCGCGACGGTGTGAGAGGATGAAGTATCAGGAACGAATTCGGTTAAAAGCCGGCTCACCCTCCGCAGAGAGCTTTGCGCGGAGCTTGACTATGCGCCTATAAATACACTTCTTAGCTCGGCGAGTAGGTAGACGTGTGGGGGGGTGGGTACCGAAAACGAGCCACCCCTGCATCCGCAGCCGAGCGGAGGCTTTCCGCCGGTTGCTGGAGGTGAGCTAACCGAGCGTGTTATCGGGTTTTGCTTTTGTGCGAAAGCCCAGTCAGGGACCAATAAATACGTTATTAAAATTACCATAACCCGCGCCCCGTTCCCTCACCCCCTCCCCCCCTCCCTCCCTTTCCGCCCCCGTTAAAATGGGGTATTTTGCAGTTAATTTTCCGATATCTCGGTAACAATCTCGGTTACAACGCGGGTAGTTAACCCTTTACGTATACAGAGCCTATATCGCCCCGTGATTTCCACCCTCAACCCCTAACTCTGGCCTCGATGTCGTTGCCGCGGGAGCAGAGGCTCCGTCACGCGGCTTATACGCGCGAGACATTAATAACCGGCTTAAATTACGGAAAATTCGAAATACGGTCGGAGAACGGAAATTCACTCGGTCTTCATGATCATGCTGACAAATTCACAAACTTCCCTCACACACTTACGTCGTAATAAGTATAAGCCTCTCCCTTCGCTCCTATTTACCCGCCAACCTCGATCGAGAACAGCCAATTGTCACCACCGCCTAGGATTTAGAATAAAACTGTACCAAAGGTGGTAAATGGTAGGGATTGATTGACCTTCTTGTTGGTGCGTTAAAAATATTCTCAAAATATTCTCGAGAGCAAAGCCCTTGGGAAACTTTCTACAGGTTATGGAATATTGCTACATCGAAGATCGATTAGGTTTTCTTCCTTTTATCTTCCTTTTTTCTTTCCGCATGCATTAGCGACGGAGACCCTGATTTCGCATGATTGAAAAACATGTTCAAGTTAGTTTTCTCGTTAGCAAAGTTTTGACATTTTTAGCAAAAGTAAAGAGAAGAAAGAAGGAAGAAGGAGGAAGAAGAAGACGCAGAATAAAAAAAAAAAAAAAACGAACATAAAATAAAGTAACAACGACATTAATCAACTCTGATAAGAATTTCATGACAGACGAGTCGGAGAAGCGAACTTGTTTTCAAACGATCTCGACGAACGTTATCCGAGATGTAACTTTTATTTTAGATTTGTAAATGATCTAGAAATACGAGAACAAAAAAAATCGACGAGATTTTTCCTCCGGTTCCCTCACACTTCACCGGGCCTTACCCGTCAACGACTGTGGTTATTAAATATGAGAAAGAGAAAATACGCAGCGAATTAAAACCGCGGATGTTTGGCTCTCCCCTGCCAATTTGGGGTACGAGGTTGCGGCGGGATGGGGAGGGGGCGGAGTTCAAGTATATTTGCGGAGGTCTCGGTCGGGGGCAAGCTCGCGCAGAGCGGGAATACGCGATAATAAAGCCCTCCGGTATTTCTGTACGGTTCTCGCGCGTTTCGCTCACCGAAGAGCAAAAGTTTTGCGCGGGTTGTAAACGCTGATTGCACTTCTCCCTCACCCTAGTCCTCGTCGACGTCGACGTCGACGTCACCCCGCCGCCCTCGCCATCGGTCGCGTCGTCGAGCGTCGAGCGGAGTCGCGGGCTCTGATTACACGCTCGATACGCTCGCGGCTCGTCCGTCCCTCGCGTTATTACACCAAACGCAAATACTCCCCGAGATGCGATGCACGCAGGATTTCCGCTCCTCGCTACACTAACCTGACCAAGTACACCGGGTAAGTATTATTTCACCGAATGAGCGCGTATTTATATACCTACTCCACCGTTCCACGCTCCGGCGACGCCGAAGCCGCGCGACCCGGATTTTGGGACCTTTGCCAACTCCCGGGGGTAAATTATTTTCATCGAGAAATCCGAATGTACCGAACAAGTCCGGTAATCAATGTAATGGAATATATGCTTTCACCCTCAATTGTCGCTGGTGCGAAGGGCGATGATTTACCGTTTTCAACCCTGCGAGGTCCGATGATGCAGGTGAGATGTGTTAGATGCGATTATTTCGCAGATCCTCGTTACAGGCTTCGGATAAAGAAAGGAGTAGCTAGAAGACAAGACGCGAGATGGAAGAAAACGAAAGATTTTAGAGGCACCTCCGAAATTCGAGCTACTCCTTTTTCGATTCAAATAACACGTTTACTGGCGTCAATTTTTCATCTACTCCTTTGCTTTACCAAAAAATTAAATATGGTCGACTGAAATTTAAAATCCTATGTAAGAAAACTTGACCTGAGAGGAAATCTGTTTGCTTTGACTGCACGGTAAAAGAAAAAATTAGGGGAGCTTGAAAGTACGAAGTAACAACAGATTCAGACTCTGGAATCGAGATTCCATCTATGATACAAAGTGCGTCGCACAGGAGTGTTGAATTTCGGACGCGAAGCAGAATATTTGAAAGACACGAAAACTAAAGATAGGGCAAAGAATAGAAGGAAAATACATATCCCCCCCCCCCCCCCTCCCCGTCCCCACCGTGATGTTCCTCGTCTATCACGCGATACCCTGCATCATTTCGCGTGACGTGACCATGAGAGACGTGTACAGACCGTGTCGTGCGAGGGCGGCTAATATCCCAGCTTCGTCAAGTTCCGGAGGATATCACGGGGTAAAGGCGAGGGTCTGAAGGGGGTGGATGAGGGTGAGCTGACATGTGACCTACGCCTATGCGAGCCGTCTTGCTTTTCTTAGCGGAGAGAAAAAAAATGGGAGCATTCCCGAGGGACGCGAGGGGCACGGCTCGAGGATTTCCTGCCCGTGTTACCTATATCATTCACCTTGAAGGGGGGTCGATGTTGACGAATGTCGTTGCGAGGCTCGGCTCGAGCCAAATCCTAGCATCGGCGACTCCTATCGTTCCTCGCCATCGTCTCTCTCGGTACTATTCTTTATTCATCCCCCTCCGCGATACGAGAAGGAACAAGAAGCTAACGTGGACCCTCGCCGAGATAGCGACTCTCTGATCCCGACGTCGTCCTCCGTGCACGAACTCGCTTGGCACCCACCGCAGACCCCGTGACAACTTTTCGAACTTTCAGGATCCTCGTAAATTGTGTCGCAAGCAAATCAATCCACGATTAAGATTTTGCGGCCAAGTTTGAGTCAACGGCAAAAAACTGGGCCCGAGTACGCCACGTCTTAGACGACTCGGTGTCATTTATCCCCGGCTTTATTCACCGGCGGGTGTGTGTTGTATACGGATCAATTTATGGGCGACGATGAGGAGGAAAGTTGGTCGGGTAGGTGGCGGGATCGATGGATCGAGGACTTTTCCGACGGAACTCTGCAACGCTGCAGCGTCTGTATCTCTCGACGGAGATGCGGGACGGACGGATTATCAACTCGGAACACCGAGGAGTTGACCGCGGTGCACGTGGTGCATGGAGAACGCGGGGCAGGAAGTCGAGGATAAAAATTTCGCTGCAGCGGACGAGCCGGAATCACCCAGTCGGATGATTCTGCCAATGATGGAATCGTGCACCGGCACCGAAACGCGGACTTTCGTGTCCTCCGAGAGGGAGGTCGGCAGGATCGGGCGACAATCCCACGGTCGAGCGACATCCAGTCGACCTTAGCCTCTTCCAGCCGAATCTTTGACCGGAAATGGGTCCGACCGCAGGACCAAGGACGAAAATACACAGGGCGCAGATGGGAGAGGGGGGTCTGAATGAAACAGCGAGAGAAGATAAAGCGGGAGAAAAATGGGACGCGTGTCGTGGGATGAGACGCGTTCCCGCCGGGCTAAACTGGAGGAGACGAGGAAGTCGAACGGAAGGTGAAGCGATAACGAGAGCGCGCCACGTGACCTTGCAAGGAGTGCGATCTTTACGGAGATACCGCAGTGACGAAACGATCGAATTAGGACCCCCCTCAAAGTATCGTCGTATCCCCGATTCGTTAAAAAGTTTCCAGAAGATACCGCCTGGCCAGAAAAGTACCGGCAGTCACCCACCCCAGAGCTGAACTCGCTGTTCCAAAACAGGGAGGAGGAGCGATAAAGGTTAAGGACGAGACTCCGATAGTGGGAAATTTGCACCGAAGCGTGTGCTTGAACGTGTAGCGATACTGCAGGCCAACATTTTTCCCGGGATTTGTTTGGAACGGAAAATGGCGCGATCCGTAGGTGAATCTAATCATTGACATCCTTTATTTTATCACCAGCATATATCCTTTTCCCAAAGCTGAAAGGATCGTTTCCGTTTTTTACCGGGTTTCTTTCCCGCGCGACTGTTTTCGAGGGGCGGATCCGGCGGAATAATTGATCGGGGTAGCGAGCAGCTTTGTCGGCAAAAACATTTAATCACTCGAAGAATCGAATGACTCAATCGAACGGAGGAGTCGGACGATAGCCGTTGCCGGCGTGTACATACCGGTTGTTGGAAAACTTTTCATCCCTTGGCGCGTATCCTTGCTTCCGTAATTTTATTCCCAACAGCGGTCGGAGTATAAAATATCACGGACTGTTTCCACCGGCGATTAATTCCGAGCCTCGCATCTCGAGCGAACCGCGCTTCCACTTTTGGCCAAACGAAGCCGCGAGCTTTCGGGGCCTCGAAAGGCGGCGAAGCTCGGATCGCGCGGTTCACACTACAGGCGTGGGAAACCCGCGATCCCCCATATTTTAAATCTTAACCACGACGACGATCGTGGTCTGAATGGGCAAGTGATGAAAAACGCCGATGGAAGGCGGCTTAATACGTCGGATGATTCACTGTGTACTCGGAAAATCCGTCGCGGCTACAGACGGAATTTATAAATACTGATTCACTCGCCCCTTATTCTCGGGCCGCACGAATCTGAAAGAGGGAGCACCCCCCCCCCCCCCCCCCTCAATATTTTCCGGGATGAATGCGAACTTCGCGACTCTGCGAATCCGCGAGAAATTTAAGACGTGGGTCGAATGCCGTGCCGACTTCCCTGTCGGGGTTCCGTTAAACTTGTTCCAACTTTCCCCTCCGTACCCGGAAGAACATGCACGTCAAGGGGTGCGCTCGTGTGTCCGACGCAGGCGTGCGGAGGCGGCTTTTAAAACACTCCGCGTACAAGTTAACTTTTATTTGAGCCAAGTATCAACAGGTATCGACTCCTCTTCCAGTAGCGCGGTGCTTCGAGCTTCTTTCGCCCCTCCGTCTTCCGGCGTGAACCCAGCCCAACCCGTCGATGCGAAGGAGCGCAGCGTTCCCTCATGCCTCCTTATAAATTAACAACACGTCTGCGGATCGATCCCCGCGATACAAGCTTCGCCAGGCTAGAATCCAGATTAGCCTGGGTCAGGGTCTTCGCCGTGTCCGCTCCGCCTCCTCCCCCGGTCCTAAACGTCTCTGTTCCCGCTGAGCTGTCCCTTACGTCTTACTCCGAGCCCCTCGTTCACCCCCAGTCGAACATCCGGCGGATCCTGTCGCGAATTCAGGTCGGGTTAACCGGACGGTCGTCATCCCGCGGGATGTATTTAAATCTGGGTTCGATGTGTGTGTGTGTATGTGTGTGTGTGTGTGTGTCGATGGAACGGCGGGCGGCAGCGGGGCTAATACCCGGGATTATTCCCTCTGATCCTATACCAAATATGTGTTCAACCCAGCCGGGATCACGCCGCTGGCCCGTGCCGAGATCCCCGACCTCCCCCGACACCCCCGGCTTCACGACTCCGATACACACGTGCTCGGCCGATCTACCATCCCGTCTTATCTGCATCCTACATACGATCCCCTGAATCATACCGGCGCCGCTTCCCCCAGGCACCGTCCGATACTACCTCGCGATTAGTCATTAGTGATCGCCGATTGCCCAGGGACAAGAGGATCGTTCCGCTCCTCCAACGCGCCACCGATATCAAGCCATGCACCTCGTCGCCGAAATGGAGACGCCGAGATTCGGCTGACGACGCTTCGAGGACCGATATCTTTTTGGTCGATGGTTTTTCCGTGCTTGGCAAACTTGTTTATTACGTTCAACCGTTCTCGGAATAACCGATCGATCGCTTCGAGGTTTCCTCTCCCGGACATATCGATTCAAGGAATAATTTCGAAGCGGTACTCCGCACTGTGCGATCAGCATCCAGCATCGAGTGCGTCGAAATGTTCGTCTCTCCTCGAGAAGAACCTGACCGGAATCAGCCTCCGACTACAGACGGATGGCAATTAAGTTTACCGTCATTTTCCAGGACACGTCGGTCCGGTCGGTATAACCGAGAGGGGTGGATATTCAGATTCGCGAAGCCCTGACCCCGGCACGTAGGTGAGCCACGCTTCAGGTGTAGGGCAGTTAGGGTTGCCAAGGGAATGTCCCGGGTCCGCCGTTCCGCTGTTTGAGTAATAGACGGTCAAATGCACTGCTAAGCATGGCGAGGCGGAGGCGGGGGTCGCCGGCAACCGGATCTCGATGGCAGTGGCGTTTGGGGCGCGGAGGATTAAGCGCTTTGGAGATACAAACGGACGGACCCCGCGGGGCTGCGGAATCCGCGGCGAGCCGATCCGAATCCGAGCCGGCTACCGGGGAGAAACGGGTGAGAACTTCCCCCATTATTTCGCGTCCAAACAGCCCCGATAAGAAGGATCGTGACCGTTTATAAGTGACACTGATCCAGCGGCAAAGATGATCCACGCCCCTCGACTCGAGATTCCAGAAATATTATACATCCGTCGGTTCCGATAGCCGGAGATCTGGATATAGACGGATGCGAGGGGACGGCGGAAAATTGACTTCGAACACAGGGCAAAACGATATCTGAGATACGTGTGCGGCATACTTGTGTATCAACTTTTTTTTACAATACCTTAATCCGTCTTCTCTCTGTAGGATCGGGAGCTCTGCGAACGCCGAAATTTTCGTCGTCGAAAACCGAGGATTTCGTTATTACAGCGGGATACGATCTCGTGGTTATTAATCGCCGTCTCCCGCTCATCGACAAACCTGAACGACTCACTGAACGAGAGATTCCGCATCGGTGCTGCGCGAGTGACGGACGCGTTGGAGTTAAAAATCCAAGCCGAGTTCTTTCCGCATCGTTGGCGCATCGATTTTTGAATAAACACTATCCACGCTTTCCTCTCTGCGAATGACGAAACAGAGAAGTTCATCCCTCATATTTACCTAACCATCCATTATTTTTTCATCCCTTCCATGAGACTACTCGCCGTCGATTTTCGAGTTGAAAAATGAAACGTTGCGGTCTCTTTGGAAATTTTTTTTCTCTCTCTCGAAGGAAAAAAACCGTCCCCGAATGAAACGATTTCTTTTTCTTCTTCTTCTTCTTCTCATCCTAGAATTTGCGACGCTTTAAGTCCTGTCACCGCATCTCGGAATTGAGTGACATCGGGTATATCCACTCACATTATCCGGGACGGTTAGCCGCCGCCATCTGAGACCCGGGCGAGTGACGGGGACGGCTTAAACGTGGCAATCAGCATTGATTTTTAATAACTCACTCCCCCTTCCCCTACCCATTCCACTCGACCCGCAGATATCGCCGGCCCCCGAACATCCCCGGCAACAAATCGACTGGGAGATATACTCCAAACTCCGCGAGATTTTACGCAGAGATTTCGGCCCGGTACCTACACAGGATCTGCCCGGGTATATCTGTATGCATTGGTATGTATATGCGACGAGGATTTTTCATAATTTTCCACCGATTGCGAGTCGCGCGGGGGGAATTTTGATTTAGAGGTGAAAGGGGACCAGGGATTTCGCTTTCATTTCGGTTATTTCCCAACCCAATCCACCCTTTCTCTTCTCTCTTCTTACCGTCCTGTGGTGTTCCAGGCGAAATTGTCCACCGCGACTATTTCGCGACTGCGGAACACGGCAGTAACCGCGAGTCTTACCCTCTTTCGGTGATACCGAAATTTTTCGCGTACCTGACTAGCCTGACCGAGCGAACGTTTCGTCCCCTGGGATTCGACGTGCCTGCGCGATCCGTTTCCCGAAGGGTCTGTGCGAGGGCTGAAGAACAAGAGAGGGGAAAATGGGGAGGGAGCGAGAGATAGAGAGAGAGATAGGAGGGAAAAGTGGTAGACTGATTGATTGATTGGTAGATTGATTGAGTGACTGATCGATGGGCTTATGTGTCTTCGAAAAATAATTTCCCACCAGACGATATCGATGTATATGTATGTATACCAGCCGTATACCAACTACACGCGTAAAGAAGAAAAGGGAGAATAAACAAAGAGAAATGAATTAGCTTCGGGGGTATATAAAGCGCGATAGTTCAGGGAGGGTGGATTGATCGCAGAATTGAAGCAAACGCGAATTAAGAGACACAGCGCCGAAGCGAAACTCACTCCCAAACAACCCACCCGCACAATTTCGTTTACGGTCAATTAGTCCGGTGACTCCAGGAAATTCACGGCTGTGCGTTGTAATGCACCTCGCGTCCATTTTAGTGCAAAATTCTACTTCTGGAACGGTGACGGCGTGTGAAGGTTTCGACTCGGTTCGAATTACCCGGTGAAGAAAGAGAGTCATTTTTCGGCCGGCGAGATTGAAAATCTATTATTAAAGTGGACGCGGCTTTTGCTCCCGGGTCCCGCCTGCTACGAGGGCTGTAAATCGAACGTTGCCGCCAGCTATTCCCTGCGAATTTTCGCAAGCTTCTCACGTGTCACCGCTGATGCAGGGCTGTAGCTTCTCACTCTGCATGGTAGATTGTCAAACTCGAGATAAAAGTGGAACGATTTCGAGTGCCTTTCACCAGAAAAATTGCGGAGAAGAAATAACTGCAGGCGGGAACAGCAAAACTCGTATCCATGTGCGACGCGTGCGAATAGGTGCAAACAATGTCTCGAGAGTAAGATTTATTCCTTCATTCCGTTGAAAGTCCGCGATTCGTTACATTTATTTGAGTTTCAAGTATCGTCAGTGATCGATGAACCGAAGATGATCTCGAGGAGAGGTTTTTCAGGGAGAAAAAAGGCAGGCTAAGATTACAAGATATTTTTCATCCTACCTAAAATGATAAACAACAATAACAACGACGACGAGTATAGGCGTACACGCCTGACACGCTCAACGGTGACGATCCGTGAAAGACGGACTCGCGGAAAAAGAAGCGAGGAATTCGCGGTCGTCCCAGAGCTTTTAAAAGAATGAGCAGCCCGGCGAAGGGTGCCGTCACTGCTGAATTCCTGGAAGGGTTGAAGCCGGGGGTGTGAAGGAGTCGAGGGTCGGCCAAGCGGGCGATGTTCGCTCGGGTCGAAAGTATCGTAAGTTCGAGTGTTTCGGTGTAGGTGTCGAGTACTCGCGGGGTGTTCAAGTTGGGCCGCATCGAAGGCACTCGAGTATCCGGACTCGTGTTAATGTTCGCCGACGGTTGATGCTCGATACTCGCTTTGCGCCGCGGTCAACCCCCGAAGCCGTAATTGTTCGGGTTACGTAACCCGGGTGACACGTCGATTTCTATAACCTCGCGAGTTCGAGTCGCGAACCTGCAACTCCGATACGAAATCTGACGCCCCGGGCGCGACTCACAGTCAACCACCCCTTCGGGGGTGAAACCGCCGCCGCCGCCGCCGCCACCGATCGACGATACGAATAATATTTGACGTAAACTCGGGTATCTTTTTACTTTCATCACTTTCGCAGGATGTGTGTATTGGATGGAACAGGAAGAGCTGCTTTTCCAAACGCCTGGAGCAGGAATACCACCGGGAAAATATAATATAAATAAGCTGGTGTATGAATTTATTGAACGATCATCTAGAACGCGGTTGGATGTACAAATTTCGATCACTTTATCTCCTCCTTCAGATAAAAATTTGCAATTTTTATGAAATGAATGCATTATATGTGTACAATGGAGTAGGTTGAAAAGGTAATTTTTGAATTTTGATCAGTTCGCCACCCAAATCACCTTCACAGAATTCCATCTGATTCCCTAATTTTTTCAAATGCTTATCTCAACTCTAACTCGTGCCCCAAAGAGGGTGAATTTCCCCATTTAAACCTCTCAGGGGCACATTAAATCTGCCGAATGGATTTAGGTGAAATTTGGTTCGAGGAGTTTTTTTGGGTCGCTGATTACGAATCTGAACTCAAAATTTGAAAATTCAAGATGGCGGATTCAATATGGTCGACAAAAATCCCAACAGTCACTTGATACTTCCATATTCTAGCAACTATTTTGAATTTTGTAATTTCGAGTTCAGATTCGTAATCAGCGACCCAAGAAATTCCCCTAAACCAAATTTTATCCAAATACATTCGGTAAATTTGACATGCCCATAAAAGGGTTGAATGGAATCCATCCCATTTCAGGCACGGATTAGAGTTGAGATAGAAATCTGAAAAAGTTTGAGAATTATTTTTGATTTATCCGGAGCCGATTTGGGGGGCGAGCCGGTCGAATCTCAAATATAACCATTTTAAGGACCACCCTACTGTAGAACCATCGAGATGACTCGAACGATTGAGGTGGTTGAAAAATAAAACCGAAATATATACCGAGAAATATAAACCATATATTACTATATTTTTCCAAATATGCAAAGAATATCGTAGGTAATCAGCGACAGATGCGGGAAAGAATTCCTTGTTCTTTTCCTTTTCCCCCACCCCCAGAAAATGAAAATAAGCGAAAAGACAAATGAGTGTTTTTTTCTCCCTCCCTCTTTATGGCACAATTCGCCCGACGTGCGCGGGGAAGGACGTGTAAGGGGAACGTGGCGAAGTTAGCATGGGGAAAGGCGGGTGGACGGGAGATGAAAAGGAAGGACATAACTCGGGGGTGGATCCATTAGAGCTACCCCTGAGCACCGACGAGCCGCCGCATAACGCCCGACTGTTTCCTCCGGTGGTTATTTGCGGGCCGGGTTATGGGGACTTTTCTAGTTACTCAAGCTAGCCTCGAGAGTCTGACTTCTTATCACAGTCGCTGTCTTAATTGTCAAAATATTATTCCAACCCCTGAAGAAAAGCACTTGAACCGGGAGTGGGGGTTGGTCGGCGGGCTCGGCGACACCTCAACCGGAGCTTGGCTCAATTTTTTTACCCCGTTTCTCTCTCTCCCTCCCGTTCCGCCCCCTGTTCGTTCTTCTCTCGCGATATTTTGCTCCAGCTCGACTGGCACGACGAGGAAAGTCGAGGACACGTCGTCTGCATGCCACGCGCTACGTACTTACAATTAGACAAACATTATACAAATGCGAACCGGCGGTTCCCTCGGGTTCGCAAATGGGAGAGAAAACTTTCCCGCAGCCTCCGCCGCCTAGTCGCGTTCGCGGGCCACGAGGGGGGCGGAATACCGGGAGCCGAGAAACGCGGCTTTCCACCTCGCCCCATAAACGGTCGATCACGGGACGCTGAGTTTTCTAATTGGCGAACGCCTCGACTTTGCCCTCGCGCTTTCACTCCTCCGCCGCAATCCGGCTTTACCCGTCTAATGCCAACGGACCGGAGGAAGTGGCTATTCGATTCCGCGGAAATTTCCAGGATAAAACTTGAGCAGAAGAACCGCAAGATGACTACTGCGGTGTTTGCCATTTTTTTTTTTATACTACATTTGTGCGACTAAACCTCGTTTGTTCAAACCTGTTTACAGCGATAAGAATTGTTGACTCAATCGTGTTCATATCGCTCTAAAAACTTGAGGGGAGTAGTTTTTTTAATTCACAAATTACCAACGATAGTTGAGATTCTTCTGTCGCAAAAAAAAAAAAAAAAAAAAAAGAAAAAGCGCCAACGGCATCTAATCGTCATAAAAATTTGCGATTTAATTAATTCATACAATCCATTTCATTCTAGCGAGATAAAAAAAAACATTGCGATAAAATATTCACGGATGATGTTTATACAGCCAGTGAATACATAAATAACACCTTCGTTTACGAACGGGGTGAAAAAAAGTGAAATTGCAGAAAGAGCAGCAACAACGAGGCTCGGATGAAAAATCCGCATAAAATCCAAGCCCGCAAGGCTGCAGATGCCTGGGGGATTGATTTACTCGGTGTTATACAGGCCGTGCGAACCGGCACGAGGCGGAATCGGTTCAAAAATTGAAATATACGGCGGCATGCAGGGTAACGAAAACACATAACGACAAGGCTGCACCGATCGAGGCGGAACGATAGATGAGAGAATATCGTCGTTCGCCCGAGGTGGTGAACAGCCGGTAATAAATACAGGCCGCGATTAGATCGTCCAGTCAGCGTTTTCGCCCGCCAATAATTCGCGTGAAATATTATCGTTCGAGGCCGCGAGTGCACCGCTCTCATCGCTGCCGTGTCGTGCAACGAGATTCTCTCTCTCTCTCCTCCTGCATTTTCATTTTTGCCAAAGGCACGCCATAGCAGAACAAACAGATGAAACCTCTCAATCAAAGCTTACTTTTTCCGTACTCCCTGTTCACTTTTAGCCACTTAGTTTTCATCCGGTTCTGCTTGATCTACGATATCATCCAACATCGTCGTGGATATAAAAAAATTCATTATACAAGCTACGTCTCTTTTCTAGTCATCGGGGCGAAAGTTGGTCTCCGAATGATTCGGTTATACAAAATGCAGATTTTCTGTTCATGAGGCGAAATTCACCGGGGTAACTTGGTACCCAAAGAATAGAGAAGAGGAGAGGAGAGGAGAGGAGAGAGCGTGTGACGGACGTATACCCATTAGCGAGGCTTATAACGGTTCGTCGGTGGCGTCGGCTGCAAGGGGGGAGAGCTCTCCTAATTGTACATTAAATTTGATGTTATTTTTTGAAAAGCGAGGCGCGCCCGCGGCCTGCCTCCTCTTCCCCTTTCCTTCCCCCACCCCCCCGGCGAAACTTTTATTTACACGAAATTAATTTTAATGAGAGACTCGCTCGCCGCCACTCATCTTATCACGTGCACCGCACCCCGCGGCCCCCAAGCAGCAGCAGCAGAAGCAGCCTCCCTTTCTCTTCCCTCTCGTTAATTGGTAGCGAGGTGGTTGCGGGGTTCGATTCGGCCTCCGGCGAGGCTCTATGCCGCTATTTTTGGAACGGGAATATAAAACGGCGGACGGCAGGCGTCGGGGAAAGTGGCGAGCAGCGTCTCCTTCCATTCTCCCTCCCTTCCTTCCTTCCTTCCTTCCTTCCTTTCTTCCTTCCTTCCTTTCGGGTCGCGGATCCCAAACTGCCCCCGTCATGTCACATGGAAGAAGCAAACGAGATTCTAACGACAAAAGTTTCTCGCAGGCTCGAGTCGCCAACCGAAATTCAACGCCCCGTGGATTCTTTTGACTAAAATCTGTACACCTTGTGTTCCGGTTGAATCACGATCCAATCTCGAATTGCATCGGTTCGGATAATCGCGATTCCAAATCATCAGAGTACGAAATGGTGGGAATTTTTGGAAATTCTTTGAAAAATATTTCAATTATTGGACCGTCGCTGGTTGGTTTTGATTTTGACTTTTGCGCGATAAATCGCACATCTTTTCCAAGCGTGTCGAACCGGAGTTGCGAATTTGGCGCAAACGGCGGCGACGAGGTATGCAAATAATGAAATAATAAAGGGCGACGCACGGCGTCGAGGCGGCAGACAAAAGCCTGCAGGCTTGGAGATTTTTCAAAACGCGGGAAAACTAATATCCTTCCTCCACCGGCGGTTCCTTCGGGTGTGAAGATTCTCCCTCGCCGGCTGGCTTCCTCCTTTCTTTGCCACGGCGCCTCGGTCCCCGACGTTTTCATCAAATTTCACGTATTCATCAGTGCCGGGGAAACTCGAGCCTGAGTTTCCGTCTGAGACGGCATATTTTCAGCTTTGCACAGTGTCGCAATTCTCTCGCGCATCAGCTACCTGATGTGAAATAAGAAAATGGAAAAATGGCCAGTATTATACACATTAAGATTTTAGGTTTCGGAAGTTTGTTCGAAGAACCACTGCTGAAGGAATGACGCAGGTCAACAAAAGAAAATTTCGATTCTACACATCGAATATTAACCAAAACCTTTATTTGTTACTTGTAAAATTTACTTTCATCTTTTTGACGTTGATAAATACGTCTTGAAGTTTTTCGTTGACAGCTAATATGGGTGCCTGTTCGGAAGAAAAAGGAAAACGTTTTCATCAAAATGTGATGGACTTTATCGTTATTAACGTTATCAGGGGCAGTATAATGAGAGCAAGATCGAAGATTGCGTTTCGGGTTTGATACTCGGAGAAATTCCACACGAAAATAGAAGGAATACGAAGAATATTCATTTTTGAACTTTGTTTATCAATTCTTTTGCATTTGTATTTTCCCATTAATTATTATTTTCGAATAAACGTAACTGAAATGCAAAACTGAAGTTTGCTCAATTGTTATTTACAATAATTGTTTGAGAAAATAGGTAATTTTTCTTAAAATCCGAAATATCGTTCTGGTTTTTACAAAAACAAACTATTTTTTCATTTATTAGCTAGGCAAAAGAAATCAAAATTTGAAATATAGAACCCAGACTCAAAACGTGTTTCTTCGGCGCAATTTTTTCTCCCTTTGCCGTATTTCCACAAGTGGAAAACGGTAATCGCGAATCGTGGAAAATCACCTCTGGCAACATTTACGCGAAGTTTCGTTCTTATCTTGACCGACGTTCGGTCAGCAGTACATGTAAAGGTATACCTTTAACCTAGGGTAACAAATTTTGCCGAAGATGGATGGATTCTTTTATGCAGAATCGGAAATTGCCATGTCCATTCAGGTTTTATGCTACCCTTATAGGCGGGGCAATCCGGCTCATTGCTTTCGCGCTTTCCAACTCACATCGGAGTTGGTCATCTCAAGCACGTGTCCAGCCGTGGGTACATTCGAGATCTAGAGTCATCGACGTTTCCGCTCCAGTCGGCGCTGGATAAATATCCGCAGATAATACCGCGACTTTTTCTTTCTATCTTTCTTTCTTTGTTCGCGGGTTTGTTCAAATTGCAGCCGAATTAACCGTGGCAAACTCGCTCGATGGGTTTCTTCCAGCATTGAGATTTTTCTTCTCTAATTTTTTTCTCTCTGCTCAACTGCATCCGAGTCTTCTCCCCGACTGTGCGCCTTATTCCTCTTCTTCTACTTCTTATTCTCAACCTTTATTCGCCCCGAGGATTCACCGCTTCACCCCTCACCGTGGGAGATTCTACGAAATGACCCCCGCCCTCCTTCACGCCATACTACTTCACCAATTACGATGTAACTAACGTAATCTCAACGTCTTTTCATCACTTTTCTCCAGAGGTAGGAGGATACGGCGAGAAAATGGGTGAAAGGAAACCGCAGCGGAAAAAAATATTGCACAACTCTGGCACGGTGTCTGAACCTATAAGAAACGTAAGAATGAATACAATGTCGAATTTTATCATTTGTAATTGGCCACAGAGTATCGAGAAATATCCAATTGCATGAGACGGCATTATAAAATTGACCTGGACGTCCGAAATATGAGGACCCACCGAGTAACCGGAAGTCAGGGGTGCATAGCAGAGCAGCCGAGGATGGAGCAAGAACGGCAGGCGTGTAATTGCGACTCTGAGCGTGAATTCTTCGTGCATTTTCGAGGGGGGGAGGAGGAAGGGAAGGATTCTGCGGTCTTGGAGAAAGCCAAGGAGGCGGCGGCGCCGAGTTGGCGCCCCAGAAACAAGGGGCTGGAGGTAGTATTTCGATCGTACAGCCGACGAGGACAGCGGCTCGGCGTCGCCCTGGCAATTGGAATTTTCCCGAATTTATCCGCTTCCACTCTCACGACGATTGTCCAAACGGCCGCCTTTCTTCTCAACCCCCCCCCCCCCCCAACAACGGCCGAAAGCCTGCAGCCTAAACCACACTCGGAGTAACCTGGCTTGCCAAACCACGACTGGCCGACTTACCCCGTAGGGAAGAAAACCGCATCCTACAGGCGATCCGAACCCCCGTTGCGGGTTCTGTCTTATTCTCAGTTCTTACGTTAGCGAAGAATCTTCAAGAAGTCAAAACGAATCAATGGGGAAAAATAATGGGGAAGAAATTTCGAACCAGGGATCGGAGGAGCTGCCTGAGTTTTTGATCGGTTAAGCTTGACCTTTGTTTTTGTTATGTTAGGGTTACGCATCACGCTCACCTGTATAATAGTTTCCCTTTTTTTCTGACATCGAAGCTCAGTCGCAGCTTGAGTTCTCGATCATCTTTCGCATCGTCGATCAAAACTGATTCAGGTGTATTAGCGAACCCAAGTTTTTCCTGTAACTGGAATATTGAAACTATCGGCAAATATCACCAAGGTAATAAGGGCTGCATCGACGTTCCACCAAGTGCAGAAAAGATATTCCCACATTCAAATCGTACAGCGCAAAATTTCTTGATCACAGTCACTCAGAGGTTGGACTTTCCACGAGGAGTGAAAAATTCGATCAGCGTACTTGTTATATATCAGTATGAATCTGAGTTTTCTGCCACATTTCCTGCGCTCTCCGTACTCGGAGAGTCGTATGATCAATGACCGAAGGATCGCGGCGGGGAAGAGAGAAGCGGGAATCCATGGTAGGCGGCGTTCTGCCGACAGTTAAATACTGCTGGAATGACGGGCGAAATGCACGAGGGATATCTGCGGACAGTTTTCGCAGCGATGCGGGGGAATCACTTGCTTCCCTTTGGCGGCGGAATCTATTTGCCCGACCAGAACCGATGCGATGGCCGTTTGAACGAGCGTCGGTGCAATTTCCCCCGCATTTCTCCGCATAGCCTAGGTGCACAACTACCCGGGAATCAGGGTAAATGGGGGTGAGTACGCGTCAAAGGGATTCGCGATGGCGGGAATATTTAAATCCAGGAACGTGTTTAAAAAGGCTAAACTTCGCCGCCCTAGCGCGTCCGAAAACGACGGATCCCTGAAAGCTTCCGAAGTTGGACCGAGGGTCGATCGAGGAGTGGACGAAGCATTGACCGACTCGAAATAGCCTCCCGACCGCATCCTTCGCATCACCTCCGAACCTTAACTTCCGCAGTCCGTAGTCCGTGAAGACGAATATTCGTTCTTTAGGATTAAACTGCCTGGTCGAAACCTCTTCGAAAAGTCTCCGGAGGTCGAAAAAATAGGCGAAAAGTTCGTGAAAAGTTGGCTGACGATATTCAAACGTGAATATGGAATTGGTGCGACTTTGGCCGTGATGCCTGTAAAGAAACTCAATATTCCGAAATTTCCGTGACACCTGATCATCCAATACCTGCACGTATATTCAGCATCGTCTCTACGGTGAATCCGTGTTGCGAAATCGAGTCGTTTCGCAGAGCCACGTTTATGAATCTGTATTTCCACGTGCCCGATACCCTCTTCACGTAGCATCGGTAATTCTCGAGGATGCGACGACGCAACCGGCGAATGGATATTTTTTTCCACCCTCGAAAATTTCTCAAACTTGTCTTATTCTGAAATTTTCACTCTGGCTCCCCGCGCACGTTCAAGCTCCGTGATCTACGCTCACGAATTTTCACCACCGCGCTTCGCGAAGCTCGCGGGAATACACGCACGCGTATAACATAAAAATAAAAGAGCTATCTGTTTTCCTCCCACCTTGTACCTGCTATTGTGTACCGTCTTTCTTCCCTTAGTCAGGGGCGGCATCCTCTCTCTCGAGACGGACCGATTCTGACGGCTCAATTCCTCGTTGCAAAGTTACCGAAGTCTCTCCGAGTTTCTCTTTTCTTTTTCATATTTATTTTCATTCCGTTTCACTCCTCAAGGAATCAAGCTTCCTATTTACTTATCTTTCTTTTACTTTTTTTCTTTTCTCATCCGCGGTGAGTGAGGATTATCAAATTTCAAGTCGCGTCGCGGATACTTGTCACGACAAAAAGGCGCGGCACGTATAGATGAAAAATATAATACAGTCTCGGTCTGTCAACAGTTGCGCGAGAGATTGCTTCTCGTTATTCATACACGATGTATATTCACCCTCTTTTTCTCTTTCATCGTGAAAATTAATTTTTGTGGTTATTAAAATACGAATATTACTATTGACAAAATTTCAATCCGTAACAAAAATCAATAAATAAATGAAAATAAAAATAAAAGATTAGAAAAAATGATATTAAAGCTCGAAAATATTTTCCCCGCCCACGTCGAAAGCCGAGCAGCCTCGGGCTCTTGTAGACAGACTGGTGTCGCAATTTCTGCGAAACAGCAGTTCCGGGCACTTTCATACCTCCGTATTCAAGACGTAGTGTTTCCGTCTAGCGAAATTCCCCCTCAAGCGATTATACAACTCGTCCGTTGTTGTCCATAAAATTTCGAAACTCCAGCGATACGGCAAAACGGAGTTTTCTTTTTTTTTTTTCTTTTCCAACGCGTTAAAACAGTGCAATAAAGGGTGATCGTAATTTCGCACATCCCGGTTTCGCCTGATTCTGAATTTCTAACGTAGCAACGAAGAAGCAAGAGTAACAAGGTAGTTTCGATCATCCCTCTGGCGCATAAAAACAAGCATATCCGAGGATCGATGATCGAGGTTCGTGTAAATCGTACCTCCGACGGTTTCAGCCGTAGTTCAGCCACTCGGCCGCTTCGACCGGGACCAGCTGAAGTGCCCTGGAAGAGGATGAGGATGAGGATGAGAAGGCGAGTAGACGTAAGACTGCGTCGTTGCCGGAGTAGTATACATATCATTGCGCCGACGAGTAGCCTGAATATTTTAGACGGACAACAGAGGGCCTCGCGACCCGGAAGCTGCAGCAGCGTTGCCGTTCGTCGTTCCGTCCTTAGGTGAGGGAGGGTTGTCCCGCGTTTTCCCAGGGCGCGGAAGGAGCAGCTTCTCGGCCGGACGGCTAAGCGCGCCCGCTTTTTGCCAACCGGAAATAACTTCGCAGGCTGCGTGCCGTTCTTATTGCCTAACGAGCAAGACGCCTTGGCCCCAATTCCCGGTTTAATTACCCGTTTGTTTATTTACTTATGTAGAATTATAAGGCGTACATATGTATCAGCGGACAGATAACGCCGCGGCGCCGCGGCGCGGCCTTGAAACTCGAGCGGGAAGGAGCGTCGTCAATGGCGGCGGAACGCCCAGTAATTAGCGGGATGGGTATACTCTGCCTTTTGTTTGTTGCTCCCCGCGGAACCCGCGGCGGTATTGCGGTAATAAACAATTCCAAGCGCGGCTCGGGGCGAGCAGGACAATACAGCTACATCGGGGAGCGAGTTGGTTGGGGATCATTTTTTTCCACCCCTTCCACCCCTCCCGATACTTAACCGAAGAAAGAAGAGGCCGCCCGGAGTTTTCGGAACCAAGAATTACCTGCAGGTGACGCGGTCGCGACGGAATATCCGGCTCGGCTTGTCATCCGGGTGAGATGCGATTTTTCTCCTCGGTGTCTCAGATCTTTTCTCGCTTCTTCCTCTCTCTATCTCTCTATCACTTCATCTCTCTTCTCTCTTGCCAAGTAACTAATGCCGTGGCATTCACCGCCGGATAAAAGGGTTCGTAGCTGACGCAACGAGGGGATGGGAACTTGTAATCAACTCGAAATTGTGCAATCCGTGCGTGAGGGTGACAATTATTAAAGTAACGTTTCGCTGCCCTAGCATCCCGCTTCTAGGGGTTGTTTTTTCTTTCATTCTTTGTTTTTCATCACTTCGTTTTTATCAAAAAAAAAAAAAAAAAAGACGGTATTTGCATTTTATGGTCGCGCTGACTTTTCTCCCGTTATATGAGAATTTTTCGCTACGTTGGAACGAGTCGAAAGTTTATTTTTTTTTTTTTATCCCCCCTCCCTCGTGACCCCCTCATCGTTTTGCCATTTTGTTTTCACAAACTTCAGAATTCTTAATCACGTGCAAATTTGAAGAGAAAACAAATGACGCGACGATTAAAGGGAAACAGACGTCCCTGAACATTTTCGTTTTTTCTTTGTTTTTTTTCGCTTCAACTTGATTCGCCTGTTACAACTCGGCATTCTTCTCACCCTTTTGTGTCGTCCACAGCTCAGGCAACGAATATACATGCATGAATTAAATCTCCTTCGTTTCGGCGTGAGCTGTCTGTAAAATTTATACATAAATTTTTTTCTGAAACAAAACCGACGATATTGTCGGGATAAAAAGTTTGCTTGTCAGTTGACAGCTGATCGTACTTGCCGAATTACTTTTTTGTCTAACCAGAGAAAGGTCCTGTACACGTGTCCCTGCAAATCCAACCATCGAGATTAATTTTCACCCTGCCCGTCATTGCCGGACGTTCAATATTAATCGTTTGCGCGTGGCATTGTGCTAATTGTAAGCCGGAGTTTATTGCTGGCAGTAGCGGCGCGTTAAAACCAACATTTTATGACCGCGGCAGAGGTTCGGTAGTTTTACAGTCGTTGGTTGAATCTAATCTTAAGTATTCGCGGGCTCGCTTTCACTTCGGCTAAATTCCATGGGGTAAACTATCTCTCCTCCAAGCTCACGTTGACAAAAACTTTTGACACCGCATAGAAGGCGGCCGTGCCTCTCAATTAGTTTTGCAAACGACCGCGTGCAACTTTCTCTCCCCGGAGATCTTTATCCCGGGAAGAATTTTCAGCCACTTTCTCTCTTTTCCCCAACTCCTCGAGCAGCCCCGAAAAGTATGATCAACTTCTCTCAGTCTTGTCCGATCGCTTCTCCTTCCGGATAAAGATGAGCTTCGTAATAAGGGTCGCTTTATCCAGCTGCGCCGTCCAGCGTTTTCCTCCCCTTTTCCTCCTCCTCCTCCTCGTTAATCGCCGCTTATTTTGTCATCTATAATTAAGCTCCTGCATTTCCAGAATTTACCGGAAATGCAAACGTGTCGCAAATTTACGCAAATTCGAAATGCGACTCCAGGATATTTTCCCAGCTTCTTACGGTTGCGGCTGCCGCGGTGGTCGAGGCAACAAAGAAGGTTTATGGGGTCTGTTTATCTTCTTTGGAGGGAATCCAGACGCACGCGGGGCGAGGACGAGGGCAGGGAATTCGGACGTCGAGAACCGGCAAGATTTAAGCTTTAACAACGTCCCAAGTCGATCAGACTCCCTGCAACGTTCGCCGGGGGAACGCCGCGAAGAAAATTACAGAATAAGTAGAAAGGATGCGCATTCCTCGGACCCGCCTCAAAACTTGAACGTATAAAAACCTCGTGTCATTTCCTCCGAAATTCCTGATAATGCGCTGTGAAATTCGCAACTTAATCTTGTGAGTTCAAGTCTACGCAATCATGCAAGATTTGGATTAATTCGTGTAAAATGCCCACTAAATAATTACGCATGACGAGTAAGACCTTCTTTGAGTTTGAAAAACATTCGACAGCTCGTAAGAATGTTTTTGACGTTTGTAAATTGACTTCGAATTAAGCTCTCTTAACCGAGTTTCATGCTTTTGCGAACAGACGTTCCAAACTCTCTTTCTCGACTTAATCTATTTAGCTTGGAGTTTGACGAAACGGTTTATAAATCAGCGCCGCTGAGCGGCAATTTCGGATTCTGGATGACTGCGGGGCCGTCGGCGTAATGCGGAATCTAGAATTCAGGGAGAGCAACGCGGCGCGAGGATGGGACAGGGGTTGGAGGCATGATAATCTTGAGAGGCGATAAATCAGGTGACCGCACATTCGGAATCCCGGGGCGCCACGTACGTGGAGTCGGGGGTTTGAACCGGATCTCGAAGGGGTCCGAGGTCGGCCGGAAGCGGGCCGCACGCGATCCCGAAAACCCGGAGGAGGATTGCACCGGGCCCCGGTGGACGCCGATTTTCCCGGGCGCCTGATTTCCCGGGGTTTGATTCGCCCGGAACGGGGAGTCTGTATATCAAACTTCAAAGGGCTGTACGTGAAGTGTTTTTGGATGGTCCAATTTCATCCCGGGATCTCGCCGCCTCGCAAATCTATACCGTCCTGACAGCCAACAGCCGACAGCCTTCGGTGGAGGCAAAGAGAGAACTTTCTCAAGGCGGGTGTACAAAGGGAATAGAAAATGACGCGACTCGCCGAATACCCGCGCCTACGGTCCGCGATAATGCCGACCATCTTTCGAGGCGAATGGAAATTCGCCGATTTCGTCGTTTCCATCGACGTTTGAAGGAGAATTAAATTAAAAGGATAGGAAGGAAAAAAAAAAACAAACATCCACAAGAAACGGGGAAAAGGCGTTCAAAACAACGTTCGAACTTTCTTCCCAAGATTTTTAGTTCAAATTTCTTTTGCAGAAGCTGCGGGATGTAAAGAGACGCGGAGAAGAAGTTGAAATACTGGCAGCAACTTGGATGATTCCAGAGTTGCAGGTATTAGGTAGTTAGCGCGAGTTTGAAAATTCGCCTGATTCGCTTTTGCAGAGCATGAAGCCATTAGCTTCTGCAGCAGGAGTTTACGAGCAGTCGATTCTAAATTTGCTACTTGACACAACGACACATAAATTTTCCCAAACGAGTCTGCACCGAGATCCCGCTAATTCAATGCGTTTTTCTTATCCAACGAATGGATGTATCGCATCTTGAAAGGTTTCGCAGATGGGTAATGTATTATACACATTATATACCTACATCAGACCGTTTTTTTTTTTTTTTTACCTCTTTTACTTTATTTCTTACGTGCCCTTCAAAAAGTTGGTTTTTAGTCCGAAACGAAGTCTCCTGAAACGGAAACTCGGTTGTAAAATTCTGAAAGTCGACTCATTCTGTTTGAACTTTTCAAACACTCTAACCGAAATATCTCGAAAACTATACGAGTTGGGAAGCTGTTTTTGGTTTCAATTTGTGGATAATCAAATGTTGTTTAAAAAATGACGTGACTACTACGTGACATTATTTGTATCGGCTTAGAAGACGGGTGAGACAAAAATTTCCATGGTAACAAGCATAGTTCATTTATTCGATGTACTCAACTTTCAACGATCGTATGTAAAACAAGATGACAATTTAGGTATATAATAGTCTCGACCCTTTTTATAGAATATCTGATTATCTACAAAATGAAACCAAACACCACTTTCCGACTTGTATAATTTTCGAGATATTTCGGCTAGTGTTTGAAAAATTCGAACAGGCTGAGTCACCTTTTAGAATTTCGGTACCAAGTTTCCGTTCCACGAGGCTTCGTTTGAGGCTAAAACTAACTTTCCGACGAGTACGTAAAAATAAGAAGAAAAGGAAAAAAGATCGACCCAATATAGATATATCTGTCGAGTACGCACCTTATTCCAGAATCGAGCGACTAGCCGGCGGGTTTCCCGAAGCCTCTTTATTAATTGCTGTTCGCGACGATTCGTTATTGCGAGCCTCTCAAAAGGGCTGAAAATTCCCCCTCTTTTCTCCCAGCGAGCGCTTCCGGTGGCAAGGATCTCAATCTCGAAGGTCTGGAGCAGGATCCGAGGAGGTTCTGAGAAGCTGTAATTCGGGAGATGAGCAAATTACGGGAGAGAGATCGTACGGAACGAGGCGGGGTGAAGAGAAGGTGTCCAAGTTTCAATCGGAGGAATGTACTTGTATTGAAATTTTCGCTGAACTTTTAATCTCTCGATGCAGTTAAACGTTAACAACGACAACGAGGCTTGATCTCGGATGCGTGGCCATTCCGAAACTCCCCGAAGTCCCGGCTACCTTTTGCCATATGATAATGACTCCTCTCTTCTCTCACCAACGACGCAAGAAGTTCTCGAAGTAACGAGGCCTCCGTGTGTCGTAAGTCGGGACCATCACCCCTTTCATGGGGGGTTGAGGGTTGCGATTCCGCTTGCGCAGCCATTTGAGTACGAATTTGTTGGATGAAAATCGATACACTTTTAAACAATTTTATTACGGTATAGCCTTACGTTCAGTACTCATCGAATTATTATGTTTTTTAGTTATGGATATCCCTTTAGAAATACAATAACGCAAAAATGTGAAAGTCTTATAAACAAAGGTTCACTCCAAATCGCTTTAAGATACTTAAAGAGAAGAACGGATTCTTTAAATTTCACTTTACGATGGGTAATTTTATTCAGAGTGACTTTTTTCTACAAACCAATCAAATTTTAATTTTTTCTTTCCTCTTGAGTAGTCAATTCAACATTGAAATTCGCTGACAGTAATATCGATATCGGTGCAGTATCGTAAAAATTGAACATTTCACGATACCAAAAGAAAAAAAATGAAACTCGTTCCAGTGAATCTGCAGAGAATAGTCTTCTGAATAAAATGAACCATCTTGGAGTGAAATCGAATTGATCTGCTAGATTTTTTACCTTTTTAAAATGATATAAAAATAAGTTACGGTATAATTTGAGTTTTCGTTAACACTCCGAGTATTTTTTATATCGATATTTCCAATGAGACCGATTTCAGCACGTCAAAATGATAATAATTGGCTAAATCTCGTGTTTCTGGTGATTCTCGCAATAACGAAAAATATCGACTTTTAGCCAACGAAGCGTCGAGATCGAGTTCAGCGATATTTCTTACACGGCAAGCGATGCAGCTCTGCACCGAGCTGCAGGCTGTCCTTTCATATCTATATTTACTACACGCAGCGTACAGCTCCACGATATTCCTGACCGTGAAATCGAAATCCGTTGATTGATTTCGCGGGTTTCCGATTCCAGTTGCACCGCTTCTACGGGTTTGCGGTGTCAGGCTGCTGATTGATCTCTTTTTACGTTTTTACCTTCAAATTCAGGTACCAAAATGTATTCTAAACATGTATGGATCTATAATCCTTGACCTCGTATATATGTGTAAGTATATTTGTAACGGAATTCTACACGTTCGTCGTTCACAATGAGATAATAATTAACCGCTTTCACGTGAAGAAGAATTTCATTCGTAGTCAGTATTGTTGTCTTTGAAAACGATAAATTTTCCGTCGATGTATGGTGAGAATATTCCGGAAAAATAAATGTTCGTCATGAACATTTATATTTTTTCGCATAATCTAAAAGTCTCGGAAGGATAGTTAGATTTTTATAACGTGCGCAATCAAGTCCGATTTTATAGAAATCCATTAATAACTTAAATATCGTAGATAATATCTGCGAACTATTAGCGGTCATATCTTGTGAAAATACATGAGCTCGAAGCAAGTTTTCAAGAGCGAAGAGCAAGTGCATCCCGCACTGCAGTGATGCCCAGTTTGAAAGCAGCGAAAGTTCCACCTTAACTCTCCCTCAACATTTCTAGTTTATTTTCCTTATCGGATTTATTTTGAATAGATATAGATATAGACACAACGTACAGAGAAATATTACGTTACACCAGCTACTACAGGCTGAAGAGTTGTTCAACAACAACTTGAACTGCACATGAATACAAGCTGAAGTTGAACGGTGCAGAGTGAGATCAAAACACGGGGCGACGCGACGCCTAACTTTGGCAACAGTTTCGCTCTCTCAGTCAATGAAGAGCAATTTAATTGGCAAACGAAAATTAAAAATACACGTACACCGGCTATTCTTTCCGCGCGTGCGTTTTTCCGTTTACTTGCGATTCTTTTTTCTTCTTTTTCGTTTCGCTTTGAACCCGAAAAACAACAATCCTCAGGCCAACCGTGAAAGACGGAAGCACACGCGCATGTATTTTTAATTAATACAAGCGGTGACGGATGACGAACGACTAATCGAAACAGCGACCCGGCCTTTCGGATTCGAATCGCAAATTGAGAATGAAAAGGTTGGAGCGTTACGAAAGGGGTGAAAGCGTCAGGTGAAACGGAGGGTTGCGACTCATCCTCTGAGGTACGCATGCCGCAAGTGGGTCTCTAAAACGGAAGCTAAAAGGCGCGGACAGCGGGGGTGGCAATAATCGATAGCACCGATGCTCAGAAATGAAAATTCTGTAAAACATCTCCGATTCCCGCCAAGAGTACTTATTTACCGTTATTATGATTTTTTTTTTTTTTTTACCTTTTTGCAACCCCTTTTTCCCACCGTACTTATTTAAATTATTCGCCCTCTTCTCGGGCAGTTTCATTTCCGCGAAGCTCGCGATTTCCGGGGGATTCACCGGCAGCTTTTTTTACTACAGCCGTGACGGTAAACACACTCACCGTCCGAGATTAATCGCTCGGCTAGCACCCGCAAGGACTGCAAGGACGCGGAATGTCAGGTCCTGGCCGAGTGACGGACGCCGAAGGACGAATTTGTCCGAAGTTCAATTCGAGCGACGTCGCGTCGTTCCTCTGCCCGAGGGAACTGCAGTGGCAGCTCCTCCTCCGCCGATCCTTCTGCCTCGTCAATTCTTCCTTTACGATCGCACGTTCCCGCAGGGTGCTTGGGGTGAAGCACCTGCGGCGCGTCCGTCGCCGGCAATAATCTCTCGGAAGCCCCGGAGACGCGCGTGCAAGCTTCATGTACAGAATGGGTCGACGGGAAGAAGAAGAAGAAGAAGAAGAAGAATAAGAAGAAGAAAAGGAAGAAAAAGAAGAAAAGGGAGAAAAGGAAAAAGTAGCCGAGTCGAGTCGAGGAAAGTCGACGTTCCTCCGCGAAGGAATCGCAGCCGAGCGGACGCCGCTGGCCCGATGAAACTCGCCGCAAAATCACTGCCACTTAATACCGTACCTACGGGATATGGGGAACTTTTCGATCCCGCGGAATCGATAACGAGAATATAACCCGCGAGGTGCCGATATCCCGGAGAGCAAGGAAGAATGGCTCTTGGAAGGAATTCGGGAGGGGAAAAAGTTGAATCTCTGAAGCGCGGCGCGCGTTTGGAAAAAGAAGGAAACTCGGTGCGCGGATCCGAGAGGATCGAAATTTTTACTTCGACTTACCGGTAAAAGAGGACCGAGATTAGTCACTCGATGTTGTTATCAAGGCTAATTTTGTCAGGTACAAGTGTGCCGCTGCGGTCGGTTTCGGCGCCTCGAAGAACTGGGACTGTGGTTGATTTCACGCGATTCCCACCCCCAAAGTGGCTGAAATTTCTTCATTTAGCGTTCCAGGATCGGGAGCAAACGGGGAAGAGCGACCCCCCTCATTTTATAAATTCCCCCCGCGTAACACGCTGCTTTAGATGTATCGGTGCGATAAAAAGCCAAATTGAAACTGGCCCGCATACCGGAGTGAAATTCGCTCTGGCAGTCTTTTTCACATTTATGATGTGCGCTCACGCGTTCAAACGCGAATATATCGGTACGCATTTTGCACAAAACGAAAAAAGAAATGAAATGAGGAAAAAAATAAAATAAAATAGAATAACCTATGCGAGAGCGGAAGACGAGGAGAGCGAATTCTGTACTTGATATATTATTATATCCCTGTACAACGTACACCAGCTCGGTGCAAATTTACGGTTAGACACGTTCTGGCGATGCAGATAATGGGAGGTGATTCGGAACAATTCCGTCGCCAATATTCATTTTTCGATTCATTCTTCGGCAAAATTTTTTTTACCCTCAATCCGATCAGGATTTTCAGTTCCTAACGGACGATCGAATCGATCTATTATTAATTCTACCTCGAGAATATGAATCTTAAATTATTCTTGCAGCCGTTAATTGCTTCGATTTTTCACCTCCTTGTTGGAACATTTTCCGGTTCAGACGGACGGAGGAACAGGTTCAAGATTCGTTAACAAAGCTTGCGTGTGACAGGCAGGGAGTTCGATTGAAGCAGTCGAGGAAGAAGCAAGCCGAGAGTAGACAGTGTCGTCCGAGAGTTCGGAACGCCAGGGTGAGAAGAATCTTGGGGTAAACTTTCGGCCCCCCGCTTAGCGAGCAAGCGGAAAGTCAGAGGCTCTATTCCACCCCTGAATTCAGCACTGATCCCGGCGTTCTTCCATCCGCAAGTGTTAACTTATACAACTCGAATTCCAGCAGCAGGATAGATGTACGTAAATATACAATATATTGATAAATAAAAAAAAAAAAAAACGATACAAATGAGAAAAACCAAGAAGAAGACAAAAACTGGGGAAAGTTTTTATACCGCGTTCAGAGCTCTCCTCAATTGACCGAAAATGTAAACTTATCTCTTCACCTTTTTCTTTCTCTAAATTTTCTCCCACCACCCTCCGTTCCCCCATTTTTCCTTTTTCGCGGAAAATTTCCACGCTTTGCGGACTGGTCCGTCAGCGGCTCCTTAATCGGGAATGATTGCGGGGCAGGACACAGTCACCAACAGCGTTAAATCTGCGGTGGCATGGCGCAGAGAGGGTCGATATTCCGCGAGGCCGAGTCGTCCGGGGGGGTCGGCTAGTCGGGGTGTGATATTCGGGCACAACTCTTGGTCAAAGTGTAATAATGGCGCACGCCTCGTGCGCGGTTGTGGATATTGTCAAGGGGGAAGGTGGGCAATATGCTCGGCCTTATCTAGCCACGGCGTAAGTACTGCTATATATCGTACAGCCGGGGTCCCGGCTAACTCATCCTTAATAAGGATAGCTGAAGTGGACTTACGAGATCTCCCCGAAAGGGGTGAAGGCCTCCCTCAGTGTCTGGGTCTCGATTTCCGGGCTTAGGTCGCCGACGAATATGTGGTAGTGTTCTGAAACAGAGCCAAAAGAGAAGCAGGTTTTAGTCGTTGTAATTACGTAATCGCTGATCGGTGAAATATTGTTTACGCGTTACCACTCTACGGGGTGAAAAATGTCGGTAGCGAAAAAAATGAACGTCCCTCGCATATTCCGTCACCCACACGTCCGCAACCGAAAAGCAAGGGTTGATCGGCGCCCCTTTCCGGTTCACTCGGGGAGTTCGTTCAGACCGATCGAAGGGCGTCGGGGGGACCGAGAGACGACGGCTCGGTCGTTGGATCGGCGCACAATAGTTCCTCGAGCTCGAATATTAATCTTCCCCAGTGCTAGCGACACGGTTCTTTGTCACCTCCGCGAGCCGTGGGCGGGGTTTGAAATTTTTCAGGTTAGGTAGGCGCTACGCAAAATCCTGAGAAAGCGTAGAACCGCACGTCCCAGTTTAACCCCGGCCTTCTTTACTTTCCAAACAATTTCACGGCCCTCTGATTAGTTCCCTAGAAGCTGACGATCCCACGGCGGAAGAACGGAAAATGGACGCGTTGTCTGCCGGGGGATTTATTATACTTAGCGTCGCGACGCGGCCTCGTCGCTCGAAAGGGTCGGATAAAAATTGAGAATCCCTGCGCCGGAGAGTTGGGGGTAAAAGTTTTGGAGAGGGGTCGAAGCCGGGGATCGGATTTATTCTACGATTCGGAGCGTCATTGGCTGAATGGAAATCGGCGGCAAGAGAGTGTTGATGGGGATCCTCCTTCCGCCCCTGCGAGTTCCGTGCACGCCGTTGATCCCCGTTTCCGAACCCGTGCGCGTGAAAGGGAATCCGGAATGGTCCCGCACCCGTAGCCAGAGGCGTTTCCTTAGTTATTTACGCTACAGTTTACTCAGGGCCGATTTCACCGGGACTACATCCGCGGGTTCACCCAGGTGAGTAGAGGAATTGTTGCGGATCGAGTCTTTCGTTATGCGTCCGCACAACGCGCTGCTGATCGAAGTCCGCCGCGGAGGGTCGAACTTTTGCTTCTCATCGGCCTTTTTCTTATTACCCTCCGAGGAAGAAAGATATCGACTGCTGGAAGAAGACGTGAAAGAAGAAAATGGATGGATAGACGAGGAAAAAACAAACTCACTCTCAGCTCTAGTTTAATCAAGTTCATCGCCGAACCGACTTGCGGCAAGTCAAACTCACGCCAGGGAGTTGGTGTAAAAGAAAAGTCACGTAGAAAAATTCAGCAGTGACTCTGGTTCGTTAAGAACCAAGTCACGGGGAACAATTACGCGCAGTATCGCAAAACGATAAAGGCGGACGCACAAAGCTCTTGGAACTTGACGCATGTACGCGGACACGTTATACCCGAATAACTAAAATAATTTGTTCATTCGGCCATGTATAAACAAGTATAAAGCTCGAGTAATATTTACACAGGCGTCACGTGTGTAAACAATACAAGCACGGACCGAAAAACGGACAAATGTATAACGCGTATAGGTAGGTATACTTATACCCGCCGACTATAGCAAGTGAGGATAAAAGCTCGGTTGTACGTACATGGTCTACGTGTACGCAAATATTTATACATACGTATATAGCAACCGTATATTTATACTGTTAACAAGCACCTACTCGCAGGGGTAGCAGAGTTTCGGAAAATAAGAGTGTAACAAAAACGAGAGTAGCGAAAAAGGGATTTTAAACAAAATTAAAATTAAAACAAATAACAGAGCGGAATAAAAAGTGGGGGAAAAAAATTTGGAGGCGAAAGAAAAATCCATTGATCGTTGGACAATGCTGCGGGGGAGAGCGAGCGAACAAAAGTCCGTGCCAAGTGAGCTTTGGGAATGGGTTATACGAGGGGGATGGAAAGCTCGCTCGTCCTAACCCTCGCGCCTCTATAGATCAACCGGATTCCTTTAATTTCGAGGGACAGAGCCGGGCGCGAGTTGATTTACACCGCAAATAGCCTGCCTATTAATTTCACCGCGTTAATCCAACCTCGACGCGTCCAAAGTCGAGTTTGATCGTTTAGAAATATTCGTTCCGGTTACAAGCGCGGGGACTTTATTTCGACGAATCGAGTCCGCCGATAGGTTGACAATTTCTGGTCGTCCTTGCGCGAGGCTTTTCGAAAGCTCTCCGGAATTGCAGTCGGAGCTGGAAAACCGGGCCCCCGAAAGCTCGGCGGCCGGAAACACGTACTCGGTTATAGCGGAAAGCGGACGAGATATTTCATTCCGGACGTGTTCCTCTTTCCTAACCCGGATTGATTCTTCGGTGATCGAGGCTATGCGCCGAGTGCCTCGGCGTCTGGGATCATCCGAGAATCGGGAGCAGGGGAGGGTGAAGGGGCGAGGGGGCCGAAGGCGGGGGTGGAAGCGGAACGGCGGCGAGTCAATTTGGTTAAAATGCTGAGAGAAAACAGAACAGTTTATTACACTCGGTGGCGGTCGGGTAGACAGGAAGAAACGCGGTTGCGTGGAATCGGGACCCGGGGTGCCTGGGGGGAAGGGGGGGGGGGGGGGGGGGCGAGAGGCATTTCGCGAATACGAATGTATGAATTAGGCGCTGATTGGCTTCAACTCGATCAACTCGGTGCGATTGGTTAGTTAGGATTTAAACCGAGGAATCCCGCAGCCCCTTTCCTCGCGGCCCTCCACCTCCCCCGCCGCCGCCCTTCCGCCCTTCACCCTCTCCCGCAGGGCAGTCGAACAGTGGCCCTATTCTTGAACTCCGATGCCGCGGAGCCACCGCGTAACAACCCGAGTTAGTCCTCGTTAGCCGACCCTAAGCCTTCCGCCATTCCCTTCGTTCCCTTCATCCCCTCGAAGCGCGGCCACGCGGCTTCTTCGTCTTCATCTTCTCCCTACCTTGTCCGTATTCCGGCCCGTCGAGATTCGAACGTCTTTCTATCGCTGATACAACCGAGCCCTGAATTTCCGTGTTCACGTTACTCGCCGCCGTTGCTTTCGTTTTTCCCTTGTTTTTTTTTTTCTCGCACCCCTAAATTCGGACCCAAGCTCAAGTCGCCGGTTAATAGTATAGGTACGTTTCGTTGAGAACACCGAATCCGGAGTTTCGCTACGTCAGCAATTAACGCGGTTTCCCACGATCGTACAAATCAGGATTCGGCTTGATCCTGTTTGCCGGGATTTGGGATGCTACAGCGGCGAATTTCCAAGCTTCGCGTACCCTCTGCACCTGCCAAGAACAACGAGACCCGATCCGAGCCAGGATTATTCCTCGCGGTGCACGAAGTTGCAGCTGGGAAGGAAGGATTTTCATTCGATTGCAGTTGGTACAGCGGAAACTTTTGAAAGGCGTTGAGAAGTTGTATTGAAAATAAATTTCTTCGATCCTTTGTACGAGTATAGATATTGTTCTACGGGTTGTCCGTGACGCGGAGTAGAAGAACAAGGAATAAAATCCCGAGTAAAGCGTGGGCGCAACTTCGACTGCAAAATTTCATCCCGTGGCACTCGCGCCTTCGTTCGTCCGAACCGTGATAAAAGATCTCGAGTTAAAAACGCTAATACGAATGAAACCACCCCGAAAACCCCTCATTTCCATTCCAGGCATAAGTTCCCAAGGAAATACAATTTTATCAAACATCCAACTACACGAGCGATCCTCGTCCGGAATCCCACCCTCTCGCTTCGCTCGGGGGTGTTGCGTTGAGGGGTGTAATTGGGGGCACGTGAGAACGTGATCGTAGACACCGGCAGCTGCGGCCAGGAAGTGACACGATCCTCGGGGAGTCGGCGGAGGGGGAGGAGGATGTGGGAGAGGGGAAATACAGCGAGCGGGCTGCAGGTAGATAGCGAGAGCGGGAGCTCTAATAATGTAGGCAGCCCGGCTGCACCCAGCTTTTGTTTCGCACGGGGTGACGGATGGCCACCACCCCCGCAACGAGCCGGAGTTACGCGGCGGAGGTACGGCCCGTAGATGCTACCCGAGATTCGTCGGTAAATCATAGTGATTTAGCTAACGGCAGACATATTGGCTAATTCATGGTCCGAACGACTCGTCCTGCATCGCCGCCCTTCCCGATCCCGGCCTCCCTTCGCACGGTCCCTGGGGGAATCCTGCGACCAGTTCCCTGACCGAAAATATATTTTTTACATCCATTCTCTGTCCATCGTTCGCAGAAATTAGTTCGCAATAATGAGGGGAGCGATTTTTGGTAGTTGGGTAAAATGATCGGAAAATAAATTTGACAACGTCGCGAGATTTTCTTGTTTTGGTGTATTATACTTGAAACTTCGGCGCTTACCTCGTTATATATATATAAATAATATGTTTCTTTCATATAAAAAAACCTGATTAAAAAAATAAACATTAAGCGTTTTAGCAATATCATATCTAAACAGCGTAAAACAAATAAATCTGAATACAGCGCGTAATTTGCAAACTTGCACAGCGTTGCCAAGTGTACAACTTAAACAATATTACAATCGCACTGTTTTTTTTTTTTTTTTTTTTTTTTTTTATTTACCTAAATTTGATTCATCATTTCTGCGTACCTGATTTACGTTATTCAATATTTTTTTCCCGTCCTGAACACTTTATTCATCTTCAATATCAAAACAACCAACTCGAAACTATCAGTTTTGATTCCAGTCCGTATCTACTTTATAAAATAGCTCAAATTTGAAATTAAAAAACTCGGTAACTAAGCGGTAAATCATTTTCAAACTTCACAGGGTTGTTTGAAAGTGCTCAAAAAATAATTTAGTTAAAATTCATGGGAAGAAAAACACAGTAATCGGTCGTCATTGAAACGGCTTTACAAAGAAGTCATTTGAGAATTCTTTGCGACGCTTTCTTTCAGTTTAACAGGTACAAATCAATCTCATATTTCACAGAGTAAATTGCGCTGCTTTTTACGCGGATTTTTTATGATTTGTTTGACTGTTTAGGCCTTTTAAAAGCGCAAGTCTCGAGTATTGCAACATCATATCCCGCTCGGCGAGATGATCCCTGCGATTTTTTGCAGCAGCGTTAAAATGGGCAAGGACGCGAGAAGGGCGGGAGGTTTAACGCTACATTTTAACGGCAAAAACGATAAGTCGAGCGAAGTGGGTTCTCTAAAAAAAATTTTGCCATAGTCTCCAGAATTTTATAGGAACATTTTCCACGCTGCGTGATGCAGAAAGAAAAGAAGAGGGGAAAGTCTTAAGTGCCAATATAACACGTCGTGTTTCCTCTCCTCCCTCGTCTATTCTCTTTTTCCACTTATTATAAACACGAATGTGCACGGATGATCCTGAGGCCGGTTCGGCGATGATTTTCATAGCTGAAAAAACGCCAGACTGCAAGGCAGCGCGTAATAATCGGTGAAGGAAGAGCCTCCGCAGCAGCGTCTTCGGACAATAAAGACGGAATATAACGGTGATAACAATGATAATAATTCCCGTGACGACAATGGGGCGATTCGAAGTATATTATCGTACGCACAATGAAAACACTTGATGACAAATTGGCTATTTTACAAGTGAAGCCCGGGGGCCGTCGGTTGCGATTGTGACACTCCCACCCCCGGCGGTTCGATCAACCTTGAACAACCTTGCCGGCCGTTCCCAGCCGTACGTCGGATTCGTTGTTCAGGGTGAAAGGGGATGGGCCGCCGGGGGGAGGGGGATACAAATTCGTGTCGATGCAGCACAAAGTGGCGTCCGAGCTTTCGCCCCTCCGTGATACGCGGACGGCGATCGATCTACGCCGAAGAAAGAAGAGAAAAATCCTCTCCAGCTCCGAAGACTCGCCGTTCTCTCTTGTTTGTTCATACGTTCCGCTTTTTCCCCGATAAATTCTCCAATTTTCATCTCTCAACATTCGATTCCCCGCGTTACACTCTCGGCTTGAAATCTATATACGCAGGTCGTAAATGACGAGGGGCCGGAGCGGGGGTGTAACACCAAGGGGCTTCTTCGATAAATCGAAGTGCGCGAAGAGGGGAACAGAAGGGGAGGATAGGGGACCAGCCAGAGTGTAAATTATGGCCGAGATGACGATGGATGCTTCTTATCTTCGCTGTACAGAGCTGCACGGTTTCGACGACGGCGGTTCGAACGGTGATTGACGGGTGAAGAATTCTTCGTCGATTCCACCTCGGCGCGCGAAAATCGCCGCAGATTTGGTAGAGAGGCGTAATTTTGTAATTTCGAATGCGAGCCGTCGTCCACTCGGATCCTCGCGTGCCGCAGCTGTGTAGTCCGGCGAATATGCCTCGGCCGAGGGTTGTTCTGTTTCAGGTTAGCCGGTAATTATAGCCACGGAGGACACGTTCGCGTGATTAATCTCTCGTTATGTTAATGCCCGAGCACCGCGGCAGCTACTCGGGCAAAAACTATCCGAGGCCTCGGCGGGACGATGCCGAAGTCGGTTCTTGCCCACCCCTCACCTTTTTACCAAGGAAATTCATTCGATGTGATCAATTACTCCCCGGCGTCCCCGCGTTCCTGTATACCTTGTATACACGGATACGTGCAGAGATCCAACCTCGATGCGGAAATCGGATTCGGAAAGCCACGAGTGTGCGGCCGCAACGACCGATACCGTGTAACGCGAACGCTTGGCTCTGCACGGTTAGCCCAAATTGACGCTGGATCGGAAACTAAAAAGGGAGACGATAAAACAAGAGGCGAAAAAGCATCGGTAAAAATTGGCCGTCACTTTCCGAGCGCGGCGACGTGGCGCGGCGAAGTGGGGGGTGGAGGGTGGGACTCGGGGCGAGGAGGAGGGCGCTCGTGGCCAAGAGTGCACATTCAGCACCTCCGCTCGATCGCCTTCGGAATATAAATTCGCAACATTATCGCCACCGCCGCGGATGCCGTGCTGACAACACCAGCGCTGCCGCCGACTCCCGGTGAACCTGACCGATCGTTGCCCGAGGAATTAACGTCCGGGACGCGGGAGATCCTCGATTTTCAAAACCGATCTCCCGCGGTTAGTTTTCTTCTTTCGGAAATTTTTTTTTTCGGTGGGATTATATATATACATATATGTATAGTTGGCAGAGTTGCAGGCGATTAATTCATACTTCGGGGGATGTTGAAACTTCAAAGTCGTTGAATTAAATTCTTGTTTTTTTGCAACGGGTAATCAGCCAGCGACTCTACAGGGACTTTCTTCGTAATATACGACGGGGTTCTGACGTACCTAGTGTCTTCGAGTGATTACATTAAAACCCCGCCAAAACGGCGTGAAATAATATTTAGCCAGGACCGAGAGGCGGACTAATGAAAGGCAAAGGGCAGCTTCGGTTATTATTATTTCTTTTTCCAAGAATACCGTTTCAATGATTCTAATTAATTTTTCGAATCGACCCGCGCTTCAATCCACCAATTCTTCACCTCTGCTTTTCACCGCTCCTGACACCCCGAGACTTGGTGAATTTTTACATTCATCTCATTTCTCGCAATAATTTACACACTTACAAATTATTCAGCGAGATAGAAGGTCGTCCTGAACATGTCCCCGATTTCGGTTAGACGCAGAGTCAGAAAGCTCGATTTCCGAAGTTTATAACACCGATCGTGAGCGCGCGTGTGTTCAAAATCTGAGATCGCAATAACGCTTCCTCACGTTTGGAAAAGTTCACCACCGAGCAAAGAACGGCAATAAAATTCTCTGTTCGGTGCTAGAGGTAAATATGTACAGTATACGAGGAAAATCAGTACAAAGTATAAAGAATCGTGATTGTGAAATTTCCTCTTAAAAATCGTGCACTCAGCATACACTCGCGTCTCAAAAATTGCGTGAAACGTTCATTTCGTCCAAGGCATTGAGGCTGCAGTTCGAACTGGGTTATTGCGTACATCCTGGAGGGGGTTAGAGGCGGTGAACGGGGAAGGGTGGTTCGGGGGTTGGGTCGGGGTGGCGTCGTCGTCGGCAAGACTGATTGCTTGCATTGATCAGGGACGAGTGCCGGGGAACGACGTTAACGGAGGAAGCTATACCTCTCGGTGGTAAAACTTGGACGGGTGATCCTGCACGGGAGTTGATTTTCCACCCCCGCCGGCACCGGTTGTGTTATCGGACCCCGGGGGGGTGGAGGGTTGGCTATAACCGAGCTATCTAGCCGAGGCTACAATTAACTAATGGACGTGAAACTTTGCATGCGTGACACGTAGGGAGGCGGCTGTCACCCCGAAGCCTGCTGCACCTGCCTCCCGTCTTCCGTATACCGCGTTATGGATGACGAAGCGGCGACGACCTGTCCTCCCGATCGTTTCCAGATCAGAGAGGTGAAACGAACAAGTTCCCGAGGGCCAGGAGGCTGCCGGAGTTGGCTCGGATCACCGGGAGTTTAAACAAGTTTCGAGTTCCTAAGCTCGGTCCGGGGGTGCAGGAGGGGCGGTTCGACCTGAGGACGTCCCGCGGCATCCCGGTCGGCGGAACGACGAGACCGCACGAAAGGTCGCGAGGGGGTAAAAAATCGGTAAGTGATTTATAATAGGAAAAATATCCGGAACTCCTCTCTCGATCCTCGCCCCTCGGTCGGCTCGTCGAGCAAGGCGGTTTTCCCCGCCCCTGGGGTGGGGGGGTGAGGAAGAGAAACGCGGAGCTCGTTTACCCGGAAACCGGTCCACGGACCAACGGAGTTGTAATTAATTACCAAAGTAATTATCTGATGATTTAGGAACCGGCGAGTCCAAGGAGCCGTGCGGGAGGCGTTCACCACCCGCAACGGCGAATCGAACGACGAAAGCTTGTATATACACGATCTATAAATCCAGACCCCGGACTGCAGAGATGCAGGAGTCACGAATAATTCATCAAACATTATCCCGAAGCCTCGGCTTCTCAGGTTTTGGGATCGTTCTACCCGGAAGTTCGACTCGATCCGTCGACCGCCCTAAGAAAGTGACACGTCGAGGCCAAGGGTCCGGATAATTTCCATTGTTCGGTAATAGGTGGAAACTCGCTAATGATAGAGTGATTAAAATCGTTACGCAAGAAGCGAGTAGCCGAAGGGTTCGAGGGCGACGGAAACTTCGGCTTCGACGTCGGCGGTGTCTAACAGGTTATACCTGTAACGGCGATAAACCCGAGCGTCGTCCATTACGGAGCACAAAAGGTCCGGGGATTGTGTTTAATTCAGGGGCTGGGGGAAGATCGGTCGGTGCAGCGAGGGAGCCGGAATAAGAAAGTCGGACGGGAAACCGATCGATGCCGGAGCTTTATCGTTCCGTAGGGCCGGATAAGACAAGATTGAGGAGACGGATCCGAGCCGGCCTGGAGCCAAGACGCAGCTGAAAACTATTAGGCGGGAAAACTTTCCTCGCTAGGTGGTCGCCTGGGGGGGCGGTTGGGGGGTGGATGGGGGCAGAGCACGTGCCCAACCCCCCGACGTACGCAGGGTGCAGGCAAAGCCGCACGTGGCCGAGGGTGACAGGGATGGCGGCCGTTGCGGTCGGCCCGAGGCTGGGATGGACGAACTTTGAAATTCTACAAAACTATTTAAATCGAGGGCGACGCGCGATCCGCGTCGGGGTCTGGTGGGGTGGGTGGGTGTATTATATCTATATAAGTATATATATATATGTATAAGGTAGGTTTTTCCGGGTAAAATCCATCAATTTGAAATGCAGGCGGGGGGAGGAAGCGCGGCGGGGCTCGTACTATAGAATGCATTGAATCGGGAACCGAAATAAAAACAACCCTTTGAATGTTTTATACCTAGTTGCGCCAACCGCGAGCCAGCAAGCCGCCTTTCTGCCCCCGGCTGTGGTGTGAGCGGATGCTGCTTGCGTTTACAGTGTGTGTGTGTGTGACTGGGCGCTACCCGGAAGCCCGTCGTTCTTCTTTTCTCCTCGATGAAATCACCCCCCGCCAAATTTTTACCGCTTTGCCTCCGGCTCGTGGGATCGAGCTGCCGTCTCTCTCTCTCTCTCTCTCTGTCTCTTTCGAGAACCGAAATGCACGCTGCAGCCGGCCGCAACCCCGTTATCAACGGGGACCCATTGATTACGGAAAGTGCTGGGAAAGGCAGAGAATCGAGCCTCGAAACTGTGCGCACATTTAACCCACCACCCCCCATCCCTCTCCACTCCTCGAGTCTGCTGCCCGTCCATCGCCCCGCGTTTTCAACCGACCAAATAGGATTCCCGCAGGGAATTATATACACAAGTGCCCACCATGCAGCGGTTATACAAGCGGCAGAGAGCCGAACAATGTCGATGACCGTTTTCGAGGGGTGAATGCAAATTCAAAGAAGATTATAATAGGAATTTCCGACAAAATTAAGCCTCTAAATTGTCCGACTGTTGCTCGGTGGCTCGCGGTTCGTATTATACTATACGTATAACGAAATCAAATGAATTTCTCGTATCTGAAAAATTTCGAAATTATTCGTACGTTTGCGCGTACGTTTATTTTTTCTTTACCTCGTACTTTTACTCGTGGTAAGATAATTGAGATAGCTGAAAAATGCGTTCGAACTTCTCTCGCGTTGCTGACGCGTTTATCGCTCCGCGGCGTTTTATCGAGGCAGCTGTAGGTACGGCATACCTGGGATGGTGGGAGAAAACGAAAGGACGAAAAAAAGACGCGGTATTCCTCGATTCCCGTAAAATTTCAGCGACGATAGGCTGCGCCGCCGGGAAATATACACTCAAGCCAGACTAGGTGTAAGCTGAATGAGAGACAAAACCAAGAAGAAATGGAATGAAACAACGGAAAGAATACCCGCAACAAAAGATAAAGACCGTACGTGTGATAATACAAAGATAACCGCGGTAACGCGACAAATGTCGCAATAATAAGACGAAACCAAGGAATTCAAAGTATACCTAACCCTGGTGAGCGTGTTGCGTAAGCGATCGATAAAAAAGAGAGGCACTTTTTTTCTAATATAAAGAAAGGAAAACGATTGTGAAAAAAATGGCGCACCCATACGCTTATGCTTTACACACAGGATTTAGAATAATGAAAGGCAAACTCACTGTAAAATTCTATTTATAAAGGGAAAGATTTAATCATCGCAGCATGAGAAATTGTTTGAAAACGAAACAATCCTCCCACACACGAGTAAAACTTTTTATTTCCTGTTTTCATCAAATACGGCGATGTTACACGTCCGAAGGAATGTTTCGTCGATTCAAACAGATGTGGTTTCAATTGATGATTAATCTAAATTGTTGTTTCTGCAAATTTTTCGGTCGAATGAAATAAGAGTTGTTTTATCTTATTTCTTTTCCCAACTTTTTCAACAAAGAATGAAACTTTTCCCGTCACATTCGATCACCAAGTATGGTAAAACCTAAAAATTCTTACTTCGCCTGACGAGATTAGTAATTCCTTGAGAGAATATCCTAGCGGAAGTCGACAGGGGCTTGCTTGATGCCTGCAGTGTATGCTTATCTAAATCCCGCGTATGTATCTTTTGGCATAGAGTCACCGGGACGGGGAAGTAAAAGAGCCAGGTGTCGACATTGAGGGGCTGCATTATTTACCCCAAGTTTCATCCCCTCTCCTACCGCCCGCAACTCGATCCCCTGCATTCGCCCCTCAGTTACGAGTCACGCGTGTGACGGCTGCTTCTGGTTTGGCGATGTTTGCGGGCATCCGTTATTTACGAGCGGCAGGTAGATGTACTTACACACGTGCACGATCCGCCCTTCGTAACGCCGTTCGTGCGTTCGTTCGCGATCTACTTGTGTGCATGGCAGCCGGGAAGATCTCTTCAGCCTCTCTCGCAATTCCTCGGTCCAACGGATCAAGGAAGAGGAGGGAGGAAAGAGAGAGAGAGAGAGAGGGAACGAAGAACCTTTTATTGATGTCCTAGGACACGTGGCTCCGCTCTAAGCACAATGAGACAGAAGGAAATAAGAAAGGGAATAGAGGGAAAGCCGCTGCTCCGAAAACCATATATGAGCACCCTTATACGCTGTCGCTTTTATGAGAATCATGAAAACTGACAAAGTAGTCTTACTCCGTGTCTCGGTTGCCATATTTCTTTTTCTTTTCAATTTTTTATTTTTTTTTATTTTCTCTCATTCCCTCTAATACTTTCACTATCTGTCGTTTATTTTCTCCTTCTATAAACCTTGATCGTGAAGTAAAATGTGAAATTTTACGTTTTTTCGCATTTTTTAGCATCCATTCGGGCGGTAAGTTTCCACTCGAAAAAAAATTCCCGTACCTTTGTTATTCGAGCAGCGAATCTATCTGGCAAAATTTTACCGTCACACGGACCGAGATCGCCGTTACAGCGGCATGAATACGGTGAAAGGTTAATGAGAAGGGTGGGTCGACAGCCGCGGAGGATGAAAGTAATCAATTTGTTGGTTGAACCCCGGGGTCACTTGGCGCAGAAATAATAAACGGGCTGCAGCGAACACCCGGCAGCGGTGGTCGGTGGTGGTATTCATCGAATTATAGATTAATCGAGGAAAATAATCGGGGCGTAAAATGAAAGCTTCGTGCCCTGCGGTTCCGCCGCTGCCGCGGTGTAACGCAACGACGTATAAACTTCTGCGTTTTTCAACCGTCTTCCGTTAAACCTTAAAAATCCAGAATAGAACAAACGGGGCCGGCTCGCGCCACGCGGAGGAAAAAACGCGGTTGAATGCTCGGCGAATCCGGCAGGGGCGAAGACGGGGAGCGAAAACGGCGGAAAGAGAATCGGCGAATACAGAGGGGATGCCGATGGGGATGCCGGTCACGTGCTCTCTCTCCTCCCTCTCCTCCCCCTCCACCTCCCTCCCGCCCCGCGAGACGACCATCCACCTGCCTGCCCATCACCTCCACCTACGCACCGCTCCGCGCTTCACCCCGAATAACATACCAACCCCTGCGCGTAATAATCTACCGTTGAGCTCTACGCTTTGTGTCTGCCTGCGGACGAGCTCGGGTTGCGTATATACCTATACCTATACCCATATGCATGTACGTACACGTCAGCTAGATTGAAGGATATTTGTCGGTGAAAAATTTTTGCTCATCTGCACTTCCCCGTTCTGCTGATGATGTTTTTTTCTTTTCTCTCTTTTTCCTCTCTTTCTCGCTATTTTCTTTTTTTTTTTTTTTCATCCCGCGTACATGTTTGTTTTCTTTCCTCATGTTTTTTCTTTTTTTTTTTTTTTTGCTTCTCAGCATTTCTTTTTTTCACATCCCCGGAGGGATAATAGTTGTTTTAACGGTACACCGTTTCGTGTACTGGTACGTACGCGATTTTGTGAAAAGATTATTAGAGCATGTATAATCTATGATCGACGGTGGATGAAATGTTTGATTTTCTTTTTAAATTGATTTTTCGCGAACTAGGGGACGAGTGTTCATGTTCCGACTATGTTTGTTGTGAAAATACCCGGACTGAGATAATTATTACCGTCTCGAATAACAGACTGGAGATTTTTTCGGTTAAAAATTTTCGAAAGTCGAAAAACGTGAAAAGAACAAAAAAAAAAAAAAAACACATACTGAACCGTTTTTGAAAAAATGGAAATTGTTAGAATTCAAAACAGATCGTTATAACCTGAAATCATTGAAGATACTGCGTCACATTGCGGAGAAACGACTGTTACTTCCATACTATATTATCGGCTGATCAACGAACCGAATAGAATATCACGGAAAGGCTGAACTGCGATTTCGTCGCATCTTCCAAAGAAGAATACCCGGATCGGCGTGACAGAAAAAATAATTCACACCTGAAGCCTTGGCATGAGAGATGCGGTGAGACGAATAACAGATGCAGACGTTAAGTAGACCGCACGATTCTCCTTAACCACCATGCCGAAAATTGTACAAGTGAAAAACGAGTTCCCGTTACCTGCGCCGTCAATTTTCCGCGACGTCTAAGTTCGCGAAAATGATTCGAGTCCCCGACCTATATATCGTGGAATGGATGAAACCCGTGATGGGACAAGAGCGGGAGAGGAGAAGGAGGGGTTAAGACATTTCAAGAATCGCGAGGGAGCGCGGTATCACCAAGGGAGAGGAGCTGCACCATAACTCGCGAGGCTTTCACCTTTGGTACAGAGGCGACGCAGAGCCGTCGTCCCATCCCATCCCATCGCATCCCATTCCAACGAGGCAAGGAGAAGCTCCCGATACAGGATAAGACCGCTCGCTGGCCGTTGGAAGGGTGGCGGATATCCGTTTGCATATTCGTCGTCGTCTTTCGATCGAATTCGGTGATAGACGCGGCAGGCATGATCGAGATCCGCGCTAAATAACGCGCATTGATAGGCGACACACGTGAGGGACGGCGGGACGCTTGGGCTCGCGGTTACATCAGAAACGCCTCGACTAAGCCGCGTAGGTAGTATCGATCGGGATCGAGGCCCGTCCCGCGACTCGTCCGTAACTTCGAGGCGTGCGGAACGAAGGCGGCCGACGTCTTGGGACCAATATCGTAATTAACCACGGGTCGATGAATATGTAAGCCCGGGAGCGGGAGGAGAGTCGGGCACGATGCGGTAGTCGAGTTTGCACAAATCAGAACCAACTTGGCTTTCGCCCCGCGCGTCGCGCCGCCGCCGCCCGCCAAGATAAGCCGAACGATCCCGTGAGCAAATATTGGCGGGGTGGGATGCAAAAAATTCTTGGGAAAAAACCGACGAGTAGAGAATCGCTGAGCTCGCGCCGGAGACTCTCTTCCCTCCCCCTTTTCACCCCTTACCACGACCCTCGTCCCTTACAGCTCTCCGAAGGATGCAGCTTTCCTCGCTCCGTTGCAGAACCCCTGGACGGCCAAGTGAGCTGCGGGGAGATTTCGTCGCCTCTCGGATACGTCGAGATCGTCGTCGGCTGATACCTTCGTCGACGGAGACGCGAATTCCGCGTGCATCGCGTGGTCCGCAAATTTTCACCCAGCTGTCTCCCCGTCTGGCCAAGATTTTGATTTGTCTGTAATTTTCACCTCGACCCAAAAAGCTCCCAGCATTCCGCGCTGAAAGATTGCCAAGTCCTGGACCTCGCTGGGCTTTATACACCGTGGGCAATGAATTTACCGCCTCTAATTGTTATCCGGATAATTTGCAATTTTGGCTGTTTCGTTATTGCGGATTCCAGAAACAGACGAGACAAGGTTCTCGACCTTATACGGAAATCCTTAGCCAGGATTCCAGAAATCTTTGCAGACTCGCCTGGACTCGGACCGAATGTTTGTTAAACTTGGGGCGAAGGGAAGATAAGGAGAAAGAAGATGGCCGGTATTTCGCTGCCCCTTCGCCCTCGGATGTCCGAAATATTTCAGGGATATGCAGCCATTCGGTCGGTACCCGGGCGTCTCGGCGTCACCAGGAAATGGCTGCCGTTTCCTCCGCCTCTGGAGACGAGTTTGGCTGCCCGGGTACACATTCAGCCATTCAGTGGGTCTCAACTTTGCTAGGATTCGTTCGCTTTCATGGCAACCGACGCGACGCCGCGTTACGGGAACAGCGATATTGGCAAATCAGAGTTTCGAAAAATAGCGGAAAACGGAACGAAAAGTTCCCAGCTAGGAACAATGCTGATTTTTCAACTTTTTCACACTGGTGTTCTCTTTTCTTCTCATCGAGTAGAGAAAACTGCCCCCGCGTTATTATTTTCATCGAGCATTCAATCCGTGAAAAATTTACCCGTATAATTACGCAATTAATCTCCCGCGGTTACGTAACGAATGGGTTCATTATAACTTGAGTGGAAAATTTTTACCCGGCAGTGAAAATTCAATTTACCGCGACAAAGTTACCGTTTGATAGCTCCATTATACGCAGGTATGTATTTCAACATCTCAATCTCGAATCGAATCAAAGTGAATAAATTGTGCGTCGAGTGCATTATTAAACGTGTAATTTAACCGTGGTGCAGGAAATTTTCGTCGGCAGATGATTCTGTTTACTTCCGTAACTTCCGCTCAGATCTTACCCACCGATGTGATTGTGTTTGTAAAGCACAAGAGGTTGATTAAATAAGAACGACGAAACGCATGGATCGGTGTCTCGATCCAAAAGCTAGACTCTCGGACCACGTTTCGAGCAAAATTCGGTCTTGTTCTGCGTTTTGGAGTGCCTTTCAAAGTCGACTCAAGACCAACGAGCAGAGGATCAAATCAGCGGATATCTTCACCCTAAAACAGTCCACCGGGGGTGGGAGGGTGGAAGATTTATCCTCGGTCGAATAATAACGAAGCAAATGGGGGGCGGCGGGTCAACATTGAAACAAAAGCAAACCCGGCGGCGTGAAGCAAATAATTTGAAATCCGAAATGCGAGGCGTAGGTACACCAGCGGGTAATATTGTTAACCGCTGCATCCATTCGCTCGCGATTTCCGCCCCCGGCCATTCTCTTGTATGTATAATTATTCGGCAGGGTTACGTCGGATGAATATGAATGTCGCCCGCGAGATGATCGCTGCTTTTTATACCCGAATTTCGCTCGCGCTTAAGCGACAGCTGACCGATTCCTCGCCGCGTTCCGCGTTCCACCCCCGATTTCATTTCTCGTCATCCCCTCACGGAGAATATAAATACCACGATTCCCCGCGTCGCGAATTCCAAATGCAGACGCACCACGAATCAAAACCGCCCCACAAGCAAAGTGCAACAAAGCCAGACTCGTTCCCCGCCCCTTTGTCATATTAATTATCTGAATATTAGCGAAATTTCGGTCACAGCGGTTGAGTTATATTTGCCCCTTGTATACGCGGTTATTATTAACCCGTTAAACACACGTCCCTGTATTTTCCCTCGGACCCCGTCCGATATTATTATTTCGCCATGCCCGGGAGTGCGTTTCGTTTGAATTTTTGCTACTTAAATCGAGATTCCGCTTGGAAGGGAAAGTTTGTTCCTGAATCAGAGTATAATATAGGTGACCTAAGCCGATTGTGTGAAATAGAAATTTTCGAGTAAAATTTCGAAGCTGGTGAGACGAGTATTTTTCTTTGAAACCGGTTTCGCGAGTCAAGAGGTATTGATTCATTCTCGGCGAAAGCGCAGTTGTTGCAATTGTATATAATACATTACTGCACGAACGAGTTACCGCAAAATAAACGACGGCGACTGTTGGATATTGTAATTGCAGCAATTACCTACAGCAAAAATAAGCTGACGCCATGCCAACGGCAACTTTGTTGTTTCAGTTGAGTGAGGCAACTTCTTATACTACAATTGATTTCTGTAACCACTTTTCGTACGTATTCCTGTGTATGTACGTAGATATAAATATCGACGATGTTGAAATTCAAGACCCCTATAACAGGTGTATCGGCAATTTTCGACACAATTTCAACATATTTCATACAGGAGTATCAAAAATTCCTTATAGAAGAATCGAACTGTAGTTATAAAACATTTGTACGATAGCAAGATTGTATAGAAGAATTGAATTTCAGATTTTCAATTCCTCTTCCGACACCTTGCCAAACAAATTTTTCACCAGATAATTCTGACTGAAACGTCACAACGAACGTTTTAAACAGTGAATGTCAAACTTCACGGTGGTTGAGAAGGAACAATAGACTTTCAGAATAATGTGCAGGTGAAACTATATTATATAACATACATATACATGCAACGTTGTACAAAATTAAGGTAGTTATATGCACGGTAGTCGGTGTGGGACAATCACCGCAACTACTAATGGGAATGACACACACCTGAGCTGCGCTAACTAACATTTAGCGTTCGAGCATGGGAAACAGTTCCTGTTTGTTTGATTGTTTGCCAAAAGCCCGCAAATATTGGTCAATCCATTTACTATGCGCGGTGTACAGGTCCCAAATGTATTGCGGCGGTACGTCGTAGTGTGCGAGCCCATGCCGACGTTCAGGGTGAATTACCCTCCCCCTCTTCCTGCACCGAGGGTAGGAAAGGGCGAAACGTTGTTTGAAAAAAAAACCCGTAAATTTCGTTCGGATGTTTAGCGTTGAAAATTTTCGGTGATATGAAAATTGATCCAGTTTTGGTTTCGGCTCCCCAAAGCAGCGTCGCTGAGACGAGACAGCGCGTCTTCCATGAAGCGTGATTAGGCCGAATCGCTTGCGGGAATTTGGCCTAATCTCGGGTGGGGGTTTTGGAGGGTGGAGGAAATACGCGTTAAGGATTGTCTGCGTAAGGGTGAAACGAGGGTGGGAGTGTCGAGCGTTTAGAATAAAGCAGAAGGAACGAGGTGGGCCGAGTCATCCCTGGCCGAAGAGGGAGGAAAAAAGGAGAAAGGAACTTGCGGAAAAGCTCGGTAAAAGGAGGAGGGTGAGTGCGGAAGGAGGGGGACCCGAGAGAGGGAGGAAAAAAAGAAAACGTAAATAGGAAGAATCTGCGGCAAATATGTGCGCCGGCTTTTCTCAGCCATCGCAATAACGGGCGAGAGATAGAGAGAGAGAGAGAGAGTGGGAGGGTGAAACCGAGGAGTGAAGGCGGATATAAAATGCCTGTAAGTCAAATTATCCAAACGAGAATTTATGAAACTGTGCTCAGTCTGGTGAGCCCGGCGTTGCGTCGCCTCTCGTATTCAGAGGGGGCATGGAAAAAGAAGATGAAAAAAAAAGAAAAAAAACGAACATATCCCACAAGTTGTCAACGCCTGTAACAATCTAATTTACGTAACTAGGTGGTAAATTGACTTTTGCCAACAGCTTCACGGCGTACTAATCGCTAAATAATAATTACACGGACGCGCAACCGTCGATCGAAAATCTCAAGGGTTGAAACTCAAAAGCGTGCGTCGGTTGCGTTGGTGATCTTGGCTCTTTCGCAACGACGGTGGGAAGAATTCGCTACCGCGGTTGACACCTAAAGGTTCGCTCGTAAAATTCAGGAACGACGCCAGAAGCTGGACGACGAAGTAACGCCGTGTCGTCGCGGCATCGAGCCGCGTTGCAGCCGAGGGAGGAAAAGATCCGGGGGGATAAATAAAACGAGGCCACCAGGGAGGATTATAATTTACGCGTGCCCGGTTGACTAATATCCGTAGAGAGGTATCACGGGGAATCCGCGTGGCGGCGGCGGCGGCGGCGGCGGCGGTGGAGGTATTAGGAAAAATTGTCCGAGGGGCCGACTTCCTCTGATAAATTATTGTCCCCAAAGTGGGATTTTCAGTTTCGGGCTGGCCGCCGCGGGCTTAGCCTAATTGACGAATTAGTCACGGCCGCATCGCTAGCGCAGCGCTCTCATCTCCGGGGCTCATCTCGTATTCGCGGGCCACCCTATCTATTACCCCTCCCCCACCACCCACCCACCCCCACCCCTCCGACTCCGCCACCCGTTCGCCATCCCGACTTTCTTCAATCTAACCGTTTTGCTCCCGTTTTACCGAGTCGCGGATCGGCCCCCGTCGGCTTAGCCGGGTTAGCCCAGGTTAGCCCCGTTCGAATTACCTATCTCCCCGCCGCACTCGCCCTGCCATGCCGCCCCCGGGATCGTCGTCGTCGTCGTCGTCTAGCCGCTAACTACCGCCTAGGCAGTTAGTCCGCCGGCTTCCGCCTCTCTCCACCCCCGACTATTCTTTGACGCTTCCTGCGCTCCGGAGCCTGGAGAAATGCAATGGATGCAATGCAGCTCGGAATTTCCTCGAGGAATCCGCTAGGTTGAGATTTGAGAAGCTGTTCGAGTCGAAGAAAGCCGGGGTGTTGAATGTTTAGCTGTAATTTCTATCTCAAGAGTCGTAGGTATTGCGATCACGCCGAGCGGGGTTTGATTGATTTTTCGAATAATCAACGCGGGATCCCCTTTTGTTTACTAGGTTTCGACAAACAATTACATTGATGTGAATTCGCTCGGTCGAAGTATGCTAACGGTGATTATGAAATATTCAAAAAATTCATCCGCACCCCTCGTTCGGACAATTTGATTTGTGTTCACACAGCGGTCTGCCTTTGAAATCGGAAATGGCTTTTTACAAAAACGGTACTCGCCAACGGCCTGCTGTTTTGAAATGGCGTGAATTTTTATGCCAGGGGGAAAAGGGCGGTCCGTTCCTCGCGTGCTGAAAAACCGTAGCATTCGATATTCGCTGTTGGAGTGAGAATTTTCAGGGATATCAATTGCATATTCAGTCTGTCGTCGATTCATCCGTTATACGGTATCGGCGGCTTTAAGCAGCGCTCAAACAACAGGAAAAGGGATAGAGAAGAATGAGAGAGGGGGGATGATAAAAAAACATCCCCTTCGGAATCAGCGTATATAAGTCTGAAACGATCTTTAGGTACACCTTGCTAAACTCGGTATTTACGAATGGAAATTCCAGCTTTAAAAGCTGATATTATGTACCCGCTTGAAAAGTTTCCCAGAGAACTGCTCAGGCTAGCGAGGGATGAAACGCGGAGCGCCGGGGCCTAAGCTCAAATACGGAAACTCGAACTCCGGCCTACCGTGGCTAAAGCCCATAAATTGACCTTTGCGGATGCGGAGAGTCAGACTTTCGTATGAATAATTTTCTCTCCTTTTTTCTTCCTCACAAGTATCGCACGGAATTCCACGTCCTTCTCTTCCTTCCTTTATCTTCCATTCCTAGTTATTGTTCTTCTCTTATTTATCCCTTTCTCGTGTTTCAAGTATCTTTCTTCGTCTGGATCGTGTGCCCAATTTCTAATTTTCAATTGAAGAGAATTTTTTTTTTTTCTATCTTCTCTTGGAAAGATTCAAAACTGAATCCACCCTATCACTTTCAAGAAACGTCGATACACGTATACATGCGACTCTAGACCGTAATTCCAATCATCGTCGTCACACAACGTGAAATACAACAACCTGGAGGGGCGCAATCGTATAAAAGAATGCAATTTGAATTTAGTTTTGTGTGGAAGAATCAGTGCCAGGTGCCAATATCGCTATGTAATATACATATACATACATTATATACAATATATACATATATCCACATATATGTATATATATATTATAACAGCGGCGAGCTTTGTGCCGTTGGCGGAAGGCAGGGAGGGGGTGGGTGAGGGTTGGGGGGGGGGCGGATATTAGCCGGAGGGAAAAGTTTTATGAACGTCGAGTCCTGAAGTAACAAGGATATAGGGGAACGGGGCGAGAGATGTCGAGGTGGGGGTTGAATCGGGGGTTGTGCACCAGCCTCTCCCTCCTTCTCTCTTCGTCATCCCCCGGCACAACCGCAAACATACCTGACTTTTATTTACCTAGAAGCCGGTATAAATATGTACAAACACATGTATAACCATACCGTTATACCTACATCTAATAACAATGTGACACTTATGTCCGCCAAGTTTCCTACCGTCGTCGCGGTTGACGGGGTAGGGGGTGGAGTGGCGGGGGACGGTTTATATTTATGTGTGCCCGGTGTAGCGATTAGTTTTAAAAGCATGGCGTGCCATGAAATGCGGGTACTCGTATTATGTACATATATTTGCAATACATGTTTGTATACATAACTATATATATATACGTATACATGTGTATATATGTATATACTGTAACATATATATATGCGCCAGAGGGTAAAGCCGCGAGCTAATTACCGGAGGACACGAATACCTTTAATTACTTTCACCGTGTAAGTTTTGATGAAACTTGTAATTCGGACGCGTTTATTATAAAAGCCTCGAGGCCGATTTGACCCCCACCCCCAATCCGCCCCCACGTCGCAGCACAGACTCCGAGACTCCGGGAATCGCGCACCCCGTTGATCCTCGACTCGAACCGAATCGTACAAGACTCGGCGACGATTACCGGGAATTGAGATCGACCCCGTTGGGGTAGGTCAAACCCCCGTTCGGCTCGTGGGAAGGGGCGGGTCTGACTCACGAACGGTCGCCGTCGCGGCATCAGCAGCCCCAATTTCCCGATCTGCGTAGCGGACGGCTAACCGCCCTTGTTTATTCGCCCCAAGGATATACATGTAAGCCTCGGCCCCTTCGCCAAGTACGTGTTTGCTCGGGTAATTTAGTCCGCTTCAAAGAAAACTTTGTCAGATATTTATTTTAGGTGTCGGCAAGCGAAAGGGCAAACATTTTTCAATCGCGGTGGATAAACGACGAACGATTAATTCTATTGAAATTCCTGTTAAAATTGTCATCGAAACCGAAACGATTTCACAGAATTTAGTAAAAGCTTAGTCTTCGAGTCAACTTCGATCGGCGTGACCCACGAGCGTTTATTTTTAAAAATTTGTACTATTTTTCAAAAAGGTGGTCCAGACAAAAAACGGGGAACGATGCCGACAATAGGAGTGGGGGGAGGGGGGCTTACTGATTCCGTGGATTTCCAACCGCAGCGTTGCGGGGACGGAGTTGCGTCGTTAGGCCAGATAAATGTTTCCAGGTGTCGCGCGAGCTGACCAAGTTTTAGATTAAATTTTCTTCAGCGATATCTCCGTGCGGCTGGAAGCAGCTTATCGCGTTTTGTTCTGTACGTGTATAAAATTCAACGCGACGATTTTGGGCGGAAAGAAAGCAACGCCAAAAACGGTATAATAATAAGGTATTCGCGTTACGGGTACACGGAAAATACGAGCGGATCCCATTGGAAGAAGAAAGAGAAAAAGAAGGAAAAAGAAGAAGAAGAAGAAGAAGCCCGAATAATATCCGGAGACCGCGTGACTCGCGCCAATAGGATAGAAATTTTTCATGCAAAATGTGAGTAATGGCTGTTTGAATATTCCTCGATACAGCCGCCGGATCGCGGGGCATTCGGCGAATATAAAATTCCGCGGGACACCCCCGGCTGTATATTTATTTATTTATCGATATCCCCGTCGAAGCAGCCCCATCCCTTCCTATATACGGGTGTTCGCGATTAATGGGAGTCTCACATTTGCGCGACAGGTTGTATATATCCGTTGGCGATTATTGTCGCCTAATTCTTTTCTAATTCGAGGTCGCGGATATGCCTGCAGACCTACAGGCGTCGATTCTCGATGCAACCTTTAAAGGTTGCGAAAAATAATTACTAATTCCCTCGGCCTCTTATCCGGGGCATAACAAGACGCTATAAGAGTCGGTTCTGTACTTTGTTGCCAACTATTTATAAACTAATCGTGATTTATTAACTCGGCTCAAACAAAAGGGGAAGCACACGCGAAGCTGGCCCGGATGCAGCGGGGTGACTCGAGGGTTGTTTTAAGCCGCTTTCGCATAAATAACCGCGCGCTGCGACGACACCGAGAAAACTATCGAGCAGAGAAAATTTTCCCGCAGCTGGCGCGTCCCTCCTTCTGAATTCCTCTGCCAAGCGACGGTCCAGAAATCGTTTGTACAATATCGGAGAGACGGAATGTTTACGGATGATAATTCATACCGCCGGCGAAACGTTGCGCGGGGCTTGTTAATCTGCGAGATGGACAAGTTTCTCGTTCAAGGTGCGAACGAAGGAACGAACGCCCCGCGAGTAAATCATCGCTTTTTCACCATTCTTTTTCATCCCCCATCACGGGCGGCGGCTGAGGTCGGCTTTTGATTTATAAGAATTTACCACGAACCCCTAACGTATGCTCGCTCCACCCGGCAAGCCCAACCTCTGCGCCTCCTTACGTCTGCCAAGGGACATGATCTAGGTTTCGGGATTCCGGACCACGGAGCGAGAGTGGAACGAGTGGAAATAACCGAGACCGTTTTTCCGACCCAACTGCCCGACTTCGGATCGAAGTATTCCCTTTATCTTAATTAAAACCTAGCGAGCTCGATCCGTCCGCAAGCGTAACCAGTCGTAAAACTTCTTGGCTCTCAGTGCGGAAACAATAGCTCGTTAAAATCCGTCTGCTGCAAATCTGCAGCTCTGCGGCTCGCGCTTTCCAATTGTCGATCTGATTCTGAGCGACACGCGTCTAAGGACTTGTGCCTACAATCACGTCCGTTATTCTTCACGCGAAACGTCATTTTGAACAAACTTTATCGTGTTTTTATATCATTTTGATATTCCTAATTGCGATCATGGGTATAAAATGCAGGAAGAAGCCAGCTGATGCAAAATAGTATAGTATACAAATATTGGACAGCAATTTAAATGCTTGCGTGTAAAGAAGCCCAATAACTGTGATGAGAATAAACCTGTATGCTTTTTTTTTCCTAAAACCTTACCCGAACAAGTCTGTCAAGTTGAAGGACGCACAAAAATCCTGACAATCGAATCGATTCTGAATTACTTTCTCACCCCAGAGGTAGCCGTTGATCGGATTGAGGGGAATAAGGCTGAATTTTTTAAAATCAAATTACGACGATAGGAATCGAGATAGCGATTTGAGTTCCCGTAATAAAAGATTGGCTGAAACGTCAGAGACGTCGGTGTGTTTTTTTTCTTGGGGTCAAGTGGGGTGTAGGTACACCGAGGCTTTCTTCTCGCTCGGCGCTTTGAGAAGAGGTGAACCGGCGTTACACGGGCTGGAAGTTAATTACCCTCGCTTACACGGGGGCCGGTTATACGCGAAGTAAAACCAACGAACCACCCCCCGCAGCCTCGGTAGCTGCTCGGGTACAGAACGCCCGGCTCTTAATTGTTAATTTCGCGTATTATGTTATTCTTTACGAGGCTCATTAAGGATGGAAATACGTTGAACATGGCCATGCGGAAATGAGATTTCACAGAAAGCAATGGCAGGCACGGAAAGCTGCAGGGTTGCACGAGTGGAAAAGGCGCCGCGACGGAACAAAACAGGAAAAATACACAAACCTCGGACATCGAGGACTGCGGAAAACCGCGACTCCCTGCTGGAACCTCGAGGAAGTCTTAAGCCTTTCCGAGAACCGGGAAGGGAGTTTTATTTGGCTCGCATTTTTCGGATAGTCGCGTATAAGCCGCTCTCTCGAATCTAGACTCGACGACTTCTGCTACGGCGCCCCGTATAAGCTCGGTATATACGTAATAATATTTCGGTCACGTTCGTCCCATCGTTCTCTCTCTCTCTCCCCCTCTCTCGCTCTCCGACTCTCAAATGCCGGAGCTTGCAAGCACCGGAGTCCTCGGACCGAGTGATATTTTACCATTTAATCCCAGCCCGCGGTCTCGGTTTCGCCGTAAAAACCGCGTGCATATCCTCGCGGGAGTTGCCACGGCGCATCCCTCGAAATGTTATAATTAATTCACTAAAACCAGCGGTCGGAAAATCAGACGCCTTATTCTCATCAAAAGCTCACCACAAGAGTCATTGTTTTCCTTTTCAATTTTCGTGTTTTTGTTTTCGCGAACCGTAAGCCGAGATTACTATATATATTTAATGTCGCAGAGAAAAATTACCTATTCACTCGTCGCGACTAAAATGTGTGTTCATTAAACGGGGGAAAAAAGTTTATCCAGGTCAAACGACGTGAGATTATTCCAATTCTACGTGTTTTTCCTAGCACGTGCTAAATATGTTTCTAAATTCTACTTTCAGATAAAGTTTATCTGTCGGTAATGATAACTTGGTCGTTGGATTAGAATTCAAATATTTTTATTCTCGGATCGACGGAACGATCAAGTAACAACGATAAATCACCGTTCGAAATTCGTATGAAAAAAAGTTGCGACCAAATTTTAGTGACATGTAAGATTGTAAAAAGCGGTTCGAGCATATCAGCCCGAGCAAACGGAGCGTTGAATTGAAAATTCGGAGCATTCAACGGTCATCGAGGGTTCACCATCCACGCTTTGGACTCGTTACAATGCCGAGAAAATTGATAAGGCGTATCGCACGCGGAAACGAGGGGCGATAGCGCAACCCGCGTTCGAGACCAAAGAGCCTTCGTATTTCGAGTGAGTGCGAGTCACCGCAAAGCTGGCGGTAAATAATATTAAGAAAGCGAATGAAAAAAAAAAAAAAAAAAAAAACCAAGAAACAAGAAACAAAGAAAAAGCGCGTGTGACGAACTCACGGGGATTCTGGACGTGAACAGGTGAGCTTGCAGACGCCTGGAGCGGCGGCACCGCTGGACCAAGACCCGAAGCTGCCTGCGGCGGAACTTTGGCGCGAAGCGAAGTCAGCCGGGAGTTGGCGACGTCGTAGAGAAGATAGGCCCCGTAGTATCGGCCAGCACCCCCCATTTTCAGCTTGTTTTTCCCAGGGGCGAGCGCCATCTGATCCTCGGTAGTCGGGAGTAGGGGTGGTGGTGGGGGGCGGGGAGGAGTGGGGTGGGGTGGGGTGTGTAGAGGAGTAAATCCGTTCGCTGCTGCACTCACTGCACTAAACTGCGCAGCACCGTTTCACCGTTTCACCGTTTCGCCACGCTGCGAAAACGGACCGCGTGGTGTAGCCTGTAAGAAAGGCTGGCGTACCGCATGGAGACGATAGCGCGAATGCGCGACGACTTGTCGGGCTAGCGCTGCGTCGGGGCACGGCAGGAAACGGTGCGGTCGGCGGACCGGAAGCGGAGGACGGAAGCGTCACGAGTCAACGGGTGCCTCTTGTTTGCCCGCCTGTGATTGCGACGCGGGTACCGCGATAGCCGAGGAGGTCTGCTTGCTGGACAATCGTTGTTATTCGGTGTGAAAACGGACGGTCGGAATTGTAAGACGCGAGTTGGAGCGAAACGGCGAAACGAAGAAGCGGAGATAAGGACGCGACGCGCATTCTTTTCGCTGCTTCTATATTCTAGTTTCGCTCACTCGCGTAACCAGGAGCTGTTTCACCGAACACACACGGTCACGCGGTGTGTTGATACGTAATAATGTTTACACGCCCGACGCGGCTGACCGCGCTGATTCTGTTTCATACCTACGTCACGCAGCGATACGACTCGGCTTCCAGGTGACAGCCGGATTTCAGTACATGCCGCGATTCTGTAACGTACAGTAATCGTCGCGTACTACTTTCTCCTACCGCCAGTATCTCCCACGGAATATTGATGCGTCGACGGATATTTTTTTCCGCTGACAATACGCGTCGATGTATAAAACCTGCAAGCCTTTGACTATGATAACGTTAGGCAAGGTTCGAATCTCAGCTGTTGTACGTAGAAGGATCTTTTTCGCCGCTGAACTTTGATCGGTGGGGAAAATTGTTGTTTGTTTCATTTTTTTTTTTATCCTTTTAATTCTCTCTTCACCTCATTTTCGTTACTGGATTTAATCAATTTTATAGAATCAACATGTTCGACGGATGTGTACGTACGTAAAATTTATGAAATAATTTTTTCCAAGACAAAACAAAAACGTAACCACGTATATTTAATTTCGATACTTTAATATAATTAAACAATGACGTGAAAATAGTTTTCCCGTCACCGTAAAGTCTTCCGAGAATTTCCTTGTTTCAACCGTCAGCACGTGTAACGTAAGTGTGTGAATAATTTCAACAGAAGCTCGTACCGCCGTCGTCAGCAGGAAAGAAAATTCCAACTGGACACGCAGGCAAATCAAGATACGAGCGGGGTTCGGTGGGAGAATTTCACTCTGTTTTTATCCGACCAATAATTTATATCGTATAAAGGTGTCGACGCGGGATACTCAACAGGTCTCATCGCCGACGGTATCGGATATCTTTCTCGCGTGTTGGCTGCGTAGGCATATCCGTGCCCACAGAAAGAGGTGATCTCGATCCCCGAGGAATTCGAGCCGACTCCGTGATAATTCGGAGATGGTTGATGCCGGAATTAAGGAATAAGTAAGCGAGCGAAGCGAGAAAAGAAACACAAAGTACGAACGATGGAGAGTGGAAGAGAAAGATAGAGAGAGAGAGGGAGAGAGAGAGAGAGAAGGAGAGGAAAAGGCCGGAAACATTGACAAACGCGCTACCAAGACACGGAGATAAGCCTATTATCTGCGGATCTGAGCGATAAGCGGATAATTCGAGTAGGAATTAGTCAGCTGGTTCTATTGTTGGGGCTTATTTATCTATTTTCTTTCCTCTTTTAACCTCCTTATTAACGACGTAGCGATCAAGCTCCCGGCGAACGTAGCCCGAAAATGTAAGAGGCTCTCAGCCGAGTCGAGAAGATTTTTAAGCAAAAAGTAAAAAAAAATCACAGCTAGAAATCACTTTATTCTCATATTCTTTCCCAATTAAATCCGTATTACTTAATCCATTTCGAAGAACAAGAGCTCGTTTTATTCTGCGTGAATAAATTCTCCAAAAGTCTGAGCGGTTGTATTACGGAATAACGATAATTTCTTTCTTGCCGAATGATATTTTTATCATTCATTGATTCTGCAAAGATTGTTATACATTAGATTTATTTCAGCAACCGACGAAGTGTCCGTAGTTGAAATTCAGTACCGTGAAAATCCCCCTCCGTATCACCGTTTAACCTTTAAGATTGGATTTTATTAACTGACAAGCCTCAGTCGAACTGTTCGAGCTTTTGCTTCGAGCGATTTCCTCGCGGACTGTTCGCCTCGCGTATATATCCTCAAGCGGCAACAGAGCGAGGTGTAAGAAGAATCCGCTTCGACCGCAGATTCGCAGGTCGGTGTGTCAAGTGCGTCTCGGATGGCGTCGGCGTCGCGACGACGGCCGATGACCCGAAGATTCGGCCGCGACGAGATCGGAGACGAGGAGGAATCCCTGGCGTCAGGGAATCCAGCAGGGGCATCCGGGCATCTACGTGATCATCCCGAAGCCCGTTGCTCCAAACCCATAACGGACGAGTTCTCCCGCGTTTTTGCCGCTGGATGGCTGGGGGTGAGGGATGAACGGAGGGAGGGGGAGTGGAACGGTAACGGGGGTGGAGGAGCTGAGCCGGGATCGATGGAGATAATGCCCATTACCCCTAATACGAACTCGCTCGCCGGCTCGGTGCGATTTGTAACTAACGCTTTTTACCGGTCGAGAGTGGCTCTCCCCCTGCCCCTGCCCTTCATCCTCCTCCTCCCCCCGCCGCCCCCGCCGCCACTCCGCGGTGCTATTGATGAAAATTTCGAAACCGATCCCGCCCCGCAACCCCGGGGCTATTCGACCCTTTCGTCCCCTCGGAGTGAGCCCTGTACCTTCTCCTAATTTCGGCTCAAGCCCCAGGCTTCGAACCTTCCGTCCCTTGACGGACAACCGAACGGAGATCAGGGAAAGACCGTTGGCTCCCTGCCTGCATACGCTGCAGTTCATTGTATACCAAATGAAAGACGCTTCACGGGGAGAAATTAAGTATATTCATCGAAGATGTGAAATTTCTAATGTTATCAACGACTTATGCTGCAGTAAATCGACGAAGCTGATGTCTTGAAGGTTCAACTAGGCGGACAATGTGTATGATCGATAAGCGAAGTGGAGAAATCAATTTCTCCCTGGAAATAATTTCAATGATCTTTGTCGGGTGACTCGGAAACTTTAAAGTCGCCCAACTTCTCGGTAATTGAAATCAGTATCAAAACGACTTCATTCCGCTGGCCTGAATATTAAGTCGACTCGCGTTACGACGATTTCTTTCTATTCTCCACTGTGTAATAAGCCTGAAAATGTCAACGTAAGTTGAGAAAATAATTATAACGTTCCTCTGAATCCGTTATATATACGATAATTTGCCCATTTATCAAAGTTAATTCATACCCGCGGTCCCCTGAAGAATAATATTTTAACGGCGGTAAAATACGGTAGAAAGCGTAACGAAGAAGAATAAGAAGTAGAAGAAGACAAGAAAATAAAAGTAAAAAAAAAGAAAAAAGGATTCCTTTCCGACGGTCCGGAAGTTCTCCGCTGCCATTCTAGCCGGTTTCTCGATGTAATTGCGACTATACTTTATCAGTAAAGTGCCGGGAGGATTGAATTGTGATTTGATCACACGAGCTGAATCAACGAATTTCCAGACCAGCACCAACACTCTCAGCTTCATTGCCGTTGGGTATAACATATCGACACACAAACACAGGAACACCCACGTAAGCCGGCATATTTTTATCTCCGATTTTATTTTCGATATTGCTCCTGGTACGCTGTGATATACGAAGAATATAATCCACTATCGCAAAGGGGTGGGGGATCCCAATGGTCAAGAAACCGCTGAGCATCCCTTAGCCACCGTCAGGACAAAGAGAGGAATGTTAGCCGATGTAAATGTTACAGAGAGGAGATAAAAGTAGAGGCGGAGAAATTTAGAGGACGTATATTGACCGATTAACCCTCCGCCGTGACGGAGGATTCTCAGATGAATCGCTTCGGTACTTAACGAAGGTTTGAATTTTCGAGAACCGAGGACAGAGAGCCAAAGGGTGAGAGGGTGGAAAATGGGACGGCAGGCGCGTGCCGGGTCGAGTTCTGCGGCAAAGGGTAAATATTGTTTCTTTGATCCGTTACATTGTGGAAAGCCCGCGGCCGACGGACCGAGAGAAGGCCGGCGGTCTGGCTGTCCGGAGTCTTGGTCTTGGCGCTTGGCAGTGATTCCGGGATCAAAGGGGCGACCTTCACCCACCCCGGGCGGGACCAGTCCATGAAAGTAAGAATTTAATCGGTCCACCGTAATCGGGTTTCAACGACCACGCAACTCTTGCCTCGACCTCCGTCCCCGTGAACCGTTACTCCGACACTCTAAGAAAACCCGAAATTCTTAGGGATTCGTAAAACGAGACGCAATTAACGTGATAATCTTCCCCTCCGATCGCTTCCAGTTGCTGCCTGATTTCCAGGAACCGACGTTGAAAGTACCGAAGAATTTTCTAATAACACAGCTCGCCCTTTTATTAGGACCAAATTTGCTGTCCCTTACGACGCCTTTTGGATTAAAATTGTTATACCGAAATAATGAAAATACTTCGATAATTGTGCTTAGGAAATATTTATATTGGATACATCGATAACAATGAGAAAGCTACAGTAGCGCTGTAACGAATCGTTCAGACAACGTTTTTTTTACACAGAAACAATGGAGATTTGCCAACAAACTCGGGAGATCTTTAATTTTCTTGTAAGCGTGTAAACGGTATAAAATAAAATCATGGAATTTATTATTATTACTTAGTGAATAATTCGTTAATTACATTACAGTAATTTGTATGCAGCTTCAAAAAAATCTTTCGATTGAATGACGTTCAGAGGACTTTTCTCCTGTAACAACCGAAGCCCAGAAGAAGAAGAAGAAGATATGAAACCCGAGCAGTAGTTGATCCGATTCCTTACGACTGCTGCAGTTTACATAATTTTATCGAATCTGACTGTAAGCAGCGACATCTTGCAAATTCTGACTTGAATATATTCAAAATCTGTAATAAAACTGTAGGATCAAAAAATTCATATGAAATTCAATTTCAGTTTACACAATTCCCAACATCTTCGACTGATTATCCCTGTATAAAAATTGTCCGATCGGTACAAACATGTATGCATACGTATACTATACCACATCGTTTAGCAAAATTCCAAAACTTTGCATAAAGTGAAGTGGAAAAAAACGAATAATATGTGTAATAAAAAGCACTTAGCACTCCCCGTAACGATGGGCGGGTATTCCGCGTTGAAATTCGTCGGTTTTTCCGTCTCTCCGGGAAGCACAAGTACCTATAGCCTCAGATTTACCGAGAGCGAGATCGACAGAGGGGGAGAGAGAGAGAGAGAGAGAGAGGGTGAGATGAGAAAAAGGGTGACGGGGAGGGGGAGGGGGGGAGGGGGCGTGGAGAAGCCGAGGGTGGTGAGTGCATTTCACAGTGGGAGCCGCATCCCTTGTCGTATATCGCAAAGCCTGCTGTGCCGGAAACCGAAACTGCGGAGGAGCTGGCGGATCGGGAAAGCATGATACGGGGAGGGGGCGAAGAGGGGCGAAGGGAAGAGAAGGAAGCTAATGCGACCGGGCGGCATCTTCCGGTACATCCGACCTTTCCGACAAGTAGATCCCTATTAGTCGGGATTAGTCAAGGCACGGTTATACCATTGTGACTACTATTACCCTGCACTATCCCCCCCCCCCCCCCCCCATCCTCGCCCTCCGCCTCGCCACGCGCAAGACACGTAATATTTCGTAGAAGCGCGCAATAGAGTCGAATATCCGAGACAGCCGAGGACTAATCCCTGATAGCTACATATGTTATAGGGGTTGCACGATCCTCTCGAGACCCGCAACGGTACGCGCGACTCTGGTTGCAATTATTCAGCGACCCGGGAACCGGAGCAGCGAAGCTCTAAGAACCTTTCGAAGGCGAGGCGAGGCGCGAGGCGAGGCTGCGGAGCGCAAACATAACCATCAGCGTATCTCCGTCGTCCTTTTCGCGAATATCGTACCCATAGACAGACGACGCGCAGTGCAGGGGTTCGCCAATTTACGGAAGGCACGCGCGGATCTTACCGCTGTGGCTTCGTCGCGTTCTTATCCTTAAAACGAGGGGCTCTGCCGAATGGGGGCTGCGGAGGTATCAGGTTCGGTATAAAAAGGACGCCGGAGTGGTTGTTGACGCTAAGTGGGTTTTATGTTCCTAAATTTAAGAGGTTGAGCCCGGTGAGGTTGCCGGAGCCTGATCAATATGCTAATATTTTGATGCTTCCGCTGTTTGGGGGCGGTTCCCACATCCATCCCTTCCAACCCCCCCCCCCCCCCCCCACACCCCCACACCCCCTCTGCCGAGGGGTGGAAATCGAGTTACATTTTATGAACAAACACGCGGGGAACCCCGAGATGCTCGAGCGGATGGCACTGCCGACGGCGTATTCGCCCCGAGCTTTTCTACGGTGGCTGGCCCAACTAATACCTACCCCCCGCCCCCGAGATGTAGCGCCGAGGCCTTGTTTCTCCCAGGCCTGCGTCTTCCAGCGTATCGTTTCGTGTTCCAACATTCCCGATATACGCGACGCGATCCCGCCCTCCTTTACGGACCCGATATATGTTAACGAGGTAACCTTACACCCGCCCCAGCCATCAGCCCCGGTGTTCGTATACTTAAGAGCAAGAGCGGATCGCCGTTTTCGGGGCGGGGGGGGGGGGGGGGAGGGATTGGATGTTGCACTATACGGAAGAAAGTGTGCGGCCATCACATCGACATAATAGCGCGAGTTTTAAAGACTGGTTTATAACGACGCCTCTTACCACCCTTCCGATTAAAAAAAAGAACCACCCGGGAGGTGGTCTCAGTTCGTTTTTTCTTTATCATCGGGTGAAATATTCACCAGATACCGAGTATATTTATTCGCGATCTAATTTTTTTTGACAAAGTATACGTCTAATCGTGGTAGCAGCACGAATTCTATCTCACACGGTCATGGAGATAAAACGACGCTGACGGTCTCATTGAAAATAGTAAGAGAAGATTTTTGAACCGCTAAGATCCGGTACACAATTTTTCCGCATTCGGTCACCTAACCCACTTTATCTTAATCTTAAACATTAACTGTCATTGCAGCGACGAAATTCTAATTTTTTTCCCCTGCAAAATCAGGGATCCATGTTACCAACAGGCCTAATTGGAAATGTTAAAAATCTTCCAATTAGTTGCTCGACTCCGTTACGATACATGTGAGTATTTGTATGTATACCTACATAGATTTAAGAGTAGGGCAGTGTAGGGATACCTCGGAAAGTTGCAGCCGAGATTTTTCTTAGCGACTGATTTTCCCTCAATGCAATCGTTGCGCACGGTTTATCGAGAAGAGAAAATTGGGCTGGAACTTACGTGCGGCACAAGGAGCGCAGCAGGCACCGCTTTGAAAACGTTAGTGCAACGGCAAGACTTAGTCGGGACTATCGATTTTTCCGAACAGTTCGCGACGGTTGAGGAAAGTCGCAGATTCACATCCAGTAAACTAGTGGCACTCGTGTTGAGAAACTGTATGAAAAAAAAAAAAAACAAATGGCTATCGATTTATGCAAAATTGATTACAAAGGAAATTATAAGATATTCTGTATTGCTTGAAAAGTTTTTTTTTTTTTTTATGGTACTGAGCCGTAGATATTTTGTTTGTACCATTAAGTCATCCGAATAATCACTGAAAGCATATATGCGAGGGTCTGAGAATCATAATGGTCGAGGAATGTTACTGGATAGCATGATGTACCAATTATTGTAATTTTGGAAGAATTCACCGAAGACTCGTTCATCGCTAAACGGTTTCGATTTTCATATCTATATGAGAATATTTGTGGCCGGAGTTTAACAACTGAAGTTGTAATCGTTGAACGAATCCCAGTCTTTGGAACAAATTGTTTCACCCAGTGTATACACGTAGCAAAGTGAATGTGTGCCGGGCGTGTATTTATAGGCTAAATATATACTGTATATACACACAGTATTCGAGGAAGCCGAGTTGTTAGCCACGGCAGGGAACTGCTTGTTGGCTCTCGCGAGGAGTCTGAAAGCTCCAGTAAGTCTGGAGTCTGGAGTTGGAGTCGACCGCGCAGAGAGAGAGAGAGAGAGAGAGAGAGAGAGAGAGAGAAGGAAAGATAGAGGGTATAAGAGAGTATCTTGACCGTGAGGATGAGTGTTTTGAGAAGGAGGAGACCAAGGAACTGGCTAGCTTGCGTTGTGGTATCTTGCTTGCGAGCTTTGCCGGTGTGCCACGCACCGTGAACGACGCGCGTTACCTATTAACGACGAGGCTAGGGTGAGGCTGAAAAGGGGGAAAAACGACGAAGAGAAAGTGGTTGAAAGAAAGGGGAGAAGTCGGGGAGAAAAGAGAAGCGGAAGGAAGAGAAATAGTAGGGGGTGTATTTCGACGAGTCATCGTCGTCAACGTCACGTCTGCAGCCGGTGGCTCTTTAAGGCTTGTTTTTTTCCAAGCGTCTACATTACGTCCCGTAGACGTCTTGATCTAGAAATATGCAGATCAAAAGCCCGGCTCGCGAGAGTCGAGAAGAATCCCGATCCCTTTTCTCCGTTTCGTTGGTCAGCCATCCAGAATCGCCGAGGGGTTGGATATAATCGCGGTGGTTGAAGTTCGACGAGCCTCTCGAGGCCGCGAGGTGGTGTAAAATTTTGTCGCAAATTTCGGCAAGAGACGTCTACCCACCACCCGAAATAGGGCAACCCTTAAAGACGCGTTTGATAGGAGGAGCTTTCCTTCCACCTTGCGTATCTCCGGAATAAAACCCTCCCTCCGTTCTCCCTGAAAGCTCGCGTGTAACCGGCGCTTTTCGCGTGCGAATGGCACGCATGGGGTGCGTAGACACGCACAGGCATACAACGATACCTACGTTGATATTGCGAGGGAGCCGAGAGAGTCCAGAGCGTGGGAGCAGCTAGCCTGCGGGGCAATGCGAACGGCATATTCCTGAGAGACATGGGGGAGCGATATGCATCCCCTCCGTGTTTTCCTTCTTTTTTTCTGTTTCTGTTTCTGTGTGTGTGTGTGTGTTTTTTTTTGTTTCTTTTTTCATTCTTATTTCGTTTTGTTTTTATTTTCGTTTCTCTACCCTCCTCTACGTTTCTTCTCTCGCTTTCCGCTTCTCCCCCCCCCACGACCGCTCCCCGACTGCCTGATATTTTCACACATTCACTTTTTACGGCGGCGAGCGGTCCGCGGGAGAATGGGGCCTCTAAGCGTCCACCAAGGACTCGTTTTCTGCTAAAACAATATCATTTCAACCGTCCGTATTTCCACCACCACTACCACCACCACCACCACCGGTTTCCCAAGCATTGCGATCCACCCGCTTGGCTAACTCCCCGCCCCCCCCCCCCCCCTCCCCTCACCATCCACCATTCTTGCAGAACACTTCTCCGATCAACTCCAACCTCGCGCAGCAAAATTTTCGACTCTCGTTTTACGAGCTCCTTCCCTCCCCGCTTCGGGGATAGAAATAGGTCCTGCTCCGGTCGCAGACGTATCGAAAAGCTCGCCGGATCGATTTTCGGTGGTGATATCGAGGCTGACCTGGGTGTCGGGTCGGGCCCAGATGGGCTGAGGCGACAATCGCAGGCGTCCACCAAATTATATAGATTTCTATACACGACTTACGGGGAGTGTAGATATGTTCGTCGGGGGAGATTAATTGTAACTGCGTAACGTGTATACGGAAACAAAGATCCGGAAGGCGGACGGGGAGGTTGGGGTCCTTGGAAAGTTGAGATTTAATGAGATCGAGGCAGATGTTTGTTTAAGGCGAAGAGGCGATCGAGGAACGAGCGTTACTCCGGGTACACGTGCCGTTATTCGAAATTTCTCAAGATATCGCATTTTCTCCCGAGAGCAGGTAAGGAGAGGGAATCAACGGCAGGGCCGGCAGCGTAATCGATACCGCGCCCTCCCCGCTAGGGGTTCACAATTTTGGGGACTTTCGATCGGCCTCGTAAAGTGAAGCGCGATATGACGTCTCGGAGACGCCGGTTATGGGTATTCCGTATACCTGCCGGAACGGATATACGTATATATATGTATATATGTATATATATATATACCTAAGAGGAGGCCGGCACCTGCCGCGATATTTCGGTCTATGGGAAAAACCACTTAAAAGCGAGCAAAAGGCAATACCTGCACCCCTTAATATTTCTTACTCTCCGGAGCTTATTTCTTCTACCCGCCCAGTGTTTTATGTCCTATGCCTCATGCCTCGCGCGCTTTACACTTTATTCTCGGTTCTTCTTCCGCTTCTCCTCTCTCTCTCTCGTCTTCTTCGTCTTCTACCCATCCTATACTTCTTTCTCTTCTTTCCTTTTTTACGGCTTATTCCCGGCCACCCCGGCGAACGCTACCTTCTCTTTGCTTTCGGTTATAACAACCACCTTGCAGATAAAATCCTCCACCCCGCAGGAACGGGTCGAATTTTTTGCAACCCGTCACCCATCCACCCTTCGCGGGCTTTGACTCCCGAGAGTTGCGAGCGAGGTGACTGCTCCCTTTCCTTCTTCTTCTTCTTCTTCTTGTTTTCGAACGATCGCAACTTATAACGTATCCGTATACCCACCGACCGAGCGACGAACCAACTTCTGACGTAAACAAACCCCCTCGACGCGTTTTATAAGTTTTCAACGTCCACTTTGCTCGTCGCACGTCTGAACGACGTCAATCGTTCGGTATTTTTGCCCTGCCCTCCTTATCGTCGACTCTCTCGACTCGGTTCGGGTACTTCGATGCCGCCGCGAGGGTGTGCAAGAGTAATCCGTAAAAGTTCGGGGCGATAGTGAGAGGAAAAATAAATTGTTTTTCTCGTAGGTACTCCGCTAGGCTTCCTCCTCGTTTTCGCGACGTCGAAGGCTTTCGTACCAATTACGCGAAAGAAATCGAGTCGAATCTTCAGGTGTACCGCAATTTGCCAACGTTATTTCGACCGCGCTGCCGCGGTTCACAAGGCGTTCCAAATACCTCTGCAATTCTAAAATACTGTGACTCGTTGTCCCCCAACATGTATAAAATACGAATTACGGTAGTCGTCGTTTCGTTACGAATTACGAAGGTAAACGGTAAGATCTCCCCTTAAATCTAAAAAGAAAATGGAATACTGGTTACCGGTTTTAACGAACTCGGTCACCCTCTGACCCAGTAAGAGTATCTCGGAGTCGACACGCATACCAAACTAAAACGGGGTAGTGACAGAGATCCGAGGTTAACTCGCTTCGTTTTTCCTTCTCGAAAAAAGCTCCCGCGTATTTTTCAGTTGAAATAAGACTAAAAGAATCAAGACACAATAGAAAACCGCAGAAAAAAGACTAAATAAAAAAAAAAAAAAAAAAATCAGATCCTCGCGTCGCGTGCACGGGCCACGTTTCACCGTAGGCGACGATGTTGTATATCTTAGCGTACAATATACGCACATATTTATTTATGTAAGCGAGATGTTCCGGCTTCCTGTAAATGAAAACGCGTGCGAAAGATTTCCCTTCCGCAAGTGCCGTCAAGGGTGAAAAAAAATTCGTCACCGCAATTAGACCCGGACGAATGGGAGGAAAAAAAACTTTTCCGCAACGGTTTGAAGAGACCTCCAATTATATCGCACCTGTGCACGTACAACGTCGAGAGGAGATTTGCACGTGGAGCCAGACGGGCTATTCGGCAAGGGTCGAGGGCCGTTATCGGTTCTCGGGTTTCGCGGAACGTGAGCATCGGAGTTTCGATATTGGCGTTTGCCCTTCGACTCGGCCCTTCTCCCGTCGACACGCCGAGTATCGGGTTACTCGTTGCGATCGCCGATCAAATGCCTTGCCTCGACGAGCCGCCGATCGTGCGCCAGAAGAACGTGTTCTCCAGCCGCTAGCTAGCGTGAGTGATCTAGTTAGATTGCGTTGGGCTAGGTTACCGCCGAAGGGGGTTGCGTGCGGTAAGAACGGCGCCCCTGCCTGCCTGCCTGAGCATTCCACGGTGACAAAGTCACGAAGGTTTGGTCCTCGGCCAATCTCGCCCCGGGAGAACGGGGCAGGAAATTGTAATTTTTATCGCGTCGATCGCTGCCGAATTCTTCGGATTTCGGTGCCCGATTATCCCCGGTTCCGTCCCGAGCACCCTGGTTAGGCATCGGTAATTATCGCGAGGTCTGCCGACCCTCCGCACCTCTGCGAAGCTCCGGGTAAGTGGAAAGTTGCGGAATTTAACCGGAGGCAACTTCTTTGGGGAGGAAGATGGATAGATCAACAACGTGGGGGTGGATATGTCATTCGATGCCCTCCGTTGGGGGTGATAAAAAACATCCGACGAGGAGGACCTCGAAACTTGATACCTTAAATATGCCTCTCCCTCCCCCTTCTCGGGTTGCGTTGTATTATTTACAACGTACACGTACAGTATAGCATGTAAGAATGACGTGTACTTTCGCGCAGAGGGTGAAGACGCAATTGATATACACCCCGGACGTCTTTCAACGACGCATCGCTTCAGCCGTTCGCTGATTATTTCGGGCCTTATAACCTACAGTAAATCGATGGTAAAAGGTGAGTAAGAACCTGATTTGTTGGCGGCGGTTGCGGCGTGGGTCAGAGTGGCGGTGACCACGCTTGTCAGCTTCGGAGGCTCGATCTTTTGGGGCACTGTGTGGGCCGGAATGGGTCCAGGGTTGGTCATGGTGGTCATGGTGGTGGGCATCATCAGGGTCGACATGGTCAGCATCTTGACGACGTATATCGCCGCGGCTTCGACGTCAACTTCACAATTGAATCCGCGTCCCGGAGCGCCTCATCGGTTCCCGCCTGCGGTTCCCACCGATCCTCCGATTCCTCAACTCTTCGGCTACAAGTAGACGATTCGATTATACGCAACACGCACTTCGCTTTCCTTCCCTCCGCTCCGAGTTAGCTTCCGCTTATAGCGTGCTCTGAGTTCTTCGCTGTCCCCGAGTTGAACATCCTTCTTATTATCGTTCAAACTTCCCCGTTCCTTTTCTCGACGCTCAGCTGTTCAGCTGATCAACCAACATGACCGAGTCGGATGAAATCTTCTACCGGTACACAAAATTCACAAAATTTATATCGCTCCGGTCTTCGCTCCGCGAATTATATATCAAAAATCGTGGTAAAATGCAGCAAGCTCACCTTTTATTATATCGGATATTATAGGGTTTCACAACGTTTTATAACCCCGTTTTTATACGGTTTCGCGTATAATCAAGGGGCTGCAAGCGCCAGACGGGTTTTACAAGCTTTGCGAGTTAAACGCGGGAGGGCGAGGGATTGGGGGCAGGGGGAGGGGGGGACAGGTGGAAGGACGGGAGGGAGGGAGGGAGGGAGAGAGGGAGGGGGGCGGGCCGATACTGCCCTGTATCCACTATGGCTGTGATATCTGCTTGTTTATACTTTAATTGCTCGCGTGTTTCTATCCTTTTACAATCGAATTGGACAAATTGCGCACTTGTCGCGCCGAGCGCAGACCGCGTTCCTCTTCGACCGGTCACGACAACCACTATAAAATGTAAACGGTAAGAAAAATGAGGGAAGAAACCCTCGGCGAGATACGAAGACGAGTCTGCGGGTCACGAGACCGAATATCAGTTTCAGTTCGGCGCGTTTCGCCTCCTTCCCACGTTCCCTCGCGCTCCCTCGCTCTCGCTTCTCGCTGAGCTACTACGTACGGCGTTACGTCACGTCCGGCCGAGTGAAGAGTCGCGACTCGTCTGGCGGGGAAAGCGCGAAGGGACGCCTTTGCCTGCCTGCCTGCCTGACTGCCTTCCTGCCCGCTTGCCTGCCCTCGACGCCCGGCGTCGCGACGCCGCAGAGGCGCCGGCGTCCCCGATCTGTCGCGGAATCGCACGAGTATGAAACGAGGCGACAGTCGCTCGCCGGCGACTCAACCGAGGGGTTGTTGTCTGTCCGTACGGAAGCACCGTTTCCACGGTGAAAGCTTTCAGCTTTCGCAGAGAAATTTCACCCTCGGTACCTGGGGTCGATCGGTTTTCTCGCCCCCCGTAATATTACCGCAACAAGGTTCCAGACGACAGAAATCAAAATGCTTCGATGATTTTTTAGGGGTTGTAGGATTATTCTCAAGGAGCCGGGACTCGCGCTGAAAAGCATAGCGAGCTTTCCTACCCACCGAGACTGTTGAATCGTGGCCACGAGTATCGTCGCCGGAGGCGGAAGAGCTCGGAAAGGGATGCTGCCGGCAATTCGCATCCGCTCTTCCCGGTTAGTGGCGGCGCCCATCGGCACTCCATTCAACTAGAGTGATTGCGATGCTGAAGGGTTGTTCTTTCCATCCGAACTACGACGAAAGCTCCGGTGACATTGATGCTTGGAAAGAAGACGGCTCTCACGTCCGGCCATCTTTCCTTTTTTTCCCACCGTGAGCATGTGCGAATATTTTTTATTACTACCCCTCCGGACGCGAATACGCGCAATTTATATTCATCGTTTTTCTTCCGCATGCATAATATGTACTTTCCAATGAATTTGAAAGAAAATGTGTTAGACATTCACAGCTTTCCAATTACTCCACTCTCGTTTCGCTCAGGCAATTAATCTAGTTCGTTGTAAATTCTTTACCCAAGATCGTATGATTACTTTTTTCTTACCATTGTGCTCAATCTCTCTCTTTCTCTCTGTTTCATACCACGCGGGTGATTGGTTTGCGTCGACCGAGGAAAAGTTACCCCTAATAAGCCGAATTTATTGGCGGTTGGGCGTTACACGGTATAGCTGAAGGTGGGACTGGTGTTTTATAACGTTGGAATTTGCTTGGTCCGCGGTGCCGATTGGCCGTAAAAGAAAAGAAGAGCAATTTTGTTGTGCCTTGCCAGCGAGATGAAAGCTCGTAACAGCGCAACCAACATAATGAAACGGGTTTATAATGAGTAAAAAGCAGCCCCGAGGGATGGAAAAGAGGATGAAGGGTGGAGAGGCATAGAAGCGGCGGGGCTGAGGTCGCGGGGGGTGGAGGCGGAGGAGGAATGCTTTTGCGTGTACCGAGAGAAAGCCGCCCCCTAAGAGAGCGACCGATCCGTTACCAGAGCTCATACACATAATTAACTCCACGCCATATAGCGCGTGTACAAACTCACGGTTTCCCCGGCACGATACCGAGGATTTTCACCTTTGCGAAAAGGAGTAAACAACAAAAAAAAAACAATAAAAAAAAAAAATTTAATTACAAAGAGCAGAGAGGCTCTTCATAAAAAAAAAAGTAAGAATAACGAGTACACGTTACATATAATTATCAGGTAATGAAAAATCAGTTGATAAGTATGGAATCGTGGTAGAAATTAACATCGTAATATACTGTTCATATAACGTTAGCGTTTCAGACAAAAGAAAAATGTAGGTAATTATTACTGAGCGAATCAGCGAATCGTGTTTCTCAACCTCGTAAAAACATTGAGCATCGCTTGACCGGAACGGCTTTCCGAGGTAACCCAGGTAAGTCCGTAGCCTTAATGTCTGAGGGAGAAATTTGCAGCAAGGTATACTAACTAGCACGGAAGGTGGTCCGACGGTCTTCACTCGACCACAAGGGATGTCGGAGATGCAGTTGCGGGGTTGAAAGGATCCGCGATGCAGCAGCGTTGCTCCCATAAATAATTCCGTTTGTAACCCAAGTCGAGTGAGTGGCAGCCGAGGGACGAAGGGAGGGGAATAGCGGAGGTTATCAACTCGGGGGGTTGCGGAGATACGATCGCGCGGTGACGGACCGCCGGAAAGACGGCCGAACCAGAGGGGTGGAACGGGGCCGAAATTCGGCTTCGCGGTAAAACCGGACCGAATGGTTTCGGGGTATCCGACCACCGCGCAACGCTACTTTCGCGTCGAAGAGGACGAGAGTTACCCTGGCGTGACGGGGTCTGGGATACCTCTACCCCGTCGGTCACGCTTCGCGATCGGAGACGTACGTGGACGAGAAAAGGGGCGGCCTGGTTGCAGCGTGCCGGAGAAGCGAGTGGCGAGCACTTCCCAGGGTCCCGAGGACCTCCGAAACAGCCTCGCGGGTGAATTGCTTTGAAGACGGAAACGAGGTGAGGGCGATGAGGGGGACGAGGGGGGCGTGGGAGCGGGGGCTGGCAGATGAACCTCTTAATTAGCTGCAATTACCGCAACATAGCCATGTCGGGCAAATCGCCCGGAGCTTTCTCCCCTCGCCCGAACCGCCATCAACGATTCTTACTCCGGGGCGTCTCGCTATGTCGGGAATTGCTCCTTTTCGAAGCTCCGGGTTGCCGGGCCGAGAGCAACGCGTGTCGGGAGGCATAATCACATTCGCGAGGAAAAAGCCAATTTCTTGTTAAATTCTACTTAAGAAAAAGGGCGAAAAGAGGGGAAGAAATCTTCTCAAGCTTCTTCACTCGCTACCTCGTTCCGTTGTAGGTACGCGTCTACCCAACCCTTAAAGAAACAATCTCGTTGCCCACAGCTTTTGCACCCGCAATTCCCAAACGGATCGCTGACGCGTGCCGCTTCTCCGCGACCTCGGCATCGCCGTCGGGCACACACCCAAGATGACGGTGACTCGTTGTTTGTCGCCCCTGGCACCGCTCTTCGTTTATACTCGCGAATTTCGTTAACCTAAGACAATTCACGGGGACTTTGTAGCAACGACGCGACGATGCGGAGCGAGCGACGCTCCCGGATTGAATCTAGAAACTTTTTCCGTCATTTTTAAACAATACCTGCATATTTTTTTTTTATCAGATTCTTAGAACTCATTTTCTAAGCTAAAAATCAATTTTCGGGTCAATTTCACCCGGTGTGACCGACCAGGGTTGAACAAACCACGGAATCGTTGATGCGCAGATATTCTGTACAACTGTATCTGTCTCAGCTGTTGTTGAAAAATCTTTCTAAAAAGCCCTGTTAATTACTGAAGCTGCAATTATCTTACAGGCGTGCAGTGCGATGATGAACGACAATATTTGAAGAAACTGTACGAGTTTCGATCGACGAAATCACGATCGTCGCAACAATATTTGAATATTCGAAAGTCTGGGTATTTGTACGCGACTTTCGATCCGCAAAGATTCGCAAACGCATTCCATACAGGCCACTGTATCTTATAGGATACCCCTGCGTATTACCCCCGTGATATTAGCCTGAATAACTTTTAGCGTCTGCGTGCTAATTGTTATATGCTAGATCGGAGTACGTATTTCACGGGCAGTGCCGGCCATCCGGGTGTAACCTGCGAGCCAGAGATTAGCCTTTTTTTCGTTTTATAATACCTTTTTCTTTTTAGGCACGGTCCGGATGTTACGCGTATACGTAGGTACATACATAACTTGTATTTTTCGTGATTATACGCGACGAGTGTAAAAAGCGGAGCGCGGGATGTAGGCAGGAAAAAAAAGGGAGGTGGATGGCTAATTACGCGAACGAATGTATAAGCATACGTATACGTACATACGTATTCCACGTCCACGCATTCCCACATCGATAACGCCTTCGTGTATAATACGGTATACATGCGTGTACGGTGTGGTATCGTACGATACATCTATATACAATACCGTACGAGAGGCTGGTAATATGGAAATTGTTGAAAATACCAACGTGCACGCGTAAATTCATATACCCGCGTATAAGATTAATAATTATGTAATAATGTTCCCTTTATATACATTGAACCCCACGGTCTACAAATTAATTAACGCACCTTGTACGTAAAACCGCGCACGTATAGGTAGTCGTATCACACGGCTATACGAGTATCGTTGTTATAGCACGATAGCAGCCTTCGGAGTGGGCGAGAGTAGTTTACATCTATAAAATATCTATACCCACACAGATGTAATATATATTTAGAGGTGTCGCATGGCAAATTCGAATTTTATTCCGCTCTTTGTTCGAGCACAGGTATTCCCGCAAAGAGGGTCTTTCCAACTCCGACGCGTACACGCACGCGTATTATCGAGCTTTCGCGTTGAGCAACAAACCCCGGGCGTTAATGCAAAAACGTATTATAAATTCCTTTGCGTAAGCAGGTGGCAACCACTCGCCGTATCAACCCCGGCTAACGGCGAGCACCGAATCGTGCTTCGTGTGTATACGCGTGGAAAACACGTGTATGCTTGCATACAGACCGCGAGTCAAACGCTAAGGGATGAAGGAAAATCGTTCCCGTATTTCCACACGAGGTAAATTCGCCTGATCCTGTACGGGAACGCGCAAACATCAGTCAATAATTCACACATTCATCCTGGTTATTGTGCCGCACGTCGCTCGTCTCGTCGACGGAAACGGCGTGTGTGCGGTGTCGGAGAATCCCGCGCCCTTCCCCTCGCACAAACCGTCGTTCATCCCCCTTTTTGCTACCGATCTCTTTTTCCAGGGAAGGGCAGCGGGGCAGAGCGCGCTTAGCGTGTAAAATTAAAACGCGTCCGGCCGCGATTATTTACTCCGTTATATATATATAATATATGTATACACGTGGTGCTGCGGGAGGCCAGGGAAAGAGCCAGAGCTTTGGGGGTGGGTGAGAGAGGGTTTTACAGAGGGTGGAGGTGGTGGGCGACTGTTTGTCTTGCGCGCTAATTAACTGAAGGTGAAATATTCTCCCGCGACGCCCGGAGACTTTTCCATTCCCCGCTGGAAGCGGACGTGCTTCTGCTTCTGTTGCTGCTGCTGCTGCTGAAGCGGGGGGGGTGGAAGTGGAAGACACCCTCACGGCTCGCCGACTGACGGATCGGTGAATTTCGTGCGAAGGTGGGAAGAGGAACGAAGTGTAAACGAATAAATAAAGGAATGAAAAAATAATGAGCGTCGGGCCGCGGGTCGTTACGTGTTAGCAAGTCTGCCCGAATTTGCGGGATGAAACAAGAGAACTGCCCCCAACCCCCGATACAGTATCAAGCATCGCCTTCCCTTTCCGAAATGCCGTTTCCTTTCTTCCGCTCTTCTTATTTTCTTTTTTTTTCGTTCACAAGATCGAGCGAGCATGATCCTTTGCCGATAATCCCCCTCAATTTTTGGTACTTTTATTTCCTTCCCAGTCGCTTCGTTTCCCTAATCAGAACTCAGCGATTCGCGCGAGAATTCCACGTGCTTCTGAGAGCGATCAGGGGATTACAGACCGAGAATGCAGAGGGACTTCCTCGCGCCTGGTGGCGCGAAAATATTCGAATTGCCGCGTCGAACGGTGAGAGCAATTCCCGGTGAAGTGAAATTGATTTTCGTCGATTCCCTTTGGGATTCGTGCGCGCTTCGGTTGACCTGCCCCTTGGCCGACGTATTGTATATGCTTCCATGCCACGTGAGAGGGCGGAGTATTTTCTTGTGCGTCGAAATAGAATTACGTAACGTAGGAGCACCTGTTGTTCAAAGCATAATGTTTTCAATCATTTCCCAGAGTGGAATGAGATGGGTTTTCATAAGAAGATTCTTCTTCCCCTCGAGGCTGGGAACCGTTTTATTTTATTTTATTGTTGTACCAATTTCTTTCTATTTCCGTCTCATTGTTAACTTTCCAAAATTCCTTCCGTTTCGTTACAAGTTTCGAGTTCAAAGATTCTCCCAAGATAAACGCAAGAATGAAACGTACGCTTTTTTTCGTCCACGCGACGGACAGACAAACTACGCGACTGAAGGGAAATTCGAAGTACAAAATTGAATGTAACATAAAGAAGAAGAAAAAAAAGGGGGAGAATGAATAATAATAAGGAGAAACTTTGCCGCAGTTGAATAGTGAGGAGAGAGACACCCTCCGGCGATTAATAACATTTATGATGAAAGACTTGTCGGCAAATTAAAAGAAAATTAATCCCCGTTACCTTTATTCAGAGGGTGACTGATTTTTCTTTCTTCTTTTTCTTTCTCCCTTTCTCAATTGGCTTTTTCTGCTCTTGCTTTCCCTGTTTTTTTTTTCCTCCTCTTTTGCTTCGTCTTCTCCTTGTTCGTTTCTCTTGCTCAAGTCGTTCCCCCCCCCCCCCCCCCCCCTCACGAACAGAATAAATGTATTATTAGGGCTGTTTGTCTTACGAAATTGGCTCCGCAAAACCGAATGTATATACTATCTATACATACACACGCCTATTCCATATACATACACATTGTATATACATATAACGCCCATGTACAGATATATACATAATCGAGTCGTTTCTGCATTACTTCCCATTCTTGTTCGACTATAGCGAAGTAAGGAACTATAGGAGCGTCGCTTAATAACCGAAACAGCAACCTCCCTCTTCGTAACACCTTACCGCAATCTTTTCTTTTCTCCCCCTCCTACTTTCTAACCTCATACAATATATACAAATGGCTGAGAAAGGGGCTGATGTGTCTAAGCTATCGTTCTGTATACCAGAAGAAAAGGGACCCATTGTACAGAGTACCTTCTCTCGTTTATTTCAATTCGCGGTAAATCATTTCGATCACGTTGTCTGACGAGCCACGGCGAAGAAAAATTAATTTCAAATTAATAATCACTTATCCTGCGATCAAATAACTCGACGGAATATTTTTTATCCTCAGCTTCGTCGAAGCTTTCGTTCGCAACTTGGATCAATGCTCCGAAATCGGAGTAAATTTATGCAGGCATACCAGCTATGTCGACAGCAACGATTACGAACAAAAAAATTCAACTATCCGCGAATTCGAGTGTCTCAACTGTCTTGTTCAAATCCGAAGAGTCACTACGCACCCCCAAAGTCTCCAAGTAGGCACGTACGTCAATGCACACCGATACTAAGTTATACGTACACGGACGCGGAAATTACGGCCTTAACTAGGTGGTTCCATCCTCGCGAAGCGTGAAAGAAAGACGTCCCTACGTTGCCCTTACACGTGGGTTACTCGGTCTTTGCGGTAGTCCAAGAATAAAGGGGATCAGGCGGTGAGGAACGGAGGAAAGAAGAGCGCAGGACTTTAATTAGGTTCTCCCGACTCCGGTGAACTCGGTTGACAAACTACCCCCCACCACCCTTCTCCTTCTCTCTCCACTTGTCTACCGCGGAAAATTTGTGAGGATGGCGGGCTGTTTTGCGCGACAACGAAGAAGGGAGGCGTCGGGATCCCATCATTCGCGAATCCCGATCCGTTGTCCCCGGAACAGAGAAACCGGTGAACCATCGGCCGTGTCATTTCTGTCCGTCTCAAAGAAGCTGTGCAGCCTTGAGTTCACGGTTTCGGTAACCTGGTCCATGTACATAATATTTCCTGCCTCGATGTTCCATAAACTCTGCCGAATTTCACGGTACTAGATAATGTTTGTAGTCCATAGGATGAGGGAGACCGGAGTGGGCTGAGTGCGGAGCAGGAACATCGCGCTGCCCATCGATCGCGAAAGGAGATAAGGGTGAATGTATGGCGAGAGGGATGCAGCTAGGGAATTAGAATGCAGACCAGAAGACGTAGGGGGGTCTCGTTTCTGGCGGCTCGCCGCGCCATCTCGTCCCGAGTCGGAGGGCATCGGGGGCCCCGTTAACCGACGACAAACAAATTAATACAAACCCAGCCGTCAAACTTGGAAGCAGCTGCCGTGCGACTCGCGCTGGAAACGCGTTAGGTGGTTATACCGTTATAGTATGTGCTCGGATAATGCCAGTTTATGTATTCTAGGGAGGCTGCAGTGGTGCTCAACGCCTCGCGGCCTCGAGGATCGAGTTAGCAGCCACCGTCGAAGGGTGAGGAGGATCCAAAGGACGAGCAGCCCTGCCGTAGGTCCCGCTTTCCTAGTTCAAATATAGCTACTTGGTTAATGGCATCTGCCCCCCGCACGCCGCTTTACACCCCGACCTGATAGCGCTCTGACACGGGTCCATAACCCGGAGCTTGGAGGTCCCTCGCTGCCGCCCCGTAGCCGGCTCTCCTTTGTAACAACAAACCTGCCACCCGCCCTCGCCCCCGCCCCCCTCTAGATGGTTTACGGTGCCGGGCTGATTGCAGATCGAAGACCGATAGTGGAAATTAGCCGAAGATTGGACGACCGAAGACTCGCCGTCCTTCCCTCCTCGTTCCAAAGACGCTTCTTTAGGGAACCCGGAGAATAGGTATGGTCGTTATGAATAAGACGTGTGTTTGTAGATCAGGAAGGAAGGAAGGAAGGGATGAACGAGTTTAGGGGATGGGAGAAGATTCGGGTAATGGGGGTCGTTCTTTGAGAACCGTTTTCAAACTCGCAGAGAGATCGTTTTGCGCGTGTTATTTTTTTCTCGGAAGAATCAAATGGAACAAAAGTTACCTCTTCTCCCGACTGGATTTCACATACTGCTCAACCGTAACGATGCACTTTGAGATAATTAAATTACGTATAATATCCACCCTAAAACATGCATAAGACTAATATAATAGAAATAGAAGCTTTCTTCCCCCTAACGGTGTTCTGCAATGGCTCAAAAATGTTCCCTACGGAGTTAAATGCACCCGACTAAGTGGTCCGAAATGTACGAACTCCGTTTAAGCTCTTTCGGACCCAATGGCGGGTTATGTCGGGTGGTAACGATAAGTGGGAAGCTCGTCGAGCGTGCGTTACCGCGGCGGTGTTTGGAGGTTGGAAAAATGATGGGGGGGTGGGTATAATAAGTAACCGCGGGGTGGTCTATGGCAAAGGAAGATTTAGTTTCTGGCATTAGCTGAAAAGAATGCAGTTCATCCGTGGAACCTGCCAGAGTATGTGTGTGTGTGTGTGGTGGGGGGGGTACGACTCCGGTTGTTGGTCGATCGCGCGGCGGAGCTTCCTGCGAAGGTGATAAATTCTGCAAACTATGAGCAACCGCTTGTAGCGCCGCTTGCCGCAACGGAGCTTGTGCCCCAGGCCATCTGTCTCGTAAATATAAGAAGTAGAAGATGAAGAAGAAGAAGAAGAAGAAGGAGAAGATGAAGGCCACCCTGCACGGTCGGCAGTTTCAGGGTATGTCCGCCCGCTGTTTCCATAGGCTGGTCTAATTGTACACGTGATCAAGGAAGGGTGGAAATGCACTTTGCATTGAACTCGCGAGGATTCTACTGCAGTTGCGGTCGCGCGGTAGTTCCGCGTAGGTGGAGGTCCGCGGCCCGTGAGTCCATTACTATGATAATACCTCCGGGTAGGCGGCACAAAATGCCCAATTAGGTGTGAAAATTGTTGGGTGAAAAAAACTAGGAGAGATTCTTTGAATGGGCGGAACAGTTCCGCACTCCCCGATGAGCGTTATACCTACCAACGACGGGGGTGTGACGGGGGTTTTGCGCAATGCGCTCGCCGCTGCAGTGCGGCCGGGGCTTAACTTCTGATCTCCGCGTGCATCGCACCTGCAGCTACCCGCGACACTTCTGCCTCAAAATTATTCGCCATGTTATACTTATGCAGCCGCTTCCCGACGTCACGCCTTCCCCTCAATCAATCTCGAGACGGCTTTCTCCGACGCTGCATTACATTCCGGGTGTTCGTACATCGTCGCTGTTTCTCTCTCCCCCGAATTACCTTCATTTCATAGCATCGATTCGCTTCGTGTTCCTGAATGATATTCGAACAAACCAAATTCTATCTCGTTAGTGTTTTGAACGATACGAACTACTGTACTACGGTCTTCGTATACATGAATAATAAAAGTGATGAAAATGGTTGCATCTACTTTCAATTTTGATCATGGTAAAAGCGTTGGATCCGTTTTATCGCCAGTCACTGATCGGTACTACTTCTAAATTATTGTCTCGCATGACGGATTGCTGAACGGAACAATTTGTACAAAAGTACGAGTATAATACACCCTACGAAAAACAACGCACTTGTCTTTCTCTCCGTCACGTTTGTTTTTTTATCTGTCGCTTCATCCTTCATTCGACGTTCAGCATTCGACGTACGATCTCGGGGGGCTCATAACCGGATCCCACAATCCATTAGACGTAAACAAAGTCCAGAGGTGGAGGCGTATTCCATGTACCCGCCTAAGTGCACGCGTCCAGTCTCTCCTTCCCCAACGGTGTGGTTATTTCGTTTGCAGGTATAATCATTATCGCGAGACGAACTGCTTATCGAAGCTCGACACGCGAGCGGTATAAATTGCGAATAAATAGAGGACAAATTGTTATTTTGATGCCACTTACCCGGCACGCCATTCCCGCGCCCCACAAGCCCCGGTGCAGCGACGACGACTGTGATGTACGTTGCACGAGCGGTGAATTCTACCCGGCGTCACGTGTGTGCCGCACAAACGCAGTCACACCCCCACACACACACGCGGAGCGGAAGGCGCAGCGGGACAGAAATTTGGTCGGCCATGCTACCTGTTGTTTTCATGTATTAATTACAAACAATCAACAATACGCTCGTTGGCAGCTGTTCTCACCCGGCAGCCCCGGGGCCTCACCCCCCTTCGGCACACCCCTGTAACCCCCGGCGTATATGCCGCCGCTTTTGGCCCCGGCTCAAACTCGAACAGATTCAAACATTCGCCAACTGTATTATTATTTCCCGCAATACCCTCAGGCCGGCCAGCTCGTGTACACGCATCACATGCCAATGCGATATTATATACCTACGACACGGGGTAGGCGGGAGGTATGCCTGTGCCAACCTCTAGCCGGGCTCCTGGCCTTATCAAAACACTTGCCTCCCTCTCACGAGCGATAAATTTCGGAATAGAGAACATGATCGGGGTTCACGCGGCATGCGTGCGGGTTTCAAAATTTTTTTTTTTTTGACAAATCAATCGGTTGTTATGTGAAAACTTTGTCTCCTTTAACAACCAATTGTTTACAAATTTTACACATTTTCGCCCACCCGACGATGTATTTTGAACGAAAGTATAGTATGCCTTGGTTTGAAATGAAACATGAAGATCAAAGTCGATTTTGAATCATCGTTTCGAATACCGTTACTGGGGCACCAAAGCCAGACGTTGGATACAAACACAGAGACAGATTGTGTTTTTATCATTCACACTGTTCTCCGCTAATCGGATGAGTATTAAGTTCGTCATGCATTACGTTAAATAGTCAGATTGTCGAGAATAGTAATATCAAATTATAGAATTATTCAGTGATCAACGTTTGCTCTTCACGTTAAAACAAAAATACGATTTCGGTAAATATACCGACAGTCAGTAAGTGACAAGGAAGCTTGATTACGAAATGTGACAACGAACCATCCACAAAACGAAAGCTAAAATGATATCACGCGCTTCTTCGATCAACATCTTGCAATTTTTCACTCAATTATCCGCAAATATACGTGTACGTATCGTACCCAAGAAAACGGGTTGTATAATTATACAGTTTATAATTGTCAGACAAGTGAAGCCCCTTTTCGTGCGTGGTGTAAAAATCTTTCCCCAAACCTGTCAGCCTATCGCCGCTTTTGATATGCATAAGCCGATTAAGACGTCAGTCGGTGAAAAGTAGGCCAAGTCGGTAAGGGCTGATGCTGTTTGATAGGGGAGGGGCTTAAGCAAGGCACCCCCCTGCAAGATCAGAGCCAGAAGGAGTTTTGATTATTATCGCAACGACACACACTTCGCAGCTTATACGACTCGACGTGATGAAGTTCTATCTGCAGGGAGTTTCGAGTCTCCTCTTTTATCCCCCCCCCCCCCGCCTCTCTCTCGCTCTCCTTCTCTCTCTCTCTCTCTTTCACAATCAAACTACAGCTCTAAACTCGGTGACTTTTTCTCCAAGGGATCGAGAGAGTAAGCTCGCGTACCTCGATTCACAGCCTCGGTATTACCTATTAAAGACTCGTCGTCTTATTGAATTCCACGCATGCTGTAAACGTGCCTCGAATCGATCTCACCGATGCTGCAGCAACGGCCGAGTTCCTCGTTTGCTTATAAAGCTCAAGTTATGAGGCTGGAGAGCTTGCGCATGCCGTACTTACACCTACCTACAGTCTACGTATACAGCCCCGCACCTTATACCAAATACGCCAAGGAACGCGGACTGCACCCACACCTGGGTGAATCGCGCCGCGGGCGTGCAGCGCGGCGTTTCCCTCACCCCGCAGCTTTTATTTCTATTATTACAACCCCTCCTTCCGCGCTTTACGCTTGCCACGGTATCATATTTCAGCGGTACTGCATCCCTTGCAGCACCGAACACTGGTCGATTCACGGCGCAGCCATGGAAGGCACGTCCAGCATTGACGACTCCGACTCGGACCTCATCTATTTCCCATAATCCGCTTTCTATTCCACCCCGTGAACCGTTCCTCGTTGTTTCTTGTTTTTATTCTCCGCTGGCTTTCACCGGCAATATCTTTTTTCCACCCTTGAATTTCATCGAGTATATCATGTTACGCTCGGTCGGTCGCGGTGAAGTAAATTTTTTACTCGGACTGTAAAAAAACGTTACAAGTTCGTCCTTTCTCTGAGAAACGTTATTAAAACTTACGCCGGGTAGAGTTTGAGTTTGTCTAGCTTGCTTTGAAATAGATAACATTGTGAAAAAAAAATGTCGCAAAAAGTGCAAGTGAAGAGTTCTTTTCTCGGCTGTTATGCGGTTGCACAGGCGAGACAGACCCTTAAAAGCATAACTCCCCGTGGACCTTAAACATGTAGATGGAAAAGCGAAACGGAAAGGGAGAGAGTAGAAGCGAACAAAAAAAGAAAAGGAATGAAAAATAAAACAAGAATAATAGAACGAAGAAAGAATAATAAAAAATGAACTTTTTCATTCGTCCCAACGTCCGGCTTGGTTGAATTTTATGCGCCCGGCCGTTCCGTCGCGTGTTTACGGCAGCAGACCGCAAGAATGCTACGAGGCACCGTTTCCACCCCCAGCAGCTGGGACGGAGGAGCGTATAAGCGAGGGGTGGATGTAGCGACTGCCTTTGGCACGGAACTGTGAGCGTCGACAAAAACGGGAGCAGTCGAGAGAGAGAGAGAAGGCGAGGGTGAGGGTGAGGGTGGAAGAGGAGGGAGGGTGAAGAAGGGGGTTGGATATTTTTTGCGGTGCAGGTTTCATTACACGCGTGCCGGCACTGCGTTTAAAATTATACCGGCGAATTATTTCCGCATTTTTGGTGAACTGCCCAAACACGCGCCCGTCCCGCACACCCCTGGCCCACGGTTTGAACCCCGTCCCGGGGGACGTGGGGCGAATCACACGCGAGGCGGAGAACTCGGGCAGCGTTTCTTCGGCAGCTTGCGCTCGTTTCGGGAAAGTCGGCACAGGTGTCTCTGGGCGCTAAAGCGGGGCCGAGTACACCAAATGTTTAGCGCGGTACACAATAAACCGTGCCCTCATGATGAATGTGTGGCCCGGCGCTAACCGCCGGAACGTAATAGAAGCCCCCTCTTTGAATAATGCGTCCGAAACAGCAAGTGCGATATCCCCGTTGTCGCTACACGTGTATAATATCGCCCCACCAAAAGCCTCGACTCTCTCTAACCCCGGCTTACATACCACCACCACCACCACCGCCGCCAACGTTATGTCGCTACAAGCGTCGCTGAGGCTTGTCTAATCGGTGAATATGCTTCTTGGGTGTAAGCAGGATACGTGCGGGGAGAAGCTGGGTTATCATTACGTAATGAGGACATGAGAAGGATATAACCGTTCGGCTCCGATCCGCTTTGTCGCGGTCCTTCTGTACGACGATGAGCGGGTGCGATGGGATCAGCGATCAACAGTCAGGCACGTGTAACGACCAATTTGTTGGACTGAAACAATGTCGTTCTTCGTTTATCAAAACACGGATGACAGGGGAACCGAACTGTTTCGTTGGTTTTTGGAGCGGACGAGCTGAAATTCAAGCATCGTGAAAAACGATATCCTGCAAAAAAGATGAGCGAACTGGAAAAAGAGGTTCGACCGCCCGACGCGAAGGTTTCGTTTTACTCCAACCTTCACACGTCACACGGGCCGTGTATGACGCGATGGCGAACAGTCGAAGCTGGTTCAAGATTCAATTGGAACGAGGGAGAGGGTGAGAGGTTTCGAGTGACGGTGGAGTGCTGATAAATATCCAAATCGTCTTTCGAGTCCTGCGCCTCTCCCAGTCGCGGATCGTCGCGTTAAAATTCTCTCTGTCAGTAGAGGCGAAAGAGGAATGCAGAGCCAAGGGATCCGGGGAATGGAAGCTGCCGTACAGATCTTTCCAAGCGGAGCACTAGTAATTAGCAATTCAGATACAGTTTTCACGTTTTTTACCTTCGCCTGCTTTCCCTTTTTTCGCCTGCACCCCGCCACGCGCTCTTAATCCATAATTCTCTTTAATTCATTCTCATCACTCGCCCTTCGAGACCAAAGCTACCGTGACGGGGGACGACGAGCACGCGCCGAAAGGACCCCGCCGAATCCTTATGGAAATTGGTTCTCGGTCGAATTGGCTCAATTTTCATGAAGTTGCAGTACACATCCCCCCGATGAAAAGTTCTCATGGACACGAGTCCCGAAAATCAGTAGTTTCCGAGATACAGGCTTCGGAAGGTGGGTGGGTGGATCTATTGATATCCATGGATTACGCGATTTTTACGAATTACAAAGCTTCAAGGGGGACTTCAAATCAAATATATCACTCAAAAACTACACACCCGATTCGCAGAGACTCCGCAGACGCGTGAAAAACAGGACGAGTCGATTGTTGCAAGAGTCGGAGAGTCTCGTTCTTCACGCAAAATCTGACGTTGAACCTCCTTCCGGTAAACGAGTTCATGGGTAGAATAAATGCATCGATGGAATCAATCACAGCTTCCTGCCTATCTTTGATAATCAACCGCTTTTTGAGCGGTTTGAGTTGATTTCAAGTCCCTTGGAAGCTTTATAATTTCTGAAACTCACGAAATCCATGGACCATCATTTCAGATCCTTTCCCTCCATCATCCCTTTCGCGTTGTGAGTTCGCTCGATACACGATCGCTTCTCGTTCTTCCAGAAGATTGACAGAAATATTGTCAGCATTATTTTCCCCTGAAGCCTCTCAACTGTCCTTATAACGAGAGACATCCTTTATCCTATCAACTGTCGGCGGCAGGAGAGACGCTCCAGGTGGATGTTCCGCCTGGGAAATTACGAAGCTTTTTAATTCAGCAAGACGAATCCCCACCCGGTTACAAAGGGGGAAAAGTTCTATTCTGAGCTGGGCAATGAGCGGCCGAATAAGAGCGTGCACCTTGCAAGAACGTTGTACAGTGTACACCTAGCGTTGAAGAAAAACAACAAGGAAACGATGAGAGAAAATAAAATGGATGAGAAAAGCAAGCACCTATCAAGACGTGGAGCACGTAACAAATTACATACCCTGCCCCGGCTTGTCTTCGCGGTTTTCACTTGGTCCATATTGGTTGAGGCGGTCGAGAACTAACGTAGGGAATCGCTTTTGACGATAAAATAATTTCACCTGTTTGTTCAGGACTAGGTATTTTCGCAAATTTTACCGCGATCCGTAGAGCGTGTGGAAATAAAACAAAATCAGCGGGTCGACGTGAAGGCGAATTCCAGCGATCCTTGTTATTTTTCAACAAAGACATCGATCGTCTTGATCCAATAAACAATGGTCAAAAAAAAGAGCTTAGAGGCGGCATAATTTGAACGCATAATTATAAAACGAACCAACGAAGAAGACTCGGTATATATGTATATATAAATATATATATATATGAACATAAGGCGATAAAAAGAGGACATTTATGGAACGGTTGGCAAGAATTGCCGGAGGGGATATAAGCGTGCTCCACACGGCAACGGAGTGGACAAAACTACACTCCGAGTGCATCGGTGCTGCAGCAGCCTCCAGCCGAGTGTGAATTCAAAGTTTCACAGTGTAAAATAAGCGTCAGTGGTTGAAGTCGGCGGTAGCTGCGGCAGCGGTTGTACAGTCGAGTTGCGTTGCGTTCCTGTTGACCCGGAGGCCTTACTCGCGATACGGAGCGCATAATTACACGCTCAAGAGAGTTCACCACCCGGGATTCTCCAGCTCTGACCGACCACCTCAAGCCACTCGCAGGCAGCTATCGGGCAACCTAAGTGTCTTTAGCGCCCGGTGTTTGACCGGTAAAATTACTTGACAGAAATTGGATACCCCGACCTTGCGACGATATTCGGAACAGGGGGTAAAAAGCTGAGAGGAGCTCGACCTCGAAGAAGAGACGCGAACCTCTTGAACCCCCGAAAGTCGAGGAATGGGAGTGGGCGATAGGACCTCAGAAGCGGTGGAAAACGAGGTGAACCTCGGGGGTATTTTGCTTACACAAGGTTAATGTATGCGAGGCGAGCGGAGCGGAGACCCGGAGGAGAGCCGAGGTTGGTTCCCGGTTGCCCGAGGCCCCGTGAATTGGACATCTCGTGAGTTAGCGCTGGGCCGTCTGTTTGCCGACAAAGCCGAGAGGTTGATTAATTAACTCCTTTTTACTTGGGCCTCCGTTTGCTTGTTTGTTTGTTCGCTCCCCCTCCCCCCCCCCCCCCCTCCCCCTTGAACCCCCTCGCTCGTTCGTAATTGTTAGACATTTGCGCCCAGGGCCCGACCCTGCGTGGTCACCCACACATGTATGTACGGTATAACTACGGGGAAGATCAAACATGGAATGGACCAACTCACCGCGCGAGGTGTCGCGACCTTCGCTCGACTGCGTCTCCACGATCGAAGGGAAAAAACGTCGTTCCTAGCACAGTTTCAACTCGTCGCGATCATCGTTGGTAGATTGCAACGATCTCCGAAGCCCGAAAATGAATACAAAAAAAAAACGCAACGTATTTTTGGGTCCATCGATACCTGGTTAAATTCTGTATCCTGTACATTTTGGTAAGCCGTGAGTCAAGTTGGATTTTTAGGTTGGTTCATAGGTGCGACAGGCTAGCAATATATAAATCCCGCCAAGCGTGGACGGGCATAAATTCTCATTACAGCTGTCAATCGGTTGACCCGTCCCAAATGCAGCTACCTCGTAAATTCCGGGATGACGCTGTGAGTCGCTGTGACCGGAATTTTCCATGATTCTCTGTGAAATTTGTGAGCCATCCCACGGTGTCCCCGTATCACCGTGAATAGAGGTTTGTTCGAGGGGGTGTTGGGAGGACAGGTGGGTAGAGACAGATAAATATACCGACGCACGCGTGTGATATTGTAGCGCTGGAATTATTCCAACCCGTGTGTTGGACTCCAGCTGCAGCGAAAATAGTCAGAAGCCGCTGTTTGCGTAGCACAAGTTCTTTTTGGACGAGTCGGGGTAATGTGTTCCATAATTTTTGGACACTCGTAGCAGAAAAATACTCGAAAGAAGGTTCGTCGAGAAGTTACGTCGAAGCCCTAAGTTCGTTCCCGGGGGATTAGTTCGACTCGATATTCTATGGATATATCCGTGATCTACGGGCTTCGGTGATACGCGAAAGGGATGCACGAGGGAGCTTTAGAGTGAACGGTTCTTGAGCGACGATGCGAGCTTAGGTGATATTTTTATTGGACGGCTCGAAAAGGGAGATAATACTGTATAAAAATATATGCGTCAAACCATAAACGTTGGTGCACGTGTGAATTATCGTCCCCCCGCCCCACCCGCCGACATGTTTTATTCAAACGCATTTGGTGTCAGGAGGGATGAGAATTGCACAGAGAGAGAGAGAGATGGAATGTTAGTCAGTCAGTCAGTCAGTCGGTCATTCATTCATTCATTCGAGTTTGCGCAATAAAACCAGTTATAATAAGTTAAAATATTCATCCGTTTTATTACATCAAATATTCGTTTCTGTTGCCCGGCATCAACGGGAGTGGCAAAAAAAAAAAAACAGAAAAAAAGTGGTAGGATAACGAAACCAAACGACGCACATACAAACGTGTAGGAAACCTCGAATCGCCCCCATCTGGTTCCCGCGAGCCTCGGACCCCTGCATCGCAGCTAATTCGCGGAAAAATCATGTGGAAAAAAAGAATCATGCATGTATGCGAATCGAGGGCGGCCAGGGGGCCGGGGGACCCGGGCGTAATGGTATGGGGGTTGAGTTTGCCCCGGTCGTTATACGATGTTGTGTTTGGTTAGGCCAATCCGTGATGGCGCACGGGCGCGGCGTTATAGCTGCCTCCTGCCCAACCATGTGAAATAATGCCGGTTTGCACGTCCTGATTTCACCATGAAAGATTCACCGCGTAATAACTACCCCGTGACCCGAAGCCCACCCCGACCTAAAATTCCCGGAACTAGTTCCCGGTCAACTAATTCCTGACGAGATTTTCGGGTCTGCGTGCGGACCAACGATGCGGATGATTATTCGTGTGGTACGGTTTTCGGCTCAATTGTAAGAAAAATAATGTTGAAAACAATCTTTCGCAACGAACTTGATCGACGGAATAGATCAAAGTAGAATAAAATATTCTTTCTACGTTATTCGATTTTGAAATTCAGATTTAATTTTACGAATTCGTTTCAAAATTTGGTTTTTTATCATTTTTTTTTCTGCATAGTTGTAACTATCATTTTTTCGAAAGGACGCGACACAGGGTTGAGAATTTATTGCATTGGATTGAATTCCGATATTCCAATTCTATAATAAAACTATACATCTTTTGAGATGCAATATCTTATCTTTTTTTGTCGACTCTTCACGAACAGGTTTCTAATTTTTTTTTCTTTTCTAAACAATCTAAACAATAGGAGACTAAAATGGGCTACTCTGGGTAGGTATAAAAATTACAAGAACCTCGTACAGCGCTGATCCTGAGGATACAGGGCGAAACTGGAGTTAAAGAGTGAACCGGAGGATTAAAAAGGATGTCCGGACCGAAGCGAGGGTGCGTCGTTCTCGCTCACCGTCTTCCTCGTCTTTTGAGAATTATTTGATCCACGAATTTGCCATAAAATCGGGGATATCGAGTCCGAGTAGCACGTTTAATAATGCAGTCGCTCACGCCGGATGTTCGCAACGCAGCCATGAGAGATACATCCCGGATCTTAGAAAGGGCGGAGAGCAAGAAAGAAAGAAAGAGAGAGAGAGAGAGAGAGAGGGAAATAAAAAGTGAGTGGTAGGAGTAAAAGAGAGAGAGAGAGACCTGGGTTAATATTTCACAACGTATTTCCGCCACTCTGTCAGGGTAGAGATAGAGAGGAGATAAAATAAAAGGAAATGCAAAAAAAAAAAAAAAAAAAAATAAAAATAAAAAGGATGCTAAGAAATAAAAAAGGAAGGAGAAGGAGAGTGTAGCTTGCTGAAAATCAACAAGATATACGAAAACGAGAGGAGATGAAGAAGGAAACAAAGTTCGCCAACTATGGCGTGCCAAATGCTTGTCGGATCTCGTTTTACGTGTGACTTGCCTTCGGAAGGCGATCCGAAGCCTTTCTCGACTGCAGCAGCAGAGGAAAGCGAAGGGTCGACTCCGCTGTTTCGGGCGGGTCGTCAAGTGGCGATATAACTCACAATCAGTGTTCTCAATCGCGGTTCTGAACCAAGGCGGGGAAAAGTGTGGTTCTGAAACACGGGGAGACCGTTCGCAATAAATTTGGACGAGAGACGATTGGTCACGCATGATGAATTCCCCCGTCCAGCATACGGTTGCAATCCGTATTTTCCTACCACGATGAGAGAACGAACAAGTCTCTCTTCTCACCTATTTCAATGGTACCAGATCCACGATGAAACTGAATTATTGCCCGCAAAAAATGAACGATTAATAAAAGAAACAATGAAATATACAGAATAAATATACATGTGTATTATATGTATATGCGGACATATGTGCTCAGTCAACAATGTCATCAAAGCGAGCCCTTTCCTTTTGAGGGATGAATAAAAAAAAAACATCGAATGAAAGACAAACAGGAACGGTTGTTATATTTGTTTTCAATAAAGTACTCATACATTTCTAATTCGGAGAAATTCCCTCGTATTTGAGTTACGAAAATTTATGTGCATTCGCTGTGAATAAATTATCTTAAATCAAATAATAATATGCGACTCGAATGGTCAACCAAATTGAAGCACTCGAAGCTTGAGCTATCTACATATAAATGATTCTAATTTCAAAGTACACGAAATTTGGTTTTCTGTTGTTCTTTTTTTTCCCTCGTGACGAAATTTTGTTGATTTTCATTCTTACACTGTCGGAAATTTCCGGAAAACAGATCGTCGAAGGCGTAAAAAAATGTATAAAATTATCCATAATCAATGTTGGAGAATAATTTTCGAGGACACGACGTAAAGGTTTCTCGAATCGATTCGGCTTTTGAGCGCTTTTCCACGGAGTTCGCAAAGCGGTCGATCGTCTATTTCGATTCGCGGGGGAAACATCGTCGTATAACGCGTGTCGCGAGGTATGCAAATCGTGAATTAGATAAAGGTACATGATTAACGAGGGTCATGTGCGGACGCACACTCCCCGACAGACACATACACAAACAAACACAGGCACTCGCACGGCTTTGCGAGATCTGGAGGCGTGCAATATCTTAGTGTGCCGCCGATGCTGGGGTTGGCGGGGCTTGCAAGCTCTGCGCCGAACCGAGAACAGGCAGCTCGCCTCGTGTGCGTGTGTAAGGCTCGAAGCCGAGGCGTAGAAGGCACATACGACCCGGTGTATAGGACTTGGCCGCGTAGCGCCGCGTGTGATTGATTACCGGCTTATCAACGTTTTCATTTTAATTTTTAATTATTCCTCGACTATTCCGCGCCCCCTATCGCGCGCTTAAATTACAATATCCAACCGTAAGTTACTCGCCTGCAGCCTTCGCTCCGCTCTGCGCGGTACTCGTGCGGACTTACTTACATGTACCCACCTATCTTGCAGGCTTCGTTCCATTTCAAATCGTTACTGCGTCACTTACTCGTATTGCACTCCAAGCCTCGGACCTTTGTCCAATTCTGTCTCGCAAATAGCAGCGCGTTGGATAAGAAGTGAAGAGAAGAATTAAAAATGGCTGCTCAAGAAAAATAAAAAATAACATTCCATTCTATACAGACTTTTCCAATTCTCCTCTTCAATTACTGTCACGAACTTCCGTTGAACGAGCTTCGAGATTCGACTATAATTCTAAATTATCAAGATCTCTGTCTCGATATGAACATTATTTTTTGAGATCACAGTCTGCTCAAAACCTGAGGAGTTTTTTTTTTTTTTTTTTGGTTACCATTAACAATTTTTAAGTTCAAACAGCGGTCAGTTAATTTTTGAATGATAGAAATGATCGTGAAAAGAATAACGAGTCTGTCGTGAGATCAAGATACGGGAACTTCGCAGGACGGAACGAAAAAAACTCGTCGCCGGAAAATAAAGTTGTACCCACTGAAAACTCGGAGGAAACGATAGCAATAGTAATAATATAACTTGCGTACAAATTTAACGTGAGAAAGGACAGCAGGAAAAAAGAAGCGTGAGGAAATAAGCAACAGGGGCGAAGAGCGAGTGAGCGCAACAGTCGGGGGTAAGTTGAGAAATATTTCTCGGGCAACCGAGCCTACATCCCCGCTCCCTCGTTTCCAACTTAATTGTTAGTTTCCTCTTTTTCTTTTTCACCCTTATCCCCACCCCTGCCGACGCAGTTGGCACTCGCCCCGATTGCCTCGGCACTCCGGGCCGCGAGGGGGGAGGTGGAAAAGGGTGAAAGATCCCGGCGGTTTCCGGTACAGGAGGTACACCAGCCCCCAGATAAGATACGCTTCTCGCTCGTGAAAAATACATGCGCGGGGTACGTACGAGTTCCAGGGCAGAGTCATCGTCGCCGCAGGATACGGGGTTGGGGAAATTTCCAGCGCGAATTCGACCCCCGTAAATTAACGGAGGCTGGATGCTTGGCAGTTTCTTCTCATTCCGATCCCCCGCCCCTCGTTGTCCCGGCTTTCCTTCGGCCAGTTGGCTTCGGCCGGAGGAGATCGACGAGCCGGCCTTCACCCCATCAAAGATTCAATCCATTAGGAGTCGGGGGTTGCGCCCCGCGTCCCTGGAAGAGCGGCGTTAACGGTAGACGCGGGCACCCTAGAAGCCCAAAATTGCTCCTTAGCCTGCCTAGTAAGATTGGCTTTAATTCTTAAACAGCGTTAATACTGCAGGTCCCACCCCTCAACCCTGTTTGGATTTGCGAAACGCTCCCCCGTTTCCACCCCCCTTGCCGCCTATCGGCTCGAGTACGCTGTATCCACCGTTATACGTCGGGGTGGCGAACCTTCCTCGTCCCTTCACCCACCCACCCCTCTTTTCTCCCTTGTCTACCCTCCGCCTACCCGCCTGCCTGCATGCCTGTAATACCCGCCGCCTGCAAAGGGTAGCTAAATAACGCGTAACGCCCGCTTCGTAATTAAGAGGGCTCTTGTTCCGCGGTGAGGCGGTTTTCCTTCGGGTCCACCGTCGCGTCCCTGAGCTTTCCCCCGATTCCCCGCAGACTTTAAGCTTCGAGCCGATTGTTGTTGTTGCTGGTCGGTTTCCGGCCCGTTCTCACCATGTGCCCGGTTCCCCTCGTTCTCTCGCAACTCCTGCGCGTTTCTTATCTCGCTGAAGGAGTCGCGGTCCGTTCGTGTTCCGAATCCGGAAGGACGCTGCGACTATTCCGAAAGCTTGGTTCGCTTTTTGCCACGGTAATTCCTCGGGGTTTAGTTTTCGCGGAAATTGTCAGTTCATCGTCTTCGGGATATGCGCGGTGATGCGTTAATTTCTTAGGGCATAGAACTGCAGTCTGTTTTGAATCTTCAGGCGCAGCTTGTTCGAGGGTAACGAATACATGGTCGCAATTACATGAAAGAACCAAGGTGTTCAAAAGCTGTATATCTCAACCCTTTTAATACGGAGATGAAGAAATTATCGCCATTCTCAAAGCTGTTAATGAAATGGGGTGAAATCAACAGCTTAATTCTAATTTACATAATGCAATGACGAACGATTGTACAATCAGCGAAAAGCAAATACCGCGGTGATCACAAATGCAGAATTCGAAAGTTTCCGAGAGGCTTATTAATCCTAGAATGGTACACTGGAGTACGTTTGTATCCCACGGTTGCTTCAAATCTAATTCCACCGAACAAAAAAATGTTCAGTTACTTCAATCTTTCAGGTCAAATTTTGACACACTTTTCTAATTTTCAAAAAGTTTCAAATGATACCATCGTTTTCCTCATTAAAAAACGAAAAAATTGTGGGTAAAAAAATCTATAAGAAAAATGTTAAAAAATAAGCGTACCATTCCAGGGTTGAATCATCACGCGAATCTATCGAAAATCCTCCTTCGTCAAGTTTCGAGAAATAGAAATCCCTTCCGCCGGGAGTGCAGAGTTTTCGAGCCGGTGTACAGGGATCTGCACGAGGGTGCGATGACAAGCCGTGCACGAGTAGACGGTTCGTGTTTCGGGTCGAGCGACGCTGTCGTAGCTCGGAGCTATTACCGCGAGATGAATCTCGAAGGCAAAGAGAGTTACGCCGTGATTATGCGCGGTGGAATATTTTAGGGCGAGGGCCTTCGGGCCGCCTCCCGGGGCGACCGAACCTCCGACAAAGTAGTTTATTTCCTCGGCGAGGAGGATATCGCGCAGAAGCCGGGCGATATTAGCCGCGCGTCGCGTCGTCGGTGGCTGGCAGAAAAGCAAGCCGCGGAGCTTTCGCGTCTCGTCTCGTCTCCTCGGGGGCGGCGCTGCGCCCTCCGGCAACGTGTAAAGCTCGGCTTAGCATAGCGGAGATAGCGAGGAAACTTTTGTCCCGGTGTCTCGAAGCGAGCGAAAGCGCGACGCCCCAACCCCCGGATCTTTCACGAGCGGACCCCGGCGATAACGGAAGCTTCGACCCCCACCTGACCAACGACCCGTGGATAATTATATTAATTATTCAATATTACCCGCCCGGCAAAGCGATCGTGTAGGTACTATAGACGCACCGAGACCCAGGGGACTACGGTTTCATTTTTTACCACCCATGGATGGTCCGGCAATCGACCCCGAAATTCACCCCGATTCAGGGATCGCGTATCGCGGCCGAGGGCTGCTTGTTGTTCGTCCGCAATCCCCCCGTGTGGCGTATACCAGATTTCGAGATACGTGTCGAACAAAAATTTATGAATTATTTAAACGGGGTGAACGACGCGTTGTTTTCTTTACTTCCTTTTCCGGGGATACCGATAACCGGTACATCGTGTTATTAATTTTTGCTTCGTTAGTTTGACGGGTAAAATTGAGCGGAAAATATTCCTTCAAGTTTCGAGGAAAATTTTAATCAACGATTACGTAACTGACTCAACAATCTTTTGAATAAGACGATTCGAAGACAGAGACTATTACACATTAGTCATTGTACTTACGATATTGTCGTTATATTAATGGATAAGGAAACTCTCCGTCAGTTTGTAACAATTGTGTGAAATTATATTATGTTGTTTCGACTATATGTACGTCACATCCCTCCCGTGAATTCGGCGATAAGTCCTATACATATATACATACATACATATATATTACGTTCCCCTAATATATGTATATAATTCATTTTATTCAGCAAGTTAGCCCGCGTTCGCCTTTTGTTTTCCTCATAATGCGCAACATCGCAAGGTTGTCCCTCCGTTGTGTTTTAGCTACGCTGACTTTGCACGCCCGCGTTATTAACACAATCTTACAGAACCCGGGCTAATTAGACGTTTGCGCAATTAGAGCAGTTAATCACCCGGTACCCGGACGATCCTCCGTGCATGTACGAATGTATGTATGTGTACACACTCGTACGTGCGCATACGCACGAGGATTTTCATCACCGTCTCGGGCAGCCTCTCGCCATTCGCCTCATCTCGACGCTCGTCTTATTCTCAGCTCTTATTCGCCACCTTGCTGCTTCGAGACGCTGCAGCATAGACGACTGGAGAGAACCGAGTTGCACTTTTCGCGGATCCTTGTTCCTTGGAGAGACTCGAGCCGCCGGCTTGCAAAACTTGTCCTCGTATTTTCCCCCTTCCGTTGATGGCTGCAGGGTATATGACCACCTGCCTCGAGTATAACATTGGGAGATGAATTTAATTAGCCCTACCTTCTTCACCCCTCCGATGCTTCTGTGAGGACCACGAAATTCCGATTAATTTTTTATCTTTGTTTTAACAAAAATTTACAGAGTTCCGTGATCGTTATACCTACTCTTCAATTTTCGTTCTATGCATAAGCTACCTCGTGTTTTACCCGATATATCAATAAAAGAATATTGTGATATATTTCGCCAACTCTGTCGAAAAATCTGTTATCGTTCGTGAATAGCGGGGATAAATAATGAATATACAATAATGATTATTCACATTGTGAATAAAAACAAACAAAGTTTATATAATTTTTCATCCATGCGTATAAACCGTATACCAACCGACGAACGCCGGCAGGTTCTCGGTGAAACTCGAAACACGCTAGGAGTTGGTCACCGACCCGCAGGGGACTCGGGAAAAACGAATCAAAATCTACGGAAGGGGGAAGAAAAAAATGTCGAACGAACGAACGTGTAGAATAAGAATAATAAAATGAAACGAAAAAAACAACAAAAAAAGGAAGAAACAAGCAGGAGCTGAAAAATAGAAATAAACATCAAAAAGAGAAGCTCGCGGAGAAGAAGAGGGAGAGAGACGAAAAAAAAAAAAAAAAAAAGAAACTGTGAAATAATAAAAATAATCGTTTGCAAAAATTCCCAGTATGATATCGTGTATGCACGCGGCATGGCCGCGGTATCTCCAGGGTAGCAGCACAAGCCCGCAACGCTGCGTTGATGGGGGTGGGGGGTTGTCTCCCACGGCTAGGGGTGTTAAACGAAACATTTTTCAGCAGATAAGTCACGTATGTTTAATTATGTATATTACTGGCTGGTGCCGCGGGGGTTGGGCCAAAACCACCCTTCACCCCGTGCCACGGCTAGCTGCCCCCACCCCCCCCCCCCCCCTCGCCCCTTTCGCGGCGATATTTTATTTTCATTATTAATTCCTGGCGTGCGTGGTCCATAGTAATTAGGCGGGGCCGGCTAGAAGAGCGACGAATACCATAAACGGGGTGAGAAGAAAGGAATTGAAAAATGAAAATAAAGACAAATAAATAAAAAAACGAATTACCACCACCAAAAATGAATCAAAAAATAACAAATACGTGTACGTATGCAATTTCAACCGTAATACGATTACCGGCTGCAGCAAACATTTGCGCTCGCACGTACTTCACGATTTCACCAATTTTTTTTCTTTCAATCCACACCGCTCACCCTCTCGCGGAATGAAGCATCCGCAACGGCGAAGCCGAGCCGGATATAATTTCACCGTTTCGTTTGGCGAGCTAGTCTGACCGTGGATCTCCCTTATTTTGTAAACAGTGCAGCGGGAATGACGGTGGGTAGATAATTTGGCACGGTATGCCTGCGGCATGTTCACGGTATGCCTACGGCACGCTCTTGGCATGCCGACGGAATTTTCGAAGGGAACGAAAAGGCTGCGCAGCAGCTCAGGAGTCCGCAAACTTCGACTCTGCTTCCAGGGACTCAAAGGACGCGACGTTCTGTTACGGTAGCGTCCCTGCATCTAAGCTGTGTTTTGCGAATCTTCGAATTGCGATGTAATATCCGGAGTCTTGACGATTTATTCATTTATCTTTGTTATTTTTTTTTTTTTATCATTTCTTTTTGCAAGAAATTACTGATGGGAATACACTGAATGGAAAGTATTATAATTAAAAACGCCATTTTAACGGATAGTATACGTGCACATTAATATTCGAAAAAAAAATATACGAAAGCCAATTTAATCTGATAGACTAATGAATAAATAACCGAATAAAGTATGATAATTTAATTAAAATCGTTGCTGATGAAAAATTGTTCAATTTAATTTTACATATTCATGTATAATAATACATTTTGAACGAGTTACGGATGCCCCGAAGGTTTGGGAATACGGTAAAGAGGTGGAAAAAATAATCGTCGAAAGCCACGCGTACAGGATCCGTGATATCGTAATAATAGTTGCGAATCGAAAGTGCAATAATCATAACACTGCGTGAGATAAGAACACCGGCTTGATTTCAGGTACGGAAAATTTGAATATTCATTCATTAGTTTGGAAGATAGAGAGAGAAAAAAAAAAGAAAGAAAGAAAAACTGCGAGTCGAGTGGCGGACGTTGTCCACCGCTCACCTTTTTTTCAGTTTCCAAATTTTCGTCGACTGAAAAGCGATGGCGGCGATCGAGGAAACGGGCAGCCGAAATTCGCGTCACGTCGTTCAGGACGAATTTGACACGCGGAGAACAAAAAATGAACGAGCACGCTCGCAGCTCTCGTCCCTCTCGGTATTCTCGACGTGACAATTATCTTTGACGCGGGGATTCCGCTCAATTTTCAGCCGCGAGGACCAGACCGGACGTAAATCCTGACGCGAGAGGGTCCCGGGGCCCATCGCTCACCTGCAGGATCCCGCTGGATCCCGAAAGGAGCACCGCGCGGAGAAATCGCGGGTCTTTGCGGGAGCTCCTGCAGGAAGCAATTAGCGTGGCGCTGCTGCAGGGCACATGCAGATTTCCCCGGGCGGCAACGGGGCTTCTCCTCGTGTGTTTGTACATTCATCACGGGATAATCCTAGCGCACACACGGCGTAAAGATGTTGAGACGTACGTACGCTACGTTAAGTTTCGTTTCAACCCCCGTGCGGCTGCAGCCACTCGCCACCTGCACGAGCAACGAGGAGGGGATGATGAGGACGGAAAAGGAGGAGGACAAGAAGAAGAAGAAGAAGGAGAAGGAGAGGGAGAGGAGGTCGCGGTGAGAGATTAATACGGTGCTTGTTCCTCTCCCGGCTTCCACCCCCAGAATGTGTTTAACATTTCAACCCCGCATCCCAAGCTGCATGCTGCGTCCGAAGAAACCGCAGAGCTAGAGGCGAACCGGAGCCGGATATGCTTGTGTGTTCGCGTCTCTGCGTTGTTTGCCTTTTATTTAATTTTTTTTCTTACAGCTTTCTCTATCTATCTCTGGTTTTTCGCTAATTTTCCTGCAACGCGCGCGGCCGTTTCAACTCGCGAAGAATTATAACGGTATAAGTAGAAACGGTTTGGAGAAGCTGCCACGGTCTCTATATCACAATTACAGTCTGCACTCGGACTCTGAGATTGCTGCCACCGATATTCGTTAGCCATAATTACTCGGTTGGGCCTGAAAAATATCTGCACGGACGTAAAGTGAAGGAGAAAAACTGCGGTTTGCCATTATTTTTCACTCGTTACGGCTTCAAGAACTCAAGACTTGTCAGCTATCGTTGTAAAAATAATATATTTTCTTTTAATTCCCATCACCCTAATTTCCTGAAATTGATTTCTGATGATTATAGAAAACGAAATATTTAGCAGATTCGAGATTATCAACGGACTTAATTACATTTAGTTGAGAAAAAAAAAAAATCCAGATTCTGTAGTTGTTAATTTAGTCTTTGGGAGATCCAAGCCCTCTGTTTTTATTTTAAGTTCACATTTGAAGGTAGTAATTGAATGGTTTTTTTTTTTTTGCTACCGTACGACAAATCTCATTTACAAAACGGAAAAATTGATTTATCTCGATATTTACCTTTTAAAACGAACGAATTTATTTGCTCAAATTGACGAGACGATTGTATAAACATAACGATCTGTTAAAATTGGTGAAAAAGTGACCATTGTACGTTGTTTTTCATCAGCTAATTAGTCGATGCAATCTCATCGAAACGATAATCATTGTATTTATCGTCGTTCGATTCGCCCAAAAAAAAAAAAAAATATTACAACAAAATCGAATCACTGTAACAGCCAACGATATCACTCTGGAATAATATTTGCGTAATCAACCTCATCATTTTCGAAGAATATACACACATGGTATGAGCCGCAGGTAAAACGAATCAGACGGGCCCGAAATTTGAACATTCCAACAGCGAGAGAGTCCAGAGCGTTTTAACGAATTCTCTTGCCAGCCCTATCCACGCACCCCTTGAAAGTGTAAATTAACGCGTGAACAATATTTACACCTAGACTCACCTTCCGAATACCCGTTCAAACAATTTCACTTAAAAACAAAGCCACGCGTTCTGTTAGCACTGGGAATACGCACCCTCCCACTTTCCGTAACACACATCGACTCTCGCTCCACGATCGTGTTGGCACACGGGGCTTGGCTGATGGTTGCTCGTCACTTCCGAGTAAGTACACAATCAGTGCAATTGTGTGCCAAGCCTCACGCGCGCAGCTTGCAACGTGGATGAAACAGACGCGATTCCCTTTACGGAAATGCTTAGCCGTGTGCAGGCGAAGGTGAAGGTGGAAGACAAAGGGGAAGATTGACTCAAAGATTGTTTTGCGTCTTTTTTTTCGTTTCCATTTTGCGTGCAGAGGATTCGTCGATCGGAGGTTGTTGCATTTTGAAGCAGCTGTTCCACCGGATTACTCGGTTCGTGAGTTTTAACCCGTGATCAACTTTCATGAGTGGATCTGACGACGACGTAATCGCGAGCGGGAACGGTCAGTGTCCTCGATTACATCGGCGCTCCTGGTACTACCGCCACCTACTAGATTCCGACGCGAGGGCTGATCGTAAAACGAAACGTTCTCCATCAGCGCTAAGACCGTGGCTCTTAATAAGATCTTCTTCGAAGATACGATACGGGCCCAAGCTGCAGCCGATATCGACTTTCAGAATTGTGGAAGGGATGCTGCGCCGCTCCAAAGCTCAAAGCACCGGCCGAACGAGGTGGAGATTTTAATGCCACACGGTCCCGATGCTCGACGTCTCGAGATTTTCAAGCACGGTGCTGCTTTTTTTCAGAACTTCGTTATTTTTTCTTCTTTAACGTTCCGATACATTGGGGTTGGATGTGGACGGAGGGTAGCAGGAAGAGAAAGATAAGCACGTGGAAACGTAAATGGCAACGGTGGTCTGTTGAATAATCCACAAATTCCTGTTACAGAAATGAGAAATCAGAGGCGAGTGTATCCGCAGTAGTACGAGTATGTATACCGCGGCAGAAACATAGAGGAGAAAGTAATAACCCGACCGAGTGAAATTATGGTAGCTATAACATGACGACGTACTGCAATCCGTCAAATTAAGCTCTCGGTAAAAAGATCGTTGAGAAAAGTATGAAGGTACGAAGAAGAGTCGAAAAATATATGAGACCATTTCCAAAGAGGTACAGCTTCGGGGGCTGTGAATGTCGATGAAGTAGAAAACGAGTTTAAAGAGTCCGACGGTGTAACAGCTTCGTTTCCATTCGGTATCACTTTTCGATATATCATAAGGCAAGGTGTTGGGCTCCCCGTTTTAAAAACGTGAAAAATCCCATATCCGAACGTCATTACTTCTCAATTGCGGGAGTTTCCACGACGATCGCAAATCCTCCAATCACAGGAAGGCGACCACGACGATTTGGTCGCGGCGAGCGAAGAGGTCCCTGGACAAAAGTAAGACGAGGGTGAGATTTTCGCGGAAGCAGCACGAGCAGCGGGCAGGAAGAGGGTGTCTAGGGAGGCGTCGCGACGCACGTTGTCATCTCCATATGCCGCCGCCGTGCCGTTGGACGCAGCTCGTTGGTTCTCGGTTGACTTTGTGCCTCCGTTTATTAAATTCATTTATCAAGTCGCATAAAATCAGGGTAGTGTGTACGCGTTGTGGCCCACCTCCGGGTCTCTAATTGGACGCGTTAAATATATAAATATAATTCCGACCCCCGGGTGCGAATATCTCGTCGTGAGAGCCTGGTTGGGAGCCACGTCGGGTGAAGCTATTACCAGCCAATGTGTGCGGGTGTGTCTGCCTCTGTGTTTGTGCGCGCACGTTGCACGTTATCTGCGAGTTGCGACCGAAGTTGCCTTTCGCTCGTATGCATGAGCGCCGGGGGTGAACGAGGTGGGGAAATAAGAGGAGAGAGAAAGAAAAAAGAAAGGTGAAAATAAAATTGTGAAAAAGGAGGATCATGAGCCGCGCATTGCGCTCGAGATCCTCCGTGCATAAGCAGCCTTCGTAGTGTGGGTGTAACGTACGCGATCACCTTGAGACTGAATGAAAATATTCTTCAGGAAGGGTGATGTGGCGTCGTGGTTGAAAACCACCTGCACCCTGTAACGCAGCGACGTCGAGACGTCGCGCATCTTTTCACGGCACCTGGGGGAATGTTATCAAATACCTCTTCTAAGCCCAGCGATATACAACGGAGGCTGCAAGTATTAAAAGCTGCGCAATGCGCATGCATATTTTTACCCCCGAGTAGAAGAAGGGAAATTTGAGCTTTACTCATTTTGACAGTCCATCAAACCTCGTTTGCCGTGCCGAAGAGATGCACCGTAACGTCATGGAGGCTACGACGATGTGGAAGGAATTTTTCCCTCTATATTCTTGGTACATTGCATATGCATGCACATGTAGGTACATGTATACGGATCGAGTTTACATTGCGTCTTGTACTCGGTGGAAAAAAACCACTACGACCTCCGAACAGGAAATTTTTTCAGCCTGAACAATTTCACGCACACTCCGTGATTTTTGTTCACGTTTTAATTCGGCGGTCGAGTTACAAGAACGTCATTAGGAGTATCCGAGGAACCTTAAAAACCTCTCGACACAGATTTCGCGTACAAATGCAACGCGGGTTACGTGTAATTGGGAGTGGCGCACGCTCGCATTTCCCCTAAATTACACCCCGCATGGGCGACACGTGTCGAGGTCGAACTCGCAATGTCGTCAGCTCCCTCGGCCAACGGGGTGAAATCCATAGACACGGCGACAACGAGGCCTGTGGGATGGCACTCTCCTTTTCAAAGGGCAGAAAAAGTTCTCGGTAAAAAAAAATAACGGAGCAGCAATAACCGCCACGAGAAACGAACAATAATCATTTGACTACGAGATAATTGAGGGCGCGTCAAGGGAACGTCTCCGAACGCCGGTATATTTATTGCGTCGACAGATAATTCCGAACACGTATTTATTTGTTTATATATTTGTTCATCCATGTTTCAGGATGCAGCTGCACGTCGCGACGCGATACGCGACAGAATAAAAGCTGCAAGTATCCAGCGCACGCGTGTGCAGCAGCTCACAGTTTACACGTGTGATTCACGAGCGGAGACGCTTATGTGAACACTGGGCTCGGCGCTTCTGTTAATGCTAGAACCGTAATTCAGGATACCGCTGTGCCTGGGTCAAGCCGATGATGTACGAGTCTCAAAAATTTACACGGTACATGAAATTACAGCGCTCCGTGTATACGCGGGCCTTATACATGCGGCGTGTAAATATAATGGCGAAAAGGGAACTTATGACGTACAGAGTTATTTGTAACAATCTATTCTAAACCGTGAAAAATTACACTTCATTGTCATTGAGGAGGGAAAAGGTGCTATGTGTTCAAATTAAATGAAAACAGTCCGAGCGTGAGGAAGATGACAAACAAAAAGCCTCTCTCGAGCTGGCGGGAATTTCTCAGCTTTCCTAATACTCGTTTTTTAATTTTTTTTTCAACCATATTTGCCTGCGGTTTTATGGAAAATAATTTATTTTTACTTGAAAATGACGTTGATTCGAAAAGGCTAAAATCGGTAATGTATGTCGGCTGCGATCCGTAATGCGCAGAAGTATAAAGTCAATATTTTTTTATCTCGGCGTCGTTTCGGCAGCGTAACCACCTGCAGGCAGGGTTAAGGAAGGTCTTATCACGTATTCGCGATAGGTACCGTAATACCCGCACCGTCGAAGGCAGTCAGGGGTTCTCAGCCGCGTTACATGCATCATAAATAATTCAGACTGACGTGAGAGCAATGCGAGCATTGCGGGCCGTTCGGGTTCCAAAGCGGGTAAAGGAAATCTGAAAATCCTGAGGGAGAGATTATAATAATCCCGCAGCGTATGCTCTACGGGCACGTGATCCAGCGCATGCGGGAGGCGCGGCGTTTTTTTAAAAATCTAGGCCGCAAGCGCAGCGCTAAATAAAAAATTACATCGCCGATCTCGGGCAGAAGGGATCGTAAAAAACTGGGGGGAACGATTGGCGGAATACGGGAATGCTTGCCTGCGTGCGTGTGTAAAGGTGCAGACGCGTCTAATCACGCGCCTCTGTGTGAGGCGGCAGATATTACACGTGGCGGAACGTGGCCGTATAACCGCGGAAGCGGGAGGAAGAGGCGGAGGGAGAAACGAAGGCGGCGGTTCAATGATATGACGACAAACGGGGAGATACGGATCGGCCGGGCAGAAGGAAATCGAGGCACAATTGCCTTGCCCTAAATTAGGGTCTGTCCGCGAGACGTGTCCGGGCTTTGCCGGGTATTAAAGGGGAATAAATTGTTGCGAGCGCCACGCGCGTACGGAGAGAAGAGAGGAAACTTTTACCTCGGTTTCTCGTTTCTCTATTATTATTACCCACTCTACGTGTGCATATATATGTATATATATATAGACCCTACTGAATATTCGGTATACTTGTTACTCTTACCTTATTTGCACTGCGATACATTTCCGATCGGTTGAAAAGTATCGAGGGCAAGGTACAAGGGAGAAACATCCCGCGCCCCGAAGGTATTGTTCAAAACTACGGAATGTATATTCAGATCTCTTCAATTTTAAATCAGGGGGGACGTCACGGAAACCTATTATCCGTTTTTATTCCCCAAAGGTCCGCCGACCATATTTCATAACAGATCTACGTTTTTCATTGTTCAAGAAACAAGGACTCGTAAAATCCAAATTCAGACTTGAATGATATTAAATTTCAGTGACATTGGGAAGAAAAAAACAAGCATGAAAAAACATCCGAAGAACTCGACCAACCCGTGATTAGATCTACGTTAGCTGCTTTGATTTTTCATTTCAAAGACGCCAAATACTTCCGTCCATTTTTTAAATCCCGCAGCCGCTCGGCCCGCGACTTCTGGATCGTAAACCGAAATTGCCGAAAACCCTTCGCCCACTTCGGCAGACATGATAGGTACGTCTGTGGGGACCACGGGGTTTGGTTAATGCCCGGTGACCAGGCGAGTCGCAGGGTGTGTCACCGAGTCGAGGACGTGTTATTCGTCGGTGAAAAATACCGCCGCGTCACGAGCAAATGCGAGGCAAACGACGATAGCGTAGGAATTACGCGTCCCATCCAGCGGCTGGGTTCGGGATAGATTAGGCGAGTTCCCGGGGGAGGTTTCGAGGGTTGCAGGATCGGCGAAAAATCGGGCCGATTCGGCGGCACGTGGACTCGGCTCCCGGAGCTTTTTAATCGGGCTAATATTCCGGAAGCGAGCGTCAACGGCGCCGCATCCGGTCGACACGCGGTGGCACCGCAGCCGAGTAAGAGGAAGGAAACCGGCCTCGGTATGCGCGTGAAAGGGCGCGTGCGAGGCCAGCGAATGACTCGAGCTTACATTAACTTGATTAAAGCGCGGCGCCTCCCCGACTCTTTGCCTCTTGTATTTCAGTGACCGGGATCCGGTTCCTCGGCGGACGAAAGTTAATCACGCTCCAGGGACCCTCTCGCACTGACTCCCGGCCTTTCCCAGAATTCCGCATTATTTCGCTGCCCGCCAAAGGTATTTCGATCGCCAACACCGGTCTCTGCTACTCTTTAGGAAGGACACCGGCACCGCCCGTAAGCGATTCATGAATGGAACGATTATTTATAGCGCGTTTTGCTACCAGCGGCAATCCTTATTTACAGACTTTCCTCTTCCGGTCGGTTGAGCTTTCGTTGATTACGTTGATCTATGTAGATGGAAGCCGCTTCAAGTTCAGTCAAGTTACCGATGATTATCAGAATTGACTGCCAATTGGTCGAAAAAAATTTTTACTCATTTCTACCAAAGTCTTATCTCGAATTCACCTCTGAAAAATAGAAGTTTCAACGTTGCCTTGGATTTTTTTTTTTTTTTTTGTTTCGACCTGACATTCATACACCAAATATCCGACAAGCAGTCGTTTAGTTAAAATGGATTTAGATATTTCAGTCTGAGAGTTGATTTTTCTTTCACAGTTCTTCGAAACGAGTTTTCCGTTTCCACGGAACGAGAGTTCAAAATCTGTATAAACCCGTATAACACGATACTAAAAATGCTGCAGAGACGTTCAGCGTATAATTAAAACACTCCCGCGTTCCGAAAAGGCCGTAAAGAGGTCAATTAGTACATCTGCAAATAACAGCATAATCTGAAAGCAAATCTGACCTCGCACCCCCAAAAACCTTATCCAGATTCTGATAATAGGGTATAAACAAAAGTTTGCTTCAGGTTCCACGCGACAATCTCTTCCCTTCTCAGAATCGATAGAGTATTTTGAACGACGGCACATCGCTGTTTCCGCTGCATTGTGTGTGCTTGCGGATTTCTGCACCTAGGTTACGAGGCATACGCACACGGCGGTGTTACACATACGTGACAGGGTCGCGGTGGGCGCGTATTACTCGGGATTCTCTTCCCATGCTCGACACGTTTGCCCTTACCAGACTGCCGATAAGTATGGGAAAACGCAGAGCCAGGTAAAGCGCTCTGTTATTTGCCAGGATGATCCGTTGCTCAATATCAAACAAGCCCACGTCAGCTTTTGCCCATAACTGACGCCCCGGTAATCCCAGGGTCATGATCGAGTCCACATCCTCGAAATCGATCGTCGCGTAGCGAAACTGGAATTTAAGAAATTTTCGACTCGGTTCTCTTCACGTTAGTTGTTGCGCATTCTGGGCAGGCCGATGCAAACTGTTTCGACGCCGCTTCCAATCTCGTGACGAAGCATAAAAATTCTTTCAACCTTATCGCGACGCGGGATTGTCCGCCCTCCAATTACACGAGTCTCTCGTTTTGCGAAGGTGTGCGAATTCGCGGGCGCACGCAGAGAGGTAAACTCTGCTGCGAGGGAATAACGTTCGCACGAAATTGCGAAAGCGGTATGCGAACGAGTGATGTATCAGATCCGGACGGCTGCTGCCGCATCCGTTTTTCGAGAAGGGAATCACGCTCCGTTGACGTGAAGTGTAAAATGACGAAAAAAAAAAAACAGTCTACAGCGTGGTATGAAAAAAAGACGTCTGGAATTTTCATCCTAGTTATATTGGCCGATAAATTCGATTCTACACATTTATCGACAGTTCCGTTCGGTGCTTGAAAAACTTCACCGCAGCCGGTTCGGGGCGGAAGGCTTTCCGAGCTTTCGGCGAACCGCGACAAGGATCGTAGCGTCGAAGTTAATGTTTGCCAACGGAGAACAGACGCTTCGACGTCGCTGTTCGTTCCTGAGCTGCTTCAAGCCCTGGTACACAGTGGAACGGATTGTACGATATTCACAGAGACGCTCGTCGGCTGCTAGCCACCCAGGTGAATTGAGGTGTCTATAGAAGCGGGAGGCGCGGATGGGTTTGCTTTATTGTGTTAAAGCCTGCCGCCCTGTTGCATAAACGGAATGCGCAAGTGGGCCACAATCAGCCCGTAGGATTCATAATGCAGGGAAATGACCCTGGATTAAGCTCAGCTTCGCTATCCGGAGTTTGCCCGTCCGACTCTATTAAACGGACGAGGGTCGATCCGCCGAAGCCCGGGTGGTTGGTTTGCCGTTCGCCTGTTTGCGCCAAAAACTACCCAGGATCGTTTCAACACTTCGAATTGCGATTGAGCGTAATCCAAACCTCGCTCTCAATCCTTCCGATATGTGATGTATATGTGATGCCAACGGCATCCCTCGATCATACATCTGTACTCGTCAACCATTCGAGGAGCTGACTGTAGCTGCGCACTCTCCTTTGCAAAAAACTTTCAAGGGAGTTTTCGTAGCCTCAATTTCGAAATCACTACCCAGCCGGGTAGCTTGAGCTTTGAAAAATTTCAAAGACGTGGCGTTGAAACTAAAACTGAAACTGAAACTCGCGTCTCTCGTCAGTACCGCGTCACGTACAGACTTCAAGAGTAAAAGATGCACTTTGCGAATAACGTGTTCGGGTCGGGACGAAAGTTTCGACTTTGAGAAAGGCGGAAGCTAACCGTCGAGCTTTTATTCAGCCAACCTCGCGAATGCGAGGTAAGTGAGTGAATTTTGCGCGCGGAGTGATTATGCCGGGAAATGATCACGAAGGTGGTTTCATCGCATTATATAGCCTGAAACGGTTTCACGGCTGTTGAGCAGCACACGTTTGTTCAAGAATTATTTCTGGAATGTTGGTTATGGCTCGTTGATGTACCAGGACCCTCGCTCTAGCGATCCGCCCAGCCGCTTTATGATTCCGTAGCTAGCCAGCTGGCACGATAATTCGCAACTGCGCCCCGGGCTAGGCAAACAAAACGTGTTTAACCAAGAGAATCTTGATTCGAGAAAGAGGAATACTTTTACCGGCGGTAAAACGAGGAGCGCGTTCACTCTTTGGTGCAACGGACGTTTTCTCGATGGAAGAAAATATCCGAGAAATCAACTTTCCACCGAGTTCCGCTACGTGGTTACATCATTTTATAATAACGTTTAAATTATGAACCCCTCGCGGCGGGTATTCGTTTCGAATTGATTCTCGGAAGAGATCGGAACGCCGTTTCTCCGCTGCCAATTTCACCAGGAACATGTAAATTGCCGGATGACGCGGTCCTCCACGGTTCAGTCGGCACGCCGTCTTTACTCTTGTTTTTCTCCCTTCGTCAAATCGAGGCTAATTAATTTCCGCGCCGACCGCCCTCGTAAACTCAATCGAGCAAATCGATCCGCAAACATCAGAGAGCCGTCATCCCCGCTTTTGAGTTGCGGCCAAAAACGGTTAGCTGCCCGATATGTTTGTCAAACCGTTTACGCAACCTTCGGTATATGTCCCTCGCGCTCTCCTGATTCCAACAAACTTTCATCTCGAATACGATTGACGTGTATGAGCGGTAATTAGAGACTCGAACACCGGTCTCAGAATTCCCAATTCACCCGGTGTACGCAACGTACTCGATCAAACTTTCATTTGATCAAACGGTACACACTAGCGTTGACCTGCAAGTATCGAGCAAACAAATTTCTCACTTACTACTTGTGTCCTGCTTCGGCTGATTGCCAGGAGACGTCGCCCAGTTGACTTTCATTTCCTGAAACAGACATTAAGGGATGCCCGTTGTTAGTCCGGCTATTGCACGATATTTTGAATGAAATCAAGGCGTGGAAAATGAGGAAACCAACGAAAGATGAACTCCCCGTCACTTCGTCAATAGTCAAAAGCAATCAAAGAGTGCGCCCTGCGCCCGTTGGCGCTTTAGTCTCGAACCAGGACTCCCCTGAGGTTAGCCTACGGCATGTTATTATCTTGTGCTTGCCGAGGCGAGGTGCAAGCGCCGCGAATGTTTGCTCGAACGTACACGGCGTGGTTGGTAGACATTTTTCCGATAGATCGGCCGATAGCGGCCGGGGTGGTTTCGGCCCGCGGGTGTATCGGTATGGTTGGGAAAAATGAAGGTCGACTAAAATGCATTGCGGGATGTGCGAGGCGAAGCGATTTCGACGGGCCATTTACACTCGCGCGAAGAGTTCTCGCCGATGGAAAACCGAACAAAGAGAGATTCTTTCGAGATCTCTGAAGTCGGGACGGCTCTTTGCATCCGGTCTTTGTCTCCTTTTATCCTAAAATCAAATAACAAGAGACCCCGGCTCTCGGCTTCTCCGCAATTTCTTTCTTGCGATCGACCGGTCAACTGCGCTTTCACATTCAACGTACAACGACGATCGTGCGAATTGAACCCGAGCCATCGTCTCTCTTAAACGTGTTTGAAGTCATGCAGCAGCAGCTCGAGGATTGATTCGAGATATCGCGTTCTTTCATTTTCTCCGCACAAATTCTTTTCCGGCAAGAACGATCCGCTGCTTTACAAAAGTTTGATTGTATAATCGCGTGATGGGAAATTCTTCCGACCAGCCGTGAACCGATTGGCGAAAAATGAAGAAATTGACGAATAATTGAGCTTCGTGGAATCCGAATGACAGTTTTCAATTCCTGCTGTAATTACGAGTCGGAGAACGGCTCATCGGCCCGAATGGCGTTCGGAGTTGCGAAACGAGGCACAATATCACAGTGCAAAAGCGATCCGTGTACGAGCTTGTAACAAATCAGCTTCGCGATACGTGCCGAAGTTGAGATGCACACCGAGGACTGATTATCCGCGTAAATTTAATTACTTTGAAGTGGGTTTAATACGGTGATCGGATTTCTCTGTTCTTCCCCCGTTGCAGATCGTCTCTGAGATGCAAGCAGCAGTAGCTGCACAATGTACTGCGCTTCGACAACGCAAACAAACTCGAGAAGCGGAGCAGAACTACCGAGAGACGCGTGTCACTTTCACGAATACACCGTGAATACGAGTTGTTCCGGATGTTTACGTTTACCTTTAGGACGGGTTAGCTTCGGATATCACGTGAAATCCTTGTAATACCAATTAAAGGATTCAAGACAATTATGTTCGAACGAGATTCAATCGTGATCAAAGTAACTAGAAATATGTTTAACTAGTTGACTCGATTGGTTGTTGACATGAAGTTTTTACTGAGAAAGTGAAGCTTTAAGGTATCGGAAAGATTGGACGTGGGAAATACGGATAGAAAACTGAAGGATGCGGTAAATGTTAGCGGAAAACATTTGGAAACCAGATGTGCGGTTGTAGATTACCTCTTGAAGCATACAGCGATGCAATACCGGATGTCTGCCATGTCTTCTGCGAGAAAAAAGCTATCGGGACGTGAAAACGCGTACTATGGAAATAGCGAGAAGCCTGTATGCGGGAACTCGGGGTTCGAAGACGGATATTCAGACATCTTTAAGTGAAGAAGCTCGCGACACGCGCGCTCGGCACCGGGTCGAGATTAACACTGAACTCCGAGCCGCGAGGTGTAACGTCTACACAAACATTATTCCTGCCCTTCAAGAATCTGTTTACCGTCGTGATTCCGAAACTCAAGGAGAGTTACGTGGATGGTGTTTGTCACCACAGCAAATGCTACACGGACTTGAGTTTCACACGCTACGTATGTGAGTACATTCGCGGATGCTTCGGAGCGATACGTACGTAGGATTTTTGCCGCGTGCGTGAATTTGACGATCCTCGCGTTGAAAGGTCAAGTACGCGGACTTTGACGAGTCTTTATCGAAAACGGAAACCTTGCGATGCGAAGAGATGGAGAAACGGTGTAGCCGCGGAGTTATACGATCGTGACGATGTACTCCGATCCTCGGTTCCGATGCTTCTTTTGATTCATTCGTTGCTGTTATAGCAGGGGAGGAATTGCGAGCCTCTGTTATATACCCCACTTTGTTTGCAAAGGCATAAAACCAGCCGGTATAGGTGTTTTCGAACGCGATGCGATACCGCCTCGGGTCTCCGCTGCATCCGAACGGCACGATGCCAGCTCAAATGCCGTTATTCCAGATCAACTTATACCCGTACTACGGATATCAATTATTATTACTATTGTTATGACTATTGCTATAATCGCGACTCTGTCGCGTTTGAAAACACCGGCTGGATATAACAACTCCGTGTATAACTCACGGATGATGTTTGTATATGTATATCGTGTATGAATGAACGCGTTGTTACGCCTACCCTGAAAACCTCCCAAAAACTTGAGGGTGCAAAAACGATAACGCGTTATTACGGTTTTCGCGATCGTATTGTGAGAGAATACATTCACAGATCGATATCTCGATAAGGAGTATAACCCATACATTTTCCATGTACAACATTTTTCCATAACGTCAAATCGTTCCACGAAATATTTAAATATCGCGAAACCCCGTCTTTTCGCAGTAAACATAAGACGTGACACTGATTTTATGCCTCGAGTCGTGAAATTTTGGTTTCGCAGAGGAACTTATCTCCGGAGAATAATAGAAACAAGACGATCAGGAGTGCACTCGGTGTTTGGTGAGAGTTTCAGTCCCGGTTGGCTTCGACCCCTCTTTTCTCGGTGAGGGCGGGGGGTGGAGGTCTTGGCTCGGAACTCGTCTACGTCGCAGGGAACGAGAGTGACGGAGATACGGAGAGACAAAGAGGCGGCGTTAGAGGCTTATATATTTATGGAGTGTCTATACGGGGTGGTGGAGGACGCGCGTACATAAATAATAGATAGGGGGGGGGGGGGGGGGGGTACAATATCTATCCATATTAATGCAGCTTGCTCGCTCGCTGCCTCCGCCTTGCAGCTTGCAAGCTCACCGCCAATGCTGCTACTGCCGCTGCTGCTACCTACTTCGAAAGCGAAGCTACCGAATACGTTTCACGCCCGCTACCTGAAAATACATGGAGATACGAAGGGAAAGCGAGACAGCGATGGAGCAGGAGAGCGAGAAGGAATCATAGATACGCGGCATTGATCCGAAGCAAACACTGGGAAGCGAAGTCAAAGTGCCATCTACGTAATTAGACGACAAATAACGCGCTCACCGCCGCCGCAGCTTCCATCTTCCCGGGTAATCAACACGTTCACCTACCTTGGATTCATCAGTAGTTAGTGCGTAGAACATATCCGACATACGCAGACATGTCGCGTTACGAGACCGCTCGTTATTAGGCCGCTTACCGAATGGCGAGCTCGAGAGCTTTCTATAACTTGATCTTCTTAAAAGATTCACCGCGTGACAAGGATCCAGCAGTCATACGCGATGAAGGAAATTCTTGAAAAAATTCAAATTTTCACCCGCTCCGCTACTCTGGTGAATTTTCTTTTTCGCACACGCTTGATTCAATTCCAATGAATTTATCTATGTAGAATTTTCTACAACAGGAATAAGATCCGAGTTTAAAAGAAAGCACAGTGGTTTGTTGCAGCTTGGAAGGAGAGGCAGAAAAGAAAGCTATTACAATTCTAACGCATGAAAAAAGTATCAAGAGTAATCCTGGCATTAAAAAATGCAACGAGTAAGAGGAACAGGATAGCGGCAATTCGCGCTTCCCCTCGCCTCGGAGGTGTTGCAGAAAAAAGTCGAAAATGTAGTTGAAGCGAGTGTAATCAGCAAGTTTTAACATTTGCATAGTATCTGGTTTCGTCGTCGGTACCCACTTTTTTCTTTTCTTTCTCTTTCGACGACACAGCCGGCGGGATATAATTCGCCCTGCAGTGAGACAGGGTCGTACACGTATAGTGTTGGGTCTTCTGTTTTTAACGGCTAATGCACGCGATGCGGCAGTATTTATATATTAACCCCGGAAAGTTTCACCCGGCTGCCCGCGTCTTACCTTCCACCTATTTTCAAGTTTATACGTATACTTTGCTTAACTAAGCGAAGCATACATGCGGAGCCAGCCAGCCGTCGTAAACGCCGCGTCCTGCATCGCATGTACGGCTATAATATTATTACGCCTAATTTACCTGAGAAAATCAGGAGTGAGTATCAAAACTCGCGACATTCCCGCATCGCCTCGGTAGTCCGACGAAAAATCGCCCGTAAAGAAATTAAGCCGAACAGCATCCTCGGCCGGCTTGGTTACTTCGAGCCTCGACCATTAAACGGCGCTACTCTCCGAAACATCGGATACTGGGCTGCGTTTAGGTGCCCACTGGTCACATCAATCGAGATAATAGGACAATAAATATCAACGATATCGCCTTGCGGCCCGGCGACTTTCCGCTGCAGCGAATGAGCCGCGTGGTCAAAAGTCCGGAAGCTTGCAATTTCTAACCGATTTACCGCGGGTATTTATCCCGCAGTAACTCAGCCTTCGGCTTGGTACGCCGAGAGAAGGAAGAAAATCACAAATTGACCCCTGTTTTCTCGTATTTTTTTTTTTTTTTTCACTCTTGCCGAGACAGATTTTCCGCTCACGTTGTATAGGGTGGCCACACACCTGGAAAACGTGGAACCGTCAGGGGATTTTCAATTTGAGCATGCAAGAAAGTGAAGATATTAGTTTTTCATCGTGGGAATTAGAAATCCTTATTTCAGGTAACAAGTTTAGTTTTTTTCATCGAGAAAACAAGTTGGCTTATACTGACTATCTTGTAGATTGTATTTTTCTTTCTTCAATTCGGATAAAATTTCAACCGAATATGGAGAAGTAATCCGAGCTTACCAGAAGTGGCAACATGTCGGTAAAAACCAGACATTAAGTCCTGAGAAAGCTGGACGTTTCATGGAAATTTTGTCGCCCGAAAAATTTGCGGCTACCCTGGTAGTAAGACTGTGTTGAAATTAAAAAAAGGGTTGCTGAGAAATCGTTTAACGATCCCTGAGGTATCGAAAGTTGGTAACGCGAGGCGTCGCAATTTGTCGAATCGCTTGTTGGACGAGCATGGCCGCGGCATTTTGCATTCCGCATCACGGAGAACGTCTCCGTTTCACCGGGGCGTTAAAAGGGTTGACGATACCCGATGAGAGGATCTGGTTCGGGCGGAGATCAAATTCGAGAGGGGTATCCGCAGGTCGTTGAAACCCGGTGCGGGCAACGTAGAGTCGACGTCGCCGCGGTATTAAAAAGGTCAGACCCATCCGGCTTCTGGGTCTGTGTGTATTCAGGGCGGCGTTGCGCGGCGTGTCGGGACGAGGTGAAAGAATGTAATTACCGAGGATCAAAGTCAAGAGGCACCCGGCGACGCCGACGCCGTCTTGGAATTTAAATATCGACGTGAAGAATTCGACGTCGAATTCTCCAGCGAGGCGGGCGTCTCGAGCCTCCGTTGCAAGGATCAGCCACCGTCACACTCGACTCTCTGCATCCTGCGACGCCGCGACGCTAAGGGTGGCGGCGCAGCGACGCCTCGGCGTCCTCCGTCACAAAGAGAACCGCCGCCTTACACGACGGTCGGGCAAAGGTGTTCTTTACTCTTCTATAATACGATACGTTGTCTCTCGTTCCTCACGTTTCGGATACGTCAACTCGCCCCACTTTCTCCCATCGTCCCTTGAAGTTGAGACACTTTTTTTCCCTCTCCCTCGCTTTGAAACGGAGAGAATCATGTGCGCTAGGTTTCAACTCTCCATCTCCTGAAACCATCTTCGACACGTGCCTGTTACGTATGAGTTTATTATACATATATATGTATGTATATATATACATGTGTATTTGAACCGCTTCGCCTTTAAATGTCACGCGAAACTTGTACGCTCGATACTCTCGGCGTTTCAAAAAAATGCAGGAATGAAAAATTTTTTATTTCCAATAAAACGTGCGGGTTTTTCATGTTTCACAAGTGCAATCGGCACGGTCGAATTAGATCTTGAAGAGGCGTTCCAGAATTTTTCAATTCTTCAATACTCAACCCTCGATTCTCGGAATTTGTCGAGATTAACACCGACTGCCTTCGGCGTTAATTAATTCGTCCTGACAATTTTTCTGGATGCGAGTGAGGCGGCGTATTTCCATTCGAAAACGAGAAGGAGCCGGTTGTTGTACAGCGAGGCGTCGAAGAAGGTGAGAAGGATCGAAATTGTAGCCAGTGTAGTGTTAAGACTGGTGTCCTTATCTCGCGGGTGTATTTTAGGTAGAAGGCTTCGGCATAACAAGTGGATTAATTAAACTCGGCAGTAATAATAAAGTGTAACGGCCCTCTGACGGGGGTTCGTTCGAGGAATAACTAACTGCGCGAGAGTGGGAGGGAGGGAGGGGGGGGGCGACTATCGGAGGACGTCACTTCCTTCCTCAGGCGAGCCGAAGATACCGGAGTCCCGGCCATCCGAGACACGGTTCACGTCCGCCGCGTTTACGAGCGAAAATTCATCAAATTAGGCAGAAGACCGTTCGAGGAGCACCCCGGCCGATTAATTCGACCCGCCGGATGACGCCCTTCGAAGATATCGTGTTTTTCCCGGGACGCAAAAACGCCCGCCCGCGCCCGCCTCTTAATTACGGCCCCGTTTCTCTCTCTCTCTCTCTTCGTAAAATTTCCGAAATTCCGTCGGAGCGAAGAAGAGAGAGCGGAAAGAGCCGCAAACTCTGCGGCCTCGGTTCTTCCCGCCTCGGAAAACCTGCCGGCCGTTTCATTGATAGACCGAGGCTACGGAGGGACGGAAATTGCTGCGAGGAACCCGGGTCACTAATTCCACGGAGGCTTGAAACAGTTCGACCATAGTTGAGACGTCAGGACTGGGCGGCGGCGCATTCTTACCCTTACATCGTCGAAGACTCAACCCGGCACCGCAGACGACGGCCCAGGAATTCCGTCCCTCCCTCTTTCCCTCTTTAAAGTCTGTACAGCTACACGGAACCGGCCTGCCAGCTAGCTCGCTGCTCAAGTCCGCACATGCGATGCGATCTCGCAAAGTTCTTCTGCTGGAATTCGCTTCGTGATCCACTCTCCGATTGCGTCTCTGTTTTTCCTTTGCGCGTGGGTGTTTGTTTTATTTATTTATTTATTTCTTTTTTCGTTTTTCTTTTTCCGTCGTGCCGTATGTCGATAGATGTGAGAAAACAGAATCGAATTGATGGTAAAAAGATGGAGAACTATGTATCAGCAGCGTTCTTCTTCGTTGATCGAGGCCGCGGACGATGAGCCGATACATTTGTATTTAATAATTTTTTGGTGCGATGTTTATACCGATACAAAGAGATCTGAAAAATTACATTTCGAATCATAGAATCGGTGTGAATTTTTTAAGATTTTAAAAAATGTCGCTTTCGTAATTGGTTTTGCAATTTCGTGTAAATTCCACCAGTGGCTGAAGAAATTCTGTCAATATTCCCGAGACTCGTTTGTTTTGTAAGAACATCGTACTAAAGAATCAGCAAAATCTAAGGGGGTGAGGCGTACACGGGCAGATAATTTTACGTGGAATGCCCCATATATATGTATACATACATATATACATGAGGCGAAACGGGTTCCGCGAACTGCGACGTGCCCCCTCCGATTCCCATCACTAAGATAAACATTTGGAAAGATGGAGGATCGGCGGATGCGTGTATTCGAGTGTATCGCCTTCACCGACACTTTACACACGTTCACGGATCGAACAATGCATCAGTTAAGTACACACGCAGAACCGCACGGACTCGGGAGATACGCGCGTGTATTTATGCATATATGTATATACCTATGGTTCGAACTAATCTAAACTTTGGCAGGTTGTTACGTTCGGCTCGAGGCCACGGACCTTCCAAGTGTTTTACGCGGCGAGCATTGTTGCGGTTCGGACCGAAGAACTCGGCTCGCAAAGCTGCACAAAATATCTTTGAAAGTTTACGCTCGCTGCGCCGCGAGAAACGGTGAAAAATAGAAATACAGGGAAGCAGAGTAATAGGAGAAAAGGCAGTTGCGGTATTAAACGGGGCCGTACGACGCGGAGGAGTCTGGCTATACCGGCGTTCATGCCTCCCTCGGGAGTCCCTCTGATATCCAAGATGTGAATACTGCATATATTCCCGCAGGTTAACCGTCCGTGTGCAGTTACACGTACGTACACCTTATACGTGTGGAGATAATTCCTGAGAATATTTTTGCCTGCTCGCAGTCCGTGACTGTATGATAATGTCCGTATTTCCAGTGGTTGACTTTAAGCGCGGAGATTGCGTCGGGCGATCGATAAAGGAAACTGTTGCGTGTGTACAAGGGAGCCGGATAACCATCAATTATACGTGTGTCCAGCGTAACGGAGGCGCAGAAATGCACACAGAGAGGGATTCCTGCAGAACGGTTGCGATCGCACTCCGGATCCGCGTTTGATCCTATTTATTGATCGATATCGCTCGGAGTCCAGGCCGAGCAAGCGAGCCGCAGACCGATGCAGCGGGCCGCGTCATCAGGGTGAGAAAAGGGATAAAAACGCTGCTGGAAAATGAAGAGCAACAAAGGGGGAAAAATGCAGAGCCGACGCGAGAATCCCAGGCGAGCCGATATTTCACGCTGGATTCGATAATTCCGTTGATGTTAATCCAGCGCGCGGAGCTTTATGTCCATCTATGGACGGCGCGACAGTCGTAAAACAAGATCCGTGTCCCTGTTTGTTCGACAGAAGCCGGAGTAACACGTCTGGGAGTCTTTACGGCCGCGCGTAGGTGTCGTACGAACACCGCCATTATGACACGCCTAACGCGAGTGCTGCTCGAATGTCGCATTGCACTTCCGGCTCACCCACGCTCCGGTGGCAGAGGACGATCTATCCTCGTTTCGAGGATTTCCAGCCCCCGGTTAAGCCTAACGTATTCACGAGCCTCGGTGCTAATTGCGAGGGCGACGTACTCGGGGGTGAAAAAAGCTCGCGGATATCCGGTTTCAAAGCCGCCTTTTCGGACTTTGATTTTAGCCCGGATCCGCTCCTCCAATGTCCAACGTCTTTAGGCTTTTTCGTTTCAGGTGCGCGGTCGTTAATGTCTCGCGACAAAAGCAGCTTCTAGCTTGCAAATCCGAAGACTAAAGAGCGCTGTTTTGCCGGCCGAGGGGGTGGCGGTTAACGGGGTTAAGAGGCGGGAGGGGTTTCTGCTCTAGCTAAAAGTCGACGGTTATTATAATAACAAGGTGATGCTAGAGCTGCTGGCCACGCGGGACGGGCGGAGAAAATTTTTATCATTCAATTTGGACGCCGCGGGAAGGGAATCGCAAATTCGCTTCTTCTTCGAGGTCAGCTCCGCGGAGCACGAAGAAGCCCGCTATCTTCTAGCCCCGTTTACCTCTGCTACCCGTAGTTAAGAAACGCCTCCTGGGGTTAGATACCCCGGCTTCTCTTTTGTGCCAGGAACAAAGAACTCTCGAGCGACGCGAGAGCCAAGTCTTTCAATTCTCACAGGCATAAGGTAATATTGCGAAAAAAAGAAAAAAAAATGAAAAGGAGGAATCGCAAGTCTCCCTTCGCTACGCCGATCGAGATCAACGCCGACTGATCTCGGCCTCAGCTCGCGTATATTTCCCCCCGCATGATTATATTCAAACCTAATTTATAGTCGAACAGGTTGTACGCTCGCCTTGAGAACCGAATCCGCGGGGCTAAGCCTGCTTTTAGCTTCTCTGCTCGTTTCGTTTTGCTTTCATTTTTTCTTTTATTTCTCTCTCTCTCTCTGTGTTATTTATACGTATGCATGCATTTATTCTTTTGCCTTAACACCGCCCCGCAGCCACGTGGCGGGAAGAGGGAGGGGAAGAACCGCGGGGGTGAGACGCGTGTGCGAGGTTCGCGAGGTGTACCCCATATGGAAAATTTACATGGTAAAGCCGACGCCGTTGGAAAAAAGCAAAGGAGCACCTGGACAGACTTGCATGAAACTTTAAACCGATGTTTTACAAAGGGGCTTTTTGTTCGGGCTGTTTTATTGAGCAGCAACGAATATTCCCGTCAATCTCGTTTTCACGTTCCGCATGCTTGTGTAACACCCCGCTGTATATTATATTCAACACACCTATGCGAAGGGAGAAAAGGCGAGTCCGGGGATTTTTAACCATTTTTCATCAAACTTTCCGTATATACGAGCAAATCCGATACCCCGGTGAAAAATCTCGCCAAAATATCCACGCCCCTGAAAGTTTGGCAAAGCTTCAAAGCTGCATCGAGTCTCTTCGATTCGATGCTTGCAGGCCGCAATCTAGCCTCCGAAATTCCGATTGATCACCGACCGACATCGCAGTGAATCATTCGTCGATCGTCTTCTACTCCGGAGTCCTCGTCCCGCGACACATCTCCACTCCCCCCCCCCCCCCCCCTCCCTCTGCAACCCCCGCCTCCAGGTTTCCCGACGCGTGCACGTATTCCTGTCAACCGTCTCCGGGAGTCCCGGGATAACGTGAGAGTTTCCACCAACTATCCAAGTCGGGAATACCACGCGGTTCCTCCGCTACATTCGAGCCGTCAGCTGTCCCCCTTACGTGCGAAACCCACGCGAAGATTTCGACAGATCGCGAGGCTGTGACTGACGTGCCTTAACAACCCCCCCCCTCCCCCCCCCCTGCCCCTCGAGGGGAAGGATCGCAAGCTCCCTGCGGGATCAGGACGAGCTCGCCACGCGGTTTTACAACGCGTCTGGCGCCCGATGGGCAGATCCGGCGGCCGCGGTGGCGTCCACTCGTAAAACTAATAAGAATGCCGCCGCGGAGAAAAATCTCGTATTCCGATCGTAAACGGGAAATATGCGCCGGCCACCCTTCGCCGTCCTTCGGATGGTCAGCCACACGGGGACCCAGGTGAATCGAAATCCTTCGTCGGCAAGGGGGGAAGGGGGGGGGGGAAGTCCCCGGTATTTACGTCACACGCCTGTAACGCATATTTATTCACCCTCGCCCCCAAAAACGGATTATATACCTCCCGTTCCTCCTCTCGAGGCACGGATGCATTATTTAGAAGGACGGGACGATTGCTCGTCAGATTTTTCTGCAAACAAGATTTCTTTCTGACTTTAGTTTGCCGATTCGTTGTACAATTATTTAAACTGGATCATTCCTCGATTCGAAGCCTACTTTCAAAAGTGATCGAAGCGACACCTCAACCTCCCGTTGTATGAATTATGAAGGTAATAGAATAAAAATTTTACATTTACTCAAATACTTTGACAGTTTGCACTTACCATAGATAACAAAAAAATAAATACATAAATAAAAATACGTACCGTTACACGAAAAAGTGTACAATTAGTATTCAAAGTTTAAAAAAAAAAAAAAACAAATCTTCAAACATACTGAAAAAAAAAAATTAGAAACCTTAGCACCCTAATATGGCTTTGAAAGCTAGGCTAGCGAGTGAAACAGTATTTGGCTAACCTCATCAATTCAATTTCCGAAGAAAAGAATACTTGGACAAAAACGTATGTTACAATGAGAATCCCTTCATCGCTCGGTGCTCCGCATATGAGAAAAATTCGATCCCCTGTGGACTAATTTCGCACGATACGAAGTTAGTAAAGCTACAAGTGCGAGTAAATGTACCTAATCGTAAGATACAGATGCCTACTGAATCAAGCGTGCATGTATCGGTTAGGTATGCATTAATACAATATACAAGCTGCAGGTAGAAGGACGGAAGGCAAGGTGCGGGGAAGGAACACACGTTCTGATAATTTTATGCTACTTTATGGAAGATTCTGGTACATAAATTCGAGGCAGAGGTCGGCGGAGCGTCGGAATAACGGAAGGACGCGAGAGGACGCGGGGACGAAGGGACGGAATTACGAGCATCGCTTGCATTATTACTTCGAGCCACGTACGTGAGAGTTTTACAGGAGGAATTCTGATCTTGGAATCTTACCGCCTAACCGCCGTTACCGCGCCGTTTTTCCCGCATGCGAAACTTCGTAGAAAGCCGCAATGCTCACCTGCCGCTCTCCGCTGCACCGGAAACCTACACTTTTCACACCGGCATATTTTCACCTAGCTGAATTCACGGTGGACCCGTGAATTTTCGCGCTTCCGATGCGACGCGGTTCGATTTTTACCGTTGCGCCCCATTTTCGGTATTGCATGTTTCGACATTGCTCGGTAATAAATCATAGAAAATAACACACGGAGCACAATTTTATTACTCATTCTTCATCAATCACCTCGTAGTTCTGCTCCTGGAAATCCGTGGTTTTCTGTCAATTAACGTCCGCCAATTTTTAACACAGTACTATAAAATGCTGTAGGCCGGTACGCGGAATTCGAGCTGTTTGGAATATCAAGTGTCAAACATTCGATCGTTGGAAACTGAAATGGAAATGTATCGTATTTTCTGTCAATATTACCGATTCACCTGACCAAAAATATTTGTATATTCTTCGAAGCATATTCCAAACTCAACCAAAGATTCGGTACGACGTGTCAGCTGATTTAGAAAGTTCCTATGTATAATATACATAGATCAAGATCATGCAGCACAGCTGCGGAGACAATTGACAAGTCGAGCTTGAAACAAGGAGCTTGACTCTTCGAAAAAAATGTCATACATTATAAATATTTTTCCTCGGCATTATTCATAATTCATTAAATTTTTTCGCCAGTCCTTTTCACGGAATTACGATTGGTCCACCTTGGAGGCTGCGCGGGCGGGCGGCCGCGCGATATTGGCCAGGCTTGCAGGAGACACCGAAAGCTCGGTGGTTCGCGATTGGCGGGGGGCGGAGCCAGTCAAAGCTCTTGCGAAAGCTCTTTCGCGGCCTCCGCACCCCCCCCCCCCCTACACCCCCTCTTCACCCCCGTACGCCCCCCTTTGTCGCCCGTTCGTGTTTTCCCCGTTTTCACCCTCTCCCGCCCCGGGGAGGAAGCTTCGCCTCGCCCGATGCCGATATCATATTCGGGTAGCAGCGAGACTGTATCCTTCTTCCGATATAAAAACAACAATCGGCGATGCGACGATGACGAATAAACAAAGGGGCGAATTCGTGAATGAATAAATTGCGGAAACGAAATCACGCGTGGACGAACGCGATCGATTTTTGAAGAAAAAACAAAAAAAAAAAAAACTCGAAGAGTATGAAAAAAAAAGAAACTGCCGCGGGTCGTCTCGTTCCAATTTTTCACTCTTCGAATAATTACAATCGATGCGATTCGACGCCGCACGATGCCTGCGGATTCTCGGCTCCTCTCAGGGGACGTTTGCAAGTTGTTGCGGAACTGGCTTAGAGTTTGCGGCGACGAAGCCGTCGAAACTTTGCCCGTCGTTGAGCTCGCGGCGGCGAGGCGACGGTAAATTATTCACGATTCTGATTAATTTAGGAATACTTTGCGGGCGTTGGATGATAAAATTTGACTCCGGGGAGACGCGTGGCACGTTTGCCCGTTGGCCGCGAATATAGCGTAGCTTTCCCGCTGCTAATATATTTATTAAAAATCCTTCTACACTCCCTCGTCCCCGCCACATTTCACACGTGGCGTGTAAAATCCCGGCTTACAGCGTGGACGTAAAGACGCTCAAGAGCCTCGGTGCTTCGTTAATTAATCTTGTTCGCTCGCGAACTCTGCGGTGTATTCTACACGTTGCGCTCCCCCCCCCCCCCCCCCCTTCTCCGCCCTTAACCCACGAGCAGACCTTGCTGTCCGACGGCTTGTTGTGCGAGTCGAAAATTCACGTAGTAGCAGGTGAAATTTCGAAGATTTCTCAAAGCCACGTCTGAAAATAAAGGGACGACGAATGAAACGAAGAGAACGGATCTGCCAGTCTTCGCCCCATATTCGATTCCTGCCCGGAAGCGACTTATGTCGGTTTGACCCGATTTTGTTCCGTTTGCGTCCATGATATCCTTCGGGATATGCGGCGATAAGTCTGGGCCGTCTGTTCCTGGCATTATTCCTGAAGGATACGAGCTGGGAGTTGGGGATGAGAAACAAGAGGTCGCTACAGCGTAGCGGGTGCGTAGCTCGCAGCGATTCGTTGTATATTTATCGGGAACGAGCCTGATTCACCTCCGCATGCAGGCGAAGAAAAATCCCTCCCTTACCCGCGCTTCATTCGTCTCTCATTTCACACGCTGCTGCGATGTTAGCTGGAACGAACCGGCAAAGAGATCGCGAGACGAGCCACAAGGGAGAAAAGCACCGGGCTAATCCCCTGGTTCGATGCGGTTGACACGCCGCGGCTCTCTTCCACCACCCTATTTCCGTGGGGGGTACACGATATTACCCAGAAAACACTCCGTAATGCTCTCGCGGTAGTCGCCGAGGGAGCAACGAAAAAATAACCCAGTTTAACACGGGGAAAAACTGGCCCAAGGCGCTCGCTCCGTCTTCTCTTCATCGCTCGTACGTCGTCAACGATAATAAAGAAACCTGCCTAGTCGATGTCGGCATCCGAAAATAACGACGCACTGATTCTTCCCAAGGCGCTCCGAGACTTGAGCGGCTAATTAGCGTCAAAGGCAGCTCGAATAAAAGAAGAATATATCAATTATTCGCCAAAGCGATTCCTCGATAAAATCACAAATGGCCCGCAATTGTTTCACATAATTCAGAATACATGCAGAGATTACGCAAGGTTAATTCTTTGTGAATCCAAGTATTACCAGTTCAATACCGAAACTAAAAAAAACAGTGTAAACTATTTTTATTTTTTTCCATTACCGTCAAATCAAGGAAAAAAGAAGGGAAGGGAAAAGAGCAAATGGAGTGAAGGAAGAAAAGAAGAGTCGAATCAGCGTTCGAACCGCAGGGGATGATTTTTTTAAAGATCGGTATGATTTTCTCCTATAATAAATATATCTTTATCGCAATAGCGAACGATTTAATTGCCCGTCGTTGTATTCCCCCCACCCCTAACCGCCACCCCCCTCCTCACGTCATGTTCTCTGGGAGGCGGGGGTACACAGGCGTTGTTACCGCAATGCCCCTGGGTGTAGTACGCCTTGGCGTAGATACAGAACGACCCTAATACGGCCTGTATTATGTATTTTGGCAGACGGGTAACGCGAAGCGTATCTCCGTTTATTATACACCCTAGTGCGTGCCTAATATCAGGGAGCTTTTTGCGTCACGAGCGTGCTTGCGTGTCTATCGAGAGGCGAAGCTCGGGAATGTTGAATGACCGCTATGCCGATTCCGGATGTTCCGCTGCGGGTCATCAGCGAAAAATCCCGCGGAAGACGAACCGTATCGCTTGTTATTGTAAATATTAGGGTGTTTGAGAAGAAAATAATTTGCGATTTTACATGATGTCACCCCGTAAAAAGTTTGTTTGGATTGAAAGGAAGGTGATGGAAAATTATGAGTGTTCTACGTTACGTGAAATATTTACGCTCAGTTCGTTTTTCACTTTTATACATTTTTTTGAAATTTATTAAGTATCGTGATTAAATTTTTTTCTTATCGCCTACATCAATCACAATATCAATTTAAGTCACTGAGAAGAACCACACTTGAAATATTAAGTCTCCAGCTGATGTTTGAGAAGCATATCTGAAGATCTTTTCATTATTAATTCAATCTCATAAAATAGTTAGAATTTAATATGAACTTTTAATTCAGGAGAATAAGATTCCCGGTTGATACATCGTTGCGTTATGGATCGTGGATCTTTGTGGTTGATTATAAATGTCAGGAAAGAAATAATAATTGATGTGCTACAACGTATTTCTTCACGGGTTCCAAAAAAATGTGAAACAAAGTGAAAACTCAAACGAACGCGATCTCCCGCATAACGTGGAACGCTCATCTTTTTACAGAATCTTTATTTTGACCTGAACAAACTTTTTAGAGGGTACAACGGTGGAAAATCGCAAATTGTTTTTTTCTGAAACACTCTAATGTATGCATATCGTACCTGCAGCGTGCGAAATGTACTCTCGTGCACTGTGAGCGAAATGAATTATTCATCAAGACCATTAAGAGCTAATGTAAGTGTTTAATGTCGTTGCATCGTATGTGTGTGCTTATCATTATTATTATTATTGTAATCATTGTTATTAACAACTACCACGCGTATTATACGGGGGAAGTTGTAATAATAACCCGACATTAATTAGAGGTGTAATATTATGCACGGCGTACTAACAATATAAGTCGACGATAAATTTGCCTGCTCTTTTAACCGCCGCGGATGAAACGATCGCGAAACCACCGTCAGCCAATTTTCTTCGAGCTTTCACGTTCGGTCAAGATTTTTCCGAACTCGGAAATTCCTTTCAACGTCTTTTTCATCGTCCCATTTGCTCTCGCCTCCCTACAGCTGCTGATGCATCTGAGCAGGAGCGAGAAATCGTTTAGCTGCATTACTCGGAAAAGTCACAAGCTGTAGGGAGGCCTTCAATCCCGTAATGGGCCGAAGAAAAACGGATTAAAAATCTAATGCCCATCCCTCCGGGCAGCCTGGCGAACCAACCTTAAACACGAGGAAATGCAATCGAGACATGTTTTCGCCACGAGGGAAACTCGATGGGATCGATAAACAGGTGTGAGTGCGACCTCTTTCTTATACGTTGGAAAAACTCGAGACTTTTCCATGCGGTACGTTGCATTGAACTTGCAATTGAAGAGGTTTTATCCTTTGAGGCTGCGAAAGAGTTCTATGAAATTATTTCCACACTTATGAAGCGCTTTATGGATCATCGATAAGTATAGCACGTTGAATTAGTGGAGCATCGTTATTCACTGCGTTTAATTTTAAGGTTATAACAATGGTTGATCGAAAATTTTTCCAATCTTATGAGAACAGAGGAGATTGCCGTGGAAAATTATTCGAAAAAAAATTAAAATTTTCCAGATTGTTCAAACGATTCGCACTGAGTAAATTTTCTATCCGTAATAAAACTGCAGCGAATTGACTGTGCATGAGAATTCGTGTTTAGAAAAATTCTCGAAATCAGCTAATCGCGCTGTGGAATCGTCTCAAAAAAATTCCCTGTCTAATACCGCCGCTTTCAGTCCGAAGTTTACTTATTTTCCGAGAGAAGCGATCTGCTTAAAAAATATTGAAGGCAGTAAATTGAAAAAATAACCCGGCTCACCGAATCCCGAGAGGAACAAGCCGGACAAATAAAAGTAGGAACACGATCATGTTCAGTGTTATCATACGTGACATGGGAAATCGAATTCGGCATCTGTTGAAGAATTTGAAAAGAACAAAAACGGTGTCCAAGCTAAATAATGGAAGGGCATCCGGGCGTTGTTTCGCCCGGAGTTGCACGGATCAGAGAAGCACGCCGGAAGCGTTGCGTGATCAAAGCGAGGGCGGAAGGGGGGTAAGTTTTTGAGGGTTGGCCTGGACCGAGGGACGGATGCTCTTTGTTCTATTTTGGTTTTCTTTCAACTGTGAACTCCCGTCGAACCTGTAACTCGTAGCCGGCACTTGATCCATCCCCCCATTTATCCACTTTACTAAATTCTGCCAATCCATCCTGCGGCTTGATTCCTGAAATACCGCGAAAGCCACCAGATATTCCCCGCCCCTGATCCTCGACGGCTTCGAATTCCTCCACGCGTGTCTATTCGCTCGGGCGACGAGATAAATATTACATCCCGAAATTCTGACAGGCTTGCCAACTGATGGACAAAATTGATTTTGTTTTCTTTCCTTTTTTTTTCATTCCCTTTATTTTGATCAAAATAAAGTATCTCCGGGTTTCAAGGCTGAACAACCAGATCATATCATTCGTAACTAAAACGACAGATCCGAACAAGGAAAAAGATGGTGATACGAACGCAGAGCGCACGTATCGTCAATGTACCTTGGGAAAAAAATATGAGCCGTAAAGCAATCTACCTGCCGCCAATTTTCACCCTCCTTCATTTCCTCCCGGGTTGAGGCTGCACGACGAAATCATCAAACTTTTCTTACAGATATTACTGCGCAGCTTCAACAGGTTGAAAGAAAACTTGGGCGGTTTTCTCCGGGGGGTGTAAAAGGTGCCCAACCCTTCAGGTATGCACAAGGTGTCCGTAAAGTGGGTATGGAATTTTAAAATACCCTGTTGAGTGAGCTTAAAATTTCAGGCGAAGCGGCGCTACGTCGTCGAGCAATTTTTCACGGTAATTAGAATCTTGTCGTTTGACAAATTGACTTCCACCCCCCCACGAGCCAGTCTAAATTTATCATTTCTCACCGCAGTTCGTTGCAGCGATTGAAAATTCGCAGAATCCCTCCCTTTTCGGTAATTCCCTCGCGGTTTTACGCGAGATGAAACACATTTTGCCGACTCGCTTCGGCATCTGCAAGGGATCCGGTTCCCGGTGGCGGATCTTGGGGTGATTTTCGCCCTCTGCCAGACGGGGCAGCCTAGCTGTTTATTACCGTCCCGAGTTTCTCTATTTCTGTATCAGAGTTGTTGTTATATCTCGCGTTGTCCGCCGTGCGGAGAGGCACTTAACCCAATTAGCACGTCGCAGGCTCTTGCACCCCCGCCTCATCCCCCGAACGAACAAACGAACGAACGAACGAACGAACGAACGAACCAACGAACCGACCAACCTATAAACGAGCCGAGTGGATAAGCGGAGTCGGGTTAATTTAATTAATTTCAAAAAGACCACACTCGCCAGAATGAAATTATAATAACCGTAAGGGTTGCGCGAGCCTCCGAGAGCCGTTTCCACGTGGCCGGGAGTGTTTTTTTCACAAGTTACAGCGCCGTGCCAACGGATGACGGAGAGATCGCTCCGTTCTTGCGTCATTTCCGCCAAACGGTCCGAAGAACGATCCACGAGCCACCGCTGCCACCAGGAGAATTGAAAGTGGCCGAAGCTCCAGTGTCCCGTCATTTAGGGAGCTTGGGCCCCGTCGACCTGACTTGCGACGGCACGCGCCTCCTCGTCCTTTTCTCTCTCTCTCTTATTGGCTTCCCGAACACCGTCAGCACGTCTCAAGTTCACCGCAAATTAATTCCTTCGAAACACTGCCGGGAAGAACGCTGTCGCTAATTTTATAAGCCGCACGGATATGAGCAATCGAGTCCCGCCCTCGATCGATCTTCTTCGGTTTCAGAGGATCCTTGAACACGTGGTTCGGGAACTATAGTTTAAGCTAGGAGCCTCGGGGCTCGGGAAACTCGCTTCACATTTGCCCAACTTTTTAAATTTCCGGTACCGGATTGCTCGATCGTTCTCTGCTCGTTTTCTCTCTTTCGGAATTTATTTTCAGCCGTTCCTACTCTCCTCCTCACCCTCGGCGATCGAAGTCGAGTCATGCAGATCCCGAGGGGTCGGATTTCCGTACTCGGCGTGTTAGTCGCGGAATTTCGGAGACACGCGTCACCCCGCGCACCTTTCATTCTCGGGAATCATGTCTTAAGGGCGTCCTTTGTCAACCGAGGAGAGTTCACCGCTTCTACAACTTCCGCTTCCTTCCTTCCTTCCTTCCTTCCTTTCTCTCTTTGTCCCACTTTTTCTCCATCGTTTTCACCTGTGTAATCCTGTATAGGCGCGTGCCAGTCGGAGGAAAAAAGAAAGGAATTCAGCTCCTCGACGTCGGCTGCCGCTTGACGTTTAATAATAGCCTTACCGATTCCGCGCGTCATGAGAAGTTGTATCGTTCTCCGCGACGGGTTTGATGGCTTCGCAATTTAAAACTTGGACAGTTCTTAATTCGTTCCAGCTCCCGCTGCTAGAGCGGGAAAATCGATCGGGTCGCTTAACGGCCTCGTAAAAAAAAGGGAGAATAATGTACCCCGACTTGTACAGGTATTTCCACGATCCGGACTCGCGTGGATATAATTTACACTTCAAAGCCCATCCGCCGTACGTATATGAGTCTGTATAACATCGCCTCATGAATGGGTAATAAGATCGCGTTATTAGAATATTCCCTTTACAAGCACCCCCCCCCCCCCCCCCGCAGCTTTTTGAAAAAACAATTCTCACCCCCGAAGCTTTAACCGAAGTGCAAGTAAGATTCCTGCGAGAAAATGAAAAATGCAACCGCTCAAATGGAATCCTTAATCCTGCCGTTAATGGCGATCGAGCCGCTCTGAACGGGGTACAAAGCATAGCCGCGGGGGTTCGGAGGTGGAGGGAGGGTGTTGCCTCGGTCCAATTTCCACCGTTGAGCGAAGCGCGCAGCCACGTTTTCCTTTAATTACAAAACGCATTTCTAAATTGCCTGTAATTCTTTTTTTCTCCGTTTCCCACTTTTGTATTCCAGATCCGAGCTCGGGAAGCTCGGAGAACGTGGAGGGGGGAGGAAAAAAGAGGAGAACGAGGTCGCCGAAAAACCAATTCATACATTAACCTTTTCACTCCCCCCGGCGCGTACCAGGCGTGTTGTCCCTCGGCTCGTTTTCGCCCCGTAAAACATTTTCGAATCAATTTTACCATTTTTATATGCTCCCACGGTGGGTGGATATTTGAATTCGATGGACCGAGACGCTCCGCGAACTCCACATCCTGCAGGAACGACGCCGCGCGCCTTCAGGATAATGGAATTCCACATCCTCGCCGCCCCCCCCCCCCCCCCCCCTCTCCGAATTGGGGCTAAGATTAAAGCCTGCCACGGCTGAGCGAATCAATCTCGTCGGATTCTCCCAATGGGCGAGAGACCCCACCACTCCCCACTCCCCTTATTTCATTCTCCTAGCTTCGCTCTCGTCACTCTTTTTCAGACCGTACGTTACGCCGCCAGGCCTCAACTGTATTTTCCATCCCGTATTTAGTGCCCCAGAGTACCTACCCTGTTCCAATCTCCAGATCAGGATGATCGAGTTTAAGGTTAACTTTGAGAGAGAATGTTCTTCCATCGTGCAAGCGCGCGGTCGGAGCTCGGAATCGTCATCTCCACCTCTCATCTTCGCCTCACTTTTACTCGAGCTGTCGCGGCGGATCCGGACTCGGTTCTTATCGAGTCACGAAACACGAAACAGCTCGTCTCGACTTCTTGTATCGTTTTGCGGAGGGTGGAAAAGACGCCAGGCTTCCGACGGAGGGCAGGAAAAGAACAAACGAACGAACTAACGGGGTTGCTTTTAAACTGCGAAACGGATAAGGTGAGAAGAAAAGGGTGGCGGGCCACACCGAGACACCCTAAAGCGGGACTCTTCGGTCCTCCACCAAAACGCGTCATCCCCCAAAGCAACTCGACTCGAAAGTCCGTAGGAACCCGGTGTTTCGTTTCCTTCTTTTCTCCCACCGTCGCATATAATCTCTCACCTGAGTGGTACGTATTTTTCTAACCTTTAACCCCCCTGAGATTCCTCTCTCGCTTCGCTGTCCACTCGTTCTTTCGTACGAAACGACCAACAAAATGAAGGGATGAAGCTTGTCCGGGTCGTTTTGACTTAGCTGCTTCTATGTACCTACGTGCGGGTCGCTGTAAGCGCGGGAAATGATCAAACATGAAATGGTTTCTGGGGTTGACGTACGCGAAGGGGTTGCTCGAGATAGCACCGGACGGAAATGGGGCTCGTATTAGTTGATATATCCGTTCAATAAGCCACCCGCTCTCTGTGGCGCTGGAGTACTTTAATATCGATGGGATACAGAGGGGTGAGGGAAATCGGCTCGGGGATGGGATCGGGAACGAGCGGCAACGGTAAAAGGCACGCCGGAAGTTCCGCCGCTCGTTCGTTTCGCTCGCGTTTTTTATTTTTTTTTATTTATTTTTTTATTTTTTTTTTGTATGTATTATTTTTCCTTTTCTCCTTCTCTCCCTTCTCCTTCCGGTAGGTATACGGGAATTTTGCTATTCGACACCGAGGACCCGCGAAATTCACCGCGTGACTCCAACGTCTAAGATCGGAATTCGTTGTGAGAGTTATTTTTCAATCACGTCACTCATTCGCAAAGTTATCACGCTTCTGGGGTGCGAACACGAGTTCTTTCCTGAAAAAAGCAAACCTCGAGAACTGCACCTGCTCCCATCACCGGGAATGCCGAGGGTGCGAATAAATATTAAAAGGAATTTCTTTTTTTTCATAACGAAACGAGGGGAGTGAAATATCGGGATTTTCGTGGTTTCCCGATTCTTTTCATCTCCCCGTCGCGCCTTCGACCTGCGATGCTCCGATTCCGCCTCACCCGCAATTGGCTGCAACCCCGAGTGAGAAACTAATAACTCTTGTATCAACACGATAACGTGGAAATCCGTCTCCGTAAACAACTCAAAATTTTCGCACCACCGCCCGCAACAAGCACCTCGAGCGTCTTTCGAGGGGTTCAAACGAAATAATAAATGAAAGGCTTCGACCCCTCGGGGCGTCCGGCGGCCGGCGTAACGCACAAGGCGAGTTAACACGCGTCCGGCAAAGCCCAAAACGGGCTGAAAACGGTGGCGTGGTCGTAAAGACTTCATTAGGTCTGGTTAGCCTAATGGGCAAAGATAAGGGCGGCCGGTGCGTATATGCCATTAAGTTGTACGTTGTCAGCGAGGAGCGGGCATTAAAGAACCACCCCCGGCGGCGGCGCCTACCCGAGTCAACTCCTCGCTCGATTTCAGCATCACCCTATATTCAGACCCTGCAACGCCGCTGCCTAACGCTAACGGACAATTCGAGTATCAGTCAGCTCATTTTTGCACACTTTTGCATCTCACCCTTGGTGATAGCGATTTGTAACGTTTGCTCATTTTGTCCATTACTGTTTTTGAACGTTAGCCGACGCGTTTTGAATAGTTTATTGGCAAATCGATTCATTACCTGCAAATGTCGGAAATACCATTTATAGTCACATCCTGATCAATTTCTTCCTACTGTGTTAAACATTAGTTATTACTACTCATTGACATGTTCAGTAAACCGTGATTTATTATCCAATTACGTATCGTTTTTCTGAGGTATTATTATTGAGCAAATAATGCATTATTAAGACTTCCTTTTGAAGAATTTTTTTTTATTATTCCGAAGCAGGCACGGTGTTGGCTTTGAGCACGCACTTCGAATGCCTTGAATGCCTACTATTATAGGGTAACATTTGACAATGTTTTTCTGAATGGCCTACCCCTGTTTCAGAGTTAGCTAATACTTGAATGTCTCCCAAATACAGCTCGGATAGATGGCTAAAAAGAGTGAGTGGGATTTAGCGCGGAATGGAAACACCCACGCGTGCACGAAAACGTGGTTCCGTTTCGGTTTCGAAAATCAGTGGCAGGCACGTCAAGGAACCGAAATTGAGATGTATCAATTGCCAAGGACTCGAGTTACACAGCCTAGGCTCACATCGTTACGTAAGATTATTCCACCCCTGAATTCCGTCGAGGTCGAAAATACCTCGTCGTCCACGGGTGTGTAATATAGGCAGAGGGGATCATTTCGAACACGAGCGAGTGGTAGCTCGGGGTCATTACTGTAGCAGAAACGACAACGTATCCGCCTACCTGGCTGGTTACCTTTACCTTCTTCCCAGAAGAGGAAACAATAACAGACCAAAGGACGGAAGAGAGAAAGAAGAGAGGAAGCCCCGGGGGTCGTGCCACGACGAAAACACGAGACCTCGTTATTATACCGCCGCTCGACGGCCAATCGCAGAAGCTGATATCGGTGTTGCGGGCACGACGAGGCGTATCGATGATCAGGCAATAGCCTCCGGGAGCTTTCGTAGTCGACAACAAAATTCAGCCCGTGTTTCGATAATGCATGTTCTCTGGCTGATCCGACGTGTCCCTCGTTATCGACGTTTCGTGTTTGTTCCTTAACATCGGATCCGAGCAGTCGTATCGAGGTTACTCCGTTTCCGGTCAAAGCAGAGTCGCGTTGGCGGAGAGAGACGTTGTCAACGTCTAATTGCATCGGGATGACGGAGGATGAATTTCACGTGACGCACCGGAGCAATACGAGTACAAACCGTCAACAATCGCGACTCGAAAGTTGGGCCAGGTCAACCTGGGACGGAATTTGAGAAGCGAGGATGCTTCGGATTGTTCAGAGCTGGTTAGTCACGAGCGAAACCCGCACGGCGATGTTCGAACGCTGCTGAAACGTCTTTGTCCGTCTAATATTAAACCGCGTAATTGAACCGGCGACATCCCGAAGCTTGAACACTCCGCGAGACTCTCCTTTATTCTTTCCCGGGTGAAAGGATCAAGGATGAAGGGACGTCGGCGGGGGAAAGGAAGAACGGAAGAATGGAAGTCGGCGACACGCTGCCCTTCTTTCCGGAAAATTCACTCGCTTAACGACGAACAATACCCCTCAAACTTTTCATCTCGCGATACGGAGGATTTTCAACACGCGCCGCAGGACATTTGATTAAAAACGCGGAGGTGGAATTTTGTTTCATCCGAGTCTAACGGCTTGTTAATATTTCTTTAACCACGACTCAATACTCGGATTACACGATTCGAAATTTTGGAACTCGTTCGAACTGCTCGACTCACTTTTCCTTTGTAATTCAGATTCGTCGACTCGAATTTAGGCCTTATTTACACGTTAAGCCTGGAAGTTTCCGAAAATTCCAGACCGAAATTGAACCTCCCAATCCTCACATCCAAGCCGCACTCAACGAAAGGTCAGATCTCCGGAACTCGAGAAAAGAAAACCCCAAGTACTAATCGAAGTCTAGCCTTAAATAAGTCTCAATTTTGGTCTTCATATTGAAAGCTCAAGTATCGGAATCGGGACTTATGGGCAGTTTTGAGGTTTGAAAGAGGTCTTTTCTCATTTAGGATTTCTTCATCTGAGACGGTCTCACGTACATATAAGTCTAAGAAGACCTCAACATTTTCTTAAGATCCAAATGATGCCTACAATTTTGTCTCGAGAAGGAAGTCCCAAAAAAATCAATTAATCTTGTAGGACGAACAACGAGCAGCGCTGGTGGGTCCGATTTGGAAGAATTCATAAGCCTCGCCTCCGGGTGGTTGGTTATCCTGCCTTTGGGGCCCGGCATGACGACCACTCACTTACCACCGCTGGCCCAAGGTGCCGTATATCCACGCGATCGTAAATATCGGCCACCTCGCCTCGACGCCTCGACGCCTCGCTCGCTGAGTAGATGGCGGAAATATCGTTCCCATCGGACGGGGTGGATTAGATCGGACGAAAGTAGATATTATTCATCTCTTCAAGGTTATTTCTTTCCTCTCAGAGGCCCCGACAGACACCTGAGAAACGAGGATGATCACCGGACGCCTCAGAATCCGAGATGTCTGCGGTCCGAATCGCAATCTCGTCGATTTAATGATAATGGGTGTAGGAGACGAAAACTGGGATTCTAGATTGCGTCTGCACGGCTCTGCCTGAGGAATTATTCACCAAAACGCGGATTTTCAAAACGATTAAAAGCACACGGTTCGAACGTTTTATCGTCAATCGTGGCGAAGTGGAGAAACTTTTGGCTAGGTCTGTACGATCCTGCGGGAGGTAATTAGTCGCTGAGCGATCAATTGTCGCGTCGAGGTTGAGGTGGCTTTCGAATTTAGTGCAGAGGTAGGTACGCATACTTCTACGGAACTTTATCAACACGAGATCTTCGAATTCCGAACGTCCCGGTATATCTGATGTCCCGCCGTAGGGCTTGATCCGTTAAATTTAGCCTACATCAAAGTTGCCCGAAGCAGCCAGTCGTCTGACTGTTACGCGCCGCATAATTAATCGCTCTTATTGAACGACCAGAATTTTACAACGCGAGGTCTCTATCAATTATACGAAAGCCTCCCCTTCCGCTATCTGATGTTGTAACGTTTAATCCACGAATCGGGTTACCCCCCGAACCTGGCGACTCAACGTTACCCTGAAATTAACTTGGTACGGTGATTAATCTACTCTTGGAATACGGTTAACGAGAAAAGAATAATTAAAAAAAAAAAAATGACAAATGTTTAAAAGTTTCCCAATCGTTCGAACCGCGTTCAGCCTCCGAGGTACAAAAAGCCCGGCTTCTGAACCGTGCTCGAACGTCACGCCGATGCGACGATGATCGGCCGAAGGATCGGGGACACATTTAGGTCACGTTTCGGGCTAATCCCATGAATCAATCTGGAATCGGGGTCACGGAATCTGCCCCCAAGCAGAGTCCGAAATCTCGACGTAGCTCCGGACTAAAAATCCGTAATTATTTATCCATTCCGGTACGGCGGCAAGGGACGCGGGGCTTGTAAGTACGGGGTAACGATCGAGGTCGGGTCAGCCCACCTTGGCACGGGCATCGCAGACTCCAGGGACTCCGAGAGGCCGAGAAGTTGTCCCCGACCCCGAGACTCCGGTGCCTCTGGGAGAGCCAACTTAAATTTCCGGATTTCGACGCCGCCACGTCGCCTGAATATCTATGCACGCATCGCCTATGCGTGCACGGATTGACGGGGAGGAAATACGCTGCGGCCAACGATCGGAATACGCGTGAATATTAATCCGATTCTTCTTTCTTCCTCTCTCATTCTATCACTTATTGCACTCACAGTCCTGTTGGGAGAGAAATATTCGGATGGAGTAGGTCGGATAACCGCGAGGATCAGAGGTGAAGAATTTAAAAACACAGGGAGAATGAGAGAAGGATGATTAGGGATGCATGGAACGTACAGTCTAGTCGAAAGAAAAGTTTCATACGTGATAGCTGAGTCAACCGAGTTGCGTTTAATTAACACAGTATATGTACCTACCATTCACACAGAAGTAAAATTGATAATCGTTGAACTGTAATGTTTCAGAAGAATCGGATTACTTTAATTTACATTTTATTCTTCAGTGCTGGGTTTGAATTCATGCAATAGTTTTGAACATTTTATTTCTACGCAAGTTGGAATTAATCCTTTTAATTGAACTCAACCAGATTACACCTTTGTAAGTACCTTTCGGACATTTTCTTCTCGTTTTTCTTCGACGCTTTCGCTAACTTTAAACGAGTGAGATAAAAAAGAACTCGAGCGGCGGCGAATCAGGCATAATTTACGTTAAAAATTCTTTGAAGTCGTCCGAAACGAAAGTGAACCTACAATATTTAATTTCTTGACTAAATTCGAAAGGTGATGAAAGATTGCGTAAGGCATCAGCAGAGATGAAATCGGAGAGTGCAGACAACCGTGTGCAGATCGCCAAGGGTCGCAAGTTATCCCTCAGCTTAACCATAGAACGGTAACAAGGTTTGATGAAACACTCCCGCGAATTTGAATTTTCCGCCGCAAGAGAACAGCTTCCGTTTTGAAACTTACCCAAAAAATCTTTTAGTCCATGTGATTCTTTATTAAAAAACTAAGAAAATGAGACCATACATGGAATTTACAATATTGGCGCGTATTTTCACCCCCTGTTACCGAAATAAGTAGAAAAAAAAAAAAAAAAAAAAAACTAACGTTACCGTTCTACAGTCGAGGGTGAGAATTTTCCGGGATTCCGGCGGCTGCAGTTCGGTGAAAATGCAGGATAAAAACGGGGAGTTGTACGAAGTACGAAGTGGTCCGCATGAATATATTAATAATAGCCGCAAGTTCTGCAGCCCTCGGTTGACTTTATTCGCCCGTATTATTAGCGGCGGTAATTACCCGCCAGCCCCGTTTCTCGGGTGTAAGGGCGCGGGTATTTGTTATAGAACCGGAGGATCGCGGCTCCGCGGCTCCGTCGCGTGCCGGTCGACAATATGCCGTGGCCGTTTTTAAAGTTGAGAGGAACGAACGAACGAATGAACGTGTGTAGCGGCGCCCGCAGGACGGCGTAGGTACGTACCTACCTACCTCCCTACCTACCTCGGCTGCGTGACTATTTTTCGAAGTAATAAGCGCCGGGTGATAAATAGCGCGGAGGTAACCCGCGGTCGCGGTGATTTGTCGCAGTGGATATGAGCGAGATCCGCCGCTCCCGCGCGGGACGCAATATTATTTTAAACAATGATATAAGGGGGACGCGTGCACGGCGCCGCAGAATCTCCGTCTGGCGAAAGGACCGCGTGGCGTCGAAATGAAAACCGCTGCAGGCGTGCACGGAATCGCAACCCGCGCGCACTCGGTGCACCTCAAACACCAAATGGCGAAGAAAACGGTCTCGTTCACCCAAAGAAACCTGGGAGCTTCGCCGTTCATTTTTATTCAGGGCAATTTTTTCAAAATTCTTCGGTTCCCTTGGAAACGTCAGCTTTATTGAAAGCTTCATTGGTCACGGGAAGTCGAACGGTAAACATTCAAACTTTATATTTATTTATAAAACTTGTTCGAACCTCTAAACCCTCTATTCCTTTGTACTTCTATGGCTCGAACTTAGGTCTCATTTATACCCTCAAGATCTCCACATATCAGTTTGACTCAACAGAGTCTCAAAGTTCTCGAAACTTCTAGGTCGAAATCGAACCTCGAGATCTTCACATCTCAGTCACACTCGATAAAAGCTCGATTCTCCGGAAATTAGGCGAGGAAAAAAACATGTAAAATTAATCGAAAATTAAACATTTATAACTGAGACTTCCGAGGATCAAATGAATTCCAACGTTAGATCCCATTGGAACCTCAATCAGAATCGACGCAAGCCTAGAAGACTTCGAAATTTTGTTGAAGTGAAAATGAGATCTAAAACGCCGTCTCGGGACAAACGATGTAGTTTCTTTTGTATATAAAAAAAGAAAAGAACTCAGTAACCAGGCAATTCGAGTATCTGCAATTTCAAAAAGCTCGCGGTAAGCGATTTCACCTACCGGACCTTTTAACGAGTGTTTCACGAGTTACTTCTTGGGTATTCTTTGGTGCAGCAGGAGGAAGAAGTTGTTCCAAGAGTTGCACTGTATAGGTAGTCCAGGTTCGTTGTATAATGCAGAATATTTTTCAGTGTTCCTTTTTCCGGAGTCTTCTCTTACATGCAATGTACTTCCTTGTACATAATTTTGAATACGTATTACCCGAGCACTCCCCTGGCTCTCGAAAAATTATCCGCCACCCTTCCTCGCTCTTCTATCGTGTCTATCCGTATTTTTTCATCGCTTTTTCCATCTCTTGTTACCGTGTTCATTTTTTTGCCACCTCCTTCGCCCGCTTTCCGTTTTGTTCATTTTTCTCCCTAGCTTCCGGCCACTTTCTTTCCCCGTTTCCTACTCCGCCCGTGCAGCCACCGGCGACGTTGGCGACGGTTCAACCAAGTTATGTACATGTATTATTAAGAAGCTGCGCTTGGCGGTCGCCCAGAAACCGGCGTCATCTTTGAGCCGCGGGGCAGTCGTTCACCAGGTAAAAAGCTCGCGAATGGCAACCGCTGAACCCTGCAGAAGTCGCCCTGACGGACGCGGGGTTAACAAGCTTCGGCTATTCCGCGGCCCGGATCGTAATTAGTGATCGAATTTAATTGTCGTCATCCTCGCTGCACACGCGCGCTCAATTACGGTGCGGCTAATTACGATCGAGGGTCAAAACCGATACCGAACGCCCAAAACACCGTATTTTCTCCTCGTGAAATGGCGTAACCGTGTCTGAGCCGTCAAGTCCGTTGAACGTCGATTCGAATTTGCGAAACGCGTTGAAAAATTCATTCGACACAGATTTTTTCAATACCGAATCACTGTGCTTTGCGTTTCGTTGAGCAAACCTTTTTGTAAAACGGAAATGATTGGTCAAATATAAGTAGGAATCTAGTATATACCGTCCAGCGAAATACTTGTACAAAAACGCGAAACATGTTGGGCGGGGAAATGCCTTTCACGTTTGTATCATGATCGAAAATATTTCGTACCGTCGCAGTTACTTGAATTAAAACAAACGCTGTACCCTGTACTTATCCACCTTGCAAACCTTTCATTGTAATGACGAAATTACTCTCGGTAATTAATGAAAACTCATTATCATACTCCGGTGTTAAAGCTTCGGAATTACCCATGACAAAAACCAACCAAACGAGATTATAAATAAGAAATGAATACAAAGCCTACGTTATATTTAATAAAGAGATCGGAGCAATCTCTCATTACGGTAAAAATAACAGACGGTATTAAAATAACCTGTAAAAAATTTACCGTTGGATACCCTGCAGCATACTTCGTGCTTATAATGGAAAAAAATTATTCTCTAATTTTATGCGTGTGTAAGTAATATCCATACATGAAATAGGAATGCTAAGATTGAATCATAAACCGTATAAAAGCAATTTTTTCCCCATTAGGCGGTTTCAGTAACCGCACGTATGAAGTAAAATCAATGGCCATACATCATCGCGTTGAACCACCTTGTCGCGCGCGTGTTATACGGTGAATAGAAAACAAGTTGAATTAGGACTCGTCGACTTGGGAGAAATTTTATCAAATTGTAAAAAGTGATTTATTTTTACAAAACAATTGTCCGTTCGTTCGTTATCATGGCACAGCTTATACGCATCGATTGGTTTTATTTCGACCTCTATTTCCTGACCGTACGGAGTGGTGGCTGTACGACGTACACGTCGATTGACTGCGAACCCGGCTAGGGTGAGGAGAACCGACAGACTGCCAACAACCTTCCCAACCCCCTGTATAACATAACAAACTGTGTATGGCCGAACGTACTCTGGCCTCGTTCCACGTCTGCAGCCGCACGGAAGTCTTGACCGGATGCGAACAGATGAGCTCCGCGCGCGTGACTTACTTGAAATCGTGGCAAATTGACTTTATCGGCGGTTACAAGGCAGCGTGTGGTCGGGTCCGACCCTCCGAACCTGCCCAGCCTCTCCCCACACCCTGATTTCGTAAATAAACCCGGCAAGCTTCGGGGGATGATTTCGTGAAATGTTCGTTGGTATCTTTTTTGGAAATTACGGATCCTGTAATTCCGACTTATGCACGAACGGGCGCAGCACGAATGGATTATATCGCAGCGGGAAAAGTTCTGAATCTGCGTCTGTTTGTTTGTTCATCGTAGTTTTTCGTCCCTCCCTCGAATTCGTGAAAAATCCTAGAATTTGATCCACCCAAAAACAAGATTGAAGAAACTGATACCGCGACTTTGTGAGCAACTTCTAATGGTCGGAACCAAACAGGAGAATTATGGTTCAAGAGTACCTTCGAAATTTGGGCATCGGCTTGATCAAAGGGGCTAATTGTAAGCTTTCTCGGCTCGCAGCTGCGATAGAGTCGGAGAAATTCAGCCTGCTCACGCCTACACCGCCTCATTCCTCGCTTGATAATTGTCACGCAACAGGGGGCGGGGGGGGGGGGGGGGGGGGAGGGGGGGAGGGGAGAAGAGCCAAAGAGAAAGAAAAAACAACGACGAGACGAAGAAGAAAAACACTAACTAAACAAGAAAAAAAGTAAAATCCGTCTGTTGTTGGCGACCCCGAAGGCTCTCCTTTTTACCCAGCCTCGGGTTGCCCTCGGCATTACGCCGAATTACGAAATTAAGCCGCGAACATGGCCCGGCTAAAATGCAAAGCGCGCCGGGAGGCCATCACCGTCCGCGCTTTTAAAATTACACACGCTCAGCGAGTCTGAAAGTTTGTTTCAAGTTTCCTGCCGGGCTGGTCATCCGGACGACGTTGGCTAATACGCCTCAGGTTTTACATTTCGCGTCTCTTCTTTCACCTAATTCCACCCTGCCCTTTGACCTGCGGAGTTGCAGACCTTCGAGTCGTCCGATTGTTCGACGACGACGTCGATTCTCGGTGTTTGATCGGTGTGGGTACGGAGATTCGACGATCAGAATTGCAATCTTTCTGAAACTAATCCAAAATCTACTGCAGTTTACGGCCTGTGTGGGTAAACCATTTTTACCTTTGCCCCCGCCACTCTTGGAGCAGAAACGAATCCCTGAATGCGTTTAGGTTTCGTTTTTTTACTTCCCATTTTGTGAATAACTCTCTCTCAACGAGCGGCGTTGTGTTTTCAATCGCGGGGATAACATCAAGAGCATAAAAGCCCACGGTGGGTTTTGATGATTGCATCGAATTCCGAACATCAGCTGATAGCTTTTGTGGGACAGTGATTAAAATGTTCTCTTTTCCGGTTGTCGTTCAAAATCGGAACAACTTTTCACGTCGATAATTGACGTTGAATACGGAATTATTTTTTCCACTATATGCTTGGGAAATTGAACTTTCGAAGCCTGTGGAACGTGCGTAAAGTGCCCCATTTCCAAACAGCGCGGTAATACAACTCTGGCGCATGCGCTTAGCTGAAATTCTCAATTTTAATCACTAGTGCTTTCTTGCAGGCGCACGCGCACTTTCCGATAACTTATTTTTATGCACAGAACTTACGCACCGTCTGTGACGTCATTGAGCTTGTTTCAACCTCAGGCTTGCGCGTTCAGGTTAGGTTATCAGGAAACTTCTAAATGATTGTAAAACATTCGTTTGCTTCTCTGGTCTTTTTGGCCTTTTCATACTCGTCGGAAACCCTCCCACTTTCCGCACTTGTAACACACTATACATATAGATGTACCACTTTCTTTCTCAATCTACGCATGAACTATAAACCACTCACGCGGTTTAAAGATCGGGAATTATTCGCAGGGCGGGTGAAACGTCAAGTCTTTATCGCACACCTTGTTCTCGTACATAATTCCATTCAGGGCATTTTCTCGGTTCAGATTTCGCGGCGCAAGGTGCAGCAGCAGCGGCACACGCAGTGCAGCAGTGGTACGAGGCAATGTGATATTTCCATCAGGGAGCAGGTTATAAGTCACACAAGTAACACAGCAAGAGGTGTATGGAACGGGCGGCGAGTGCAGCAATTTATTAAGAAATATGCTAATGGAGAAACGGGAGAAAGATCTGTAATTAACTCGCGGGCAATACGTGCCATGGCTAACTGAATAATTCAGTCCAACCCTGCAGCGAGTTTCCCCGTAGCTGCAGTTCCCGGTTCCCGGTCCCCGATTCCCACCTCGCGATGCGGGGCAGGGCGGATGGATCCTTGTCGGGTCACGAGCTGGCCGGGTGCGTTTTGCGGCCGTGTCGCCGCGTGACGCGCGCCCCTTTTTCTCCGCGTCGCGGCGGCGTCGTAATTTATTTATTTCTCCCTCTTCCGCCGTTGCTTGTACCACTGTTATCCTTATCGCCCGTAGGTGTATTAACGGCGTTATACCCCTAGTCATCGGCCACCCGGGGTATAAAAGTACCTCAAAGAATGCGAAAGGAGCAGCCTATAAGCTTGATATTGCACGTAAGAACAAACAGTGCATAAGGAAATTCGCCCTGCAGTTCGACAGATTTTTTAGCCAATATTTAACCTTCGGCTTTCTCGAATTGTCGCTGGTTCTGTTGGAGTGGAAAAAGGCAACGGAAAAACGAAGAAAGATTAGAGGGTGCCAAGGGCCGCCGATGCAGGGGCATCAAGTAATACTAACCGAGACAGCAGACTATTTTTCTCCCTCCTGTCTCCGGCGCATCGTTTCCCCCATCAATTCCCTCTGATCTCTCTATCCGTCAACGTAGGCTGTGTACAGGTTGTATATATCTGCTCCCTTGCATCCCACCCTCTCGCCTTGTGTCCCTTTGTTTCTTTTCTTTCCTTTTTTTTTTTTTTTTGCACACTTTCCTCGGGCTATCAGTCTGCGAGACATCGAAGGATTAAAGAAGCGTTTCGATTGGCTTTTAACAATGGAAGTTTGAAACGAGCAACTGAATACGACGTAAATTCTTTCTACTTGCTTTAATACCCCCTTTCGATAAAGATGGGAACTCCAGTAACCTTAAGCTGTACGTAACAGCGGTGCAGCTCGGTAACAAACGGTTAAAGTAAGTAAATTCTGATGAAAGGACTCGTAACATCCTTCTCCGGGATAGCTAAATTATTACTTTCCTTCAAGCCGAAACGAGGTGGATGAATTAGGGGATGCGTAACGATGACACGAATGCGCGTTGTGTTCGTTCGCGCAGACGCAGGTCACGAGAAAAGGCGCGGCGTCTACCTGTCACCCAGACGTCGCGACGCGTCGCGCAATCATTAATTATAATAAACCGGGACTCGGGGCACGAGAAGCTCTCACCTTCGGGCTAGACGCCGTTTCCGCCAAAGTCTAATAATTATATCGCTTACTTAAGAAGTTTGTCGGGGCAGCGAGGAGTCTGCCTCCAGGGCGGAAGATGAAGAGGTTGGGAGGGCGAAGGCACTTTGTTGGAATTTTTATTCCTTATTTTCATTTGATTTTTTTATTTCTTTATTTTTTTTCCTACTTCGTACTCATTCCGTATTGTCTCATCTCTTCACTTGTAACGAGTGAATTTTTCTGCGCGTTCCGAATAAGCACATCTTATTGTACATACATAGGTACTAATTCGCTACGCGATTTTTATGATAAAATTGTATCCTCTCGTCACGGGATATTATTCAATTCTCACGCTTTGTCTAGAAGCGGTGAAAACAATTTCTCTCGAGATTGAAATGCGTGGTGAAATAATTCCCGGGGAAAAGAGGTTTTTTCATTCGAACAGGGGTAGTATTGATTCGATTGAGCTTTCGGGGAGAATCTAAATAGGCGTATCGATAATATAGACTCGTTAACGTTAATGAGCCATTAACAACGCCAGCAGGGTGTAATTATTTCGTATCTCATACAAACAAAAGCGAGAGAGAACGCATCGCCGAGCACGACCGCGGCCAATTCGGTACGATTATTGGTGATATTTAATTAATTAACACATCGGGAGCGGTGAGACTAATTTATGATCCCGCGACGTGCGTCCGTCGACGAGCTACAACCGGGCACCGAAATATCTCTGCATGGTGGAGCCGCGTTAGGTGAACGTAGGCATCGCACGTGCAGCGTGTCGTTGAAACGAAAGAAGGAAGTTGAATGAAAAAGAAAAATCAGAAGAGAGGGGCGAAAACCCTGATGTTACCTACGAAGAAGGAGGATCTTCTACTATGCAAGTTCCGAAAAGCTCGAAGCTTGACGGAACCATTCCGCTTCTCCGAAAGTGTGAAACGCTTCGTACTCGACGCGAATGCGAACCGTTTGTCCTTCGTCTCAATCAAGGATTTCGACGAAGGGTAAAGAAAGCACCGTAATCTCTTTACTTTGCTAAAGCTCGGCTTTTGAGATACTTTCGAATCATGTACGGGGTGCTTCCGCTGCCGCTGACCCGGTGCCGAGGTGGCGGTGACGATTAATGGTGGCAGCGAGGTGGGACACATGGGGAAACAGGTTTTACCCTGGTATTTTGATTAAATGGAATTCAACTCCTTTTAATATGGATTTGCCCGGATTTTCAATCATTCTTCATCGGAGATATCGAATTTGAATTCAGCACAAATAGTGACTTTACTTTTCCGCATCAAGTGTCACTTCACCAATTTCATGAGGAAAATTGTTGCTTCATAAAAATTTAGAAAGAACTGCAGGATCTTACATTTGCCACACTTCTGGTTTAATTACAAATTATTGCACTTCGTTCATTGTTTCAAATTTATTACAGAGTATCTGTAATTTGAGAGCAGCAGGTGAAGTGTGATTTTTTTCTTCAACGAGGAACGTTACTCGTGCACAAGTACGATAATTTGAAAACGCTGATATAACTATAAAACGAATATTTCACGCTGGCTATTTTTCTCGAGGCTTGAAGCGCGTAGAAAAACCGGCTAATATGCTTTTTCTCACGGAATCAGGTTACAAAGTAACGTCGAAAGAACAAAAGTAAAAAAAAAAAAAAAATACCGACAAAAAACAAAACAGAAACATCAAAAATCTGCCAGGATGTGCGTATAGTACACACCGGCTCTCGTTGTCAGTTCAAATACCGAGTGAAAGCTTCGCTTTGGATAGGGAACCGGGCAAAGGGGTGTTAAGCCGAGCCATTAGCCCCTCATCCCCCACCTTATTGTTCATTTATGTGCCGGTAGCGCGAGGTCGGGCAAGTATTGGCCGGCATATGCCGGGTCGGTGGAATCCCGCGTTTCGGTGAGAGCTTGCGAGCGGCGTGCTTTTCACCCGGGCTTGCCTCCGGACGTGGGGAATTTCGGTGATCTTCAGTCCGTTTCGCGCCGTTTGGACGGCGTCCGGCAAACCCTTTGGGCTTAGAGATCCACCGCGGAGCCGCACGAATGCCGCGTGTGTAACGCCGGGATCGCGTGCTCGCACTCGCGGCGCCTCCAAAGCGATCAAAGTGTGCGCAGGACAAGGGCACGGACCCTCGTAAGCCCTTTTCAGCCCTCATGAGCCGTTATAAGCCGTTATAAGCCGCTATCGCTATCGGAACGTGGACGCGTCAAATGGACGCACGTCTCTCTTTCCCTCGTGGAAGTCCAGCTACCTTTGATACCAACACCACGGGACTCGAGGACACCTGAACGCCACGATTTCGTTGGAAGAAAAATTTTTACTAAATAAGCTGTGGCGAAATAAAAATATCACTGGTTGAAAAGTTCGTCAGGACGAGTGGTATACCATTGCATACCCGAGAAAGCTCAGGATCCTGACGCCAAGAATCCTTCAAACATTCCAGCGGATCGCACGACGATCGATCAAGTGACTAATGTTTGTTTTTGTTTTATTTCAGACACATTTCATGTTTTATCGCCTGGACGTTGGTCTGGAACATGGTTATCACAGCTTTTCCGTGATGTACAAATCAAGGCGACAAAGCGTAGACGGAAAATCATTCTTTCTTTGAGAACTATTTCCATACAGATATGGGCTGTGGGTGCGTGAAAGAGCTTAATTATGAGGTTCGAAGTAATTGCGTGCAGGTGTGATATCGACCGACGGAAGTTCGTAGCTGACTGACAAGTGTGGAGGGTACCTGCGTATAAAAAAACTGTACGAGGCGATTTTGCTGCGGTACGATACGTATTCACGTGAAAAAAAAAAAAAAAACAACCAGAATAATAACGGGATGATGATGACAATATAGGGTAGAGCCGATAACGGCGTGAACGTTAAACGAATGAAAATATAATATTATAAAAGAATCATAAGAATAATTCAAACTTGCGCTTCCGAGGCATTTCGCCGGGTAATTACCGGCGGCAACGAGGGAAGCGAACGGTGAAAGAACGCTGTACACAACATTAGCGGGACGGAGTGCCCGACTCACCCCCTCCTTTCCACCACCTAAAGGAATTCAACCGAGTATCCATTTTGGAGATCAGTTGTTGTACTTTGGCCCCTTCCTCTTCGCTCTCCCGCTCGCTGATCCTCATTTCCTCTTATCCATAAGTCTTGGCAACATATTATACAGAATTCTCTCCCGAGCTCATTTTGCCTGCCGTTACTTCATCGCACGCGTGTCTGTGCGTGTACGTGTGTGTGTGTACAACATTTCCAAGATGTGATCTTTCCCCTGTTTCGCTCCTTTCCGGGGTACCAACAGAATGGAATGATGTTGGAAGAAAAAAAAAAAAAAAAAAAAAAATACCGTCTTCGCGAGAACTTGAGTAGCCTAATTCGCTGATGTAAAAATTCAACTACACCGTAATACAGGGAAACATACGCTGGAATAATCCACAGATTTAGTCTTGGCTGTAACTCGATATCGCAACGTACCAACGGTGACTAAGTCCTTCTGTATTTCAACCCTACAGTTTTTTGTTTGATTACAGTCATACATACTGAACATTTGCTGCGGTATACCAGCGAAAGGGTATAACCAGAAAGTTTCAGAGACAACCGCCCCGCTACAGGGCCTGATTCAACCCCGGCCTCGGCCTAGCGTGAAATGAAAGTCCCATGCCTGCAGAGCTTCCCCGAAGGGACGACTATTTGCACTCGGTAGTTCCACAGGCCGGACGCGTTTCGGTTCGGGCTTAGACGATCTCAACCGGAAACTTGAACCGAGCCTTCGAGCTGACAATTTTCGAAATCATCCCTCAAGCAGCGCGATACCGAGTCGAAAAACGGTAACAGCAATGAGTTTCATCGAGGAAAGACGTTGGTCTCGTGACCGTTTCCGGAGAAGCGATTCGCTGCGTTGTCGCGGCTTGCGGAATGAGGGCCGCTGGTTGTAAATCATAGAGAACCACGACGCCGGGACGAGGATGCGAGGGTAGGCCAGGTGACAAGGTGGGCGGACGGACGGGATGGCCTGTTGGGAAATAAGGAGGCGAGTTAAGCTCCCCCTTTAACCCCGGCTTGCTTTGCCTTCGGCAAATATCTCCGCGGGCATCCACACATTCATTCATCCCGTACGACGCACATGCCGCAAACGTGCACGAGCACTTCCTCCCGCAGTAGTTAGATAATTTTCCAAATACATCGAGGGTACGTTTTCCTGTGATGTGGGTGAACGTGTTTACGAAAACACGGGCGGGGGACCCAGCAGCCTGTGCGACGCGCTCCGATTACGAGCTTTCATCGGAAGCTCGTCAACGCGAAGCAGAAGATCAGAGAAAAGCGATGCGCAACAGCGCGTTTGACACAACCGCGCGACACGAGCGAACCCTCGACGGATATTCCCATAGTAATCGAGAGAAAATTGTTTCACCCTGTATAACAATTACTCTTCCGGTAACAATCGGTTGTTTGAACGATTTGCATGGCAAAGGACGCTCGTCGATAGTCGAGGGTACGCTCTGTGCGCGGCTGATTGGAACCGGGAAACGTACTTCGCAGTCGCCCTTTTCCGCCGCGGATCTATTCCCGTAGGTGTTTCGGCCCGTAAACGTGCGCGTGTGCGCGTTGTTACCCACGTCCCGTGAACGCGAACCTACACCCACACCACCGGGACGCATTCATACCTCGTCCCATATGCGCCACACGGCATATCGCATGCATACGCGATGCAGTGAAAACGCGTTTCCAGCCATACGAACCGCATGCATTCACCAAGATTGCCTTTCGCTTGTTCGCTTACTTCTGCACCCAACGGCGACGTTTTCTTTACCTCCACGGTAATCGGGGTTACGTCCCGTCCTACAACCCTTTACCCAGCAGCTACTTCACTCGTCGCTTCTACTCGCCGCAAGTTTTACTTCGTATTTCCGTTGTGTTTGAGCGGAATTCCACTTCCGATGTATGGATCCGTTCCGTTGGATGGATTCGGTGACACGGTTTGATCAAAAATTGAAACCACCCCGAGTGGGGGTGCTGCGTTATATCGTCTTCGACGACATTCCTGTTATTTTGTACAAGTCGCAAAGCACATTAATTAATCTTGAATGGGGTAAGTGGAAGGATAATATCCTGCCCTGATATCGAGTGACCCGGCAATCGTTTCCGGACAACCTACGGCGCGGTAAGTATATGGAATTTATTTAACCAAGTTTCAAGGTGTCGCGTGACGGTTGGGTTCCGTACATAAACACCCTGTAATAAAACTCAAACAAAACTAAATACAACTGCCCACTTGAAATCGTCATACAATGACGCAATTTCACTATACTACCCGGAGAATGATAAAAGAACTTGATACATCACGTCGCGTGACGAGGGCTCAGGACTCGGGGCTTTATTATAATATCCTACACTCCAACTTGTATCGACCGAGTTTCTCCGCCTTACATGCAAGTGCACATAATCCATCCTCGAGGAATTAGGAGGAGGAAAATTTTAATTCCTTATAACTCCATCGATAATTCACTTGCGTAAATTCATTTCTCTCGTGAGATTATTGGAAGCGTTGGAACTTTGGAGACGGGCGAAACGAGGTGCCCGAAAACGATGTATCTTCCGATTCCACGGCATCCGTGGGCACGCTCGCGCACTTAACGGCAGACGACACGTCTCGTCGAAACGGCCGGCAGGCAGTCCGCTAACAACCGTATGAGAAAATTCGGGAGATTGTTCGTAGGACGTAGCACGTGTGGCTCGGAACGAGTGTCGAGTTAGGAGAGATCTGGCCAGTTATGAGTGAAATAAATCTCGAAGGTTTGCCAGCCAAGGATGCACCCTGGTCGCCACCGAGCTGGCCACCGCTTTCCTTTTTTTTTTCCGGGTTTCACTCGACCCTCGGTATTTTCTTTGGCAATATTTTTTTATTCCTTTTCTCGAAGGCCACGGCAAGGTTGGTTCGAGGCACGCGAGGTCCTTAAAGCCGTTACAAAGCGGGTGTAACGCGACGACACGCGTGGCCAAACCCGACACGTTTCGCGTTACTTTTTGTCGCTTTTTGTCAGCAGCTCGTAACACCCCGCGTCGCGGCGTCGACGAAAGCTCGTGCCCTGCAATACTCATACCACCACCGTTAAAGGCGACGGAATGTCAGCCTCGCCTTCACGCCCCGCGGCCGTATGTGAGATCCCAGATCCCAGATCCCCAGAGGACCCGCACGATCCGGGGGTGCGTGTTTCACGCGACATGGCCGTTCCGCCCCTTCGACGTCCAGCGGAACAGCGCGGCGCAGTCCACGCGCTGGCGAAAAAAATAAAACAAACAAAAGGATGAAAATGGAGAAAGAAAAAGCGTCGCCGAGTCATTACTATTAATAACCGGACAGAGAAAACAGAGCCGCGACCGGTTGAGGGGGCGGGTGTGAGGGTGGGGGGCGGGGGCGTGACGTTCGCGAATATACACACCCTGTAGTGTATACCTCGTACCCACACGCAGCCAACCGGCGAGTGTACGTTATTACTCGTAATAACGTGATTCATTCCATTCTTCTGCTTCTTCCCCCCCTTCCTCCCTTGTCGGGTTAACTCCCCAGGGGCAACCTCGCCCAGCTCGCCATCCCGACTCCCCGTTTGACCCGCGGGCCCCTCGCTAATCACGCTGCCGGTGTACGTAGTGTCTGTTTGAATTCCAAACAACCCCGTGGATGTGCGCTAGAAAGGTCGGTGTGTGTGTGTGTGTGTATGCCGGGGGGTGGAACGCCTAGCCAAAACCACCACCGCGTTCCAGGGTATATTATACGTTAGTATTTATGTACCGAAGCTGTGTGCTTTATACCGAATAGGTGCCCAGCGTTACCCGGTCACGTTATCAGGCGGTTATCACGTCGCCGTCGCACGCGGCGGACCCCCAGAGTCGGGGGTCGAGGGTCGGGGGGCGGGTTTAATTTCCTCGAAACCCGAGCGAAGTTGATCTTGACTCTCCTTTGACAACCCGAAACCAAGGAGCGCGCGGACCGCGAAGGTTCCTGGCCCGTGTTCCCGAAATTGCGACGCCGGCGTCCCTTGTAAGCGCAACATTTTGGGGGTGAAAATGGAGGGGAGCGGGACAACCAACCGCGCTTCACGTGCGTTGTACGCGTTGTGCCGTGATAAATAGTTCGGCTCGGGTCAAGAGTCCTACCCCACGTGCAAAAACTCCGCAGCCCCGATATAAACCCTTGAAAATTTTCTACCCCTGAATTCCAAAAACTGAACAACGACGGGGATACCAGACTCGATGCGGTTGCGTTCGCTCGCCGTATCGTTTATCTCGGCACGAAACCCTGACTCACGACACATCCCTGCTAGAAGGGGGCCGATTGTCGATGCGGTGGGATGATAATTACCGCCAAGCGCGTTTATCGCTGTAGCGGAAAACCGCGCCGGTCGATGTTGAAACGTTTTCAGTGAAAAGAAAAAAAAAATGTCACATAGGAATAGAATCAAAAGGGTTGTAAAAAAAATTATTACAATTATCTTATCCGTAGGCTCGCACGACCGAAGTATAGACTGTGTTTACCTTTACACGTACGAATTTCTTTTTTCCTGTTTATTTTTTTTTCTTCAATCCTTTTTCCCTACCTCTTTTCCCGATTACAAGCGATCCGCGGCGGCAGATTACTCCACTTTTTTCAACCTGTTGTAAATCCTTCGGCGGTACCGGAAGTCGTACCTGGCGCCTGCCGGGAATAAACGCGGTGTCGCGGATGAAGAATGATTTTATTTCAGTTCTTTCTAGGGGTGACGGAACGGAGGTGTCCAGGGTATACGTGTATATGTATACGTGACAATTATCGATGTAGCCTGGCATATAAACTAGACTAACGCCTGTACGTGAGCAGTGAAATATCCGTGTAGTTTCAGATTTCACACTGGTGAAAAAAAGAACTCGAACAATTTTAAACTAAAGTAAAAAAAATAAAACAAAAACGCGAAAAACCAAAAAAAAAAAAAAAAAATAAAGAAATTGAGAAATAAAAATGCAACAACTCGTGCCACAGCTGCGGTTATCTTCGGTCAGATCTCGATCCTATCGCCCTGGTCACGCTTTCCCGCTGCTCCTACCGCAGCCACGTAGGTACCGTATAGCAGTCGTCGATCCTGATAAACCGCGGGACGCGATTCCCGCTCAAATTATTCAAATACAAATTAACGCGAGGTTTGGTCGTGCCGTTCGATACACCGCACGCAAGATATTTCCACAAGACTGCATACAGATACGGCGGTCACCGGGAATAATGATACAAATCCAGAAGAAAGAAGGAAATGCAAAGTGAGTACAGCGGCTGAAATAATCGTGTACAGGTACGTACGCGTCTCCCTCGGGTCGCCGTCAGTAAAGACTAAACTCTCCCTCGGTCGAGAGTCTGCGTCTCACTTTTTTACCGACAGATTCATCTCTCGCGGGCCGTCGAATGTCCGAAGCAAGAAGTGGCGCCATCTCCCTAAGGGTGGCTGAACTAGAAGAGCGAAAGAGGAGTGGCCACGTGGTGGGGATGCTGGGCTTCGGGGGAGGGAGAAATCCGGAGATGTAGTGGGGCGCAAGCTCGGCGGGGCAAGCAAACGAGTGGGGGTCGCGTGCAGAGTCGGCTTCGCACCGTAACAATGGCGAGCCCGTGCCGGTTTCATCCCTTAAATTTTGCATCGAGTAAAAAAATGAAAAATAGGGGTGGAAAAAATTCTAAACCGAAGGAGAGCGGTCAGAAGCAGCGAAGCGAAGGATCGCTGCTTCTTCCGGTCATCGGGACGTATTTCAAACCACAAAATTATCCTGTTGCAAATTTTTCCTCGAGATCGAAACGGGCTGTTGCGACGACCATGGGACGACTAGGCAGAGTGGGGGTCCCGGAGGAGCCGAGTGGGGATCGAGTAGCTTGAGGGGTTCGAGGAGCGGCGCTGGAGGGGTTGAATCGATACAGCGACGATACACGCCACGATACACGAAACGATGTATCGAAAGTCGGGCGAAACGCGCGCGCACCGCGTTTCGCGAAACTTGGAGTCGACCTGCGATAACCCGGCGCATCGAGGGCTCGGTCAGTTCGTGCGTCGATCTCGGTAAACTGCGCCAATAATTCGAGAGACCGTGGAAGGAAGAATCTGGGGCTGTACGCAAACGATCGTCGAACCGGAGAGGACAACAGCGGGATGCAAAGGCGATTGATCAACCTCCGGGTCCGAACAGCGGCCTGCGGACCGAGAAACGAGGGTCGAATCACATACGACGGCAAGCCTTTTTCGACACGACGCCGGACGTCGCGCAAATCACGCCGCACGGACCGACGCCACGCACATCAATCCACGGGGGTTGCGGGGGACGGATTAACGCAACACCCTCACCACTCGAACAAAGCATTGCACAATGGCCGCGCGCGACGAGGGTGAAAGGGGAAAGGGGGGTGCATTTGACGCACCGCTGTCCACCCACACGCACCCTGCACACCAATTCCGATATTCGACCAGTTCGATTGAATGCACCCTGCCGCAATCCGCGCGCACTTATAAACTCCCGCGATGCGACACGGCGCTACGTTTACACGGCAGAGCCGATGATCGATGCCCCTTGAGGTACGTACAATCGGCCCTGCAGGGCTGAGAATCGATGTGGAAAGTGCGAGTCCGGACATGGACACGGATAGGTTGTTTTCCGATTATTTTTATGACCGTTTATGCGATGGCCGTGATGATTTTTTATCTGTTTTTTTTTTTTTTTGTTTATCGTCGGATAAATCGGAGGGACTTGTATTCTCCGTTCAGCGAATGAGAACATAAATTTTTGCGAATCAGTCACATACTTTTCATCAGAGCCGAATTGGGGAGGTTTGTCATGCCATGTTCGGAGATCCCTAATTGTGACTGATTTCGCTCACGGAGTACGCGTATTTTTTTCGACCCTTCCAATTCACAATGAAAGATTACTCGACGATACAGCAGGGTGATGGATTTATCGAGAGCATGGGGGAGAAGTGGAAAATGGCAATGTTGTTTCGTTCGAATTGTAACCGATCGCTTCTGGACTCCATGAAAATTCTGTCGAATGAGAAATGAATTGATTATCCGAGCTTTTGGGGCGATTTTGAAAAATACTTTTTACACAAGTCGTACGACGTTGTACCGACTATACCTACTCGAAATTCGATTTCCATACAGTCCACGTCAAATATCTTAAAGCGATGCGTAAGGTGGAACACTCGTGGTTAATAATAATACGCCGTCCAACGCGTTTAACTCATCCATCAAACGCGACCTTTCTCGTCCGGCCAAAGTTTCGACTCCACCGATAAGACTTCCCCCGATAATTCACCCGTGACACTCGGGTCTGTTTTGAAATACAATTCTCCCTTACAATCCACGCAAGCATCGCTTTAAGGAGCCGAAGTACCTGTATTCGAGGTGTTCGTATCCAGCTCCGTGACAGTTTCAAGCCGGGATCAAACGATTCGGCTGATTTTCGGAGGGCGATAAACAGGTTCTTCGGATTCCATACAAAGCGATCGCGGGCATCTAGGTGCCGGTGATATCCTTAATTTTCACCGAGAGGGTGAAGGGTTGCAGCGTAGCCGGGTGACCACACCTCCAGGGAGGGAACCGGTGCGCGCGCAGAACTCGGCGGTCCACTTCCGAGGATGGCGAGCGGCAGGAGCGGACGAAAGCTGCGGAATCGGTCGTGTTCCTATCGGGACGAGCCCACCCACCGATTTCGGGCAGGATTCCAGGCTCGTCGGCGAATGTTCGCAGCGTCGTTAATTTGCACGTCTCCCGTTCGCCCGAACGGGAATTGCACGGTCCCACTTCCCGAACAAATGCCGGGAGAGAAGGGGGGGACGGGAATGGCCTGCGGTAGGTGTAGTTGGCCTGATTTATTTCACCGTCACAACGATCGGCGCGTCGGGCCCGCCTCGCGTACGTGCCCTGCGCCCCAAATTGCCGACTTATAAACTCTCCGGGCCGCCGGTGGTGAGAAAGTGCGAAAGTGAGAAAGTGAGGAGGCCACGGGATCCGGCTGTGGCTTAGGATAATCCGAAATATTTATGGACCGCGATGCGGGGAGCGGGGGTGAACATCTCGGCCACTACGCCGCCACCCTCGACTCGCACACCCTGCGTCGTTTCACGCGGGTGTCGATTCGATATGACGACGATGATCAGGCCCGCACTGTCAAATCGCGAGAAAGTCAACAGGGCTGGTGGGGGGGGATGGCAGCCCCTGTCGACACCCTCTGGAATCAGGGCTCATCCCTCGTTTAAATTCATTAACTTCACCCGTCTACGCCAAAGTTTCATTTTTATGCAAATCCACTCCCGCTGTATAATATACCCACGACCACCGACCAAAGTCAAGTTAAAGTTGATGTGGGTTTTACTTTGAAAGTGAACAGACGCGAACAGCCAACGAACGTGCTGAACCCACGGAGCTCGTGCTCCCGCGTATCGGAGCTTTTTTCTTTTTCTTTTTTTTTTTTTCTTTTTTTTTATTGTCTTGGAGAGGGATTTTCAGAACTTGAGGGAACTTTGAACGATCAGTCGATATCTGTTTCTGGTCATTTCGCTGGCTTTCGTGAGCAAAAATTTGAGGACCGAGCTTTAAGCTTTCGGGATTTCAAGCTTTTCGACGAATCATCGCAACATTAGGTACTTGAAACTTTCGGAAGCTGTAACATACTGTGGGATTCAAGACCTGGCTGTCTGTCTTGTCGTTGAAATTGTCGATATTTTGGAGGCTTATTATTTAAATATGTAAGATGTCGGTACGTAAGAAATTAATTTCTCGCCACCACATGTAAATTTTCCAATTTTTCGCCGTAACTAGATATGAATAATACTCGAACTTTCGTCCGCGTTTCCCGTTTCCCTTCGTCTACAGAACACCTATTGCAAATTATTGGAATAGCGACGAGTGCATTTCCGCCGCCACCGCCTCAGCCCATTTTCCATGTCTGCGGATCCAGGTTCTGGAGAATATATTAGAAATTCGAGTACGGAACGGTGGGCTATACACCTTATACCCATCGATATTCGTTTTCACAGAGACCTTGTGTTCCCGATTCGTTCGTACGCTACGACCGGCTGGGCTGCGTTTGCGTTTCATTTGCCTCCCCGTCTTTCCACACGGCGAGACCCGGCGCGCATGCAGGTTTGAATAAATTTAAATGCGCGCAGACGAGGATGGGGGGAAACTCACCTTCAGCCTTTCGCGACTTAACCGGCACATCCGGGTATTCGGTGAAAAGCGGCAAAACGTGCCGCGCTGCGGAGGAAGAAACGACCGCGTAAGATAATAGCCGCTCTCCGTGTATCCATCGTCATTTATTTACCGGCATGGCCGTGATAACCGTACGAGGATCGAGAAGCGGTCGTCCTGCACCTGGTATCGAACCCTTTGAGCGTAACCGGATCCCGCGGAGGCTTATCGTACTCTTGCAACATTAGGCTTCCCCGTTATTTATCGAGCTTTTAAGCTTTCAATTTTTTCGCCGCTCTTATTTATGGTCCACCTTTTCCTCGGCGAGGGCAAACAGCGCGGAGCAAGGAGCGCGAGTAGCCGGCTAGAAGGCCCCGCTCCTCGGTGCTCCTTATTTATTTTCCGAGGGAAATTTTAAGCTCGGTTTTCCACGAACGTTGGCCAGACTGCGCCGAGACGGTCGGGTTAAAAGGTGCAAAAAGGATGACCCGGTCTGCCGAGGTAAAGAAAAATATACATACACGGTTTTACACAGGCGCGGCCGGGATAAACAACGAACGCGAGAAAAAGGACAACCTGATTCTAAAACACCGACTGGCGTGATAAATGCTTCGTCAAGATCAACCTGCACGAGGGCTTAAACCGACGCGATTAATTATCTTTTTATCAGGCCTCGCCGGGGCTTGAATTTGACAAGCCAACCCCCCCAAAAACTATACCGAGGACCCTTGTGTCTCGCCGAGGAATTTCATACCGTCACATCCATAAGACTGTACACTCCTCTCTCTCTCTCTCTCTCGCTCTCTCTGTCTCTCTCTCTGCAATCTCATTCTTGCAGATCGTCAACGCGCCCCTTGTTCAAAGGGGTGAAGGGCATTCAACCCCGCTAGTTGGAGTGGAAATAAGAAAAAGTTTTTCCCCGCATTTTTTTTTGCGCCTTGAAAAAACTGACGGAACAGCTACGAAGCAATGGAATAATAATTTAATCGCGAAGCGTCTAATTGTTTGTCGAACGCTTTCCAAGATTGTGCTAAAAATTTCAACAGTGCAAGCACGAACGTTTTTTTTTTTTTTTTTTCTTCAAATTGCGTAACGATCCCCTTCGCTGCAGACTCACTGCCTCCATGTAGCAAGTATAAATTTTATCATGAGAAAATTGCGGGAGCCGAGCGATCTAAAAATATGTCCCGGGGTGCATAATAATAAGTGATGACACGGCCAATGAGCGTGAAGAAGTTGGCCATGCGAGAAAAATCGGGCTCTCGGGATAAGGTGTATAAAAATGATAAATAAATAAACGCTCTACCCTGCAGCTGCAGGGATACTGGTTGCATATGCTAAACAGCAGGCCATCGCTTTTTTCCATCATTATTATCGTTGTTGTTGTCATTATTTACCCCCTTTTTTCACCTCGCACACCCCGCGAATCGCGCCCTCTCGATGCCCGTAACATTATACATAATAAAGCCTCAGGAAAAAAAGTAAACGCCGAGTGTATCGTGAGTTCTGAAACTTTGGGGGTGTGTAAAACCGATTCTATACGTTGTGTACACAACATACGCCCGTGACGTGTGTATACGTGTAAGCTTTCGGCTTGGGCTGCGTTAATTTAATGCGCAGATATAGAGGGAGACCCACCGGCGGGTGTTGTTGTGTGAGATGTGGAAGCATACCGTGTGTGCCGTATATTTCTACAAGTTCGAAATACGCACCCACGCATCGAATGTGAGTATATGTACATATTGTACACGTACGAGTATACGTGCGAATCTCCCTGTGTACGGGATATGCCACGAAGAACGTGCGCAAGAAAAACGATGGCGAATTCAACGAGCCGATATTTTCATAGGGATACTCGATACTCGAACTCGGTGTGTATGCGTGTGTGTTTTTTTCTTCGTTTTTTCGAAAAATATCCCGCGAAGAAGAAACGAGGATAGAGCGGGATGATATGTTTTGGGAGAAAGGTGGGCGCCAAGTTTGCCGAGAGAGTTTGAATTTTAAGGGGGAGATGCGGTGGGTGTATTAGGCATCGGAAGGTGGGTATATAAGACGGGTGCGCGTTGCGTTGAATTTATAGGGGTAGTTTCTTAACTTTTATAAGCGATTCTCCGAACAACTTATCACCCCTGATCTCTTCCTGCCTCCCCGATTCATACGCGGATCCTTTCGACGGCCGCGGCCCTACGATCTCACCTTTCATTCCCAGACGAACGATGTCTCGACTTGCATTCGCGTACCCCGGCGAAATGACCTGCTTCAATTCACATGCGAGAAGTGAGGTGGCGCGATTTTTCTCTTCGCTTTATTTATCTATCCGTCGCGAATCCTCGATTCCGGGGGCGCCGCAGGATATTGAGGAATACGCTGGGCGAGTGTTGATTCAACTACTGGATGTGCATCGCGGCCGGTGAAAAGGGGAAAATGTGAAAATATTTGGTCTGGAAGAGAGAAATCGAGAGAGAAAGGGGTGATGTATACACCGCGTTGAGCATACCGGCTGAATTCAAGCTGTGAAAATGCTTTTAAAGTACCTCTTCTTGCCCCGTCTCGCTCCTTCTTCTTCTTCTCTCGCGCTCGTTCATCTTGTTTTCGTCAAAGGTGTGCAATATGTTGTAATATAGCAGGAGTGAAAAGAATGATATTAACACGAAAATGATGAAAATATCAAGAGGTAAATAGAAAACAAAGACGGGACGCCCGGAAAAGCCGTATCATTTTAAACGGGCGTGTACCAGACTCGTACGAAAAGGTATCCCTCCAAAAAAAAAAGAGGATCGAAGTGTGAAAAAAAAAAATCAAACTTTCCAATTCTGTTTCGCATTTCTCGCTCAACCGTTCTACACATCGTCTGACTTTCCCCGAATTCGTTTGGTTCTGGGCCATTTGATCAGTCAGAGGGAACGAGGGGCGGGAGGGAAGGAGGGGTTGAAAAGAGAAAAATTGAAGGAGAGACGCAGGCGGCTACGGGGCGAGGGGGGGGGGGAGGGGGAGGGGGAAGGGGGTGGAGGAATGTAACTCCGAGATAAGGAGAACGGCGGGGAAAAACATCTCTCATAAATATAAAAAATATAAAAGCTACCCTTTTGATGGAGTATCCCTCCTCCCTCCTCCCTCCCTTTCACCCTCCGCCCTCGCGTCGCGCCCGCTCCCTTCACCCTTAATATCAGAGCAAAACGCGACCACGTCGCCCGGCTCTCGGGGTTAGACCATTGCCCGTTCGTAGCCGACAGACCCTCGTACGGGCGTGTTTAACGACCCTTAGTTTACGGAGCTTCGTATTTTGTTTAAAATTCACCCCGCAAAACGACCGTCGATCCGGCGCTTGACGCTGCGGCTATAGGTATAGGTACCACGGTGAACAGACCGCACGGTGAAAATTATCAAGAGATGGTGGAAACGAGGAGAATCGCCCGGCCGGTCCTCAGCAATGGCTGCACTCCTCGCCGACTCCTTCTCAAGTTATCCTTCAGCAGCGAGCCGAGTGCCACTTGATACTCCGAAAGCCACCGCGCCCGCCGCTGTTTCGTATAAGCTACCGAAAGACGAAGTACCGATGCCCTGCAGTTCTGAGGAATGGAGTTTACGTTCAATAGATACGACACGCGGCGCTTTTAGTCCACAATTGTAGGGGGCACGGTTTAATCGGCCCACCGACCAGTAAGACACGTAAATAAACGAACCGGGAGATTTTGGCTCGTGAGAAATGTGGGACGCAAACTCAAAAGTACTAGAAGATGTAAGAAGATGTTCAAAAATGGCACATCATGCGTAGAACGACGAAATTGTGCCAGAAAATTCAAAAATTCATTCCCGGAGCTCGATAAAATCAGTTAACACTGAGTGAAATGTATTAAAGTCACCGGAAAGAATCAAACGCGAAGAATTACTTTCTACTTATACAAATATGTAAAAAAAAAAAATTTACAAATAGTCACTGCAAGTATGCTGTACTAATTTTTCCAGTGATACACTCATCGCTGAAGATCAGTGATAATTTACCGATATCGGTAAAGTTTCGCCCTGTTAATATTTAGGTAGACAGTATCTTCAACGTTAAAGTTCATTTGCTATTCCGACCCTCCGAAAGCTATTGTAAAAATCATTCAGTGAAGTTATAATCGAGAGAGAGAGAGAGAGAGAGAGAGAGAGAGAGAGAGAGAGTGAAGAATGGGAAGCCCGCGGTCGCATATGGTATCGCATTTCTCCCCGGCTCTGTGTGTTTGAGGTATAACGTATTGTGCGATACGACGTAGAGCGTGGGGTGCATAACTTAGACGCGGGCGCGCCTTAAACCCATGAATTTCTATAAATTCAGCGGGGCCACGGTGTTCGTAACGGCGCGGCGTGAGGCGGCAGTGTCGCCGTTGAAGGTAACGGGGGCGAGTTCTTTTCGCTCGGTATCCGCGCAGCGACGATTCTCTGCCCCTTTCGCAAAGGCGCCCCGCAGGAGCCGGTAGCAGGTGGAAAAACGACGGCGTTCCCTCCTTTTCCGCGAGGAGGTGGCTTCTGCATTTTCGAACCGAGCAGAGACCGGCCCCGTGGTGGGTACAATACGGAAAGTACGGAGGAGCAATAAACCAGTTTTATTTCCGCGGGGTGGGTTTGAAATTCTAGATGGTTCGGAAGCACCGCGAGACCGATGGGGAGGAAGGGCGCGAGCAGCTCTCTCGGCCTAGTTGTGGATTCAGCGGGGGGCCTCATACATATGGGACCAATTTACAAAAATTATATTCAGAATAAGCGAGGGCCGTCAGGGGGGTGGCAGGGGGTGAGGGGCGACCCTCGAAACGTCCTAAGCGGCGTCATTGTCGAAGGATTTTCAAGATTTCGGATGTCTCCTCAAGGGCTAGCCGCGGCTTCCGGTCCGGATAGAGGTTTTCATTCACCGCCGGATCGAGAATTAATTCTTTGCAAGCACCACGGAGCGATTAATTTACGGGAAGGATGAGCGGTTCCCGCACCGGGATTCCTGCAGGATCCGAGACGCTGTCAAGAGCACTGATTGAAATATGGGGTGGAAAAGCCCTGGGCGGCGACGGCGGCGGCGGCGGCGGTGGAATCGAGACGAGACGAGGCGAGTCGCGCACAATTTCAAGCTCCGAACCCGAGAGCACCCTTTAGGCGAACCTTAAATTATCTTAAATTATTCATTACCAAAATTGTAGCTCGCCGTCCCGCCCCATCCACCCCTCCACTCTGTAATCAGACGAACGATGCTATAACAACTGATCTGAAATTTATGCATCACGGCCGCTCGACTATTCGCGCCGCATGCATTATCCCCTCTCTCGAGGGAGGCTACCCTCCCCCCCCCCCTGCCCGCCGCATTTCCGCTACTCAGACGTATCAAGGTGCACTTGCCCATATGCGGTCTACGGAAAGGATTGTTGTGTGCAGGCACTCGGGAAAACCAAACCGGGCCAGACTTCTTATTCAGACGTATAACACATGCTGAGAGTCTGCTGGGGATATGTGTGTGTGTGTGTGTGTGTGTGTTTCTGCTGCGGGGGTGGGTCCGGATAATATAAACGTTCTCGCGCCCCGCGCCCCTTTCTATCCGGGTATACCGTGCATTTGTCGCACGACGATTTACCTCGCGATCAACCCGAACGTGCCGGATATACAGGGCCGGTGATGCCACGTACTGGGTGGTCGGGAAATACGGTTTTTAGCGAACGTGGAGAGGAAAAAGCTCTGCACGTTTTGTTGAACGACCAGAAACTGTTATCTCTTCAGTGACATTTGTGCAACGCTTTTTAATCGTTGAAACCGAACATTCCTTACCATCGAAACTCGATATTTTTGGATTTTTCGAAACGCGTAAATTTTTTCTGATTTTTCATAGGTCACATTGGACGCTATGTGAAAATTTTAACCTAGTGATAAATTCAGCACTTTTGATTTTCGAGATTTATATCTTCGGTAGAAATTCAATGTCACCTAGGTTGACGAAATTGTCAAATTCGAATTTAGCACTTTTGGAGAATATCTTCAAAATGTAAGTATAACAATTTATCCGGTTATTCTCCAAGAGTCTGCAGCAAAAACGATGAATCAGGTTTTTCACACTTGCATGCATCGCTTGAGTCTCACGACGCATAATTAATCGTTATTCTTGCTTCGTACTTTCATAGGCGTTCCAACAGCGAATTGACACTGACAACGCGAAGTAGGTAATCGAAAGTTATTGTCCCTCAAAGCAATCAATTTTCGTCGGTGTTCTCTCGGTATTTTCTTATGCAATATACATCAGCCTGATATACGGCGCGATGCGCGATACTACGGGCTTCGTGAATAAAGAAGTAGGGTATAAGAGGGGTGCGGTAAAAAGAAAGGTGTGAATAGCACTCGGCGCCATGGAGAATTGATTCCGTCATATCAAACGAGGGCTACGTCTAGGTAAAGTTTGACTTACGAAAGTTTGTTCTACTCACATTTCGGTGTTTATCAAACAGAGCAGGTATACTCTGTGTTGCTCGGCTTGTCTAAACGAACACTGAGAGAAATCCTAGTTCACTCACGAATCGTAACTGTAGTCGACACTTTTTTAAATAAAATACGATTTCGAGTCGGAACCAAACCGAACAGTTCCGTACTGACCGATATTCCATTGATCACTAGCCACTGCACGGTCGAAGCTCCAATTTCCGTGATTCGCTTCACTCGGCGCGTACCTAAACACAACAGTCTCCTCTTACTTCGTAAACACCAACGCCCAATGTTTACATTACACCTCTCAGAGGGTAAGAATCACATTTGATAGTCAGTATCGGTACGGAATTCGTCGCGTAACGTTCGTTTCGTTGTTCCGTGAGTGAGACGTTGAGTGAACAGTGTACGACAAGTGATTGTTTTCTTATATTCATCACGTGCAGACCCAACGTTCATTAGACTCGAGATTCATCGATCTTCGGTCACATTCACCCCCAGCGGTGCCACAGTTGAAAAGTAAGTGCTTGTTGACAAGAGAAAGAATACAAAAAACAATAAACAAATTAACCACTCACTCAAATCGTTCCCAATGTCGCGGCGAAGTCATTAACGCCAGGAGTCTGCGTAACGCGTAATTCGAAGCTCCCGTTTCATTCGAAAAAGGAATTATGCATGTACCCGGGCAATAACGCGGCATGTCCCACACGCATGCCACGCTGGCTTGTGATTAAAGCGTTTGCGCCGGTAGTCACGTGGGGGCTGTTCGTTTTGAAAATTGCGTTAATTTGCCAGGCAACTGAACGAACGAACGAAGTCGGGGTGAACTACTGGCTGGTATGTACCTAGCCTGGATTCGTGACTGACGCGGTAATCACTGTACCTACAATCACTGTGTTGAATCGCTGTGAAATCATCCGCCGCATTCGAGCTTCGCAAATAAAATACCTGCCCGCCGGTGTATCGCGGGGGGCGCATTCGGCATTACACGGGTGTGCATCATACACGTGCACGCGAAGCTGCGCTTTACACTTACACGAATGTTCAGAGTGGTCGAAATTACCCATATTTGTCTAAACGCTGTGCGTACAATCGGCTTCTGAAGCGCAACCCGCATTCCGCTGTATACGAGCTCCCGCATGCTTCAAACCCCGCAGCGGTCAGAGTCAGGTGAGCAAAAATCAACATCGTCGAACATTTTTGTTTATACCAGAGGTCGAATTTTACCGTATTATACCGCGTGTGACCGGGATACCGCATTTGCAGATTCATATTTGAGTTTGATATACTTTGAACGAGTTGTTTTTCTTTTTTTTTTTTTGTTTTTAGTTTGCAAATATTACATAAATAAATAGACACGGAGTATTTGTGTTTGCCGTTACTTCTGCCGGAGATTTTTCTTCCCGTAAGTGGGAATGGAAATTGTGAAGGAAAAATTGAAGGTTCCACTAACCTCGGGTCGAATGACGCGGCATTTACCCCGCGAACCACGAGGCTGTAGGGGGTTGCACACATCAAACGACGACGTACGGAAATAATTAGGGAAAGATAACGACCTTTCGCACGGCTTGATACGAATGATAGAGTTTAATGAAAATCTTTTAATTAAAATTTTCGAGTGAAAGAAGCGCAGCCGCGAGAAGAGGAGCCGGGTTACGGTGTGGGTGTATATAAGGGGCAAGGTGGAGTAGGAAGAAAGCGTGGCTCCTCGTTCAGAGTCGGTGGAAAATGTCAAGTGTCATCGCGATAATTAATCATTTATTAATTGGCAAGAAAGACGCGTATCATCCCCTCAAATTGCTCAATTTTCCCTCTAAGCCACTCGTGTTAACTACCCGGTAAGGTATAATTAATTCTAATTAATCAATGCCCGCCTTCGTGTCATCTAGTACCTAGTTAGAGACACTTCTCGCCCGCGCCGTCACATAACCCACAAACCGACAAGTTTTAACAAATCACCTTTCACCACCGCTACTCCCCACCTCCAGGTACACACCTACTCACCTGCCATACTCCGTGCGATTCGTTTCCAACATTTCGCGACTTGTCTCGAACTTGGGTGAAATTTATGACGCCATTTGATTCTTTGATCGAAAAAGCCACGTTCAGACAACTTCTTTCACCCTCGATTTTGAAGTTGCAACTTCGATCCAACAACGTGGACCAGCCTTTAGCCCTGCGTGATGTGATTACTAGAATCTGGATAAATTTGTATTCCAAAAAGCTGCTTTGCGGTGAATTTCCTCCCTTTAGGAGACGCTTCGGTTGATCGCTAACGACCCAACTAGCCGCACTCGTTTCAAATAATTAGCAAAAACGTGACAACCCAGAACCTGAAATCATTTAATTCTCCGAACTGTACTACACATTGGACTTATCGCATGTATAAAACTTGAACTTTAATCCTTTTAAATAAACTCTAACTCATTTCAAATAAATACTTCGAATAAGTATACTCGTAACCCTGAGAATTTTGAAACAGAAATTCTTAAAACCTGAGCAGCCACGAACTTTAGTCCGCAACAAAAATAGTCTTTGATTTCAAACACGTATCTATCCGAACCTTGGCGACGGGGTGCAAAAATTGCCGAATCCGTACGGATGCAGGTGCGACGAGGTACAGGAAGAGACTCGGGCGAGACAATAAATGCGGAGGCGCACACAGCCGAGGCATCCTCGAGGATCGCACCGCCTTCCGGGCGGTTCCACGGAGCTGCGTGTTAATTAATTAGCACCCCAGCCTCCCTCGGGGTGCTCTTCTCATTTCTCTCGTCCCGTCTCTGCGCTCAGTCTCGAGAAAGTTTGCCGGGCTTGACGGGGTTCGTAGGAAAATATCTGGCTGCGGGAGCGGGCTCTCCCTTACAAAGTGACGAAGTCAACCGAGGGTCGAGCGTTTCTCCTATATCTGAACCGGGGTCGCCTCTCGCCGACCGTTCGATAAATTCTGAGCTTTACCCGACTCGGTTAAAAGCACGGCCCGCCGTCTCGCGAGTGTCCATCGCTGATACGCCGAAGAGAGATTCTCGGACGAGGACCGGGACCGGGACCGGGAGGGAGTCACCCCAGGAGGGTGACGACCAAATAACCCGTGATTGATTCGGCAAAAAATTCCCGCCTCTCAAGGTACAAATTGAAAAATAAACTACACGTGTCGCGGTCTTTCTCGTCGTCGTCCTTGCAGTCCTGCCTGTGCCCGGCCCGGCATTCCTCGCGCGTCACGGAGCCATAAAATAATAAATTTTTACTCCACCATTTCCAAGCCGTTTCATTTCCTTTTCCCATTTGGCTTTTATTTATTTTTTACTCTCTCTCTTTCTTTTTCATCCTCCCCGCCTCTCTTCTTCACTCCGTTACTCTCGCGCTCGCGTTTCAAACGGCCTGCGAACGCTTGTCGAGTTTGTTACAGTACTTACGGTACTAACGACGTGATTATTTGCCTCGCTCTTTCTATACGGGTTTTGAGAATCGCACAATCGTCGTTCGGCCAAGCGCTACGCTTAACAAACTTCCCCCGGATCGCCGGATTCATTCCCTGTTACCAAAATTGCTTCTTTCTCGTCACGCCATGCCGTTAGCCGTGATCGATTTACAGCTATTATTTGCTCAATCCACTTCGCTACAGGGGCTCGAGGGTCTCAGGTGCATCGGCAGCCTTACGATTTTATTCGATACGCTCCCTGGCCGCCACGGGCTTAAACCGATAGCTCGGAGCGAGACAGGTGAATACCTTCGAAACAAAAGCTCCGCTTCACCTCGGCGTGTAAGCTCCTTAGGTCGCGTCGTGCGTTCGTTTGAAAAACAGTTTCGCTTCGTGAAAATCTCTCTCTTAATTAGAATCGCGCAAGCTCGATTAAAAGACTTCCGTCCTCGCAAAGGCTCGACGTTACTCCGATGCGTGCGAAGCTCATTTTTCATCGAGAAGAAGAGCCGATATTTCGGGAGCCCGTTAAGCGTACACACACCTCCGCGTAACACACACGGGAACGACGCGACGCGACGGGGGAAAAGCTCGCGTCAAGTTCGAGCGAGGCACGGGTCGGGGGCTGCCGGGTGACGCGATAGCCATGAATATGGAGAGGCTTGTTACCATTGTAGTACAGCGGTGTAGTTCTGGCCTCGGTCTCGCCCGAAGCCCGCCAGACGTGCCCCCGTATCGCGCTCTACAGACGCCGCTCGCTGCGCAGCCATGTGTGAGGAGTATAATACACAGGAGCCACGAGGCCGAGGGTCCTCGACGCCTACGACCACTCCGGAGTCTTCGTTTTATTGTTTAACGCGGAAACGGGGTAAATTTTACAGGCCCCTCGTCCGACGCGCCGATGCAAAAATATACACGCCAAATGCGGAATGCAACTACTCTCCACCCTCCGGCCTCGTTACTTCGTTCGGATCATTTTACGGCTAGACGCGCGTTTCGCTCCTTTTTTCATATTTCGCCGCTGTGGTGCTTGACTGTGAGAGAAGGGGAATTATTTTTCGGGAAATATTATTCAAATATCCTGGATCTGAAATATCTGAACAATTATCCTGCACTTCCTGCCAGTTTGTTGTACGAGAATAACAATGGCAATGGTCGTAACTTATGCTGCGGTGTGGAGCGTGGATAAAATATCGTCTGCCCAGATTTTTTTGACTCTGCGACGTAATTCGGTTCTATTTAGCCTGAAGAATTGTATTTTACTTCCATAAACTGTGTAATAGTTTCAACGAATAGTAAATAATTTCGTCGGATTAAATGAAAGATTTATTGATTTTTTTGAATTATTTTCTACAATCCCACCGATAATATAATTTCCTCGGCACCATTGTACGAATCAATTCCTCAAACTTACCAACATACTCTGTAGATCGGCGGAATGACGTACTACTTTTCAAAAGTAAAAAATTATTGCTCATATTGGGGATAAAATTTTTCACGTAACCAAAGAATCGCGTTTACAGGTGGTTCGATAATTGTAATTTCTCTTAGTTTGTTTACAGTGAACGGTACGTAAAACGTATGTTTACAGCAAATAAGAGTAGCGCCAGCCGGAAAAAGAGCGGTGGGAACAATTTGCTGATTACGTTGAGGAGGTTTGTTCCAAAATTGGTCGCAAGCAGGCCAATAATTGGAAAAAATTACCGCGAGTCTCGTAGTCCGGTCGGCCATGCTCGCCCCTGGCTGTATATTCGCCGATGGTGGGCGGATTGAAGTACAGCGAGAACGAGGCTGGAATCCTCTCTGCTTTGGCGGCAGTTCCCATGCCGTGGACTTTAAGTAAATGATGATCGCTGCCATGGAAATTTGGTGGGGTCATTTTTTCACCCCGACTCTCCCTCTCCCTTATTTTCACCCTCGAGGGGCTCGCCTCGCGGGAGTTCCGTGGAGTAACTGATTCTCAAAGTAAATTGGAACGCAGATTGGCGCCGCGCGAAGAGCTCGACCCACCCTTTCACCCCCTCGAAGACCAGCTCGAACCTCTCGCTGAAATGGCCCACGGTAAATCAGCTGCAGATCCCGGTGCAACGCTGCATCGCGAGGAGAGGAGGAATTCTTTCGTGCTCTATGCAGGCCCGGAATGCGTATCTATATATGGAGATGAGTATTTTCAAACCCTATCGAATTACCGAATGCAATTTCAAACGATCAAACACGATTGGGTATCCTTTGATATTGAAACTCTGTAAAACCAGCTCGGATTTCCAATTTTCTGCTCCTCGGATCACTGCGATATCGAGGAAGCACCCAAACCGCCGTGCGGCCCGTCAAACACTCGACGCCAACTCGTTCGGGTTCGTTCATCTTCGAACTCCGAGTCTCTTCCGCGCATGATTTTTCGCAGGTATTCAAGGTGACGGGGTGCGAACAGATGCCGCAACCAACTCGCAAGCTGCACGCTGACCATCTTCGGAGAAAGTGGATGAAAACCCCTGAGCCTCTCGACCCCGCCGTACCATCACGCCCGTGACACTTGGGTTGGCAATGTTGGCGTTGGCGGGTAGCGGAAGGGAGAGGAGAGGAGAGGAGACGAGAGGCTTCGACCGGTGGACCGAAGTGTCAACACTTCGCAACAGCCCTTCCCAACCCCGTCCCGGTATCCCGTTGCTTCCAGCATCGTCGCAGCTCGGGGTCACACCGCGACCATTTGCTTGTGTGGAGGATCGTACGAGCACCTGGAGAAAGTTGAGTCGGCACCACGTGAGGAGAGTGCGAAGTGAATTGCGGCCGTTAAGCGAACAGCCAGGGCCCTGAGAGGGTGAGCGGGAAGCCACCAGGCGCCACACCGCACCAATGGTCAGCCGAACAACATCGGCAAACGCATCATGGGGGGATTTGTTCGCGACTTATCTCGAATCAATTCGGTTGTGTGTTGTACGTGTGTATACCCCGGCACCCGATCCCTCTTATGACCCCTTTTCACGGCACGAATGCCTCGCTCGACTCGCTCGTCGACTGTGTCAATAACTGATAGCATTACCGCCACCCGTTTCGACCACTATCATATATTAGCCAGGCGCCAACGTCCCGCTGCCGCGGCACCGACGCCGACAAGAATCCTTCTTCCTCCACCCTCCCCCCCCCCCCCCCCCCCCCACCCCGCATGAATTGGGGATGAAATTCTGATAGGCAGCTGTTAAGGAAATCGACCCGGTGGATCCGGAAATTGAAAATCTCTCTCTGGCTGTTCGGTTGATCCGATCAGAAAACTGATTCCGGTCAGAACCACTGCTTTGCTCCGTAACACATACGCGCTCCCACGAACCCACTCGCTCTCGAATAATATTTATTCATTGAGCAGAACTCCGTTTCGAGCATGCCGGCCAACGTGACCGTCTTGTTCGGCGTATAAACCGCCCGTGTACGATTCCTACGGTATTACACTCTTCCTCGATGGACCGTGAAAATTTTCATACGTAAGTACATAGCTGACGGGATTGGTTCCCGGATTTTGTCTCGTCGGATTGAACAGCCTCGTGGAATAGCTGATGAAGAACGCGGTAAACCGCCAAGAAAATAAGCCAGTCGATTCTTTTTCATCGAATCGTTCAGTCTCGCCAAATATACAGAAATGAATCGTGTTCCATTGGGAGTAATTCAGGAAACAAAAATGAGTTGTCCAATTGTTCGAATGACAAAACCAGAAAATAGAAAAATCCTCGACACTAAGGACCGTTGAATTTAATTCGTCGGATGAGAAACTTGGGTAAATTTGTTTGACTTCGTTCACCGGGATCATTTGAACTCTCGGATTTTCCCTACTGGAAACTATTAACGCCTTTCCCCGGCTGTCGAATCATTCAAGGGGAAACGATCGCGAGAGGATATTTTTGACAGACGTTCAGACACGAGGTTATTAGACGTTTGCCGCGGCGCGAGGAACGGAGGAAGAGTCGGGGGAGGGGGGGGGGCATCGATCACTTTCGTTAATTGATTGCGGCGGGATCCTGGTGGGCGTCCTGACTGGCGTCGGGACACTCGAGGCGTCCCTGGGAGGACGTCGCGACGTAACTCGATCGCCGGTCCCCGGATCAACCTTTGTCACTTTGCTGGCGAGCATCGGAACTTTCTTTTCCGCGAATGTCACGACTTTTCCCGCTATAACTCGATACAACTTCTCTGGCACTGGCTTTGCCTCGATCCCCGCATCGCGTTCGGCTCCACCGCTAACTCTCAACACTGGTTTCATGCCAGACCGGCCGTCTTCGTTAAGCCCGTCCAATTAGCTCCCGACCCGAATCAGCCCCGGGAACTTGGACGAATCTTCAACCGGATCGTCCCTCATATCACGCCGATCCGGGAGTCGGTCCAGCTACTTTGGCAGCGCGTCAAACTTGCGTTGAGAGAGTGGGAACGAAAGAGAGTTCCTTTGGTCTGACGTGGATTAAAAATCCGCGAGGGGGAGGAGGAGACGGGAGTGGTTGGTCCGGAGAAGCACCGGCATTTATCTCGAAAGTACAGCGGAGAGAGAACGAGGGGCTTTAGGGGTGGCCGCGAAAACACTTCGCCTTTATATCGTTCTATTAAAATAAAACGTTTTTTACGAACGTCTCTTTCCATTTCTAACTACTTCACAGGCGTAGGTAGGCAAGATACCCACCTTACATCCGCCTCCGTGATGCAGCGATAGATGGACGGAATTCTTATCGCTTCCAACGGTCGAAGGTAAAAAAGTTTCCCACCGCCTCTCGACTGACTTATAACACTCGGTCCGTTTAATTAATCCCTGCTCTATTGATCTTTTTCGTCCTCGCGAGAAAAAGAGACTTTTAATGTCATCGCGAACGCCAAACTCGTGATTAACAACAGGATCGAAAAATATTCGTCAAAATTGGATGAAATGAATTCACTTCAGCGTGTCAACCACATAAGTGAACAAGGGGGTGGAGAAGGGATAGGGAAATAAGAGACGGGGTGGGCACCGGCTAATGGCACCTTAATGGCGGCCAAAAACGTCCCCTGCCTAAAGTCCCGGCCCATTTCATCCTCCAGAGCAGCCCCGTCCTCGTTTCACTCCGGATCGCTAGCTGTCCAAGATAATAGAATTCCGCTCTATAATCTCGCGTTTTACGAGGACTGAAGGGAGTTGCGTTGGCAGCGGGAAATCGGGGTGATGCGGAGCAAGGGGAAGGGGGAAGGGAACGGAGGGAGGGGGCTTGTTTTCTCGAGAGAGATAAAAATGTTAATTTAAAAATAAGGCGCTAGTTGGGATTAATAGGGTAATAAAAAGGCTCGTTGTCTCCGGGAGTTTCTCTCTTGCACACCCTCCACCCCCACCCCTTCACCCCGCCTCCCGGGTAACCCGTGGCACCGCGTCGTCCCTGTCCCCGAACATAATAGGATAATTCAAAATTATTGCAAATTAGGAGGAACCTTGTTTGCCCGAGAATCACAGCGACAGGTTCGTAAGGAGAGCACCGAGTCGCTTCCGAACCGTTCCATGCTAATGCCCGGTGCTCTTCTCTCGTCCTCGGTCATGCGTAATTTGAGTACACATTCAATAAGCCGCTAACCTCCGCTAAGCCGTCCCGTTGTTTACTAATTAATTCACGACTCTGGGTATAACGGGGATTCTTTTTGTCGACCATGTAAAAAACCTCACTCCGAATGTTCCCCTAGTCCTTCCAAGGTTTGCTCTTCGTTACAAAGTCGTCGTTGACAGAATAATGTCGTCGTCGTATTGAAATATATTTTCATCCCGTCAACGTATCACGAAATAATAATTTTCATAGAATTTTTCCTGAATACGGTAAATGGCTTGTAAATCGTGAAAAAAAAAAAAAAACTTCCATATAATATACATGTAGTAGACGGTTCCTTTGGAGAGTGAAAATTTCCTTCGTTTCACCTTCCGGAGATTTTAATTTACCCCCGTGGAGCTTTGGCGAGGAGGGTAAATTGAAATCGAGGGCTTTGACGAGGACAAATCGTTGCCGAGGCTTTGACCAGAGTACGATGCGAGCTCGCACGAAGTTGTCAGCGATTATTATAAGGAAAGTTGACCCGGGTTGGTCGGGGAGGACTCCCCCCGAGGTTACGGTCTCCCTTTTCCTCTAACTCGGGTTCCATCGCGTCTGCGGTAGCCGGCAAAGTGTAGCTTCCGATGAAAGTTGAAACGCAATTTTCGCCGAGCTCCGATCTAACTTACGATGCGCGCTACCGCGCGTCGTTGATATCTATATTCCCGGGCCGACTGGTTTAACTTTTACTGCCGCACGGTTATACCCTGCAGCACGGGGTGCAGGGCGTTCTCCCGCATGCTGCGGAGGAACGGATCGCAATAAGAGTTCCCCGACTCCGGTCTCCCGCCGCGTCGCCGAGGCTGACTCAATCCTGGCCGAGAGAACGCGCGGGGGTGGAAATAAGGCACGGGGGCTAGGCTAGGCTATCGCAAAGCCGCGCACCGGCGGGAAGACGGGGTTTTTGATCCAGGCACTGCACCGAGCCCGAGGGTGCTTTGTATTCAGTCGAGGATCGGCGCTATCTGTTTATTCCGAAACAAACCCGTCTCCTCGAGGCCGCTCCGTGCAGCCGCTCGTTCGGAACGTCTCTATTTTACAAAATTGATCGCACACCCGACCCGGACTGCACTCCCGGATCCGAGCGCTCCGCACGTCACTTTCCGCACGCCGTGTCGAAGGCCTGAATCGAAAAGGACACGCTTTGCCCGAACGGACCGTCCTCGCTCTCGGTTATTAGAGTTCAATTCGAGGCGACAGAAACGCGGCTCGGCACTCGCCCCTCCATGCGATAAATATTCAGCGAGACACCGCCGCGATACCTTGGGCCGCATAAAGTGTCCTCGAAAAATGAGACAGGGGGCTAAATTCGTTCGACATTCCGTTATGTTCCCTTTCCTTTGCCACCGTATTGTAACGCGTTTCGACGAGGACGAAGGTGAAGGACAACGCGCCGGATGACTCGAGGCTCGCGGTCGGAAGCTGGAGCGATACAGTAATTAGAACTGAAACCGGTTACTTGATCCTTGGACGTTATCGCGTTTGATCTTTCGCAGAGACCTCAGCGGAACCCCTTCCGGTCATCCTGCAGGCCACGGGGCGTACGCGGATACATAGATATACAGATATACATACACGCCACTTCCCAAAATGATGATATTAGTTTGCGGAGGAGCAAAAACTCCCCTTTCTTCGTTTCACCCGGGGTTAATTAATCACAGCTTCTCCTAGCTGCGGGGTGTCTGTTGCGAAGCGAGAACTTCCAGAACATCCTATCCCATTCTCCCGTCTCTATCAATTGATCCTGCGGGAGGACGGCCTCAAGAAGCGAGTGTTCGGGCGTGGGGAACCGGAGACAACGACTGACTGTCAAGTAGCGACTGTGGTAGGCAGGTGCAGGGCACTACAGTTGCCAGTTAGCTCGGCTACGGGGGCTGGTGGAAGAGAAACTGTACAATAGTCAGCGGGACTGGGACGCTGCATCGCGCACGACTCGCGTGTGCGGAACCGGGAATAACAGGGAACTGGATTGGGAGGAAAGCACGCGCTGCCCAAGAGACGAAAAGAGCGAAACTTAGTAACCCCCGACCCTCTCTTCTCCGGTAGCAGGAAGAGCTCCGCAAGGGCGGATGGAGCGGTGTTCGCGCACGTGACCGGCGAACGAAGCAGATATCTCGGAAAACTATTGACCTCTTACCCGTGGCAATACACTACACAAAGAGCGGGGGAGCGCTACAGCGAGAGAGGGAGGGGAGGGCTGAAACTGAAGCCGAACCCGAGAGAAGAGAGAGCTCTGATTAAATTCCCGCGGAATTTAGGTGATTCCACGTTGATTCGATACAACGCGTTTCATAGTTGGATGCACACGAATAAGAAGCAATAAAGCCTCGTTTGTTAAGTCCAAATTTCAACTCCAGCACCACGCTCGACCGACGGTGAACTGCAATTTTAGAAAAAACAAACGAGACAATGCTCGCGAAAAATTGGAAGAGGAAACAGAATCCGGAGGCCGAGAAATCGTTATTCCGGTCAACAATGTCGGCGCGATCGATATACCGAGAACTGGGATGAGAAAAGTACTCCGTTTCAATTGACACCCATGTTTTAGGTCCATTTTTGTTATCTAGGGTCTTCAACGACAGAGGAAAACAGTAAGTATTCATCGTTTGATTCGATTTGTTTTTGCGCAAAAAGAAGTTGAAAAAAGTGAGGGTATTAAATCATTTTGGGTGAATTTTCTCGTTGATAATACTTCTTTTTGAAAGAAAAACTTTCCGGTTTGTTATACCGAATCACCCGCTGAGTGCGGTGAATTTTAGATCCCAGTGAACGTATGTTCTAATAAACAACAACACCGCGTTACAGCCAACGCTAAAAAAGTGTGATATATCGGGCGTATCATATTCACGCGAAGCTTACCCCTAATTGCCGGTATCGCGTTGAACGGAGGTTGGAAAGAAGAACGAAGCCCCGCTGCGCACAAGTTTCATACCCTTTTATTATTCATTATTGTCGGTTTGTAAAACTGCGCGACGGACGCACGGGTAGAGGAACGTTGTCGTAAACCGTGCATACCGGGCGTGTAAATACCCGTCGGTATATCGCCGGGGTGGGCATATAACGTAGCTTATATTTTCCGAGAGCGGTGAAGGGGGCGAGTCACGGATGGATCGACGAGCCACGCGAAGGAAAGCCCGGAACGGAAACTTTCCATACGAAGGCAGTAAAAACCCGGCGTGGAAATGGATTCGGTGCGTCAACGAGGGCCTCGCCGGAGTCTGCTCCCCGCAAGATATAATAAAAAGTGTGTATCGTGATTCGCAGTCGTAAAATAAAATGATCGCGTTTGATGGACACACGTGCAATCCGTGTGTGGTTGTACGAGACGTACGTACACGCCTTCGCGTAGCCAGGAACACTTCTCCGCGGTTGCCAATTAAATCGGAACTGACCCAAATGTCCGCCGCGGCCGAGGCGTGTGCCCAACCGGAAGCCGGGTGAATTATTCAATGCCTTTGAGTAGTAGAGCAGGACGACCACGCCGCCGCGCGAGGATCAAATTATATTGTCTCATGCACTATGCATTCGTCTCGGAATCATAAAAATTGTTTCATGATCGATCGGCGGAGGGTGAGGCCGAGGGGATATACGCTCCTGATTATCGGGATGAAACAATAAAGGGATTACACACGCGGCGTGTCCCTTAATTCTTGCCCGTCACTGGGCACGCTGCGGGGTGAAACCGCTGCAGCTCGGACCGAATACCCGGGGTGAAAGAGGGGGAAAAACAAAATCTGGGATTTCATATTCCCGCTTGTTTCGTAATTGGATATTGTCCGACCAGATTAGAGTTTTAATACCACTACAGATATTTCGGACGGCTCGCTCATATCGCACCCGATTCCCCTCGTTGCAATAGGATCCGCAAAGCGCCGCGAATAATACACGGCCTAGAGACAGGTACACGCATTCGCGCGTTGGTTCGAGAAATAGGATAAAAAGAGAGGGTGCAAAAATAAAGAAGAGCGAACGGCGGGGGGAGGGGGGTGTGGGGTGGGGTGAAAAAAAAACAAAACTCAAATAAAAAATAAAAAAGCGGAAAAAGGGACTAGCGGGAAGAAAGGCGGTGGCGGAATATGCTGACTTCTCTCAGCGACGGGCTCTGGGCGACCACAAAGGATCCTCTTTCACGGTTCCCTCAATTCCGCGCCAGACATGCCCCCAGCAATTATCTACTCCTGACGCTCAGGACAGCAGCCGAAAGGCCACTAACGTCTGTCGCGTGGGATAACGCGCTTCCAGATGCGTCAATTTCTTTCGTACCCATTGCCGGCTTGTTTTTCTATGTATTCGTGGATATTTTTTTTTCATTTCTTTCTACCCTCTCACCTGGCCTTCGTCTTTGTTTTGGGTTTTTTTCCCACCCCTCCCGTTTCTCCCCACACCTGGTGAGCTGCATTCGGCAGTTGGGGGTGGTTTCGGGCCCCCGGCTTTTACCGGGGATGGTTACTGGCCTGATATGCAAATATATTCATTACGTGCGGGGCAGCGCTGCGGCCGTCGTTCCGGCAAAAACAGTTGAACCGCATTCATGACTGCTCCCTTAATTAGAGGCGTGGAAAGTGGAGAGGAGAGGAGAGGAGAGACGCGCCGCGTTGTATCGAGCGCAGGTCGGTGCAGGATCGGACAGCCAGGATCCGCCCGGTACAGGATTGATTTCGCGACTTGCCCGCAAGACCGCTGAGCCGAGGAAATTGAAGACCAGACTCTGAAAACGTCGAATGCCGTCCCATCGATCCTTGACAAACACGCGAGAGATCCCTTGTTTGTTCCAAAATGCACAACTTATGGGATTCGCGAAGCGCGCGAGTTCAAATCCCGCGATAGTCGAAACGGAACAGAGTCGAGGCGAAGCCGATCCTGCGGGAATGACGGGCGGGGAGGACAACGAGAACGATGCTGGACTCGAATAGTTGGGCAAACTTGCAACCCGCGGTAATCAATATCGCGGCTAATGGGGTCGCTGACAAGGCCGCGCGCGCGAAAGCGGATCCAAGAGATTTGGCGATCCAGGCGTCCTTCGCGAGGGTCGATCCTATCCTTGGTAATTAGGATCGAATAAGATCCGGTGTAATCTCCTTCTGTACGGCTTTAAAAGCCGGGAAATCCGTGGAGAAAAATCGCGAAGCCCTTCCTTTCGGAGAAACCCGAGCAAAGCTGGACAATACTTGTTCCGACTGGCAACTCAAGCTCGGTGCAACCCACACATGGATCCGGGTACGTGTACCTCTGCATACACACTCCTACATCCGAGTAGCGCGCGGTCGAGAGACAGCTTGCCCAACAGCCAACGGAAACGAATTACCCCTTGGCTACAAATCACAGAAAGAGAATACAACAAATTAAGAACTGCTCGCGGCCCCGTTTCCCAGCTCCGGCTTTCCGGATTGAGGCGACGTGACGTGACGTCCGACAAGACGAGAGAGCAACGCTTCAACGCGATATGGACGGCTGACGTCTGCAGGCTTCTTTCACTTTCCGCGAGAAGAGGTGACGAAGATGAAACGAACGCAAGCCCGAAGCTTTTCTTTCCCTTCGGAGGGCGCTTTGGTTGGTCAGCGACTGCAGGTGCGACGCGAATTTGGTGCCCCAGTTGCTTGTTTTGAACGCACCTATGCCTTTGACTCTGCTCGAAATTACATGATCAACTGAACCGTTTGAAAGCTAGTGAATTTCTGGGGGAATCTAGACCGCTGATTCAGTCGGGCTTAAATTGGTCCACGTTCGGATCCAACGATCCGTTTCAATTGCCTGGCACATATCACCGTGGCGATAATTACGGTACGGAGAATCGTTGCAATATAGATGATGCATGATCAGCGGAAAAAACTGTCGATAAAGCGATTAATAAATACTTCGAGAAGCTTCGGCGAGCGGGTTCTGGTCCAACTTTCAGACGGCGTGGTTGATCCGTGCGAGCGTTAAATATCAAGGAAACGTTAATGGAGCGCAAACGGATTAGCTAATAAATCTCTAGCGAAGAGTCAAGCGAGGTGCGAGACGAGTTGAGCCGAACGGAGCTAGTCGAGCGGATGGCGGGCTGCTGCTGCCGCTGCTGGGGATTCATTAACCGACAACGCGATAAATATCCACTCGCCTTGCGCGCCTCGCGGACGGGCTCCTGGAACAATAGTTATACAGTATATTTATGCAAAGTTTCGCCGAGCCGGTTGGGGCGGCATTGTGCACCCCCGACGTGCCGTTGTCTGAGGGGGTGGTTGACGCCGCCGAGGATGCCTACCCCCGAAAGCAAACGCCACCCCCGTATCACGTCGCGACTCGAGACGTCCAAGGTCCGTCCGGGCGGGCGTTGGGCCAAACAAAACCGGTGCGAGCGAGCGCCAAGTTTCCAAAGTTTACCAAGTTTCCAAATTTCCGGCAGCTCGAGACTCGACCGCGATGCCGGGGGTCCGTTTGACTTGGACAAGGACTCCCACGGTCTTCACGCTTCGAGGGGGCGAGCACTCTGACGCTGCGGTGATCCCAAAACTCCATCACTCCTGGTCCGAATCATGACCGATAAATGGGCAGAGTGGGATCGCGAATTCGTTGAATGGTCGTGTTTCGAGACACCTTCGCATGATCGTGAATGTGCACCGTAATGCGGAACTTAAAAAGACACCTGTGAACGCGATGAACAGTCCAATATTACGAATGTTGTAATACCAACAGACTGAAAAGTCGAAATAAACATGTAGGTTTATGCGATACCTACAGCTAAGGTCGAGTTCATGAAATACGGTAGTTTGCGATTTTTATATACTTTGTAGAATTGCACCGTGGTATTTCATTTTTATTAATTATTAACTTAGCGCCGAATGTTGCATCTCTGAAACCAGCGTAGAATTCAACGCAATGGTCTAGTTTCATTGAATACGAATTCTGTGGGAAGATCTTCAACATCATCTTAACATCGACGTTTCATTTGCCTGGCACGTGACCAGCTCTTCAACGAACTTCGTAAAATATTAAGTATCGTGGGTTAATGTGCCTCGATTCGTTAATTCTGTTCGTAAATCGAATCAAGTGCATTAATTTTAAAATTGCTTGAACCGTCAATTTTGTAATTGCGTTTTTTGACACCCAATCGAAGAACTACCGAAATGTATATTCGGTTATTCAGCAGAATGTTAATCATTATTCATGCCCAATTTTTTTGTCAAACTTATTTCACCACATAAATAAGCTCCCGTCTATCCTGAGAATAGCCAAATTCCTCGCAACACGCTTCCTGCAGTAGGGAACGGAAAGCTACTTAAAGTTAAAAAACAAAAAAAAATAAATAAAACGACTGGCACATCTTTATAGTCGAATTCTAGAAATATGCTCGAACTTTGTTAGGCATTTTTCATGCACAATGACACACTGATATCAACAAACTAGCACAGTGAAGATAAATTCTGATCATTCCAATGCGGTTCGTTCTTCACAGTGAAGACAGGGGACGCGAGATACGCGTTTCGGGGCAACATTCCACGTCTGACGAACGGAACCCGTGATTACGTAAATCCGTACGAACGAATGGCACTCTCGTAAAGCCATTAATCCCATCAAACGATATGACACGTGAATCCGTGTCGAGATACATAATAAACAACATAATCAGATATCGTGATCAAAGAGTGTGTACGGTTCAATTTCTCAACTCACGAACCAATTTCTTAAACAGCGCGACTACGGCTTGGTTTATGAATACCAAATGTGGAAATACAGAAGCTACCGGTATAGTCGAGCACAACCGAGTACAACCTCAGCGGTATGTCGGTTCTAATTTGAGTGGATATAGGAGCGAAAGAGAGAAGTATAGTTGGCCGAAGGGAGGGGGTATGATGTGGATTAGAGAAAGGCAGAAAGCTCCTCGCGTGTTAATTGTTAAATTGGCAAAGGCACTTCGTCGAGCAGTGATCAACCACCGTAGGGCGGGAAATAACCCCGCGTTCAATGGGCATTCGTGCAGCAAAGAGTTTTCGGAAGTTTGATCGCCGCTTTTGTCGGTTGGGTCGTGGTTTACGGGGGGGTCGGTGGTTTTCAGAGATACGTTGCAGGCTTCGTGGCAGCTCGAGCGAAGAAAAGTTGTTATCTGGTTCCCCATCCCCGGGGCTTCGGGTGGTGATAAGCCGGGGATTTGTATCCTTGTGTACGGCAGACGCGGCGCGGATTGAGCCCCGTTTCGTCAGCCCGTGCCGCGTGGCGTAGATCCGAAATTAGGGAAAATTAGTAGCGGGATCAGGCGTTACTCGGACCGGCTGAACGCCGAGTATTAAGTTCCGTTCAACCCTTGTCTTGGGCCGACCCAAATCGCCCGGCCCAATCGAATACCCAAAGTTTGTTCGGGCGGTCGGGTGAACCGGCGATCGATTTGCCAGCCAATTTCCACCGTTCGTCAGGATAACAATTCGCGGCTCTGGTACCGACACATCGGTCCCGACGAACCGGCGACGATCCCGTCGCTCCCGGCTCGGGGGTGGGGGAGGAAGAGGGCGCGGTATTGAATGAATAACGAGGTTATAAACGGAGGAAATGACAGGAGGGCAAAACGGTATTTCAACCCTAATAACTGGAGCCCTTAACATCGCACCAACTCCACGCCTATTTCCTCAATCAAGGGGTTGAATCGATACGCAAGGGATGTTCCCAATTATCACTAACTACTGCTTCGCGAATGAGATATACTCCGGTTGGTGCTAATTAACCACGACTCCCGCCGCCGCCGTGCCCGATGTTCTTTGGCGGCGACTTCGACGCCTCCCCTCCGACCCGTGACACTCGACGTTTTTACCCGACGAATTCGGCGACGTCGTCTCGACGCGCGTTGACTCCGAATGGGAAAAGATACCGCGTGTAAAAGGCGCTCGGACTTCGCTTCTGCAAATTGGCCCCGTCCCGTTTCACTCGCACCAATCACTTACGGTTTAGTGACAGGCTTGTCAAGATAGAAGCTTCGGGAGCTTTGCCTGACCCGTAGCCTCGGATGGTGTTGCCTTCTCTAATACCCTAACCGCCTCCGTGACTCTGTGTAACAGCGCTGATAAAAGTCGCCTCATTCACTGCCAAGTCACGGATGGTGTATCATCGATTTTCCAAAGAGAAACCCCCGAATTACATAATATCTTAAGTCGAATATATTCCTGGCCATTCTCCAACCAGACTATGTATGATGGATGACCATTATTACATCGCGGATGCGCACTCCGAAGTGCTTCGCCCCCTTTTCAACGTACCAAGCACTGCGCGTTAATTGGGGAAAAAATTGGCTGTTTCATATCTCGACCGAGTACCTCGAGCTGCTTATTGTTTGTTTGATTGTTTCTTGTTTTTGTTTTTTGTTTTTTTTTCACTTCTTCATCGGAGTCGTCACTTCGGCAAAGCAGACGCGTCGACCGCGCATTCTCCTGTCGCCGTTCGCTCACATCGCGTGATCGGTTTCACACCATTTCGCGCGATTCTCTGCTAGACGGTACCTTGGTGCCCACTGCGTGCGCGGCTATAAATCAATTCAGAGCAATTCTCTTCTCCACCCCCGTTTTCCGGCGGAGGGCCTCCACCTCCACCCTCTGGATTCGCCACCCCGCCACGTCGCCATTTGATGATCAGACACGCGATGTAACAATTACTAACCCGCGGACCGAACATCGCTCATAATATCTATCACTCGTGAGTAAAACGGTCGACTAATGAACCCCCTCCAATAGGGCAAAATCACCGACTCTCTCGCCAGCTTGCATCTATTTCCCACTGCAAAATACTCCCACGGATCTGTAATCTCGGTGTATTGGAAAAAAGGGGACGATTTGTGTTTTCAATTATATCGGACACCGAGAGCTTGCGAATCTTGCAGGCTCAAAGTTGTTTACCATGTAAAGATGATCGTGACGTGTCACGAATTTTCTGGCGAAAAGAAAATAATGTATAAAATCATCATAACCGTCCATGATCAGAAACGTGTCTATCAAGTGTTCGCACCTTTGACCAATCGTCGAGAAATGAATAATATGATTGGTTTCAGCTGAAATAGTTCGCGATGTATATTACCTACCGGCAAATTGACGGAAAATTTGAATCAGTTGGGAATAAAGGTTATAACGCGTGTTACGACGAGCGCAATTCATGTTTCGAGAAGTTAATAGTTTGTGTAGATATGTATGCATAGGTATGTACCCCGCACTATACGTATATAATAAAACAAGTTTGCCGCCCTGGTTTGTTGTACAGGTGCTCGAAATATGCATGTCAAATTCAGCGTTTCCGTGTATGAATTTACTCTCGGTACCGGCGGAGGAGGGGGTGGGGATTGCGAGGGGCGGCGCGGCAAACCCAATTGTCGAAGTTTGTATATGACGGGGTGGTGTGGGTGGGGGGTATACGTCGCTCGTGAACGGCGCACGTAAAGAATTATTGAACCACGGCGTGTAAGCCGTCGCGAGTGCGATAACGCGGGTGACGCGAGCTGAAATGGCGGGAGTTTACCTGTCGAAAAGGGAGACAGAGAGTAGAACAAAAAAAAAAAAAAAATGTAGAAATAAAAGAAAAATAAAAAAGAAAAATAGAAAAAAGTTTGAAAAGCTATTTGCGCCGGCATTGCGCCCACGCCTGTCGCAACAAGGCCATTGGTTGTGGGTGGTCTTCGTCACGGTGCGCGCGTGTGTATGCACGCGTTGCGAACACAGCCCCACGACCTAATATTCAGTTAAAAGTTTCGATGCGGCGGAGAGGGTGAAAAGTTTCATCGAGATAACGAGAGAGGGCAGCCACTGGTAGGTTGGTATAAGGAACCTGAAGAACCAGCCCGCGCATTTGCTATTCATGAACAAGAAGAGTCTACTGGGTTCTGCTAGCTTTAATATTCCATCATTTGGAAATTAGCTCTCTTTTTGAGACGGAACGCCCGCAACGTGGGAGGTTATGAGCTTAATGCCGCAGAGAAAGAAGGCTTCCCCACGGGGAGGAAAGGGGGGAAAGGAAGTGAGAGAGAGAGAGAGAGAGAGAGAAAGAAAGAGCCAACCATCGTCCGTGGTAATAAAACGAAAAGCTTCGCGCTTATGCGCTACGTACCGGTATATATATATTGTAGCGAAGTCGTGCTTGCACCCCTTGTACACCTTGTAAGAATGACCAAAAATAACCGATTACTTTTTCCCGATGAATCGAGCATAATCGATTATTTTTCCACGCAATCAGTTTTTGGATTTCATACTCCCATGAACGACGCAATACATTATCAATTTGTGCGATTGAAGTATCAATGATTGTCGTTGTCTTATTTACTGAATATCTATTTGATATAATTAGTGATAGATGAATGAATAAGTTTACCTGAAATTAAAAATATTTTGAATGAAACTGTAAATTATCAAAAAAACTTTTCCGCCGCTAAGACTGCGTATTGAAATTTACGAAATTATGATCTCATATGCACGGTTTCGAAAAAATACGAAATAATCGAATAATTAATCAACTTTTACCGATTCAATCGAGTGGTGCTCGATTATTTTTTTGAAGTCGATTAATCGATGCATCGATATTTCACCATCGAATGTTTTATCATTGCTTACTAAACTTAGTAAACTTACTCCGCCAACTAGTATTATTGTAACAGAGAGTCAGTCTCCAAACTGTATCATGCAGGAGCTCTTCGATTCAAAATAATATATCCGCTTTTCGACACATTGTTCCTTGCTCAGAGCATTCTTTGACTCGACGTTTGTTCATTACCCACAGATGACCCATTCGTTCCTCTAGACGTAATCCTAGATCGCCCTTTATTACAATATTATGTATACGTACGGCCATTTATAAGGTGTATGTGTACGTACTTTGTGAAAAGAAACGAATATTGCTGGGAGTAAACAATGACTTGGATAGGAGGCGAGGTTGAGGAGGAAAGTTGTGTTAAAAAATTCAAGCCTTCCTCAAAGATTTACGCATCTCTGTCTGGTTTTCATCACCGGTGCGCGGCTACTCCTGCGGGAATCGGCAAAGCCGTTGGGTGCGATTCCTTGCTGTGTCTAGAAACGAAATCGCGAATAGGAAGGAAGAGAGAACGCGAATAAGAAAAATAATTGACGGAAGAATTGCGGCGAGCAGCGAATGCAAAATATTCGAAAACGAGACGACAAGTTGCAAATAATTATCACCCCCTACCTTCGGTGGCGTTTCAATTTTCCCACGTGAAATAATATCGCTACGCGTTTTTCTTCTATTTTATTTTTATTTACCAGTTTCCACTTTTTTATTTATTTCTCTCTCTCTCTCTCTCTCTCTGCTTTTGCTTTTGCGCCAGTTTTTTCTCCTCTTCCAGCGTCCGACGAGTGAATTACGGCTCTATTTCCCCGTAGGTACGCCACGTATACTATACGTATGAGGGTGAATGCAGTTTTTCGATTCGCTGTACCATCACGGAGGGTAATTACTCCTTCGCACCGCGTATAAGAACAAATATACTAGATTATTTTTAATGGACAGTGCCTGTCGATATTTTTCTCGTCCATCATACCCGTTCCACCGCCTCGCCGAGTTACGCGGGCAGGATAGAGAGATCCTCGGTTTAATGGTCAACGCTGGTTTCATGCTCGGTGTACCGATATTAACGGGTCCCGCACCGCGGTGTCGGTGCCGTCTGATTTTTGCACCGTTTCTGCTGGCCCACATAGCCGCCCTCCGTCTATCACATTAAAAACTGACTCGTGGCGAATCCATTTCGGGCCAATACGCTTTATCGGATATCGCGTTACGCTACACACGTATATCGGTTATACCTCTGATGTTTATACCTATGTAAAAAGTATCCGTGCAGGCGTAGGGAATCGTCAATGCGGAAAACTGCACCGCTTCCGTATAAATCGAATAAAACCACCGTCTCACCGCGGCGCGTTGCAGGTTCGCGAAATTGACGGTTAAACGACAATCGGAAGAAACAAGTTATAACGGTTAAAACTGGGATTGACGAGCGCGTTTAAGATCGCTGAAAAATTCATCGAATTCCTAAAAGTCTCCGGGTGGCGGTGATCCGGATGCCTAAAGACGCCGTGTATCTATACATATTGTATAGCCTCTTACTCCGGAAAACACGAAAAGTTTTGCAGGGCTTAGTATATGGCTTGTGGATTAGGGGCTAGGAGAGTCGGGAAAAAGGTGACTTGTGATCTTCCTCTTTCTATCACCGCCGGAAGAAACTTTCCCAGCTCACTCGCGGCGAGATGCGTTGACGGGAGTTGATATTTCTGGGGAGGGGTCACTGCGGGCTATACGTAGAGCGCGGAGAGCTTGCGGAGAAGCGTACTACTTTCCCCCGGATAACCTCTCCGGGAACTTTTCAATTTCAAGAGATCCCAATCGACGTGACGTCGCGGTTTCTGCTGCTCCTGTTGCAGCCTCGCGGGCATGTCGACGACGTCGTCCGTGGAGACGCGGAAAACTAAACATATAAGTGCGGGGCTCTCGGGATGCCTGCCTAGATGTGCCGCACCTACATCCCCGCTTCGTTTCCCTTCCCTACATCCCCCTCCAGCTTCACCCTGCATGTTCGCTGTATCGACACATTTTCCAAGTCTTGAAATTCTCCGAATGAAATTTGCTTCCGGTCGCGAGAAGTGGGATGGAATTTTCTAGAATAGCAATTCAAAGTTGAATACCGAATGAACGATGCCTGATGGATTTATAGCGATTTCTGAAAACCAGGAGCTCGATGGAACTGTGTCCGGGGTGAATGAGATTGGAACTCTGAAAACTACGTGTCGGTACCGCGTACGGACGACAAGACCGTGGAGGGAGACACGCATTGTCGCCTTGAGCAAATAATCTCTCCTCGGAAGGCTAGAGGAATTCCAGGTTTCTACGCGTTACCGCGTGGCGCATACCTAGGAGACAGGCTCGCGCGTTTTCGCGCAGAAGATGCGGAGGGACCGAAAGAGCGGCGAATACCTACCCTTACCCGGGTATGACATAAGGGAGAGGGGAGGATGTCCGGAGGTGGTTTCGGAGTACAAGGGTGTCGGTAAAATATCGCCGGAGGATAGTCAGGCGGCGCGTTTCCGCTCCCTGTAAGAAAACGGGGGTGAAGAGACACGCGAAATTTCGCAGCCGAAGGTCGACGGTTGTGCGGTTTTAAGGGCAGCGCAGGGGGGGGGGGGGGGGGAGACCCGACGTATACAACGTAAACGTATTCCGTCCTGCCGGGTAGGTTTCTCGAGACGAAAACGGTACGGGGGATGAAATTTCACGTTCCACTCACTCAGCTCCCGACGGTGGGAAGCAGACCCGAAATTCAAACGGGAACGGGGAACTCGGAACGCAGGTGCGCCGCGGCGCTCTTAACGGGCCGCAAAAAGTCTCGCTTGAGAAATTTAGGCCCACCCTTTAAGTGACACGTTTGTAAAAAAATTTCACCAACAACTCGCCCCTCGCCAGTTACGGAAACTTCGGCACGTATACGCGACGCTGCGCCATATGTGCTGACAAGGCTCGCGGTGTGGATGTAGGTATGTACATACGTGTAGTTGTTTCTGGGTCAAGATTTCGCTACTCTGATCGCCCTTCTCTGCATCCGGCTCTCTGTGCTTTGTACACGTTTCAAGACGTTGGCGACGGACGTGTGTTTCAACGCTCGATAACTAAAGCTCTGGAAACGTCGTTTCCTAAATTTTTCAGCAAGGAGCTTCCACCCTCGAAGTTTTATTTTTTTGGACTTTGGATCACCGGCTTTCAATTGCGTCAATTTGTGATATGGTAAGGTGATTTCGGATACATACGTCGTTACAACATTATACGCACGATGCTGTGCTGGCAGTTTATTCAGGGTGAATTTTAAAAAATATATTATGTTATTAAAACATATTCTGAGGTTAAGAATCTGCAGTGTTGTTATATCGAGCTCGGTGAAGATAATGCGATGGTATTGAACAAGAAAAGGTAAGAATAAATTTATTATCAGGCTTCTATTGGTTAGGAAAAACTACTGTAATTCACGATACTCATTTCACCATCTGGGATTACGCGATTGCTACTGCGGGACTGCAGGTAGCGATTTTTATTTTTTTCTCCTTCCTCGTGAACAATCATTCGCAGATTATTGTGAAATATAAACAGTTGCGGAACCATTCAAAGCTATCGGTTGGCCAGAAAACTGTTCACGATGTGTCGAGCATTGTAATTGTCGCATCTACGCTTTCAACGAATCGGCTTACGCCAAATGAAACCGGCCGTCCCGACTCAGCTGAAATATTTATCCGGCCTGCAATTTGCAAGAGAGATTTTTTCACATTGAAAAAGTAAAAACGTCCCCGAGCAATGGCTCGAAGCCTCTTTCAAACGCTTTCTTCTGAACATCTCATTACGATATTCCAGCCGCTGATGGGAATCTGTGATTATATAACATACGGGACGGTGGTCTGAGGTATTTTTCAGAAATACTTCCTCTGATGTAGCTTCTGAGAAGAAATCAATCGCAGAATACGAAGCTTCAAACGGATTCCTTTCCGAACGCTAACGCAGAGACGCAACTCTGGAATAACCAAATCCACCGAAATTGTTGCACCCTCGATTATATCCGGGTGTTGGAAAAAGGCTTGCGAAACTTTAGCGTTAAAACGAAACCGCGAATGTGGAGGAATCGCCGGAAGACCGGGATGCATCGCGCACGTGTGAGGAAAGGTACGTACAGGATCGACGTAATTGACGGCGTCCTTCGAGCCGCTCGGGTAACTCAATCCTGAGTTTACTGTTGATTGGAAATAAAATAACGTCGTTTCAAGTTTACGGACAGGCTGCGCGGCCCGGATCGCGAACTCGGTGTGAGTCGTTTCACCCGGAACGTACGAAGGAGGGATAGGACGACGAGTGTGAGGTAGCGCCGACCATTCGACAGGAGCACCGGTTATCACGAAAACGAAAATTCCTCATCCCGCGTCCCGCTTTCCGGCTCGAACTCGTAAAGATCGTCCCTCGGCTCGATAGAAATAGAAACATCCCCGTCCACCGCCCAGCTCGATCATTTCCGCAATGCGAATACAGCCCGAAACAGCGGAGGCCGGGAATTCCAAGCCCGTCGACCCGCCTCGCTTGCTCCCCGTGTTTACGATCCTCTAATTGACGTCCGCACAAGAAATTAACAACTGTCCTCCTATTGTGGAGTTGAGCGTGCACGAGCCGAGCCCACACTTGCTCGAGTTTATCAGGGCTCCGTAAACCGATGTCACGCAAATCGTGACTACGGTGTCTTCCGTGCAACCGCGGACAGCGTTGCAGCTCCGTTGATCGCGGGTTAATTATACCGCCGTTCCCTGCCTTACCGTAGTCCTGAATACCCTCGATTTTCTCAGCAATTTACCCTTCGTCGAATACACACAACTTCCGTATACCTTGTACCCTGTACAACGATATCGCGCACCATTGCACGAATCGCTTGAATACCGTCCCCGTGTGCGAGCTGGGAAAATTTCCGCGAAGGTTTCGGAAACTCGGATCGCTGATGCGTTGAACAAATTTAAAGACAACAAAAAGTGACGGCCGGCGTAGAGGATTTTTTTGAGAGATCTTTGGGCGATTAATCCACACCGCAATTCGAACCTGTCAACGTGATTCGGGCTTTTCAGCAGCGGTATCGTTGCCATCGAGAACGCCGCCGGGGGGGAGTGCAATCAACGAGTCAGTTGCAGCGTAAGAAAATTACGTGGGGATGAAGACGACGAGTTGACTGTAGGTACGTAATTGAAGCGTGGGTGGAGGTGGTTGACAGGTTTTTGTCTCTTAGGGTTCAAAGAGTCGTCCGGATGCTACTTTCCTTTATAACTCGAATTTTCAAGACAGTAATGGACGTGCGTTCGTCGCGAACGGTGGATTAGTTTAACAGAGAAAATCTATTTCCGCAAAAAGGGGTGAAGAGATAGAGGGATGAAGCGAAAGAGAAAGGAACCGAGTTGGTTTTGAGCTCTGGAGGGCAGACGGGTCGCCCGAGTGGCGGACTGTGATCGGGGTGATTGAGAAGCGGAAGAGAGAGAGAGAGAGAGAGAGAGAGAGAGAGAGAGAGAGAGAGAAAACGAAGAGAACAAGGAGGCGATTTCATGAGATTACATTTTTATTTACCCAGGCAAATGAATCCCCTTGATTATTACTCGAGAAGTCCTTGCCCTCCACCTGAGTGCAAGTGCAAATATTGGTTTTGTCTAGTGCCACCTGGTTTGCATAATTAAATCTCGGAGTCTTGACTCCTTCTAGGTAGAGCGGATAGAAAAATAACAATAATTAAAAACTCGACGAATTTCCGCAGGCAGATGCACCTCGAGACCTCACTTTTGCGCGGTGCACTCCAACCAATTAAATTAACTCCTCAAATTTGGTCTGCGGGACCTTGTTCTCCACCTTTTTTTTTTTTTTTTTTGTTTTTATACTTTAAACTTTTTTCTCTAGCTTGTTCCTTTTTTTTTTTTCTCATACCCCAAACGCAAACAACGCGGTGGTAACTTGCGAGAGTTGGTTGTTAGGTAAACACCGGGATATTATACAAACACAGGGGTAATTCATGCAGGTCGCGAAAACTCGGTCTTACCTTCGGAGGATGAGCTCCTGCAACTCCTTTAAATTTTACTCCCAGTAAGAATCGTGTAATCGTTCCCATTTCAGGGAACAGTGGGGCAGTGATTTCTGCCCTTGGATCTTTCTCAATTACAGAGTCAAGCCGGAAGTCGGTCTAGACGAAAATCAACGCAGTGGCCGCGAAGCGAAGGTCACGATGAAAACATCGCGCACAATTGTCGTCCGGATCCGGTTCGGTGTTTCGTACGTGGGGCACGTGCGTCAAAAACCTCGGCCCGCTGCAGGAAGCTGTTCTCCGTCTGCCCACGGGCTCGCCGAGGATGTCCAACTAATGTGTTTAATCCTCGCCTCGCTGAACCTTGGTCGAACGTGCCTACACGTCCTCGGTCGTACGTGTCGTCCGACGGCGGACGAACCTTCTTCAACCTCTTTCGAAATGACCGAAATTTAAAACGAGTCTGTGCCTCGGCTGTCGGCGTGCTTGACCCGACGACCTCAGTCTGGCAATTAATACCGCGCGGTTGTAACTCTGGGACCAGGTGAATGCAGGCCGTTTGTTTTACCATCAACCTTGGACCGTGAAAGGGTGTTCGAGAGCAGAGCGCGGACTTTGAGCTTGAGGTACGATGGACAAGCCATCGCGAGTCCCAAGGTCACGACGCATCGGCCATATCGTTATTCTTCTTCAGTCTGAATATCTTCCCCATCTTCAGCGTCGGAGTTAACGCCTTTTCCCGAGTACCGATACTTGGGTTACGCATAAGTACCGGTACTCGGTATCTCCACCCTACACTCTCCGTGTCGGTGGAAGTCCTAACGAAACAAGGGTTCAAGTTCCCAGCTCTCGAGGGTGGAAGCGCGAGTACCTGCCGGGGCGTCGGTGTGGAGCAGTGGGTCGCAACAAGCGTACAAGTGAGCCAGAGAAATGCGGATGAAAGTTGAGGAGGATAGAAAGAGGGGAAGAAGAGGACGGAGCGACTGCGAGAAGGAGTAGCTGGTAACCATCGTACACGTGTAGCTATAACATTCTGTGTGATAAACAAGTTCAAACGGAAAAGGTCTTCAGTGGAATGTCGTCGAGTCTAACCGTCGCCCGTACGCTCGACATAGTCCGTTAGTCGACCTACCGACAGTTGCTGCAACTATGTACATATGTACGTACCTACATATAATGTATGTACTTTTCACCAACCTTCAAACTGTCTCGCCACTTATATCAAGCAAAAGTAGTCGTCGGCTGGTGCGCGGTGCGTATAGGTATACGTGCCCACAGCTTTTCGTCCTCGGACTCTAAGCGCAGCAAGCAGTTCGACGAGAAAAGAAGATGGTTTTATTCGGATCCTGAACAAATGTGGGTAAGTACGTTATGGCCGCTCACTCTCCATCTCTCTGTCTCTCTCTCTCTCTCCCTTGCCCAGTAGGACAGTCACACCACCAACCCATACCGTTTCATCTCGGCTCCCTGTTTTTGACACTCCTCTGTCAAGAGCTGCGACACTTTTTTCTTCCATCTCCCTTTGTGGGCGCTCTGACAAGTGGACCTTGTCCGACGGCATGATAAACGTTTTTCATTATTCATTCCTTTCTCTTATTTTCCTTTCTCCCTACTCTCTTGTGTTGTTGAAGTGACTCGAAGCTTGAACCTTTCCCGGACTCCCTCGTTTTCTTTTAGACGGTGTTCTGTTACTCCTAATTGAAGTCCAGGCATGCAATTCTATGTGCGCATTCCATCTTCAATTTTCACGGTTATTTCTTTTCCGTTCCCACCAAACCAATTGACCAATAATCGATCGTATCGGTACCTACTGAGTCGCATCTAAGGAAGCCCTGGGCCCAAACTTCGTCAACAACAACGCGTGTTATCTTCTTTTACTCAAAGGCACCTTTATGCCTCCAAAAACCTTGACTGATTGGGACTGTAGTACACACCGCAGATTCGAACATAACAAGATCCGATAGCGGGAGGGCGCTCGGCGTCGGTGTTTATCGCTCGATCATCCGGTCGACAAACACCGTTACCTCGAGCCTGTTCACCCAGAGAGTTCGAGGAAAGAAGGAGGAATCGAATTAAGGAGTCCTTTTTAAGGTCCGGCGAAATAGTCCCGACCTTGGTGTGGCTGGTGATTTTTACCCCAATACGAAGGAGGGTGAGGGGAGGGAGCGAGGGGGGAGAGAGAGACTAGAAGTGCGGGGTGGAGGACGAAGGGTTTAAAATAATAGTGGAACTCCGGGTGAGTCGGTCTCAGGGAGAGCTCCGCCCCGCGAAATATGGCGAACCTCGCCAGGACGCGATTGGGTGACGGGAGGACGCTGAGCTTGCGAGCCAAGACATTGGTGCCCCCCGCTCGGATCCTGCAGCCACCCTCTCGAAGCCCGGCGCCCTCACTTGCCCTAGACCATGGAAATATCTCCGGCGATTCGACGCCCGTTGTCTACGGTCGGAGCGTCCAGATTATGCCCGCATCCCTCAGCCATCGCCAAAACGCCGCGACGGGCGTTCAAGTCGGTGCTGCTCAGGTCGATAGCGTCCCCCGAAATTTCCGAAGGGTGATTCAAGCCGGCTTCCGTCGTCGCCTCGCCTCTTCGAGGAGCGGAAACGCGGAGAGACTTGACGCGGCCGTTTACGTTGGCAGAGGTGAAATTCACGCGCAACGGGGCAGCGACAAAGGGAACCGGTCACGGCACCCGGGGGGAAGTGACCTCGAGGAGAACACTTGCGGTGTAATTAAAGTCGCTGGTGAGAGAAATAATGAAAATAAAATAATAAACAGAGCCAAAGTCAGGCTCTTCAGAGACGCGATCAAACCCCCGGGGGGGGGGGGTGGGGGGTTGACGAGTGCCAACCGGCAAGGTGGGGCGGTTTAATTACGAAGATTGCGGGCTTGCAGGTAGTCGTCTAGTCTGACTTGTACGCATTGTAACTCCTGTAACCGGTGGGAAGCAGCTTACACGCGGGGATGATAACGAGGGGTAGAAAGAAGCCGCGGCGAGATTAAGGGGGCGAAACGCCGTCTGATTCCTCGATGAAATTATAATTTTCCATCGACTTGACGCCGCGGGGCTTGCCGAGTACCTAGGTATGCAGCGGGCGGCGCGGCGGAGTCCTTGATTTCTTTTTTTCAGACGCTGAATCTTCCCCCCTCGTGACAGGTTGAGCGGATTAATACGCTCCCGTGGAGATCGCGATCCCGAATATTTTCAATTCATACACCTACTCCAACCGCCGCGACGCCCTCCGTCCCCATCTCTTCTCGTTCACCGTCGGAGCTAAATTATATTTCGTCACTCGCCCCCGGGGTTAATTCCTATTGATCAGTCAACTTTCCTGATTTATTTATACACGCGAAAGTGCCCCTTCCTTATCGAGCACAAGTATGAAAAAATTTAGGGGTGAGGCGGGGGAGGAAAAAAAAATTTCTCCAAGCCCTACAACTCTGAGATTATATTCTCTTCCCCCACTTTCCGTCACGCGAAACTCCCGCGAAAAATGCGCCTCCCCCAAATCCTACGAGCCGACGGAGGTCTAACCGGAATATTTATCGTTCTGGAATGGACACAGCTGTACGCAAAAGAGAGTGAAAATCACGTACCGTGACGTGACTTAGACTTTACATTCGTCGTGAACCTCGGTTCAAGTCGTAACGCGACATGACATATTCGTCTTTCACGGGATCAAGATCATACAAAGTTTACAGATGTCCCAAAACACGGATTTAATCTCTTTAAGCTCTTTGTCGTTAATTTTTGGACGACTGAATCTTTCGCGCTAAGGAATACAATCAGTGAGGCGGTATTAACAAAGGCTTAATCAAAACTTTCGAAATTTAACTGACGTCAGCTTATCGATTATCGTTAATTGATGAAGTGAAAAAATTTGTAGTTGTTAAAAATTTCAGAGCATGGAAAATCTATTCACAAATGACGTAAGCTTTAATTGAGGTATCAAAAGTGGACTTTTTAATAAAGGGATCAACCGTGATGGGATTCTTTAAAACGCTTCGAATTCACGGTTGTTAATTAATGTTTCATTACGATGACGTAGTATCGTGATATCTTCACAATAATCCTTGGATTAATTGTTTCACCCTCAACAAAACATCGTCCTTTCGTGTATCAACTTTTTTGCTACCGAATATTCTCAAGTCAAGGTTCTTCAAAGCCTCCGCCGACCGCGAGTTGAAGAAGCAGATTGAGTCGTTGGATGTAATCCGCGACCGAGGCGAGTGGATTAATCATCATTTCTCATCGTAGGATGTATTAAAACGGTGAAAGTACTCCGTGGGCACCCACCCCGCATCAGCTCCGCCCGTTGTACATAATCATAATGTAATGCAGGCGGTATAGCATCCGGACGTTAAAAAGCCACCCATCCAAAGAACGTGGCCGTGGCGTTCCAGCTCTGCTCCGGCCAAGACGTACTGCAGATTGATTACGGCCCGGCAGGGAACAAAGGGGGAGGTGTGTGAAAAATACTCGCCGACTAATTTATCTCGCCGAGAGTAAAGGGGAGGAAAACGCAGAGAGGTGCCGGAGAAGTAAGCGGCTGTGCGAAAACGAGAGAATGGCCGAGGGTCAGCCGGGCAATTCTCACCTCACACACCGTGTCACATTTCACGCGCTGGCACCAACTTCCGAACAACGCCGAGTGCCACAAGAGAAGCCTGGAGAACGATACCGCGATCACAATGGCGCGACGACCGACGAGAGGACCAGTTTTGCAGGAGTTTTGGGGCCGAGAACGGGGCACCGACGACATACACTCGGTTTGCGTTCGGGGTGAACAATAAACGCGAATTGAGACACCCGCCCGCTGATTATGTCCCGGTCACAGTCTCTGCGCCTGGTAATATGGCGTCTGCGAGGAGTTGCAGCCGGGCGTTGGAATATCTCCATCTTTACGATGCCCTGTAATGTTTTTAATTCCGGTCTAGATTATCGCGGGGAAAACGCCGCGCTGCACCCGCTATGTAACGGGGAATGTCCCGCTCCCGTTAAATTTTCATCCTCCATAAAACCTTTTACTGTCAAGAGCTGAGTGCCCTGAAGCTTGCCCTCCGCGGTCATACTTGCCATGCATGATGCCGTTAAATCGTATTTTTCAGTATAACATAACCGCGGGTCAACGCGGCAAAGCGAACGTGGAACGGGGAATTTAGTGCGAGTGTGATCGTCGTTGGCGTTGAAACAGAAATTGTCTGAGACTGGCAACTTACCGACGCACTAATTCCGAGTTCTACCGCGTAATCAGCCCTCAGGATGATTTCACTAACGCCTACGGCTTTGATTGAGAATCACTCACTCTAGTTTCTAACCGGTATACTAAATCAGGGATGAAAGGCTTTACGGGTCTGTATGGTGCAGCCGCTGCGCCCACCACGCGTGGTTCAGTCGGGGTAAAACACGGCTCGAGTTTATGTTCACCGTTGCAAATTGACGGCGGTGCATGCCGTCATAACTCGGTTCATCGTATTCGAATTACGCCAATCATCGGATGACCGTGTGTGTGTGTGTGCGTGCGTACGAACCATACGGGTACCGAGGACGGTTCATATTCGCCGATGCAGATTGGAACGGAGTTTTTGCACGGATAGACAGAGAGAGAGAGATATGTGTAATTTTTATTTTTCAGATTTGTCGTTTCATCGTGCTTGATTGATTGAAAAAATATTATCTGCCCCATCCGGGCGGCGTCGATTTGATTGCAGTATGACAAGTTCTCGAAATTCAATATAGAATTCATTTAGAAATCATCGGTACCTGCAGCGAGTCTAGTTTCGCAAAACTTTTTCACCCCTTTGACGCAGTGGCGGTTTGACTGCGTAAGCATCGGAATTATTCGAAAAGTTGACAGTCCCGCATTACACGCGGGTGAAGAGAAAAGCGAGCAAGTTTGATTTCAGTATTTCCGCTGCAGGTTCATACCTACCTGCTGTAAAGAGGGACTCGCTAAAGCGCGGAGCGATAGTGAAAAGGGCACGAGAGGCGGGAGGGGTCGGCCTTTTCCACTTTTTCACCTATTCACCTTTCACCTTTTTCACGGACTCTCCTCCCCTCCAGCCGTTTCATTTTTCCCGCCTAGTAACGCGATCGTGACGAATGGCTCGGAGAGGGAACGACCCCTGGCTGCATGGTGCGTGGGTGTGTGACGGGCCTGTATCTGCACAGACACGTCCAGCCGTGTACGACGGGATTTCGTGCCAGACCACGAGATAACGTCCTTAGGGCACTCGAGGCCCGAGGACGATAAGGGGAGCGAAGAGGGGGGGGAAATTCTTGCGCAACATCATAAGGAGCCCCTAAAAGCTGTCTGACGTTACCGAGAAGCTAAGCTGCGCAACACAGAGGCAGCGATAGAAGGATCAACTTGGTTTTTCCGTCGTTTCCGCGCTGATGAAACCCGCGCGGTGTTATATCTATACTTTTCGTGATATATACTCGTTTTCTGGTGATGAATTTCAAACCCGTGCCTTGCGGAAGAACCGGTTAAATAGTGAAATGGGTGAGATGAAAAAAAAAAAAAGAGGCGAACGACCCGAGGAGTGCAGTGTTTTTACACTTGATGCAGCAATTCGCAGCAGCGCCGTTGGCACATTTTATAATTTGGTAATGCTGTTCGCAGCAATAAAAAACACGGGGGGGGGGGGGATGTTGGAAAAGGAAGGGCGAGATGAAAAAGTTGAAAAATGGCGAGAAATAAAATCGCAGATGCAGGTGCAGGGATCGCGGATTCCACGGTACATACCTATACCGCATAAATAAAATCCGGATGACAATTCGCCACCCGGGTTTTCGGGAAAATCGGATTATATTTTATTCAAATACGTTTTCTCCCGCCAATTTTGAAATACGTATTATACGCGCAGACTGCCGCCGTGCATCTCAATTATTTTTCGGAACGCATTTTCCCCTCACTTATTCGAACTTCACCACGTCCCAGTTATAACCTGCGTATTTTTCATCGGATTACACGTGTTTTCGCATTGCTTACTTTGTGAAAAATTCTTCCACACTCGGATAAAAAAATAATCCAATAGCCGAACGAAGAAGCTGATAGTTTTTTTTTTTTTTTTTTTCATCCTTTTCTTCCGTTTCTCGTTTTTTCGCATTCCTATTTATTCGTTTTTTCATCACCAGCCTTTATCTGCGGTCCCGGCGATATCACGCTGCGGCTACTTGTCAAAACAGCAAACGCCGCAGTAAATATAATCTACGACGAGATTCCGCAGCAGCAGCAGCAGCAGCAGCAGCATGGCCACTGCCATCCTATAACACTGCGGCATTCGCATACACGTACATAGATCGTCACGTGCCTATCCAAACATAGCGAAATACCCGGTAGGCAGATACGTATCTACGTGTATGTATATGTATATGTACGATTACATCGACGAGATGGTTTACCTATCTCTATTTATTTACAGGAAAATATCGCAGTTTCGAATAGCCTCCGTTTCTCTAAACTCTGTACACAAACGTAAAACCGTATTTATACAATCTGTGTATCGGTGACGAGTTTTGCCACTTGTAACGTGGAAAATTTTATAACCAGCTGCGACGTACCGCATGTTTTTGTTTTTCAGTTGATTATTTGTTTATTTATTCATTTTCTTTTTCTCTCGTCAAAGGTAAATTCGCAATGTGTTTGCATATGATTCTCTATGCAATAATGCTGCGTAACAAAATATTCATCTCTGTAGAATATGCCGCGGTATTGAATTATAGATTTTCAGTGGCACATCCTGTACCTGAATATTCAAATTTGTTTAAATCTGTTTTTTCACCAAATTTACTAAATTGCGAATATGTGACAGATCTTCGCGAAACAGGGTATAAAAATGATGTTCTGCACGATTCTTTAGAGAGGAAGGATAGGATTACATTTTAAACATAATTTAAAGTAGATTCACGCCTTTCTCAGCTAAATTTTTCCAACCAACACATCACATCAGCGATCGCGTACGTTTCGGGGAATATCCTATCGTTATCAGGCTTGCAATCCCTCCTCCCTCCGAAAACGCAGCGAAGCACGGTATAATAATTTCTCAGCACTTCACAGCACATATACAGTGAATGTATTTTTAGCAAAGGCCCGTACATATATACCTCTGCGGGTTAACGGGCGTGAAAGATGTTCAGTAAAGGGGTATGAGGTATCGAGTAGGTCAGCCAGGAAAAATAACCAGTCGCACAAAGTGCAGTGGAGTGTAAGGTAAAATAAGGAGAAGAAGAAGTAGAAGAAGAAGTGGTGAAAGAAAAGGAAAAAAGTGAAAAAGAACAACAACAAAAGTGGTATAAAAAAAAAAAATCGAAACAACGGCGATGAAGTAGCTCCTGGAATTTCGGCAGAGCGGAAGAATAACGTCCTGCAGTTCTCACTGACTGGTGCACACGATTCACAGAATAACTGAAATTCACTTCTTCTTAAAGTATATCATTCACGAGAGTAAAATTTTTTCGCAGTATGACGGTTCACGGGTTATACCAGCAATTGAAAATAAACAGATACATACCAGCGTGCAGACGCCTCGAGACGTACCTGCAGGCGTTCTTTTTGAGCTGCGTTTCTGGGTAGTTACGTGTTTTTATCCCAAAATTCCTTATAATTCTCAGCTTACCTGAAACACAGAAGTAAAATTTTTCCAATTAACTTAGCGAATTTGAAAGCTCTAGAGAGAGAGAAAGCTGGAAATGAGAGAGCTCGCACGTACGGATAGAAGCTCTAGGTAAGTAATTTCCATGATAAAAAGTGATTGCGGAGGCGGGAGAGAAGTAAAAGAGAGGGAAAAGGACGGGGGACGAAGAGGTGCGATTGGCCCGAGGAAAGGCATTGATTCACAATTTGTAGGGGTAAACAGAGTCGGGGTAAAAGAAAGGCTGCACGGCTGACGCCTCGGGCGACGTACACCTTTAATAACGGGGGTTGGTTGGATTTCGGAGCGGTCAACGAACGCGGCTGGGCCGTCCTTCGGGATTTTTGCGGGTCGAGGATGGGAAGAAGGAAGAACCACGTGAGAGTGAGGGTAAAAAGCTCCCGCTTACACGAGCCCCGCCACCTCGAGAGCCGGGGGAAGTGGGTCTTATGTAATAAGTCAATTTTTGTATCGCACTACATGCGAAGTGACGCCATTTGTCAACGTCAACCGGTGGCTCCGAAACCGAGTCACGCCGCCGTTGCGGCACGATCTTCTTTGTGCCTCGAACAATATTGCCCGAGACGCGAGACCCCTGGCGGACAATATCTTTCTCTCCCACGAGATCTTCCGGATCGAGGTCTATCTACCGCAGAATTTTTACCCAGCTCCGCAGTCCTCGGAAAGCTTTAAGGAAGCTTCGGATCCTCGGGATCGGTTTGGAACAGGAACTGTCCAAATTCAAATCACGTTCCTCGTCAACTATGAACACCCTTTATGGCTGCATCAGTTTTCGAAGAAAATAATCCCAGCTCGACCAGGATGGGAACAGTCTGACAAGTTGTGAGGTCGGTTTTTATACGCTAAATGATAATGGACGGACATCAGCTTTCGGGAAAGATGTCTCGCGACAAATGGAACCACTAAGATTGAACGGTAAAAAACATCGAAGTGAGGATAAATCCTCGTTCGGTCACTGAGTGCAACCGGCGTTGGGGGGTGAGAACAGTGACAGTGTAGTGCTTTTTCGCCCTCAACCTTGCTTGACGCGGACGACATGTCGCGGCCAAATCGACTTGGAAGTAAGAAGCCGTACGTTTTATCGCCGATGTGGACGATAGTCTTCATTCTTTCTTGTGCGGTATACAACACCCTGCAGATCTTATCAGTTTCTCACTTCCTCGCAAATTTCAATTGTCCTGTATTTTCTGGGGCGGGGTTTAGAATAGAAAGAATTTGAAAAATAAGAATCGCTTGCGAATCGACACGTGAAACAAGCTACCGTCAACTCCAAGCACGTGCTATTTATTCTTCTTTTTCAATTATTTCTCCACATCGGTAATGAGCCTTCTAGATCAAATCTCTACAGCTGACGACGTCGATTCGATGACTTGGGGTGAAACGGGGAGGTTAACAAGGCCTCGATCAACGCCTTACGGCAAAACCTTATTCCCGAGTGTTCGACACTCGGTGTAATCATTGTTTGACGAGCAAGGATTCGAATTAGATAGTGTAAACAGAGTGAAGCTGCCGAGGCGTACCGAAAAGCGAAACTTTTCAATCCCACTTGCAGTTCGACATTGTGAAAATCGTGCAGCAGACGCAGCGTCTCGCCTCCCAGCAGATTGTCAACTTATAATTGGCACTTCTTAATTATCCCGAATTAGCCAGCCCCGCATCCCTCGCAGCCCCCGCCTGCGGAACTCGAGCCCGCATCGCCGTAGAAGAATATAATACAAACTCGAGGGTAACTCCTTGCCGCCTCCCCTCGACAATTAAGAATATTGTTCAAGTTTTTCGACACCCCCTCGCAGCGACGGAAGCCTCCCCGTTCTTCGAGGACGTTCTATTTCCGGTCCGGTTGCGGAGCCTCGCGGCCGACTGGGAGCCCTTCTCCTACCTGGATGCCTGCGTCCGCTGCGTGGAGAATTCCTCTGTATGAATATTGTTCTTGGCTATCCCGCGGGACTCGCGGGAGCAAACCTCGTACGTGCGGGTCGCCTCCAGGCTGTGGACGGGGGAGCGGCCGGATCGGGGAGAGAATCAAGCTGTGCAAACACCAGGCCCCGAGATACCGTCCCGACGTTTTCCTACCCTTGTCGAAGCCGGTGCAGCCCCTCGTCGCAGCGCCTCGCTTCCCGGTCGGCGCGACATGCCGGAGTCGAAAAACGGTGGTAAAAACGAAGCGATCTCTGTCGCGACGGCTGTAGTTTTTTGCTCCGCGGGGACGAAAATTGGCACCTCGGAATTGAGGACGATTTGAGGGATTGCAATAAGTTTCAAAGACAGAAGCAACGTCGAGGTTCGACTCCGCCTCGAGAGAACCGAAATTAAGAGAGTACATGTCCGCGTGTACACCCCGCAAAATCCTTCCCCTGTGTTTTGAAAAATGGGGTGCGAGCGAGTGAGCATCGGAGTGGTGAAATCAATCCGCAGAGTGGGTCGTACGTTAGGTTTCTCGCCTTTTTTGCCGCGTTCTCCTCGTTTTTCAATTCACGTTTTTTCCAATTAGATACAAAAGAGGAAGAATTTATCGCTCGAGGATCGTGCGGCTGGTCTTCGCGCGGGAGCTTTTTCCTTCTTCCTTCTTTCTCCTTTACTTTACCGTTTTACATTTTATTTTTCTGGGGGGAAAAAAACGTCCCTTCCGTATTTAAGATATTCCAGTCTGGTCTAGACGGGGTTGCGGGGGCTAAGGTGCGGGGGAGGCCACTCTCCTGATATCCCGAGGGATGGAGATGCCTCGCAACGTCGCCCGCGATAGGCTACCACCGTACGTACACCGTGGCACTACCCCGTATACACCCTCGTACCCTCCATCGTCTGCGGCTACGTATCCCTCCGCTCACCCCCGGCTACCTATCTATATAATATATGCCTGTGCATACACCGCTCTTTGTCCTCAGCAGTAGCGGAACCCCGGTAACAACCGGACACGGAATAGTTCGCGGTTTTTTCACCCTCGATATCGAACTGACGATGGCGCTGCCGAAGAGAAGAGTGTCGAGGGACGAAACCGGCCGGTGCTTGGGGTCAAAATTTCCGTTAAAAGGAATTCAGTCGGGATAAAATTGAACGCATTTTCGATTCTCATTAGAAAATTGGTGCTAATCATTTTTGACGTCAGTTGGTTACGTACCCAATGAGGATCGAATGCTCTGAAATGTTTTCAAGAGGCTTCAAGTGTCCAATGTTGCGACAGCTTGCCAGTTTCGACCCTTTTGTGCCTATTTTTTTTTTTATCACAGATTCTAGAGCGATTTTTTTACAAGTTCTGCCGGTAGGAAACAGTAAGAAAGCGAGCCAGAGCGAAAGAGTTAAATGAAACGAGGACTCGTTACGCTGCGAATAGAAGACATAAAGTAAACAACCTTCGGCGCATTTAAGAGGTAGTGTTAAACCGGTGAGAGATTTCAGTAGCTCGAGAAAAGGTACAAAGCTGGAGCACACCTGAGCGGAAGGAGAATCGATGAAACGAACAAGCTAGGCGGAAGCGAAATTAAGAATGGCGGAGTTTAAACATCGTTAGAACCATTGCGACAAGCTTGGAGGAGGAAAAATGAAGGAAAAAGACGAACAGAAGAGTCGGCGATAAAAAGAAGAGGGACGGAGAGAGAGAAAGAGAGAGAGAGAGAGGAAATCGGGCAACGATCCGACGACACAAAGACGTCGAGTCACGTCGGCTGCGTCGACGGTGCGTGTACCTTGAGGTATTGCACGCGTGTCATGTGACGCATATGTGCACACGAGCGACGAGAACATAGAGAGAGGGAGAGGGAGAGGGAGAGCCGTCTCCACGCGTACGAACCTAAGTTGCGTGTATCTCTCGTCGGACGAGAGGACGGCCAGGCGGACAGACTGCTGTACCGGAGGCTGTATTGATTATCTTTTAGCGCGTCTCTCGCTCCCTCGTCGTCCTCCGTCCTCCTCGCTCCTTCATGGCCACAGCTTAACACTTCCATCCGTTGGTTTTCCACCACCAACAGAGACACTACCCCTCGCCTGCACGAGAGCCACCTTCTCTCCTTTCATTCACCCTCCGAATGCATCGTCGTGCCAGTTCCTCGCTTCCTCCAAATTCTCCGCGAGCGTTCCGATCGCGTTATAAGTCTCTCATTCTTTTGCATAGAAAATATTGGAAACACTTGTGCCCTTTTTCCGAGCTTTTTTCGTAGGATCTGAATCCTTGCCTCGGAGCTGGTTTGCCGTTCTGGTAACATGCTTATTCCGTTGAATGAATACTCGGGACTAGCGATGCGATACCACACACGGAATAACGGAGTTGTTCCTATGTTCTCCTTCTTCTCTTCCTTTCACTAACCGTCTTCACTTGTACCGTATTCCCCAAATCGATTCCTTCTTTTCCGTAGGTGTAACTTAGTGTCGTTCCGTGCTTTTGCAAACCTCTCTTTCTCACTTCCAAGCGAAGTCGAGATTCACACTTTGGATTTCCTCTTCCTGATTACGTCGCGCGAATAAAATCCTCGGGGCTCAAAACGTGTCTCGGGAGTGAAAAGAGGGGCGTCCGGGTGGGTTCGAGGGATAAATCACGCCTGGTCACGATGCAGGGAAGAAGTGCAACCACGGCCACGTCTCTAGTGTCGGAGCCAATGACCCTGTGCTGCAGTGGCTGCCCGGGTTTTTGGTTTTTGTCGTTCCTCGCTCGCCGCTCCGGGTAATGGAGTAGAAGGATAACAACGCGTTCCGTTTTACACCGACGGTTCTTCCCCGGGAGTCAATGAAAACATAGCGTTAAAACGGAGGACAAAGTCTATCCATCCCGCATTCATCCATCGGTCTCCTCTCCTCTATCGTATTCCTCCGCTTGTCTCCTGAGAGATGTCCTCATAGATGCTCTTCCTCTTTCTCTTTTCCCGACGTGTACAGATCGACTGGCCTTAATTCACCCACGGCTATAAATATTTCGAAAACAATCATACTAGTGTAACGGAATACCGGTATAATAAAATTTCCTCACAAGGCGTCCCGAGGTCGTTTCCTCGGGGAAATAACCTGCCCTTGTCAGTTGAATTTTAGACCGAGTTTATCTCGGCATTCTTTGAGGTTTGAAAACAGGCCTGTCTTGCCACGAATGTAATCACCTGGGAATCATAACGACCTCAGTTGGTTCAACCTTCGACCAGAATTGTAGGTGAAAAGAAATTGTCGAGTATAAAAATTTATTATTCAAAGCCTTACGTATGTGACCAATTAAAAGGAATCGGTTAACGTCGAGCACGAATATTTCCGTCAATCCGAAACTGCTTTATTGAATCATTATTTTCACGCAGTCTCGCCTGTCTCGCAAAAATTGTTCCATCGCATTGTTCTACGCGCTTCTTTTTTGATTATTTTTTTTTTTTCTTTCACCCAAGCGTAATAACAATACAGGCTAGAGTCGGTGCAGCGATTGGAGGAATGAATCATTCCCGTCACAAGACTCACGGTTTCGAGTGCGAGGAAGCGGCGAAGGCGGGGCGCGGGGCTAGTTTAATATACGACGAAAGCATTAAACCGATCATGATTTATACGATGAAAGGTTGGCCACTTTATTCATACGACGCTCCGCCGTGCAGCTCCGGCAAGCCGAGTGCGCGGCTACGTGGGCGTGTTGCGTGCAGGGTAAAAACTACCCTCCGGCTGGCTCCCATCGTGTGCGGGATCATTGATGCGTTCAGAAACGGGACGGACGTATAGCGCTAGAAAAATATACACGACACGCAATAATAAAGACGGAGGAAACAGATAAATAGATATGTAACATATACGGCGAGCTACAAGCGAGCTTTCGAGCTTTTCTCTCGCGTCGAAAATACACAGTCTATACCCTCCTCTCTCTCTCTCTCTCTCTCTCTCTGTCTCTCTCTCTCGCTCCTTCAGCCGTAACAAAAGCAGCCATTCATAATGTAGTCCAGACGTCAGCGGACCTGCGAGCAGTCAGTCATCGTCTCTGAGTGCGACCGTCTTTGGGGCGGGCATAATTATAGGGATGCACTAATTAGCCGAGCTAGAATTATGATTCAATTGCGTTAATTGCCGGGCGCCAGAAACGTCGAGCTCAAGACTCGATCTGCTCGCCGAGTTGCACACCAAACGCGGATCGGCGATTCGCCCGCGTGAGGAACACGTATAAGCGGCAATTTATTTTCCGATTACAAAGTTTACTTGTTTGTGATTTGGTGTCGTGCGCCGCCGGGGCGACTGGCGTGCCGTGGCGTGCGGTGGCGTGCCGACGCGCATTACCGCAGCAGCGGCTGCTTTTTCCAGCCCCCCGGGGCACCGTGCCCCGGTTTCTTACTCGGCGCGATACACGAATCGCCGTAACGTTCGCGGATATCGGATAAAGATTAAGAGAGAACGAGTGCCAGCGGAAATATTCGCGGAAGAAACGTTTTTAGCAGGGGCGCGCGTGCACCGCCGGTGAAAATTCACCCCCTCCGCGAGCCTCGAGGGGGAGAAAGAGCGAAGGGGTTGGCCGCGTTCATAAATACTTCACGACCAGACTCTGGAAATTTTCAACTCTCCTCGATATGCCCGATGTGCGGATGGCGCCCCGGTTAATATTCGCGGCCTTCCAAAGGGAAAATCGAGGGCATCGGCGCCCCTCCCCCACGGCCTGCGACTGACGGTGATCTACCGCAAGCCCCGTGCGCGCCGGAGCTTTTCTCGGGGTCCGACCCGGCGTTCTGCGCCCATAATGCAGACTCCGGCCTCTCGTCGCGAGGAGAACACGACGCGCCTCGGGCGTGAATACACTCCTCGAGTACAAGGTACACACCGCGCCGTTATACGCCAACCCTCGGGCAGACGTCCGTCGAGGGAGAAAGACGCCTTCTCGCGGAGTAAGTGTAATAGGCTGGAGAGCCCGAGGGCTCGTCTCTGCTCCCGATGCCGGGCGCTTTGCTCCTAGCGTTCCGATCCATTGGCTGCCCCGTGATTTAACCCACCCCGTTTCGCATTCCGCGCATCTGAATCCTCGAGACGCCTCGTTTTTCTGGATACCCACGCGCTGGGCGGCCGGGGGAGAGACCCCCGCCTCACATCAACGAGAACCCTGCAACCCAGTGCGAGGGGATCGCCCCGTTACGCCTGACCGAGGCAGCCATCTCGGCTTCTTTCCAAAGTCTAATTTCCCGTGAACAAATCCCTGATTCGAAGAGGGATACTCTTCTTCGCTATGAAAATTCGTTACGCCGAAACGAGGCTGCAGACTACGGCACCATCGCGACTGCACGATTAATCTCCTCTTTCCTTACTCGTACCTACTTCTTTTATGTAAATTTCGAGGCTGTCTCGTCGCATCGTCTGTGCGCATTATTTTCTTCATCGTACAGACGAGAGGAAAATTTTGTCGGTTTCGGTAACGAAAAGTAAGTAACCGTGAGTGAATTTTACGGTTGATATATGTACAAGCTACAGTTTTTCACGTGCTAAGCAAAAATGTTTTAGCCCCTTTTACGAAAAAGTTTAGTAAGACGATCCGAAACGTTTCAATGCGATTGCGAAATCATGTTTACAGCTATTGTACAACTTGGACAAATAGTGGTGAGTTTATTGCGATACGATTTTACCACGTGACGTAGTTGGAAATTTTTAAATTCTTCTGGCTTCAGCGTATAGAGATCGAAACACGTACGTATCAGAAATATATTGAAAGCTGTCGTGAGTCTTTTTTACTCGAGAGTTTATCCGTCGTTGGCTGAAATGAGGACAACGTTTCATTTCTAAGTTTCTACGGTTTCAGTTCACCGAAGGAAATTGGAGCAGTTCAAATCGAGAGAGAAGAGAGAAATTTAATGAACATCCGCCTCCGACCCTTCCATGCTGAAAAAGTGAAGTAGATTTTTCGGTCCTTTGACGAAGGGCTCAGCATTTGGTAAGAGAAAAAAATCTTATAGATTCCGGTCGACAACGATGGCCTACGAATCGGTCAGGTGGTGGAGGATTCGTTTGAAAGTATCCCTGTCTGTACTAACCGCAGGCAAAGACTTATCCCGGTGCAGAAAAGTATTCATTGGAAAGAGAATTTCTTTCCCCGGCGTACGCCGGAAACCGGCAAAGTGCCGAGTGCGAGAAAATACCAATCCTCTCTGTTTTTCTTGGCCTCGAACCCCTGGCAACGAACGGTCAGGTAGCCCAAAGACAAGGAGCGGCTGCCTTTGCTCCCCAGCGTCCAGTCCAAAGCAAACAGGACTCACTGCATCGATCGTCCTAATCCCCATGGTGCGTAGGCACCACGTGATCTCGGTACAGATCGCAATACGCCCTGACCAGGGGGGCCCGAGGGCCCGACACCCACTCCCCATAACGCCAACGTTTGCTGCTTGTCACAATACGAGGGATGCCAGGGCAAACACTCGACTTCGCAGGCTAGTCTCCCCATCGCATTGCCTCGTGTGCGATGGATATATTACGGCGATGAACGGTGCCCAATGCTCGACGGGTTTCCACGTCACTTTTGCGTTCAATTCCGTCGATTGTGCTTGGGCGGCGTAAGAAATTCGAGTGAGCAATTTCCGTCTCGTGACCTTTGAGTGTTTACTGTCAAATCCAGCCAAACTTTTCGAATTTGACAGTTTCGCCGTTTAAAGCTGACAACGAGGGAATTCATTTTCAAGAGTCTGATCAAGCTATCCGCATCTGGATTCGGACTCGAATTTTTCACGCTCATGACGGGTTAATCAGAATGATGGTAATTTATCGTAAGTGAGCTTTCGAAAATTGAGTCGCGATGATGTAGGCCAGTTGAATTTACAGCGGCGAGACTCGTGGTGAAAAACACGATAATCAGTGAACTATAAACGCCGGAATAGTCGAGTCGTGAATGCGAGCCTGAAAATGTTGATAAATGGAAAAATCCTGATGGCGGAAGAACGGTTTCATCGTTTTTATCTCGTATTCTCTTTTTTCTATTTGATTCAGGCTTCGGGCTCTGAAGTGGGATCCACCGGGAAGAGAAGCGTCTATACGGGGCGGGTGGGTTTCGGCTGTTTAGTATTTGTGTTAGGGAACTCTTCTGGCTCCCCGCTATCAGGTTGAAGGGGATGAGAGCCCGTGAGACTACTGTGAGTGAACGAGATGAGAAGCTCGCATGACGATTTCGCTTTTTAGGTTGAGAGGAAAAACGCCATCGCGTAGGCTCCATAACGTTATAGCCGGCTATGAAAACTGCCTCCTCGTAAGAAAAGCTTGACAGAAAGAGGGAGTGGAAGCGAGACGGATCGACGGGAAAAAGGGAGATTTGCGGAACGAGAAAAACGGCAAACGTACTCCTGCGAGGCGGGCGAAACGTGGAGGAAGGTGGCAATAGAGCCGGGACGAAAAACGGAACGAGTAATTAAGGAATCGGTTAATTTTCGGGGCATATTTCACGCGGCCGGTGCAACCCTCTCTCACCCCCTCCCTCTGACCATCCGAGGGGGTTAAAAAGTCAAGAAGGGTTAAATGATTTACAACCAGAGGTTTTCGCCCTCGACGAGGACGTGAGCCACATATTAAATTTCGAATCTTGCACGCAGGGCGATTAATTGTCGAAAGCGAAAATGGAGCGGTTGAAATTTTCCTGCGCAATTCGCACCTCGAAATATCCTCCTTCGGGGTTTTTAACCGTCTCGAATTTCCCCCCTTTCGCCCAACTGGCTTTTTGACAAGGCGCGGCGTAGTATACGTATAGCTACATATACCGGGATTTGAAAAGGGCGAAGAGATTACCGAGCATCCTTTCGCTCGAATGAACTAATTTATAATTTCCTCCTCAAGTACGAACCCACACAGCACCCTCTGCTCGCACCGCTCGGATCTCGGCGCGTGCCGTTGTCAGATTTTCGCCAGCGAAACAAGACCATCGGTGCAGAATAAGCAGCGAGGAAAATAACCGCGAGTATATCTCGCCTCTCGCTAACCGCGGGTTAAAAAACACTCCCGTTTCCAACAAGCTCCGTACCAGTGACGCCTCTCGGGGTCGAGAGGTGACGATCGCGCGTCGTTAAATTTTATCAGAAAAGAAAAAGCATCGACGTCTCGTTGCCCGTATGACGGCAGACGTTGAAAATAAGAAATTTGTTCGACGTTGAACAAAGGTTATTACGACGAGGCGTAATCTTCCCCTTTGATCGTGGCTAGGCATCATCCCCTCGTTCCACCCCCGCGAGCAGAAAGAGAGAGGGAAAACAGGGCGGACATTGAGCACTCGGCCCACGTGGCTTTCGTCCCTCTTTTCCTTGACGATTATCAGAACAGTTCCGCAGGCCACTCGCGATCGCGTTTTTTATTTATCGCCCGTTTTTACTCAGCCGTAAGCCCGAGCGTCCAGTTAGAAAATTTATCGCGCGGTTACCTGGCGAGCTGATTCTTGAAGTAAATTTTAAGGGAGTGGAAAAAACAAGGCGAGCCGACGCTCCGCCTCCGCGATTCATTAGCCCCCGCGGCTTGCGGTAAACCGACAATTTAAACAATTTTTAACTTTGGAAAGTTCCCCGAGCCCCTCGGGTGTCGGGTGAGTCGCGACGTCGCAACTTTACAATATGTAATTATAAGGATAGTTAAAGTTTTGAATCGATACGACGGGACGTGGAACTCGCGGAACGAGACGCAAGGGCCCTTCGCTCACCCTGCCTAACGCAGTTCACGTTATTCAGAAGTGCCAGGGCTTCTTGAAGTCTGACAAAGCAGGCATTGAACAGCTGACCAAAACTCATCAATCAATATACAAATTCGTCAAAAAATAACCTTCTCCGTGCGAAAAACCTCTCATTCGATGTTCCACATTTTTACGTCTACATATATATAAGTTTGGATTATACAGTGGCGGACGTATGCTGAAAATTTGCAGCATATTTGCACTAATCTCTGAGGAATTTCACCATTTTTCATTCATCATGAATATCTGTTCGACAACAGTCGACCAGTGAATCCCCATCCACACGCGTTCGCAATTCATTTATAGCGATTAATCGAATCGCGGAAGGTATTTTCATCCGCACGGGTCGAGGAATTGTGCAGTGAAAATTTTCACATGTGAAAATAAAACAAAGAGCGAGGGGGAGATGAAAAGGAAATTTATCGCTTCGCCACAGATGTTTCGTGTACGACTGATCCTGCAGCTAAGGCTGCAACTGGGTACGTGGTGGGGGGCGAGTGAGCTTGCAGAGCTATTCGCATACCGTGCTTGTTAGGTATCGCGACGCTTGTCGCATGTAGCAGCTCGGGTTTCGTCGGCGCTTTCCTCCGCGATTTACCCTGTTTTCTTTTTTGCAAATAGCCCCTGCCGGCGTGCCGTCACTTGCGCGTGACGTGCGCGATAACGAGTCACCGAGACTTGGCGAGGTGGGCAGGTATAATACATAGTGATATATTGCGGCTGGCGTTGATAATATCTCTGCAGTCAGCCCGGCGCGTGGAGGTCTCGAGTTTCTTTCTTTACCGATCAAACGAGCCCGGCGCTGGTTCCCCCCTTTCCTCGTTTCACCCCCCCGCAACTTCGACAATCGAAATATGTCTTCGACGCGGGCCTTTGTTGATCGCATTCACACCGCCGGCACCCACACCCTTTCTCCTGTCGGAAAGCTCGAGGAGCCGCCGCTTCCTCGAAGCGAGAAGGCGAAGGCGAGAGCGCAAGCTGAGAGACAAAGCGCGCAGCATCGCCTCGGCGATATTGGTATCGAGTGGAAGCCAGCTTCGATTAGTGGATCAATCCCCGGATATCCTCTGCTTAGTGGTGGCCCTCGACCCGCTCCCGATTTCCAGCCGCCGACCGGAAATGGCAAATATAGTCGAGAGTCGTGCGTGCAGACGCCTCCGGCTTTTCCTGTGCCCGACCGAGTATCCAACACCGCCGGCCGTTGCGTGTGAAGAAACTTTTCAACTATTTTTCCTCGCCGTTTACAACCGTGATGTGGCTTTTTCTGCTCCGGTGAAAAAGAAAAAAAACGTGCGGAAAAGAACGGGGTAAGGCGAGCTAAGAATTGAGCGGAAATTTTCTTACCGTCACCTGCCGTTGTATCGATTAATTATCCTTCGTCGGCCAATTTTTAATGACATCAACTCTCCACCTCGCGAAGCGTTCTTAACTTTAACGCAGCTTTCGACCCCCTCGACATTTCAACAGACCAACTCGGCGCTACGGAAGCGAGACGAAGCCGCGTTACGGCGCAACTAGTGTCCGTGGCTAGAGCATTGTTTTATGGCTGGATGCTCGCGACAAATACTGTTGGGAAGATGCGGAAAGAAGCCGGACGATCGACTCAGATGCATTTTCCTTTTTACTTCACCCCTTTTTTTTCCCGATCTGGACGAGGGGTTGATCCGGGGGTGAGACGCGTGTAAGACGCGCGAACGCCGCGGGGATGAAGGGTTGCAGGGGGGAACGAGGGATGGGAGGGTGGGCTGTTTCCCGTTCTCAACCTCGAACCCCTCGTCGAGAGCGGCATATTGTAACGCGTCGAGAAGTTCGCGAATAAATCGAAGAAGCGTTGAGAGTAAAATTAGATAACAACTCGGCTGCTGGCTGCTCGATGGGGAGAAGCGGGCTCTTCTCGAACTTTTAAGGACCTTCCTCTTATTCCGGGGCGCAGCCCGCACCCCCCCCCCCCCCTCCCCCCTCATTTCCAACGGCACCCTCCTCGGCGTCCTCCTCCTCCTCCTCCTCGCAGATCGTCTCTGCTTCTCGGGTTCTGGCCGTCTTTCTCAAGCTGTTCTTAAAAGTCTCCGTCGAAGTGGCGAGGGAGAGGGGGAGGAAGAACCTGCCCACCCCTCATTCACCCATTCATTTATCCGAAGCTTACATTATTAGGCGCTACCCGTTTCAACATTTGTCCGTCCGAGAGAAATAAATTGCCTCGGATAAGAGGAGACGGGGGACGACGACGCGGCGAAACACCCCTCCTTATTTTTCTCCGCCTCCTCCTTATCCTCGTCCTCCTCCTCCTCCCTCTTTTTCCCCTCTTCACACCCTCTCGCGCCAACGGATTTTTCGACCGCTCAACGAGTGAATTATATCTTGGGAAATTCAAGGAAATCGTAACGAAATTACACCGCGCGTTACTTCCGGCCGCTCGCCAATTCTCTCCGCTCTGCGATCACCTACTACGTTATTCGTTTCGAGGTGTCTCGGTGGAAAAGGGGAAAGAAATTGATAATCCGATTTCGCTTTTCGTTCTTTGACACCGTATTTCCCTTTTCATCCGTATTGTGGAAATGTATAATACATGCACATATATTCTGCGAGAAGAAAAGAAATCTTCGGCTCGAAAAATTTCAATTTTACAAGAAATGAGATACCCAAAAACGTGATTTCATCGCTCAGCGAACCTTTTCGTTTTATATCCACGGGCTTTGCGTGTTCCTCGATTCTACCGGCGGGAGTTCTCCGCAGTGAAGAATGCTACCTACAGGATGGAAAAATTGTTATTCCGTTTTGAAAACGTGGAGCATTTGGTACCGCCGTCACTTCCGGTCCCAACCATCGGCACGCGAGAAGCGAAGTGGGTACCCCGCACCGCACCGCAGAGATTCGCAGCTCGATGCAGCACTTAGGAGTAAATGCTTCGGGATATCGTTGCAGCGCGGGGCGCGATGCAAATAATCCGTCGATGCACCCCGCGGCGGTTCGACGGCGCATTCGAAGCGGCTCGGGGCTGCGGCAGCGTCGCTAGTCCATTTTATCAAATGATTTATTCAGGACATGATCATTAATGGCGAAACATTACTCTCTTGTCAGGAATCAATAGACGCGACCAGGGGCGGTGGCGGTGGTGGCAGGTGGTTGGGGGCGGGCTGGAAGCCGCACTCTATCGCCCCACTAAATCATGGAAACAAAACCGAAACAAACGAAAATAAATTGCACGGGTAATGTATTCAGGCTGCAAATGATTATTCCGTAGCCCCGAGCGAGGCTCTTCCGCGGCGAACCGCAGACCACGCTCACACAGAGCCGAGGCCGTCGGTCCTGCAGGCTTACACGATGTGACAGCCGCCCCCGTCCACTCCTTAGGAGCGATTCTCCACCCCCGAGAATCCCGCAGCTCGCAGCTCTCAGCTCTCTTCGAGCTGGAAATCGAGTCAATTCGAATTGGAAGTCTAAAGGAGCGAGCCTCCGCGGCTGCTTGGCTCGAGGAAGGCGGGCGAAGCCGCTCCCGTAATAGCTCGTTTGATCCGACACCCCGGGATCGGGGAAACGACCCTTGGCCGTCCCTTCGCCGCCTAACGAGAAGAAGCTCGACCGGCTTGTAACGACCCTGTCACGGTGGAACGCCGTCAAAGCGTCCGAAATACCCGTTGCGATTCGACGGCCGCGGAATGCGGCGGGTATCGCGTCGAGACGTCGATGCAGAGGCTCGTCGGACAGAAATCACCGCCTGCGCGTTGCGGAGAAAACACATCTTGATTTATGACTAGAACCAATCAACCGCGGCTCGTTTGTATCCATACACTCTCCTCGGCTCAACCCCCCCAAAACTACGTCTCGAGCCAGCTTCTCCGCTGATGCGATACCGATATTTCATTGTTTTGACGTCCAGTTATCTTGCACGCAGCTTTACACCCCCGAATCACCCCTCGAACCCATCGACCCTTTCACCCTGAGGTGCACCCTGTAAGTATCTTTCATCGATTATTCCAACACGATTTGGCAACCGGATTCTACGGATTCATGCTCTGCGCTTTTGCCAAACGAAAGGAAAATATCTTTTCCAGTCTGGGGAGTGTATCCGTATTAAACTGTAATATATTTCAACGTTATAAGATGTAGAGTTTTCCTCTAGTGCCCAACTTTCGGGGATTTTCGTTTTTTATTCAAGATGTCTTGTTCCGAACAATTTGTGTGTCTTCAGGAATAGCTCGTCGAGCTTTTTCGCTTTATATGTTATCCAGGTTCTATTTCGGCTCTGAACTTGACCTACGTCAATATCGACGAAGTGCGTGTTTACTCAAACCGTTTGTTTCACGCGAACGCGAGAAAGGGAGCAGCACATTATATCGAGAGTCATTAAAAGCTCGTATCTTGACCCAATCTCTGGCCGTGATTTTTAACACGCTGTAAATGTCCCTCGACGGTCAAATTGTAGAGAAATAATTTTCTGACTCTGGTTTCGCCAACCTAAAGAAACGAGGAATGAATAGCGAACGCATCTCACCATCCCTCGTTTCTAGTGATTCGAAATCAATTATCTTGTTTCGCGTCAATTTAAATAATGGCATCAAATTCTTTGTGGCAAATAATTACTCCACGACACCAAACTGATGAAATTTGTGAAATCCCTTACGACTACTGCAGACCTGCGATTCATTTTTTCCTCAGCAAAATTGCGACCGCCGAATGCCAGGGAGTCAGTTCTGGACCTTCACGTGGTCTGTCGATAGCAATTCGGAACATAGACACAGAAAGCAATCAAATCAGCTGGTAATCGTTTCACGCACCGTAGAATTTTCGGGTTGGCTCAGGCTGCGCGACGTCGCGTTGCGTTTGGATTTCGCAAACGTTACGATAGATTATAGCCACATATGTACATGTGCACATAGGTATGTATTTGGTACGTAGTTGTACGGTGCGTGAAATATACGGTAATGATTGAAAATCCTTTGTTTGCAGAGGCTTACCGGCGAGGCAACAGGGAATTCGGCATTGTTGTCGGTGAACGGATTACTCAACGATTATTACAAACACGAGGATGCTTTGACGAGGCTTCCGAGCCGTCGTTGCAGCCGTGCACTTGGTTTATCGGTCATTCGCAATAGCCGGAGAGCGTCGGCGCGTTTCCTAACCCCTGGCTCTTTCGGCAGGCCGACAGCCAATTATTGCATCGGTAATCGATTGGCTCGTCAAAGTTTTGATAACACGTGGAGCGGTTCTTTCTCCCTTCGTCCATCCCTCGTCCTCTCGGCCGCCACTCTCTCCCGATACCGCGAATTATTCGCTTCGCTGGACCGTAAATTCTACTGGGTAATTACGTTACGTTTGATATTAAATTACAATTCCTCTATCGCGTATGCGCGCGCGGCAGCGTGGACTTCGAAAAGCCGTGCGGCGCTTTTCACCCCTCGGCATCGCGCCGCGTTTCGTTTCGCACACACGCATCCGTCCCCCGCGGATCGCAGCGCGGCAACCCGAAGACGAACTTGAATTACGGGGTGAAGCCGAAGGCGTGATACATCCTTAGCGAGCAAGGGGTGGCGAGGGCTGACAACCCTTTACATTTTAATTACGCCCGTCTTAAAAGCCAATAAAGTCTTCGGCTGCCTAGCGGCGCTCCTCAGCGGCTCTCGCCCTGAATCAACCCTCGGGATCCACCCCGTTTTCACGTATTCTCGACGCTCCTAACGCCGGAAACCTTCAGGAAGAACCCTCGGGGGTGCCAGTGCCGCTGGCCAGACGCGTTTGCCAGAATTTCAGCCTCCGCAACCCTCCGCGCGATTTCAAACATCAATGAGAACCCCTACGCTCAGCTTCTAGCTCCGAGAACTTCTCTCCAACTTGGGCTTATCCTTCCATTTAGCCTCTCTGGCTTGTACGAACGAACAATACCCCGTTTGCAAGTGGAAGTTACTTAGGGCCTATTTACCGCGACTTTCTCGCAACACCTGAACTTCGTCGTGTGTATTACAGGCATCGTCGAGGCGTCGGGGGGTTAACCTAATTTTGTAAAATGTTGATGGGAACAAGTGGAAAGCCGGCAGTCGTCTATCCTCGATGAAATTTCGGAAAGGTTTTCACGGGCGTCGCGAGCTTCGCCCCGAGTTAGCATCGAGTTCCGTACGATTACCATCGGGAAGCCACCCCGCGTACACGGGGGAGTTTTCGCGAAAATTCGTCGTCCGCCGGGGCAGCGAACTTGTCGCCGAGGCAGAAGTCGCGTCGCTAATTCGTAGCCAGGGTAACCCGACGCGTTAGATCGACTCGAGGATACGGGAAGATAACGAGGGGTTAGGGGAGGGGTGGGAAGGGCCGGTGGAAAGAACTCGGGGAAATTTGCTCGTTTAATCAGGCGGCAAGACGAGGCGAGGGGGTTGTGGGACGGCGCCAGCCCGGGGATGAAACGATAAAATGGTGAAACGCTAAACAGGCTGTCTGGTCTAGTTCTCTCAGGACGAAGCGACAATGTCACGGTTGAGGAGCCGCGGGAAGAGTGTCGAGGGACGGCGAACGGTGAACGTCGTTTTCCCCGCGCCGACAGGGAGCTGAGTTTAATCCTTCACTCCGGCGAGAACGGGCGGCGATGCACCATTACTACAAATTAAACTCCGTTACTGCACCCTGCCCAAACACCCTCCGCCATGCTCAGCTTCCACTTGAGCTGAGTACGCCGTCACCCGTCTCGTCCACACCGTCAACCAACTGCTGTGACCAGGCCGTTTTTGCCCTACGGCGGTAGCCTACCCGGGCCACTTTCGAATATTACCACTCGAGAACTGTCTGCTTACCTTCCGTTATCGCCTCGTCGCGCGAGTTTATTCAAAGAATGAGAAAACTGCAAGGTTATCGCTAATCTGCTCGATGAAAGTTCTCTATTCAAGAGCCTGCTGAATAACCACGTGAAAAGTTCCGAGGAGCATTCCGTTACATCGAGTCCAAAGGCGGTATCTCGAAGCGGAAGCTCGATATCAAGATACGTGGTCATCTTCAAAAGCGAGTTTTCGCTTTGAGGATGATACTTTTATTTGTTACAGGTATTCGTTTTCTACGGTTGACCCGTCTCAAGAATTTGTCAGGAAAACCGGTTGAGGATGAAAAATTTTGATTCGCCTTAGCGAGCTTTTGGTTGGGCGCACGATGAACGTGTACAAGCTGTCTTGTTATAAATGCTAAACGAACGTTCTTTCCACTATACCGTAGAATAACTTAATTTCATGAATTTCGACCGCTTCTTGTGGCCGAACACGCAGCATTGCAGTTTCAATCTTCCAAAAATGTCATCACGAATCTTTTCATTTTCCTTTAGATTTTGTTACCAGGTAAATTGTCCAGATGCAAAAATCCCGAGTCAGAATTTCGGGAGTACCGGGTGTGGATGAAATGTAGAACCGAATGAAATACCGTTTGACAGAGTCGCGTCGATACGCGGCAGACATCTCGGACTAAGTTTTGATGTGCGATTTGGGACGTAACGTGTCGAACGTTTATCGTTCAGAAGCTTGCCCCAAGGTCCTTCCGCCTGTGGTTGCTTTTTTCCCTCCTGCACTGACAGCATCTCTCCTCGGCCTCCTCATCATGCCGCCTCGCACTCTCCCGGGTCCCACTGTGGAATTATTACTTGACCGATTGCATTTATCCTCTCCCATTCATGCCCGTTCTCCACCCTCCGCTGCCCTCTTTCCGCTTTACTTCCCATCCGCTTCCTTTCTCCCTGCTGGCTCGTTTTATCCCCCTTTCAGTAACCCACACGCTTTCATTTCGCCACCGCTTCGGCTACATTTTCATCTCGTTCTATATCTAACGTTATTATTGAGCTATATCCACTGACTTTGTCGGGATTCCATTATTGCTCTCATTATTGTTATTATTATTATTATTGTTGTTACTATTTATTACATTATGTGCCCGTCGCCGCAGTCCCTTGAGCTAGAAGATTCCCACTGGCCACCGTTTTTCACAATTAAATTTCAAAAAAAGAAAAATATGTCTCCCCGGTTTTTTCTTTCGTGTGGGTATGAGAAATCGAGCGAAATTCAATTTTTAAACGGCGCGAATTTCACCTTTTCTTGACAAATATATTTTGCCACAAAGAAAACAAAGCGATCTACGAATAATTTACTTCGGTGATTCAGTGAATCTCCAACGATACGCTCGGGAACTAAACAACCAGTTCAGGCACGGCGTTCAACGGCCGCAGCTTTCCCAGAAGTAGTCTGAATTTTTGAAACGGACAAACCGTCTTGGGGAAACTGCTAGGGACGAGTGTACTGCACGTTTCGCGTGAGTGGGAAGGATCGTTAACCCCTTTTTCCAAGACAGATGAGAGTGGGGATAAAGGGCGGCAGGGAACGGGAAGGAGGGAGGCATCGCGGTAACCGTGTTTTACTCCCGAGCAGTTATTTACTCCGTTTATTTTACGCGTTGGGGTTGACGTGCCGAGGGATGAAACCCACCGCTAATTGTCCGCCATCTATGCCTGCGCCCCCGTGCAGTTCTCTCATCTATGGGTACGTGCCGTTGGAATTATTTTGCTGAGAAAACTTTCAGTTCGACGCACGAACGCGTCGACAAGAGCATTTCTATCTCCTTAATTCACACACGGAGAACCGCGGAGGATGACGACGTCCTTTGGAGCAACGTTAATTGCGTTGGGCTGGTGGTTTTCATCCGTGAAACGGTCCCCACCACGGCGGTACTTGAAACGAGAACCTCCGCCACATCTGCAGGAACACGGCGTCATTATCCGAGCAGACTTCCTGGTACGTAGGCTAAGGTCATAATCGACTCGGCTGACCTGCGGACCTCTGCATCAGAGTCAAGGGTGCGAATCGTCATCGAAATCCAAGCTTTTGTTAGTGAATCAATATTCCAAAAGCTTTTTGTTTCTTTTTTTTTTTTTTGTTTGTTCGCGTGCAAAATTGACCACGGTCCTTTTTACCAGATCTCAATAGCCTCGCAATGCGTTGCGAAGACGGGAACATGAATCTCGGGAGTGACGCAATCGGTACTTTTTTGTTTCTTCTATCTCGTCTCAGAAACGATTATCCGCGCTGAATGCTGCAGAGAAGGATGAGATATTTTATCGCAGGAAAGTTGTTGAAAATCGCAGAGCGAGTTTCAAGCGTATACTAATGTAACCTGACGGAAAATAAAACATCTTGAGAATAATCGGAAAGCGATCGAACCTATGTACCTTGAACAAATATCTCCAAGGCAAGGCTTTGGTATATGTTATGCATAGTGTATAACCGGTGCAGCGGGACGAGGGTGGGTGCTGAGTTTTCCGCGCCCTCCCACCTCCGCAAACTCTGGCGAAGAGTGAGCGAAAGTCCTGCTGAGTTTCGATGATGGGGAGCCGGTCTGATGGGGCGGTGAATATTACCGGCATAGCAGAAATTGGTTTTGGTTAGAGAAGATTTCTTTCGGTGCCCTCGGGGTCGGTTCAAATTAGACAAACGTCTGCTGCTGGCTTTGCGATTACGGATGATAACTTGGACGCTTTAACATTTGTACGGGGAAAAGTTTGCGTCGAATCGCCCGCCAATGATTGTTCGACGATCCGTAAGACCGCGGGATATGAAGAATATCTAGGATAATGGGATCTGGATCGATATTGGCATTCGTTGGAATCGGGTTTCGTTTATTCTGTATGCTATTTATTTATTTTTTTTTTTTTTCCTGTTCCTCATGCTGCACTCGGGAGTAGTCAAAGTTCGGGTGAATATTATTTTCCTCGATATATTGAAAAAAGAAAGAAAATCTCTTTCGACACGATTCTCGGCACGTTCTCTTTTTTCAATAAACGGCAAATCGATCTTCCGTTTCAGCCGAGCCTTAGACGCCTCGGCGGCGGCTGACCATGCCAGGGATTACCACTGGACGCGTCCGATATTGACTCACACTACTGCTGCGGGCGGTCGGACACACCAGTTGAGCGATACGTACGAAGAAGCGGAGCGGCGCTGTTTCGGTGAGCGTTTTTTATTTCCATTTATGTTTTTTTCAGATTTAGTGCTTCCCCGGAAACGTTAGACGAAGTTTAGCCACCGTATAATTTCGAGATAACGTTGATACCCGAACCGCGGAGCAGGCGGATCTGGAAGGGCCCCGCGAGAGCCACAGCTTTCCATAAAAATAATCAGCGCGCAGTGAAGATAAGCGCTCGAAGCACTTGTTGCCCGATGTACAATGCATGTTTTTTAAATAAACCGCAATCACGGTTCGAGTCGTAAAAAAAATTTCACGCAACTGCAACGAACCGTTCGATGCAGCGAGCCTTGCGAATATCCGATTCGAAGTTTCAGCGGGAAGACTTCACTGCATGCTGAAATTCGTGCCCCAAATTTCCGCCACAATACGCACTGATTTGAAATTGAGATCGCCGAGCTGGGAGAAAAAAGACTGACTGAAGACAAAGACGCCGTGCCCGGACCGTGAAATAATGTTATTCCTGTTTCCACTGGTGCGGTATTCGGATACCTGCATAATTTCCCCCAACCCCCCGATCCCCGGGGTCACGGGGCAAGCCAATAATATCATCTCGGCGATAAAAGCGCGGTTCAATTCGCCCCTGGTGACTCGGTTGAAAGTTGCGAAACTCGAGTTTCGAGGACCCTCGCTTCCCTCGGCTCGAGGGTGGCGGGTGTAACGGATGCCAGACATCCACTCGAGGGCCGCGGCGTTTCTCGTTGACCGTTCGGGTGAAGGTGAGCCACCTGGGTGCACCGCGGGACACGCAGGCCCACCTGTGATCGATTATTTGCACAACGTATGTACGCAACGCGGGGGTTGAAAATTCACCCGGCTGAAAAGGGCGGCTCCCCGCCTTTTTCCCGTCGAACGGATATTTATTGGACGTATCCCGAAAACGGGTGGAACGAACTGGGGGGGGGGGAGGGGGATGGGGGAGGAGGACACATTCGATATAATAACATCTATTTTCCGAGCCGTGACGCGGAATGAGTGGAAGAGAGAGCGTCGCGGCGATAAATAAAATAAAATAAAGTTAAATACAAATATAGAGGGTCCTTCGGAAAGGAGCAGACCTCGAGTCTCGAGGAGATACGCGGCCGGTATCCCTTTTCGCCGAAGTGATGGACGGTCCCTGGTCGCGCGTGCTTGCAAGCTCTTCTTCGGAACCCCACCGCGGAGCCGATAAATATTTTTCTGAAATTTCATCCACCCGCTCGCTGCTTGAGCCACGGGGCGGCAAAGTGAGCGCCGAGCTTGCGCTCGCAAAAGCGGATGAAACGGAAGCTTTTCACCGTGGATGCTGCGATTCCCGGTGCAACCTAGTGCACTGCGTACGCCTCGAATGGGTGCCGTTCGTTACCACAGGGATCGGAGAAACGGCGGCCACGAATGGACACTAGCTTTGAAACAGGACGAAAATACCGGTGAAAGGAACGAACGGGGCGAAAGACGGGCGTAACTTACGTAACTCTTTCATTTCCGTTCGTCGCTGCAGCAAAGCACAGCAAAGCGCAGCAAAGCACCGTCCAACGGTCAATAACTTCACCTGCCGCCTTTTTTTTATACGCCGGTCGCTCACGATCCTCGTCATTGCAGGTACTTGCAGGCGATGTGCTTTACCCGACGATTTGAAAGGCAGGTCAAAGACCGACGTCAACGTTTTTCCGGTATTTCGTAGCTCCACCTTGATCCACACTCGATATTCTTACAGGGAGAAAATTCGTTAACCACAGGCTACCGTGATCTTTTATCCACGATAGTTTTTCTAGTTACTGTACAGCGCAAACGACACGTGATCGTGGAACTTTGGCCACTTTGACCTCAGCACCCTTTGGATCACGGATCTTCGGTGCAACGGTGACTTCTTTGCTGAGTGAATGAATTCGCAAAGCGTATTTTTAGACGCGACGAATAATGTATTTCGAAGGGAATGATCTGTGGCGTGAGAGGTTTGCGGTCGTAAGGTCATTTGCCGGAAATGAGGGTCGTAGAGGGGAAGAAACTTTTGGCAAAGCTCCTCCGGTGTGCCAAAATACGAGGGTAGAGAAAAGCGTTTATTAATTTCCCGGCAGTGCATCTGTGTAGTGACTACAAAGCAGCTTGCGGAGTCGAGAGAGGTCCTGACTTCCGAGTGAAATAGCATGCGGCCAGCGGCGGCGACGACGCCTAAATTTGATAAATCACCCGGCCAGGAGTAAATTTCCTCCACTGCACTCACGCCCGGCTCGAGTTTCACTTGGCTCGGGTCTGGCATGGATTTGGCTCCGCGTTCTGGACGCCGCCGGCATGCCATGCAGCCGCCGAAAAGTGTAGCCAGAGATCGCGGACGCGATGTTGTAACGCACGAATGACCGCAGCGGCTGCTTCAGGCGTTTGTTGTGCTTTGGGGATCGAGAATAAGGGACGGAAATGGAACCAAGAGTGTAGAATGGAGAAAGAAGGACTGATTGTGGGGGAAGGAGTGGAGGGCGGTGAAAGAAAGGGGGTGGCGGGTGGAAGAGGAGCGGTGCTTTTGTTTCACGTTTCACGTTTCAAGTTATTCCTGAGGGACAGATTAGTCCGCTATTCTCTCTCTCACTCTCCCTCTCTCTCGCCTCTCGCTTTCTCTCTTTCTCTCTTTCTCTTTCTCTTTCTCTCCCCCCCCCCTCTCTCTCTCTCTCTCTCTGCCTCTCTCTTCCCGCGGGAGTTTCACGAGGTAGAAAACTTGGTTGCCTCCGTTGTATGCTTCCTAGTTTACAATACAGGATTAAGCTCCCTTTTGCAGGGCTCCTCTCCCATCCCGAGCAAAACTTGAAGCTTTCTTGATAAGCTCTTTCTCTCTCACTCTCCTTCTCTCTCTCGCTTCTGTCACCGGGCTATATTTCTGGGATTCTCTTCCTACATCTTTAAGAGAACTCCATTTTTACTCAAGTTTCAAAGCAGCACTTCGGATGCACCTTTTTGACTCTGAATTATCGCGGAGCTGATTAAATTCTTGCATTGATAACCAGTTTTCTTACTTTCATTTCATTTTTTCGTATTTCTATTCATTTTACTTCACCCGTTCATCTTTCATTTCACTTCTGTTTCATCTCACCCTTTATGTCAACCTACCATTGTGCTTTTCACCGTTATCTACTTGTATTTTTTTCTCCATTACTTTCAGTTTTACTTTCATTTATTATTATTATTATTATTATTATTATTATTATTATTATTATTATTATTATTATTATTATTATTAATATGTATATATTATTTTCCTCTTTTTTCCTGTTTGTATACTTGCTTTTTCTGTTTCTGTTCTTTGGTGTATCATGTATTATTTTCTCTCTCTCACCGTATACTTGTCCAACACATCCAACAATATAGCCAAAATAAACTTCTATCTATCTATCTTTCCCCGCTGACGCTGGATTGCCAGTTCCGTAATTCCAGCGACTCATTTCTCTCGCTTTATCTAAAGCCCGTGTACAAGTTTTGGTTAAAAAATGTCACGCTGTACGCCTGGCTACCGTCAGCTGAGCTCTTCCACTGATAGGAATATCTCGAAAGTGAGAACTGCGAAAGTTCTTCGAATCGGGATTAACCCCAGCGCTTCAAACTGTAAGCGCGAAGCTTCGCATGCAAGAAGCAGAGCTAGGAAAATTTTCCCCTCCCGTTCGCTCCCGCTGCCTTATAGTACCAACGATTGTCGCTCGTCGTAAGTTTCATCAACTTTCGGAAGCAGAACGTCCCGAGGACGCGAAGAAAACGTGAGCTTAATAGTCCCTGCACTTCCTCCCCGTGCGACTCAACCCTGCACAGGGGGATTTTCTTCAACCGCGAAGCCGCCACCGCAGTTCCTGCGGCGTCTCAAAATTTCCATCTTCGTGTCGCGAGTGCCGGGTGATGATACCGACTCGAGAAAATACGATGAGAAAGAGAAGGAGGAAAAGAAAGTGAGCGGGACAATGTTATCGCAGACTGTACAACCACCCGTGGGGTAGTAATTCAGTGCAAGAAACGAATCAATGTTTCGTACAAATAGCGTTTCCCATAAAGAGAAGGGAACCAGGATGAGGAAAAAGAATATATAAGAAATAGAACGAAGAAGAAGAAGGAGAAGGGAACGGGCGAAAATATGGCGCTGTCCGAGACGGTGGCTGGGCTGCGGTTCCCGGGGATGGTTCGCATGTCTGGAAGAAATACTGGGCGCCCAGGATATGGGATGGATGTAATGTTATGGTACGTTGACCGTCACGGCTGCTGCTTGATCCCCCGACCATTCGCCCAGTGTTCTGGCGGCAGTCGCGGTTCTTCATTTTTCCCTCGACTATTTATTTTTTTCCACCCCGTGTTTTGTTTTCTCTTTTATCCGCCACTTTTTATATCCTTCTCTCAAGAAATAGCTCCTTGACTCGTTTAAGCATAACGCGGCCGAAATAAAGGGGCGCGTCTCGAACAGGGTTCGCTGCATGTTATTCTCGTGTTGCCGCTATGACCGGTGTTTATGAATTTTTCATCCCTGGTCGAAGGCCCCGGCGATACATCCCCGTTTCGTTTTACGCGCCATTGCGGGTCTCGCATTCCACCACCGGCCAATAAATACAAGCGGCAACCGTCGCCGGTTTCAAAGGACCCGCAGAGACGCGCGTCCCGAAGAGTAACAGGGACTCACTCGTATCGCGGGATGGACGAAGGGAAAGGGAAGAAGGGCTACTTTCGCTTTGTAGACATTTGTAGGCACGCGGGAAAACACGATTCCCTCCAGCCGGGAGACGTAGGGTCGTGCTTCGACGGGGGGTATCGACCGCCGTGACCTCCGCCCCCCGAATTCGGACCCTGCGGCACTCGGCCCGCGTTTCTGGGGGTGACGGGCGGTTAGCGAGGGCCGGCTAACCTTCTTGGCTTTGACTCAATCCGTACCCGCAGACGCGTAGCCACAGCGGGCGGCGCCCCAAAGTGGAAACTTGTACCCCGCCCCCGGATCTTCGATCCGCGATCCCCGCTCCGATAGAGTCAGCACGCGCCTCTCGAGGATGGGCGATAGTTATTGCTATGCATATGGCGTTCCGGGCAATAAAACGGAACGGTTTTACCAGGGGGTGGAATTTCAGAGTCAGTTTTAATCGGGCGGGGATCCCGCCTCGCTTGTGCCCCTCCACTCCGGGCTTTCCGCCGCCTTGAACCCCCGCGTACCGCTCCTTCGGAAGAGGCGTTAAACGATCCCCGTACGTTCTATTTTCCATCGTTCGATTCCACCCCATTTCCCTCCACTACTCTGTACAATGGGATTTCCAATTTTGTATTCACATTCACCCGCGAATACACTGCGCGAGAGATTTGACGATCCAGACTGCTCGAGGGACTGCGTATCGGGGGAGAAAATCATACTTGTACGTGTAAAAGAGTGACTAACAATGTCGGAGTTACGCTCGCACGATTTGGAGGAATCGTTCGCTCCTGCGCTCAGCACGATTCAAGACAAGATTTTTTGATGCTAGTCAATCACGTGCCGAAGAACTCGACGAGAGTATCTAATTATCCTCGTTCAGTGCACAAGTACATACATTGCAGATGCTCCCCTACCGGAGACTTGTTTACCAGGGATTAATTTCGCCTAATCAGAGAGCAATTCTGCAACAGCAATATGCCTCTGGATAATTTTGGCAGGATTTTGGAGCACCGGGTACGAGATCGACGGCAATCCGGTACGTAACATAATACGTCCTCGTTAGCAGTATCAGGTTGACTGTCCCTCCAATCTACATCCATATTAATTATAATAAGTCATTAAGATATCTACACCAGGCGTTGAGCGTCAGGATCAGCGTGTCATGGCGGTACGTGTGTAGCAGAGGGGGAGGGAGGTGGGAGCCAGACCATTAATTCATGAATCGTGTAATTTTCGTTAATTAATTAATAGATTGTCAACCGAGATAGACAGCTATTGTCGTATTGTGGCAGCGCAGCGCACGTCGGGGAAATTATACCAGACGCAATCATCTCTGGATTAATTGAATTCGACGCAAGCGTATCGCGTCACGGTTACTCAACCTCGATCAACCGGATGAATGCGAGATTCGGCGTGCATACCAACCGCCGCGGTCGGATCGGGGCGAATTGCCGTTTCCGGAGATTCGGAACGACTCGAGGCAAAGAAGCCGTTGGATATCTGGAAGACGGGGAAAGCCTCGGAAATAATTGATGGCGAGTACCGCGAGTCGGCGACCCTCTGCTTCGCTTTGCTCTGCCCTTTATTCGTCTGTCCGCGAGGAGATCCACGTCTCCGCCGCCACGCCGCCACGGAGCGCCTGATAAATATTAACAAGGACCTCGGTGCGCTCCTGCAGGACCGGAATGGAAATCCGCGGAGGGCATCCAGCGCGTGGGAGAGGGATAAAGAGGAAAAGAGTCGGGCTCGGGGACGGAAGCTCGGCAATGTAAATTATTTTTTAATCCCCCGTTCGGCCCGACGAGAAGACCTTTGGGCCCGGCGTTGTTCCTTCCCCTCCCCCGCCCCCACCCTCTGCCCCTTCAAAACCAGGAAGAACTCACTCACGCGCTCGCTCACTCACTCACTCACCTCAGCGACAACTCGCGTCTTTTGCGAAAGTAATTCACCGCCACCCTCCTCGACTCGACGTTGTATATGCGTTTGTTTCTTTTCACCCTTCGTCTTATCCTCATAACTTTACTTTTCAATTTTTTTTTTTCTTCTTTCACCTCCCCTCCTCCACTTCTCCTTTCCGTTCCAACCCCTCGCAGCTTTTTTTATCGGATTGTCGCGCACCTTTTCACGCGATTATTCCGTTGCCGCGTCTCTCCTTCGGCGAAGCGCTGAGCGCGTTTCACGGCCTGCCGGGAGACGGAGTTTCCGAGCAGAATCGCGCAAAAATTGATTCGTTTAACCCGCTCATTGTCGAGGCCACGGTTCTGACAACCCATGGGGGCCGAGAACATCCCTCCGGAGAGGGTGGGCCGGCTATTCTAAGGGCTCCAGATTACAACCCATTGTTCTCGCCGCGCCCTTTGTCTCAAGCTCTGCGGCCCGGCGTCGCGCGGCTCGCCCGTTCCCCGAAAACCGGTCGGCCCACCACGGATGAAGACTCTTTGTGTTTTTAATTCGTAATTTCGTTACACCCGCTGCGCTGCATCACCCTCGACGTCAGAGTTGAGCGTGGAGCTATCCGCAGACGCGTGTGTCCGTAGGTCCCAATTCGACGGGAAGAAGTTGGCCGGACGTGACGTTTCGACGACGCTTTGTCTTTCGGGAGGCGACGCGCGACGCGGAACGGATCAAATAATTGAATACTTCCGACCGGAACGTTTCGAAATGAGATCGACGCCGGCTGTTGGGGGGTCGCGTTAACAAATTTACCGCCGCCCAGGGGGCGGGGTGCGACGAAACGAAAATCCGCGTGGCGTTTCGAGGGGCTGACATCCCTCGGCACCGCGCCTCGCCGTTACGGCTTCATCGCCTCGGAACCTCTCGGAGCCTTGGCAGTGCCACCAACCCAGCTTAAATTCATAACGGCCATGGAATGTGGTGCGAATTTGGTATGTGCTGAACCTAATTCGCGTCCGCTTTAAAGGGATTACGGGAGGTGAGGTGCGGCAAGAACGTGACGCTGCCGGGTGCACCGGCGGCGACTCCAGATGTAACTACACTCCGTTTCGCACCCACACCCCTGTCCCGAGAAACAACCTGCAGCTGACGCTCCGGTATTTCTGTACACCGGCATCATCCCCCCTGCCAAGTACCTCGAGTCCAGCTTCCGGTTGTGGGGGCGGGAGGGCGAGCAGGGGCGAGGAACTAATGTGGCTACCGCTAATAGCGCGTCTTTAGTCCTGCTCGTAATTACTACTCCGAATCCGGCTAGCTGCTTTGGCGGCTTGAGAAATTTTCACACGGGGATGACCGCGAGACGGATGGGAAATTTTCCATAGAACGTTGCCCCGGATAAAGCCTGTTTCAAACTCGAAAATTCGCTGATGTACACCTCGCCACCAAAGTCTGCTTAACAATGCCGGGGCGTTGGATTTAATTAGTGGGACAAATTGCTCCGCGAGTGACTTTGAGCTCGATTCGACTAATGGTATCAATTTCCCATGAGCATATTCGAAACGCTATGTACCGACTTCGCCGTCTCGTTGTTTCGGGCAGATCTGAACGGCAAGTAATTACTCGCAGTAACTGTGGTAACGTATCGTCATAGGTAGGGGGAGTAAAACTTGCGAAGTGAAAATCGGTTCAAAGCGTCTTGAATAATTCTCCATGCCATCGAGTGAAAACGACTTGTGAAGTGTGCCGGGACAAGTTCGACACTCCATCAAACTCAGGGTGGCATCGAGTACATGACAAGGAGCTTCGGAGGGAGGAAGTGGCACGGTTACAGTCGCGTATAATATTCGCGCCTCACTTGCCGTTTTGGGGACGTCTATTAATTAGACGTAGTTCACCACCGTCAAAGTCGAAGCTCCTCGTCGGCTGACGGTTACTAGGATACGGTGTCCCCGTCCCCGTTTCCATCCCCATTGCCGTCTCCGCTTCGCTCGTTCGGAGGCACCGCAACTCTCGCTGATGTATGATATAATGCTGGTTCCAAGGGAGAATATGGACCGAGTTGAGCCGGCTGGAAACCTGGTGTAAGGGTTTGTGCGGGGGTGTAGCGTTGCAGTGAGCTCATTAATTTACCAGCGAAGCACCAAAGGGTGGCTTAACAAGGCGTAAGGCGGCTCAATTTTATTAGGTGACAGCGAAGACGCCCGTTTCTCGCCAACGCTCGCCGGATATTGGCCTACGCCGACGATCGCCGCAACGGCATCGCGAAACAAACAGCGAAGAGCCAAGAAAGAGCAATTAACACACCGGGGTGCGCCGGACGAAAACATAACGAGCCGGGCCGGACGGTGGCAGCGGTGGGATTTTGCCAAAGCACAACAAATCCTCGAATTTCATTGATACAGCTGTTGATTCCACCGGCTAATTAATCTGGCTACATGGTTAATATTTGCCCATGGACCAGGCTTGGGGTGCGCCACTGGGGGATGAACGACCGAGGGGCTTCACGCTCCTCGTGTCGGGGTCCGACTCCAGATCAGGGTTCGGGTCGGGGTGGAACAACAAGATTTCCATATTTAGCGCCGCTTACGAGCTCGCTAAGCTGCAGCTGGCCGCGTTTCGGTGCCTCTCCTCTCCCCTCTCTCCTCACTCCCTCGGCAAAACCCTTCCCGCGCGTCCGGCCTTCGCTTTTCTACGCGATTTGATTTCCGGTCCGCTATCTCGCCGGCGTCATCGATAAGCTGAATATCACTTCTTTTGCTATGCATTCTTTTTTCACTCTCTATTCGGCTCGAAATTCTATTCCGTAACACCCGGAGAAGCCGATCGGAAAACTCTGCTGTGCGCGTCTCGCCTGTGGTTGAAAAGCGCAATAAGCTGCGATCCCCATTGTACCTGTGTCCGTCAGAGCCGCAGCACCGACAATTAAGCCGCGTCCATTTTCAATTTTCCGTTAATACAGGAGGGCCACGTCACGGTGGCTCGACGGGCGGTCACCCGGTGTGGTGTCCAATCATTGATTCGTTTATCGCGCCTTTCATCATCATCCGCGATGTTATTGTTATTCCAACGATTTCAACGTCCTTTTTCTCATCTAGATTTTAATTTCGATACTTTTTGTTTTCCCTCTCCGTCGTTTTTCTTTTTTTTCGTCTATACATTTCGCTCGTCGGGATCCAGCCTCCCAGCGTCATTGTACCGCGATGTCACACCGCAAATCCGATTCACTCGCGAAATCACGAAAAACAAGTTAACATTGGCCGAGCCGCGGCGCCCGGCAGCAGCAGGCGCCAAAGCCGCTCCCCTCGTAATTCCTCCCCCCTTCGCCGAGGGTGTTTTCCACTGCCAACGTACACGGGTTTCGTGCTGACTCTGGCGGTGACCAGAAAAACGGAAATAAGCTCGACATATTTATTTCCACGCATAAATATACACTCGTATTATATGTATACATACATAGGTATGTGAATTCACCTTTTACCACCCTAAGCGCCAAGGGGTGTCTGAAAGATTACCGGGAACAGCTTTTCCGTTCATCCCGAACTTTCTCGCACCTATGACAACATCACCGGTAGTTTGTTAGTTTTTGTTTTCTTTTTTCTTGGTAGGTAAACCATGCGGTAAGAAAATTTGCGGAATGAAGTGGTTGCGATGTTTATTCGTCCACGGAAGCAGCAGCTGATTCTGAGTGTCGAGTCGGGGACGAAATTCCTCGTTTGAACTTTAAAATCGTTCATGTGCGACAGGAACACGACTGCAGTTCTTGGCCCTCCGCTGTAAGGGCTCACGATTAAAAAAGCGCGAGAGACCGCGTCCGCCAGTAAGGGCGGTGTGCAGGGCTGTTCAGGGCGAAAGCACGAAGGGGCCTGAAGAGGAGGGAAGGAGATGACGCGCCCGGGTCTTTGTGTGCCGGGGTTCGGTGCGACGGACCGAGCCGTGATCAAAGCGGCACCCGCAGTTTCCTGAAAATATCGAGTTTGAATAGCCGGCCTTCGTTCCGCCTCGGCAAATTTTTCATTTACGAGAGACGATAATTATCAACCGGCATTCAATTATCGCTACCTTTCGATCATCCCCCCCTCCCCGGCATACCACCCCTCTGACCGCGGTGAAAACGTGTCACAACATCGTGTTGATAAAAACCGTCAACGTTTATGCTTTTCAATCTACCCGCCAAATCACAACCGCCACCCGGGTCGGTGATACGATCGTGATTCTGGGGAGCGCGGAGGAGGGAATGCTCACTTACGGTGAAATCGGCAAACCCGACACGGTCACACTCCGCAGCCTTTGACCACAATAATTCTGGCATCGCGGGTGACGTCCACTTTAAGCAAAACACGGTACGCCCCCGCCTCTTGTAACGAGCGTATCCTACGCGCGGGGTGAAGGGTGAAACGAGGGTGGCGGCTCTGGGGGCCGTGCGAATACCGTCGCACCCAGCCGCCGTTCTCTCCTCTCCATGAACGTTCCCCGGTATCGCGTTACCTGCGGGATTAAAAACCTCGGCAAGAAATACTGCCACTGCAACGGTTCTCATTTGCAACCACTCCGCGAGACGAGGCTGGCGAGGGAGGCGAGGAGTAAGGCTGGGGTTGGAGTTATTCCGGATGCTGGACGCGCGACGCAGAGACGCAACGGGGTAAACGTTCCAGCTGCGACCTTCGCTCAGCTCTGCATGCGACGACGGACGTGGTGCAAGGGTGTAAACCGGCACCTTCCTACGCGACACCAGCGAATTTGCACTGGGATTGAAACGCGTGCGTGTGCGTGCAATGTGGACGGGGTTCAGGCGCGTGCTCGGGAAATCGATAGGTTAATTAATATCGGTCAAACCGTCGGGACGGCCGCAGGGCGTGCCTCGTAAATACCGCGAGGGAGTTTTCTTCCAGAGCAAGCTGCGGACAAGAGTATCCAGGACACGCGGACGGCCCGGGCATCGCAATTAATTTTTTCCCCGAGCGCGTCGACCGCATCCATCCGCGTCCCCGTTCCTCCTGCAGGCACTGCCGTTCCCATCCCGCAAGCCCAGCCTTCATCCCATACCACCACGTGGCGCAGTTTGCGATGTGCCCTCCCGGATTTGCATCCGGGATCCGCGATTTGCATTTCAATTCCCCGAGTCTTCGAGCCGCGGACGGTAGTCGACAGCCAACACCAGTCGCCTAGCCGCGACCGCGCCGTATAGTATACCTACTATACCTACGCGATGCGGTGTACGGGGTACACTCACGGTCTAGGGATGAAAGGGGGTGCTTGTTGCTAAATAACGGGAAACTTCTCACCGCACCCCCGAATCCCCGTCTCGTCGGCTCGTTTACGAAAGAGTGCAGGCCACGGGGCGATCGGATGCAAAATTGAAAAAATTAGGGCCGGGGATAGACGCGATTCGGGCGATAACACGAGCGAAAACATCTGGCCACCGCGACCCCGTCGCGTTGGTCCCGCTACTGGTATAGCAGCTCCTAGCTTGAGCCCCGATCGATACTTTGTAATTATATTATGCAGAATGTCAGTCGGCGTGTTCGCCGAGCGCTTATACATTGGGGTGACTCCTTCGCTCTTCTTTTTCCTCTCCTCGTCCCCAGAGCTCTTTCCCACCCCTCAAAACGCTCGTTCTCCGTCACCCCCGCCGTCCCCCCAAAGCGACAGTCGTCTAGTCGTTCGTCATGCGGAGTGTAGCTCGAGCTCCCAGAACCGGGACGAGATATGCGTAGGTAAATACGAGGGTGGATGGACGGAGGCGGCTGTCGCAACGCGGATGCACCCGCGAATCTCGATTCGCGTCGTTACCGCACGGCGGGACGGCGGCGAGCGAACGGTAATTAAAAGGGAATACGTGACGCGCGTTATCCGGCCGCAACGTGGAATCAGTGTGTGCGTTCGTTTTATTCGCAGGATCTCGCCGGGATGCATGTACGCACGAGGGGTGTCGTTAAATTTTACAAATGAGCGTTTTCAGCCACACGAACGGGCCCCGAACCAACCCCCGCCCCCCTGCCTCCTCACTACCACCGTCCCTTACAAACGTTGCACGGTACGAGCGTGAAATAAAAATACCGAAATACCAACCTCGGCCCGACCGCCGGCGTACGAACAACCCCGGGTCATACGCCGGGGGTAACAAATGTCCGACATTTACATTTAGCACCGGTGGAACGGGCGGGGGGTGGACTCTCACCTTCACCCCTGACCACCGGCAGAGACACGCACGACCCCTGCCGTGCACCTTCCTTCTTATTTACGCTAATCCTCGGAGAGTTTTGAAAACCCTCTCAGGTTCGCCCCGCGCCTCGCAAAACCGCTGCTTAAAGTCCCCGCTGGGAGCGAGGAGCTTAAGCGGAATATTTCCGCCCCCGTTCTACGGGGTGGAAAGATGGCGCTGACGGTGAGATAGGTGATATAGAGACGGGGCGCGGGGGGTTGGGATACTGAGACTCGCGTAACTTTATTAATTAAAGGCTGTTAGTCGCTGTTGCTCGATACAACGTCGCCTCGGCTTCTTTCTCTCCCTCTCTTTCTCTCTATCTACATCCCTGTCTCGCCTTCTGTCGCGGAACTATCGCTGAAGCGAAACGCAAAGGCTAATACTTTCTCGGTGCAGTGCAGCTGCAGGTACAACGCAGTTCGTAGCGTTCGGTGAGTTGAGTCAAGTCCACGTATATTCGCGATAACGTTAAAAAATTCGTACCCATCAAATCCTCTTCTGTGTCTATTTAAAAGCGAAGAAAATTGAGGAAAATAACGCTAATAAAAAACCAGAAAACGAAAATAACGAGAACGAAAAAGCGCAAGGAAGGACGATCAGCGGTGCGGAATATATGCAAAAGCCTCGTTTCGCACAATATTAACGGTTCTCAGACACAGCCGGTCACACATGCCGTACATCCATGTATAATCGAAAGCGGTTAAGAGTGAAATTCAGATGGTTCCAGACTCCAGGTAATTAAAAAACTACCTTCGTACACTCTACCCAGGTACTCTTCGCGTGTGCCGTGAGCTCGCTAACGAAAACGTATATTAATGGGGTAAAAATACATCGAGTAAAGAACCCGGTTGACGGACGACGACCGCGAGCAGGTGTAGGACGAGTGTTGGGTGGGAGATGGAGGGGTCGGTGGAAGTCGGAGGCTGTGAAGGTATCAAGGGAAAGCATCCCGGACGGCGGGGGGGTCGGAGGGACGAGTCGGGGTCCGCGGAGGGAGGATCAAAGCGCTGGAGATGATTTCATTACGACACACCACTCGTCTGCTCCGTTGAAATATCAAAAGAGTGCACCCGCTACACCGCCAGTACTACCCCCCGGCATCACCGGCACGCCAACGCGCCCCTGGCACACCCACGTTTCACTTGGACCCACACGAGCGCAGGGAGTACCGCCGGTACAACCAGCCAGCGGGATCTCTTCTCGCTCTCACATATCTCCGCACAATACCTTTCGCCTTCCCAACCAACCAACCAACCAACCAACCAAGCCCTACACCCTCGGAGGGAAGAATATTAGCTCAAGCTGCCGTCTATTGTCGGAATAAGCTCGAGATGTATTCATGATAAGGATATTTTTTACATCACGCGAGTCTTCAGGTTCTGGAGGAAGAGAGAGCGAAAAGGGATGTACAAGGTCTGACAGCATCGAATACACTCGGCTTGATCGATATTCAAATTTTCAGAAAGAGACAACGACGAACATCTGGATCCTCGCTTGATGTTGCGTCAGATGTTAAAACAGCCGAAGGTTGATTTTCCCTTGCATTTCGAGACGTGACGTCACAGCGAACGAACGACGTTTCGGTGGCTTTTTCATTCATCATAAGCCGACGAGGCGCTGTTTAAACCAGACCTTGTTGTGTAACTCTGCGGAACAACGGTGAGGGGGAATTTCTTGTAGCGCGTGTGTGTATAAATTTTGAGAACGTTGAGGGTGAACGGAGTGATTCGCGAGACGGAAAAAGCTCCTTGTGTACTTCATATTATTGTGTCGTTTACCGTAACCGTCTCACTCGCCCAGGTTTGAGCTGATACGCGACAAGCCGCATGTAGGTGTGCGGGAGGGCGGTACGTGTGTGCGATTCTGAACCAGGACCCTCGTCCTGGAAACGGTGCGCGTACCCGGCGAGTATGGTTTAAGAGCAAGCACGGCGTGGGTTGGTATCCGAGGATCGAGACACACTGAACAAACAACGTGTCACGCACTCTTTGTCCACACGACTGCCAAAGTTTGAAAATTGAACTACACGTCCTCTGGCAGCGTCGCCACGGCTGCTCGACTCTGTCTCCTCCATGGTCGAAACATCGGGCGTAAAGTTATTGCCCGCTAAAGAAAATTGACTTGAACCAGCGCCAGGAGTTTTATTATACCTGGAAGAGAGAAGATGGGGAATCGCTATCCGCCGCCGAAGGACCCAGAATGCCGTTGCCGCTGACCATCGGCAGGGTGCAAACGACTTCCGCATCTCCGATACGACAAGGTCCAACTTGGCACGTGTTAAGTTTACCTTGTTTGGTGTTGCGGCCTGCTGCTGCGGGGAACAGCTCGTGCTGTGAATCGGCTGCTGAACGGATCCCTGGGGTATGACCTGGTTGATGTGGTTCAGGTGGTTAAGGTTGAGGTGGTTCAGCTGACTCTGCTGCTGCCCGGCCTGGTTGGACCCGAGCTGCTGCTGGTGCTGCTGTACCTGGTGGCTCGTCTGGTGGGAATTCTGGTGCGAGGTCTGGTGCGAGGCGGTGGGAAAGGTGGGTACCGTGAACGGAACGAACAGCATCGGGCTGCCGAGGATGTGCGCACCACCTCCACCCACTGCGCCCGTATCCTCCCTACACCTGGCGGCCGGAAACAGACGAAAAATTGAAATGCAACGGCTTGGGCACGCGGTGCAGCCTGGCGCCACCGGGACCGGAACCTACCTGCACTCCTGCCCCAGTCCCTGGTGCTGGGGGTGGACGTAGGGGGCGGCTCGGACGGAGGTGGTGGACGCCACCCTCGCTACCCGCAGCGACAGGCCGCCCCGTTGACTCGTGAGCTGGACCGGGGGCGGCGGTGGCGGGGGCGGAGGCGGGGGGTTGTTATGTCCGCAGCAGCAGGCTCGGCAGCCGGGTTGCTGCCCGGTCTGGATCGCCTGGATCGCTCTGAGATGCGACGATGTGGGGCCCCTGGGCCCCGTGGACGAGCAGGGGTACACCCCAACCAGGCAGCCCACCACTGCAGGCCCGGGGCCCGGTGCACTCGGAGCCAAGGCGGTGGTCGCCTGCAGTGACGAGGCCACCCCAAATCGAGTTCCCCTTGCCGCGGGACCACCACCTCCGCCCCCCTCCTCTGGCTCCCGGCTTTCTTCTTTTCTCTTCTGGCCTCGCGGAACCCTCGGTCCTTCCGCCCGCGTCACGGTCGTATTTCCTCTTCACCTGTTACCGCGGACTCTCTCGCAACCCTGCCGAGGACCGCGCGCGAAGTCGAGGATGCCTCGAAAGCCGGTAACACGTGCTCAGGAACAACCGGAGAAGCTTCTTGTCCGATTGATTTCCAAGGTTATAGCCGTTCAAGGTTTCGTGCAGAGTCAGGGACCGGTTTCAACAAGTACGCCGAAGGACTGTGACACTCAAAATCCTCTTTTGCGTCTGTTTCGGTATGACTTTCGACTTTCGATAGCAGCGATCGACGATCGATCAATTCAAATCCCTAAAGAACTTATTCACAGATTCTCGCTCCCGCTGATGCGGCGGACGAGCCGGCACGAAGCAGATGGCTGATACGTGGCTTTTCCGAATGTTCAACGATCAGTCGTCGTGACTCAGAGAAATCCTGATCCGAGTCATCGATCGCGTTGGCGAATCGTAGAGCGTAACAAACTTGATGATACTGGTACAACTGGTAACTTTAAAACTGGTCAACTCTCCACTCGCGTCGAACTAACCGGCGGTTCGGGACTCGCGACGAGACCTCGGAGAGTGTCTTGAGGCCGTTGAGGACGCGATCGGAAGAGTCATTACTGGTGTATAAAAGTACGAAAATCAGGTCGCGTGTCCTCTTCGCGGTATCTCGAGGGCCGGTGGCCACGTGCGGCGACGATTCTCGACACCACGGGTACGTAGAAAAGTAACCGAAACCAGCGAGCGAGCGAACGAACGAACGATCAGCGGGTGTTTTGCGCCGTCTGATAACACGGCCGCGACGACTGGCTTGGGAACAACGGAAACGACGGCGACGGCGACTCACTCGTGTCTTTTCTCTCCTCGAGAGCAAGAACAAAGAGAGAGGCTAACCGTGATGTCGGATGGTCGCTCGCCGACTGACTGGTACTTCCGCTCTGGCTGTTGTGCGATTCGGAGTGGGGGTTGCTTCGTGGGTTGTTGTGTGTAGGGGTTACAGGGGCGGCGCGGGGCTGCGCGGGTCGAGGGGTTCGTGCGCGCTTCAACGCTCGACGAGCGGGAAACCCAGGACGCTATTCTCGCGAGCCCGATCCTTTCACGTGGCCCTACGCACTCGCTACGCACAGTTCGCCCCTCGAAGAGCACTCTGCGTGTCGGCCGCTCCGCTCGAATTCCCGACAATCCGCGAATCACCGAACAATCGCGATTGGCCGATACGATCGCTTCCGGTATCGCCCGCGTCGCAACAACCTGAGGTGATCGCGGGGTGGCCGAAGGTGGGAAAACTCACGGTATCACTTCACTCTCACCTGGCGGACTCGGACAGCCGCGATTTCTTTCCGCGCGCGGCCGAGAACCACGACTGAGATAACCAGCTACGGAGCTCTACGTGTATCGAAATGTATCACGGAGTCGGAACGAGCGACGAGCCGAGAGTCGGTTGCTGGAGGGCGCGCCGAGCGGTGGCAGCGACGTCGACGTCGACGGCGACGGCGTCGGTTTTGTTCGTGAGAAGGGCTCCGCCGGCACGACGACGGCTAGGGGTTGTATCGGGCTGCGCTCGGTATCGCGGAGTGGGGGAAAACCTCGGGAAAATTCGCGGGAGAGAGAATCTTCTCTTTAATTACCTCTTCACGGCCGGTCTTCGCCCGCAGCCCCGCTCACCGAATTCCTTCCTGTCCACGTGAAAGTCGCGGATGAGACGCGACGCGGCGCGAGATCAACGCGGGGTCCTCTGATCCACGCGTGACTCGTTGTATCGCCGAGTACGACGTTCATTGATTCGCCAACTCGCCCCAGTCTGCGCCTCCCCGCCGTCTCCCCTTCAACCCCTCCGTTCAGGGGAAGGACTGCGTGTGTGCGTGTCACCGTCGACGTAGGCGTGCGGCTGCGACCTGCGGGGCGATTATAATACCGGGACGGACACAACGGGGGATGATTCGACGGAAGTTGATGAAAAAATTAACCACCGTTTTTCAACCTGCATACGAAACCTTTGCTCAGCTAATTCGCCGAAGGTTGACGCAGACCGCGAGTCGAACATTGGAACGCTAATGTATTCCGCGCGTTACATCTGCTCCGTGCCTCATTACCATTCGCCACCCGTTATGCTGCGGCCCGATGCCACCAAGGCTCATCCAGACCGTAAACGATCGACATCCCTAATTTCTGCACCCGACGAGCAATCTACCAAACTGTTTCTCAACTAGGAGACAACTCACTGCCGGAAGTTTTCTATGAATGCCAATGAATTTGCTGGTATTGTCGAACAACGTTTCAAATTGCTGCGAGTAGAAAATTAAAAATGCCGATACACTGTGCAAACATTTTGGCCGATCATCTGTTTTGGGATTGTTAACTAGAATGCCACTTTAGACTGAAAATTTGAAAGACTAACCATATTACGGTGACTGAATGAACCCCGATTCGTCGATCGTTTTCGTTAATCACTAAACGAAATATGTAGTTGCCTCAATTTATTCGCACGCGCGCAGCGATCCGCGTCACCCTCTGATCGGAATTAGCGCTGTCTACCTCAACACATCACGTTCGCATAAAGTTCATCAATTATAATGAACAATTTATACATGAAAAAGCCGTGTCACCGTTGCCTTGCAGGTCGGGTTAGGTTGGGTTAGATTACAGTCGCTCTTGTCAGACAACCTGCCTCCACTGAATAAATCCAGCACCCCTGTTTTACATCGTGCCTAACACTGGTCGAACTGGAAACAGTAAAACAATGGACACTGCCGTTTGAAAATTTTTCATTTTTCGATACACGTCAATCCTCCTCACCTTCCCCAATATTCGTTTCGAAGTCCTGAGTGTAGTACGAATTGACAAATGCTCGTTTCAAGAGAAGTTTCTCGAAAAGCCACTCGCCCGTTTTATACCGCGTGTTCACGTACGACTGTGGAAAGGATTGCGCCTGACGTATTTTCTCGAAAATAAAACCAGAGCTGAACAATCTGTCCGCGAGAACAAAGAGGAGGAAGTAAAAAACAAAAAAACGAAAAAGGTACGTCAGAGAAAATCCAATCCTACGCGATATTCGCACATTGGACCTTGGCAAACTTCCGGAAGGGCAACAAATTGCAAAAAGATCGAAAGGGGGGGGATCCAATCGCGCGATACGTCACGGCACGACTTACCTATCGGACTTTAAGCTGATCCGGGTCGCAGGGTAATCCGCGGGTGAAATAAGAGCTCTGTATCGAGGGGCGGCCGCCTCCGGCGACGGACGGACATTCGGCCCTCGACGAGCCTATTTCGATGGGGTGGATGACGCTCGAGTGGGTGTATTCATAATGAACCTATATGTATGCAAATGGCTGCATATCGTACGCGACACGTACGGCCGCCGGGGCGAGTGTGCGTCCCGGGTGCATCGGGCAGCCAAAATGCAACGATTACACGCATGCACGCGCCCGCTCCGCGTTGTTCCGAGGAGCAAACGACGCTCCGCCGACCGCTGGCTGCGCTGCGCTGCGCATTGTTACCACCTAGTATTTATACAGAGTTCTGCAGGGGCTTTGCTGTGCTCAAACGAACCGGACGCCTAGGGGACCCGATATCGCTCGATTCAACTACTCTGCTTTGACGAATTTGTCAAATTCCCTTCCGTACCGCGTCGTGAAAATCCACGAAATCCGAACATTTCGAAAAAAATTCAACCACGACTACAGGGAATTTTTCACACCTGTGATGAATTTTCCGACATAGTACGAAGGGAAGCAAACGCTTCACTGCTCAATCCTGCGACCTTCCGTCATTCCGGTTCTACACCAATCGTCTTGCTTGATAGAGTTAACGGTCTCGACTATTTCGAGGCCAGCCGTGGCCGAAGGGACGAAGAAAATGTGATGATTTGTGTTCGGTAGCCCGAAAAATTTTTATCCCGGTAAAATAGAGGGTATATGCGGTATACGTATAAATGCAAATCGTTAAACGTATTTCTCCCAGAGTTGGTTTACGATTGGCTAAAATCGTCCGTGGTCTAGGCAGTCGGCATAATTTATACCCGCTGAGGGCTGTTAATTTTCAAGGATTTGATACAGCGTACCCGCGAGATTTATCTCGAGTGCTATCGGGGTGAAAAATCATTTGATAAAGTTCCCGAGTACGGTAGGTATATATATATACAAATACGATACTTCCGCGACGGTATTTATAATAGCGAGGAAAATTATTACCGGCACTGATTTAGGTATAAGTGGCACGAGGGAGTCGAATAGAAATAATTTTTCATTCCAGGATTCGTCGTCTTCTCCACCGTTGTGGAAGTAAAAACGAATTGACTCGGATCATTGCCGGAGGCGTGGCATTAGAACTCGACCGATAAAAGAGCTTTGTGCAATTACGCAGTTGATAATAATCAGGGAAGATGGAAAGATGGTATCTCTCGTGCCTCACGCGTGTACACGACGAGCGTACGTGTGCGAGACGTGCATTATACATACATGTATAGGTAGGTACGCGTATAATGCTCACAGATACGAGATAGCGATAGGTGCGGCGGCAGATCGCATAAATTTCACCGATAAACGCGTTATTTATAGCGAGCATAAATTTCCTATGCTAATTCCCGATGATCAACGTAAAATTGTATTCTCATCCGGATCCGGGGGCGGATCGGCGAGCGGCGGCGGAAGGGGTCGAGAGGGGGGTGGGGAGGAGGAGGGTTGATATTCGGAGGCATTGCAGCGTCGAACGTGGGCGAAGACGCGGACGCGGATACGTGTCGGTCTTTTCGAAATTCGCACCACGCCCCGAGACCCGTAGAAACGGCGGGAAGATTAGCCGAAAGGAAAATTTTTTCCTAGTTTCAACGGTGAGCTTCGGCCCCCGGTTAAACTCGCGGAGGATTATCGCCGGTCCGGGTGCAAAACCGGGCCTCTGGCATCTCCTCGTCTACCGGTGCCCGCTCTTGGTCCACGTTTGACTTAATTTTCATTCAAGGCATTCCGCGCCGCGAGGAATTTCGAGCCATTAAACACCAGCTCGCTATCTTTCGACCGTGGGCGGGGGCGCCGAAGGAACTGGAAGCTTCGTGTACCGACGCCACCGCCGTCAAAGCGCCGTCCTGCACCGACTCCGCCCCCGCCCCTCACAATTATTCCGTATAATTATATTCGTTTCGCAACGACACCCCCGGGACTCGAAATTGAAATTGAGCCTCCCGCCCCGCGGGCTCTTCGTTCTTAGCCCCCCTCACCGCCGGGAGAAACGAGCCGCGAGGGCGGGGTGACCCGTCTCCTGTTTTTCTAGGCCTCTGCCAAATTATTCCCCCACCCCTCGAGTCCTTGGTGACGGTGGGCCGGAGGAGGGGGACCGCCTTGAAATCCTCTCGAGAAACCTCCGCGTCTTAATCTTTCCAGGAATTCCGCGTGAGACCTCAAGTATGTGCTTTCGGCTTCCCGGGATTTTGAGATGGAGCCTCTGACGAGGGCGCGGAAAATGTTCGTTTGCCTCGCCCTCATTTTCACCGGGCTTTCTCCGCTTATTAGACCTCTGCCGCCACGGCGCACTATTTTTATTGACTATTTCTTGAAAGGAGGATGCGCGTTATGGGTTGACGAGTCTCCGCCTGTTACAGAGATAAAAAATATCGCACAATATTGATAAAATCTTGTAGCCAGGCAGCGTTGAGAGGAGCAAACCCTGATATTCAATATTTGCGATCGATGCAGGATGTTGGATAGCGGAAGTATTTCATCATCGAATTTTCCGCCCGCGTAGCGAACTGCGATTTGTCAAGAAGTTATTTCATTCCTCTTTATCAATTACGGGAAAGGGGGGAAGAGGGTGGGGATGCCCTCCGTTTCCCCGCGGCGCAGTGTCTTGGAACGGTTTTTACCGCCCTCCGTCTCCCCCGGTGAAACCACCTCGTCCCATTATCCAGATATTAGCCATCGGGGACGCCGCGGAATTGCTACAACTTAAATAATTTATTTTAATGTGATCGCCGCCTAAGTGGCTAACTGTTACATTCGAGCGGATTTATTTTTAATTAGAAATCGTTGCCGCTCCCCCCGCCCCCCCCCCCCCCCCCCCCCCTTCTCCCAACACCAGCGAATCGCCCTTTGATGAAGACCCGCGACGCGAATTCACTCCGCAACCCTTTAGAGCTCTGCCAGAATCAAGCCATTCCCAATCTACCGACTAATACGCTCACTCTTACTCTCTCTCTCTCATTCGCTCTGCCCCGCATTTATTACGAACCTTCTCTCAATTGACGTTACTTAATTATCACGACTCCACGTTCCACCCTTCTCCATCCACTCGCAAAGAGAAACTCGAAATTCTAAATGTGGAAAGCGACGACCACCGATCATTGGAGGACTTCTTTGCAGACGTCGCGGAAGTACGTGTGAAAAAAGACTTGCGGGATAGAAATCCACTTTTTCATGGTGGATCCGCTTCAAGCGATGTCGTGTCAAAATGTATTCCCTCAAAGAGTCGGGAATTTCTTAGATCTTTTAAATCATCGGGAGACACTCGCATTGACAACACCTGCTTGGCACACGTGGCGCGGTTTGAACGTATTGGGTTAGAAGATTGTCGAGGGGCGGGAGGAGCGACGAAAGGAAGCTTAGGATGACTGTATTTGACGGGGCACATCTAGCGTCAAATTTATTTGCACGTACATATGTTTGAGATGCACTCAGCCGCGCGTCGCGAATAAAAATGTGACACGCGTCGCCGGCAGTTCTCTCCGTATAGCCAAACTGCCAGCCGTAAGGCTTTTCGTACACCCGTACGATCCTGCGGAGATGGTTACCCCTCACATTTTGGGGGAAAATAATATCACGTCTAATGTTACAAACGCAACCACATCACCGGATTCGTACGAGATGCGCGCAATTCCACGGAGCCGCGGCTTCTCCGTTCACCGCCAATCAGTCAAGAAGGACTGTTGCCAATTACCCGGTGTCACCACCTGTCCCGAAGTTAACAGGCCTTCCCAAATCACGTTGGCGCCATTGTTATATCGGAGAAAATTACTCCCACTGATGTATACATGTATATACGTACCGCTGTTAGACTGAAACTGCGCGTTTCGTTACGCCATCTGTGAAATACACTCTTCAAGAAATTTTCGGCATGAAAATACCGATCCTATCTCTCCAGTTTACGACGCAAAGTTTCAGCAATCAATCAGAATCACCGCGGTGAATTGGCACATCGAGTTTCCAAACCGTGTGGAGAAGTTCTCCAATCACAAAAGCAGCCGCAAGGCGCATTGTTCGGTGAACGAAGAGCCCCGTGCACGAGCTGGTAGAATAACAGTGATCGTTTGTCAGGGTTCTCGGATTCCGCGGTATTGAGTAAGGTGTGGAGGTCAAGCACGCAACGTGTTTACGCAACGCAGTGCCGATCGAGCCACCAACGAAGACGGACGTAAACCAAGTTCCATTCCCCTCGGGGGGGTTCGCTTTGTTCAAGAAGCTTGCGGAATGAGCGAAAGCTCCGGTGATAGGTAGGACTGAACGAGGATGACGATAAGCCCGTTCAATCCCAAAGACGCCGCGCCGTTTCGAGTGGGAGGAGTGTGTGGCATGAATAAACAAATTAGTGCTCGAGGTGAAGGTGGGTGCTCGCGATTTGAGAACAATGCAAAGCTGCGAGATTCGTGACGGCTGCAGCGCGGGGGGGGGGGGGAGGGGGGGATTGGTGAAGAGCTTTTTTGCGCGAAAATGGAGATCAGGATCGGCCGCGGCTGGGCTGCGGAAAGACGGAGGATATCCGAGATCCCGATCTCTGGATTCTGGCCGGAGGAGCAGACGGCGAGGAGAGAGAGGCACTCGTTCATCTCGGTGAGTTATACCCGTAATCCTGTTCTCAGTACCGCTGATCCCCTCGCTTTGTATTTATGCAAGCCCGCAGAGCGCCGCCGCGCCACACGGTGCTGTTATTTACCCGGGGGTTGGGGCGGGAGGGGGGAGGGAGGGAGTCGACTGTTCATTGAGAAAACTCGCGCCGCAAACCCTGCGATTCGCGCCCTTTGCAACCCTTACGTCCGTTCCGGAGTTTTGTTTTCCTCCAAGGAATACGGGAGTCGAACGAAGCGGGACTCGGCCCACCCAGTTAATGCCGGTTAAGCCTCGCTGCCGCCTGTTATTAACATCCCATACCGTACCACGTGTATACGCTCCGTGTATAATCACCCCAGGGTTTCTACCGGGTCGCTCGTTTTTAAACAATTAAACCGAATACTTCGGCCATCAAAACAGTCCTTAAAAGTGAGGATACTGTAAACCTTTTTCTACCGGACGCAAGATAAAATTGTACTTTGTTGTACTCGGAGATCTCACTTTTCAGATTCGAAGTAAAACATACGAATTAGGATATAAAATTTGAGTTTTCATAAAAAAGAAAAAAAATTTCTCGCAGCTGCTTGCTATGGTTACACTGATTACAAATATGTATGTTTATTTATTTCGAACGCACGATTGAGATTTCCTCCTTCCTGTATCGCTAGTAATTCAACGTGAAAATTTTAAGAAGAAAAAAAACCTGTACTGTGTTTTGATGGAGTAAACATTTCCGAGAACAATGAACAAGCTGTAATAATTTTGGCTAAACCGGGAGTTTTCAGACCATGTATACGACAAGTTTGAAATATCGAGCACCCTGTATAAGGCATACAGGTCTCGACGCCAGACGCGAGGTGCACTGTATCACCCGTATAACTCCGCGAACGTTCGTTTGCATTCACACCTGTATTACATACTCGCATACCAGTTTGCTCAAGTTCTAGTTGGTGTATTGTTCAGCGTATACCAAAGTAACGTACTGTTCAGCTTAACCTGGTATAGGTAGTAAGCGTGGACATAATTATATACGTGTACAATGGCGCCCGCACGTAGATCTGCATGTATTATATACATTGATGCAACATATACGTTTACATTTGTATGTATATACACATCTAGGTGCGTTATGCTCGGTGCAGGGGGTGGGCTTTTAATTTTGCGGCGGTAGCGCGCTAATTTCCTCGGCCCGGCTTATTTAAGATTTGCGGGGCTTTTTAAAGTTCGCAGCTTTCATCGTGTTTCTCTTCGTCTCCTTGGTCGGGTCGGGTCGGGTCGGGTTGGGTTGGGTTGGGTTGGGACGCGTCGCGGCGTCGAGGTGAGGGCAGGGCGAGGAGCGGTAGCGTGATTTAGGGCTTGTGCCGGCTTAATTCTCTAAACATTTTAACCGACCTTATTTCTCCTGCATTATTTCACCGTTAAAGTGGAGGCGAGCAGAGCGCAAACCGAGGGAGGAGGCGGGCTTAAGAAGACTTGGCTAAGTGGGCTGATACATAAATATGCAATTAATCAAGTTAACTGCGACGCGGACTTCTTATACACTTTCTCTTTACTTTTAACGCCCGAAGACAACGAGCCGGAACCTAAACTCACCCGCAAGAGACCCACCCCCACCCCCACCCCTTTTCGCTCCTCAGCCTTAACCCTAGCGCTCAACCCTTAAACCTGACCCGCCGACTCACCTGCAGCCCTCGCGGTCAGACTTACAAATTACTTACAGGCTACTGTTTTCATTAAAACTTCTCCTCGGCACCCGAGCTGCTCCGTTTGTTTCAATTCGTACCGAGAAAACTAGCTTGTATTTTTATGAATCCACGTACGTATCGCCAATCTGGCCGTATTACAGTTTTCTCAGGAACACATTGTTAATGCTTTTCGAGTGCTTCGATGCCATTTGTCCCGTAATCCCGAGCAACGGCGCATCGGTATTGATATTAATGTTATTATTATTGTCGTTATTACTCGATGTCAAACGAGGCGTTTACATCTGTAACGAAAAGATGAATTTCTCGGCACCGTTTTTCGAATGATCTATCTTTGAAAATATTATAAAAATCTACGACCCCGTAGCGAGATGATTTTTCAGGGACCGCGCATCGGGGATGAAGATAAGCGTAGCATAAATTTTCAGATCCTAATGCAGGATGCGAGGGGCCAGCGTGACATCCCAAGGATACGAGAGGAGTTTTAATACTGCCCGTGTCACAGCTCAACTATTTACGGCCCCATCCCGTTTACGGATCCTCCGGTCCCATACGTACGAGGTTCACGAGCAAAGTACGGAAGTCGCGTAAACGTTCTGCACTCTCGTGCATCGGAGAGAAAAACCGGGCGAGAGCTACGTGGGGGTTTCCTTTCTGAAGCCTTTTACGAAGCCCGCAGGCCAGGCAAATCGCGCGACTGTAGCTCGCGGATGCGGAAACAGCTGCCCCGGAGAAGAGTAAAGAGGTGGGTAAGGGACGGAGGGAGGGTGGAGGCAGAAAGCACACGTGTCGCCGAGTCCCGGAGTGCAAAACACACTCGGCACGTACCTTCTCCGGTCCCATTCGGCGACGTTTGCATGCCGCGGGTCGCGGCATAAATATTAATTACCCTGCAGCGGGAGGAATAAAATGGAAGAAATTCAGCGCCGCATCTTCGGCCGAACGAGGCGACGTTGCATCCCTAACGAGAAACCCGGTGCCCGGCTGTTATATCCTTAAACTCTGCAAGCTGCGCGCGGTCCGAGGCATCAGGGATGAGGGATCAGGGATGAGGAATGAGGGTTTAGGGTTGAGGGGAAACACGCCTGCCAGGAATAATACGGCCCCGTTTTCGGGCTTGATTGCTTGATTTCGGCAAACATTTCTTTCGTTCCAGCGTCTGAAATTAGGCTGCGGTCCAACCCCCGAATCGCCCTCCCCCAAACGGCACCGGTGAACTTCGCCGAGCAACTCGGCGGTACAACTCTGTCCAACTATGTCCGACTCGACTCAGGTCCGGCATACCAAACCAGCCAGCCAGGCTCTTGCCTCGCTGCTCCGCACGTCTTTTAATCGAATCTCTATCTTCGCCGTGTCTTACGCTCGACTTTCGACCAGTCTGCGGGACAATAGTTGAGTAGAATGGAAAGAAAAACTTATTTTAATCAGGGGACGCGGGGAGAATCGAGGAGGAATCTGACCCGCAGCCTCCTCCTCCTCCTCCTCCTCCTCCTCCTCCTCCTCCTCCTCCTCCTCCTCCTCCTCTATCCGACTATTTATGAACGGTTCAAATTTCGCCGAGATGTCTTGAACAGAGAGAAGGAGGCTGACTCGGAGATTTTAGGGTTGAGATCAAAGGGTGGAGGGAATTGGTAGTTATGGTATCGGATTATGGAATCGGCGTGTCTGGTTATTCGTCGAGTTTCATCATCTCGGTCCCGGATCATTACGAACCGCGTGCTTTCCACCGTCGTTCACGTTATACCGCTGTTACACAATCGATGCTTGTCATCCGACAAACAATGAGGGCTTAAACCAGCAGGCAGTTATCGTCAGGACTTACACACAAAGGATTCCGTTTCAAACAAAAGTGGATTAACTTGCCCGAGGATGCTCGAAACCCGGTTACTTTTTCTCTCTCTTTCGAGCATTACCTTTCTCGTAAGCCTTCCGTAAGCCAGATTTGTTTAATACTTATCGCTCTAAACCGGAATTCATCCACTTCGAACAACTTGCTCGTTATCGCTGGCGGTGAATTAGTAGGTAATCCCTTTAGGTGGACGCGTTATAAGCGTTGATGTGATTTTTCTCCTTTTTCTCTTTTTCTTTTCATCTTTAATTTTACAGGCACGATATACCGCAAGTGTTTCATCGACAAGTTTATCGAAAGATTAAAATTTCTCCCATTACTTTTCACACTCGCTCATATCGTTTCGAGAATCGTGAGTACCTACCGCCAAATTTACACCACAAAGAGTCTCGAGAATCCCGTAGTGGATTCCCAGCAACGGCGAAATCGTTTTATACTTGTACCTACACGTATGAACATCGCGTGCAAAGTGAAGATTAGCGCCTTGAGCAGCTAGCTGCGGTGCAATTTATATATTCACCAAAGCCCAACATACGTATGCCGTTTCAGAAAGTACAGACTTGAACGAAATCTTTTAACCCAATATTTTTACCCTGGAGAGTTGGCAAAGCAGCTGTAAATTTGTTCAAATATTCGCTGAGTCGAAACGTTTCTACGTTGGCAAGAATTTTCGTCAAAACTTGAACCTCGTTGTGGAGAATGAGCAAAAGAGCCTGCTGAAATTTTGGAAAAAGACCGCCATGCGTCGTTTCCAAGATTCGCTCAACTCGGCCCATCCGCGCTCATCGCTTTTCGCCCGTTCTCCGAATTCTCGGTTAGCCTTGGGCTGGAAAAAATCAGGGCAGAGCATTGAAACAGTCTCACTTGGAGGCAGGTAATTATTGACCTGCGGGTCGAGAATAGTCAGCGAAGTAGCCGACAGATGTCGGGAGCGGGAGGCGGCAGGGGCGGGGGATGGTGCTGGATTTTTCCCCGGCGTCGGTGGTGATGCGAATATAATATCCGTTTCGCGCCATTTATAACGTGCAGAATCTTAATGACCTCTATTGTAGATCGCGGCCTTAGCTGGAGGACGGAGGGGGAAGCGAATAGCTGGAAAGCCGTGAAACCAAAGGGTTTTTAATAAGCGGCTGCACCCTTCTTTCCGTTCGAACGAACCCTGCAGCAGTAGGCGGCGAGCAACCCTTCGCCTCTCATCCTGAAAGAAAAATAACTCTCCGTGTTGGTCCTGCACGCGCCGCGTCTCTCTTTCTCTCCGTTAGCCCGCCGTTCGCGTCGACGTCAGCTTGAGCGATCTAGTTTTGACTCGTTCGAGACTTTGATAAATGCCAAGATTTACTACGACGAGGAATCGTTTGTACGCACACCTACCCGCCCGTGTATCGGCCAGAAATCGGCTCCAGCACCCTTTTGACTCCTCGAATTACGCCCAGTCACTCTTTCCCCGTAGCCTCGGCCTTCCGTTATTACAAGCAAGGCACAGACGAGTGTATTTACCCGAAACCGATCGCGTTAATCACGTATCATCGAGCCAATAATTTCACCGAAAATTCACAGACGATGGAAAAGTCCGGGTGCCGCAGAGCCGCAGGATTCTCGCGAACGAGTCGCTCGCGCTCTCCGCTAGAACAATGATTATTCAGAAAATTATTCAAAGTAATTAAAATGCAGATAAGACGCACAAATCATCGAGATTTTTCCAGTGTGCCCTGTGGAAGAAGACGATGAGGACGAGGAGGGGGTGGAAAGAGGGTGAAAGAACGGCCCCAGGGCGCCGAGAGAGACGGTAACGCCGGTCTTGCGCGAGGGGGCGACTGAATATATATACATGAATGAATGAAATATGTAGGTGTACTCTGAATAAGGAACGAAGAGGAGCGGCGAACGGCTCCTCGGAGATACTCTGAGAGAATATTCAAGCGGCGCTGCTTAACGCGTACGTGAAGCTCGACGGCCAGATCCATATACCCATCCTGGTTGTAACGCGAACGCTTAATGCTGCCGTGCCGGTGTGTTGGATGCGGGGGAGATGGAAGAATAAACAACAAAGCCGGAGAAACGGTGAGCGAAACAAATGGTGTAAAGTGATGCGATCGCAGGAGGAGTCGGAAGGTTGGTGGGGGGAGGGGGGAGGATCGTTCCACGATATGGCGAAAGAGAGGAAATTTTTTGACGAAATAAAAATAAGAAAAAGAATCTACTTGACTCTGAACCCGGCCCGACGATTGATCGTCTCGAAGATGCCCGACGAAGAGCCCGATACATGTATACGCTCAACAAATTTTTAAACAATAGTACAACCAGCCTTGTGTCTACCCGACGCCTGAACCTCGACGAACGAACGAGCCATTAATCACGAGTATTAAAAGAAAATTAATTGTAGTTGTGCAACTCGAATGACCCCCGTGTGATGAACGACGGAAAAACTCCCACTCTCTTACTATACTTCTATTCATCTCCCTTGCCGCTATCGCCGGACGTCTACTCAGACTTTGCTGCACCTCTCATACGTTATGCAGCTAGTGTTTCAACCGTGTCGCGTACATCTTCTCTCCGTCACTCTCTCACCCTCTCTCTGTCAGGATTATTTCACGCAATCGTTACGTTGGGAAAACAAATGGCGTGTAAATTGCCAAAGTTTTCACAGACTCGTCATTGCGATCGGTGTTCGTTTGTGGATCTGATTTCGACCTTGCTACCTTTAGCTTTAACTTGAACGTCGATTTGAATTTGAATTCGGGGCTTTGTGAAAATCTTGTTCCAATCAATAGGTAAACTCACTTTCATTTCTAGTTAATTGTTCAGCTTCAAAAACAAAGGACAGTTCGATGTGTTTAATTATGAACTAAATTTCGGTACTTGTAAACGTAAACCAGAAGCTATCCCTTCTTCGTCAACTCGTATTTCTTCTACCGTCTACCCCAGCACTTTGAACCGGAAGCTCCGGCGTAATCTGAGGTGCATTTACAGCTGTGGTATCGAGTCTATATTTCGGAGTGAAATCCGACGGGGGTTTCGAAGAGAGAAAGAAGTCGTCCGTAGCGAGACGAACAACGATCCCTGGCGATGTTGGGTGTCGGAGCCCACCGGTTGAGTCCCCTTTGGTTTTCCATCCCGTTTTGGGGACATGAAAATCCGTGCGGCGAGCGGGTGCGGCAAACGCCCTGAATTATTCGCGGCAACGTCCCATCCATTATATGGTCCAGGGCCGGTGACCTCCCTCCGCGTTCCCTTTTTCCCAGTTTCCGGGATCCCCAAGCACCAAGTCGCAGTAATTAACTATCAATTCACTCGATCGAGACCCTGCCGACTAAATCTTTCGCAAGCTCCTTCGTTATTTAGTGTCCGGATCAGTTGCGGCGTTAACCAGCCGGGGACGAGGCGCCGGGGCATCCCGACGCCCGCGCCGGAGGAGCGAGAGAGAGAGCAAGAGAGGGAGTGAAGAGAAGAAACCTGCGGAGGAGAAGGAGAGACGCGGCTCGAGGGCGCAGATGGCGCGCGTTCTCCGCCATGGTATCGCCCTCGGATATTTAGACGCTCTAAGTTTCCGAGTAAACGTACAGTCGCCTAACCCGCTCGCTGCTGCAGCAGCGGCAAAGGCAGAGGCCCCGAAGCCCCGGGGCTGCCATCCCTCCGAACCTGGGTAGGTATAATACAAGATGTACCGAAGCTCCGAGACTTTCTCCGCAGTGAAAAACAAACACCCCGGAGAACGATTTTCACCCCCGAAACCAGAAGATCGGTGAGAACTTTTCGGCACGCGCGCGAAGAGGACGCAGCGCGTCGCGACGCAATTCCGGGCGAGCCACATCCCGCGGGGACGGAGGAATAACGAGAGGGTGTTTATCCAGGATTAGGATCGCGTTTCTGTCTCCTACTTCGCAAGCGCCGACTGAACAAATTAGCGCCGCCGGCCGGCCGGCTTTCTTTGTCCTTTGTCGATGCATTTGCTCCGCTTCCACCCTCGGCCTCGACACTTTTCTCAGCGGACTGACAAAGGACGCGGGGAACGAACCTTGATCGTCGAAGGATCCTTACCTACGGGCTATTATGGGATGCGGATCAATTAATTGTTCCGCCTCATTGGCTTGAGGTCCGGCTTTTTGCGCCATGTTACAACCCCCGTTTCTCGATTCGCGATGTTTTTTCTTTTCTCCTCTCGTCTCCTCTCCTCCCTTCTTACTCTCGTTTAGTTCTGTTTTCTTTGGTCCTCGATTTCATTCCCAGTAGAAAAACAAATTGATATTCAACCCTCCTACGATTTCAATCCAAAGGTATTTTCGTACGGCGAAATCTCAGGAAGGAATTGCCACCTTGTATAACAGAAGGCAGAAGAAAAAGTAAACACACCGTCACGCGAGATAGCGGGTGGATCTTGGTTATACGTTACTTTTTATTTCGTTACACCGGCGGCAGGGGGACTGAGAGAACAAGATGGTGGGCGGCGGTGAGGATAAAACGGCAGGTAGAGCACAGCGGGCGGAAATAGAGGATGCAATAAATAAAGGAGCAGTCAGAAATGCTGCCGGAGAGTGAAACCAGACGGACAAACAGTGGCCGCAAGCGATGCCGCGTTGACGTGCGGGTAACCGCTGATGCCGATCCTCTGAACTGTGCATGGCATGTGACAGCCTCGGTCACAGGAAGGGGTTTCATCCGAGGCGGAAACTCTCGTGCCATGGCTGAGAGGAGAAAGTGCGAACTGGATATTCAATTACGGAATGAGCCGAGCCGGCAAGCTTTACGACGTGCCGCGATCCGGGATGATCGTTGGTCAGCCTCAGCGGGGATGAAAGATGGACGAAGGAACGAATAAAAAACGGATCTCGACTTTCGGGGGATGGACCCTGAAATTAAATAGAGAAGAAAATGGCGCGAGAGAAAAAGTCGGGGATGAACTGTAACCAAAATTCAACCCCCCGCTGTGCCGCCCGAAGACAAAGGACTGTTCATGCCGCGGGGCGCAGAGCGAGAACCGCGACGAATTCAACCCGCCTTTCACCCCCACCCGACGGAGTCGGGGAGAAATACGTATCCAGTTAGTTTTACACCGCCGCCACCGCCGCTGCTCCAATTGATTTTAAATCGATTGTCGTTTGAGCGATTTTCAATTGATCGATTACCGCGAAACCGGGGGGGAAACGAGAAGTCGGATACCCGGTGTGTGTACGTCTATATAGGCGGGTTGAAACTTCCCCGAAGGCTAGACTCGCGCTTCTCCGACTCCGTGGGATCCGGCTGATGGGGGCTCACAATTGAACCCCCGCGGCAATTGAGCTCCGCCCCTCGTGGACCGGCTTGTTTTATCAGGCCGTTCAGACCGCGCATTTTTCACTCTGTATAACCACGCTGTGATCGACTGCGGTATTTTATTTTCTCAAGATTCGGGCAAACACTGGAAAATGACGCGAGGACGCGAACAAGCTGCACGTTGTAAAATCAGGCGCTAGATCGTTATCTCCGAGTTATCTTTTCCTCGCTTTGTCATCCATCCATGCACTGCGCTGAATCTGGATCAGTTTGACCCGCATTTGAGACACCGATATCATAAAATGTTTAATTTTGATGAGCAAAAATTTTTATCCAGTTATAAGTAAATTCTGTGATTGTATACAACTCAATAAACGCGAAATTTTTTGTGAATCGAAGATGTTAAATATTATTTTATCGCGGTGACCAATTGGTGACTCAGATGATTTGGCAAATTTGACCGCACTTCAACGACCGTATAAACTTAACAATTAGTGAACTGTACGAATGAATTTAAAATGTCATAAAATAAGTGTTACTTCGTTACGTTCGCTAAATCAGTATCGAAGTTCCCTGTGCATACAAGTAAATAAATTTTATTCGAATGTATTTTTTTCAATATCGGAGCAATTAGGTACTTGATTAATTTTAGTATTTTAAACGAAGCATCGCGTCCTCTCGAAAAATTTTTCCACACATTGCGTCTTAAAATCGATTACCTATATCGACAATGCAAAAAATTAACCCAAACTATCGTTACAGTTTGTATTATCTTCATATCGGTACGTTGTTCGCATAGACGCGAAATAACTTGGCACGTACGTTCGACAAAAGTTCCGCAGCTTTCGCACCGCAGTCGCACTACGCAACCGATGTACGTGGAAAGCAATCTATCCTCAAGGCTTGTAACAGAATTTCCCATAAACCCGATGAACTTTACCCCTCGCTGCACGCGTAGGCATCGCGCCATCAGGCTAGAGGCAGTCGCTGCAGGTTCTTCAAGATACCGGAGTGCTAATAGTGCGGGAACGAGTTTGACGGGTGATTACGGTAACGGCGTAAACGAGGGTGGCACGCAGGTGCTGCCAAACGAGATGTGCCCCGCACCTTTAACCCTGGAAGGGAAGCGAGAGTCCCTCCCGCTGATCGAGCGCCACGGCGTAAGACGTTTTTATTAATTTCTCTCGGATACAATTAGTTGTTCTATTCGTCAGCGACGCGTTTCATTAACTTTCCCTCGCGCCTCCTCGCCCTCTGGCAAATTCTTCTTTCCTCCTCCTCCTCCTCGGGAGAGCGTGCAGAGGTCAAAGGGAACTCGGATCACGCGGCTATCGCCCCAGTCAAAGATCGACAGATTGGTTCTGATTGGCCCCTGATTGCCCGTGATTGGGGACTATTGGCCCTGCGGCGCCGTCGTAACGTCCACCTTCCTTATTCCCCGTTGTTCGTTGCTTTATTTCCTCCCGTTGTTTCCGCCTTCATCATTCTCCTATCGATATTTTTCCTCACTCCTCTCCATCCTCTTCTCTTTTTCCTCATTCCTCGTCCTCTTCTTCCGATACTTCTTCGTCTCCTTCTTTTCCCCGGATATTTTTTCCCCCGTGATCAGCTGGACCAAAACGAAAAATAATAATCGTCGACCGGCTGTTACCCGGCCACTGCTAAATCACCCCTGACCTCCGCGATCTCTCTCGTTATTTATCCCTAATTAGCGGCAATTAACAATGTAATTGATTACGCGGCGTACGCAACAACCTCTGTGACAACGGCCGCTGGTTCCGTTCTGCAGCGTGTAATTATTTTAAAAGGAAAATTTTACCCACCATGTACGAGCCTGGCGGTGACCCCGGTTTATAAACGGCGCATGAAGAGCGCACGTGTGTTGTGTAGCGGAGAATCCCTTTGTACGCCGGTGCTCTTCATGTACCGGTCCCCCCAATTTCTCAGGGGTAATTGCTCTATTAATTTTCGCTCGAAATTGGAACGCTTTGTCGGCTGAGGCTGCAGGCCGTCCTGACGAGACTCGGGGAAACTGAAATATCGCACGATCATCTTCGTCGCGACGAATCTTTGCCGCAATTTATTTATCTTCATTTTATTCTTCGACTTCATCCCTTGACGAGACAGGTACCGCTGCAAATTCAACGCCGTTCAGACACGTGTCAAACGAACGACGGTCTTCAAGAGAAGAGAGCAAAGTTTGCCGTGACACCTATTCTTGGAAAACTTTCTTCATAGACTCAGGGGTTGATGTGCAAAACATTTTCTCATAAAAATTTCACCAATGTCAGCCTGACCGCCGGGCACGGATCGGTCAAAGAATTAAAAAGTTATAAATTCAAAAAGCGAAACTAAAGTTACGCGGTTAAATTTTGTCGCAAGAGCGTATCCTCGGACATGAAAAAAGAGCAAAGAAAAAAAAATTGAATTGGAGTAATCGAACTTTGATCTGTTGTTTTTTGTTTGCCCTGTCCCCGCAAATAATATGCATCGGCTATCACTTGTCCCGAAATAGAAAATTTCCCGATCAGGTAGACGAGGTCGACCTATCTGTTTTGGCAATTACTATAAATCAGAATCGCAGCCGATATTTAATCCGGGGCTCTACGAGGGTGAGGATTTGCCGCAGTGTCGCACGCGAGCGGTCCCTGGTGTACGGTCAGTGTAAAGACAGAGCTGGATAGTTCTGGACAATGCATATTATCGGTTATTAATCTCCGGAACCGCGACAGCTACGAGAAGAATCCGCTGCGTGGAGGCCGCGCGGGCAAAGCGGTGAAAACGCACGGCCGGAGGGTCGCTGAGGTCGATCAAACAGCCCGGGTAAATACTATTAACCTTGAACCAATCGCCCCGGCAACCCCGCGTCGCCTTCCTTTCCCTTCTCCTGATTGCTTGTACTGTATTGCCGCAGACGTATCCGCACAGCTCGAAGAATTACCGACTCCGGGAGTAGCACGAAAATAAAAGAAAAGCAAAGAAAAGTGAGCCTGACGACGAGTTTGAACGGGGGTGCAGGAGAAAATTTGAGGAAGAAGGGAATTTTTGGTGGAGAAAAAATGAACGAACGGCGAAGCTTGCGTAGCCCGTCGATATAGCCACGCACGAACTCGACGCTGATGTATAAAGTGAAGAGTGAAAATGACGAAATAAAAAATCTAAACGACCGTGTATCCCTCATTATACGTCGGATCCTTCGCCTATTATCGCCACAGGCACCGTTTTCCTGGAAAATATGAGCTTGCGATTTGGGATACCGAACGCGAGCGAAGAGAGATCGTCGAATTAAAACACCCGTTGTGACGGTGCGAATTGCGATTCTCATCGCGGGCGTATCTGCGCCGAGCTGTGACGATTATACGCGCTGGGCCGTTTTTTGGATTACTTTTATCTCCCGTGTACCGGAACGTTTGTTTTCATCTTGGGTTCCATCGGATGCTCGTGATTATGCCGCAGCGAGTTTGTGTGCGTCAATGACAGCCGATATCGCCTGGATATCAAATCATGCGGAAAAGAAAACCTCTCGTATCAATCGAAAATTACATTTTGAACGGCAAGGGATAGAGTTGCTCAATGTATACTCTGTCACTCATCTTTCAGGCGATATAATCTTTCGCCTGGGGAAACGATCACTGGCCTAAGTGACAGCGCTAAATCAGGAAGGACACGTGCCAAAGTGAAGAGAGAAATGAAAGCCCCGTGAATCGCTTATTTTGACGCTGTTGATGAAAGATAAAGCTGGAACACACGACACTTTTTGGTGAAACCAACGTATTTTCTTTGGGGCAAAGTCGTTTCCACCATTTCTCATCACCGTCAGAGACACGGACAATTGCAGCGGTTCCAGTAACGCTCGAACGCAATTCCGGAAAGCGTTCTTCGCCACGATTACCGCACCGTGCGCGATGTCACTTACTCGAGACTGATTTGCACGAATTGCCGGGTTCGTTACGAGCCGGAGACATGCGTTGGGCTTAGCTAAGCCGTTGCGAAGGCGATTGGCAATCACTCTCGTTGCGAGCTGACCGAGTGGCTGATGGTTTTCTCACCAGTCCGAAGGTATAATTCAGTATTTACGAAGGGACTCGGTTGCGTGCTGCTCGGTCATAACTATCGAAGTCGAGCAACAACTTTTGTCTTATCAGCTGGGGCCCGAGTCGACCCTGCGAGGGAAGCCCCGAGTAGGCCCAGGGCGGGCGTCTCATGGGACTCGGACTGACTCTTGCCGACCGACACAACGAGACCCGGTGCACCGAGTGAACTATTTGCCCCCAAGACGAAGGGAGCCGAGAGGATCGTTGACGGCCGGGGTGAGAGAATGGAAATGGATAACGGGGACGAGGAGTCGTCAAAACCATTTGGGACGGAACTTAGAATTGAGATTTAAGTTATTGACAAGCTACTTTGGCCGGCCCCGCGGTTTATCCCGCGTGGCCCACTGCCTCCAGATTTCCCCAGGGACTCAACCCTTGAGCAGCAGCCGTTCTTCTGCCCACAATCATCCCTCCACACCCCTCCAACCGTCACTCGTCGCTTCCCTGGTATTAATCACGAGCATGCCGTCTCGCCTCACCTCGGCTAGCGGATCTTTCCACCTGCACAGACGTCGATGGAAATTTTAATCTCGAAAAACCCTCCCGCGCGTCTCTTCATTTCACGCCGACACACCTATTCCTTCGTGCCTTGGAATCGCTCCACTATTTCGAAATCCTCGCGTTTTACCGGCTGCGGACGCTCTACTCCTGGATTAATCAACGATCGGCCGAAGACGTGAGCGAAATAAATTAATGGACGCGAAATATCCACAACTCGAAAATTTGTCTGACCCAGTCTCACATCTGCCATCGAGCGAACCTTGGTTGTGACGATGAACGGAACCACCCCTCATAGTCGCGTATAACCAGATATCTGAGGCCCCGGATCGACGATTGAATTTCCGAAAGACGCGGGCGGCGACTTAGTGAGTAAAAGCTACATTGGGAGGCGGTTTTAGATGTGCATGTACATGTGGAGGGCGGGTCGGTGTACCTACACTTCGATGCGGCCGTGGTTGGTAATACCTGGCGATGTGGCAGGGTGAAAGGTAGACGGCAGCCCGTTACTGCGAAACTGAACTGAACGGAACGAAACGAAACGAAACGGAACGTTTCACCGTGAGGTTCTTTGAAGGGAGGGCGCGAATTGAAAGGAGGTTGTTAATGATTTCCTCTCGGCAAATCGGGGAACCAGATCCGACCCGTTGAGGAAACAGAGAAAAAGGAAAGCAAAGCCGCTGCACAGACGGGCGGAGAAAGAAGGATCGGACCGATTCGCGGCGGAATGAAGGCGAAAAGGAAGGCTCAGAACGCGGAGCAGCTGTGTGTCTGTATAGATGAGACGAGGAGGGAAAAAGAGGAAAACAATCTGAGAAGGTACGGCGAGAAATCCGACGGTTACCTTACACCGTGTTGCAGAAATGAGCGAGGGTCAAAATGTCGGGGTGGCGAGGAGACGGAAGAGGCCAAAGGGGGAATTCAATCTCTATCAACGAGAAGCGGGGCGAAACGTCCCCCTACCCGCCCACTTCTAATCACGGATTACGATTAGTACGGTATTATGCCTCGGTCCCCGGTGCAGCTGAATTACAAACGGATACAGTAATTGCACCGTGTAGACCTCTCCCCGTCCCACTGCGTCCTTGCACGATACCGCGGGTATTCTTCGTCGTCTCGATGCAGCGGCACGTGGAAGGCGGTACATACTACACACGGTGTCGTCGGAGCAGACTTGATCTCACGTTAATGCGAGGCAACACCGTGAAATTACCTACATCTGCGATTTGCGGAAAGCCCTGCGGCCCCTTTTCCTTCCACCCCCAGCCCCGCGAAATCGGCTTTGGTCTTGCGCAACCCGCGCTGGATTCTGTTTGTCCAACATCCAGCAGAACCATCGATTGCGATTGGCGCGATATACCCTGTAGAGCTTTTCGATCCCTCCGGAGGGAAGAATCGAGGATAATACACGTAGGCATGGCAGTAATTTGCGGCTGCAGTGGCCGTTCGCCGCGGCCTGGCGAGGCTAAGGAGTCTCTTGAGCCTAGCCTAGACTTCTAAGTTCCGCAATGCAGTCTCGCGGTCGACTAACACGGTCGTCCACGTTCAAAAGTGACTACGGGAACCTCTGTAACGAGGGGAATTAACCTCCAAGTTTAACGCGATACAACAGTCCACGTTGCGTACGGGTAGAGACGGTGGAACGTGTGGGTGAAGTCTGGAGCGTCACACAGGCGCGAAGGCCGAGGCGAGTGTACTTACCGCTCCTACCACCCGGGCCCAATCCCTTTGGTCGGGGCTATATTCCCGGTCGTTACTTGAAATTGCACCGCGTTCCATTGGCTAAGCTTTTCGCTTCCAATCGCATTCGCATCCTCGCATATTCTCACGGAAATACCCCACAGGAGAGCCAGAGAGCGTCCTGGAAACAGAGCAACCTTACACCCGCCAGCCAGTCGAGCATTGATCGTCGTATTAGGTCCGTGCACGCTTGTCGCCCCCCCCCCCCCCCCCCCCCGGACCCCGTTATCGTACACCCCATTGATGCTTCGATCGATCGACGAGTGTCACGAGCTAATCAAATTCATTAGCCTCAACGATACCTACGGTAAGCGTATCGCATTCACCTGGGGATCCTCGCTACGGGGTCTAACGATACCTGAAAAGCTCGAATGCACCGAGCACCCGCTTGTTTCTGCATCAATTATCAACAAGAGAATCCTTGGCACTCCCATTTGGAACCGTCAAAACTTCTCGGCGTATGAATCTGCATTACCGGGGCTGAAACTACTCGGCTCAGGTCCGACACGAGGCCAGGTGGGGATTGCGGGGGTTCGAGTCAGACCCTGCGGCGCAGACGCTCGTGTTCCTCCTCTTGGCTTGGGATTCCAACTGCATCCCGCGAAACCGGGAATGACATATTCCTGCGGCATTGCCCGTTTGAGCGAGAACGTTACTCCTCACCTGTCGCCTGGCAACCGGCTGCTGGTCCTAAACTTTGACCGCTGTTGCTGAATAAACTTCTACTCGGTGGGCGAAACTCTATATCCCAACAAGGCAAATTCCCGACTCCGCGGCTCACCGCCCGTGCCAATTCGATCATCGATCTTTCGCGAAGCCGCCCGGACATCCGACTTGAATTTTTCAATTCAGGATCAGCCCTTGTCTTCCGGATTATATTTCCCGCCGGTTTCGCCGACGTTCCTCGGTCTGACGAAATCTTCCTTATTTCGAGGGCGGATAAACCACCTCAACGGAGAAACTGAGCACACTCACCTTGTCCAAGAAGAGCCGCTGGTTGAGGGCGGCGAGAGCTGCGGCCGCTCCGAGGTGGTCAGCAAACTCTACAAAGGCGTAGGGGTCGTTGCCGGGCTGAAACAGAGAGGATGAGAGTCAGGTGAGCGAGCATTCGCATCCTCGGGCGAAGGATAAGACGGAGGAAAATCTAGAAAGCCGGGAAGCCCGTTACCATGGCACATGACGCGAACAACCAATCATCTTCCATTCACGTTACCATACCTGCCGCATGCGGAAGTACGGTAATGCACGGCTTTGGTAGGATAGTGGCTGAGTGCAGCGACGTGGTAGAAAAACCATCGAGAGCCGTAACATAACCGTGAGAATATTTTCTCCTTGCAACGGCGATACACGTCGTGATTCGAGGAGCGAAATATCCACCCTGATACAATAACCGTAACACATCCCCGCAGCCAGCGAGTAAACCATCCACCTTCCTTTTCCACCCTCAGAAATCGTCCCCCTCCACTTCGGGTGTCGACGTTCCGAATATGTACGCAAGCTCGAATGCATCTCGAGCAGATATTGAAATAGCCAGCGAACTGATCAACTATCGTTGGTCGATGCCGTGCACCTACATATCTGGATATTTGGAAGCCAACCAGAAAAGGCGTTCGATTGATATTCAAGACCTGCGAGAGGTGAATGAATATCTCTTCTACCTGAACGATCATTCCGCTACCGTTTTTCGGTAAGCCGTGGCATGTGAACCACTTCGGCATACATTGCTCCGTGCTATTTGTTCGAGGGCCTATCAGATTTTGGATACTGGAATTGGGTGGATAATCCGATTAGTCAGCGTCAAACAGAGCCAAACCGCATAGACGTCCGGTACAAAACGGACCGGGCATCTCTTTGCTGCTCATACTCGTGCATACTTGTGGTGCAAATGCCGCGTTGGAGTTTACAGTTGGATGAAAAAAAGTTTCGAATGATGGGAGGGGGGGAAACCTCTGACAAATACGTATGTATGAGAGAGATAAGTATCGAAACGGGTATACCGACGAAGGTCACTAATTACTTATTGTAACTTTAATTAGCAATTAGAGAACGCGTTAATTGTGCCCTGTAGTAATTGGCTCCCCTCTGCCCTCCGCCATCCGCAGTTGTCGTTCGAGAACTGCGTGCGGCCGCATGCTTTTCCGTTTCCGTGTACCCATACAACTATATGTTACGTACAAAATCTGACCCTTCGCAGTGGATCAGGTCGTTTGATATTCGATCGGGATCCGAAATGTTGCAGCTGGAGCTGAAAATTGAAATTTTGTGTTTACACCGGCAGCTCTAAACGGGTTAAAAAGCTTGCCCGGTTTCGATATGTGCGTTTGAGATTCATTTTTCACTCATGCGCGGCTGACCAACTCTATTTGATTAACGTTTATTTTTGCAGTAATTCAATAATCTGAAACGAAAAAAATTTTCGGCGTAATATTTTTTCGGAACAATTTATTATTGTCACGTATAAAAAGATGAGTTTGAACCTCAAATACATCGGGGATTATATATTTTCCAATATCGGGTGAAATTTTTTTTAAAAATATGTCGCCACTTTGCCTCCGTTATTTGGAATTTCAATATCCTTTTAATCCTATGCGTAAGTATTTTCACGAATTGAGCAGCGTTATAGAAAAATTTTCAATGGATCAAAAGCAGCGCTTAGAATTTTGACGATCGTTTTGTAACAGAAATTTCGACTGTCTCAGAGTCCCAAGCCTTTGACCACCCTTCTTCCACTTCCAAGTCTTCGGTTCCGTCGAACTTTGACCGCTCTGCATCCGGCCCACTTTGACTCGCAGGGTGGAACTGGATAATAATTTCAAGAGCATCAACTTTCTTCACAGCGATAACGAATAAAGGGACGCGAGTAAGCGGCGTGACGACGCGAACCCCGTTGCGGATCCTTAATTGATCGATTCGAGCGTCACGGTCCGGCCGTCGTGAAAGTTCCGAGTCCGGCGTCGCGCCGCATCGCGTCGGGCGAAAAAGAATCGATCTGGGGGGGCGACGGGACGCAAAGATTAGCGGACCGGTCCATTAGAGGGTCCATTAAGGGGTGATTTCACCCCCGCTCTCCGAACGGCGATGCTGCCGGCGGACCAACGCTCAATTGAGCATCGACCGTCGCCCCCGTTTGTCCGGCAGACCCAGGATCGCTGCACCTCGCAGGTACCTCCCGGAACCCCGTTGCACCAACGGGAACCGGGCATAATCAGCCGAAATGAAGTACCGACGTCCCCGGGGCAGCCGGCTGCTGTGTCCCTGGAGCGTGATGTGTCCTCCCTAATTACAACGTCCGCTGGTGTTCCCTCCGCAGTCTCCGGACCCTGGAACAGGGACGGTTCGATGCGGCTGCGAGTGCGGAATCGGACCGTGCCACCCTCCCTCCTCGTCGTCGATACGACGCGAACCCCGTGACCCCTATCCCTCCGAATTTCAAACTACAACAATGTTCGGCGGAAGGGTTGAAGAGGCAGGGGTGGGTTGTGGTGAATTCGCTATCAGCTGGACAGGGAGAAGTTTGTGGATATCGATTTTCGAAAGAACTGGGATACAGATTTTTCGCCCGATTTTCATCAACCCCACGGAATCCCGTCAACTCAGCCGTCGATCCATGGTCGCCGATCAATTTAAACATAATTAATCCTATAGTTTAGTTACAAAGATGATTACTTTCCAGGCGACTTTTGTATCCGATTACAGTCCACTCGATACGTGTGAAATGACGAGACAGATCGAAATTATACCGTCCGTTAGGCTAGCGGATGGATATTGGGTAGCAATATCTGAGAAGAAGGCTAAGAGCAAGGCGGCGATCCGTCGTAGCCCTGATCTCGGGGTGCGATCTTTACTGCGTGAAATCCATTATTTTCCCTCATCCCACCCCCCCCCCCCGCCGGCCCTACGATCCGCCATTAGATCTCTCGAGGTGATTTTCAACGCGGCGTTTTCGTTTAGCAGTTTTTCTTCCGGTTGTCCGGCTTATGACGGCCGGCGGCCCCACGTAGGTACGTCTATGCCCACCCTTTCCCCAACCGCCGTTTCGCGCCCCTTATGTCCGAGTCCGGTCGGCGATCGGTGCCGCAGGTTTATACACGGGGGTAAGATTTATTTGGCCGTTTTTTCCACCTCGCGTTTTTGATTTTCCGTTTTTTCCTCCCCCCGTCTCTGCATTTCACTTGTGCTTCTTTTTCATCGCCGTCCAGGGACGACGTCGCAGCGTGCGAACGGCGCTACGAGGCATAAATAGGCCAAACTCCGGTGGGTCTCGCCTCTTCCGTGTCCGGTGTCCGGTGTCCGCGGTGTCCGCCAGGATTCATTACCTCTCTATTCAACTGCAGACGGCACACTTGAGTCGCTGCTTGCAGCTCTCGCCCTCCGGTCTCACGACCCGCGACCCCTTATACCGCGACTCGAACTAAAACTAGCGACTACTCGGAACTTCTGACTTCAGACTTATACGACCCTGTTCCAACCAGTGACCGCAACACCCGCGGTTCGACCCAGACTTGCACCGTCGTCTTATGATTAATCGCCTTACGCCGAATACGCCGCTCGCCGTTCACTAATCCCCAACTCATGTCACAATGTTGTCGATTTTAACCACGGGATGTTTGTTCGTCATACTCACCGTGTAATACTTATCTTCCGTGCTTCATTTCATTATACCCACTTTGATTTTAGCTTCAATAAACCCTCGATCCTGATCAATTTAAAGTGTCGCATTCAGCGTCTTCTGAACTGTGTGTAGAAAATCGTTGCGCAATTTGAACGGATTGAATTGACGAAGCGATGAAAGACCAGAAATTGTTTGATGGGCTGTTTTATAAACAGTGTTTAGTATTGAATGAAAAACTGATATCCATGTAAGCATTGAGAACCAGTCTGTTACAGCTTCCGAGCTATAAACAGCGTCAATTAATTTTGGCTTGTATACCCATGGGTCTCGAATTGAATAGAGAACACTTGTGTGTACGATGAATATACGGGGTGTGGGTGACTTCCTTCCTTCGTCTAGGCGGGGGCGGCAAACGCTAGCGGTTGATAATTAATTCAAACGACACCCCGAGTGGTACGGCATAAAACCCGCGATAGATAGCCGGCTGTATTGAATCCTATAAATGCTTTCACTAAATTGATCCGCGCCGGTGAAACGAGTCGGGACTGTCAGCGTGTCAACTTCCGATCGAGGGTGTGTGTGTATCGTGTCAAGCACAAACAGACCAGCCTTCCGATATCCCATCAGCCCTCGATGCGGGCGGGGGTGAAAACGGAACGCTCGATCCGACGAGAGTCGAGCCCATTAAATAGTCGAATGCATCGGGATCTTTGAATTTATGGATAAGATTTATGGCTGGCGTGGCGTACCGGCACAACGCGAGTCGCTGAGAGCTGGGGAACGGCGATTTTTAAAACGAAAAAATCCACGTGGCTGAGGTATAAGGTACTTAAAATCTCATTTATATCTCACCGTTATCTTCGAGTACATAAATTACGCTTGTTTACCCAGCTAGCGAGTCAGCTGGTGGTAACCATATCCCGTGTTACCAGCGTGTGGTACAAGGAGTAGAATTTTGTGAGGTATAAATAATCATCACGGTCAACGTTGCGACAATTTATACGGAGCAATGTCAATTTCTGATCCCGATTCAAATTCTCTTCTTGAAAGGTCAGCCGACGTGACACGGGTGTACGTTTTAACCGCCACGACGCCACTTGCGGGTTCCCGTAAATATTTCACTAAACCTCTACGACCCTTCGACTCCCAGGCAACGTTTCAATCGTCTTGGGGCGGAAAATCAGCAGCCGAAAGTCGGAAATGCGGGTCGTGCCTCCTTTACCTCGAGGACCTTCGCACTCGGTCTGAACCTCGCACGCTTTTCAACACCAGCACGCGTTCTCCTAATTATACGGATACCTTAACCGGGTGAGTTTGAGTTCAATAGAGGTGAGAAGCCGCTATTGGGGCGGGAAAAAATCAATTAAATACCGGGAAAAGCGTCTGGTTAAACATCTTTTGACCGAAGGACTTCAACCGTTTGAATTTTAATCATAATAGACGATTTTGAAAAGGAAAATTCCGAAATGATTACCAAACTGTGATGAGTTGATTGCACCGTAGATTTTGTTGCGGAACGAAGTCAGCATTTCACATTTAATGATCACGTTTGTTCCACGTCTTCAATTTCTTTTTGTATCTTACCGCCTCTCTATTTCATGTATACTTAAAGAAGCGGGAAAGTTGAACTTTCACTTAACGTCCACGTTTCGATCTCTAACAAATTACATTCGTACATTTTCACACGGGCGTCTACCTATCCAATAAATTTTTTATCCAATGACATCGCAAGAAGCAATGAAAGGATTTTGATCGTACTGTTCTAAATCAATTCCTTTCGTTCTAACTTGAAACTGATTGGGTTTGAAAACAAAGCGACTCATCTGCTGCCGAACTATTTGATGGCATACAAATCGTTTCATCTAACACAAAAGATTCAGATATAATTTTAACTCTGGTTCGGCTTCGCTCAATCATTAAATTCGGAGCAAAATCGGCCAGTCTGTACACGAGCTTTTGCATCGATAAAAGTTCATTTGTAAAAAATTCTTATTTCCAAAAATAACGACGGTAGCGATAAGTTCAGTCAATTTCCCCGCTTGTTCGTTTCGCAATCTTCTGAGAGAAAGCATTTCTCTGTTTCTGTTCAGGACCGCGTCGCATCGTCCGGAAATAAAGCTCGAAAGTGTGTTTCAGGTTAAGCAGGGTGAAAAGAAAAAAAAAAAAGAAAACGCGAAATGCGAAATTAATTTACGAGCGCCTCGGTGTGGCGGTACGGCACTCGGCAGGGCAGCTCCCTAAAGGTGCTCTTAAAGACTGGCAGGCAGATGTAATGCACGCCCTCGTCCAACCGAGATGGACGAAACGACGCGACGTCGCGAAGCGCGGCAGGCGTTTCGGGCCCAAGACCGTAAAACTTTAACGCCCCGGATCGTTCAACTCCGAGGCCGAACTTGCCCAAGTTTTACGGATTATAAATGTTCCGTTTGACCGAAAACATTTTCTCTGCGCGCGTGAAACTCCATGTAAAATTTCCCCGTGTTACCTTTCCGCTCCGGAGAGTTAATTGAATTCGGAAAAGTGAATAAATAAAAATTCAAGCGATTCCCGATGCGACGCGATATCGCGCCACTCGGTCTCGATTCATTTATTTGCTTTGATAAGCCGGAAAAGCTTGTTTACTCGATCAACCGTCGGTGCAACTACATTCACTTCCGAACGTCACGCCGAGATAGAGTGACTAGGTTTCGACGCAAGCTCGAGATTAGATGAAACGCAGAGCTTGCAGCCTTCAGCTAGCGCAGATAACGAGATGATCGTTACCGGTCGCTGCGAGCTTGTTATTCCGGTCGACGTGTTTATTCCTACATCCCGTTGACGTTTTTTCGCTCACGCACCTGCTCAGTGAGAGCGGAAAAATCGCTTCTCTCTCTCTCCCCCTCTCTTTCTCTCTCTCTCTCTCTCGGTGAGCTTTTATTCGGGTGTTGAAAAGACGTCCTAACTCGGTCGCGGCCGAGTCGATGGCACTGTGTAAGCCGGATTAAATGCCCGGAAAAAAAAATCCGAAAAGAGAGACGCGGCCGTCGTATAGGCGACGCAAAGCTCTCTATGTACGGCTAAAGAAATAGGCGAACGAACTTGAATGAGAGATCCGCCCCTCGACGAGACGAAACGACGAACCCCGGATACACCGAGTATTGCGCCCTCTTAATATCCGTCCTCCCAAAAAGAGTCGCCAACGCCGCGCTTTCACAGTCGAGAGAGGTAAATGCTGCACGATCAAACGAGATCTCAACGACTTGAAAGACACCCCGTCGCGTCGGCCTATCACCCAACATTGCCCCTCTTACCATCCTTCTTATTCTTCTTATTCTTCCGACTCTCCCCCTCTTCCTGAGCTGATGCCTGTCTTTTTGTTGGCGGGAGTCACTTTCTCCATCGGCAACCCACCGAATAGTAGGTACCTACACCGAATTCCAGCTCTTTCACTTTAATTCACGTCTCACACTTGACTGGGCCTGTTAAGGGTGTAGGGTGTTGTTGCCCTCCACCCTCGAATCGCCACTCCGCCGTACCTTGGCGTATTTCACTTTTAAATTTCGCGAGTATCTTCTTCACCCTCCTCACCCTCTTCCTCCTCCTCCACCTCCTCGTCACGTTGATGCGATTTTAATTGTTTCGATCGGTTTTCTACTCCGCAATGTTTTCCGTCCTCCCATCCCCTCGACCTCCGTCATCCTGCGATATTTTCTGACGGCCGATCATTAGCCTTCCTGCAGTACGTCTATCAACTGTAGTTACCTATAACAGTCCGCCCTGCACTGTCAAACGCATCACGCGACTGTTACATTCAATTTACTCAAACCACATTTGTTACTATAGGTACACTTGTACCCTGAATGCACACTTGAAAACAAATCGAATTAGTAGCGCGAATAAAAGCGCCTCTGTGAATGCTGGTATAATCTCGTCTTATCGTTTCTGAAAAGAAGAAGAACTGTGAAAAACCGTTTGCCAAGTAAAGAATATGTTTGTTGTAGAATAGACGTAGAGTACCGGGGGTGGAAAGCTCTATGCCAAACACGAACGAACCCGGGGTAGGTACAAACATATAAGAGGGTACGAAGCACACGTTGTTGTTGAAGCGAGGGGGACGTGGGCAGGGGGTGGGGATGGGGGTGGAGGTGGGGGTCGGGGTGGGTAGTATATCTTAGCGGCAGCTTGTGCACGAACGCGAAAGCGAGCTAACGCTGCCACAACGTAGTGCCCGAGTTCCAGGGAAGAAAAAGTTTCAATAATTAATTTTACCTCGGACAACGCGAGACTCGTTATTCAACCTCTTTCGGGAAACTCTTTCCTTGTTTCGAACTGACGAGCAAGACTATTTCTCGTTCATTTACCTTCTTCTGAAATTTTTGAGTACCTGCTTTGTTCGTTTCTTCATCATTGTTCGTCGTTTGGCTGTATCGAATTGAAGTAAAGACGAATCATGCATCGCCACTCGAACAATTTCCATAATCAACAAGATACGATTAGCTTCACGCGTTGACTGCACGCGTGCAATCATAATTCAGATTTCAAGATACGTTATCGGAATCTCAGAGTGTCAATTATCTCCAAGATTATAGAGACAAGGCTCTCACTCATGTGTGTATAAACGGTAAAAAATGTGACGTTTTTAATGTACGTATATATCTAATCACAAATCAATTTATTCTGTGATAGATGAAACATTAAAATGATCGATTAACGGTGAATGAAAATAGCGTTTTCAATATTGAGATATAAAACTCGAACAGATTCACTTTCTCTTGGAATATATTATGTTCAATATCCCAAAATTACCCGCACGCTGAACAATTATATATTGTCCATATATTGAACAACAGCGTTGTATCCATGATCTCTGTTCCGAAAAATCTACTTTTTCTTCCTCAACGTTACCCCGCCTGCGTTTCCTTCAACGATCAGGCAATGTTGCATTCATTTGTTCATCCGCATTTCGTACCGTACCACTGGAACACTCTGTGAGTATAAACGTAGCAAGCAAGTGCAACACTATGAGGGATTCGTACGAGGCTGGTCGTTTCATCTCCGTTTTTTTCTAGGCATTAGAATCGTACGATCCATCCAACAAAATCAGCAATACGGATCAGATCATTCCTGCCGCACAAAAAAAACCCGAATCGGTAGTTTATCAGACTGGAACCGCAACTCGGCGATGCGTTTCCTCGTTGAAATGAGAAAATAGTTGAAAATCGAGGGCTAGATGAAGTAGCACGCCGGGAAGAGCGACGCAGCCATTGGCTGTGTGCATTGGCAGTGCCACTGCGATAGTCTTGGTTTTCTCTAAAAACCATCGCGCCGGTCTTACTACGACGACGACCTTGCCCTGTGCAGGAATCGATGGAACGCGCAGGTTCTTCCGGGTCGACGATCGGTGTCAACTGAAGAGTGCAGGTCAGGCTGAGAAGTCAACTTTGAACCTTCGATTCGGGAGTGGGCAGCGCGTCCCTGGGGATCGGGAAACACGGGGTCCCGGCACTTGCAGACAATGCGTACCTACGGAGGAGGCGGACCTCCAGGGCGACGACGTCGAGGTCGGTTGCTGCGCGTGGCGGGAACACAATGCCCATTGTGTCTCGTCGACCGGGACGTAGGAATACCCGGAACAACGTAGAGCCACCCACGTGCCATGGAGTATTACTCCTTCCCTCCTTCTCTCTCCTTCGCTCTCTCTCTCTCTCTCTCTCCCTTTCGCAGTCTCTATCGGCAGCAAGTACATGACGAATACGTCGGTGTGCTCCCAACGGATAACGGATATTACCATTTCTGTTGGAATAAAGAACTAACTACACACCGGCACTCTGTTGCGATGTGCTTCAACACCTCCTTCAAGATCACGGCCGATTCGCAAGACTGTATGTTCGGGGCGTCTAGTTTGGATTTGCAATTCCCCTTTTCTGCCCGCCAAGACCGTTCATAGACAAGAAGTTCAATGAATGTAAAATCTCGAATTTTTTTTTCGCGACCATCACGTTCCCACGAGTCCTGCATCGCCAGTCGAACTCTTGAAGGATCTTAAAAGTCGATCTGGTTAATGTCTAGAATGGCTAATGGCAAACCCAAGATAACAGTCATAGCGTAAGACTCCCAGGTTTGACGATAGCTTAGTTTAGGTCTGTACAATCTTAAAAATAACTTGTGGATAATATAATGTTAAAGGAGCACAGTATAAAAGAAACGCGGCTTGGCAAGGACCACTGTATACATTGCTCCGGATTCTTGTGTCTGTTGCATCGGCCATTAAATCTGTTATAGCTGCCGATGAGGGAAAACAACAGAGGGAAGTATTTTCGCTTTTTGATTCCGCGAGTGATTGTGCAGCCGAAGAAAGAACGAATTGAGAGATCGGGAGCGGTTGAGTGGTGAAAGCGGGTGGCGCCCAGAATCACCGTGTAGGGCTGCAATATGCAAAAGTGCTGAATTCGCCCGTAAAACGCATACGGCGCGTGCCGATGCGGCAATAGCGAAAAGCTGTTCCTAGACGTCGGAAGAAGAAGAAGAAGAAGAAGAAGGTTATCGGGAAATTGAGATCTCCTTGAAGCGAGTCGTTCACCGTGTTGCACAGTTGGAGTACGGAGTGCGGAAGTGAGGTGAAAACGAAAGAAAGAAAGAAAGAAAGAAAAAAAAAAGAAACAGTGGACAAAGAATTTAACATCGAAATGAACATCGCCGAGCGGGTGGAACCCCCGCAGCGCGAAGGATTATACTCTGGCATCCGAAACGAGGCTGTAACAAGTTTCGAAGTAATAACAGAGAAAGTTCGCTTTTGTAAGAAGGAGCGAACAATACAAACCTCGATGAACGTTTCGGGTGGTTGAGGAGGGTGGGATGGGGGTAAGAGGAGGGAAGGCTCTCCTCTCGTCTCTTAAAAAAAACTTTTTTATAATATCCAAAATTTGAATTTGAGCGCTAATTATTCGCGAGGCTCCTTCCTTCCACCGACCCGACCCGACTCGACTCGACTCGACTCGCTCGCTCGCTCGCTAAAATATTCATAATTTTTCTTTGCCAAAGTTTTCCTGCGAGCTTACGAATTTACCGCCCTTCTCTCCCACCTCGTCCCCCTCCCTCATCCACCCCCTTCTCCGCAAACCCCGAGACTGTTGCGCCGTTTCGCATTGTGGCCGGGCCGTGTCGCCGTATCAAAAGCCTTAGCACCCCCGCCTCTACCCTGGAATTGTAAACTAATGCTTCTTCGCCGGGAACAGCACCCGGTAGTCCCGGTTTCACGATTTCTTCCAGATTTAAGGGATTTTTGAGAGACCAAGATAGGGGCGGGTTTTTTTTTAGGACAATTTAGCGGATTTCGTACGGGTGAATATTTTCAGCTAGATTCTAGTTTTGATTAAATCACCCATGAAATTGAACCGAATGAAACTGTGTGTTTGAAACTTTTGTTCAATAAGAAATTACTACGTATATTATTTCTGTACGTTGCACAGTTTCTTGAAGTTAGCACTTTGCGGCTTCAAGCTTACTTTATGCTATTCGTTTCATTTGATAAATTTGCATTTCTTGATGATTTGCGATGCAGAGAGACCGCCTCTGGACTACAACCGATGTATACTGCGGTACAAAGCGAGCGGGCATCAAACGACGGGAATACAGTTGGGCGATTGTCTGGAGCTTTCATTCCTGCAGCTGCACTCGCCTGCGTGCCAGCAGCGTACCTGCCGAGTTTGATACCCTTGTGAAGCGCCGGTTCTCGTCTTAACTCGGTAACCTGAGTCTCAAAGCGCTCTCTGTGCCTCGGCTCTCCGAGTTGCGGGCCACTTTCTTCTCTGCCCTGGGGGCTGCGCTGATAATTCAAAACGTACCCCGTACTGTATATTCTTTCTCCCTTCCCCTTTCGCCCCGAGCTGCAACGTCTGCTGAGGATAATAACTTTGGCGCACGATGCGTCGAAAGCGTATAAAATAATACCGGCGAGCTGATTGACGCCGAAACGACCGCTTATGCTGCTCGGGGGTGTTTGGCCCCTTAAGTGAATACATGTGTCATGATTCGGAGGAAAGAAGTGTCTGTCGAGGCTTTCTGTTTTTCACGGAATGATGAGAATTCTTGAAAGGATTTTACGATCTCGCCCCGAGTCTCACAATCTTTAAACGCTTCTGAATAGAATCGATCCGCAAACTCTATTCAATATTAAAAGCTTGCAAGTGGCATAATGTAAGCAAAATATACTCAAGATGTTGGAGATTTTTCCGATATCACAGCTCAGGTCTTAGAGCTTAGAAAACGAGCTTCGGAGAGCAAGGTTCGCCGGTAATAGACTCGGTGCAGGGCGGCGAACAGCGGTTCATAAATACCTGATGCCTGAATACAAGACCGGCGTGTGCTGCGGTCAGGATAACCCGGAAACCGAGCTTAGGCGAAACCGAGGAATCGGAAGAGTGGTGCGGAAACCGCGGCGGGCCGGCTCGCTGTTCGAAAATCAAAGCTCAAAATATACAAACGTATAAAGTTGTACGCTTTTCCAGGCGTTAGAGGAAATTGACTAATCGCAAGCGATCCTTCCGTGTCCCTCATACTCGCGGCTCGTTCCAAGCTGACAAGAACGCCGAGGTACGAGCGAATCGAGTTATAAATTTTGCAAAAGTAATTTCGGAACTCGGCTCTCTTCACAAGTGCCTCTTCGGCTCGGAGCCGCGGCCATATCCAGACATCAAAGTGATTCCCTAATATGATTACGAAAAAATTCACGGAGAGCCCGTTTTCTTCCTCTTTCCGCACCTCCGATGGACATCGGGTCGCAAGAACGCGACCGGCTCGTCTTGTCAAAGGCTCGGAAATGCTTGCGGGGAAAATATTTTCGCTTTAGAAAATGCACTGATCGCGTTTTATCGACGCGGCATTTTTCTCATCTCCCACTTTCCCAAAGCTGTAACGTTTAAATACAGCCGAGGGAGAAAGCTCGCGGTATTACGAGTTTATTTATCGCCCGCTGATGCGGCGTGGATTAAAAATTGCACCAACCGAGTTATCGCCCCGCGGCTCAGGCCGAATGGCTCGACGGCGATCGAGTTATCGGGTAACGCCGGGAACTCTTGAAACCACCGGGTAAGCACTCGAGATTCAGGCGGAATTGCAGCGCGGTTAGCGTTCCGCAGCTCCGGGTTTCGCCCCGCGTACGCGTTATAAGTGTATGTGTGCTCTACGCGTGCACGAAGACCCGGGATTTTTATTGAATAATTAAAAACGTCAGTGGCAGAGCCCGATGGCGTTGCAGCGGCTCTTGAAATTTGCATCGGTGGAAACGGGGGCGGATCGGCGAACGAACGGAAAACGGGAACGGAGAGAGAGAAGCCTCGACTGGGAGACGCTCGAGAAGCGCGTGCATGTGAGAAGGGGAAGAGGGGCGGGGGGGGGGGGGGTTATTATTTTATAAAGGAAAATATTCTCCCTCGGCCAGCTGTAAATGCTCCGCCACCCCCTGTAGCACAAAAATCGACGACACGGGCTCTGGAACTTTTCAATCTCAGCAACGTACTCGCCGCCACCACCGTTTAGCAATAAAACGGCTAGCGACGCGAGACGTGGCCTTTGTGATCTACGCTATCGCCGATCTCCCCCTTTCTACCCTCTGCCCTGGCTCCATCTTTCACCCCCTGCAAGCCTGCGTTTGGCGCCCGAGCAAACAACCGAGCAGCGACTGTTCAATCCTGCCTTTAATTTTATTTATTTTCTTTTTTTTTTTTCTATGAATATGATATGAAATATAGGCTTGATTTTGGGTGTTTCTTCTTCTTTTTATTTTTGCGAAAAGTTTGGATTGTAGTATCAAAAGAAAATAACGAAATGGAATTCGAATGGGATAAACAGACTGTAATATAAATCAATGAATATATTTATTTCTGCAATTTTCCTATAAGGACAATTACATATTTTATTGAGTTTGATTAACCAGCACGGAGATCGAACCGATATTGCGGCGTGAACACTTGGTCTTGAGTTTTCTTTTTCGTTTCCTCCTCCTTTTCATCACTTTCGTCAATTTTATCATCTCGCAATCAGTATTTTTCGAAATATTCCGCTGTTAGGCAGTTGGCACTTTCGGGCCAGTCACAAACTTCCAATTGAGCATTGTATTCCAGACCTTTGGGACATTCTTGTAGAATGGGAACACCGGTTTCGCATTTAAAGAAGGTCCTGCAGTCGACTGGATTAGCGAGACGCTCGACGTATTCACCGTTGACTTTCGGACACTGATCGAAGGCGTAGGCCACTGCCAAAATAGCCAGGGCAAAAAACAAGTGGACAAATGCTGCGGAGAGGTGAAAAATTCGAATTAATTGAAGGTAATTCGAATAAACTGAGCCAGAAATACGTGCACCTTGAACAACCAGAAAAAAAAGTATTCGTTTCAAGTGCGGGGTCAATCTCAATGATCCGTTGGTCTAGTTTGTTATGTTGCAAATTCACAAGACAGACCATTTTGTTCGAACGAAGAAATGACATTCTTCGACTGCCACAGAAGAGAAATATAATTAGACTTTTCAACGTCTCGCATGGATCACGAAAACGAACTCACCTTTCATGTTCCTCAGGATTCAAAATGAAACTATTAGATAAGGAGGTGAATGAGGACGCTTTACATACGGAAGACTTGTTGTTTATATACTTTATATACTGGAAGTTTTGTTTACTCGATCGACGATATCTTTTTCAAGTACTCAGAGATAAGTGACTATCGGGTTCAGCGATAAAATAATTGATGGAATCACGCTATGTGCAGCTACATCCTAGTCATATCTGAAATCTGAATTTGACGGCCAATCATTTGTCAGTTGACTTCGATTCACATTACATTCCCAAACAAATTTCTTTAATCTTCAACGCTATCTGGTGATGTTCGTTTCATCACTCTTCATCTGCTTATTTTTCTTGACGTTCCGCAATATTTTCCTTCACCTTACTTGTCATACGAGACAACGAGATACCGGAAACTGATTACTCAAAATTACATATTTAGTTCGCGTGCAAATTATTGCTAATGTTAAAATGTAATAAAAGAAGAAAGCGCATTCAATGTCTAGTCAGGGAAAAAACAGTCGTGAATTTATAGTGAAAACAGCCCTAACTTTCATACTACCCGTTAGTCGAATTGAACATTCCAATAGCCTAGATCACGTACTGGAACTTAGACCAACGACTCGATAGATCCCGATCGACGATGACTGTGAGATCAGTTCATGAACGGTTATCGGTTTACTGACAAAATTATCGGTTGGATCTGACATGAGAACTTTGCACTTTGACTACCAATCATTTACGTGTGTTTGACATTCGCGTCATACTTTTCAACAATTTGTCTTGAACTTCAACACGTTTGGGAATTCCATTCTTTGATCATACCAATTACCCGAGAAAATCACCAGTAAGCAGCTGTTGCTCCTTATCAATCGCAGAGCCCAAAAACGATGCCAGCATTCCTGTAAGGAGTAACACTGCCGCGCATACTCTTTGACTGAATTAGAAGCGCGGCCGCAGCTCAAAATTCATCACGGTTTCATTTCTACTGTAATTTTATCGAGTCCGTAAAAATAATTCACCGCAAAAGTGCACCAAAAATAAGACTGCGTCAAATTTTATGGTTTCACAATTTTGGGATCGCAGGTTCTCGTACTTCCATCGATACCGAGACTTATGCCCATTCTATATTAGATTGAAAGTAAATTACAAATAAATAAAACAAATCTACATCAACCGTCTCAACCTTATATTCTCGTCCGTCGTTATTTCTTATTCTAGTATGACAATGCTAAGAATTGCAATAATGGTTATAGAAATTGAAAATTAGTATGAGTCAACTATACGATATTTTGTGGATTCGCTGCACATATTTATTGATAGCATATCAAAATACAAGATACTTATTACATTTAGTTGAATTAATCAGCGAAGTGGTAATTGCGCAAGTAAAAAGTTAACTCCAGCATCTTCTATTAATTCTCCACGTCTGTGGATTTGATGAAGGATCTGCAGATGACGTTCTGAGGCCAATCACATACTTGAAGATTCCTGTTGTACAACAATCCAGAGGGGCAGGAGAACGGAACGGCTTTACCGTGGTCGCATTTGTAGAATTTTCTGCAATCACGGTAGTTGGGAATACTGACGGCGTATACACCATTGACCTTGGGACATCTGCGGATAAGACCTATCCACTTGTTCTCTCCTTTATCTCCCTTCTTCCTCTGCCCAATCTCCTCCTCGTCTTCGTCCTCCTCATCTTCGTCCTCCTCATCTGCCTCCGCATCATCGACAACTTCATCATCGTTCTCATCGTCTTCACCAACACTTGCTACGCTGCAATTGGCGTTCTCTGGCCAGTCACAGACTTCCAGTTCTGCATTGAATTCCAAACCAGAGGAGCAGCTCATAAGATTTGCTACGCCCTGGCTGCATTTATAGAAGGTGCTGCAGTTGGACGGGTTTTCGAATAAAAAGACATATTCACCGTCTTCTTCAGGGCATTCGACGGCGTAGGCCACCGCCAGGAAAGCCAGGGCAAGAATTGAGTAAACGTATGCTGAGGAAAATCACCCACGTAATTAAAATTGATGGTCAACGAACACGACAAAGTTTAATGAAATATTAAAGGAATTTCTTCACGTTTTGCAAAACTTACCCTTCATGTTGCCGAATATTCGATGTGCTGACTGTGATGTGGCTTGATGGATCGGAGGCTTATATACTGAAAACGGTGCCAATATCTTCTTTCAGCTGATCTACGATAATGGTGGGAGTGTACATGACTATGTGTAATTATCTATTTTGACAGAGGTTTTAGCGATAATATACAAGATTAAATCGTATTGTGCGGCAGAGCTCCCTAATTTTATCTGAAATTTGCAGTAGCGTGTCAATCATTTATCGGTTCATTTCTATTCACATCAGCACTGGGAAACAAGTTTTCTTCTACTTTGACGCCGTTATGTGATTCCATTGCGATTACCGCCAGCCACTTTTTCTGTGATACTCGCTATCCTTTTCACCTTCGCTTCAAGAAAACAAACACACAACAACTGGTGATTATTGTCAAACAACACGCGGTGCGAGTCTCTCTCTGTCTCTCTCACTCCCTGAAGACAGAATGACAATACGTTTTTCTTTGTTTTCAGGGTTATCCCATCGCCGTTATTAAGTGTCCAGCCATCTCTTTTTTCTACGTATGCTACGTACACGACGTAAATTGAAATTGGCAGCATTCTGACACGGTTTCATGTTCTTTAGCATAGAAAATGATGTCAAAGGTTTTCTCAGTCGGTTGCGTCACTTTTCACGTCATCTTTGCAACATTTTTTCTAATTTAGTTGATTGTGGTAATAGGCCAGGAAGTTACCAAACGAATTCTTTCAAACTCCGAAATTAATCGTTGCGTCGCAGTTCTTCAGCAAATCGTGCGTTGTCATAGAATCATAGGTCTACGAGAAAACCTTTGTAATTCGAAAAACTTTCCATGAAATCACTCGACTCGTGAATTAGTCGACTCGGACTGTTTCGTAATTAAATTTTCAGGTCAAGTATGAATAGAAGACAGGCTGTTTTATAATGAGTTTCAAGTAGGAAATTGATTAAGCGACCGTTTAATAAATGCGTTCACTTTTAAAAGGGGGTCAAGGTGCGACGGTGCGAGCCACGGAGAGGGGTGGGGGCGGAGGAGAGGGGTCGGCAAAATGTAACGTTAGGTTTTTGTGTATAGAATTCATGTTTCGGCACGAAAATTCCGTAGAGAATGAAATGAAGGGCTGGCTCTGCCTCTTTTCAATCCCAAGCCACAAAATCCTCTTTATTATTCAAATTTTGCATTTTGAATACCTCGAATATGTTTCATTACGAACAGCCTTGGAAATAGATTGAATTATCAATGAATAGACCAAAAATGGGGTCAAAGGGGAAGCGTCTAAAATCATCCAAAAAAGTGAATGTATTTGTGGAATGGCCCCTAAGCAAAGGTAACGTTATCGAGAAAAATAGTTGACTTGAAATACTTTTCTTCTTTATTTGCATTATTTCTTGAACCGCAATCATCAGAACTAAAACCCCACAGATTTTTCTACGATCTTTTACAGACACTGTACTTTCAACCATCTAATATTTTATGTATTGTATACTATACTTATTGTTAGCTTTGGCCAGTTATTTAAAAAGGATAAAAATAAACACAACTTTAAGACAACAGCGGATTTTAGCTGACTAATTGTGAAAAGGTCTCGCAGAAGTTGAAAAAAACGTTTCAGATGATCGGGGTTTCAGGTGGCGAGCTGAAGTAGGATAGCACCATGTGAGAAATAGAGAAAAAACATCGATGTTCAGTCAGATCAGGACCATTTTCCGAAAACCAGTGATGGAGCTAAAATCTTCCTCAATTCGAAGTGTGAACCAGGCTACTAGGAATACAGGAACATGGTGTAACAGACACTGCAGTAACCCGAAGCCATGAGATTAGTGTAAATAAGAGTCAATGATGCAAAGTGATAATTGGGAACGAGTCAATGAACCATGGTTTAAGAGCTTCGACACATGCCTTTATTTATACTATATCGAATAACGGACATAGATATTCAAGTAATTGCAAGTTGGATTGATACGCCGAGTCGTTGTGCCAGTATCACGTAAACTTCGGATCGACTATCTTCTACTCGACATCATCCACGTCTGCAGATTCGGTAGATGATTCGGTAGTTGATTCGGTAGTGGGTTCGGTGGGAGGATCAGGGCATCCAGCACTCTGAGGCCAGTCGCATACTCCCTTTTCAGCGTTGTAATGCAATCCTGCGGAGCACTCGAACAGAACCGCTTCACCGTTGTTACATTTGTAGAATGTGCTGCAGTTAAGATAGTTCGGTATGCTGACTGCATATTTTCCATCTACCTTCGGGCACCTAGTGGCGCGACCGAAGCCGACCGCCAAAAGAGCCAGGATGAGGAACGAGAAAGCGTATACTGAAAGAAACAGTCCAAAGTTATATCAAAAACGGTCCAAGAGGACAATAAAACTTGTGCAATCGAGCAGAGAAGAAAAATCGATAGACTAGTGAAATGTGAAATAATTACGTAGCTATGGCAAAATGGAAACACGTGGCCCGTGAATGTCTTGCCAAAATTTGAAAAGCAGTGCGTCAATATTGAAATCCGACTTACCCTTCATGTTGCCGAATATTCGAGTTGAACTCTGCTGATTGATTTGCGAATTTGGACGACTTATATACCAACTTAGGACCACTATCTTCTTTGTTCTCAGCAGCAATCACGGGGGGCGTAGACGGTGATAATTAATTATCGGTTGTTAAAGATAAAGTAATCGATTGGATCGTGTTATTTGCAACTATCGCGTTGTACGTAAAATTTGATTCACGTGCCACTTATTTTCCGGATGGTGCCCATTCCCGTCATACTCCCAGACAAGTTTCCTTCAACTTCAACACCGCAGCCGCCACCTCCCGTTCCTTCGCATCCTCATCCTTCCCGCGTCTCTCCCTCAAACCCTCGCTTCGCGTCCAAGCAAACAAGCAGCCAACAACTGTTGCTCCTTATCGACCAACAACGGAACGCAGAAACATTCCCGGTCCCTCTTTCTCTTTTATTCTCACAGTCGACCCGGGGCGACAAAACGTTTTCCTTAGTGTCCAGACCCTTGCGCCATCGCACATATTGACCGACCGGTGTTCAGACACAGTCCCCTTGTTCCGTAAACGAAATTGGAAGCGGTTCCGGAGCGGTTTTACCTTCTATCGGAAACAAAATCATATCGCGTTATTTGTTCGTAGGCTGATCTGCCCGTCACTTCGATTTCTTCGCTAACTTTTACAATTTATCGGATCACGGTACCACTTCGAGGATACAATTCTCTTCGGATATGTCTAAAAGCTCAAACAATTCAGATCTTATTTACTTTTGTGCGTGAGTTTTACATGGAAAAGAAAAAGACTGGACCTTTCCGTGCAGGATCTTGCTGAAGATATTCGTTGAGCTGAAATTTAATCGCAGCGAAGTTGAAGAAATTTCCTGGACGGCGAATGACGCCTCATAGATAGCTGAAATCTTTCGTTGGATGAAAAAATTTTACACCCGACGGGGCGTCGATCGGTAATCGGATCGCCGGTTGAATTTCAAAGAGTATCTTGAGAGCAGAGCCCTCGATGCGGTAGTTGGCACCATAAGTACGCCTCGCCACGCGACACCCACTTCACGTTCGCCGGCTTTGCTCCGCTGCAGCACCGTAGCGGAGAGTTATTACAAGAGTAAAGAGGCTGCAGCGGAGGACGAGAAACGCGGTGATCCCATCCGCGAGGTTGAATAATTCGGTTTAATTACTCTGTCTCGGGGAGCGAGGTGCGCAGAGCCGGGAGCTTAAGCCGCCCCTGCAAAATCTTGTTATTCACATTGCGCTTTGGGAGATTGCAAAATTATGCTCAGTTTTCCAGCCGTTTCGGTGCTCGACGAATACCTGCAACGCTCCTCTTCTCCGCGTTGAACCGTTCTCTTTTCGCACGGTTGAAATCTCGAGTGCGTAACGATCGTCAATTGGGGCGCACATACACAAACGCACGCCCGCCGATCCGCGCTTTTGCAAATATGGATTTGTACGCGCAACACGGAAAGAGTGCTCGCTGATCGTGACTTGAAATCCGGCTAATTGGACTCGCCGAGAATGAAAGAACGTTCGCGATAACGGTCAATCGCGTTGAGATCGGTACACGCAGCTACTGTTTTCCGGAGGTTTACGGACGTGTAATGGATCTTTGGACGGTTAATTTCGACGGTACGATTTCGGATGGAAATTATCGACCCTTCACATAGGCTCGTGACTATAGTGTTTGCGTTTTTAAAACCGGAACAATATAATTTCGTCACGACGGTAGACAATTTTTCACGGCCCTATGGGCAAAATAATTTGGCAACAGATGCCGCACCGCATTCCGAATCACCCGACCAAGAGTAACCGAAAACCGGGCTCGCCTGCCGCTCGTTTCCGTAAACCTGCCCCTGCGGCACTTTTCTCTGTCGATCCAAAAATAACACTATTCTATTTTTGCATCGAATGAAGCTGATGCGTTGCAGGCAATCATCTATTGAGTGAAAATTTGGGATAACTCGGAAAGACTTTGAAAATTTCTGAGCAAACTGGGATCTGATATGAAGCATAATAATCAACCCTTCGACGTGTTGTAATTACGGTAAATATCGCAGAATTTTGAATACGGCAGAAAAGATCCACCCTTCAACCAAGAGGCCGCCTGAAATTATGTGAAAATTCATTAGACCTCAATCGTCCCGGGTTTACGAGCAATCGTCGAAGCGGAGAAGAAAAAACGCGAAGAAAATGGTCGGCCAGCCGAGTGTGAATAAATTTCTAAGCTCCTTAATCAATTAAATTCGTTATGACTCGTCGACGCAGAGGTTCGGTAAGGGAGGTTTTCACGTCAGCGCCCCTCGTTCGCCGAGTGCCAATAGCACCTAATCGAGTATTTCGCTGTCGAAGTGCGAGGAACTCGAGGAATCTAAAACGTCCGCGGAAGGACAAGGGGGCAACTTCCCCTACAAGTCGAGGGTGAAAAAGGGTGCAGCAGGCGGCGTGTACACGCGTACATGCCTACTGCTTATACCGGTTAATTTGCATCCCTTAACGAGTCCCTCACGTCGCGCCCTTATCTTCGCGCACCCTCCCCTCCCTCTTTCTCGCGCCGAACGCCCCCCGCACCGCCGGAATCACCCTTCTCTGTTTTCTTGTCATTCGACCTTGTTATTTCTAAGTTCTAGAACCACCCTCGAGGCTCCAGTCACCCCCTCCTAGGCTCCCAACAGTGCCCAAGGAATAGTAGGACCCGGGACATTTCTCCCCCTTCAAACGAGCCGCGGTATAATTCTTTTAGGAGCTCGCGTCAAACTCTACGCAAACGTTACAACTTTACTTTCCTCCTTTCCTTTCTCTCCTTTCTTCAAGCTTTCCTTTCTCTCTTTTTTTTCTTACTCCTTGGTTCTTTCTTTGTTTCACCATCCAACTCGGCTCCCCCCTCCGTTTTGTCAACCTATTCTTTTTCTCTTTTTCACTACTTCTCGCTTTGTCGTTTTCTCCCTGTCGACCTCTCTCTCTCTCTCTCTCTCTTTCTCTCCCGCTTTCTTTCTCCGTCTCGCTCTGTACCTTGCCCCTCGAACGAATCGCCCACTTTTCCAGCCATTTCCATACAACTTTTCCAATTTTTGGTGTATTTTCTTCGAACGCGGGCAACGCCGCGGGCCAGACGTATCAAAACTGACATCGTAACGCTAGTCAAGGAATGGCCAAAGTTTCGAAAGAGAATGGAACGAACGATAGTTTATTGATGGTGCAATTTCATTCGCGTTATTGAAGAATGTCTTCATGTTTCTCACTATTTCCAATATGATAATATCAACACCGTTCGACCTCCCACGTCAGACTCGCTCATTCACGCCCGCTAATGGAATCGTGATTTTTTTTTTCGCTCCATCTGGGACAGAACCGAAATCGATTCTCCTACTCGATTGACAAATATAACGGCAAACAGATAATTCCCCGCTATATATATGGAGTGTATGAGAATGATACGTCATCTCGCGCAAGCCCCTCGACTCCAGACATTCCCTGTACATATGTACGTAGTTCCGTCGCCGTCTGCCAGCTAAAAGCCCTATAAATCAGAAAACGTGAATGGACGGCAGTGATTTCCTACGGTTCTCGAATTCAAACTCTCCGCCTCGCTATACGCGTTGGAAGTGTACGTGTAACCCGCCGCCTGTATATTCATACAAACATAAATCTACATGGACATTTGTTCAGTTGTATACGTATAGTACGCGTGGATCGATTCGAAAAAAGAGGAAAAAGAATGCGGTGCATGTACTTTTCTTTGCCTATCAATTTAACCCCCTATGTAATACGTTTCACGTATGACGTCCGGCCTTGGGTTGATCGTCCTTGCCACGATTTTGTCAGTTTGAAAAAATTATTCCCGAAACGTGACCAAAGAAACTGCCTACACTTTAGAATAATCGTCATTGCGAAGAGTATCGGAAATTTTTTCAAAAAGGCCAATTTTTTTACGGCGTGGAAACGAGGACTATAAGTACTAATGGTTCCGAACTTTAAAGAAAAAACAACGAAAGAGCGCGGAATTATACTTTCTGATCAATTCCGAGGGTTTCGGGACGTGATTTTTGAACGCTAAAAGACAGCCTCCGGAAGCTGTAACGAACGAAACGAAACGAAACGAAACCCGGGTTATCTTTTCGGAGTAAGTCGACTAGACGGTAGCCCAGTTCGTAATTGCTTTAGTTAAGGGATGGTAGCTATACGGGATAAAGGGAGCCAGGCTCACCGGCATCGCGGCCACGGTCGTCGGGTGGCTATGAATTTAAATTTCTCTAATTAGGACGAGCCGGTAGTGGTGGGAGGATGCGACTGCGAGAACTGTGACGATGAAGACGACGACGACGGCGACGGGACGCATTTTCCGTCAGTTGACACCGGCAGCCGTCTCGGATTTGCGAATTCTCGCCAGTTTCCCTCCTCGACGAGCCGCCCGACTATCATGGGGTAACCGGAATTTATTGAACCAGGTTAATTAACATGTACTGCGCCAAAACTCACACGACAAAAATAGGCCCCAACATCCCGCCTACTACGGCACCCAATTACCAAACGTAATTACCACCGCGCCCTGATCAAGTTTCTGACAATCGTGAAAAGACATTTACGTGGATCGCTTTCGATGACGCACCGTTTGATCGGCTCAAAGTTCCTTTATCGGATTCTCTAATATTCTTTTCCCAATAGTCAACTACCTCACCTTGAAATGTCTACGGCGAATTCTCCAAGCGACTTATTGTCCTTGAAGATGAGAACGGGTTTTTTTTTTTGTCCTTGAATTTCGGCATCACCGGTCAATCGAAAAGATTGAACCCCCGCGGATTATTGCCTGAACTTTAAACGGTGGAACTTTTGGAAAAAAAAACACTCCTAATTCTATTGAAGTGGACGCGGGTAGGTGGAGAAAAACGTTTCGTTTCCTTTTTCAAAATGGCTTACAACCCCACCGTTGAATTTTAACTTCTTTTACAGGGTATTACAAAGGCATTATAGGTTTTCTGGAGCTAGAAGGTAACGCCGTGGTATTAAGGAGCAAGCGCGTAAGGTAACGCAGGCGTCAGGCAGGCGTTCGAACCCCGGAGGAGTAGCGGGTGGCGGTAGTGGTGTTAAGCCGGTGATTTAAAAAGGAAAAAGTCTTACCCGCACATACATTAAACCAAGTCTTAATTCTTTCTTTGTTATCTCTTGGGCGCTAATTCACGGTACAGGAAAGCCGCGTCGGTGAGGCGATGGCAGCGACCGACATTTTTCCCCGCCTTTGTCTCAGAGACTCAAAAGATTAAAGGCTTATGAGCAAAACCACAGCCCGCTGCCCCCTCATGGGTACATATTCGACTCTCTCTTTCTCTTTCTTTGTGCATAGTCTGACTCCTCCACGGTGTGGTCACCGTGCATAAACACAGCGGTACAAAACAGCCCGCCGACGGAATAACGAAACAGGATATTTAAATAAGTACTAAATTTAAAACGGAGGCTAGATGTCTCGACTAATCTTCGTCGAAACTGCGCGCTGCCGTTAGATATCGTGAGAGATTGCGTGATGGGGGGGGGGGGGGGGGGGGGGGGGAAGGGAGGGAAGTTGGCTCAACGTTATTCAATTAGAACCGACATATGTGTGGGTCCATGCTACTCGAATTATTGGTGAAAAATTTGGTAATTAAAAGTATTGATTATCGGGCACCAACCGGAGGCAAAAGCGGGCTTCTACGTCTGTTCATTAGGTAATGAACTTATTAAATCAGAGAGAGGTGCGCCGTCGCGCATGCCGCTGACTCCCGCCACCTACAGCAGCGACTCCCGCCGCCTGCCCTTCGCTTAATTACCCACTGAAAAGGTTAATTATTGTAATTGAGAATAATAACGCTCGAACCATTACCTAAGTAACTGCTTTTAATACCAGTCATGCAGGTCCTATATACGGCATACGTGCATTATGTTTGGATAACTGAAGCCACGCCGCCGCGGACGTAACTCGTCCCACCGCTGTCACCAAAATCTTGAAGGCGTTTCGCCGCCACCCCGGGTGCTTATATCGGGCAGGAAAAGCCCCGCCGAGATCCCGAGCGGAAGACAAAGCGGTTGACGAAAGCTTACCAAGTCTTAAATCCTTTTATCCCCCGTGTTTTCGGTCCTGCGGTATAAAATTGAGGATCTTCCGAGAACCTCGAGGCACATTAAAATCACTGCTATGACGGTGGCGGCGGCGGCGGCGGCGACGATGGCGATGGTGGTGGTGGCGGCGAATAAAAGGGAGATGAGGGGTGGTGCTCTCTCCATTTTCCCGACGATACCCGAAGAGCCACGGAGCCATGAGAACAGACGGGACTGCAATCCGGGGTGGGGTGGGGAATTTGCGGGCGGGGGCGACATGGAGTGTATATAAAGGGTTCGCAAAGTGACTTGAATTGCCGCGGAGTCGACTTTACGAGTCGGAGTATTGCTAATATCAGAGAGACCGGAAGAAGGAGAGGGGCGATGGGGCGAGGGACCGGGGGCATTGCCAAGTCTCCTTAACCACTTGGGAAACCCTCCGCGACATTTTTAGTGGCCATCAAAAACCAGCACCGGCTTAATTACGAGGGCGGAACTTTCCTCTCCTCTCCTACCCTCTCCTCTCCTTACGCCGAAACCTGTACCCTGCCACGCCACCCCGGCGTACCACCGCGGAATTACCCTCGGCTACGCCGACCCGTACCCGTGCCACGCAAACCCCTGCTCAGACAATAATGTGCCTACCTAGAAGACCTCCGATGATATACGTAATACCTCTCGTTCCACGCTACCCACCTGCATCTCGTAACTACCCCGCGTTGACCCGTGGCCCGAAGATATGAGGGGTTGAAATGAAAAATTTCTCCTACTACAGACTCACTCTTACACGACGAGGACTCTGTTTTACTCCATGAAATACCGAATTCACCGGTGATGTGAAAGAGTTCGGTCACGAACTGTGTCAAGTGTTGAGAGGCATTTTTTGGAAACCACGGTTCCATTGAGTACAACAGGAACGAAAAGTTTTCGAAAATAAACTCTGGATAAAGACGAACTTTCAAAGATGCTCGTTTTACCATCGGTTGAAACTTTTTCAATTTTATTGTTTAACTATCTGCACGGAAAGAAGCAATCAATTATTCTTTTCCAATGAGAAAGAATTCGTAAAAGACAAATTGTCGAGTTATTTACAGTGGATTTTCACATTACTAAAGAATAATTGAAATACTGCTAAGCAAAAGGAAATCAAAATGATAAAATTCTTCAGGAACTAGTAGCGCCATCTATCGAATGTATAAGAGGCTAAATAACACAGAGTTTCGCATTATTCTATAATATAAACGTATCAGCGAGGTATACGTTTGTTCAAACTTTGCTCTTCCAGAGCTCAGAGAGAATTCCCCTCCTACTGATTCTTCGCGAATGCACCTCGCTGCAGTACAGTTTATCGAAGGAGCGAAACAAACAGAAGGGACGTTGCGCATTATCCAGCAATAATCCACCGACGGAGGAGGATGAAATGAAAATTTCATTTCCTCTCTTATTAAATTCCCCCTCTCCGAGCTCGACTCCTCGGGAGTAATATCCCTTTAGAACGGTTCGACCAGTGATGCTGAGATACTCGGTGACCCGTGGTGTCCAAGGGACAAGTCACCGGGACGGTTGAGAGCCCTGGACATATTGGTGATTGTGGAAACACCTCCCGAACGGTCGGTTTTTGTTTTGCGGTAGGGGATGCGCGGTCGACACGTGTCCGAGAAGTTGAAGAAAGCCGACGTCCAAGGGGCGCGGATTGATAGTTTCCGCGTATCGAATCGTATCGCTCATCGTCGGACTCACGCCAAGGAAAGGGAAGCAGCGGAGGAACAAAAAAACGAATAGGTGGAAGATGGAGGAACAAGATTTTGGAACACCACGACGCCGAGGATAGCCGGGTCCCCGGGGACGCTGGAAACGCGAAGGGTCAAACGGACTGACGGACAGGAGACAAATGACGTCCACTAAGTGTCCGTGGGGATGACTGATCGTTGGGTTTCGAAGTCCACCGGTCACCGTCTCCCTTTCGCAAGCCAGGAGTCGACGCCGTCGCGACGCCTAGCTGTCCCGTTTTTTTGTCCAGTCCTTCTGTTTCCATTCTCCTCGTTTAATATGCTACGCGGAATCCACCGGCGAAACTATTCAGGTTATCGGGAGGAATGTCGCTGCAAAAATTTGTCTATGGGATACTCGTAGCCGTTTGTTTTCTCAGGTACGACGCCGGTACGACGATTTCGAAGGAAACAGGTTTACAGTTCCTTGCAGTCTATGCTGTGGTAAATGAAATTCTGGTCCTCGAGAAATCGAAATTTTAAGAATGTTCCCGCATCTCTCGGTGAATTTTACCCGCCTCCCGCGGGATCTTCGACGCTGCGTACCTTCGCTCCAGACTCCGGAACGTCGGCTAAGGTAGCGCTGACTTATTCCGGAAACGATTCACCTCTGCGCGCGGCCCAACAGCTAAGATTTACCTCTTATATTTTACCCTGAATATTTCAACGACTGGATTCCGGGTCCAGACGGCGCGAGCATTACCAGTGCTTCATTCTTGGGCTTCTCTTTGCCAGCACGTGGTTTCACTCCGACCCGAAGATGCAGGTGAGAGAACGCGAGAGTGTGAGTATGTGCACGCGTCAGGACGTCACTCGATCCCGTTTCTCTCTCCCCAGGGAGTTGATCCGACGTGCGACAAATTCTTGCCAAATCTCCAGACAGGGATGGCTCGGGAGCCTTAGCTCGGCTGGAGTGCGTGGGATGGACGAGGGGCGGCGGGGCGGCGGAAGCCGGAAGCCGCCTCGAGTCACTCGCCCGTCTAAGCGCGTTTCCGAGCCAGCAAGGTCGTTGCCAAGTAGATTCGGATACGCGACGACCCCGGGGTTTTTTTTTTCTCTTCATTTTCCTGCTTCTTATTTGCCTTAAACTTTTCACTCTGCGTAAACCAATGTCAAGGAAAAACTGTAGATAAAATTTTCTCGCCGTCCAAATTCACCCGATGTTATAACAAAGCGACGTAAAATTCCGCAGTTTTATGCCGCAGGCTATGGCCGGAGGAAGGTGCAGTCTTTCCTACTTTTTAATCGACTGTTCCAGAGCATCCGCGATCAAGAATACGCTTCGTTCAAGAGCAGCTTCAATGACTGAAGAAGTAGGTGCAAAATGTGGCCCCGTGGGAATCAACCTCTGGAAGTTGCCCCCTGACTGTTTAACGCCGCCAATTCTCGCTCGGTGGTAATCAGCTTTAACAAAGAGGGAAGAATTTTCTCCAGCAGCGCTGCAGGAAGCGAATTGTCTACCTCGTGTCCTTTTATCCGACTACTATTAGCGCGATGGCACAGCTGTCGAATTAATTTCGGATCAAGACGACGCAAGGCGCTCACCGAATGTCCCGAGGGGTTGTTGGAGCGGAGGGAAGGAAGGCGAAGAGACCCGGCGTTATTGAAAGTTTTGCACCGTTGTCGCAGTCCTTGAACCAGGTCGAACTCTCGCAGTATTGAAAGGGCTGTTTAGACGACTCTTACCCACCGATTAAGGAGGAGTTGAACCCATCGAGTTTAACGAAACAAGGAAAAGCACCAACCCGGCACTATGCCTCCACTCGAGCGGCAAAATGGGAGTACATAATGCAGGGATGAACTCGAAGCACGAATTTCGAATCTACTCGTGCCACATGCTAACAAGTATACATATTTTACACTAACTACCATATTTTCTCTCCAAATTAGTTATCCAAGCGCAGTTGCAATTTCATCTCTAACCGTTACCCGATTCTACGAACGAATACGAGTTTTCATTTTCATTGGCCTCTCTGCACAAAGTTTCTTCATTAGCAATAATTTTCCCGTTTGCCATTTTATTCTGTTCCGGCTCGTGCGCGGCGAACGGTCGGGAGTACCGGAAATGTATGGAATCAGAAATCGCGGCAGCGGAGCGAGTAGGGCGACCTTTCACACGGGCAGATTCTTGACCGCGGAGCTCGGCCACGACCGTGCATCACATAAATTCTCGGCCAAGAGGAGTGGAGGTGGATAGCGTAAACGGTGCTTACCCTCAAGCACGGTCGTGCCCGCGTGCCTTGGCCCACATAGACGTGAAGAGCACGGGCACGCGCGTATGTATGCGCGTACTTACGTACCTATGAATACCACAGAGAGAGCCCATGGGCTTGCGGACGATGCGGAACGCCTTGGGCACCGGTTCCAGCCCGCTTCTCGAGATTACAGTGCATGAATATCGAAGTGGTACGCGAACGAGGAGCTGCATGATGTCGCGAGGCGATGGAACGGAAAAGCAGGATCAGCCTCGAGGATCGGACCCACCTCAAGTGGGGCTCCGGGAGACGTTCGATTGAGCCCCTTGAATTCTCTCCAGGATGCAACTTCTCCTCGATTCTTTACCCTTCACCTGACTTATACTGACCCATAACTTCCACCCGCTTACCTCCGGTGCCGTAGATTCAACCGCGTAGCAACCAATTACCGACGTACTTGTACCTGTGTATACAATTACGAACGATCCCGGCGGCAGCGTTGGGTTGGACGACTAGGAACAATGGGATCGTAGCAGATGGGCTCGTGCCCACGTTTCACAAATTGCACCAAATTGATGTAGACGCCGTCACGCAAGCCTTGAATGTCCTTGGTATAAATTTGCCCCGCGAATTCACACGAGGACAATAGATGGACGCTCCAGGATTAGGGAGAATCGTCTGGGAAATCATGCGGTTATAGTCCAGTTCGTGTTCTAACTACGCGAGACGCCGATATGGTTTAATTATACGGAACAAAATTACGCGTAATTTTTGTCCGACTGTTCTCGAGACGAATGATTTTCCTTAATTCATAAAAAGTTACGGCAGGGTTGCGCCCCGGGTAATGCGTGAATATGGATAGAACCCCAGTGGTCGTCTTGGAGCAATCTTAGAACGATCTTGAAGAGACAGCAGAGAGCGATCCTTGGGTCGTCTGTCCCCGCATAGATGCTTGGTTCGGATAGCCGGGAGCAATTCCGAGAGCATTGCATTTACATAATCGTAATCCTCGTTAGAGGCGGGGACCTAATTCCCTCGGTATTTTATCTTCTTTTCCTTTCTCTTCTTTCCCCCTTCTTGTTCCCTTTTCTTAGCCCTATTTTTCCCCCGTTATCCCGTACCTTTGCGAAGCGATTCCCGGGGGAGAAACCTTAGCCCACATTTATGCGAATGTTATTATTCATATTTTCTAATTAATCTGCACTTTATTTCAGACATCGGATACGGACGTTGACCCGAGGATGGAGATAGAATGAACGCAGCCATCGTCGTCACGCATGCGGCTTGAAGAAGAGGGTAATGAGGATGTAACGACCAACCCAGGTATTTATTTACAAAATGTATTTATATATATTTATATTCAAGTATGTACATTGACACGTTGAACAGACGTAGATATAACTAGCATATCACACGCGAATCCTTCAACCAAGACTCGCGGGTGATCTTCGGAGACATGAAAGTTTGGATCCAACGAGAAATGACGAAGCACCGAATTGACGCGGTTCAAATTCGTCGATCGCTTATTGGATACGAAGTGATAGTAGTGGTACAAGTAGAAGTATGAGTAATAGTATAAAAATAAATTCCTATGGCTTATTGTGGAGTAATAAATTAATGGGTATGTATATATAATAGAGAATGAATCGATCGCACGATCAATGAACGCATATTTATGGCGTGGCATGGTTTGATTTACGAAATATAAAGCACAGCGGCAGTCGTGAGAGATGCGCGTCATTTTCCGACGAAGAAAATTGCGGACAATGATTCTTCTAGGGGCACACCCTGCGTCACGCAACTGAGCAAGAACCGATTACTCGTCTAGACGATCCTTTTTGCCTTAGGTACTCGACATAACGTCCTTTTTCTCTCGCGGCCTGGATCAGTCCCGTGCTCGGATCAGCGATAGTACGTCGTACTGCAGTTCGCTGGTTAGTCAGGTTAGAGAATAACTTACAACTTAACCCCTAGTGAGAATTTTATGAAAAATCGAGGTGTTCCCACCCCGAAATAGTCTTAGGGACCATCGTCACTACCCAGCCGGTAGCGAAAGTGGATCATCGACTAATTTATGGCAAAGTGAAACGAACTTGAGGTTAATCCCTGGTGGCGCGTCTACTCGGAGGATTTATTGCCCTCCGAGGAAGACGTCGACTTGGAATTGTTCGACTCGCTGTTATTGTTCTTGAAGAATAAAGCGATCTTGCTGTCCTCACTTGCGCTGGTCTCGGAGTCCGCAGACGAAGCCTCAGCCTTCTGGTCAGCGCGATTTTCCGCGTCATTCCCGACCTCGATGTGCTTCGCCTGGTTATCCGCGTTCCCCGTCCTCTTCAGCAGATCCTCAACGATGGCCTGAGACTCGTCGCCGTATATGTTGCCACTGGCAGCGTGTGCCAGATCACCGTAGACCTCCTCGAGATGCTGAACCTGCGGGGGACCCTGGACCTCGACGTGTCCGTTCTGGGGCTGCTCTATCGCCGCGAGAATGTCCTGAAGTAGGCCGTTGGAAAGGACCTGTTCATGCCGGATGCTCCCGTCGGAATTCTCGGTGCCAAGTCCGCCGTCAGCAGGCTGGATCTGAAGCGAGTAAGTCCCCTTCGTTCCCTGGATCTGGAATCCGTCTGTTCCGGTTGCTGTGAGGCCCTGGGCCAAGGCGAGAGCCTCGCTACCCTCGTGGGTCTCAAGGTACCGACTGGCATCGACAGCGTGCTCCGCATGCTTGGACTGGCCGAATCCTTGCGCCGTCAATGCGGCCGTCAAAGCTTCCGCCGATGTGGCGTCGCCGAGGTAGTTTCCGGTGTAGGGTATGGAATTGACCTGCACCTGGTTGGCGAGCAGATTAGACGAGGACGACGCGGAGGATAAGCTTGACGACACGTGGATATCGTTAGAGGTCAGAGCTGCCGCGCTCTGGTCAGCTACGCCGTATCGTACGCCGATCGGGTTTCCGTAGCTGTCTTTGAGGTCGGTGTTCGGCTGCTGGTGAACCTGCAAGCTGAGCTCGTTCACGGCTGGAGCGTCATAAAAGTTGGCGGCGCTTCCGGAACCGACATGTGCCACCCCGCTGCCACCGGTGAGTGACCCGAATGACAACCCAGACACCGAGCTCGCTACGGAATTCGCGAAGCTCGACGCCGAGGATCCCGAAGTCGATGACCCGAACGAGTGTTGCGCTCCACTCGTGTCGAGGGAAATCTGGTTTCCGATGTTTTGGTTCCCTCTCTGGAGACTAGGACAGTCGTGGGGGACTTGCTGCTGTAGAATGGGGGTGCCGTAGGTGGTGGTCAGGGCACTACCGCCGAGGCTGCTGTACAAACTGCTACCCGCGTCAGACGATGTCGAAGTTGAAACGAAGGAGGGAGTCGGTCCGAAGTTTGGTGCGCCGTAGGTGAGTACAGGGGCTGGGGTGTTGAAAGAGTTGAAGGTCAGAGGCGTGCCGTAATTGACGTTTGGAGCGGCAAAGGCCGAGTTCGAGCCAAATGAGGAGCCGCCGGATCCGCCGAAGTATCCACCGCCCGACGAGAACTGGCTGTTCGAAGTTAGATGCAACTGCTGATCGCCACCGTGAGATCCGCCGTGCAGGGAGGGAAGCCCGTGAATCTTGAAGGGCTGGTTTGCTCCACCTTGAGGCGGGACATCGTAATGCCTGATAGCGTTCACCACCTCAGGTGGTATCTGGTTACGGAATTTAATCGGCGGACGGTTCCTCGGGGGGATAAATGAGCTAGGTGGTGGAAACGCGGGTCCATGACGGAACGGCGGGGGTCCATGGTTTCTGTGACTGTGTCGGTTGTGTCCACCCGAATTCTGTTTATGGAAGTTGGAACTGAACGAGCTGTGGAACGATCCGGCGGAGCTTCTTATCCCTTGTGACGCTGGGTACGGTCCGTTCACCGAGTACGACGACAACGGGGGTGCGCCGTAGGTGTCCGAAATCGGAAGCGAGGACGTCAGAGGCGGAGGTTGAACTAATTCCCCACCGATGGACAGTCCGTGGGATGATTCAACGCCAAAACTACTGCTGCTACCTATGCTGCTACTGCCTATGCTGCTGCCGAGAGAATGAACGTTGAAATCAACACCGAGACCACCGTCTACAGAGCTGACTGGGAGGCCGTAGCTACCGGCCGGTGGCAGAGAGATGCTAGCGCCGCCGGTTGAGAATGCGTCGATGGAACTGCCACCGCCGAACGACGACACAGAGCCACCCTGGTGCGTTTCAGTCGTCGGAAGCAGCTCGAAGGCTACAGTTTTCACAATGGAAATCGGCTCGGGGTTGGGTATGCCGTACTGAACACTGGGTTCGATGGACAAGCTCGGAGCCCCGTACTGAGGCTGTGGCAGCGGTTGCTCCTGGAGTTGTAGCTGCTGCTCTTGTTCAAGGTGCTGATGATACTGATCGAGCTTGAGTGATTCGGAATTGGCGCTTGAGCCGTGGGCGTAGTCCTTCGACGAGTGTTCCTCGTATCTCGGTAGAGGTGGGGGTGGCAATCCGTGGCTATCAGAGGCCGCTGAGGACTGCTGTACGGATGATTTCAAGTCCTGAGCTTCGGCACTGTGGATTGGTTGACCGTAAGAATCGCTCGGCACGTTTCCGGCCGGGTACCTCGCTCCGGTGAGAATATCCGACTGAAATTCACCGTCCGCCGAGCTCGATGAGGAGTGCGAGTGCGAGTGCGAGTGAGAGTAGGATGATGACGATGAGCTCGAACTCGACGACGAGTACGACGACGACGAACCGTAACCAGCATGTCCACCTTCCGACGGGGTTCCAACCAATCCAGCGATCGGCTGCCACCCATCGTACTTTATGTCCGGAGGTGTTGGCGGGGCCGGGACACCGGGTGGCGGTCCGTACTGCTGTTGAGGGGGATGCGCCTGTCGCAGCGGAATCTGTACCGATGGGGGTGGGGGTGGTGGCGGACCATAATTATCTTGAGGAGGTCCGGAGTTGAACGAAATCGAAACCTCCTTCTTGGGCGGCCCGTACGTCTCAACGGAAATCGGTATCGGTGGGCCGTGGCCGGACTTCGGGGGCCCGTACTGATTCCGTATCTTAGGCGGTGGTCCGTACTTTATTGAAGGCGGTGGAGGCGGCGGGCCCTCGTAGCCTGGGGCCGGGGGCCCATACTGCTGCTTGGGAGGGCCATACTGCTGCTTCGGAGGCCCATACTGCGGTTTTGGTGGCCCATACTGTGGCTTCGGGGGACCGTAGCTTGGCTTCGGTTTCCGAGGCGGTGGTGGTCCGTAAACTGGGGCGGAGGGTGGAGGTCCGTAGGCTGGTGCGGGTCCGTGGAACCTCGGTGGGCCTGGTGGTGGGCCGTAAAGGTCGTTGAGTTGCGGTGGTCCGTACGAGTTGCTAATCCTGTCGTTCTCTCCAGACGCAACCGCGCCGTCTTTCGACGACTGCGACGAGACCGATCCCTTATTCACGACCGCGTTGATCTGCTGGACCTGGTAGACAGCCAGAAGCAGGCAGAACGCCGTAGCCGCCATCTGTGAAGCAGAAATTGATTGAGAAAAAAGCGGCGATTGTCGAGAGGAGCTAGGCTTGGAAAGTTGCTGAGTTTAATGGGATGGGGGGAAGTAATGGAGTCAGTAATGAAACGGCTTCCGGTTCACGGTACAAGACAAACGCTCCGATCAGTGCCCGACATCGAGGCTCGTCGCTATCAATCGTGGATTTCACCCGGTCGAGTCCACTTCCGGGTCTGTTAAGCGAGGCTCGCTCTTCCCCAAGGTCGACACGGATCGGAGAATCATCATCCCGAGTGTGAGCGCGCCCATTCTCCCGCGGTCGTATACCCGTTCAGGTTCAAAAGACCCGTGACTGAGGTAAGTAGGACAACGGCCGCGATGCAAGGCTAACTAGCTACAACGCGATGAACTATAGCTACTTTCTCCCATCGTGCTCCTCTCTCCCTACCACTCACCGCATCTCCGTTTTTTACCTCTTTCTCTTTCTCTCTTTCGCCCGTATTACTATCAAAGAGAGTAGGATCTCGCCGTATCGAGTATGTAAATAAGCGCATCGAGATTGTCGAAAATAAATTCGAAACCTGTTCTCATCAAGATCGTAAAATACTCTGGCCTCCCGGATTTTGGGATCCGGTAATTCTGGTCACCGCAAGTTAGCTCTTGGTCGAATACACTGGGTGACGAACGGCGAGCGCACGTTGAGTAGAGATGGAACGCCTCGCTGGTGGTTATTTGGTACGGAGATAAGCGCACCGAGTGAAGTAAGTCGTAAGAAGCTAACCGAGCCCTCTTTATCAGCGATCCAGGATCACCAGCGGCCTAATATACTTGCCGAGATAATTGAGACCCGGCCCAATTCTCCTCCTTTCACTTTCCCCATCGCACATTTGGGCCCCGGAAAATCTCGGGGAGAGCCTCTCAAGACTCTCGGGTAAACGGCCAATAATTTTACCCGATAATGCTACGCGTTCAAGTCGCGTGACTCGACGCGATCGCACCTTGCTCGGGATCCGGCCAGCCTCACGGCTCTACGGTGGACTGAGGATAAAGGAACGTGATTGCGGGGCTCTCGCTCTTCGAGCCGACCCGGCTCTAGTCTCGTGTATTGTATTTATTATATCCCGTTGGGGGTTCGTTACAAATTGCAGGAATAACGGTGTTAAAAGAAACGCGAACCTGCCGATAAAACCAGCCCGCAATTAACTCCTTAATCTATCCTCAGCTATCGCTCGTCCCGTAATCAGTTTGATTATTGTAATTAATCCTGGCAGCACCACTTCGAGCTGTAGGCCTAGCCTTCGGCTACGTTCGGTCACCTACAGCCGGTTTTAATTTTCAAGGACCTGCGAGAGGCGCCGAACCTCAAACTCACCCCAACTCAATTTCCATTTACTTCAATGAGTCCTGACCATCAAAATTTTCTTAACGCCGCGTTGCGAGTCTTTGAAGAATTTTCTGTCGCGGGATTTCATGCGCTGATGAAATTTAACAGTTTCTCTTTCGTATCCATCTATTTCAAAAACGTTTCAACAGAGTCTCGGTAACGAATAACTCTGACCGATGACAACGAGACTGATCTTTCAGGTGTCGAAATCGTCTACGATAATTTTTAAAACGAAGGTGTCTGGCGCGCAATTAAATCCAGGCAACACGATGGTTGAAAGAATTTACGAGGCCACTGTTTCTATTCCGAAAAACACAAAAATCAATCACTTTTTCACGTTTTAATACGAGAAAGCTCGTCGGTATAAACATTCCGTAGCAAACCATTGCAACGATGTGAGTCCCGCGGTTCGTCTTGGAAAGTGTGACGTGCCGTCAAAGATGCTTCCTAAAACTGTACATCATTGAAGTGCGGCGTGAGTTCCTAATTAAACGGAATGCGATGTTAACAAGTAGGGTGAATCTCCACGAACCGTTTATCCAGTTATACCCGGTATAATTACGATGAAAAATGTTAACAATTTTCACGACACAGTCCGAGGTGGCCTGATTCGCTGCTGGACACGAGACTCTGAAAGCGTCGCGTCGCGTCGCGTCGCATCCTGCAGCAATTCCGACGTCGAGTGCCAACGAGGCCACGTAGAATCGAGAGACGGAAGTTACCCGTGGGGATCAAAGAAATACAACCGTTTGTCATTCGGCCTCGAGGATTATTCTTGTACCGGGATAATTACCTCTGTTTCGTACTGATTTCGGTGACGAACTTTAATACTGCGATTATTACTTCTCTGAATATTCTTTTTCTTTAATTCGCAACACGCTACAGAGATCGATATTCACATTCTCGGAAGTAGAACCGGCCTAGGGGTCGGCATGAGGGTCGCGTGTCAGACAGTAATGCGATATAAAAGTTGATTGGCTTTTATAAAAATTCATGCACCTTTTTCCGTTCTGTTATACACATTACCGGCGTAGGGCGGCTATGCACACAACCCGTATGAGTTTATTTCCGTTGATGCACTGCATTGAAACGGCGCGGCGGCTGTACGATTGTAAGCCCTATAGGTTGCACATATACCGTGGACATAACGCGATGGTCAATACCCAGTTTATTATCAGTGTCCGGCACTTGGCGCTGCGGGAGTCTGAATAGGCGGGCAATCAATCGGCCGAATGTCGGCCCGCAGCTGGGCTTTGACGCAATTAACACGGAAGTCCGGGGAACGGTAGTTGTAGGTACAGGTGCAGAGGAACACTCCACTTACCTTGAATCCAGCCATGGCAGGCCGTCGCGCACTTAAAAAACTCTGAGCACAATGTGAAGCACTTTTAAAACGGAAAAGACGCTTTTGTCTCTCTGTTTCTCTCTCTCCTTTTTTCTCTCGGTCGCTCGCGCTTCTCACCTCAAACTCGAAATAGTGTTTCACCTCTCCGCGCGCCCCGTATTACCATTTGAGGATCAATGGGACCGGCTCGCCTTTGAAAAGTTACTCAAAAAATGCTCAGCCCCATCGGTGGGCCCCGCTTATATAGACTCCGGGGCCCTGGTCCCGCGTCGCCCCCTCCGCGGCCTGTAACCTCTCGTTCTTTCGCGGTGAGGCTGGAGGGGCCGGGAATGGGAGAGACGGGGGAGATGCAGCGACGGAGAGAGAAAGAGGGAGAGGGAGAGGGAGAGGAAGAGAGGCCGGTACCCACCTCGAGTCATCCTCGTCGTACATGGGTTTTGAATTCTGTTTGCGGAGAAAGTAGGGTACGCGAGGCAGCTCGAAACTGAAGATGAGCGCACCAGTCATCGAAACCGGCTACGACCGACCGAACAGCCCGTTCAGCTCGATTCTCTCAAACATCGCTCGCTGCCTGCCTTCCCACTTGGCGCCTACTCATACCCGTAGGTACAATTGGTTCCTGTTTCTTTCTTCTTCTTTTTTTCAGTGCTCGCTTTGATATAAATATTTCATCAGGTCCCATTTCTTCGTTCATTATATGGGGCAAAATGGAGCAAAAAAAGAAATCGAAGAGAAATACAGAGAAGCTTTCAAACTAACAGTGATCGCGATTGGCTGACCTTGATGACGTCACAACGCCACAGGCCAACGGGGCTGAAGAAATGCACTGACTATGATAACCATCGAATATTTAATTCACTTCTTTCACCTCCCTTTTTCTTCCAAGATTATTTGCTCCTTTCTGCTGTTATTTCGTACATCGACGACTCGTGTGATTCTTGGTTTGGAAAAAAGAAACGTACGAAACCAAACCAATCTTACGTAAAAAATTAGTAGAGAAAAAAAATTTCGAATTTCGATGATTTCTACCTGTAAGGTATAAATTATTCTCGAACATAAATCCTGGAAAGGATATTCGACGGATTATATAAGACAGTGCGAATATTGACGTGAGATTGCGGGAAGTTGCAACGTATGCATATTTCTGATTGCATATGGGTATAATTGACGGAATGACCGAATGTTTAAATATAGAAATTGACTAAAAGTTCATACGCTTGTACGTATAAACGTCAGACTAGAAGAGAATTATGAAGCCGGAAACTTCATGAGGAATCTGAAATCGCGCGAACGTAGTGACAACCTGATGGGTAAAAAGGTAAAAGTAAAGTGGCGGCATTTGTAGTTGTAATACGGAGAAATTCCGACTCTCCTCCATACATGTGAAAATCCTGTTTAAAGTCTCTCATTTTCTCGTCGAACCTGTATATAGGTAAGAATTACCCGATCGAACGCAGTCATTACGTTCAATGCAGGCTACGCGTTGTACGTGACTCGCAGGCTGCACATCGAACCAGATCGTGTCGAAGAGTGTGTACAAGTGCTTGGATAGAGGTTGGATGAGTCAATGGACGAAGGGAAGGAGGGGGCAAACGATACGAACAAAGCGAGCAATCGATCGAGAAAAGTTTAAAGCGTGTGTATAAAATGTGCAAAAGAGGAGGAATAATTGCGAAACGTAAGGGATAATACGCCGAGGAGCGGAGAAGAGGATATAACAAAGCGGCGAGGCAGCTGATGGTTCTGATACGATCAAACAATACCAACAAAGTTTCACTCAATTGCCTTCCCCAGGCAGTGGCAGCTATCGCTACTTACGGGATAGACTTTCCACCGTTTTGCCCATGAATTATTTAGCTTAATTTCATTCTGAAATAAACCCTCCCCACCACCACCCTTCTTCCGACTCCGCTTCATGCAGCGCTATGGGTACCAACTCCATTCCGTTTGAAAAGCCGAAGCCTCTCATACTCGGCGAAAGAACAATCAATTCTCTCCGCGTTCCCAATTCCATCAGCTGATGCGACGCCAGGTTGTTAATTTAACTGGGAGCGCCGAGAGAGCCAAAAGAGCGGCTTCGGCTCTTTCGGTCACAAGTGAAAAAAAATGAAAGTCCCATCCGACTTCCGAATTTTTCACAAAATCGCGAGTCGCTCTTGCGGCTCCTCGAATCCATTCGTTAACTCGCTCGTGTCTTCGCGAATTCGACGTATCCTAGGGGGGCGTAATTCTCACCGACGCCATTGCCTCTTCCCTCGACGCGTTGGCCAACAGCTACTTTGTTTATTACCGAATACCGCTTACCGAAGTTACGAAAAGTTACCTTAGCTCCTTTCATGCGAGGGATTATCAAGACACGCAACGGCTCCTCTCGTCGACTGATTATACGAATTAGCCACCATAGATGCAGCGAGTGTTTCGTCAATGGGAAAAACTGCGTCTGCGAGATTATTCTTTCGTTTTTTTCCCTCTCTTGCTCTTTGCCTAGAAGCTAAATCGGTGCTGGTCTTAATCCGTTAATTTGCAGCCGAAAATATACGGGCAGCACGATTTTTTCGGTGAAATTCAACGAGCCGGATAAGGTAATTCTACGCGAGTTTACTGGGTCGCGAGCGGACTTAATACGATCACCAGATTAAGAATTATTCTTCGCATATTCATTATAATGACCGTATAAAAATATGCACATACATATATGTATAGAGGACGATGTAGGTACACGTTTTAAGTCGAACCGGTCAATTTTACGGTCAATTTTATTCATTTCTTTATTACAAACATCTGGCTCTTAATGCGCTCGCGAGCGGCGATATCAAATACACGGTAATTAAGCTGAATATAAATAATGAAGAAGAATACGCGGGGTGTTGAGAGGCCGTCTTATTAACACATGGGAAACGTGCTGATCCCCATTACCTATTGCATTGCGATACGGAGCGAGTGAATTGAATTCTGACGGTGAGAAAGAGCCGTGTTATTTTTTTCATTTTGTTTCTTTCTTTTTTTTTCCCACTTTATTATTTCTTCCTCTTTCCACACAACTCGCCAACTCAATTGTGTCCTTTTTCAACGCTGAATACGAAGCACCTCAAGTGAACGTTGGGTATGCAGACATCGCGGCAAAGCAATTTATACATTATATCTTTTCGACGAAAATTGTTACACACGTAATACAATAATATACGCAATAATGTGCTAACGGTGTTTTATAATTTTTGTTCATTATCCATTTTTCTTCGGTCATCTTTAGACGTGAAGAAGCCGCTTTCCGGAAGAACTTGCGCTAATCGTTGCACGCGACAATCAGGATGTATCGAGTTCAAGATTTCACCGGACCTGCACGATTTGCACCGTACAGGTATACCTAACGTTTGTCTTACAACCGGCAGTGAAACCTTCGTAACTCGGCGACGTGTCAGCCTCGGAATTTTGTACAACGCAATCGTGTGTATTATTTATCCGGACATCCGTCTCCCGGTGATGACTAACTAATTCACTGCCCGCATCCGCATCTCGGAAGTGCGAACTCACGAGTGTGTTACGGTATAAAATCTTGTTGCGAAATGCAGCTGAGATTTTATCGGATCCGCTCGCTGAACTCGGTTCCGCTTCGTTGCGCTCGCTTGTCTCGAAACCGAAAGGGGGACCAGAAGTGGACCACGTTGACGCCGAAGGAGAGATGGACCGGCGTTTTTTTTTTTTTTTTTTTCTTATTCCAGCTTGCTCCTTTTTCTCGGCGAAGCGAAGAAATATTCGACATATCGAGCCTCGATTCCGCATCCTGCCTGCCACTGCGCTTCTGAAACCTGTTTCAATAAGAGTAATCCAAAGCCCTCGATCTCGCGCGTGAGGGACAGATGCTGCGAGGATGCGACATAACGAGACCAACGGCAAGAAAGGGAAATCGCGATGCCGGAATAACGTCGATCGTCGTCGCGGCCTTTTCTGCTCTCGATCGGATTTCGATCAGGTTTCTCGTCCCTGGACCAAAGTCGTTTCCTCCTCTTTCAGAGAGCCACGTTCCCAGGCAGCAGGTAATCAACGCCCCATTACGAAACATCAATATTCCGTTTTACTTGACTGAATAACAGGACTGCTACACGCGCTGATGTTCTCTGTATTCTTGATTTTTTGCAATCTATTACATCGCCCAGACGACCCTTTTCACGACGCTGCAGCACGCGATGCCGTTTGAAAAGTGTCTTACGTTTTTTAATGTCGCTTATATTTCTCCTTTTGTTGAAGGTGAACAAACAAGTCTGCTGGAAGGTATAACGAACGGAATAAATGAAAAAAAAGTCAAACACGAACAATAAAATTGTACGTGAGAAAAATTCAGGCTTTTGGCGATGTGCACTTGTTATAAACTTTTTTTAATAGCCACTGCATGTCGAGAAAAATAACCATAATAACAATAGTAATAACAACGGTAATGCTAAATGATGAATTATTGAACCACCGTTAAGCAATTACAGTTTTTACGAGTTTTAAAAATGCACCAGCCGTATCGACCCCGGCTGTAATAATTGGCGATTTAAATCGGATTGCGCGCACAGGTTGCAGCGTGTGCTGTACGTACAATGCCGTCGGTGTGTGTACATGCAAGAGGCTTTAAATACTATCGTTGAAAACGTACAACAGCACACAGCTTAACCCAATTTATTAAATCGATAATCCTCCTCGATGACCGGCTTGGCTGCCGCTGTTGCAGACGATCGTCGGTGAGATTTTTTTTCTTTTCGCCGTTAAGTTTTAACACACGCGTATATCACTGCACGCGTGTCTGTAGGTAAAGAAGGAAGTGCGTTGATCAAACTTTCGACAATTTCAGCCTTGGACAGAAAAATGCAATTTCTCACTGTAGGGGAATATTTGCATATTTATACTCCCAAGTATTTTTTCTACACTCAAATCAAATATAAATAGCGTTTCAATTGACTAGCACCGTTTTTTTTTTTTTTTTAACGAATCGTAATTTTTTTCACCCATTGTCGGACAAAATAAAACCGCTCATCATGCCATATCAGCAAGCTCAGACGATCCTTTGCCCATTGTATGATTAATTGCGTCGAGTATTGATATTTACGTTGGCACTGCTGTGCACGTCGTAATTCTTCACGCTCGCTATGCAAATTTTGTGAATTAACAAACCGCAGACGATCGGGTGAAAAAAAAATACATATAGTAAATTGTCCGTCATCGAATGCAGACATTAAGGTGAACCGGAAAAGACGTATGTATATGCAAGTGAGATTCCTTATCCGCCGATCAGACATCGCGTTATGAAAAATTAACAGCCCGAGGGCGTGCGGCATCGTGATTCACGTATCGCGTATTCTGCGAATTTTAAAAGTGAAAAATTCCAAGGACAATGATCCACTCGGCAATTGTGTTCTAAGAGTTACGGTCACGCAACGATTTCGACCCAGAGCCGCCGAATTCGCGGGTGTAAGGCAGGTATCAGAACGCGGAGTGTTGAGATCCCGGAAGCGCGAAAGTTCGCGTGACGATTCTGCCTTCGTATTTTTTGATTGCTTTTTTTTTCTTCTTCTCATTCCCGGCATAGCAGCCACACGCTAATGGACCGAACCTATCGAGCATCGCGAGTTACGTCGGCCTCCGTGTAATTAGGTATACGGGTATCACCTCCGCGTCAAAGTTTAAATCGTTAATCGTCAAACTGCCCGGGGCCCTGAAGTCGCGGACCGTGAGGAGATTGCATAACGTCTGATATGTGAGCGAAGAGGATGCGTTTTGTATCCGCAAAGCAAACCGTTAGCGCCAAAATCGGCTACGCGGGGGAGAAGAAAAAAAATCTATCCCTCGACGCGGTTCATTTTTATTCAAACGAACCTTGGAGTGATCGATCTTCGGTTATGGCATCCACCATGGTCGTATCTCTAGTCCGGGCGAGATACATCGCGAAACCCAGCCTGTTTGAAAAGACGGGAAAAAATTCAGCGCCTGGAGCTAAAAATCGGATGAAATTACGCGGAGATTAGCGATGCGCGAGGTTTCGACTCCCGCATGAGAAGCAGTTCGATTGATGGACTTTTAATCGGTTCCATCAAGGGCGTGAATTTCTTTTTCTCTTTTTTTAATCACTCCACGAAGAAAGAAAAATAATTGATTTTGTTACACGTTATACCGCGCCTGATTATTGCATTCCAATTAAACAAATCAAATTTCCGCTGCCCGATCTCCGCGTTTTCACTAAATGCTATCAATTTATTTTTTACTCTTCTAATTCGTCCAGGTTACTGCGTCAGTTCATGAGAAACACAACTTTGCAAAGTTCTTTCGCAAATCCGGCGAACAAGATAATTTGCTGGAGCAGTAAATTTTAATCTTAATATACAGTCACAGAAAGAAAATTTTTTCGCAACAGATAAAATTTTACAAGTAAATTAGCTAACGAGTTTCCTACATCAAAACTCTACCTTTGCTGTAATAGTAAAAATATTTTCTTCTCCTGCTAAAATCTTGCTAAAACTGCAACGTCATTAAAATTTACTGCTCCAGCGAATTACTTTTTACCCTGGAATAGAAGAAACTGGCCAATCATCATCAAGTGTCTTTCCATGTCACTTTCGATGCCTCTTTTCGGCGGTTCAGAGGTCGGCGACGATCAGGTGCAGCTCGAAATGCCGGAGAGTTCGGCGACCCCGATTCGATGTTACATCTAAGAGGCCCCACCCAATTGAGGGCCCAGCAGCAGTGGGACTCTCACTCTCTCACCGCGCGAAGGCGTTCCGCCTCGGTACATCAGCATCCTAATTAAACAAAGGAAATGACCCGCCGCAGAACCGATGATTACCATGAATTCCTTCTCGGATGACAGTCGGCTACTTTCTCCTGCCGGATCGCGGATGGACTCCTTCTCGGTCCCAGAATGTCCGGCGTGGGAGACGGGCCCCGACTTATTCATGACCCTCTTACGAACGTACTCGTGACCTTGGCCCACGTTCAGCAGAGACGCGGTTGACTTTAAACGGACAAATTTGCTATCGGGCTGCCTGCTCGTACCATCTGGTCAAAATTTAACCGCGATTTTGGCCAGTCGACTTTCGTTGGCACCTTTCTCATGCTCCTTACACTGCCAGTGATCCGACGATCCAGACGACGAGCGAGGATCGGTGTCAATCGGTAGATCGCTCTTCGAATTTCTCAATACCAATGTGCGCGGATCTCAAGTCAAGTGAGGGAAGGATTCTTTTTTTTTTTTTTTGAATCGCTAAAGGCCAGTCGTTTGGCCAGTTTTTGCAATACAATCATTCATTCGATCATTATTCTAGTTTTTTTTTTTTTTTATGTATATGTCAATGTATAATTTTTCTACGGGTATAACCGCAGTGGTACGGTATCATTTGGTTAGCCGCATCTTATACAGCTAAAACTCGAGATGAAAATACGGGGAAAATTCCATGTATGAAAAATTGTTTTATTCCCTCGGGATAAGAACTGAGCGCAACGTGGGATAACCTTTTTTAATGAAGAGAAGTGCTTCCTTCCTCTTTCTAATTGTCTCTCTTGTGTATTTTTTTCTAATTTTTTCGCACTTCGTTCTCGTTTTAATATTCACCTTTCGAAAATAGAAAACGAGGCAAATCGAGTTGTACGGGATTCTCCAAATTATCAACATACATTTCGAAAGTAAACGTGTAATACGATAGTCTTATTTTCGAAACGGGTATTTTTTTTTTATATTCTTTATACATAAGTAAAATTCTTGTTTTTTTTTTTTTTTTTTCTTATTCCCCGACGGAACAAACTTGATGTTGAAATTTGTAAGGTGAGAAATAAGAGCCGTGTGAGGTCAGCCAGGGATGGATGGTTCGAAGCGGATCCACCACCGATCCAAGTTATTTCTCCATAGGCTATACTAACTCTCGGGCAAACATACCTACATGGAAACACAATATGCGACGGGATATTCGAGAGACGGGAGAATAATTCTCCGTCGAGGGGTGAGGTCTGAAAAAATGTAAATAAGAGAAGAAAGATAAAGAAAAATGGCGGGAGGTCGAGGGTTAGGATCGGGTGGCGGCATCGCGACTCCCGGATTTTTCTTTCCATTTTATCACGCGGCTGCTAGCCGGAAGCCCGAAGAGTCGTTCACGCGGAGTCGATACCCAGGCCGACGTCGAGGGTCTTCCTCCTCGTATATTCCGGCATCCCCGACAGCAATGTGTCCCACCACACCAGCGGAACCGCGTACTCGTCTGTGCAACTCACGGCACGGAAACCAGACCGTACCTACCCTACCATCCCCTTCGACTGGCCACCCTTCCGGCCTGAGGTCACCGCACCGATTTCCGGCTGGCTTGATGGGTTGATGGTTTGACGGATGTACGCCGAGTCTTTGCGATTTAACGGGAACATCGTTTTTGGGGTGAGTGAGTTTCCCGAGTTCTTGTAAATTATTGTTGAAAATTAAAAAAACTAGGGTTGGGTTTCATACGAAGAATTATAAATTGCTGGAGCCAAATTTCGCTGCTCATAAATTCGAGAAGTAAGCGAAACTTGAAATCACCTGCAACGTTATGTATGCGTACCAATTTTCGTCGACTGATTATATTAGTATTCCGTGAAATTTTTCTAAACTTTGCCAAAAAATATCTGCAGTTGTTTTAAATCCTGATGAAATCTTTGAAAATTCCAATCCAATCAGACAAATTGTCAAGACCAGTCTGGGGAAGCGATGAAACGATCTTAAAACGTGGCTGACAAGTGATAGCAATAATCTCAACTTACATAACTCATTTCAAAATCGTACACGGAAAAAAAAATTCAGCTCGTGGAACTAAATATTAGATAGTTACTTGTAAACAGTTCGTCGAACTAAACGTTCTGTTATTGGAAGAGCACTGCATGGTTCGTATAACTGACTGTTAGTCAGCTGTCATAGCTGTACGTTGTTCAGCTCTCTCAGCTAAACAGCTTCGTTCGAAGAGCTAGATCAGAATTTTTCGGCTCCGCTCACAGCGCTTATTATTAAATAGTACAATTATATTGCTATTAGTATTATTTTTCATCATTATTATCATTATTTATTCAGTGTCATTTACATATTTGAATGGACTATTTAAACAATTATCTATCAACTGTATTTAAATCATACTCATGAAATTTGAAGGTTATGAAATATGTCAACGCACCAGAGCACAGCGCAACTTACAGCTCTTAGAGCAAAACCATTCAGCTGTGAGAGCTGAACAACTTGCAGCTATCAGAGCTGACTAATATATAGTTGCTGTAACTACAAGATAGACCGTAGAGTGCGTATAGTTACTGGAGCTGTAGAATACAGCTCGCCGAACAGAATTTTTTTTTCCGTGTATGGATAAAATCAAGACACACACCCAACTTAATCTCCAAACGACCACTCGTGATAAACGCCTTAAAACGGTGGAGACGGTGACAATATAACCCCGTGTGTCACGTATAGAACGAGGCGATTCACCATGGAGCATGCAGTGCATGGAGCACCCTGAATAACAACAATGGGGGCGTATGATCTCGGGGTATAATATAAGCTGAGCGTTGCGACGTTGTAGCCGGGGGTATAAATCTTATCCTAGCGTAACGTAACTTTTCTTTTCGTTTCTTTCCTTTCCTTCCCTCTCCCCTTCTTCCTTTTTTACCGACAATCTTCCTCCTTTCGTCTACGGTAAAGGCTCTACGATTATTACTAATTTATACTGGTGATAATTTTCGAGAAAACAAGTGTTTTCCATCATATTTGAATCGATTGTATTAGATCTGTTGATATATGCTAATAGTAACGATAGTTAATGTGAGTAGAAAAAAGCGACGCTTTTACAATAGAACTAAAACTTTCTTGCGTAATGATTTTTATTAGACAGACTCATAAATAACTGCCACAGTCATCACAGTAGCACACTGAACATTAGTGATTAGATTGATTGATTGATCGGTAGCCGATTTATCACAGCATCGCTTGTTTGCAATTAAAGGTTTTCAACCGAGCAATAAATTACATGTTAAATCGCTAATTGCTTACGAACGATGCTGTGATAATTTAATTACTTATTCGATCCCAAATTGTGCGCCAATACTTTTTTCTTATCGCACTACTGCATCGATCACTGTCGACTACGCACTAATCTAATAATTGCAAGTCACAAAGGTTCCCGAAAAGCCTCTTCCAAGGTAGGTGTACCAGTTATTGTCACGTTTAGACTCAATTATTGACCCTTTCATTTTCCAAAATTATAAATCAACGGCACAAATTGTGAACTTCTCGATGACTAAGGCCAATAAGAGGTTAGAGGCTTAGACACCGCAAATTTGGTATTTGGTAATTCTAAAACTAAGGATCAAACAGATACAACCAAAAAAGGACAGGGTCAATAACTGGTACACTTACCTTATTCACCAGCGTCGCTAAGTTAGCGATACGCAAGAAGATATTGAACACAATACTCGTCGATATATAACCATCTTCTCTCTAACTGGGCATACGGTCATTTCCTGGCCGACAGCCCCGACTGCGGAAAGTAATCGAGCTTTGGCGCAAAACGAAAAATGGTTTTTTCTCAGCCAATAAATTTTTTCGGGACTTAATATTTTGAGGGTAACATCCCCCCAAAAAATCATCGAAATCGAAGGGGTGTGGACGACGAATCCGGCTTTTCTTAAATAATTTTTCTCCCACAACATTGGATAAGTTATCAAGGTGAAAGTCTGGTTCGACCGTCGTTCGAAACTTGTTTTAAAGCGAATAAATTATTCACCTTTGGATAGGTAAATTGTTCGAGAGGTACGGGCGTGTGTTCGAATGTGAGTAGTCGAGTACCGGGACGACCGCGATCATCTCGAGAAAGCGACCTTGTCGCCTGGGCCGAGTTGCACTTTCTATCGGAACCCGTTCCGCCTTCGTTCCGAGTGTCTTCAGAAATTCACTCGTCACACGCGTTTTCCCGCATGTCCGTCGCTCCGACGTCCCTACCGGTCCCGGGGAAACCGGAAGCTCAGGAATTCCTGCTCGCCCGGTGGACGGCGGTCGATCAATCCCCGCGTGACGTATCTGCCCGAGATCACCCTCCCGCCTACGCAATAAATTCCAGGTGAGTACCAGGCGACGCTCCGCGTACGTTACTCCGTGTACATTGCCCGCTGACGCGTAATACGTTTACCCGCGTTACGCATGCATATTCAGGACCGAGAGTATGCATTACAATTTGTAATCGGCCCCAACGACAACCAGCTGTTGAAAACTCTCCCTCCAGGGAGGGGGAAAAAAAATTCTCTCGGGATAAAAAGAGAAAAGTTTTTTTTTTTTTTTTTGTTCTTTGAACGACAATCTTTGCGCAGATTTTGTATTCACGGATTATAAATACACGCGTTATATGTATGCATGTATGTACAAATGTCGCGGGTACAGAAGCTGTGAAAAAAATTCATTGAGAAACGTTCACCGAACAACAGTTATTGCCGAACAAGATATACTTTGCAGGTTTTGAACCCGGCAAAATGTGCAATACTCTATTTCATCCGATGAAACGCCTTAACCGTTACCTTCACTTTATTTATTTCTTTTATTTTGCAAACACAAACGCAGAGGAAGGATATTACGAGTACATTTCTCGACTGCCAGTGATGCGGCAAGTGGATTACAGGCTAGGCGAGCCGAGGATGGGATCTTCGACCTCGTCACCTGGCTCAGTCCACTTCTATTTGTTTGTTTTTTCCATCCGTTTTTCTTCTTTTCTTTCTTCATATAAAAATTTCCTTTTTTTTCTCATCTCTCTGTTTCTCCGTTTCTATCTGAACCTCGATAACCCTGATCGTTAATGTTACTTCCTAGCAGCGTGGACCACTTTCTTGCATACGCTAGCGAAACGCGGTGTGCAGGTAGGGGCAGACCGACCCCGCGTTTACGGTTTCTGACACACTGCCCGGGGCCCTTGGCGGCCCAGATACGGACTGGCCCAAATATTCGATGAATTTCATACGCACGATGCGACACGGACATCAGGACCGGGTCTCCCATACTCGACACTGGCTCAAGCTCCGGTCATTTCCACTTAAATACGATGTTTTTGTTTGTTTGTTCGCCTCTTCTTTTCTCTTACTAAACGTTTTGCTCAGCCGTAAAAACAAACTCATCAAACAAACGATTGCGAAGCGAACATCGTCAAAGATTTTGAACTCGGCATCACCACTCCTCGAGCATTACTTAGACATGTGAATGAGAACGGAGACTGGGCTCCTAATTAAACTAACCGTACGTATTGGCAATAAGCTTTTCACACCCATCACCCACTTTTCTTCTATCGAGGGGAGCCACTTGCCTCTATTCGGAAACTCGAAAGTCGGACCTACGACGGTGAAATTGATCCACGATCTTAAAATGTAGGGAGATTTAGATCTGCCGGGTGACATTTACAATGTAGCTCGATCAGCAGCATTCGAACAAAGAGGTATCGGATAGGTTTGAAAGTTCGAGGGGCGAACAGAGGTGTGCTTCATCAGCGAGGTATTTTTGCGAGTGTTTTTTTCTGCCGCAGCGCCGCGTGGAGAAAGTGAAGCGCGTGACGGTGAAGAGATTGCAAAGAGGCAGCAACAGGGGGGGAGACAGGGTGCAGGTGCAACGGGTTACCAAAGCCCAACCGGTGTTCACGAGATGTGTATTTTGCATTATAATATTTTAATTGAACGGAGCGGAGCAATTACTGGAATAACTAATTGCGAGATATTTCCCGAGTCGGAGGATCTGCTACAGCGTACATATTATACTTGTAGAGAACTCGATTCGGCTGCACAGCCTTCGGCGGGATCGCTGTGGAACACCGTGCAGCTGCCGGCAGGAAAATAAGACTATTGCTTTATCAGAAGACGGGTCTCGTCTCTCGTCTCTGGTCTTGTCGCTACGGGGCAACCCGCCGAAGAAGAAGAAGAGGGAGAAATGGAGCGGAGGAAGGACCTGAGGGAGAACCCAGGAACGAGCTGGAGGGGAAAACAAAGAGCGAAGTAGAAGAGACGTGCAGTCTGGATACCAAAGATTCCTCCGAAGATTGCAAAGGAAATCTCGCTGCAGTGACAGACTTGAAAAGTTCAACCATCTCGCCCTGTCTCTCCACCCCTAACTCACCTCGCAAGTTCCGCCAACCTGAAGCCGACCTCCCTGCCTCTCAACCCACCCTGCAGCTAGCTAACGCCAGTCAACCTATCTTCCATCTAACTCCGCCGGGGAGGAAAACGTAAGCCAATAGAAGCCCCAATTCACCAGCGAAAACCCCGCGGAATTCCGTCACGGTTTCGCTCTCTCAGTTTTTCCCTAATTTAATCGCCGAATTTTTCACATCCTTAACGTACCGATCGATCAACATCGGAGAATCACTAAATTATGAGGTTTAACGTCTTTCACTCAACACTCGACAGCTGCTGATCCGTCTTGCCAAAATTAATCCTATCTGTGGTCGTATGGTCGCGATTTTCAAATTTCCGCCCGGCGACTTAATCGAGTGATCCTTCTACCATCCAAGGAGACTTTTCGGACGGCTATTTATACCCCCCAACATCGAAACTTCCGCCTCGCTTCTGGCACGATAGATTGAATTTTCCGCGTGTAAACGGCGAGAGTTTCGCGAAAGAATTCTTCTCAATTTATATTTTTTATCGTTGTTTTCTGATTATTTGGCAAAATTGGAAAAGAATTTTGACTGTAGCATACTTTTGGTATAATAGAAATTTCACTCGCGGACTAAATTATCGTAGTATCTTTCTCTTCGACCGGAAATCACAGGATTAAGTTGAAACGAGTCACCGCACCGTTATAATTTCGTTGATTCGAAACGCGGAGACCGAGGGAAAAGTTGACCTCCGCGGCATTAAACTTGATCAATTTTATAGACAAACGCGTGCCGGGTTTAGAATCTAGGAAACTGGCTGCTCCGCTGATCGCGGGTACACGCATACCTACACTCGACAAACCCATACAATACAAACAGGTAGGTAAAAGGCGTGTCGCCGGCGGGGAGCCATAACCGAGGAAAGTATGCAGATCGCGAATATGAGCCACGCCGAGGAAACGTCGATGCGAAAGCCACGGAGTTGGGCTCCTGGCTGGATGAAGTCGGCTAGGTCAAGGCTAGGCAGAACTCCGTTCGTCGGTTTACGCGTGTGTATAGCACGCCGAATTACGTGTGTGCACGGTCTTCTTAAGCATTGGATACACGCGTACCCCACAGAGCTGCAGAGGTATAAAAAAAGAAAGTCGACAAAGTCAGCACTTTGCGTATTCGTCTGATTGTGAGCTATTTGTTTTAGTCAAATTTCGTAGGTGCGGGTTACACGCTTCTTACTCTCCGCGTGCGTGCACGCGTGCGATCGTTTTGTACATTGGTCGAGACCGCGTGATGTTCAAACACGAGGTGCACACCTTGTATGTACGGCACAGCGAAACCTGCGATACTATACCGTATACTCGTATTTACTCGTATTCACACGCCGGTGGAAGGAATGCCGCGGACTGGGGCAAAAATCTGTGTCAATGGAGGCATTTGCATGGCCGTGATAATTGGCGCTGCCTTATACAAGTGCCTCGCTCGCTGCCTCTCGACTCTGCGCCGAGCATGTCATCAAATCGTTAACGCCGGGCGAGAAAAGGAGATCCCTTCATGATCGCGTCGAGGTAATCAGACTCCAAGATCGCGGTCCGTAGACGGCTAAACATCGGCTCAGCAATTTCGCACTTTGGATCCGTCGAGTGGCTGTGGAAAATTGCGGTGTCTAGGAACTGTAAGCAAACGACGAGTCGAGTCAAAGATCATTGAAATTATTTACACGGTGAATGTTTATCGTGAAACGTGAAAATTATCAGGTTCTTAAGCTTCTTTGAAATTTCTCTTCGCATGGAAATCAGCTGCAGCAAATTACACGGTCGACACAAAAGCGAGAAAGTATTTTCTCCTTCGGGAATTTCAAACGAAACTCTCGACCCGCCCCGCGGACATACGTCATTACGATTCTGGCATACACCCTGGCCGCTTAATAAGGGGCGAATACCGGCGTGTAGGGGCATTATCACACCTGCCACCTGCATAATATTCCAGAGTGGGTATTATCAGGCCCCGGGGCTGTAACTTGTAACTGGTGACAAACTATATCCCCGTAGGTTGATAGAGGGATTTCCGGTCGGCGTATGCGCGCAACGTGTATGTACGAATAGTAAAACCGATCGACGAGAGTTATCTTCATCCGCGATAAGCTGTGATTGCTGGCTTAGGCGCCTCATTTGATTCCAGATATTGCCGCGAGGTTGCCGGGTGTACATGCAGCGGGACAAAATTTTATTACACCTGCACTCCTCTCCGGGTTCGCACACACGCGTTGCCAGCTTACGCCCGTTCTGCAACCCCGGCACCGGCTATAATTGGGAGCTGTGAGACTGACCGGCGATTATGCGCAGATATAATGTACAGCGTGCGAATACCGGCTACTAGAGAGAATCTGATTTTAACGTTCGATCAGCCGGAAAACTTGGATCGGCCAATTATGACGGCAATTTGAATTTGTGTCTGCACACGGATATTTTCGCTAATGAATGGTGTGAAATTTTCGTTGAGAGGAGTAAAATAAAAATTTGGTTTAGACAAAATTTGAAATTCGTACGTAAGAGACGTCGCAATTATTTCCGTAACACCGGCTGTTCAAAACCCGGTTCTTTATCCCGGTATAGAGGTGAAAATAACGTCGTGCATCTGTTACATTCCCCGCGGAAATTAAGTCAACTCGTTTTCGATTATACGTATATAATGCAGTGTCCGGGTGATTAACGTTACGATTTTAATGCTCTTGGATTTACTCTCTAATTAACGTAACACGACTGTTGTTACGCGACTCGTGTAATGCCATCATTCGCCAATTGAAAGGCTGAGGATTATTCGGGGATTACAAGCGAAAGGAAAAACGGCTGTATAATAATGTGGGAGATATATTCCGTTATACGTTATATATTCGCGTCGACGATTTCATCCCAGAAGCCAAGTATTCGTCGATTCTAGAACTCTCTCAAGAAACTCGGAGTGTGATAAGATCCTTATAATCGGAATTAAGCTCCTTTGTCAAATCGCAGAATAATTTTGCAATTCGCTCGAGTGACTCACTGCGTGAAGGAATTAAGAACGTGGAAATGCTTAATGTCGTTTTATCTTCGCGGAATTAGAAGATAAGATTTCGAGAACGCCCCTTATCCGAGTTTTGCATGAAATTGAATAAGGCCTTACTCTGGGATACCCCAATTCTTCGATACCATCTCGGATGGATCTTGTTTATTGTCGAGTGTATCAGACACAGGTTGAGTTTGGGGCGATAAAAATGTTTGATACGATTTCAAGTGACCGTTACAACTTCGGTTTTTCGACTAAATATACTTGAGAGTTCCATATCGGGCCAATGTCGTTCATAAAAATAAGCTCTGCACGGATAAACCGTTTTTTCAATCATATCTCGGATCAAGAATCAACGAATCGTTAAAAACACTCGGAGTTGCCATATCTACGAAATTACATCGATGACGAAAATGACGCGTGAATATTTCCCGCAGCTCAAACAGTGCCTGTAAAAAAACAGTCTCAGCCCGGGATTAATCGCTTCCAAGAGATAAAAGTCGATCATCCATCAGCGTTTATTCAATCGTATCTCGGATTGAGAATTAACGGATCAATCAAAACACTCAAAGCTCTCCATATCTAAGAAATTACATCGATGACGAAAATGACGCATGAATAATTTCCCGCAGCATAAAGAGTGCTGTCGTAAAAAATCAGCTTAGCCCGGGTCTGATTGCTTCCAAGAGTTTAAAATCGATCATCCATCGGCTAAATTGGAACTTTTATTTGTTACACTCTACAGAAACTGAAATCCGTTTCCCCGTGCAGAGAACGAGAACGGGGATGGGGAAATCATAATTGACTCACCGGCGTACAAAGTCGCTAATTAATATTCCTCCGAGATATCGACAGCTTTCGACGCGGTGCTGAAACAGGGTTGGAAAATTCACTTTACCTTGGAACGAAGGTTTGGGCCGCGACGTGGGGGCGAACGAAAATAATACTAATAACCGTGACACAGCGGCGATAAATCGACGCGCGTAAAGAAATTTGGAGAGAAAAAAAGTGTAACAACGTGCCAATTTGCATATTTAACGAAACCCACGCCAGTCCCTCTTCCAATCAGCCTGTCAAGCTCGCGGATGCGACGTGCCGTCAGGGTCGAACTGTACCTACCTATAGAGTGATTCAGATGCGACAGACACGTACTTTTCCGGGGCGGGGTTGAAATTCCGAATTTTAAAAGTTCCGACAGCTCCGAATTGCCAATTTTTTGGTGGCAAAATTTGAACTAAAGAAACAAAACTTTGACGAAGTATCAAAGTTTTGAATGGTGAAAGACCGCTCAAAGGTCAAGTCAATGCAAAATTACGAAAGGGCATAACTCCGACAAGTGAAAGATTCGAAAGTGTAAGAATGAAAAAATTTACGAATCTGAAATATTGAAATTCCGAACGATCGAAGATTTTCAGTTCTATGAATTTCTGGCTAGATGCAATTTCACCACTTTGATCTTTCTTCGTTTTGGATTTTCGATATTTTTGCTTTCGGAATCCTGATAAATCTGATCTTCGGATTTTCCAATGTTTTACTCCCACTCGTTGAGTAAACTACGCTGTCTGAGTATATTTTAACTTTTGGAATATTAATCGATCGAAACTTTATTTTTCACAATTTTGCCCCGTCGGAACTTTGCTCTATCGTAACTTGAATATTCGGAATCTTGCATTCCGGAACTTGGAGCCGTCGGCTTTCCGACCATTCGAAACTTTGTGGTTTGTTCAATGTTTCATTTCTTTACTTCAAGTTTCGCCACGAAATAATTCGGAATTAGGCGCTTTCGGAACTTTTCAAATTCGAAACTTCAACCCCGCCTCACTTTTCCAAATCAGCAAAGAATGTCTTATGTAATATTTATGCGCGCGCAAATATTAACTTATACATGAAAGAACGCTATTATTTTGGAAGCTTTCAGGATCTTCAATCCCCTCAGGTTTCACCTCAGATCGCCCTGTAGATACGCTTCAGTGTACACCCGCAGATTTCAGACACGGTAGATACGTCACAGGAACGTGACGCAGCCGACGCGCCGCAATCTGGAGAACGCATCTATGGGTTGTTACGTGCTCATTACATTACGTACTGCATCATAGATTAGTCCGTAACTCACAGTAATAACTGACAATAAGGCTTTTGCGTAGAAATTGCGCTACGCAAATCGTTGGGGGTTTTTCAATGGGAAAAATTATTGACCGAGAAACGGCGCGTCTCTTACGCAAACTCTGCAGCAACGGGAAATTTCGCACCCCGGTCTCTCTGGCTCACGATGGTTTTCTCTCTCTCTCTCTCTCTCTCGCTCTATAATTGCTCGCGATTAGGTTGTCGATTAGAGAGTGGGAGGGAGGCGGCTGCGAGGTGCCCGGGGAATACAACAACGCCATAAATCAAGCTGCCTGCTGGATTGAAGAGCGAGAGAGAGAGAGAGAGCGGGAGAGGGGGATGGAGAGAGGCGAGAAAAACGTTGAAACAGAAATAAAGAAAATTTGAAAATAAAACGGGGAAAAAAAATGGGAAAAACGAAACAGCGAAGAGGGTGAAGTACAGAAAAAAGGTCGTTCAGGAGCAGATTTGGAACGAGGCCAGTGTGCCGACGCCGCGAGATCGGCCCGTGCTGCACCACCAACTTTTTCCCTCCGCTCCCCTATGGCTTTTCGATTCACCTCGTAAATCTCGTTACCGCAAATAGTTCATAAATAAAAGGCGTGGCGCAGCCCGCGCTCAACTTGAGTGAGAAAATGCGCCTGCAAAGCCCGCAAGCTCGATCCCGCGGTGCATCCGCATGATCTGCATCTGGACTGCGGTGAAGGATTTTTCAACCCCCGTCGACTGGTTTCTTGTTTTTTTTTTCTATCGTTTTTACTCTCTGAACAATATCGATAATTATTATTCAGGCTTATATTCTCAGGTCATGCAAGCTCGTTGTAACGGAACGTATAAATTAGTGTCTGGAAAAATCTTGAAACGATAGACGAAATCTTGGATCAATACAGAAAAACATTTTCATACCTCGAATTCGGTTTTTCAATGCATATTAAATAATTATCTAGTTTACGATACAGAGATAATTTTTTCTATGAAAACGATTGCCGCTATTTATTTTACAGAATTATTCTCACACGGTGAGAAAAATGGAAAGTTTAAAGAAATAAACTCAATTTTTGAGACATATCCAAAAAAATCTTAAAAAAATCATCCTAAAAGTGTCTCTTTGCTCAAATAAAGGCATTTTGCGTTGACATTTTAACTTTGAAGTGAACGAGTTATACTAATCGCATGATCCGTCAATGATACAGAAAATTCGAGTACGTACGTCGAGTATCACAGCAATTATCTGATTATCAAACGATAGAAATATCATGTATAGAAACTGTAATTGAGATTGCAGATTGCATCTACAAGGTTGCAAAAACTCTGACTGATAGTCCGAGCAGTTCTCTAAGTACCTAATAGTATAGTTCGTTGCTTTTGTTGGCTTGGGGTGCTTGACGACGTGACTCGGTTTTTTTCCTCGCGTATCGCGTGACTGCGATTAAACTACAAGGTATTCGATACCCGTACGTAAATATAATAGGCAAATATGTACCCAACTGTACTTCATCGGCTACCCTGCGATGCGTATACGTTTATACGTATGTGTCTACACGCCGAGAGTGTATGTATAAACTCTATAACCCAGGCACCGGTAAATTGGTTCAATTTCATTTATATTTATTTAGCGATTTACTTTTTGTCTAGTTCCGTAATTTCGGGTTGTTTTTTTTTTTTTCTTGCTTACTGCTTTTTTTCATGTGTAACATGCTGTGTACAAAATCGTGTAAAATTTCACCTCTTCGACTCTCTACGTTTGTAAATTTTCCCGACTGATTGTGAGGACAATGCTTTGTTAACCCTAATTGGTCGCGCTTCGGTAGAATCGCGTAACCGTCGCACAGGGTGAAATTAAACCCAGCTCCAAACAAGCAATATCCTGCTTCAACGATGAGTTCTAAAAATCTAAAAGAACATATCTAGGTATTGTTTAAGGATCGCGGAAGGAGCTTTCTCGGTGACCAATTGTGTGACCAATTAGGGTTAATAATATCTGCAAAAGAAAGAAGCTGTTCCTACTTTTATCAATCGTGTCCTCTTAATTTGATTAAAAAATTAAACAGACCAAATATTATTCAAAGCGTCAGCTGGTTTTGGTTAGAAAAAAATCGTTGAAAACTCTAGGTTGTTTCGTAATGAATTTAGTAACAAGAACCGTCTTTTTCGTCGTGCTGCTGAAAAATGTTTGGACAAAACTGAAAACAAAACAAAATGATGGAAGAGGAAGAGGAAGAGGAAAAGGTCAGACTCGTCGGCTCGAGCGGTGAATCTGGATAACGCTGGTAGCAATCCGAGAAACTTGGAACGCGAACCCTCCAATTTAGTGAGTAATTTTGGCTCGCCGCTATCCCAGCACGCGAACCAAAGTCCGTCCGCAAGCCCTCGGATCAGTTCTGCATACGCGAATACATCGGAAGGAAGCAGTTGCATTTTATTGTTGGTTTTGATTTGCGAGGCATACGCGGATGTGTGCGGAAAGATAGGCGCCCCCGAAACATGTCGCCTGAATATCTGCCAGATAAGACGGGGAATTCCTCTGGGACTTCTTTTCCACCAGCTTGGCTCGGGATTCCGGGAAAAGACTCCGCAGGTCTCGATCCGGCCGTCCGCACCTTGGGTGTCTGGCCTTATTCCAAGAGTTCATACGAAGAATACTCGCCGCTCCTGCATAATCCTAGACCAACCGATTCCCGGGCGATGCGTGTTAATGCGTGCCGATTTCATTCGCCGATTGATATCCGCGTTTTCACTTCCTCGCGTGCACTCATCCTTCCGGCTCGTGTCGTTTAATGTCTTATTGTACGCGTGCCAGATGACGAATTCGTCATCGGTGAAAATTTCTCTTACTCAAAACCGCGCGCTATTGTCTCGAACAATTTCTTTCCGACGTCACATGACTTGCGTGTTTCAATTCGGCATCGTCGCAATTATGTTGCAAAAGTTTTCAACGTGTCTTTTGAAGTAACAATCGAGGCGTTATTTATTTATGTTTTTTGTCTCCCTCTTTCTCTGTATGAAAAATTCATACTCGAAACGATAATTCAAAAAATTTTCAACTTTCTTGGAGTAAACTTGGCCAAAGAAAAGACTTCATCACCGAGATAGAAAACTATAAAATTTTTACTTCAATGCTAAATTATACATACATCGTGTTAAACTAAAAAAAAAAAACTACAAAATGCACATCAAATTTAAGGTGTCGATGCATAAACCTACACAGCGCATGAGTTCCGTGTCAATTCCGTAATGCGAGTGTGTCCAATTAAAACCTGTCGTTTCGAGTATATACGTGTACATTAGAATGAATATAACCGTTACGTTTACCTGCACATGCTCGGTCTTGCGATCGTAATAATATAACGATCAATTAACGGTCTTTCCCCAATTACCCAAAACGTTCACGCAAACATTGTGGCCTGTCGATACAAAATTTTTTACCCACACTACTACGCTCGTCAGTAGAAAAGGTAAGGCGATTTGAGATTGAAGAAATAATTACCTGCTTCCGATTTAGGAACAAAAAGTAAATTTGAAAAAAAATAAATAAATAATAATAATAATATAGAGAGAAGCACATATTTCGTCGTAAACCACGTAGTTTTCACGGGGGACATCAAAGCTCGATGAGTATCCACCACCGGTCGGACATCCTAGTAAACAGGTAGCCAGGAAATAGCCTATCAAGCCAAAGTACCGGCTGGTCTAACCCTTTCTTCATTGCCTGTTTTTGTTTTTTTCTTTCTCTACCTTTTTTCTTTATTGCTCGTTCCTTTTTACCCTGAACAAACACGTTTCCCTTGTTATTGAATGTGCATAAAATATGAACCACCTTCATTACCAGTGCGCTACTCACACGCTATTGTAGCATCTATAAATATTTTATTCGCGTACGTAGTATGTACACCTCCGCCTGCCTATAATGCCTGACATACCTTCGCGAGGGATTATGGAAAAAGGTAGGGTGAATTAGTCAACAAAAGGTTTCCGGCGGTATGAAAACCGTAAATCTTTTACGACTTAATTCCGTTTTATTTCTCTTTTTCTTCCTTTATTTTCAAGTAATTCATCTCATCTTACGTACGCACGCGTACATCGCGTAGGTTTATGTTTATACCTCACTCCGCGTCCTTTCTAGGGACGGTATATCAAACTACGACGAAACGACGAAAGATTATACGATAGCGTAACGCGAGCCATTTTCACGTTTCTGCAATCTCGCATTTCTGTCATATGCATACCTCTGAGAAATCCACGCTGCAACTACATTCGTCATTTTGGATTTTATTTTATTTTACTTTTATCGACGCACGACTCCAGTTATCGTGTCGCGTATTTCCATTGTTCGAATTCCACGATGAAATTTTTTACAGATCTAAACGCATTGCATAATCCGCAAATTATTCGTCATTATACGTACTGAAATTAACACCGTACCTTTCTATGGGTTCACAATGTGTCAATGTGCATAAAATTAAACCGATACTTACCCAATTTCCGTGTCGTACCGCGCCTCGAGTTCTTTTTTTTCTTTTTGAAACAGTTCACATAACGTCTGGCGAGTTTTGTTACACGCGTTCCCAGGCAGAGGAAGAATTATCTTTCGTTAAAATCTTCGTATTTGTTAACTTCTTTGTGTTTAGTTTCATTTCCCAAATAGCTGTGCGATGTAGTCACGATCTGGAACCACCTTCGTGAAACGTTCCGACCGTATAATTCTACACACGAGATTAGGATCATCACCTATGTGTGTATGTCGTTGTGTTCCCGCTCTGTTGAAGCGGCAAATATGTAATCACGCAGGTACAGTTGGCATTGTGAATAATTGTGAAACGCAACGAGTACACAGCAGATACGGCATTCTTGGTGGCCGTGAAAAGTAATACCTCTAACGTATACGGAAAATTCGTCCAAAGAGTCTTGAACACAACTGTGAGATTTCATTTTCCTTACGACTGTTGCATTATTTTGGAAGAAGATAAATACACATGAATCGCAAATAAGCTTAACAACATCCAGGTATCACAGCCACCGAGAGAATGCGGCACTGGTCACAGTTAGTTGTGCACTAATCTCCTTGATACATAGATATATTTACACCATATTTTATAATGTGAAAAAGCTTAGGTAAACGGTTATGAGAAGATGTATAAAATGTAATTTGATGAAAAGATTTTCACCTCGCAGTATCTTTATGTTCTCTGTAGAAACCGAGGCATTTGACCCGGAGCAGGTCCGGGTTTGTGCGAGGATTATGCGGGACTTTATCTTACGTACCAAGTACAGGGGACACAGGAGCAGATGCGGATTTTCATTCAGTCTCGACGGGGAAAATGTGAGTTTGTATATACATACATATAATACACGTAATAATAAGGGTAGCGAACGAGGGACAAAATGCGAGAGGCATATGGCGGAGGGAATGGAGGGGGGGGGGGGGGGGGGGGGCAATAAACGAACCTTATTCTTACCCTTGATTCCTGATTTGTCAAGAAAAACGGAGCCAGATGAAATTCAGGTGTATATTGGTGTACCGAAAGGCTGCGAACGAACAGCAAAAAATGAACAAACAAATAAAAAGAGGGAGAAAGAAAGAAGTGAGGAAAACTGGAAACGTTGGAATAAGTGAGAGAGTGTCGAGTGCAAAAAATTGACGTGCCAGAGATAAAAATACCTTTGCTTCTTCGGTTGAAGCGATCGGTTTCACCTCGGTGACCGATGTCGCTGCAGAGAATCTTCGAGATCGAGCTGAGAAATTCAAAATTTCCTGGTTCCAAGGCAAAGTTTGCCTGGTATCGAGGAGGTGGAAAAATAACCGCTCTTGCGCGAGGTGACAAAAAATAAGTAAAAAAAACACCTGAAATCGTACGAATTCTAAATTGCCACGTTCCTGGAAGGAGGAGGCCTGCTTCTTCAAGCGGGAGGAAAGCGTAAAAGCAGGAAACGTGAGTCGAGATCCAGCGAGAGTATATAAGACGGGACATACGATGCAGCGTACTGTACAAAACAGGACATGCGGCGTAGAAAACGAAATGAAAAGTATACTGTATATCCACAGAGATTATACAGTTACACGAATCAAGGAGAAAAGTGTACAAACCTGATCCGCGTGGATGCGCGCGCGCACTTTTTGCTACTCGTGCGCATCGCGCCGACGCCTGCGCTAAGATTTTCTGCGACCTCGTGCGTTTCTGAAAAACATTATACAATATCATAGTCAGCGATTTGTTGCGCGCGCGTTTTCCTCTGCTTCACATTTTTTTACCAAAATTTTTTTCACTAATTTACATTTTCCCCGATAAGTATCGTTGATTTCTCTGAATCGGTTACCAACGATATTATAAGAGCTAAATATTAAACCACGTTACGTTGGGATATTCGAACAACTACGTGGCCATTTTTACTATATACATTTGCGATATTTATAACTTTGCATAATCGAGTAGAGAAGAATGCAAATGTGATCCGCGAATTAAATACGTTGCAACGCCTGTGGATATAATAATGAATATAATTAGAATGTTTGCTCCACGTGGAAATCCGCGATAAATTTCACTGAAATATTAGATACAATTTCTCGTATAAAGTAATAATAGAAAAGGAAGTACAAGAAGAATTATTTTTTAAACTCTCTCAATTGTAGAAACTACAGTTCGCGTTCGTTAACTTTCATTTGTACATACTTTTTAAGTATTTTCTTTCGTTATTCGCCTTCTCAAATGCCCCGCATTACTCAGCGCTATCGTACAATTAGTTGGAATAATGTATTCCTTGAGCCCGCGATAGACTAAATGCAGTACAGTACGATAATAATTGATGTGCTTTACCCGGTAATAATTTGTCGAGTGAGTATCGCTACGCGTAAGTGGACGTTATTGTTAGCTCGGTATGAGTAACTCGGGCTCAGCGACGAATTCGATAACGAAGATCGTTGATTGCCGGTGCGGGTATAACTTATAAATAAATAGCGGGATCGTTATCACTGGACAAACGTATTATTGCCGGCTCGGTTTGAAAAGACCTACGTTCAAAGATACGGCAGCCATGAATTTGAGCAAGTTTTTATTTCGTCCATAACTCAAACTATTCTCCCGGTTCCTTATCTCAGTTGAAGAAATCCAAGAATTGTTTCCATAGAATTATCAAACCGCAAAGTTCTTTATTTTCTCGAATTATAACCCCGCCCTGCAATTATGGTTCATCGTCAGTGATTTATAAGGCATTCGGGACAGTAAATTTTTCGCCAAACTGAGACGCAATTTTTCTGATCATTCGAATTCTCTTACCTCTCTGATGACTTTGCATCCCCTGACATTCCCAATTTGTGAGAATAGGGCGCAGAGCAAATCCTCCGAAACGGAATAGTCGAGATTCCCAACGTATCTGTGGGCGAAAAGCAAAGGAGACAGGGCTCGTTTAGGTACAGCACGCAAATATCAAATCGTGCGGGGGCTGGCTGCCGCAATAAAAACCTGTTACACGGGTGGGCGCTTGATTCTTGCCTCGTCTATTCAGACGTCGAAATAATAATGAAAAAGAAAAAGGAACTGAGTGATTACATTCATTTGTGAGAGAAAAAATATGAAACGCGGGTAAGTAATTGCCTTGCGTCAAATTTATGTATAAAATGAATTTTGTTTCTCTGTTTATTTTGGCAACTTTTTCAATCGCGTCCTTCACTTTTTATACATAAATCTTGACGCCTTGAACGTATTCGCCCACGAAAGTAGTAAAAAATTATAAACTGCAAGTAATGCAAACATGCAGGTTCGAGGCGGATTGTCAGCGTTCAAGATTGCAGAAAGATGAAGTGCGCGCACCTTGATATCATCGATTACAGATATATGTATATATCTAGAATGTAATTATTTACACATTTGAATTTAATCAAGCGGCTAATAAAAAGCTGTGTAAGCAGAAGAAAGAAAACCTTTTACGGCAATCTTTGATAAAGTAAGCCCAAGTAAATATAATTTCATATTATGAATATAAATTTAACGAAAGATGCCTTGCTTTCAATATTGATAAATCCTTTGTCGCGATCTTCCGCCGCTTGATAGCTGCTAGCTGGGTTTTATCTGTTCAAGTGTCGTAAATGAAGCTCGACATGCTCGGCTCAAAGATAGATTAAATTTCTGGAAATTCCTATTAGAACGGGCACGTGAAGCGATAAGGAAAGAAGGAGCCTGTTTGCTTCGAATTATAGTTGAAAAAAATAATCAGAAGCATTAAGATCTCGCATGCAGCTGCTTGATAGGTCGAAGCATCGAAAGAAGTAACGGTGATCGGGAATTTATTAAAAAAAAAAAGAACTCATCGTCGATTATACTCACAGCGTTTTCAGCGTTGTTTCGCCCGCCTGCATCTCGGCCGTGTTACGTTAACCGCGATCTACTGCTTAATTCCGTTGTATGCGCGCACATTCGCGTCTCAACTAGCTGTTACATAAAGTAATTTTATTTAAATTTACCTTTGTGTGCGGCACCGCGGCCAAGAAACCGCGACAACGACGCCGGCGGCGGCGACGAACTCTTCGAAGTGCACATGTAGGTACATATAACGACAGCCGGTGCAGCGGGTCGAGAGGAAAGGAGAGGAAGAGAATAGAGAGAGAGTAATAGAGGAATACAAAGAGGAATAGAAGGAGAGAGAAACGAGGACAGGGAGGAAAAGGGCGGACGTGTTTCAACCGCTTCGAAAGCTCGAAAATTCCGCGGCGCTTGCGCGAACTGCGCGCGCGTGCTAAATTGCCAATTGCGCGGTAAAATTCTCCGCACGAGGTGCTTCAATCCGGGAACTAAAAGAGAGACGAAGATATCTGTCGATCATTGGTTATCCGCGACGTAGGTTGGTTTATTTTACCCTTTCTATACAGCAGAATTAACGACAGGAAACGGCTGATCGCAAATATTCGATATGAGGAAAAAACCAAGCACGGTATCGTCTGTCGCTGAATTTGTCATCGCGTTGGACTAACGCTAAATAGACCCGAATTATCGTTTTTCATCGTGTACGAGAGTCGGAATTGTTGCTGTAACATATGTCCAATTAAAAATTGAAACAACATTGTTAACAAGTCATGGAAAGGACAAATCTGTGGAAATCAATTCTTAGAAGAATATCAATTTATTAAAATACACAAATAATCTGTATCCGGATTTTAATAAATATTAATATAGTATTTTATTCGTATATCTAGATATTTATATTTTACAAAAAAAAAAGAGGAAGAAAAATAGTTTTTTGATTATGTTATTCAATATATACATATTTTGAAACCACTTGAGAGAAAAAAAGAAACATTAGTAGAATGAGAACATATTTGAAAGAAATAAAAAGTTTATACATGGTGAAGACGATGTGGCGAATAGCTCAGCGATAGGAAACTAAAAAATAAGAGAAATACGTACAGGCAAAAAGACAAGAAAAACCAAAAAGTACCTCGAGTTGGTCTTGGTCGCAAAAATTGAAAATTATCTCGCGTAGGTACCTTCGTTGAAAGTTGTGAATAATGTTTTGATTGCGCAAAAGGCATTTCGTTAAACTTTCGATACTGTATATATTCGGCATATAATTCTACTGTCATTTGTCATCTTCTTTCGCTCCTTGTTCTACTTCTCCTTCTTTGCCTTCTCGTTCTACGTGTTCGTGAAACAATCGGAGCGTCAAACTAGTTGAGCGAGTATTTGATCGCGGTGTTTGGCAGCAAAGGTATCGGATCACGACTTTCGAAGGAATCCGGTAGTGGGTGGAGGTCCCACAGGCCTCTCGCTTATCGGAGCTGTCGGATCCATTCCCATTACAACCGGTGTACTTTTACCGTCGAAACTAGACTCAGCGACGGCTGACGTGCCGGGATTGCTCGTGTAGGCGGGCTGATTTGCTCGCGGCATAACAACCGTCGACAGCGGTGCTCTCTCTATTGTCAATGTTTGCTGAGGCAGCTGTGCGTCGCTTTGAATTCCCATCGAGCCGTATATCTCCTTCAGCATCATCAGCATCGTGTCCTCCGATTCCCTGAATCATAAATCACATGGTTATTAACATTTTGCGAAACCGAGTTTGACGTTAAAAATTTTTAGAGATCGGTACACGGCGTGCCGTTCGAAAAGAGGAAATTTGTTGGATTTGCTTTCACTTTTTATCCATTTTATCTTCATTTTCTCATTTTCAATAACATTCACACGCGCCAGCAGCTGCTTCTATTTTCTAATTCTACACGGTCAAACGCTATGATTGCATTAAAATTTTTCTCAATCGCTAGAAAATTGCGTTTAGTTATTTAAATGAACCCCTCTCTCCATCCGAATCGTCTAATGATTACCATACGCATAAGCTTTGCGTTGTTAATCGCCGACATTGCGAGATACTATAATAAAATACATCATCCTCGCTCTCTCTGAATAATTATAATAATTTCCAAGAATCTGCGCTGGAATTTACTAACCAATAACACACGTGACTCGTGAGTGCGAATATGTATTCGTTTATGTACTCGAACGGGGCTTCTTGCAAAACATAATCCACCCTTCTACCGCCGTTCAATTTCCCGATCTTGATGTCATCGCCGGAGTCCTCGACTTGGCTGTTCACGGGCTCGCTTGACGCGTTGTTCAATTGTTCCTCGACCACCTTGTCAATTTCCTGCTCCAACGCCTGGTTGTCCGATCTGTGGAACATGGCTAGCTGATAAACCGAGTTCCAAGTACTTCTCACTGAGTCGAGGAGCTTGTGCTTCAGATCCGCCCCAACGCGAGCCATCGTTTCCTTCAATTCTGAAAATGATACGTTATTGTGTCATTAGGGAATTGCCGCTCAATTACGGGAGAATAAATTGAGCCACATATTTGTTCCAACATAAATATCCTCACCGAGATGCATCCGCTTTCTTCCTTTGTGATGGGGAATGAGCTTTGGGCGAAACTTGCTCGCGTCCGGATGAATGAGAGCCTCGATTCGATAGGCGACGGGATCGAAGGGGTGAAAGATATTAAAGAAAGCGGGGCAGGTGGGAAGAGCGAAGTCTTCACCGAGGGTGTCAATGCCACGAACAGTTACGAACATCCCGATTGGACTTCCAAGGGCGAAGAAGGCGCTGGGATGAAAATGGAGCTGAGGATAATTGATGTAGGGTTGACCGGTGCCAGCCGAGCCCATTACGTAGCTGATTTTCCGGCTGAGCATACTCTTCCGAGGCTTCGCTTTCGGCTCTTTCACCGTGTTGACTACGTCGTCATCCTTCTGAAAATTGATTCGAATTAACAGTCTCTGGCTGCCACAGATTTTGATGGAACACAGCGTGTGATTCGCGCGAACTTACGACCGCCTCGTCGCCGGGTTCCTTCTCCTCCTCAAGCTTCTCCTTGATCGTGTCTTCCTCCTCGTTCTTCGGTGGTTTCTGGTGACACAAGAGATCGAACAATATCAGACTCCCCAGGGAATGACCACCGAGATAGACTCCGCCATCGAAGGTAGGATTCCGCTTCTTGAACAGCGCATAGAGCCGATTCATCTCGTGACCGACGGTTTGCATAATCGTTTGGCAGTATATCGGGCTGGTATAAAAGAGTATGTCGGACAGAGTGTCATTCGTGAAGTACCTCAGCTTCGGTATGCTGTCGAGCGTTATTGCTTGCAGCTTCTTGTCGATCCCGGTGTCCTCGGAGTGCAGCGTTGTGTGCCAGGATATCGGCAACACCTCCATTTTGTGCACTATTCCCTGCTCACTCGCTGTACGGTAGTGGGATTGAACCAACTGCAGAGATATGCTGCGAAATTCGTCGACTGTCGAAGTAAAATAGTGAACGGTGATTATTTTTCTTGCCGATGATTAGACATGTTTTTCAAATGAATCGTGATCGTCTCTGCTGCCGGGGATTTAGCCGCGAAGAACTTACCAACTTCTTCGACGCTTCTGAACTTGAGATCGCAAACGCTTCCGATGCCGTGTACAAGGAAGAGAAGGTGGTCGACCTGCTCAGGCTCACCCTCGTCGATGTTGAACTCGTCGACTCCTCGTTTAACGACGCGCGGCCGCAGCGTCGTGCCCTGCAAATACGCACTGTCCTCTGAACCCTTAAATAGCAAGGGTCAGAAATCGAACAGAACCATGCGTGCGTTAATTACAACCATACAGATAACTGGATCCGATAGTCGTGAAATACGGATATGGACCAACGGGTCTCGTGAATTCGATACAACGTTGCGAAAAGAAAAATCACAGCCATGCGTGCGTTTGATAAAAGTTTGTCATTCAGGGAGTGCGAGGAAAAGCGAGTTTCTCTATATAGACTCGACTGTGAAAAAAAAATTCACGACGACCAACATTTCTACACGCCAAAGGCGTGGATCGTAACACTTACGCTATTGCTCCCCCAGGACGTAGTCGGCTCCGGGGATCCAGGCTGTAGATAATGGACCTGGACAGTGGGGCTGTGAAAGATGATGTGCTCCCCGTTGTTCAGTTCGATTCGCCTACCCCATGCATCCGTGTTGCAGGCCTGCTGGTACTCCTCCTCAAGTCTGGCGGCGACGCTCTCCTCGTAGGGAACGTACCGGGACTCGGTGGGTCCTTTGTAGAACCAGGAGCACCTCCGAACCTCGTTCGGGGCCCCGGACCAGTATACAGGTTTCCTAAGTCGCCTGAGGATGTCGACGTCGTACCGCCCGCCCTCGGTAGCGACGGTGGTCTCGGGAGTGATTTCAGTCGAGTTGTGAACCTGTTCCAGGTTCAGACTGTCCTGCATTGAGAACGGCAGCCAGAGCACCTTGGTCTCCACCTCCTTGCGGTGGAACCAGTGCTGGTAAACCGGCCGGTACGTCATCTGTCTCGGTGCCGAGGTGCCTGCGGCCTGTAAACGAGTATGTTACCCTGTGTCAACGAGTGCAAGTATGATCGTGAACGAGGGGTGGACGGGTACATCACGAAGTGTCAAATCCAGTAATTACATAATGCTTTCAAAATTATGCATGCTTCATTCAGGTCAGTGATTTTTTTAAAATTTTTTTTATCAAAATCAAGGAGTGAAAGTGCATTGCAAATACACATCGTTCCAAGGTAATCCACTGTTTCAAACTATACCGTCTCATTTATAATCAAACTCTCTGACACAAGATTCGGTAATAAATTTCCTCCAATAACCGTGACTCAAAGCTTAAGCACCACAGCGCCATTCGGATAAATATATTCGATTGTGAAAACACTTTGCATTCGACTCTAACACCGTTTCTCGATATTTGATTGAACTTTGATGAATTCGGATTATTCCAATAAAAAATTCCCGACTTCGTCGTTCCAATTTTGTCCTGAAGATTGTGCGACAAAATTTCATAATAATTGAATAACGGGTGGACATCTTGTGCCAACACGAGACGCTCGTTAGAATACCTAATGAATTAGGGGTAAATGATTAACATGGTCAAACACACGGCGCGGTACAACCGTTTGCTCGTGGGAAAACAATGAGAGGTTGGATATTTTCATCAAGCCAACAAAAATGAATGAGAACTTTATATATTTCAACGGGTTATGGGAATAGCTCCAGATGGGAGTACATGTTTATAACGCTGAGCAAGCAAAAGTACATATAAGGTACACATGTAGGATGTACGTGGCCGTACCTCACCGTGTACGTATTTAGTTAATGTGGGTATAGGCACGTATTCACCACCTGGGACTTGAACTTTCCTACCAGCCGGGAAATTATGCGACCGGTTATATGCAAGGATGCCAAGTACTTGAGCTCGACCTTTCGCGATCACTCCGTTTGATTGCATTTGTACGGAAAGTTTGAGGAGCGTGCAATTGTGTGTGGTTTTGGGAAATTGGAGCCTAAGCTCGAAACGAAAATGAAACAAGATGTTGAAATATTTCTCAGTTAATTTCCTTCGAAATGCATGATGAATCACTCCAGTTTTACATTCCGAAAGTACGTGTAACACTTAGTTTTCAATTGCACAATGTAAGTGAAGCCTTAAAACTCACTAGTATTTTGAACCGTATCAACAACTGATCGAGCGTCGGGTAAAATATCTGTTTAAACAGAGAAGCCATTTCCCAAGATGTGTGTGTGATTTCTGATCTTCAAAGACTAAACAGAACAAAATTGATCTTTATGGTACCGATGCAACAGTAGATGCTTGTCGAATTAATCACCATGAGAAGCGCGAACATAAATAAAAGAAGCACAGGCATTTTGTCAAGGAGAAAAAAAAAAATTAAACAACCGATTCACTGGACGTAATGAATAAATGCAGAAATAAACATTTCTCTCGAAAAATGTAATCTCTGGATCGTACAATAAATGAAACTGGCGTTGTTCCTAAATTATGCCTCTACTACGGCCTAACATTCGAAGTTTTCGACTATCGATGGAGACTAGATCGTGTTGGTAATCACTTTCACTAGATTGTCTCCATTCCGGTTCAGGAAGTATTCTGAATTTTGCTTGATTTGTAAGTGAAATAAAAAAAAAAATAAAAATAGCAGCCGACTGTTTCTAACTTTCAATCCTAAAAAATACTCAGTTGCTCACTTTCTCATCATCGATAATTAAAGCGCCACAGGCACACGAAGTCCGACAACGATACTTACCAAATTATGTAGACTCGGAGGTAGATTTGGCAGTCCACTGTCAAAGGTATTCGCGTGTCCAGAACTCCCAAGGGGATTAACTGACATCTGAATGGGATCAAGAGTGGCGGATCCAGTGGGTTCAGGAACGGCGACTCCCATAGGCGGAGACGGAGGGGTGAAATAAGACGCCGGGTTTTCGTGGCTGTTTCCGCTTCCGAGAGGATCGTCAGGCAAAGCTGCGTTCGAGGCCGGAGGGTAGAAGTAGCTCTGCGGATTGTAAACAGGGGCGAAACTTTCCAGCACCGAAAGAGACTGCGTCTGTAGCTGAGGCTGAGGATCCGCCGGAGTGGAGAACTGCGAAGGGTTGTAAAAGCTCGGAACCGCGCTGGGTTGTGGCAGCGTCGATGTCGTAGACGGGGGCACCGGAGTCCTGCCAAGTGGCTGGATCTCCGCCTGGAACTTGGTCGGGTCGTAAAAATTGGGATTCGACGCGGGCCGATCGAGGGTCGGTGCGAAGTATGCCGCGGTGGATGAGACAAGGGTGGAATCGAGCTTTTCGCCTCCAAAATCGAGGGACTCCCGTTCGGTGACCTTCGGCGAAAGCTCCTTCCTGGTGGCCAGAAGATGTTCAAGTTTCTCAGAGACCCGCGCCGCCGAGATCGGGGCAAACGGTGACGAGGACGAAGACGGAAGATTATTTTCCGGGGTGAAACCGACTTCCGGCGCCGACGGGACCGGAAGCGACGCCGAGGGTGAGGGCTCGCGAAGGTCTACGTCACGCAGCGCATCATCCTCGCTGTCTCGCCGAGTTTCGTCAACCCCTGGGCCCCAGTCGCGGCCCGGAGTCGGAGGCGCGAAGGTCGATAAGGGCGTCGGATTCGCCGGGGTGTTTTGCGGCGTTGCTGGCTCGGAGATCGGCGGCTTTATGCTCTGTGAAAGAGTTCTCTGCTCACTCGGGAACGCGTTTTGGGACTCAGGCCTCTGCGCTAGAGGCGGAACTTGACTTGGCGCAAGCTGAGGCTGATACACCGTCGGCGGGGCTGCAGGCGAAAACGCCGGCTGCGGGACCAACGGGGTGGGTGGAGATAGACCGCTGATCCGAGGACTGGAAGTCGTCAGATCCGGAGGAGGCGCATACTTGAGTCGCCGCTGGTTGCCGAGTCTGTAAGACGACGACGGAGCTCCTGGGTGAGGAAACAGTTCAAATTAACAATGGTCCAAAGATTTAAGTACAGTGTAAGGGGGTCAAAAACTACAAGTTCAAGACCCACCTGTCGGGGGCAGAGCAGCGGGGGGAGGCTGAGATGCCGGAGGTGTAAACAGCGGAGCTGCAGCTGCTGGAGCAGCAGAATTATTCGGTTGATACCAGCTTGCAGTGGTTGCTCCAAGTTCGTAAGGATTTTCTTGCCGCCCAGGCGATGGCCCAACGTTGCTGGATTGGTACGGGGGAGTGGAATAGCTACTTGGCGGATAGTTAGAGGGATACGAATTGTAATCGGGAACAGCGGAGATGCGGGCAGTGGAATCTTCTCTGTTATCGCCGGTGATAGAAGCCAAGGAAAGGTTTGGCAGCGACGAAAGAAGCGACGATAGATAGCCCTGCTTCTGGGGTTGAATGGCGGATTCACTGGCTGTTGAATCTCCAGGCTCGTTAAGAGGCGATAGATTAATTTCCGCGGTGGCAGGCGCGCTCTGTTGATTCTGATACTGCTGTTGGTGGTCAAGGCGAGCAGCTGATCCGACGTTGAATTCAGCAGGGTAGGATGACGGCGGAGGTGGAGGCTGCTGCCCTACGAAGCTAGCTATTTCACCTTCTGTAAAAAAAAAAAAAAAAATTAAATGGGATATAAAGTGGGCCATGATAGCGCTCGTTTGTTTTTCTGTGTGGCAATGTTGTCCCGGGTTTTCGGAATCAACTCCCAACTCTACGAATATGTCTCCCGACCACGCGATTCATCATCGAGAATAAATATTGAACAGGATGCACATAAGCGAGGCCACAACTATGCCGGGAAACACCTGAATTCTGGGTTATGAGAGATAATAGACAGATCCTGATAAAAGGGAAACCTTCAGGCCTTACAGCTTCGAGTGTTTCATGTTTCCTATGACGCGCATCCTGTTCTGTCCACTCTCTCTCTCTCTCTCACTCTCACTCTCTTTCTTTTTTCGTTTACCAAACCCGTTGTCGTTCGATCTACAAAAGTATTGCGCAAGAATGTGCGCTCGGTCGTCCAAATTTACACAGGCATTGCACGCGGGTGTACGCGGGGTATTTGAAAACGTTTGATAAAAACCAACCGACCACGAGCCCCTTGCCTAACCCATCCTATAAAGGACCGGCAGAGCACGCGATCCGTTTAGTCTAAGAATCCGCAGAGGAAACACGATGTCCAAGGATACCAAAAGTGGACCAAGTTTTTCGCCGACCCAATTTCAGGCCGCGTTGTGTGCGTGGTGTTGGATATCTGCTATCTGCATATCCATAGGCGATGCATCGAGCACTCAAGAACCGCGAATGGTGATCGTGCGGGAATCGGCAGAGTTATTCAGGAACTCGTACGATCCTCGAATTCTTGACGGATCTCTTAAAAACGAATCCACAATTTTACTCAAAAAGGGAAATGACTCGAACCTTTCGGCAACGAAAAAGATCAGCTTGATAAGGTCCGTGCATGATTTGCAAGGATGAGGATCAGTTGTCGTTAACGTTTGTCTCAATTTTGAAGGTACTACATGAGCCCAAAAATCCCCAATGAACCGATCGCCGTGGTGATCGACACCGCGGACAGATTCTACGAGAACGTGAAACGCCTGTGGAGGATCGTAATGGCCGGCAATAAAGTCCAAGAAAATTTACTGCTCTTCGCTTACAACGACACGGGTGAGTGAGATGGTATCAGTCAGGTGGTTATGGAAGTTTTGCTATTTTGGTAGGCTAATAACGAACACGAGGAAAACCTTATTATCCGAATTGACTTTGAACACCTCAGATGCTGTTAAAAGAGAAAGTATCTCTACGGGCACTCACGGGTCTTCCGTTACGTTAAAAAAATGCGGATGTACCGCATGTGAGAACGTTTATAGTCTTGCATGACCCTCCATAACAGGGTCACCACATCCATCATTTCTACCAGTTTCGAAATGAAAGTGAATTTACAAGGGTGGGGCAGTATTGACCCCTCGAAACGGAAGTTGACCAACTCGTATGTGACAAACATGCGGCTCTGCATTATTCGTAGAATGATCAACCATTCAGTCACGCTCCAGGATAAAAATACTCTTGACGACTTTAGACTCGGCACGTTCCAAACAAACAGGAAAGCGTTAAAGAAAGCAACAAGTCGAACGAGCAAAAGCAGGATGCCAATATTCATTTCCCAAAACCTCCATGCGTGCATCTGCACAATACCTCACTCTTAAACCCTCCGCGTAGATCGATATGGCAATGAAACGCCGTTTCTTTACATTACTCGTCTGAATTGTGTGGATCGAACGTTGCTGCACATTTAGCCACGTGCAGCTATGGCACTAACTGACCTCGTTCTCCGTCGAGATAAATAAAAGAAAGAATTGAAATAAAAAAATAAAATAAAAACATCCAAGTCAATGTTAGATACACAAGTTGAAAATAGATCATACGTAATACGTGTATACTCGGTGAAGCTTTGCGTAATCGATTGCGATGCTTCTCGTTCCGCTGAATAGCAAGCTGCTATCACTGTAAATGCGGTGCAGCCTAAATATTTTCCGCTGCGTGCGCACTGTTTTAATGATAAAAATACTCGTGAAATTGATAAAGATATACTGGTCCTGTTTATCCAGTTCTTCCATAAACTATCACTTATCGTTACTTGAAAAAGACATGTTCACCGTATTCCGATATCAGATCGAGAGTTTCGGCTAAAAGGCGACACGACCAGATCTAGGAATGTCATAATGATCATAATAGATTCGAGAAAGTTGCCTCGTCTCCCAAATAACCTCTGACATTCTAACTTTTTCCAATCCTGCAGACTGCAAACTAGTGAGAACACTGTATGATCGCAATGGGGATGCTGCTGAAGCCTTGACCAGGATTCCGCTGAGCGCACCGGGGTCCGAAGGTGCGGAAAGGATGCTAGAGTGCGTGAATTTCGCCTTGAAGATGGTTCAGCCAGACAGCTCGATTCTCCTTTTTACTGGAAGAAAGCTCGGCAACGCGACGTTTCTAGAGAGTACGGTAACTGGAATGATGAGCAAACGATGCGAGGTGCGTAAAGCGGTTTTGAAATTTTTGAATTTTTAAATTACACCGCCCATATATACAACACTTAATCGGCTTTCTACCTTCCGCAGTTCAACGGTATCTGGTGCGCCGACAAGCCAGGAAGAATCGAAGAAATCAACGACTATGAGGCAATTGCACACAGAACAAATGGCCACTTTCTTCAATTCACGAAATTCGACCTTGACCAACTGGTAACAGGGCTTGGAACCGAACCTTACCCTAAGGTAAGCAGTTGACTGACAGTGAAATGTACTTGACGGTGTTCCGATAACAGCTTACAGCCTTCGGGGCCTCGTTCTGCCTTTATCAAGTCCGTAAAAGTGACGAAAGAGAAAAACGGTAGGTTCCTTGTGAGCTGTTATCAGAATTTAACCAGCGTCAAACTACGACGGGCAAAAAAATTCAATTAGAGCAAAAAACGAGTACAGTAATCTTATACATAGTTGCGACTTTTATCATTTGTTAAACAGAATAGACCTCAGGGTTCCACAGAGTCGAACGATCTTGACCTCGACATTAACGGGGCTATTTTACCACCGGAGATAACCACGGGTACGTATTCCGATATTTTTCAATGATTTTCTTGTTGTGGACATACCCTCGATCGAATGTTCACGGTAGTATTCGAGTGCGAATTTGCACTGTCACATGCATAAAAAAAAACGGCTATTGCAAGCGACATTAAGGAGAGAATTGCTTGCCGATAAAACAAAAAACACGCAAGAATAATGATAATCAACCCACACCCGCACGATATACACACTTCGGAAAAGTTTATTGCGAATACCCGGCGTCATTGATATAGATATACAGTAAAACCGCGATGGCTTCCTTCCGGCAAAAAAAAAAAAAAAAAACGCTACAGTTGCTATTCTACTACCACTTATAGATACTGCTAAAGCAACGCCAGGCTGACACTTACCGCGTGTTGCAAAAAGGTCAGTGAAGGTTCGGGATATTTTCACAGTTCACGATTATTTCTTGCTATGTACTTTTATTTGCAAACTGGGATATACTTAGTGTCGGGGTGACTTTAAGCCGAGCACGTGCGATCCCGCCAACTCGTGGGCTAGACAGCAAAGGTGGCGGCGGACATGTTTGCGAACAGACGAGGGGAAAATCGATACCTCCTAAAGCTGAACTTCGCGGCCAGAAGGCTTACTTCCCTTGTCCTTCTCGCGGCGCACGCGCTTCGCTCACCCTGCGTGCAGGGTCAACACGCGTATCCTACGCGCTCACCGCAAAAGGTGTACAAAGTTAAAAACTTAAGGAAGCGACTGGTTGCGATTTTGTTAAGCACATCGATTTCATTTGTCAAAGTTAGCGGTTATAAACTTTGTAAAACAAAGTTATTGACTGTGACCAAAAGTCAAAAGTATCTCAAAGCTGCAGCTGTGGTTGTGGTACCAGAGCGGAACTGGACAACGAAAACCTAAGTTGTGTTTAATCGCGAAACAATGACTTACCGATTTAGCCAGTAAAACAATGGCCTCGATTAATATGCAGTCACACCGATCGGCGCACAGCATTCAGAATCGCGTGACCGTGCACCACGAACACTGCTCGAAGTTTTCGTTCACCCGCGAGCATACGTAGAGGGAAAAATGTTATCCTCTCTGCCTTTCCGATCGGTCTACATTATTCCTGATTTTCTTGTACCTATTTATCCGCGGATCGAAAATGCAGCGAAATCACGAGGACTGCAGGGAAACGTGGCGCTACTTGGCCGTGGAAAGATCGACCGATAACTGATGCTCCAAGAGAACTGAAACTACAACCGCCCCTCGCCCTCTTCTTGGCTCGTGACTCTTGGCAGTAAGCCCGTGAATATAACAACTATTGTGTAACTATAATTCGCACTTTGCCCGCGACCGACATCGCTGACTTGAACACGCGGCCGCGGCCGACGCTTCGCGAGCATCCGGCTTCGGCGTTTGACATTGACTTTTATTACATCTGTGGATGTCGCAAAAAACGACACACGTTATACGTATATACTCTCATGCATGTCGTAATAATAAGTAAATAATCTCGCAAATGATGCGTAGCGCGCATTTTGTCCGCTGTTTATGCTCGTATCACGAATCACAGATCAATAAAACGTTGAATTGTTGTCGATTAATTATACCGAATATATTTCAAAAATACGTTTCTCGTTTTTTCATACATCCTTAAGAAGATAGCCTTTTAACATGCTCGCAACGTACAAGGTGAGAAACTTTTTTCGGATACGATTTATCTTTAGGTTTTTCTCGGCGACTTTCCCCATACATATTCTTTACCAGCACCGTTTTCACTTTATTTGCAGTAATGCGTAAGGCAACATGCGTCATCGACAGTAAGAATAACCGTGTGTAAATTTGAGCGATACCATGACATTAGCAAGTTAACCACGGTGATAATGATTAGCTTTCTATAACAGAGGTTCAACGAAAAGCATAAAAAAATATTCTAGTCTTATCACGGCCGACAGCTAGAAATATTTGTTGAAATTATACACAAAACTATATTCTGACGCTGTGTAGGCAAGCCGCAAACGTCATTTGATCATCGGTCAAAGATCGTGTGCAATAAGCCATAAATCCACGTCACACTGAGGCCGATTTTTCAATCGGTTCATCCTCCTTTTATCAAGCAAACCAAGAAAATATTTCAAATGCATACACATTAAGGTTCAATGAAAGCTCGTAATAAAATAAATAATCCGTAAACATATCGCATTGCACGAATTAAGATCCGATCGCTATCCTTCCTCAACTAAACATCAATCTGTAACGTAGGATCCACGGCCACAAGCCCGTGGACATCTGTCCTTCGAGCAGCAACGATAATTAACGAAAAGGAAGCTGGTGACGAAAGCGCGGATCTGCTCTACGACCCGAGAATTAATGGTACAAAGACTCGAGTTTATTCGGCAAGGATGGCGACGGCTGAGGACAAGGCTGAGCCAAGGGAGGCTCTGGAGCTCGAGGACATGAGAGTGGCCTCGTTGACGGCAATCGAACAGGCTACTCGCCTGGAAACGACTGCCGTCGAAATTACTGCTGAAACGAGTTTGGTAGGACGACCAGGCAGCGTGTCCAGGCTGATATTTCGCGTCACCAACAACTACCCCCTTACCATCAGGCACTACTTCCAGGCGAAAAGCACCTCCCTGAACGTCGTCTACCTCCAGCCGAGAAAGTGAGTGACGATTTTCAGATTCCATAATCGCGTATTTGCATCCAAGTGACCTTCATTCGAATTAGAAAAGTTGTCACAAATGACGCACTGACTGAGGTCAACTGCATAACTCCAGATCACAGATCCTAAATCAATTGAACATATTTCACAGTATTGTACGGAATAGCGGCGTAATTTTTACGACCTCTGACCTACCGTGATAACGGGCTGTTTGTTACCACAAATCAATAACACTGCAATTTTTAGAGAAAATAATGAAGCTGTTTTCCTGTCGTGGTAAACACCGATCAATATGCAACGCATCAAATGAACTCAATCGTTTTTTTATTTTACAGTTCCTGGATCGAGTCGGGACAGTCTATGAGCGTCGTAGCTGACGTTCTCGTTCCGTCGTCGTCGACGGATTCGACAACTGGAACCGTGAGCCTGGTGGTCCAGGGGATCGATACCGTCGAGAAATCGACTTACCTCTACGTCCGCCAAACAGGCTCTACGGTGAATTGAATTTTCCCATTTTGCTGTTAATTTTGTGTCTCCTGTACTATACGTATCATCATAGTAACTATCATTTCTCGTATTTTCAACGACAGATTTCGGATACCAACAAACCCACGATAACGCACTCCTTCAACAACAACTGCGCCGGAAAGCTAGAAAGCGGTACCTGCGCCAACAGTCTTTGGAGCGTCGACGTCACCATCCAGGATAGCGACTCAGGTCTGTACATAATGACGTACTATAACTATCAACTGGATCATAGAATAAATTAATCATACTATTACGACTAATCATAAGATTCGGTCGCACTGAGGATCAAGCTAGAAATCAAGTGAAATCAAGTGAATCAATTACGATTATGTCTAGTGTTGACTGTGCAAATTTGAGATCACTGAACTGTGCACAAATTACACGTTACATATACCTGTCGCGTGCAGGAAACTCCTCTTTATCTCTGTGACTGAATAAAATATACATCTACAAAAAAATAATTCGGTTTCAACAATCTCTCCGTAAAAGGTCTGCAGCGGATAACGTCGTCACCAAAAGGAATTCGGGCGACAACGAGCTTCGTCAGTGGGACAAAGTCGTCAACCAGGTTTCAATACGCTGCAACCTGCTGTCAGACAAGCGTGGTCGTCACGGCTTATGATCTCTTGGGCAATTCGAATTCTCGGACGATCGACGTCACCGGTAAGTGACGCGATCAGAATTTTCCCGCCTTCGTTTTCTCGACTCTGATCATTGAATCCTGAACTAATGTGACTTGATTTCGATTCCAGCATGGGACAACCTGTCCGAAAGCCAGATCGCCGCTATTGTACTTGGTGCGTTTTTACTACTGCTTATCATCGTCGCCATCGTGCTAGTCATTATCTGCTGCATCCGAAGACGCAAGAAGAGTCAGGATCTACCATATACACAGCGATACGGATCGAGACCACCTGCGCGTGCCGAAAGAACTAGTTTCTAGGAACCTTCTATTACGATTAGATAGATATCATCCAATGTCGGTGTGCCAGCATCTTTAACGCTGGATATTTGCCCTATGTTTAGTACGAGAGAAGTGTAAAGAGGAGCCAATAAAAGGCAAAATGAACGATCTGTAAGCGCGTTCAAATATTGGGTGTGGATCTAGCATAAGTATACTCTGACGTATTAGTTTGCGGTATTGTACACTTAATTTATTCTGTCCAAAATAATAAAATGTCATGACAGAGAGAGGTGCCGGTTGATATTGATACAACTTTTGACACTCACCTTGTACTAGTACGTTGAAAATAAATAAAAAGAAGAAATTATGTATAAATATAAACTTGTCTAGCAAAAATTCATTTTCAAATTTCTGCATCAAGTAAGTGCCCAGGTAGATAATTGCGGAGATCGCCTTTACCTGAAGTCGGTAAGCTGGCACGGCTACTTATCGGCGGCGCAATATCGGTGCAGTTCGCAATAGGCAGACAAAAGATAGCAGTGCTACACACACCATTCATTCACGCCCCTGCTGGTGATTTCGTAAAGTAGCTAGACCGCAATCCATCTTCAATTCATCGACTCAAACAACGTGTGGCATATTGTTGGGTTGCAATACGTCTGTTGAAATACAACACCTAACGCAAGGAGTAACATCATCGATGTGATACGATGTGTGAGAAACCTCTTAGTATGGCAAACTCAGCCGGCAACAAAAAATGACACAGCCCTGAGAGACGGAAAAAGAGCCACTCCCACGCTGAACGATATTTTTAATAACCTCCTTGGTGGTTACTCACCATCTTGAAGCACCGACGAGGTCGCAGGCGTTACAGGCATTAACACAGCATTCCCCGAAAAGTCCTCGAAGGGAAAACCCACTGCCGCGGCGGAGAGCAGCGGGTTTTTCACTTTACGCGACGTGTCACTCATTCCGTTCCATCACTCGCTCCGCCATTGAAAAAAACACGGTGACCATTAGCACTAACGTCGCGTGTTGAACACTTAAACCCAGTGCTTGCTGATGCTTGAACCTTAGTTGAGCCTCGGCGATCTGCTGTGCGATGGAGCTGCGTTAGCCAGTTTCGGGGGATTTGAGCCGGGCTAGGAACTTGAAAGTTTGTAGAGAGACGAGCGCTGTAAACAGGAAGTAGGGATGGGCAATTCTTTCAAAAGAATCGATTCTTGGATCGATCTTGAATCGGCTTATCGAGAATCGATTTACTGAAAAATCGACTGCAATGAATCGATCTAGTGAAAATCGATTTTAAAAATAGTAATAATTGAAGAAAAGAAATGTTTGAAAGGTTTTTTGTAAATAATTATAATTTGCCCCACATTTTTTTAATTCATAATGATGTAAACAAAATTATCTGAAACATTGTGTTATTATTACTCTTTTACAAATATAAAACAAATTTTGAGGATTCTTTACAATGTTATGTATAAAAAAACGTGAAAAATAGTAATTTCACGCTGACGTTTAATCTTTCGTCTGCCATTCTTTAAGCGTCAACGAATTTAAAAATAGTAATTGCTGCAGGTGATCTGGAGGAAGTCGGTTTCTGTCCTCCGTTAAAATATTGGCAGCTCGTGAAAATAACCTCTCAGAAAGTACCGACGTTGCAATCACAATCAGGTATTTTCTTGCGATTTCACTGAGTGTCAGATAAACCATTTTGTATTGACTCGACCAATCGAAAAGTAGATAGAAAAGACAACGCGCAGCCTCAGAATCGCGAATTCGCCTATAGGCGCCAATAGTCGATTCTTAGCATGAAGGATCGATTCATGGAGAATCGAGACAATGAAGAATCGATGGAGAAGATCGATTTCTTAGAACTTATGAATCTATCTCGGCAAGATCGAATAGAGATCTCCTATCCCTAACAGAAAGACTAGATCACGCGCGCGCACAGCTCATTCCAACAGTGAAAAGAAATAGGCTAGCCCTACTGAATTAGTCCAGAATTTCCACGATTTTGAAAATTTCAGGAACCGATTCTTAGTTGCACTTAAGCTACGTAATTTTACGTGAAGAATCGATTAGGCGCAGTCCCAATACGCTGCGAGCAACGAATGAAAAGTTACAGCCAAAAAACGAGAACCTGTGTTTTCGACATTTTTCAGCAGGTGCTTTTTCCTTCGTAACTTTTCTCCTGTTGATCGCGGACTCGTTTTGCTGCGTTTTCTGAGGTCCTGGGGGTCCAATTAGTCGGAAAAGTGTCGATTAATTCGAATCTGAGACCGAAAGTTTTTGCCCAAAAAAAAAGTAAGGCTAACCCCTTTGCATTTTTGGCGGAAATTTTCGCGATTTTGAAAAGTGCTGGGATGAATTCTTTCTGGCAGTATTCCGACGTAATTTTGCCAGAGAAAACGATTAAGCGCAGTCCCAATACGCTGCGAGCAACGAATGAAAAGTTACAGCCAAAAACGAGAACCTGTCTTTTCGACATTTTTCAGCAGGTGCTTTTTCCTTCGTAACTTTTCTCCTGTTGATCGCAGACTCGTTTTGCTGCGTTTTCTGAGGTCCTGGGGGTCCAATTAGTCGGAAAAGTGTCGATTAATTCGAATCTGAGACCAAAAGTTTTTTGCCCAAAAAAAAAGTAAGGCTAACTTAAGACTAAATGCCCTTTGCATTTTTGGCGAAAATTTTCGCGATTTTGGAAAGTGCTGAAATAAATTCTTTCTGGCAGTATTCCGACGTAATTTTGCCGGAAAAGACGATTAAGCGCAGTCCCAATACGCTGCGAGCAACGAATGAAAAGTTACAGCCAAAAAACGAGAACCTGTGTTTTCGACATTTTTCAGCAGGTGCTTTTTCCTTCGTAACTTTTCTCCTGTTGATCGCAGACTCGTTTCGCTGCGTTTTCTGAGGTCCTGGGGGTCTAATTAGTCGAAAAACGGTCGTTTAATTCGAATCTGAGACCTAAAGTTTTTTGGCCAAAAAAAAAGTAAGGCTAACCCCTTTGCATTTTTGGCGGAAATTTTCGCGATTTTGAAAAGTGCTGGAATAAATTCTTTCTGGCAGTATTCCGACGTAATTTTGCCGGAGAAAACGATTAGGCGCAGTCCCAATACGCTGCGAGCGACGAATGAAAAGTTACAGCCAAAAAACGAGAACCCGTGTTTTCGACATTTTTCAGCAGGTGCTTTTTCCTTCGTAACTTTTCTCCTGTTGATCCCAGGTTCGTTTTGCTGCGTTTTCTGAGGTCCTGGGGGTCCAATTAGTCGAAAAGGGGTCGTTTAATTCGAATCTGAGACCAAAAGTTTTTTGCCCAAAAAAAAAGTAAGGCTAACCCCTTTGCATTTTTGGCGAAAATTTTCGCGATTTTGAAAAGTGCTGGAATAAATTCTTTCTGGCAGTATTTCGACGTAATTTTGCCGGAGAAAACGAATAGGCGCAGTCCCAATACGCTGCGAGCGACGAATGAAAAGTTACAGCCAAAAAACGAGAACCCGTGTTTTCGACATTTTTCAGCAGGTGCTTTTTCCTTCGTAACTTTTCTCCTGTTGATCGCAGACTCGTTTTGCTGCGTTTTCTGAGGTCCTGGGGGTCCGATTAGTCGGAAAAGTGTCGATTAATTCGAATCTGAGACCAAAAGATTTTTGCCCAAAAAAAAAGTAAGGCTAACCCCTTTGCATTTTTGGCAAAAATTATCGCGATTTTGGAAAGTGCTGGAATAAATTCTTTCTGGCAGTATTCCGACGTAATTTTGCCGGAGAAGACGATTAAGCGCAGTCCCAATACGCTGCGAGCAACGAATGAAAAGTTACAGCCAAAAAACGAGAACCTGTGTTTTCGACATTTTTCAGCAGGTGCTTTTTCCTTCGTAACTTCTCTCCTGTGGATCCCACACTCGTTTCGCTGCGTTTTCTGAGGTCCTTGGGGTCCAATTAGTCGGAAAAGGGTCGTTTAATTCGAATCTGAGACCAAAAGTTTTTTGGCCTAAAAAAAAGTAAGGCTAACCCCTTTGCATTTTTGGCGGAAATTTTCGCGATTTTGAAAAGTGCTGGGATAAATTCTTTCTGGCAGTATTCCGACGTAATTTTGCCAGAGAAAACGATTAAGCGCAGTCCCAATACGCTGCGAGCAACGAATGAAAAGTTACAGCCAAAAAACGAGAACCTGTCTTTTCGACATTTTTCAGCAGGTGCTTTTTCCTTCGTAACTTTTCTCCTGTTGATCGCAGACTCGTTTTGCTGCGTTTTCTAAGGTCCTGGGGGTCCAATTAGTCGAAAAAGTGTCGATTAATTCGAATCTGAGACCAAAAGTTTTTTGCCCAAAAAAAAAGTAAGGCTAACCCCTTTGCCTTTTTGGCGAAAATTTTCGCGATTTTGGAAAGTGCTGGAATAAATTCTTTCTGGCAGTATTCCGACGTAATTTTGCCGGAGAAAACGATTAAGCGCAGTCCCAATACGCTGCGAGCAACGAATGAAAAGTTACAGCCAAAAAACGAGAACCTGTCTTTTCGACATTTTTCAGCAGGTGCTTTTTCCTTCGTAACTTTTCTCCTGTTGATCGCAGACTCGTTTTGCTGCGTTTTCTAAGGTCCTGGGGGTCCAATTAGTCGAAAAAGTGTCGATTAATTCGAATCTGAGACCAAAAGTTTTTCGCCCAAAAAAAAAGTAAGGCTAACCCCTTTGCCTTTTTGGCGAAAATTTTCGCGATTTTGGAAAGTGCTGGAATAAATTCTTTCTGGCAGTATTCCGACGTAATTTTGCCGGAGAAGACGATTAAGCGCAGTCCCAATACGCTGCGAGCGACGAATGAAAAGTTACAGCCAAAAAACGAGAACCTGTGTTTTCGACATTTTTCAGCAGGTGCTTTTTCCTACGTAACTTTTCTCCTGTTGATCGCAGACTCGTTTCGCTGCGTTTTCTGAGGTCCTGGGGGTCCAATTAGTCGAAAAACGGTCGTTTGATTCGAATCTGAGACCAAAAGTTTTTTGGCCAAAAAAAAAGTAAGGCTAACCCCTTTGCATTTTTGGCGGAAATTTTCGCGATTTTGAAAAGTGCTGGGATGAATTCTTCCTGGCAGTATTCCGACGTAATTTTGCCAGAGAAAACGATTAAGCGCAGTCCCAATACGCTGCGAGCAACGAATGAAAAGTTACAGCCAAAAAACGAGAACCTGTGTTTTCGACAATTTTCAGCAGGTGCTTTTTCCTTCGTAACTTTTCTCCTTTTGATCCCAAGTTCGTTTTGCTGCGTTTTCAGAGGTCCTGGGGGTCCAATTAGTTGAAAAGGGGTCGTTTAATTCGAATCTGAGACCAAAAGTTTTTTGGCCAAAAAAAAAGTAAGGCTAACCCCTTTGCATTTTTGGCGAAAATTTTCGCGATTTTGGAAAGTGCTGGAATAAATTCTTTCTGGCAGTATTCCGACGTAATTTTGCCTGAGAAGACGATTAAGCGCAGTCCCAATACGCTGCGAGCAACGAATGAAAAGTTACAGCCAAAAAACGAGAACCTGTCTTTTCGACATTTTTCAGCAGGTGCTTTTTCCTTCGTAACTTTTCTCCTGTTGATCGCAGACTCGTTTCGCTGCGTTTTCTGAGGTCCTGGGGGTCCAATTAGTCGAAAAACGGTCGTTTAATTCGAATCTGAGACCTAAAGTTTTTTGGCCAAAAAAAAAGTAAGGCTAACCCCTTTGCATTTTTGGCGGAAATTTTCGCGATTTTGAAAAGTGCTGGAATAAATTCTTTCTGGCAGTATTCCGACGTAATTTTGCCGGAGAAAACGATTAGGCGCAGTCCCAATACGCTGCGAGCGACGAATGAAAAGTTACAGCCAAAAAACGAGAACCCGTGTTTTCGACATTTTTCAGCAGGTGCTTTTTCCTTCGTAACTTTTCTCCTGTTGATCCCAGGTTCGTTTTGCTGCGTTTTCTGAGGTCCTGGGGGTCCAATTAGTCGAAAAGGGGTCGTTTAATTCGAATCTGAGACCAAAAGTTTTTTGCCCAAAAAAAAAGTAAGGCTAACCCCTTTGCATTTTTGGCGAAAATTTTCGCGATTTTGAAAAGTGCTGGAATAAATTCTTTCTGGCAGTATTTCGACGTAATTTTGCCGGAGAAAACGATTAGGCGCAGTCCCAATACGCTGCGAGCGACGAATAAAAAGTTACAGCCAAAAAACGAGAACCCGTGTTTTCGACATTTTTCAGCAGGTGCTTTTTCCTTCGTAACTTTTCTCCTGTTGATCGCAGACTCGTTTTGCTGCGTTTTCTGAGGTCCTGGGGGTCCGATTAGTCGGAAAAGTGTCGATTAATTCGAATCTGAGACCAAAAGATTTTTGCCCAAAAAAAAAGTAAGGCTAACCCCTTTGCATTTTTGGCAAAAATTATCGCGATTTTGGAAAGTGCTGGAAAAAATTCTTTCTGGCAGTATTCCGACGTAATTTTGCCGGAGAAGACGATTAAGCGCAGTCCCAATACGCTGCGAGCAACGAATGAAAAGTTACAGCCAAAAAACGAGAACCTGTGTTTTCGACATTTTTCAGCAGGTGCTTTTTCCTTCGTAACTTCTCTCCTGTGGATCCCACACTCGTTTCGCTGCGTTTTCTGAGGTCCTTGGGGTCCAATTAGTCGGAAAAGGGTCGTTTAATTCGAATCTGAGACCAAAAGTTTTTTGGCCTAAAAAAAAGTAAGGCTAACCCCTTTGCCTTTTTGGCGAAAATTTTCGCGATTTTGGAAAGTGCTGGAATAAATTCTTTCTGGCAGTATTCCGACGTAATTTTGCCGGAGAAAACGATTAAGCGCAGTCCCAATACGCTGCGAGCAACGAATGAAAAGTTACAGCCAAAAAACGAGAACCTGTCTTTTCGACATTTTTCAGCAGGTGCTTTTTCCTTCGTAACTTTTCTCCTGTTGATCGCAGACTCGTTTTGCTGCGTTTTCTAAGGTCCTGGGGGTCCAATTAGTCGAAAAAGTGTCGATTAATTCGAATCTGAGACCAAAAGTTTTTCGCCCAAAAAAAAAGTAAGGCTAACCCCTTTGCCTTTTTGGCGAAAATTTTCGCGATTTTGGAAAGTGCTGGAATAAATTCTTTCTGGCAGTATTCCGACGTAATTTTGCCGGAGAAGACGATTAAGCGCAGTCCCAATACGCTGCGAGCGACGAATGAAAAGTTACAGCCAAAAAACGAGAACCTGTGTTTTCGACATTTTTCAGCAGGTGCTTTTTCCTACGTAACTTTTCTCCTGTTGATCGCAGACTCGTTTCGCTGCGTTTTCTGAGGTCCTGGGGGTCCAATTAGTCGAAAAACGGTCGTTTGATTCGAATCTGAGACCAAAAGTTTTTTGGCCAAAAAAAAAGTAAGGCTAACCCCTTTGCATTTTTGGCGGAAATTTTCGCGATTTTGAAAAGTGCTGGGATGAATTCTTCCTGGCAGTATTCCGACGTAATTTTGCCAGAGAAAACGATTAAGCGCAGTCCCAATACGCTGCGAGCAACGAATGAAAAGTTACAGCCAAAAAACGAGAACCTGTGTTTTCGACAATTTTCAGCAGGTGCTTTTTCCTTCGTAACTTTTCTCCTTTTGATCCCAAGTTCGTTTTGCTGCGTTTTCAGAGGTCCTGGGGGTCCAATTAGTTGAAAAGGGGTCGTTTAATTCGAATCTGAGACCAAAAGTTTTTTGGCCAAAAAAAAAGTAAGGCTAACCCCTTTGCATTTTTGGCGAAAATTTTCGCGATTTTGGAAAGTGCTGGAATAAATTCTTTCTGGCAGTATTCCGACGTAATTTTGCCTGAGAAGACGATTAAGCGCAGTCCCAATACGCTGCGAGCAACGAATGAAATGTTACAGCCAAAAAACGAGAACCTGTCTTTTCGACATTTTTCAGCAGGTGCTTTTTCCTTCGTAACTTTTCTCCTGTTGATCGCAGACTCGTTTCGCTGCGTTTTCTGAGGTCCTGGGGGTCCAATTAGTCGAAAAACGGTCGTTTAATTCGAATCTGAGACCAAAAGTTTTTTGCCCAAAAAAAAAGTAAGGCTAACCCCTTTGCATTTTTGGCAAAAATTATCGCGATTTTGGAAAGTGCTGGAATAAATTCTTTCTGGCAGTATTCCGACGTAATTTTGCCGGAGAAGACGATTAAGCGCAGTCCCAATACGCTGCGAGCAACGAATGAAAAGTTACAGCCAAAAAACGAGAACCTGTGTTTTCGACATTTTTCAGCAGGTGCTTTTTCCTTCGTAACTTCTCTCCTGTGGATCCCACACTCGTTTCGCTGCGTTTTCTGAGGTCCTTGGGGTCCAATTAGTCGGAAAAGGGTCGTTTAATTCGAATCTGAGACCAAAAGTTTTTTGGCCTAAAAAAAAGTAAGGCTAACCCCTTTGCATTTTTGGCGGAAATTTTCGCGATTTTGAAAAGTGCTGGGATAAATTCTTTCTGGCAGTATTCCGACGTAATTTTGCCAGAGAAAACGATTAAGCGCAGTCCCAATACGCTGCGAGCAACGAATGAAAAGTTACAGCCAAAAAACGAGAACCTGTCTTTTCGACATTTTTCAGCAGGTGCTTTTTCCTTCGTTACTTTTCTCCTGTTGATCGCAGACTCGTTTTGCTGCGTTTTCTAAGGTCCTGGGGGTCCAATTAGTCGAAAAAGTGTCGATTAATTCGAATCTGAGACCAAAAGTTTTTTGCCCAAAAAAAAAGTAAGGCTAACCCCTTTGCCTTTTTGGCGAAAATTTTCGCGATTTTGGAAAGTGCTGGAATAAATTCTTTCTGGCAGTATTCCGACGTAATTTTGCCGGAGAAGACGATTAAGCGCAGTCCCAATACGCTGCGAGCAACGAATGAAAAGTTACAGCCAAAAAACGAGAACCTGTCTTTTCGACATTTTTCAGCAGGTGCTTTTTCCTTCGTAACTTTTCTCCTGTTGATCGCAGACTCGTTTTGCTGCGTTTTCTAAGGTCCTGGGGGTCCAATTAGTCGAAAAAGTGTCGATTAATTCGAATCTGAGACCAAAAGTTTTTCGCCCAAAAAAAAAGTAAGGCTAACCCCTTTGCCTTTTTGGCGAAAATTTTCGCGATTTTGGAAAGTGCTGGAATAAATTCTTTCTGGCAGTATTCCGACGTAATTTTGCCGGAGAAGACGATTAAGCGCAGTCCCAATACGCTGCGAGCGACGAATGAAAAGTTACAGCCAAAAAACGAGAACCTGTGTTTTCGACATTTTTCAGCAGGTGCTTTTTCCTACGTAACTTTTCTCCTGTTGATCGCAGACTCGTTTCGCTGCGTTTTCTGAGGTCCTGGGGGTCCAATTAGTCGAAAAACGGTCGTTTGATTCGAATCTGAGACCAAAAGTTTTTTGGCCAAAAAAAAAGTAAGGCTAACCCCTTTGCATTTTTGGCGGAAATTTTCGCGATTTTGAAAAGTGCTGGGATGAATTCTTTCTGGCAGTATTCCGACGTAATTTTGCCAGAGAAAACGATTAAGCGCAGTCCCAATACGCTGCGAGCAACGAATGAAAAGTTACAGCCAAAAACGAGAACCTGTCTTTTCGACATTTTTCAGCAGGTGCTTTTTCCTTCGTAACTTTTCTCCTGTTGATCGCAGACTCGTTTTGCTGCGTTTTCTGAGGTCCTGGGGGTCCAATTAGTCGGAAAAGTGTCGATTAATTCGAATCTGAGACCAAAAGTTTTTTGCCCAAAAAAAAAGTAAGGCTAACTTAAGACTAAATGCCCTTTGCATTTTTGGCGAAAATTTTCGCGATTTTGGAAAGTGCTGAAATAAATTCTTTCTGGCAGTATTCCGACGTAATTTTGCCGGAAAAGACGATTAAGCGCAGTCCCAATACGCTGCGAGCAACGAATGAAAAGTTACAGCCAAAAAACGAGAACCTGTGTTTTCGACATTTTTCAGCAGGTGCTTTTTCCTTCGTAACTTTTCTCCTGTTGATCGCAGACTCGTTTCGCTGCGTTTTCTGAGGTCCTGGGGGTCTAATTAGTCGAAAAACGGTCGTTTAATTCGAATCTGAGACCTAAAGTTTTTTGGCCAAAAAAAAAGTAAGGCTAACCCCTTTGCATTTTTGGCGGAAATTTTCGCGATTTTGAAAAGTGCTGGAATAAATTCTTTCTGGCAGTATTCCGACGTAATTTTGCCGGAGAAAACGATTAGGCGCAGTCCCAATACGCTGCGAGCGACGAATGAAAAGTTACAGCCAAAAAACGAGAACCCGTGTTTTCGACATTTTTCAGCAGGTGCTTTTTCCTTCGTAACTTTTCTCCTGTTGATCCCAGGTTCGTTTTGCTGCGTTTTCTGAGGTCCTGGGGGTCCAATTAGTCGAAAAGGGGTCGTTTAATTCGAATCTGAGACCAAAAGTTTTTTGCCCAAAAAAAAAGTAAGGCTAACCCCTTTGCATTTTTGGCGAAAATTTTCGCGATTTTGAAAAGTGCTGGAATAAATTCTTTCTGGCAGTATTTCGACGTAATTTTGCCGGAGAAAACGAATAGGCGCAGTCCCAATACGCTGCGAGCGACGAATGAAAAGTTACAGCCAAAAAACGAGAACCCGTGTTTTCGACATTTTTCAGCAGGTGCTTTTTCCTTCGTAACTTTTCTCCTGTTGATCGCAGACTCGTTTTGCTGCGTTTTCTGAGGTCCTGGGGGTCCGATTAGTCGGAAAAGTGTCGATTAATTCGAATCTGAGACCAAAAGATTTTTGCCCAAAAAAAAAGTAAGGCTAACCCCTTTGCATTTTTGGCAAAAATTATCGCGATTTTGGAAAGTGCTGGAATAAATTCTTTCTGGCAGTATTCCGACGTAATTTTGCCGGAGAAGACGATTAAGCGCAGTCCCAATACGCTGCGAGCAACGAATGAAAAGTTACAGCCAAAAAACGAGAACCTGTGTTTTCGACATTTTTCAGCAGGTGCTTTTTCCTTCGTAACTTCTCTCCTGTGGATCCCACACTCGTTTCGCTGCGTTTTCTGAGGTCCTTGGGGTCCAATTAGTCGGAAAAGGGTCGTTTAATTCGAATCTGAGACCAAAAGTTTTTTGGCCTAAAAAAAAGTAAGGCTAACCCCTTTGCATTTTTGGCGGAAATTTTCGCGATTTTGAAAAGTGCTGGGATAAATTCTTTCTGGCAGTATTCCGACGTAATTTTGCCAGAGAAAACGATTAAGCGCAGTCCCAATACGCTGCGAGCAACGAATGAAAAGTTACAGCCAAAAAACGAGAACCTGTCTTTTCGACATTTTTCAGCAGGTGCTTTTTCCTTCGTAACTTTTCTCCTGTTGATCGCAGACTCGTTTTGCTGCGTTTTCTAAGGTCCTGGGGGTCCAATTAGTCGAAAAAGTGTCGATTAATTCGAATCTGAGACCAAAAGTTTTTTGCCCAAAAAAAAAGTAAGGCTAACCCCTTTGCCTTTTTGGCGAAAATTTTCGCGATTTTGGAAAGTGCTGGAATAAATTCTTTCTGGCAGTATTCCGACGTAATTTTGCCGGAGAAAACGATTAAGCGCAGTCCCAATACGCTGCGAGCAACGAATGAAAAGTTACAGCCAAAAAACGAGAACCTGTCTTTTCGACATTTTTCAGCAGGTGCTTTTTCCTTCGTAACTTTTCTCCTGTTGATCGCAGACTCGTTTTGCTGCGTTTTCTAAGGTCCTGGGGGTCCAATTAGTCGAAAAAGTGTCGATTAATTCGAATCTGAGACCAAAAGTTTTTCGCCCAAAAAAAAAGTAAGGCTAACCCCTTTGCCTTTTTGGCGAAAATTTTCGCGATTTTGGAAAGTGCTGGAATAAATTCTTTCTGGCAGTATTCCGACGTAATTTTGCCGGAGAAGACGATTAAGCGCAGTCCCAATACGCTGCGAGCGACGAATGAAAAGTTACAGCCAAAAAACGAGAACCTGTGTTTTCGACATTTTTCAGCAGGTGCTTTTTCCTACGTAACTTTTCTCCTGTTGATCGCAGACTCGTTTCGCTGCGTTTTCTGAGGTCCTGGGGGTCCAATTAGTCGAAAAACGGTCGTTTGATTCGAATCTGAGACCAAAAGTTTTTTGGCCAAAAAAAAAGTAAGGCTAACCCCTTTGCATTTTTGGCGGAAATTTTCGCGATTTTGAAAAGTGCTGGGATGAATTCTTCCTGGCAGTATTCCGACGTAATTTTGCCAGAGAAAACGATTAAGCGCAGTCCCAATACGCTGCGAGCAACGAATGAAAAGTTACAGCCAAAAAACGAGAACCTGTGTTTTCGACAATTTTCAGCAGGTGCTTTTTCCTTCGTAACTTTTCTCCTTTTGATCCCAAGTTCGTTTTGCTGCGTTTTCAGAGGTCCTGGGGGTCCAATTAGTTGAAAAGGGGTCGTTTAATTCGAATCTGAGACCAAAAGTTTTTTGGCCAAAAAAAAAGTAAGGCTAACCCCTTTGCATTTTTGGCGAAAATTTTCGCGATTTTGGAAAGTGCTGGAATAAATTCTTTCTGGCAGTATTCCGACGTAATTTTGCCTGAGAAGACGATTAAGCGCAGTCCCAATACGCTGCGAGCAACGAATGAAAAGTTACAGCCAAAAAACGAGAACCTGTCTTTTCGACATTTTTCAGCAGGTGCTTTTTCCTTCGTAACTTTTCTCCTGTTGATCGCAGACTCGTTTCGCTGCGTTTTCTGAGGTCCTGGGGGTCCAATTAGTCGAAAAACGGTCGTTTAATTCGAATCTGAGACCTAAAGTTTTTTGGCCAAAAAAAAAGTAAGGCTAACCCCTTTGCATTTTTGGCGGAAATTTTCGCGATTTTGAAAAGTGCTGGAATAAATTCTTTCTGGCAGTATTCCGACGTAATTTTGCCGGAGAAAACGATTAGGCGCAGTCCCAATACGCTGCGAGCGACGAATGAAAAGTTACAGCCAAAAAACGAGAACCCGTGTTTTCGACATTTTTCAGCAGGTGCTTTTTCCTTCGTAACTTTTCTCCTGTTGATCCCAGGTTCGTTTTGCTGCGTTTTCTGAGGTCCTGGGGGTCCAATTAGTCGAAAAGGGGTCGTTTAATTCGAATCTGAGACCAAAAGTTTTTTGCCCAAAAAAAAAGTAAGGCTAACCCCTTTGCATTTTTGGCGAAAATTTTCGCGATTTTGAAAAGTGCTGGAATAAATTCTTTCTGGCAGTATTTCGACGTAATTTTGCCGGAGAAAACGATTAGGCGCAGTCCCAATACGCTGCGAGCGACGAATAAAAAGTTACAGCCAAAAAACGAGAACCCGTGTTTTCGACATTTTTCAGCAGGTGCTTTTTCCTTCGTAACTTTTCTCCTGTTGATCGCAGACTCGTTTTGCTGCGTTTTCTGAGGTCCTGGGGGTCCGATTAGTCGGAAAAGTGTCGATTAATTCGAATCTGAGACCAAAAGATTTTTGCCCAAAAAAAAAGTAAGGCTAACCCCTTTGCATTTTTGGCAAAAATTATCGCGATTTTGGAAAGTGCTGGAAAAAATTCTTTCTGGCAGTATTCCGACGTAATTTTGCCGGAGAAGACGATTAAGCGCAGTCCCAATACGCTGCGAGCAACGAATGAAAAGTTACAGCCAAAAAACGAGAACCTGTGTTTTCGACATTTTTCAGCAGGTGCTTTTTCCTTCGTAACTTCTCTCCTGTGGATCCCACACTCGTTTCGCTGCGTTTTCTGAGGTCCTTGGGGTCCAATTAGTCGGAAAAGGGTCGTTTAATTCGAATCTGAGACCAAAAGTTTTTTGGCCTAAAAAAAAGTAAGGCTAACCCCTTTGCCTTTTTGGCGAAAATTTTCGCGATTTTGGAAAGTGCTGGAATAAATTCTTTCTGGCAGTATTCCGACGTAATTTTGCCGGAGAAAACGATTAAGCGCAGTCCCAATACGCTGCGAGCAACGAATGAAAAGTTACAGCCAAAAAACGAGAACCTGTCTTTTCGACATTTTTCAGCAGGTGCTTTTTCCTTCGTAACTTTTCTCCTGTTGATCGCAGACTCGTTTTGCTGCGTTTTCTAAGGTCCTGGGGGTCCAATTAGTCGAAAAAGTGTCGATTAATTCGAATCTGAGACCAAAAGTTTTTCGCCCAAAAAAAAAGTAAGGCTAACCCCTTTGCCTTTTTGGCGAAAATTTTCGCGATTTTGGAAAGTGCTGGAATAAATTCTTTCTGGCAGTATTCCGACGTAATTTTGCCGGAGAAGACGATTAAGCGCAGTCCCAATACGCTGCGAGCGACGAATGAAAAGTTACAGCCAAAAAACGAGAACCTGTGTTTTCGACATTTTTCAGCAGGTGCTTTTTCCTACGTAACTTTTCTCCTGTTGATCGCAGACTCGTTTCGCTGCGTTTTCTGAGGTCCTGGGGGTCCAATTAGTCGAAAAACGGTCGTTTGATTCGAATCTGAGACCAAAAGTTTTTTGGCCAAAAAAAAAGTAAGGCTAACCCCTTTGCATTTTTGGCGGAAATTTTCGCGATTTTGAAAAGTGCTGGGATGAATTCTTCCTGGCAGTATTCCGACGTAATTTTGCCAGAGAAAACGATTAAGCGCAGTCCCAATACGCTGCGAGCAACGAATGAAAAGTTACAGCCAAAAAACGAGAACCTGTGTTTTCGACAATTTTCAGCAGGTGCTTTTTCCTTCGTAACTTTTCTCCTTTTGATCCCAAGTTCGTTTTGCTGCGTTTTCAGAGGTCCTGGGGGTCCAATTAGTTGAAAAGGGGTCGTTTAATTCGAATCTGAGACCAAAAGTTTTTTGGCCAAAAAAAAAGTAAGGCTAACCCCTTTGCATTTTTGGCGAAAATTTTCGCGATTTTGGAAAGTGCTGGAATAAATTCTTTCTGGCAGTATTCCGACGTAATTTTGCCTGAGAAGACGATTAAGCGCAGTCCCAATACGCTGCGAGCAACGAATGAAATGTTACAGCCAAAAAACGAGAACCTGTCTTTTCGACATTTTTCAGCAGGTGCTTTTTCCTTCGTAACTTTTCTCCTGTTGATCGCAGACTCGTTTCGCTGCGTTTTCTGAGGTCCTGGGGGTCCAATTAGTCGAAAAACGGTCGTTTAATTCGAATCTGAGACCAAAAGTTTTTTGCCCAAAAAAAAAGTAAGGCTAACCCCTTTGCATTTTTGGCAAAAATTATCGCGATTTTGGAAAGTGCTGGAATAAATTCTTTCTGGCAGTATTCCGACGTAATTTTGCCGGAGAAGACGATTAAGCGCAGTCCCAATACGCTGCGAGCAACGAATGAAAAGTTACAGCCAAAAAACGAGAACCTGTGTTTTCGACATTTTTCAGCAGGTGCTTTTTCCTTCGTAACTTCTCTCCTGTGGATCCCACACTCGTTTCGCTGCGTTTTCTGAGGTCCTTGGGGTCCAATTAGTCGGAAAAGGGTCGTTTAATTCGAATCTGAGACCAAAAGTTTTTTGGCCTAAAAAAAAGTAAGGCTAACCCCTTTGCATTTTTGGCGGAAATTTTCGCGATTTTGAAAAGTGCTGGGATAAATTCTTTCTGGCAGTATTCCGACGTAATTTTGCCAGAGAAAACGATTAAGCGCAGTCCCAATACGCTGCGAGCAACGAATGAAAAGTTACAGCCAAAAAACGAGAACCTGTCTTTTCGACATTTTTCAGCAGGTGCTTTTTCCTTCGTTACTTTTCTCCTGTTGATCGCAGACTCGTTTTGCTGCGTTTTCTAAGGTCCTGGGGGTCCAATTAGTCGAAAAAGTGTCGATTAATTCGAATCTGAGACCAAAAGTTTTTTGCCCAAAAAAAAAGTAAGGCTAACCCCTTTGCCTTTTTGGCGAAAATTTTCGCGATTTTGGAAAGTGCTGGAATAAATTCTTTCTGGCAGTATTCCGACGTAATTTTGCCGGAGAAGACGATTAAGCGCAGTCCCAATACGCTGCGAGCAACGAATGAAAAGTTACAGCCAAAAAACGAGAACCTGTCTTTTCGACATTTTTCAGCAGGTGCTTTTTCCTTCGTAACTTTTCTCCTGTTGATCGCAGACTCGTTTTGCTGCGTTTTCTAAGGTCCTGGGGGTCCAATTAGTCGAAAAAGTGTCGATTAATTCGAATCTGAGACCAAAAGTTTTTCGCCCAAAAAAAAAGTAAGGCTAACCCCTTTGCCTTTTTGGCGAAAATTTTCGCGATTTTGGAAAGTGCTGGAATAAATTCTTTCTGGCAGTATTCCGACGTAATTTTGCCGGAGAAGACGATTAAGCGCAGTCCCAATACGCTGCGAGCGACGAATGAAAAGTTACAGCCAAAAAACGAGAACCTGTGTTTTCGACATTTTTCAGCAGGTGCTTTTTCCTACGTAACTTTTCTCCTGTTGATCGCAGACTCGTTTCGCTGCGTTTTCTGAGGTCCTGGGGGTCCAATTAGTCGAAAAACGGTCGTTTGATTCGAATCTGAGACCAAAAGTTTTTTGGCCAAAAAAAAAGTAAGGCTAACCCCTTTGCATTTTTGGCGGAAATTTTCGCGATTTTGAAAAGTGCTGGGATGAATTCTTCCTGGCAGTATTCCGACGTAATTTTGCCAGAGAAAACGATTAAGCGCAGTCCCAATACGCTGCGAGCAACGAATGAAAAGTTACAGCCAAAAAACGAGAACCTGTGTTTTCGACAATTTTCAGCAGGTGCTTTTTCCTTCGTAACTTTTCTCCTTTTGATCCCAGGTTCGTTTTGCTGCGTTTTCAGAGGTCCTGGGGGTCCAATTAGTTGAAAAGGGGTCGTTTAATTCGAATCTGAGACCAAAAGTTTTTTGGCCAAAAAAAAAGTAAGGCTAACCCCTTTGCATTTTTGGCGAAAATTTTCGCGATTTTGGAAAGTGCTGGAATAAATTCTTTCTGGCAGTATTCCGACGTAATTTTGCCTGAGAAGACGATTAAGCGCAGTCCCAATACGCTGCGAGCAACGAATGAAAAGTTACAGCCAAAAAACGAGAACCTGTCTTTTCGACATTTTTCAGCAGGTGCTTTTTCCTTCGTAACTTTTCTCCTGTTGATCGCAGACTCGTTTCGCTGCGTTTTCTGAGGTCCTGGGGGTCCAATTAGTCGAAAAACGGTCGTTTAATTCGAATCTGAGACCAAAAGTTTTTTGCCCAAAAAAAAAGTAAGGCTAACCCCTTTGCATTTTTGGCGAAAATTTTCGCGATTTTGAAAAGTGCTGGAATAAATTCTTTCTGGCAGTATTTCGACGTAATTTTGCCGGAGAAAACGATTAAGCGCAGTCCCAATACGCTGCGAGCGACGAATGAAAAGTTACAGCCAAAAAACGAGAACCCGTGTTTTCGACATTTTTCAGCAGGTGCTTTTTCCTTCGTAACTTCTCTCCTGTGGATCCCACACAAGTTTCGCTGCGTTTTCTGAGGTCCTGGGGGTCCAATTAGTCGAAAAAGGGTCGTTTAATTCGAATCTGAGACCAAAAGTTTTTTGCCCAAAAAAAAAGTAAGGCTAACCCCTTTGCATTTTTGGCGAAAATTTTCGCGATTTTGAAAAGTGCTGGGATGAATTCTTCCTGGCAGTATTCCGACGTAATTCTGCCAGAGAAAACGATTAGGCGCAGTCCCAATACGCTGCGAGCAACGAATGAAAAGTTACAGCCAAAAAACGAGAACCTGTCTTTTCGACATTTTTCAGCAAGTGCTTTTTCCTTTGTAACTTTTCTCCTGTTGATCGCAGACTCGTTTCGCTGCGTTTTCTGAGGTCCTGGGGGTCCAATTAGTCGAAAAACGGTCGTTTAATTCGAATCTGAGACCAAAAGTTTTTTGGCCAAAAAAAAAGTAAGGCTAACCCCTTTGCATTTTTGGCGGAAATTTTCGCGATTTTGAAAAGTGCTGGGATGAATTCTTCCTGGCAGTATTCCGACGTAATTTTGCCAGAGAAAACGATTAGGCGCAGTCCCAATACGCTGCGAGCGACGAATGAAAAGTTACAGCCAAAAAACGAGAACCCGTGTTTTCGACATTTTTCAGCAGGTGCTTTTTCCTTCGTAACTTTTCTCCTGTTGATCGCAGACTCGTTTTGCTGCGTTTTCTGAGGTCCTGGGGGTCCGATTAGTCGGAAAAGTGTCGATTAATTCGAATCTGAGACCAAAAGTTTTTTGCCCAAAAAAAAAGTAAGGCTAACCCCTTTGCATTTTTGGCAAAAATTATCGCGATTTTGGAAAGTGCTGGAATAAATTCTTTCTGGCAGTATTCCGACGTAATTTTGCCGGAGAAGACGATTAAGCGCAGTCCCAATACGCTGCGAGCAGCGAATGAAAAGTTACAGCCAAAAAACGAGAACCTGTGTTTTCGACATTTTTCAGCAGGTGCTTTTTCCTTCGTAACTTCTCTCCTGTGGATCCCACACTCGTTTCGCTGCGTTTTCTGAGGTCCTTGGGGTCCAATTAGTCGGAAAAGGGTCGTTTAATTCGAATCTGAGACCAAAAGTTTTTTGGCCAAAAAAAAAGTAAGGCTAACCCCTTTGCATTTTTGGCGAAAATTTTCGCGATTTTGAAAAGTGCTGGAATAAATTCTTTCTGGCACTATTCCGACGTAATTTTGGCAGAGAAAACGATTAAGCGCAGTCCCAATACGCTGCGAGCAACGAATGAAAAGTTACAGCCAAAAAACGAGAACCTGTGTTTTCGACATTTTTCAGCAGGTGCTTTTTCCTACGTAACTTTTCTCCTGTTGATCGCAGACTCGTTTCGCTGCGTTTTCTGAGGTCCTGGGGGTCCAATTAGTCGAAAAACGGTCGTTTGATTCGAATCTGAGACCAAAAGTTTTTTGGCCAAAAAAAAAGTAAGGCTAACCCCTTTGCATTTTTGGCGGAAATTTTCGCGATTTTGAAAAGTGCTGGGATGAATTCTTCCTGGCAGTATTCCGACGTAATTTTGCCAGAGAAAACGATTAAGCGCAGTCCCAATACGCTGCGAGCAACGAATGAAAAGTTACAGCCAAAAAACGAGAACCTGTGTTTTCGACAATTTTCAGCAGGTGCTTTTTCCTTCGTAACTTTTCTCCTTTTGATCCCAGGTTCGTTTTGCTGCGTTTTCAGAGGTCCTGGGGGTCCAATTAGTCGAAAAGGGGTCGTTTAATTCGAATCTGAGACCAAAAGTTTTCTGCCCAAAAAAAAAGTAAGGCTGACCCCTTTGCATTTTTGGCGAAAATTTTCGCGATTTTGAAAAGTGCTGGAATAAATTCTTTCTGGCAGTATTTCGACGTAATTTTGCCGGAGAAAACGATTAAGCGCAGTCCCAATACGCTGCGAGCGACGAATGAAAAGTTACAGCCAAAAAACGAGAACCTGTGTTTTCGACAATTTTCAGCAGGTGCTTTTTCCTTCGTAACTTTTCTCCTTTTGATCCCAGGTTCGTTTTGCTGCGTTTTCAGAGGTCCTGGGGGTCCAATTAGTCGAAAAGGGGTCGTTTAATTCGAATCTGAGACCAAAAGTTTTCTGCCCAAAAAAAAAGTAAGGCTAACCCCTTTGCATTTTTGGCGAAAATTTTCGCGATTTTGAAAAGTGCTGGAATAAATTCTTTCTGGCAGTATTTCGACGTAATTTTGCCGGAGAAAACGATTAAGCGCAGTCCCAATACGCTGCGAGCGACGAATGAAAAGTTACAGCCAAAAAACGAGAACCCGTGTTTTCGACATTTTTCAGCAGGTGCTTTTTCCTTCGTAACTTCTCTCCCGTGGATCCCACACAAGTTTCGCTGCGTTTTCTGAGGTCCTGGGGGTCCAATTAGTCGAAAAAGGGTCGTTTAATTCGAATCTGAGACCAAAAGTTTTTTGCCCAAAAAAAAAGTAAGGCTAACCCCTTTGCATTTTTGGCGAAAATTTTCGCGATTTTGAAAAGTGCTGGGACGAATTCTTCCTGGCAGTATTCCGACGTAATTTTGCCAGAGAAAACGATTAGGCGCAGTCCCAATACGCTGCGAGCAACGAATGAAAAGTTACAGCCAAAAAACGAGAACCTGTCTTTTCGACATTTTTCAGCAGGTGCTTTTTCCTTCGTAACTTTTCTCCTGTTGATCGCAGACTCGTTTTGCGGCGTTTTCTAAGGTCCTGGGGGTCCAATTAGTCGGAAAAGTGTCGATTAATTCGAATCTGAGACCGAAAGTTTTTTGCCCAAAAAAAAAGTAAGGCTAACCCCTTTGCATTTTTGGCGGAAATTTTCGCGATTTTAAAAAGTGCTGGGATGAATTCTTCCTGGCAGTATTCCGACGTAATTTTGCCAGAGAAAACGATTAAGCGCAGTCCCAATACGCTGCGAGCAACGAATGAAAAGTTACAGCCAAAAAACGAGAACCTGTGTTTTCGACAATTTTCAGCAGGTGCTTTTTCCTTCGTAACTTTTCTCCTTTTGATCCCAGGTTCGTTTTGCTGCGTTTTCTGAGGTCCTGGGGGTCCAATTAGTCGAAAAGGGGTCGTTTAATTCGAATCTGAGACCAAAAGTTTTTTGGCCAAAAAAAAGTAAGGCTAACCCCTTTGCATTTTTGGCGAAAATTTTCGCGATTTTGGAAAGTGCTGGAATAAATTCTTTCTGGCAGTATTCCGACGTAATTTTGCCGGAGAAGACGATTAAGCGCAGTCCCAATACGCTGCGAGCAACGAATGAAAAGTTACAGCCAAAAAACGAGAACCTGTGTTTTCGACAATTTTCAGCAGGTGCTTTTTCCTTCGTAACTTTTCTCCTTTTGATCCCAGGTTCGTTTTGCTGCGTTTTCTGAGGTCCTGGGGGTCCAATTAGTCGAAAAGGGGTCGTTTAATTCGAATCTGAGACCAAAAGTTTTTTGCCCAAAAAAAAAGTAAGGCTAACCCCTTTGCATTTTTGGCGGAAATTTTCGCGATTTTGAAAAGTTCTGGGATGAATTCTTTCTGGCAGTATACCGACGTAAATTTGCCAGAGAAAACCATTAAGCGCAGTCCCAATACGCTGCGAGCAACGAATGAAAAGTTACAGCCAAAAAACGAGAACCTGTCTTTTCGACATTTTTCAGCAGGTGCTTTTTCCTTCGTAACTTTTTTCCTGTTGATCGCAGACTCGTTTTGCTGCGTTTTCTAAGGTCCTGGGGGTCCAATTAGTCGGAAAAGTGTCGATTAATTCGAATCTGAGACCGAAAGTTTTTTGCCCAAAAAAAAAGTAAGGCTAACCCCTTTGCATTTTTGGCGAAAATTTTCGCGATTTTGGAAAGTGCTGGAATAAATTCTTTCTGGCAGTATTCCGACGTAATTTTGCCGGAGAAGACGATTAAGCGCAGTCCCAATACGCTGCGAGCAACGAATGAAAAGTTACAGCCAAAAAACGAGAACCTGTGTTTTCGACATTTTTCAGCAGGTGCTTTTTCCTTCGTAACTTCTCTCCTGTGGATCCCACACTCGTTTCGCTGCGTTTTCTGAGGTCCTGGGGGTCCAATTAGTCGGAAAAGTGTCGATTAATTCGAATCTGAGACCAAAAGTTTTTTGCCCAAAAAAAAAGTAAGGCTAACCCCTTTGCATTTTTGGCGAAAATTTTCGCGATTTTGAAAAGTGCTGGAATAAATTCTTTCTGGCAGTATTCCGACGTAATTTTGCCGGAGAAAACGATTAAGCGCAGTCCCAATACGCTGCGAGCAACGAATGAAAAGTTACAGCCGAAAAACGAGAACCTGCGTTTTCGACATTTTTCAGCAGGTGCTTTTTCCTCCGTAACTTCTTTCCTGTTGATCCCACGCTCGTTCCGATGCGTTTTCTGAGTTTCCGGGGGTCCAATTAGTTGGAAAAGGGTCATACAAATCGAATCTGAGGACGAAGATTCTCCAGTCGAAAAGTGAAAAAAAGTAAGGCTAACAATCATACCGTACACAATATTTCAACGACAATACAGTTACGTACATCGTCACTGTTATATTCTGATTTATAATTTTATAGCTTTATTAAAACATCTTGTTCATATGTTACATCTTAAAATAGAACGTACAATTCATAAATAGCATCAAGAATAAGTGGTTGAGTCATCCTTTCTGGCCTAGGCTTTACAACCGAAGCCATACTTGGCAAGATACATAATGAATGCCTTAGGTGTATATACGAATCAAATAGCATCCAGCTAATTGCAAATATCATATTCCACATAATAATCTGCCCAATATTCCCCAGTGGCGTGCACTAGTTTTCACATGTTATATATTTATTGACATTCAGCTACTGCCTCGGCATTAATATAGTGGCCATTTCGACATTACATAGATATTCGTGTATGCATAGCCACAAAATGTTGGATCGGCATTTTGCAAGGTAATAATAATAATGATCTAAATAATAATACGGAGAATAATCAATTAAAAATAAAATAATTTAAATATTATAACAATAATAATAAAATCCATGATATTTATATTCTGTGTACATATATGTATATATAACTCCGGCTTCCGAATCAGAATTCAAGTTTCATTCCCCCGCGCAATATTAATCATGCAGTTCGTGTAACAGGAAAGTCATTCGAGGACACGAAGATCAGTATATATAACGCCAAAATTATTTGTATCTTCACTCAACAACATTAAATGTATATTGCGGAGGGAATTATCGTATATTAAAGCTATTTCTACGGTGTCTAACGCGGAATCGAGTGTCAAATCTGTATAGTGGACTTGATATACTTCAATGCACGCAGGTTAGAGAAGTATACCGCCAAAATATACAGCTACATAAATGTGACCGAACAATAGTCGCAATTAATCCAGCCCTGATGAAACGCGGAAGAGATGTATTAATTCGGAGTTATGGCGGTGTTCAATAACCGGGAAACATGGAAGAGACAGGGAATCTGATTAAAAACATGTAATCTGAAATCAGAAAATTTATCAAATGAATATTCGTGACAACCCTGATTGTCTAAACTCTGCTGCGTTTACTGTCGAACGATTTACTATTACTCCCGCTGCTTGATTTTAAGTACCTGTACATACTCATAAACCTACTTACAAATCATACATACATGCGTATAATAATAAGTTTCACGAATGTTCGGAATAATAAAAATCAATTGCAATAATTGCATACATAACAAAAGCCTTTTGGTATTAAACATTTCAAATTTCATTGCTTTACGTTAGATTATAATTCATAAATTACGCGTCGTACAAACAGTTAGCTTAAATGCATCTGTAGCCCGAAACCGGAACCGTGTAGGTACAGCAACAATTGTAACCGAGTCATTGTATAAAAAAAAACACTTCGGTATTATATATAAACGGATAAATGTCCGTATGTAATTGAATTAAAGTTCTGTAAGTGTGTCTACAGAGGCGTGAAATCCTGATGTGATGTCGGATCGGTCCCTGCTTGAACCAGCGCCGTCTCTTCTGGAGCATATCTCGTCCCTGAGGATCGCTAGGACTCTTCTGACTTCGCGATTATGAGGCGGGGCGATATGGAGAGCCTCGTTAACATCACAAAGAGCATCCTCAAAGTGCCTTGCGTCTACTCTGGCCTTTGCACGAGCGTAAAACGCTTCGTACGAGTCCGGCTTCGTCTTCAATACTTCGGTCGCGAGCTCGATGGCCTCTTGGCTCTCCTGCGGGACCACGAAAATAAATAGAAAATAATATAAATAAGCCCATAGTAGATAACTTTTATCACTGATCGTCAAAACTCACATTCATTTTACGCTTGCACCTGCTCAGGTTGAGCAGAAAATTTAGGCGAAGCTGAGTGAAGGTGGGAAGATGAAGTAGGAGGTGATCCTGGTCCCTGTCATGATCCTGTTCCTGGCTCGGAGGAGTTGGGAATTTTCTCAGGGCATAGCCGTAGCGGTGGGAAGCCTCTTTCAGCCGGCCCTTACGGTAGAGGACGTTACCATCCTCGAGTAATTTGTTTAGGAGGATGAGAAGAATGTCTGGCTTTCCAGCCGCCATCGCCCACGTTGCCGGACCCAATTTAGCACCTCGACGAAGAAAACACTGAACGACTGGGATATTCCTACAGCCGATCGCTCGATCCAACGGCCGCATTCCGTGAAGGTCAACGTGCTCCACAGCAGCTCCCCGATCCAACAGTAGCTGCACCAGCTTTGGATTTCCCTGAAGGGACATAAAGGTACGTGTTGATTGTTGATAGTAAAATTTTTTGAGCTTTTTTAAAATAATGCCGATACGAAGACATTCCGCTTCGTAATTCGTCGTCTCTACAAGAGTGCAACATTCACTTGCCTGGAAGGCAGCAAGGTCCAACGGTGTTCTACCCGTTTTGTCGGTGGTATTTACGTTCGCACCATGGTCTAGGAGAGACTGCACAGCAGAAACGCGTCCTCGGACGCAGGCCCAACCCAGGCCCGTCAGTCCTTCCATGTCGGTAGCTTCCAGGACTGCACCTTTGTCCAGAAAGAGTTCGGCGAGATTGCAATGACCTTCAGCAGCCGCTAACATCAGTGCTGTGCGGCCGGCAAGATCGCGTTGGTCTAGCAACGGCACAGCCTGATCCAGTACGTGATCAGTACTGCTGGACAAGGACCCTGAAAAAGAGGACGGTTCATTTCCAAGCCCCGAATTTTCGGTAGCGAACACGGGACCAGGATAAGTGAGAATTACAAACTCAATACCTTGAAGAAGCCTTTCAGCCGCCCCCCAGTGGCCTTCTCGAGCAGCAAGCATCAGCGGTGAAAGTCCTTTTGCACTGACAGCCGATGGGTCAGCACCACGGGCTAAGAGGGCAGAAACTGCAGTAGTTGAACCGTGGGCTGCAGCGATGGTTAAGGCGGTTTCCCCGGTGAGAGAATCGGGTCGATCGACCTTGACCTCGGCCATGTCGAGGAGGTACTCAACGATAGGTTCGTGGCCTTGAGCTGCTGCTGCTACGACCGCTTGTTGTGCGGCCTCTTCCCTGCCGACCTCAGAATCAGCCGTCTCTTGGGCACCCTTCACGACCCAGTCACAAGCCAGCAGGTAACCTACTACCGAAAGCCGCGCGTGTCTCGCTGCGTGCACCAGAGGACATTGTCCTGCCATGTCCGCATGACCCAGGGAAGCTCCGGCAGCAGCTAGTCTGCGGAATAGAGATCAAAATGTGGTTGAAATTACGGTGCTAGAGTTGACGGATTTGGTAGGGTTGACGGAATTAGATGAAAGTTACTCTACCTTCTGACGACATCACAGTGGCCGCGGGCAGCAGCGAGAGAAAGTGCGGTGCAGCCCTGGCTGTTTGTCAGCTCAACATCTGCTCCGAACTCCAGGAGGAGGGAAACCATTTCCACAGATCCCTCATGAGCGTGCATGCAAAGGACTGGGGCGTTGCCGAGATACTCAGTTGTGTGATTCGGCGATGCTCCAGCCAGAAGAAGGAGCCGGGACACCTTCACGTTCGGACTATAGATGTTCCGAAGGGTGCAGAGAGCCGAGGATATGCACTCCGTCGAAGAGGTCAACCAAGAGGCCTGTGGGAATATAAAAAGAAGATGATTGATTCGTTGATAAATCGGCATTGTTAAAAGCTCGCAAAAAAGTTTAAAGGGAAAGCTGAAGGCGTACCTGCAGATCACGCGAGGGCCAACAGGGTGCAACTCCTCGATAAACGTGAGCCTTAAGGATGTGGTGTCCAAGCTCAAGGACTTTCTCTCCTTCCAGCGGCGCCTGAAGCCGGGATAACCTGAAGGCTATAGCGGCGTGACCCAGCCTCAGATCGCAGAGGAACTTTGTCGACTCACCCTCATCTCGGCGCATCAACCACTCCCTGAAGGACGGGTGAAAAAACATGTAGGTGTTGTCCAAACGCTTGACCAGGAAGCCTGAGAGCATCTGCGAGAAAAAACACAACATTTTAACGCAATTTCTATCGTGCTATGATCAAGTAAAAGAGAGTGTGATTTTTATACGGTTCGTTTATCAACTTACGTAATTGCTTAATTATCCGGAGTGCAGGAAATCGCAAAAGTATCATTAGTGTGCGTTAATATTCAACTGTCCACATATTTGTATAGCAAGAAATAAATATGTTTCAATGCCATTTATACCGAATCTTGGATAAATTGACAGCAACGATGATAGGTAAATTGATACATAAATTAATAACGATTGCATGTTATGCATATAGATACGTACTTTGAATCTCTGGAGAAAGTCTTCCCAGGAAACGAAATGATCAATATTCAACGAATTTACAGAATAAAATATCTCGAGTAGCGTCAACGGGTACAAGGCCGCCAAACATACTCCGAGAAGAGGTTGTACTCTTTCAAACGATGTAGCGGTCGGGAATCTCAAGTTGAAGTGCAGCAGGAATATTTGCGCGAGAGAGACGGGTAAAACCTGAAATCATCAACCACCAATCAACTACACATTTTCTAAAATCGGAATAAAAAATGTGTCACTGAAATTATGAAAACCATTTCAAGTCACCTTGTAGCTTGCAGATTTAGCGACTAGATGTCCACTCTCGATAAGATCCAAGGTGAGTTTGGCGAAAAGGAAGCTACCCCTGGAAAGCGCAAGGAGATGGGATGCAAACCTCGTTTGATTCGCCCCACTCACTGATGCAGTGACGTTCGCCTGGATGGTCAAGCTCTGGTTGAGCCTATAGCTCACGTAATCAGCTAAATCCCTAGTGACCATATTGTTCTTGACGTCAGAAGAGCTCTTATCCAGAGATATCCTTGTGTAGGGAAATTGTTTTGCACAATCTTGAAGCTGGGTTCGAACGGTGCATATAATCTTCAACCACGATGGGAAACTCGAAGCATGTCTCGTCAGGAATGTGGCTATCGTATCACCTCGGTCTGGTCTGTGATACTCTGCCTCGCAAACTGCGTCGATTAGAATGACCTAGGGGTAAACGATTCGTCATGAAATGAAGAATGAACTGATTGAATAAACGAAGACGAACCAATGATAAAGTCTAGACTTTTTCCCTCACCATGTTAGTGTCTGGTAATCTTCCAGCTTTGTGGAGGGTGACTAAGGGCTCGATGATTCCTCTGGTCAGTGCAAGATCAGGATCCACAGTGCATTCCCTTTGAGAAACAGACCCCTGAAGATGGGGTTCGGACAGTAGATATTCCCTGTACGCGATCAGTTGAGGAGCTTGGCAGAGCTGAGCCGCCAGGGAATGGATGAGATCAGGAACAAGGCAAGTATTGTTGTTGTCAGCCTGACAGAAATGGTAAGCAACGACGTGGGCTGCTAGCTCACGAATCTGAAGCGAAAGATGCGATAAGTACAAAGCTTCATTTCGTCATTGACTTCATTCGCACCCAGAAGATCAATCATCCAGTAAATTTCCTACCTTATCGTTTGTCGTTTGTATAGACGCCTCGATCAGAGGATCACCCAATTTGTTTTTGTCATCGTTATTATCCGCGTAAATTTCTGGCGGTGGAATTTGCTCTCTTCGTCTTCCAAAGCAGCTGTGCTCTACAAGCTGTAAGATAAGTGCAGTCTTTCCAGTTCCGGGGCATCCGGCGATCAAGGCTCCCGAGCTTGAGCCAGTCACCATAGCTTTCAGTTCATCCATCAACCATTGGCGGCCTGTGAAGAGGGGGTCCGCCTCCAAAAGAGGCACCTCAAAGAACAGTGGCTTCAAGGTCAGCTGGGCAGCACGATACTGGGCAAAACGTACTGGAGCACGGAATGAAAATCCGATTAAAACCATCGAATGGCAAAAGTTTAATACACCGATACTGTCGATTGTAATAACCTATGTGAGAACCGTAATGAGACTCACTTTTGGGATCGATTGGCCCCTTAACAACCCCGGTTCTCGCAGATCTTCTAACACATGTTCTTCGATTTTTAAACATATTTAGTTCCTCGATTTGCCCAGGTTGAGTAGCTGCAGGTATATAAAATAATAAATATCGTTAGGAAAGTTGTTTGTACGCAGGAATGGAATGCGCATTGATAGTTCGTGCGGCATGTTGAACATTCCCAGGGGATAAGTAGCTTCAAGTGAGCTGAAGCGAGTACTACACCAGAGGCAACAGGTGCGGTGCAATGGGCGAAAAAAAAATCAGCGTATAAGTTGATATACTAACTGGTCACGGAATGTCTTCGGGGCGTCAACGGGCTCGAGCTGCCGTTAGACAGGCCTGACATGGACATTGAGATGAGGCTGGCGACGCTATCGCAGTCTTTACCGCCGCGATGGGCGACCGCGACTTCCGCCTCGCTCGAGGTGCCGGTAAGCGTTGACACCGGGCTAGTATTTGTCGATGCCAGAGTTTGCGTTTCGAAGCTGGTCAAGCTGCTGAAAGACGCCGCTGAACTGTCGTGACTCCGGCTGTCCACCAGCCGAGCCGAGGGCCTGGGGCATCCACCATTGACGACGGCACCCCGGGTGTTTCCACCAAGAAGGAGTCCGAGCCGCATATAGAGGTCGGACTGCGAAGACTTTTTCGTCCTCGAAGAGAGCTGCTTGATATTTCCTCCTTCATCGTCTGCGAATAATCATACAAGGGTAGGAACAGATCAGCGTATGCGCTCAAATGACAGAGAAGAAGAGAACCTCATCCGCCAATCAGCGGTACATAATCCAAGATGCAAACTAACGCTTATATCACGCATTGTTAGTGGATCAACTCATTGTCAGGGTTTGAATGGTCAGATAGTCATTGAGGATGTGTTATTCTAACGCTGGAACAAAAAACGCTGACCAATAAGAAAATTTCATGCTCGATTGCGCGTCAAGTATTGATGCGGAATGACAAACCACAAGTAAAACATTCACGAAACACTTATCAGAGAAAGAGAAGGCATAATCCGTAGTCGGAAATCCAGGCATCGGTGCAGCTATAAAACTGGGTGATGTTAGGAGTGCAGAGTCACATAAAGGTCACAGTGAAAAAAAAAATGCAAGAAACAAGGGCTAAATTGAAATCGCGCAGGAGCGTGTCGTGCCTGTAACTTTATCCGTCGAGCCGATCAGCTGGTTCAGCCCGTCGCTGGTCGTGCCATGACTGCTGCTCCACAGTGACTTGATCTTGCCGAGGACGACTCCTGGCCATCGGGATTTACCTTCCCAGGAAGATGTCATCCATGCTGCGTGGGTCAGTTAGTTACGAGCTGTACTACCGAGACTCCTACGACTAATATTCTTACGATCTAACGGTCGGGGAATTTCACGTACAGGTATGTACACCGGACCATCGCGCAGTGGTCAATTATGATCACCGACTTTACTACTGTCACCTGGGTGTTTACTGTTTATGGTACCCATGATCAACAGCTGTTGGAAAATAGCTACTTCCCATCATAAGCCGTATGACTCAGGTTCAACGTGATCCATGAATATAACTGTTCTCAAATACACATTCATCCACAAACAGGAACGTGGAGAATGTATTAATCCGTGTGCTACCAAGGCCAGGATCTTTGCTCCTCTAGTTATGAGCTAAAGTACAAAGAAAGTATAATGTCCTCACCTGACAAGGCGGAAGGATTTTCATTGCTCTGCTCTGTAGAAGCCGGGTGCTGCTGATGAGCAGAAGAATTTCTATGGCCGAAGGGACTCCTCAGTACTTTTGGGCTGAGAAAGAACCTTCTTCTCTGTTGAGGTGGCGTCGGACAACCTGTAGCGATGAAATTTCCATAAAATAAATCAGTGCAATGGACCGACCATATCGTGTACAAAATATTCAGATTACATCGAAACTCACTTTGCGACATGACGGCCGCTTTGCTCGGGGGAGCTGGCGAGCAGCATCTCGATGGTGTGTCGGTAGGTGTTCTGGGCGGTTTTCCTTTCGATCCTTTTGGTCCCTTGGACGGAAGAGGTGAGGCGACATCGGCTCGCGACTGTTTGTAAAAAAAAAAAGAAAAAGGAAATTGAATTATTCAGCATACATTTGATGTTCGAGCAGCGAGCGATCGACTCTCTTAAGATTTCTAGCACACACAACCAGGTACACAGAGCGTATCCGCAGATGATCTAACTCTGGGTGCGCCCAGAGACAATAACGTGTACATGGTAGGTAACAGTCAACGTGTCCTCGAATGGCGTTAATAATATTCTTTGTCTAGGTATGTACAATTCCGTAACAATTCTATGTATGTACCCCGGATGATATTTCATTTCAACTCCCTCGTAGTCTACCACCTCTAATTTACTCTCTCTACGGGAGTAACGAGGTGAAACTGCAAGCGGACCAAAGATGATGATAACGATAAAGGGAATTTTTTGCGCAACCGGTGAAATGAGGGTCTCTCCTCTTTGTCCTGATGATTTACATCCGAGTGTGATTTTTTCAACGTTTTGTTATTTCCGAACGGTGGCTGTACGGAGGCAATTCGGTTTAATTTAAGCGCACGGTTCTACACCGGTAATATTCAAGTCTGTCCCTTCATTTCGATTGGGCCCAGCCTTTAACGGCTGAACATACGTGGGAGTTTAAGGACCATACCTGCACCCACAGACTTATACGATAACTCCCGGTGACGGTGTTCAAGCCCGCGTACGTAGGTGGCAGACGACGGTGATCACAGTGTCGACGTTATGCGTCATCGATTTACCTCCGTAAGAGAAATTTTTTCGTGTATGAAGTACTACTACCCATAATCGAGTAAGTGGACAGGCGCGTGGTGTCTGCTTTCAGGCCAGACTTACGCCAACACATTCACCTTTTCAATTTTCAACCTTCGCCTCTCACGACGAGCTCCCGATACCGACGGAGTACCATCGTCCCGAGGTGTACGTGACTGGTTAGTATTTTCAATTATTCGGAGGCCACTTTGTCCCTTCTTGTCTATTATTCCCCACGATGAACGTGCTCTGAACGTGACCCAGACTCTTAACCGGAACGGAAGCACTAGTAAAAGATGGCACGTGCGTCCGAGCCCGCCTTAATGTGTAATTTCAAAACTGTCCTACTCCATCCCACCACTATGAGCGGTCAGGAAATGATCGGTTGGATTGACGGTACAATTCCAATTTCAATACTTGGAGATGGACTATTGACCGGTGCATAAAGATTTCACCGACTGGTCTGACACAGATTTGAATAGCATTACCGGTTCTCCTTACCTGCATGAAGGGGGTGAAATGTCCGTTGGTTTTGACCCTCGGTCTGGGGCTACCGCAGAGAGCGTTAATCGCAGTTGTGTCATCGACCCAATCCTCGACGTCTTCGCGTGTGCGAGCTCTTCCGCCGCCCGTAGCGCTCGGCTGTCTCCGATTGCTCGGCTTGGTGTATAGCTGCGAGGTGGAGCCTCTCCCGAAGGTGGTTTGCCCGATGTCCATGGTGCCGCGGAGGCCCGTCGGACCCTCAAGGTCCTGCGTCGTGCACAGAGGACACGCCTCGCTCCTGAAGGTGCAGGAGTAGCACCTCTCGTGACCACAGTCGTCGATCAAGCGTCTCTTCTTACCCTTGTCAAAAGGCATCTCGCACGATGGACAAATCGAGCCAGTTCCAGCGCCTGAAGACTCAACCAGGGCCCTGATTTGCGCCAAGTCTGAAACAGTCCGAGAAATATGGATGGTTAGAAGAAATCTATTTATCTGAAACTACTATCGACAGGAACCCGGTGTTTTTCCCTCATCGCTTAATCGTGCAAATCTCCGCATAAAATAGTGTAGATTAAAGGTGAAATTTGCAAGGTTCACTGCGTTTCGAAACTCGCATAACTTCCATGGCAAGTGAAACGCCAGGGGGTTCTGCGATGGGTTCGAAATGATAAATCGAGCTAATCGTATTAATTCAGCTCAGAGATGGTTGCGCAAGTGCTGCAAACAATGGTCTTGTTCTTGAAGGTGATGGAAGTTTTGTGCGAGAAGAATAAAAAATAAGAAGACGAAAAAAAAACAAGAAACAAGATAAAATGAATCACCGCTAGTGACAAAACTCCGCGTTATATTATACATGACTCAAACGACCCGCCGGCGAATTACACGCTTGACAACTTGTATAATAACGCATATATTCGAAGAAGAACGATGTGGGAACAACACTTACGTGTATGTACCTATAATAAAGCCACTCACGGATACCATGACGCGCATTGCACGTGTATCTGGTGCGATCATATTTACGTGCGTGCGAACAAGAAAACGGTAAAATAACCGCGTGCTTATTACTATCCCGTGTACGAGTTTATATATGTGTATTATTATCCTAGCTAGCCGGCATGACCAACCTCGCATGTGTCCGTGAACCGCAGACAATTTCATAGATAGATATCCTCGTAATACACGTTTTTACTTGACAATTGCCATAGTGAATATACACGGCATGCACACGTCTAAACCGTGGCGCCTATCTCGAGTTACGTAACCGTGAAACACAGGTTGCGCTGATTCTGCGTCAGCTCTTTCTTATGTCCACCACTCTGCAAAATTCTATAGATGCCTAGATACGAATATACCTTACATAGCGTTTTAATTCTAGTAGCTGGTGAGTTGGAGGAAACTAAATCGGCTTCTTCTCTTTGTTCAAAGACTGGTTCAAAATATCTTTCTTCGTACGTCTTTGAAAATTTCATTTCGCAGTTTCTCTATCGATGTGCGTACGTCTGGAACACCCGTTAGTCAATAGCAAAGCTCACCGTATGCAATGGAATTACATATTTGCTTATTATAGAAGCAAGGTCAACAAATCGTGCGTACTGTTGCGGCAACTTTTGTGTCAATTATATCAAGTACAATTACTCAAGTGCCGCAGGTTTCTCGGGGTACGTATCTGCCTAATAGGTTTATACCTCTCCGAGTGGCGTGTAAAACTGGCTCGTAGACAAGGCTTCAACGTACACATCAGAAATTTCACCAATACGCGTGCATTGTGCACGCATACCGTTGAATTTCGATGCCAGAACAACGGGCAAGTGAGTTTCAGGCTTTCGCAACAGCGTATTTCAAGGGGGCGAGCCGATCGCCCGCAGCCACCTGTCGAGGACCTCTCTTTGCATTGGTCTCTCTAAAATGCCAACCTGCGACTGAAGGCAGCCGCCTTGGTCCAGAGTGCCGGGTCCCCCGGGTACACGTAATGGGCTTAATACTTCTCGCGCGTATTATCAGACCCGAGCAGCTGCTTTCTATCCAGTTGCCAATTAATTACGCTTTTTGTAAGGCTGACCCGCTTCGCACCAACCGTGTTGCAAACCTCGACTGCTGCAGTGGCACGGCTGCTGGGCCATTTTCTTCGACGGAAACCCCGACGGCGTGCAACACGGGCATTGTTATTCTTCCAAGGCCGCCGTAACGACAGCTTTCCGATTAAACATTGGCCAGCGAAAAAGAAAAACCTAAATGGATTTGTCCCACGTCATTGACAGTACGGGTGCACTATTTCAGAGGAAGGAAATGAGATGTATTATTTACGTGCAGAAAAGAGAATAGCCATCCCAACAAGTTACGTTGTTACACATCGAGTGTAATGTGCGATTTATCTGACTCGGTTGAAAAATATTCTCAGAAATATTCAAATGATTCTCAAGAGTCGGTGCATCTACCCGGAGAAAAGATCGAAAATTACAGCTTGTTCAGTCTTGTTCAAGTGAGATTACAGTCAGGTAATATCTAGGTCATGAGGATTGCAGTAACCACACTTGAAACCGGCAACAATACGTTTCAAGTCAGGCACTTTATCGATTCCAAGGCTCTGCGGGACAAGAATTTTGAAGTTTATTGATTCATCTTTGATGGTGTAATTTTCTTCAGATAATGATCATGAGGGAAGAAATGAAACATCCCTGACTTGCCCTCGAATAACGATGGCGACGCGGAACTCTTGACAAGTGAGTAAACGCTGTGCATTCAGCGATGTCGATGGAGGTGCAGTTTTAAATTTCAACTTGAATTCAGTTGCGTTTCAAGCGATGTTTCAACGTAATGCCGCTGGTACCGTATTCTTTCAATTTCATTTTAACATCTCATCCCAGAGGCCGACTCCACCTTTTGTCCCGGTTTGTTAAGCGGCAGTCCATTCCGTTATCCGTGGGTTATTTACCGATCAGAGCGAAACCACCTGGTCGCATCGACGCGAAGAGCTTATAAATAAACAAATTTCGCTTTGTTGTACAGAAGATATACGTACAGGTGAACAAAGGATGCTCCTGGAAGTGTTGGTGATTTTCGTATCGAGAAATCAGATCGGGTATGAACCGGTCGTGACGCGACCGCTGACCGGCTCATCCAGTTGCGAGTCGATCTATATTGACACGACTATCATGGTTGTTCGCTTCGTATTCCGAGATCGTTCCGACTCGCCGATCACCTCCAAACCGTATCTCGACAACTCCAACCCATCTCCAATTCTGCGATTATTTTCGTTCACACGAACTCGCTAAGTCCATTAATATCAGCTGTTTTATTTTAATCACTTTTTTCTTTTGTTGTCATAATGATATCCTTATTTTGAACAGCGTTAATTTTCGACGAGCCTCGGTGACCCGGTTTCTTACAGGTACTCGCCGATCATTCATCTCCGGATTCGTTTTGCTTCTTTCACTCGGTACCATCCAGATTGAGGAGTAAAAATCGACCCGTCGAAGGTACATGCGTAGTACAATACAAATTGCTGAATAAATTGGCATTAAGATAAATCATTCCCGGACTTCACCGTGCCACGAAGCGGTAAGAATGATCGTTCATTCGTTCTGCGAACGCAGGAGTGCGCAAGAAAATCGAATTACTTACATAACCATACCGTTGTAGCCGTTAAATATGCTCGTTGGTTATTTTTAGAGTGTCATCCGAAATTACGGCGCATAAAAGCATCGGCTGCAACGGTAGTCGCGGCCTCTTATCCCGGGTGTTCGTTTTAGCGTACGACACGAAAGCACGGTGTTGTTGTCCGGTCCTATCCAGGAGGACAATCAACGTCTTCGTTGGAGACTGCAGGGGCAGCTCGTGACGTCGTTGCCTGGAGCAGTCGGCGAGTCCATGTTTCATTTTATAAATCACGCGCCGCATATCTCTCCTCGCGAGTGAGGCTCTTTTTTATTATTATTACACCATTTTTCTTTATTTCTTTGGTCGATTCTCTTTCTTCTTTTTCTCCAACTGCTCCTCTGCCTTCTTGTTCTTGTTTCTCTTCCTTTCCTTCCGCAGCCCAGCACAACACAACGCTTCGGTCCGGTTCACCAAGTGACCGCTGGGAATAGAACGAAAGCCCCCGCGGGACACTCGGGGCCAGCCGCCGAGTGCTGACCCGTAAAATCTCCCGAGACCTTTCTCGTTTTATTATATCCCATTGCCCGGCGCACGTCTCCTGATTAATCTCCATTATCCGCAGCCCCGCGCGCCTCAAGACTTTCGCAAGTATCACTGAGTCGGCGGTACGAGCCAGGCTGATTATACGCAAAACGAGCGTTGCCAATTGGTAGTTCTAATTATACGTATATATATACGAGTATATATACAATACATATTTAAAATTACAAAATACGTACATATAATATAGACATAAAAAACTAAAATACGGAAACAAATGTGGAAAATAGAAACTGCATTCTCTGGCTTCAAACATCATGCTTCATGTATAAAACCAAATAATGAATGAAAATGGTTTAAATAAAAAACGTATTTGCATATTAATCTGGGCCCTACTTATTACCTTAAAATAGCACACTTCTTCCGTGTGACGTACGAAAAAAAAAGGATACGAATATCGATGTGTAAACGAACAGGTTGACTGAGCGTTCTCAGATCATTTTTCGACTTATTAATTGTCATCCACGATAAAGACGTTCAAAATCGAAAGACAAATATCGTTAGAAGCAGTGATGAACGCCACTCGGCATATGCCATATGTCGGCGCGACGCCCGAGTTTATAGCTTCTTCTGCTTCTTCTGCTTCTTCTGCTTCTTCTGCTTCTTCTTCTACTTTTTTTTTTTTTTTTTCATTCAGACCGTACCGTCGACGAAGCTCCCCACACCCCGGTCAATCTTTCTCTCGTTCCCCGTCATCTCCCCGCTTCCTGTTACTTATCTCTTTTCATTCTCAGAGCCCGCACCAGTGACTACCGAGAAGACCCTCTTTCCGGGCCTCGCGCTATTCAACGCTGCCGTCTGGGCCTTACTTGCTGTTATATGCCTGCATGCGATCTATTGTGATGCCGTTTCACGGCGCCGCTGCAAGACTGAAAAAAAGACTCACGAAACGGCGTATCATGCGAAATGCTCCTTTCTCCGCGCACTCGTTGCGTATCTGTACCCCTTTATATTCGCTGTTACAAGCCGAGATGCAACTACTGAAATAAAAATATCCCTAACTTCCGAGGCCTTCTCCTGTACCGAAAACCATTAATCAAAACCACGGACATATCTGTGACAGATATTCGTTGATAACCGTCAAGCATTGCGCAATCTAGAAGTCGACATGATCGTTGGGGACAAGCGCAGGCCGATATGACGACTTTGACAAGTCAAGAAAATAATTTCAATCTCGCAAAAATTTTGGCTCACGTATAAAAGAAGAAAAAAGTAACGACATTAAAAGTCAATTAGTAAGATTATTTTCAACCAAAGGAATCGTTCAGACCCGACACCAGTGCAGCAGCGCTAAGCTTGCTAATACGAATTTCGTCTAGTAGGTATACATTACTAGTTAATTTCGAAACACAGCGGGACGACTGGTTGGCATATGCGCGATATTTGTGGTTATCGTGTTACAGCGATGTGGGCACTAGGATTCGAGTTGAGGTTTTTACATAGACGACACAGAAGGCGATTACGGAAGCAACGGCCTCGGCTTATGCTTGATGCGTGTAATGTACACCAATATGTATAATGGGGATAACATCGAACTACAACGTAGTGTATAATTAAATACATAGGAGATGAGAAGAGGCACCTTGTGTTAGAATCCGCAGCGATCGGAGCATTGAATTTAAATTGCACTCACCTGACACGTCGTTTCACTTGACCGCTCTATGCCGACAGGAAATGAAAATTCATCCGATTTATGCGGGTTTTATTTTACAAGGAAGTCACATCGGCACAAGGCGTGCCAATCCAGACGCTCTAGGCACGCGTTTGTATACCTCCGCACCTAATTATCTTCTCTTATACAGAGGCATGCTTGCATCCCGATCATCCAATCAAAGAATATCTGAGTAATTATGTTTCAATTGGAGAAAACTGTGAGGATAAAACGAGAGAAGGGAGAAAAAAAAACATTCCAGGGCAACGAGCCTGTGGTTAATTCTTACTTCTGTGCAGCTACTGCCTGCGTATCAACGGCATTCGTTCGATTCACATCGTCCTACAGGATGCTAAATACACCTTTGCGGCATCCTGCAAGTCGAGGCAGAGCTTACTCAAGCTTGTTTTCGTCGAACAAAGTTGAGTTCCAATCAGTCTTCCCTCTGGAAGTTCGCATTCCTGCTCTCCAATCGACATAAACCATGTCGGTCTTACAAAATAAATATAATCAACGAGCGTATAAACCAGCCATTATCGCCGCGCCCAAATATGCGTATTCCAGCGGGAATTGGGAGCGAGAATCTATCATCTGGAGCTGGAAGACATACGCGGATGGTACGCGGCCAACTGAATTCATTTTATAATGAATAGATGATTGAGCCGCGTACTCGTAGGTTGACCCGAGAAAGCATGAGGTCGCGGACGAGAGTAGAAGAGACTGGAGAAAAGAATAGACGTTTATTGTCGAGGGTACAATATTCGCCGCTGATTCATCCTCACTCTGGCTTTAGGAATGGATGGATCATGCGTGAGATACGCACACAAACTACGCGTACGTCTCAATTTCGCAAGCCAAATTAACAGCTTAACGAGCTTTCGTCGAAGGTGAAATCACAACTGAACTATCCTTGCCATCGTGGTAATCGACGTTAAACAGCGCTCGATCATTTACTAACGCTGGAACGGATCGCAGAGCCAATATAAAACGGGAAGTGTACGCTTCAACGGCGGCCATCTTCATTTTTACCATCTTCAGTTGATATACAACGTTGCACGGCAGTTATCATCAGCCATTCCTTCGTGCGATCGCTGCCTTTTCATTTTCGAAGGGTGAATCGCTTCAGTTACTGGAATCGTAAGTAGGATATATATCGTGCATTAACATACCGGAGCGTTGTACGTGCATAGCGTGCTATGCCCAGATGGGAACTTAATATTATAATTCAGGATTTGATCTATAGAATCGATACAAGTACACATACTCCACGTCCATGTTATATATATATTCGTGTGCACGTGTAACGGCGGTTTGTAGATCATTGGAATATAATGCAGTACTCGAGTCTTGCACGAGATCGCAATTTTATTCCCGCAATTACCAATACAGGGCGAGGTATTCCAAACAACCTACGAACATTGCTGGATGGAATGTTTTTTCATTTCAAAAGGAAGCATACCGGGGATTTCACTTCGGATAGACGAACGACGGCTGTTAATTTTTGTAACATACTATGACGCGTGACGCAACCCTTTAACTTGGAATTAATATATTGCAACGCGTATCGTGTGACTGTGAACTTCGGCATGGCGGCGAACTGATTCACCCTGAGCATTGATGTTAACCGCGGATAATGTAGAATAAACTATTGATTGCAGCGTAAAGCAGGTTGGAATAGAAAGTTAGAGGCTGCAAGGAGAGGAGGATCACTTTGGTTGATCTACATCGACCTCCTCCCGAGCAACGTAAACGTGCATTTCAAAGATCACGAATTTCAATGGATTATACATTTCATACAGCCCCGTTCTGCATGTGCCATTATATTATTGCCTTGCCATTTCTACTATCCTTTATCTGCGCATCGGAATTATTGCGACCAGTGTTAATATCACGAACTCAGGTTCCACGTTACATTCTTCATAGTTCAATCAACATTTGCCGTTGTCAAAATACTCCGGCAGTAGTTTAAGTCTTATCAATTTCGTTTTGTCAAATTCGTTACTATGGTGCAACGCGAATGCAAATCTCAGAGTACAGTGCTAGATTCAGTGCTTAAATCGCGTGGCAGAAAACAAATTTCGCAGTTGTATTTGGTTTTCGAAAATGTGGTTACTACGTTACTTACCGGACCTTTTAAATAACGATTAGCTTTTATATACCATGTCGTAACGCATATAATTATACGACAACGAAGCTGGGCGCAATACGTATATAATACTATGTATACATATATCCGTTTATACATACCTGTAGGTATATTATATATACGGAATACATACACGGGAAGAGCACATACCAATTAAGCATCTACCGTGTAAGACGTCAGCTACTCACGGCTAGGAAAAGGTCAACGACACATTTTTCTAATCTTCCGTGAAGGATCTCACAATTAGTCGTTACCTACTACGTATATTATATATATATTGTAACCGAGTCGAAGCATAATTGGGTTTAGACTTTTAAAATCCACGACGTGTCGGCGAATTAGCCAGCCCACGCCATTCGCACGGTAGAACAATTAATCTCCACACTCCTGATGACCGAGAGGACAGAACCGAGTGTTAAATTTTAGTTTCTGTGTGTATTCGACGATCCTAATTATATCGAATGAAATCAGTGGTAGGCCACGTTTTTGAACTGCGGCTACGCAGTGCTAATTCTCAAGTTTTCATATCGCTGTATAGAATAATGAGCAGCTGCAAAAAATTGAATAACTACTGGAGGCCTAACAAACAAAAAACAAAGACTCGTTCCAATACGCGTATTCTATGTAGGAATATAATGCATGCATGCACGTGTGGACTTTGTATAATATGGGTGTAAGAAATGTAAACCGTATTCTAGGTCACTAGCCTGCATGGTAATATATTCATTTATTCATTTATTCGTTTCTTTATTCACTTATTTATTTGTTTGTTTATTTGTTTAAGGAAACGTCTTATAACAGTACCGCGATATTACAAATTACAAAATAAATACGTACACACCGGAGCATGAAATAGAAGTGTCAATTTTAAGTAACGAACTTTATCACACACCGCGGTGCAGCGAACTAACAATAAATCCTGTAGAAGGGAAATAAAATTAATATCATTTACGATACGATGTATACCTATATGAATTTAAAAGAGTACAAGTAGTATTCCTTCGGTGACAAAAATCGACAAGAAGAATTAGAGATAAGGGGGGCACAGATGTTGTTAAAAAAGTTGCGAATGATCGATCGTCTGGCTCAAGACGAGGTACGTATAACATGCATATCCAATAGGCATCGGCGTGTACCACAAAACACTCGTATTAATCGTTCCACGGGCCAAGAACTAACGATCGTTTAACTATCGTCTGTAAATCTAGAATTTTACCATCCGTCTTATCTGTGTGTACACATATTCATACATATACATACAGATGCGTGAAAAATGTGCAAGTACCAGCTGTCGTTGCGTAAAATAGTCACAAGACTTAATTAGAACGCACAAAACACGCGACTCGTCCGGTGTCATATAATTTCGACAGTACAACTTGTCGTACAAATATTTTTCGGAAAAAAATGATTTTACACCCAGAGTTAAGATAGGCATGTAGGAATAATCGTATGGTATTCAGTGCGTCTAAATTAGCAGAAAAATAAATAAAAATGACTGAATCGAACGTGGATGCATGTATAACACCACGAACTGTACCATCTGTAGCTTCCGCAGTAAACGACACGGTACAACGCTACACGGCTACGCAAAGTGTAGCGAGTGCTGCACTGGTCTGGTACCGATACACCACAGCATTGTACCTTCGAGTAAGTAAATAAAGTACCCAAGTTGCCCTGCAGCACGGCGGCGGTGTTCGGGGGCGATGTGATCGTGCAGTAGGACGTTGGTTGCAGGGTATCGTGAATAGAGTTGCGCAACCCGCTCGCCGCGAAGGTAGGGCACCAAGTACACGATTTTACCTGCCACTCGAGGTACGCGTTTAACCAATACGTGCATGCATACGGTGCACTTTGCATGTTACTATCAAGTGGCACCACTTACATTACCTTTTTTCTTTCACTTCTCTGCCGCTTCCTTTTTTCCATATCTCGACATTTTCTGTTGTTTTATTTCCGCAATATTGCATGTATTATTTATGCAACACACACGCGCAATCCATGGGCATGCATTTCACACTTGCGCCTTCGCCACTCTTGTCACTTGTAAATATAAAGTTATACGTAAGTTGATCAAGATCGTTCCGCGCCTTATATGCTATTACAATATCGCATTATTATTTATAATACTTCGATTTACATCACACGTCGATCCGTATATACATGTATACAGAAATTATTAAGAAATAACAACAAGCCAAGTGTTATGTATTTTCATTTTTTTGTTATCGCAGCTTGATTTTCTTCCCGCGTTGCGCAAATCGTTACAGGTATAGGTATGTAACACGATTACCCGTGCGCTGCAGTATTTGCATAAGATCTGCGCAATTTATATTCCGCCGTGAGAGATTGTACATTCATGACCCATATCTTTGACTAATTATACAACCATAGAAGACACAATTTTCCCAACTCCGAGATAGGTGTATATACATACGAGTTGTGAAAAAGGGACATTTTTACATCCTTGTAAGAGTGCGATTGGAGCTTTTAAGAAACTCAACCGCCCAATTTCGCGTCTTCTTTCTTTCGGAATCTACGACTCCAACTAAATAAGAATAGAAGAGGATTACTTTTTGAAGCGCCGAGCACTAGAGTTGGGAATGAAATATCTTAAAAGAAGTACAAGGATCTAAGTAACAGATGGGGAAAAACTGGATTAGGTCAGACGTACGACCCTCGAGGGACTCGGTGGTGTCGTCAAACTGGGATCGAGAGACAGGTGCTCTAGCGACCGGTATAGAAGTTTACAACTGCAGTTGGGTCAACGCACCTAGCTGCTGACCCTCCATCTTGGTCGGCTGCGTACCAACTCGAATGAAACGTTATCACTGAAAGACTGGCTTCGAACATGTGTGTATGTACGAACACGCCAAGACACGCGCGCGCCGCAGGCCTCGCGATGGAAACGCGTCTGCGCGTGTACGAAACTATCTTTTTGCCCCAAGTGCGGTCGCCCATCGCTCGACTTACGTAAAATTTATCGGCATTATCGTATCGTGCGTTAGGTATAGGTATAATAATATACCCCTCGCTTATGTAACTCGATATTGATAAAAAAAAAAAAAAAGGGTTGGGTCAGCCATGCGCGCGCGCGCTCAAGCACTATTCTGTATGCGACGTGCCCACGTATGTGTATAAAAAACAAAACAAAGGATTTTTAACTCATCGATTACTGTGCCAATTCTGCTCCTTCAGCTCGCACGAATCGCACATTTGGTCACATCGCGTAACATTAGTTAGAAGACAAAGATGAGGATGATGTTGGTAACGTTACGATGACGACGCAAGTTTAGGATAATTCGTTACTTTCCAAATCTTTCCAAATGTCTGAAATTTAGTAAAACTATGATAGACAAAACGTATTGTTATTTCGAAAATTTGACTTATTGAAAGTCATTCTAAAATTGCGCAATAATGATTTTTACCCCTCAATTTTCGTTACGTTAACGTTACTAACTTCAGCCTCGGACGGACAAAGCACAATTGGCTACGCGGTTGATGAATGAACGGACTGCGGCGAAATATTATAGATTAATCGAGTATACATTGTGAAGGCAACGTAAGCCTGAACAGCGTTGCGATAAGGAAGTATTAACGGTTATTACAATTCGGTTCCAGTGTAGGATTTATAGTCGTGCAAGAAATATTGGACCTGAGTTTCTATCATCGATCATTTTAAAACGTTTGTTAACGGCGAGCGGTCGCTAGTCGAGAGAATTACCGTAAGGCGACTCGATCGGTTAGGTGTAGTAGTTAAGTCTTGAGGAAACTGTTTGCTCTGGCTCACTTTGATCAAATAAACAAATACGGTGGTTTATCCCCCACCCTGCAACGTCTGACCTGATCGTTTCGTTTCATTTTTTCCCCTTCCAATCGCTCGCGGGTTTATCGACAACGGATGCAAGGTGTTAGGATCCCGCTTCTCGGAACATCACCTTCCAGACAGATAGCCAACTACGTATATACCAATAAAGTATATCGACGCCAACTTGAAGCGTTATCATCGACGCGTCGTGCACTCGATCGGCGGTTGTGCTAGATCCTAACGTACTTCTGACTCGAAATTCGCCTGTCGTTCACGGTTTTCGAATGTTCTCCAAGTCTAATCCGCAGCACCTTCGCGATGCGCGTTTATCGAATTACGACAAAAATGAAACAACGATACGGGTAACAACACGCTGAGCCCAAGGAAATCGTGCGGTACGTACGTGAGTAAATACACGGGTACATACGCAGTAACGGATCTCTGGACGACGGAATAGATGGATGGATGGTTGGACAGGACAGTCGGAATGGTCGTCGCGAGAAAAGATCACTTGGATAAAAGGAAGGAAAAGAAAAAAGATAAACCAGAGGAAACGACTAACCTCGCACACAAAGATTTGAGAAAAAAGTAGGAAAAAAAAACAACATATTTCGACAAACGTCAGGCCGACCGGCAGAGTCTCACGGCACTTTTTTCAGATTACGTACATACACGTCATTCGTGTGCGTATACATATGCAATACAGAATTGGTATGATCATGACGCGTGGATAAGTCTTTGCTACCGTTTTAATCAGAACATCACTCTCTTCGATGATTACCACTCTAGTGTAACGATTGTTTTGTTGATTTGCGTTACTGCGAATCAAATTACACTGTACAATAACTCTGTGCCAAAACAATACACGGTTAGACGAAGCGCTTAATAGGCGAGAAACTTTAGAGTTGTATAATTAATTATGTGAAAATCAATTAACTGAATAAAGTTTTCTTCATTCAATCAATCAATCAATCAACAATTTCTCCATACCGCACACCTCGTTATTTCTTCTTTATATCGATTCACTACGGGCACATAATACAGCTGCACGTAGGCGCGTAACGAGCTGACAAGTCGTTTACTTAGCCACGTGTGGCTAATAACAATAGCAAGAATATTACGAGAAAAAAAAATAAGACAATAAAGAAAGATAACAATAACGGTGATGATAATATAATAGTAATAATCACATAATACACGTACCTACTGGGTAGAAAAAATTTAATAAAAAAAACCAAAAAAAAAAAAAAAGAAACAACTCTTCGTGCCAAACCATTATAAGTAGAATGAATGGGCATACTCAGTCCTGAAGTTAAATAACAATATTCAATTCAATTAAGCCTGAAATTTCCATAAGATGTTCAATGTGTCGTGTTAGCTGCTGATGATGATGCGAAAAAATCGCGTGTAGGTACGAGTTTCGTTATACGACCACTGTAACCAGTGTGAGTTCAGGTAGGGCACACAAGCGAACCCGTGAACTTACTAAGCGCACAGGCAACGGTGTGTGTTTAATGTTGGTACCGAAATATTACCAACCAGCCTGTACAATTCGCTGTCAGATTGAAGGAAGCAGAAAAAAAAAAAAAAAAACCCTACCTGCGAAATGATATTATTAATTACACGACGGTATTGTACTCTACCTATATGGGAAAATAGATACGGCGATTCTCTCCCAGGAGTTCAACGATGCAGGACATCATCGGCAATAGGTTCGATTGGCATGTACCTATGAATCGTATAAGCGACGGCGATGCGATGCCCGTGATGAAATTGAATTTAATTTGCCCATAACCTCATGCGGCGATGGCCGCTTTTGTTATCCGAATAACGATCGAACGGGATGAAGTCGCGCGTAGGCGCTGCATCGCTTCGCTTCGCTACTCGACTTCTCTTCTTCTTCTTCTTCTTCCTCGATCACGGAGCTAGCATTTATACTGGCCAACACTAAGTAAGCCGCGACCACCACCTCGCATCACCTCGCCTCATCTCTTTCATCGAGATAATCTCGCGTTCGTGTCCAACTTCGATGTAATAAGGTTGAGCAAAATGTACGTACAGCCCAGCTAGATGATGGCCAACATAAAACGCGAGGCGTCGTTAGACACTTCCGATCACCTGGCTCGCTCCAACAACTGTAAAACGAGGTACTCCGAGTACATGCAATGGTACAAAAAGTCATCATCGAGTCGAATTTATTTGGTCGTTCTAAAATAAACCGTTTTCCACAAGTTCTTATGTACGATGCATTACTAATGTGCTTATAAATTAGTGAAAACTATCCCGGTATATTATTTTTTACTTTTCAGTAACACTGGCCGGCCATTAAATTTACTCCTAATTGCAGCCGTAAGCTGGATATTTCAAAAAAAAAAGAATTTCGGCTATAGGTGGATGATTTAATGCGCAAACTCGATCGTAAAAGCGATGTGTGAGTAAGTATAGGGAAATTCAGTGGGAAGTTAGTGCTCCAACCTACGCCGTATCGAAACACCTGTGTGTTACGCTACGCGTTGCGTTATACATTCTATATATATATATACATTATATATACGTATACGCACGCTTCGAAGGAACATAAATTATTGGCATAAAGAAGGTCACAAATCTCAGCGCGTGCAGGATAGCGAGGTACGTTGAGCTTTGGCATCCCGATTATCCCGTACATTATATATAATGTTTTATAAATTTTTACACATCTTTGATACGGTTCTTTGATATATTTTATTTCGACCGTTTTTTCTATTCCTTCGAGTTGCGTAGCTGGCACGAGTTCGCTATGCCGTATCAGCTGATGTCACCCGTAATTTGAATGCCGAATGAGTTTAAACGCGCAGAGATATATAAGGAAATTACGTCATTCACCAAATCCCACGCACTGGCAGCTTGACACTAAATCCCATATTATGCCAAATTTCTTCTCCAAAAAAACCAGGAATCATCGATTACATTACGACACATTACGCCCGTGTAGATTCGTTGCTGCAACGGTTTTGACTCAATCGTAAAAAGAGAAGAAATCTCTTCCTTTCGAAGGATCGCGCGCAAGTTCGGTGCGGTATTGGATCGAGGAACGGTGTAAATGGGATTAAAGGCTCGCATGGCCTGAGGGGGATTTTTATTTTCGCGTAAAACGTGACAAATAAAGTGTAATTTCACGGAACGGCGAGACCGCTTTCCAGCCCGATGACTCGATTAAAAGCCGGATCGACTTGGCCGGGGATCCGGAGGCGTAATATTCGGAGTTTAAGAGCGCCAAAGGGTTCTTAAACGCGCTCTTAGTCGACGAGCATTACAAAGCAGGTGCGGGGGTAGGAGTTTCGTTATGCCGACAGCGTTTGACCCGAATCTCAATCTCAAACCGCCCGAATTACCGATCCAGCCCGGTCGTTTAACCATTGATTAAAAATTAATTCCTCAGTCATACGCCGCGTTATTTATGGGAGATACGCGAATGCGAAGTTAATATCTCCGCGGCGGCGTTACGCGCGTTGACCCGTTTTCGCCGCCTTTTCGCCTTTTCGCTTTTCGCTTTTCGCATTTCGCACGCGTCTCGGAGCTCCGGCTTCGGGTCACGGCTGCACAACACCGGCGTCGAGCCCATTAAGACGAGAAGATCTTAATTGATGCTCTAACGTAATTAATCGGCTCGATTAAAGACTCGACCCAGCTAGCTCGAGTTTGCGCAATCCGTTTGCCCCGATCCTCCGGGCACCTGTTACTCAGCACAAACTCAGTCACCGATGCAACGATAGTCAGATCCTATTCGAGGATAGCGATGAATTTATTAACCCGAGGCTCGTCGTCGCCTTTCCAATGTGTCGCCTCGTGGGTGGTTGTTGAATTAAGTTTCAACGAAGCGAATCACGACGCGAAATAATTAACTCTTGAATAAAAGGTGGAAATTCTTCTCCGAGAAACGCAAAAATATTAACTCTCTTCTCGCTTCGTGCAATCGTCGATTTACTCGTAAAAAATCGACGACGATTAGCACTCGATGCCGCACTTTTGCAACCTACGGCATCGTGAGTGTAACACAAGGTATAAATAAGTCTACACAAAAACTAACGATGAGAAGTGAAAGTTTCGCGAGCTGGTGAGAATTGACCCATTGTTAAAGGCGCCGCCGCTTGTACGGAACGTGTATAGTTATTGTTGCCGCTGAATGATCTTACGATACAAGTGTATCGGCGATCACCTATAAACCTAGTCCTGATCGTTAGTCAATACGATCGGAAACCGGGTCTCTCGCTCCACATTTCATAATCCGACGTTGACTTTTCACCCTGGGCGATTTTCATATTTATATAAATCGAAAAAATCAGACTACGAAACATGAACCTCCGGCTGTTTTTCTCCTCTCTCTTTCTCTTTCTCTCTCTCTCTCTCTCTCTCTCTCTCTCTCCTCGTCCAGCGGAAGGATTAGAAGTCGTAAACCGAGTCCTGCACGGGGCGGCGGTCGGTGTTCCAGGAAAAGTGTTAAAAGTCTGACGCAGTTTCGGGGCGCATTTGAGCCTGGGGTATAAATTAGACCGAGTTTTGGGGCTGATACGCGTCCTCGTCTACCTACCTCGCGGGTTATCTGGACGTTATCAAACTCCCCAGTGCCCGTAGAAATACAACAAGCGTAAACTTTTATCTCGGACAAAGAACCGGATGGGCCCCTCGCCCAGCTCCGCCCGAAATCCCGTCGACTAGATGAGTTTCTAGCCGGCGCAATGGGAACTTTTCGGGCCCTCGGACCCGAAAGCCAAGCCACTACGTGTATCCGCGGTAGCCTGTTTACAAAGCGGCCGAAGAGATAGCATTGTATCGAGATTCGAACACGTACGCATACGTGTCTCTACGTATCATGAGACTGCAGGCACGCACTGCACCGTTGGATGGATGCATCCGCGTACCTGATATTTCATTAAAAAGCTGGGCGTGTTGCGAGAATCCGATCTGAACTCGTCGTGTTTTCAGCCTTGACACGCAAGAAATATCAAATACCGACGTTCGTGGTGATAACGTCGAAGCAAGAGATCGTCGTACAGAATTAATCGTACTAAATTGATGAGGCAAAAACTCGCGTAGATTTTCCCTTTTCTTTTTGTCACTGGCGACGAGTAACGCGCGGTTATAATTTTACAGATATTGAAAAACGGAATACAATGTAGGAGGTTCAATTGAACGGAGTTGGAGACATAAATTGAAAATATACATCTTGTTGCGCGAGAGCGGAGTGGCCAGTCAGCCTCGGCCTTTTCAATTACCGAGTGGCGCCCGTCGTATATACGATTTGTAGTGGTCGTCTTCTTCTTGTTCTCTTGTCTTGTCTTCTTCGATTCTTTTTTCGTTTCTTTTCTTTTTTTTCTTTTTCTTTTTTTCTAAATGTTTTTGTGTCGTACAGCGGTCGCAGCCGGTGCATTTCCTCTCCTTGTACAACATAATGATATCTCTCCCTGTTTTTTGTTCCTCGTTATGTGCTGGTAAAGGATAGAATGAAAGGGGTACGTGTGCCTTGCCCGCTCCGGAGAACCAGGACAGTGCCTTTAAACCCGCTGCAGGATATATCCGGAAGAATAAAACGGTCACGATTTCCAATTTCGATATTAGAATTACAGATTAAGAGACATACAATGCGAAGCGTGGAAGAAAAGACTGTAGAATAATGTAGAATGAAATGAAAAGCCGTGTAATACGCGGTGTTGCGTACATTTCATTTCTCCATCTTACACTTTTACCTATATCGGCCACTTCACCGGCGTCAAGGGTCAAGGCGATAAATACAACCCTGCACGGGCAAGACATTCGACCACGAAGGGGGGTCAATCAATTATTCATCGCGAAAGTGTGTGTGTGTGCGCGTATATATATATGTACATATATACGTATATCGGTGTACGTACGGTGCGGTATATCGAGTCACGCCGCGCCAACGGATATCGAGGGACTTAGATCCCGTTTTACAGGGGGAATACTCGCTATATTACCTCGATATGGCGTCGGAAGGGTTGCCGAAGCAGGGATAGACGCACCACGATCAGACTCGGGCGCACTCACACCATAGAGATACAAGTCACGCGGATGCAGAGATCGTGGGCGAGAGAAAAGCAACCTGCTTGCATCCTCCGACTCCGGCGCTGCACCTGCGCCGCTAACTGCAGTCAGGACTCGCCTTAGACTTCGCTCCTATTGCCTCATGGATTATACACGCTGGCATAGATCTTCTTCCTATTCGGTTACCTAATACCGTTAAATTATACATATACCAATTCCTATTCATCGTCGTACGGGCAGCGATGCTCGCAGTCATTTTCATCGACAGGCTGCAACTCGATCCAAGACTTGGCGATATCGCGCGGACAAAAAAATGTCGTAAACTTGTTCATTTTCATGGTGATTATAAGAACTTGACCTCCTCTCGGAACACCAAGAAGCAAGAATTTAAAAAACTCCGTACGAAACGTTCGACATTCTTTGTACGTCTTAAATTATTCAAAGAGATGGATTTTTCTTTTTTCTTTTAATATACTGTACCGTAGAACGGTTTTTTAAAGTGTTGCATTAAACCACGAAACTTTGTTTAAGAAAATTCATCCGCAAGTTCGAAAGTCGGAGTAATGATATTCAGGATATATTATCATATTATGATCAGATGAGCCGTTAATAGGAGGACAGATATGACACATGTACGTCGTTTAGAATTTAGTAACAGTCGAATGCGATTGCGACGTGTGTATATTAGCTACACGTAAATACGCGAGGGCAACTTATGGGAAGAGAATAGATTTACGTGACCGTACAATAAGCCATAACACATTGCAGCGAGTGCATGACGGGATTTTATTAGGCATACTAGATATTACGTCACTTCCCTGAGCATGACGAGGGAATGCGACGAATACAATACAGCGCGCATAGTTATAACGGATTATTTACTTCCTCAAGGGTTTCGTTATTTCTTTACCTTTTTCAACGCGCACACCTTGGATGCATGCGACGCGTACCTTATCGTAGGTACGTGAGTGTTACAGGTAAGCGAACGATTGTAAGAACCAGCGTAACGCCCGGCATAACGTGTGGGTAGATTTACGTGATCGATGATAGCTCAAGATCTTCGACAGCCTCGGCGGCCGCAGCACCGTTTAAAATAAAACTGATCAATTATTCATGGATGACGAAAAGTCCCGACAACCTTCCGCGTTGCACTTCCAATATTATACACGAGGGTCACTCAAGCGTTGGTCACCGCGTTACGGACGCCATTGGGTCACCGCAGGGCGATAGAGCCGAGACCTAAAATCCGACGAGCCAAGGACGCCGGCCTTGTCGAACACGGGACGAAGACTCGGGTCTCGTATTTCACGGTCTAGCGTCGAAGGGAAAATAAAAAGGGGTGATAGTGTCAAATTCACAAATTTCTGGAACGGAAAATATACGCTTTTCTATTCTTTTCCCGTGCCCCCCGATCAGCCGTGGGGGTGACAGTTGGCTCCAGACCGGGTAAACAGGGGTATATATACGGGTTGAAGAAATATACACAGAGCAGAAAAGGGACCGAAAAATCCCCGGGCAAGTCGCGGCGTCGCGCCTGGCGGCAAACACCAGATCGTATCAGTCCAACCGTCCTCGTCGTGTGTCTTACGCGACTCTTGTTCCCTCAAAAAATTCAAGCTACCCAGGCAGCGAAGCTCTCGAAATTCTTGTACGCACTTCCACGCGTGATTTCACGCCGAGCGGAACAAGAGCGTGGAAAAAGGGAATGAAATTCGGCGGAGAAAAAAGATTATTCACAATGCTCTCAGGCCGAAGGATGCGTCCTACACTCGGTGCACACACACACACACACACGTGTAGGAAAATAAAGGAGCAATATGGCGCGTGTCTTAGAGGCATAAAAATACAACGTAGCTACAGCTGTACAGGTATAATGTTTCGCGACAATCCACCCGTGGCGTTTGATTAGCCGTTATGCTAATTACTACAAGATGTATATCAGCTTCACCGCGCATGACTCGCGGTATGTACCTGCCTGTCTGAATACGAATGTAGCCACTCGCTTAGCAAGATTCGGACTCGAGGTGTCGAAGATTTTCGTCTCTTTCAACGCAAATTATCCGTCATTGGGTTAATTCATCGACGATCGAGAATAACGGTACGATGAATTTTGATTTGAAAATTTGAGCGCATTTTCTCTCGCCGTCTAAAAAAGAGATAAAAAGAAAAAAGTGCAGGCTGCATATCGAGCTACGAAATAGGCGCGACTCTCTCACGGTTCACCTCGGTTCTTCCTAACCAACAAAGAACAAACAAAACCAAAAGATATTTAGTTAAATTGCCTTCTGTGGTCCTTATTATTACACAGCCCGAGTTCCCGGCTCTCTGTGGTCATTGTTGCAACAGCGGTCGGTAGTAAGAAAAAATTCTAATAGGCAGGTAGGTGCCTAAAACTCTGTGCCTCGTACACCCAGCCAACCAACACAGCCAACCACCTCGAGCGAAAGCCTCGGCGCACACAAAACGGGGTGTGTACGAACGTGCGTACCGAAAGGCACGTCTGCGTTGCGTTGATGAAACGCGTAACGTACTTCGTACTGTTTCCATTTCGATAACGACCCAAAGCTGATGCGGTGGATGATCATTGCGGATCCTCTCCCCGGTACACCGGCATAATTTTCGACGGCTCGAGTGCTCCACAAGAGGTTTTACTTCCGTGACGAAACGCAGAGCCCGTCGTGTCGGATTCTCTACCCCGAGTCTCGGCCTGTCGCGTAATTTCCACCACGGACGTATCGGGTTGCCGAAATTTGAACCCCCGCGTCCCGATATCCACCCATCCGAATGCCTTCGCCCTCTACCCTTATCCGAACCCGCGAGCTGCCCCGAACATCGAGCTTCCAGATTGCACCTGCCTTCCAAATACCGAACGGTGACGGGGTTTCGAGTGAAAATAACCCGAATCCGCAGGCACGATGTTCCTCGAATTTATATTCCGTCAGAGCTGTCGAAGCCGGCGTTCAATTGCGCCGTGGATCGATTCGTTGCGATGCTTCTCACCTCGGACGTGCCAAGAAAAATGGGTATGTAGCGCCCTGAAGAGCTCGCCGTGGCGACGAAATTCCCAGATCCACCCGGAGGCCGGACTTGAATATAAATGCGCGGTGGTTTATTCGAAATTCTGAAATCCGAAGAACCCGCGCTAGCAGCCTGTAAGCGGCCGATGATAACGACAATAGCATTCCGGTGCCAAAAATGCGGTAGTGTTTGGAGAATGGAACAGCAGGTGGCGATCAGCCCTGGTGCGGAAACACGTGGTCGCCATTTGCGACGGTCGTTTGAACCTGGTCGGATGGCACTTTGTGAGAAATCCGGCTTGGGTCGAGGAGGTCGAGGCGACTTTAAAAGACCCTAACCGAATGTGTCAATATGCCTAGGAATATTTTGCATCGGTAATCAAGGTGCGTAGGCTGCAGGTAGTTTTTGACATTAAGAACGGAAAAGGGCTTCTCGTGCTGAGGGTACGAACGGAGCCACTTTCCCTTCTCGGACGGAGGAGTTCGGTGGAATTAGAGCAGCATTTTGTACAACGATTCAATTCTTCCGTCGTAGTTGTTGTTAATTCACCTTGGACTTTGAATTTTTAGCCCCGCATTAGATGAATTTATGATTTCATAGCTGAGTGAGTCTCTTATTCTAGACTCGCCGATGACGAAGCACTCATTCATTTTGTTGAAACTGAATCCGCGACCGGCTCACATTCATAAAACCGAATGAATATGACTATGCAGCTGGTCGTCTCTTATTAGAAACGACGGGAATAGCCTCTCAAGTGTATAATTAAGACCTCGCTCGGTATCTCACTTATGCGCTACGTAGGAACTTGGAATATTTAATATTTATACGCCGCACGTGAAACCTGCGTTCTGCAGCTTCTATACGTAATCCTCGCAAGAATAAGTACCTTGAAAAATTCTCTTGCTCACGCTCGTTAAACTCAAGGTCTCGGCATTCCAATTAATATGGCGCGTTGCAGACGCTCTAACAAAAGGACTTTCTTAGATCAGCAGCGTCTTCCTTATCAATTACTCTGTAATGACAAACGATTCGTCTTCATCGAGTTCCCTCCTCCTACCAATCGCATAGTAATTTCGCCATATAGTCGTGCGGATGACAGCCGATAGCGTATAATGGACAAATGATGAGCGATTGACTTTGGAAGAGACACGTTAACGAAGAATGTCAAAATTCCTTTCATTGTAGAAAAAGCTACAAACGCCGGGCTATTCTTTTTTATCGTTAATTGAATCCATCTAAGTACGAAGTGCGTTTCCGGCATGTTCGATAAGTGATTCACCGTTTCCGAAGCTGACTGGAATGTTCGAGTCTGGAATTCTCGGATCGTGCCTCTCTTGGTATTGTTCAACGAACACGTGGATACGTGAAAATTTCCATCACCAGATCCTGCACGTCTCTATCGCATGATAATAAGTGAAATAGAATAGCATCGATACAGTTTGTTAACCATCTATTTTTTCCCATCCAAGAACAAGAGAGACAACACTGGAAGGAGACGCGCTCATTGTCAGGGTGAGTGGTGGATATAAGAGAGATTCATATCTGGAGCATTGAGTCTCGGTTACATGCACAGAGCATTCGACGCATCGACGATTGCGAAACTTCTGAAACGAGTAAGTGTCCGAGGATCAGGGCTTGGCGTAGCGTCACTTTAAGGCTGCGCTGTCAAAGGCGTGGATGTGGATTATCCTCAAGATCGTCTCTCATCCCGACAATGACGGCACGGCGCCTGCCGCAAGCCTCGACGCCGTTCTTATTGCGTCAGATTGTATAATCTGTCGCACATTGTACGAACGGCAGACGGACTTTGTACGATTCAAGCTGCTGTCGGGAGCCTGAACAACGAGCCAACTCGACTCGTCGCAAATCCTCGCAAATCCTCGCTCATCTCGTTCCTCTTCCGCATTCGCGAAGACGGCAAAACCAGAGCGAAGAAATTCGGTGGCAATCGGCGATCTGTAACGCAACTCAGTTTCTTTCCCTCAAGGGTTACCGACCATCCTGAGCGATTACAAACCCGCGGTCAACAAGGTGCGACACGTGTGTGTGTGTGCCTGTGTGCAAGTTTCACGGAGTTGTTGAAATGCGCGTGTAACTCGGTTTATAAGGCGAGTCCGCGTAGACCAATTTAGGGACGCGTTGCCTCTCCTCTTCTCTTGACCGGTCCTGCCTTATCGAGTACGTCGGATCCTTTCCGAGGATCCTCCTGGAGAGACGTATCCAACCTTCGTCCGATGGTCAAACGGACGTGCTCGACAACTCGGCGACCATTGATTTTCGTTCTTTCTTCGCTTTTAACTTCTTTGGCAAAATTTGACTCTTTTAACCACACGATAAATCGAGAATTCGACAGAAATAGAATCGACAGTACAATTCGTTCTTTATGTAGTAACGAAGTTCTCCGAGAAACGTCCGGTGCTTATTTTTCAATCCTACAGCACTGAGTGAGTACGTACGAATTCTATAAACTTCGTTGACGAGGCGCCTCTGTTTAATTTCTATCACGCATAGACTCATAAGTGTGTGTCGAAGTGTAATATGCGGGTAAACCTTGAAAAGTATATTACACTTCTGCGTATAATAATACATACGTAGATAAGGAGTTTCAGCAAGTCGCGACCAAGATAGGAACCTGTGGCGAGAATGTGATTCACGAACGTGCGAAGGATATTCCATATCGATCAACGACCAGACAATATAATAATTTCAAATGACTCTTTTTTTATCGAGGCGCCGCAGCCGCCGTCGAGCGACCGACGGGCCTCTCTATGTACAACAGCGATACCGTATTATCTTATCTTTTGTCCGCGTAGATTAGGTACACGTACAGTTTCGCAAAAATCAATTAGATATCAATCCTCGTGCACGGAGCCGACACTCTATGATTGTTATTCGTTTTAAAAACAAAATTATCAGGTAAGCGAGTGTAACGCGTGATTCAAAGAAATCGCCGTTGGTTCTGTTTTTTTCTTTTTTTTTCCTTCAATGGAAACGTGATCACGATGAGATAAAACAAAGTGAAATTCTAGTCGAAATGCGATCAAGTCCCTTGTTCATTGGAGCGACAAATTTTGTTCACACGTTTCTTTTCATCCATTTTTGCTTTGTCAAGATGAACGTATTAATGATTATTGTATTGTTTTTTACGGTAAGAGAAATGCAGGATTTTGCCAATGTACTGGACATTTTTTTCAAAATAATAACCTTTCGACCGATATGCAACTTCAAATTGTGGCCGATAGATTTCAGAATGTTTTCAGTCCGTGTCGAATTGAATTTTCGATTTCTCGCTGGTTCGAAAAAAATCCAATTCATCAGCTAAGCACCCAGTGAAGTGTAGGTTACAACACACTGAACTAACTTCGAGGTGGCTGATCTATGTCTAAGTTCGCAGACTGCACATCCGGTGCGTGCAGACATAAGTTTGAAAACGAGTCTAAACACGAAATAAATTACCAAAAGAAAACGAGGTCCTTGAGCAAAGTCGACTCATTTCCTTTCTCCCTCTCCCCGAAGTCGGAAACGGTTCAAACTTCAAAGATTAAAACCGTCTTTCCTCGGATTTTCTTTCCGTCTGAAAATAATTTCATCATGCGGCGCCGAGTCGTCGAAGAAATATAATTGGGCACGAACCGACGTGGATGGTTGATTTGCGGTTCTTCAATTCGCCTTATTATTTCCCCTTTTTGCATTCGGAGCCGCATGAGCTCGGCCATAAAAGGGAGACGAGCGTACCTAATCAGCGGACTACTGCAGCGAAATGTGCAAGGTGGTGCAATGCCCGTGGGATAGACACACGTAATGCGCTAGATCATACGTACCGAGTACGGAAAGACTCAAACCCGAGCCGGGACGAGCCGTCCTGCAGTTTCTATCCGGAGGCGCCATTCCGGTCGTCGGTTTAATCCAAGGAAAATTGATCACAAGGAGTGTCGGTGGTGGTTGTGGCGGTTGTGTCTAATCACGGATACACCTCGCATAATAACAGTCGACTCGTGATGCGAAGTGCGATATCAAGGTTCACGGAGAGTAATCAAGAAATTTTCACCGCACGCACAATTTCCACCGTACAATTCGTACCACGATTCAATACCGTGCCTAAACGCACCAATGTTTAGCAATTCCGAAACCACTCTGCTCAATCATTCTCCGGTACTCGTTGAACAAACTTGATCTACAAAAGTTTGGAAGAGTCACATTATACAGGGTCACGTTCGCCGTGCTCTGATAAGACGGACTTTGGACCGGTTCGAAATTGCGAATTATCCTTTCTCTTTTCGAAAGAGTTCTACATCTTCGTTCGGGCACTTCACGATGTTTGTACGCGACACTTTACTCGGACTTAGACGATCACTCGCGTAATCTTCAACTCTCTGGCACGACGCGACGCTTGCCACGATCCGGGCTCTACTGGACGGGACTTCTGGCCCCGGTTGAGACGGCGGCTGACGCCGGTCCCAAGACGCCTGGCTGTTCACCGTCGGCACTAGTAGTGGTGAATGTGTGCCAGAGTGTGCGTGTTCAAGTGGGGATCGAGCAGGTCTCTCCTTCTCTTTCTCTCTGGGTATGCACACGGTGCCCATCGCTCGACCGATGATGCATGTGTAGAGACGAGCGTGTAACGCATATGCGTTTTGGTTGTGTGAATTTTGCGCCCACACCGAACTGAGTACGTGTGTGTGCTTGCGCGCATGTGGGTATGATGTTTGGACGGAGAACAGAAGCACCAGCTCTTATCAAACTCAACTCGATCGGAATTGGCCGCTGTTGGTGGTGTTGCTCCATGTGGCTGCGTTGGTTCACCGCACATGAGCGTGTAATAAGATTGTTCGGAGCACGCTCTGCAGTGGTTTTCGTACACGAAAGGGCGAGATGAAAATAAAACTCACGGGATTAAAACTCGAGTGCGGATGTCGTAATAACTTCAGGGTTCTGGGGCTTTGCAGATTAGCCCTGTTCGCATGAAATAACGAAGTTTATATTTTAAACCGCCTGCCACGCACTGACATGCGACAAAGTTGGGTATTAAGACCGTTTGAGAATAATTTGGTTTCTGGGTGTTCGCCTCTCGCACCACTGAACACGGTCTTTGACTTTCGACGCAAAAATATTGCCGAAATAAATTAATGATAAGATATTTTTCAAGTTTTATTCGTAATTGCCGATTCTGATTACTAATTCTTGATCCCCTTGATCTGTGAAAGGAAGCCGCTATCTGAGAAACAGAAAACCTTTTAACTCGGTCAATTTTTCCTAGAAGAAATATCGATAATATCGGTATATTTCTAATTACTAATCAATACGAGGACTAATTTCTATCAGCACCGACATATTTCTGGATCAATCGGTAAGCCAGACTTTGATCCTATAATTTATCTAAAAGCGTGCGAGATTAAGCTTGGAAAAAACCTACGCGACCTCATTCGAAAACTCCTTTGACCAGCGGAATAAACTCGGTTCACGTCAATAACATCGAAACAATCAGAGATCGTGACGGTGACGCGGTTAATAAAGGGCAAAAGATCTTTATCCTCGACTGAAGAATCTAAGAATGTCTATACAAGACGTTTATTTATATCTCAGAAACCTTTCAACTCGGTTGCTCTCGTGCTCTAAATTCAAATATATTAGGATTCGACGTTCGGTGAGGTAAAAACGACTCTTTGGTTTTTCCATATTTCCCGACACCAGACGGTGTCTCGAGCTTTGGTAGGCAGCTCGAGTATTAAGACGTGCCCGAGGGGGCTCTTCACCGAGGTCGAGAGACCGATCGTGTGTGCAGCGGAAGATTAGCATAAAAGATCGATTCGTCGTCGATTCAATAAAGTACAAGGGAGCGATAAATTGGTCGGATTACTCGAGGAGCGATGGAGGGTAGGTACAACGATTTTGCTTGTTTGCTCTCGGAGCGGACACGCGTGAATCAAATATTCAGGTTTCACCTGGCGTGGAGAAGCCAACCGAGCCTGCGAGATACGAAGTTGCGCTCGCAGCGTTCACCGTGAAGCAATGTCCGAAATCCGTTCGATACGGAACAAACGACGTGTTCCGTACGATTCAATCAACCTCCGAACAGTCGGCAACGGATACCGAATTTTGACCCACGGTCACGTGGGTGAGTCATACTTCGAACATCAGGTGGGCAAGGTTTGTATCCCGCGGACTCATCGTTCCAGACTCCGGCTTCGCAGCCTGACCCTCCTTCCACCACCGCCAACTACCCCGGGCCTCTGGACCCCGGCTATTAATAACGCGGTTCTTTGAGTTTGAGCCGAGAGTCAGACCCGAGCCCCAAAAACGTCGGGACTCGGGGTCAAACCGCTTTTAAACTCCTGCGGGATCCGAACTACCTCCTCGACAGTGGCGGAGGAAATTGGAGCCCGGAGAGGATCTCCGAAAGAATAGCGTGTGACTCTGGCTCCGCGAGGAACTTTGAACTCATTTCCCACTTTATTCACGCGACAGTCTTTCGTTCCATGAATTATTTCTGCTCTATTTCCTGTTACTGTTCTTACCGCAAGCATTGAGGTCTATGTTGTCGAATTTCCATCCCGCCGAGTGAAATCCAAGCTTCTAATTGCGTTAAACGTAGCATACGTAGCCATACACATGACACTGATCGGAGTGGAAAAACATTGCGAAATGATTCGTTCCTCCGAGAGCGACGTAAACGAGCCTCACTGTCACGGTCTCTGATTAGTTCGAGGCCCGTGACGAAGGCTGAGGTCATTGGATCGTTGTAATGTTGCAAAGTTTCTATCCATTTATTTCCAAGAGTGTAACGCGAGCGCAAAAAGTGATTGATCCGCATGAGCTGGCCGTCGAGAAACTCTCACGATACGTTTAACGAACATTCCTGCAATCTCTGGGCTACCGTGTGTATTCATAATCGAACGGTCTACCATAAACACAACAGCGTGAAGTTGGTACACTTTAAAAGATGACCTAACGATTCGGGTACGTTTTAATTTCGCCTATTGTGCAGACACCGAATAGCGCATTGCTACTATTGTTGGTATTATTAGCCGCGAGCAATCCTTCACGCTCGCTAATCAGCATATGTAGAGAGCTACGTGTATACGTGATACAGAAGTGAATATGTGCCGAGCGTTGATGAATGAAGCTTCCACTTTTGTTGCTCGGATAACTTTTGTCCTCTTTCTTTTTTTTCCGTATCAAGTTCGAAGCTTGTTTCAACGGCATCCGGATACTCTGGCGCCTTCGAGCAGATAAAACTCATCGACGATAACACCTAGACTCGCTCGCTTGCATTCGCGTTAATTTTGTATCAAGCAATACCATGTAATGCTATCTCGCGGAACAAATAAACACGAATGCACCTACACTCGGCGCACTTATTCGTGCATGAATGTACATGAGGTACATCTTCGTTTCTCCGTCCAACCCAACCCTGACTCCTGCATAACTTATGAAGACAACACAATGTGGTTCTTTCCGCGTCTTCGCACCTCTCCAGAATCGAGCTGACGATCCTTCAGAAACTACTGAACTAGACTGAGAAGGTTGCAGCGTGCCCAACAGCGTTGACATTGACATTCCTTCGCCGACACTCGACACTCGACACTGGAGGACACTTGACGGTGGAACGGCTGTTCCCGTCCCGGCTGACCCTTCGATCAGATTTATTTTCGTAGCGCATGGGCCAACTCCCAACACACTCGTCACCTCGATCCCGGATTCCTTATATCGCACATGACTCGAAGGAAGTGCACGATCAGGCCATTCGAGATGGAAAAAAAATATTATACGGTTCAGTCCAGGGTAGATATGATAGCAAATTGGTGTCGTTATTCGTAAACGCCAACTTGAAGTCGGTGTAAAGGTCTTCTGGCTTGCGCTGTTTCAGTTGTCTATTCTGTGACAATTTTGGCGGAAGTGAAATGATAAAATCTATTTTTGATATTGCTTCACGAATGATCGGTACATATTTTTGTCTGTTTATTCTCGGACTTCGCCCAGTACCAGCTTTCCGATTTTTCTTTGCGGAAGTCAGTATGAAGTAAAATATTAATAATACAAGAGTGAACAGAACCAGAAACGTAAAAGTTGATTCTTGACCTCGGTATAATGCACAGGGTTTGTTTCCTGAAAATGAAGGTCGAACGATACGATTTTCTATTTCACGCGTCCCTTTTTGCTGCTTGAACAGCGTAGTTTGAAAAAATCCAACTGAATCGTTATTAATTTGAGATGAAATGTCTTCAAGTGTAAGCAGTTCGGAGTTAACAAATTGTTTCGCATTATTCCGCCTCCATTTAGAAAAAACATCCCTGTTCAGAACGAGAAATACCTGTAGGACTACAAGTGCTTTGTCCTATTCGCGTAGAGCAGCACCAGCTCAAATAGCCTAGACCACCGCAGGAATCACTTCATCCTTTGTTCACCGGTGTTGTATTAACGCCCCAGCGTACATACCAACATACTTTTCACACTTTTACGACGGCCGACCGAGTCCAGAAGTCCCAACCCAACATCGACGTCCCGTGGCCAGTCCCTGAGTCCTTCAACCCCGAGATATGCAGTACGCGTATACCTATAACTTGGAGTGTAAGATCGGCCATTTGCTACTGACAAAGGAAATTCCCTCGGTAGCAGGAGGAAGGCAAGTAAAATGGATAATAATTCTTGGCAACAGCACGAGAGGAACTTTGGTAATATTTGTGACCGACGACCTAATCACCACAGACACTACTGAATGGTGTCCTAGTCCGAGTTGGCGCCGATTCGCTCATTCATTCGTACACTATGAATTTCTTCTTTTTTTTTCTTGCGATGTCCATTGACTGCGATTCGCGACCCACACCATTACCAAATACGGTGATGGAGGCCGCTGATCAGGCCCTGAGTTGTTGAGCGATATTGCGTTGGTCGTCCCGTGGGCCCCGATCGGTGGCTTGATTTGTAAAGCGGGTACACGAGCGCGTCGCAGATTGACGCGTCTATCTGCTCCTTAGACACCCACGATTCTCAAAGACCGGAGAAGAACAGAACGATCGAATGATCCGCTCGAGGGGTGGGCCTAGAAGGCGGAATGTCATCTCTGAGGTGGCATTCGATTGTGTCGGAGACTAAAGTCATTCTGTGGGCTGGAAACGCCGGTGCTTGACTATCCGTGTTTGGCGCGACGCCTCGTACAGCTTGCCAAATGGCTTACTCAGGCTCGATAGCAGAAGAAGAAGAAACGGATGCAACGTTAAAAAACACGTGTCGCAAAAGCGGATTTCCCCTTTTTACAAGACCGATCATACGTAGCGAAACCGACCGCGGGAATATATACGAGCGGATAACCTGCAGCCACGCTTTTATGTTTTGCCTTACCACGGATTCAGCTTTGCTTGATAAATCTTGGAGGAATCTACGCGCATCCCCGTGTCCGGACTGCGGCGTCTACCGATCTGCTTGGTAATGACCTCACGTAGTCCATACAACCGAACCGAAGAAAGGGACGAACGTTATACCGCAAGAATCCGACAGTTTTCTGCGATTTATATACGCCAGATCAGCAATAACTACGTGAAAATATGGGGGCGCTACTTGAGAGATAAATTTCGTTGTTACTTCTTTTTTATCGGCTTTGATTACGCCGGTACGAATACCGATCACCCTACTAAAATTTATGATCACTGTGTTAGGCAATTATTGTCCGGTTTTAGCCATTCTTCAAATTTTCAAAACTTTCACCCACGTCTGTGTCAGCAAATTGATTCCGTCCCACGGGATTTAACCATAATCTAAAATGAAATGGTTAATCCTTTTTATAAATTTCAAAATAATAGAGGAATAAATTGTTCGGAATTGCAGCCAGACTATAATAACTTCAAATCGTGGTCCCACCTGCGGAGGACAGAGAGAATCGTTATTTCAAAGGGACTTGGATGCAGTGAGAAAGATCCTGAGACGAGGCTCTTCTCACAATCAGTACGTTGTTAATTTTAGAGAAATTATGAGAAGAACGATAAATATTTCCGATTGCTTAACGCTTAATGATATTCTCGGTATTGGGCGTCATTAATGAAGTGGTTTTCAAAATTCCATATATCACCGTGAACAGGTGAGATATACCGTATAGCATGTATATATTATCGACTGTATACAACAAGCAATTTTAACCCTTCCATGCCCCCTAGTGGTGTAGACCACCCCTTACCTTTTGTCCCTTAACTAGATGAAGTAAACTATTTAAAAAACAAAAAAATAGTAAGAAATATAAAAAGAAATTATGAATTATTAATTCGAAATTGCGATTTTTAAGAAATTTCTGTCGCATTTTTCTAGTATATTTGAATTAAATTTTTAACCATATCATCTACATGATCGTTTAAAGTAAACTTTCAATATGTTCTAAACAAAATATCAAGTAAAAGTGTTCAACAGTTTAATTATTATAACAGTTTTTGTCGCCGGGGTGTAAAACACTCCAGCCTGGCAAGTACGTTATTCTACAGAAGTGTGTGGCACGTAAGAATTAACAACACGAGAACTAGATATCTCCGATGTAATACAGTGCCGATTATTAACGGCCGACGAACGATGATCCTTGGGGTGTAAGAATCGTATCTAAAATAAGGAAAAATCGAGACGAAGAAGAATCGATTTCTTGCCAATTTGACACTGTCTTTAAAGAGCACGCATGATCTTGTTCGACACGATATTTGTTCGATTCGGAGTGTAGGCAGGTAGGCGGGTATAAGGAAAAGGCAAAGATGGGAGATAAAGGGACCCCCGTAAGACAAATTCTGACTGGTTCATACCTCTGCTTCGCATCCCTGATCACCGTCCGTCCTTTTCGCCTGAACTTGGACTGGCCTTCTTCCTCGTCTTCTTCTTCTTCTTCGTCTGCTTCCCCAGAAAACTGGTATAACTATAGAAGTGTACGCAACACAGGTTCGCACGTATACAACACGGATTTACACTACGAGCTCTCACGTAAACCAGGCTCGTTTCAGGCCGCAAGAACAGCGTGACAAGATGGAGACAAACTTCTTTGTCGGCGCGGTGAGCTTTTTACACGGATAAAACGTTTTGCGGATCTCTTGCCGGCCGTGACAGACGCTATATATTCGGAAGAGCGAAGTAGGGGCTGCGGTTTATTACACATAGTTTTACGGTAGTCCAGGATTCCCGAGATGCGTTTCGGTGGATCTCAGCCCGGGTTGTTAATGCGGGATCCAGTCGTAAGATTGTGTTCAAAGGATTCGTCCCTTTGGAAAATTTCTTTATTCACTATATCCTAGATTACCTTTCTTGGGATTATTTATGGAAAAGGAAGCCATCGTCACCGCAAGATCGTTATTACAATATAATCATTATCACGGTACCTGCAGCTACTTATTATTATACCCGGACAGGCTGCAGCCGTGGCTGATTTTTACGCATACCTACTTACATGCAGAATGCATGCGGTGGTAAAAATATACCGAAGCGAGTAAATCCCGCGGTGAGATTTTCCGCGGATAAAGTCAAAGCTCGTAGAGCAGCGAACGATCTGGACTCTGGGATCTCATTCTCTCGGTTCGTTGATCTCTCCTTCTCTCTTTCTCTCTCTTTTTTTTTCTCTCCGTCTTTCTTCATACCAGTTCCTTTTTACCTCGGCACATACATCTTTTCCTTTCTTCGATCTCTTCGCAGTCCCGTAAATCGCTCCGTTCTCATGCTTTGCTCCAGAAACCGGGAATCGATCAACGTCAATCCCACAATCCGAAACGGTCCCCTGGACGTTGCCGTATGAAACGCGGCTAATACCGCACGCGAATTCATGAATGGCTCGCTTAACTAGGCAGGATGACCGGAGACGAGACGAATTTCCAGGAATCGGTGTCAATGCGCGAGATAAACTCCCCGTGTACACGAGTACACGCAAACTCTTCGTCATTGGGACTCGATACCTGCAAGCACGGGTAAAGGTGCAGGTTGCGGGCAACCGTGCAGCAACGAGCGCCTCCAGGTATAAAGCGGCGATACGATACCCCGAGATACCTGCGGGAATATGCCGCCGAGCTGCAGCGGCAGGACGACAGCGGATGCTGTGGGCGGACCGGCCTCAACTCGACTCCAGACTTCGCTTCGAGCTCTCGACTCTGCGGGGCTCTTCGATCCAGGGACGAGGATCGGCCAGAACTACCAGGGTCCGCCGACCAAGGAAGCCGCACTCTGGACCCCCACGGCAAAATGCATCGATGCTAATAATTAAGCGCATGCACGCAGGCTCCGAACGCAACCTGGCGCATCCCGGGCCCGTCACCCCTGGCCGGAGAATCCGTGGTTATATTTATTCATTCATTTGTTTTCAATCGCGTACTCATTAATCGGCGTAAAGTTTGCGCGGCCCTTCCTCACTTTCTTGTTCCTCTTCCGTAAATGTTGGATTTTTGTTTTCCTCTGTCCGAGAACACCGGCCATTTTGGAAACTGGGTCGGTTCACATCCTCAACCATTTTTACCCCAAGGATGTTGAAGAGAAGAGGCGCGTCGATCATTGACTTGTGGTTGTAGGTACGTACGTACCTACAAAAGACCTGGGCGTTAAATGAAGTTGAACGACACGGACTGGGCGGCGAAGTGGGACCGACTGGGCTTATCTCACCTCTAGACTTACGATTAATTAATGACAATAGTGGGTATATTATAAGCTGGAACGGTTGGCCGTGCAGCGAGTTTTACATGGAAAATTATCTGTGAATTAATGTACTGCACGGCGCACGACGCATTCGTACCTGTATACATACGCCCACGAATTTCCTTCTTCGAAACGAACCCACACCTACAGGTAGGTGCGCACCGCAGGCAGCGTGGAGCTAGGTGGCGTGTGGCCTCACTCCCCGATTCCCGGTGCGTCGGTACCTACAACCTCGTCTCGTCATCGGCGTGAACCGGCGTCTCGGCGTCTTGGCGCCTCGACGTCTAGCGCACGCACGTCGAGTCGAGTCTGAGAGCTTCGAGCACCCAGCCTCCCGGTCGTGCTAATAATCGGCGCCGCGTTCGACGCCCGCGGTGCATGGCTCCTGCCCTACTACCGCACACCGACTCTCCGGGCGGACGGGCAGCTGCGAATGTGGTTAATTTCTTGGCGAATATAGCCGGAGGGACCAGATTCCCAGACTCGCTACGATCGCCGCGAGACTCCGTCTTTTATCCCGGGACGCTCGCTACTTTTCCTGACTCATCCGAACGCTCCGTATATTTTTATTTTATTTTTTTGCTTTATTTACACATTCTTCGGTCATTTTTCAATGCCGCGCTGCAGACGTCAATTGCGTGTATTGTTCCCTTGGAAACCCATAGATTGGAATGTAATTTGCCGGTATCGGAGGACACCGTAGCTCCATTGTCGATGAAACAGATTCAGTCTCAGATGGTTGCGTAAAGTTACGCCGGTGCGCAACTTTTGAAGATTGATGAAAAATCGAAGACAAACTTCGCAGAGGATATTATAATTGATTACCTCGACATGTGGCATGCACGGCTTTAACGAGCATCGCGTTGTTCTGTTAATTAATTTTATAAACCATCGTCCGTATAATATCGCTGTTCGATGCGAGGGTACTCGCGCTATTTAATTACTCCGCCTATTATACCTCGCGGTGTAAATGCGTGCGAGACGGAGTAAGGACAATATTTTGATGCAATCAATTTATACGTGTAACGCATAGGCATGTAGAGGTATACACGCGCGTACAATAATCGATCTACAACCGCACCTGAGCGCTCATTATACGCGACTCGAGGGAAGCTGACGATGAGGAAGTGAAAGTTGTCCGGGTGCCGTCGATCCATGCAGTGCAGCGTTATATTCAAAGATCCGTGAATCGATCCTTCGAACCGCGTTGAACCGCCAACCCAACCTGCGACCGAGATGGTATCGCGACGCCACTGAAATTATCCTAGGCAAGGAGACCGAGAAGAAGAAGAAGCATGTGTGGTCCCCGTGTCCTTTCTTTGCGAGAGAGCTTGCCTGGCGAATGAGTAGGAGGAAGAAATTCTCCGCCTGCACCATGCGCGAGCGAATTGCACTCTCCTAATCGAAGATTCGTATTCAAGTTGCGAGTCCTGTGTTCCGCGCCTCCTGGTAGGAAGAGCCTCGCCTTGCCCGACGGTTGATGGCTGGCACGAGTAGAGAGGCGAGAACTCGCGGTGCTAACAATAAACAAGAATAAAGAGGATCGCCCACTTGTCGCGGGTTGTTCAGCCATTGTCTCGAACCTCCCGGGCGATCCGAGGAGTCTAGACGACCTCTGAAGGCTGCATAAGCTAGGCTCCGGGTTAATGCGTATGTATGATCTACCCGCACACACGTTCATCCCTCATTGCGTAGGTACAGTACATAGGCGCACACTGCGTAGGAGAGACTTGCCGCGGTACCGCGTATTCATAAACGTTCTCCGTTACGTATAACAGTGTAAATGTACGCTGGAACCCGTGCCTAACCGTTTCTTCGCGATTTACTGTGACGTGTCGACCATAGAATTTTTCTCTATTATGGTACTGACTTGATATCCCTAAGAACGGTTACCGTTGAAAAGAGTTGAAAAGATATCGTAACGGTCGTAGGTTCTCCGATCTTCACGCGGGTCTTTTCAAAGATCCACACTCCTTTCTTATTCGTCATAGTTCCGGCTTCTCGCTCGGAGAGATCTTGCGAAATGTGGAAGTAACTACGGAAACTTAACGAATGGGAAAGTGATAAAGAGTTCTGTAATCCAGATAGGAGCAGCCTGGATATACGCGTCCTCGTCGATAGCGATGAAAAAATTTCGACACGAGAAGTGGCCGGACACGGCAACTGCAGGGCAAACATTTATTCACGGTGTGAAAGATGGGGACTCGCGAGGCCTTGAGGGTGGTGCGGAGTAAACAGTAAACAGCAAACACCAGGGACGAGCAAAGAGTGATCGGTAAACTCGACGGAGGGTCATGGACAACGCGTGCAGACCTCGTGTTTCTCATGCAATCGGTAACGCCGCGGCGCGGCGGTGCGGTGAGAACGGGAATCGAACGAAAGCTCCGCACCATGTCCGAGGACCGGAGTGCATTCACGCTCTCCTGCTCGTTGTATGGAGCTTTTTACGCGCCGCGGTTTCGCGTGGGACTCGCCGGGTACCGTGGGTCGTCAATGGGTCCGTGAATGAACAGCCCGGCCCACTCTCTGCCTCTTGCGCAACCTTTCCTTACTCTTTAGGCGCGTCCAGATACCGAGTGAACCAAACACTTCGAGAAACGCACAGGCTCCGCCAGTTAAGCACACACGAGCGCATTGTTTCTTCGAATTAGTATTCCGGCCTTGTCGATGTAGATTTTGCTAATTCTGACAATAACCGTACACGGTTGGAAAAAGATGTCCCAGCAGGTTCACTAAAATTTTTGGGTTCGTTGAACCATTTTTTTATGTGTTACTGAGTGAAAAAAATTACAGAAAATTACAAATCATGTATTGAAATCACAAAAATTTGCCAAACAAAATTCAGAGTCATGCCTGAAGTCTGAATGACAGTAAGCGAGTTTCACGTTGCATCTGTACGTATTCTTAACATTGGTTCTCCCATGCGACATTGAAAAAGTTGTCTTCATCTGGAGTTTGGCTCGATGTAGAGGATCAACGGTTGATCGATCGCGAGAACGGGTATATCGTTTCACCAGCGTTGTAAATGGATGAAGAATTGGACTGACACGCGTCGCGTCGCGGTGAGATCAGTAGACTTCCGTGAATCCGGATAAACATCTTCCAGAGGATTTCTTCTCTCGCTATGTCTGCGTATAGCCAGTTGGTTATACGGCAACTGACCTCGCGATGTGTAAACGATCCGCTGCATTCGCCGCACATCGCTGCTCATCCATGCACCTTGCGCGAGATATGTCATTCGCATAACACGGAGGAGAGCTCATACCTGTCCAACGTACGCGAGGAAACACGTGTATACACACGTCTGAGGGCATAAAAGATGCGAATAAAAAGGTGACAAAAAGTGGCGAGAAAATGGCAAGAGGGGAGGGGGGGGGGGATAAAAACCGAGATACAAACCATATACCTAGACGACTCGGGAAGATCGTTCCTATCGCTCGATCTCATCCTACATAACCATTAACGGACGAATCTATAACAGTTTTCCGCTTAATCGGCCCAGTGACCAGTTTTGCATTATGCTACACGCGTGTACGTGAATTCATATAGATACATCCAGTTATTTTTCATCATCGCTGATCAATGGTAACAAGAACAAAGAATCCATACTCGAAGACTCGTCTTTGACTCGGGTAAAACTTGGGACCAAAATTGGTTATCCGAAAGAGAATGATCCACATTGGCGTCCGGTTTTAAAACGCAAATATATTATAAAGAGCCCTACAGGCGCACAAGCGAATGGAATCTGAGAATCAAGTGTTAGTCTCGGCCAATCATCCAATCGAGGCGGGTCACTTAACCAATAACGAGAAGCAGGAATTCCTCCGGCCCATCCGTCGCTAATTCGGAGGGCGAATTGTCACTCTGTCCCGCAGCCCACGCGTTAATCACTTCGCTAAATTATAACGCTGCCGAGCGGCTTGATTCTTGTGAGAGCCACGAGTCGTCGAGGTATATATACCGGTCCGTCCAACAGCGTGCAGCGTCTCCCTTAAGGTACGAGCGAAGTACAAGCCCATCCAGAAGTCGAGCCGGACGCGCGGACTCGGGCCCCCGGGATAAAAAGGGCCTTGCGGCGACGACTATAACGCGATGAGGGGTATTGTGGATGGTATATATCTACACTACGTCGCGCCGTGCGTACGCGTACGGTACGTAGAAACGGAGGCAAGGAAGGAAGACTCGCCCGGCCTTATACGGGCCCACGGGCCCGAGTCCGGGTCCCAGTTGAGTCTACCGGACGACGCCGCCACTGGTTCCACAACTACGTTACCCAGAAAAAGTAAACGCAGCTCTCATCCTTGAGGCCCTCGACCTGCGGTGTTATTCTCGAATCGTCCGGCTTGCGTCTATTTTTGTCGAAAATCATCGCGTTTTTTTTTTACGTATATGCGATGTACATCCCGTATTTTTGACAAGTCTCAAGTGGCAGCCGTGACAATACAGGTTCGAAAAAATAGAGTCAGGGTATGCTGTCTGGTATTGACACTGTGTACCTGTACACAGGTGATTCGATTAGCCAAATTTACAGCTGTTAGCCGATAAGCTTTATTTCTTAAGGCGCTCGATCCTTTCAGGGATTAAAAATAATACCCGTGTAACTTTGAGAAATCATTCACTCGGAAGAAACTTTGAAGATATAATCTTTAGCCCGGAAGCGAGCGATTTGATCGTTGGTATGGCGGGTGAAAATTAATAGTACCGATTCCTCGGGGATATGTACGCAGGTATGCATGCAGATATAAACCATAACCGTTGATCCTCGAATATACGTACGTACACATCTGTGGGTACACACATGGATACGCCTCCGTTCGGTAGTTAATCAATATTACCATAATTTATAAGCCTGTCCCGAAGGAGTTCTTAGTTGAAACTTAATTCTGACCGAACACGCACGTCGCGTCGCGTTGCGTTCCGTTGCGTTGCGGGTTACGAAACTTGAAAAGCGCTAGAAGATAACGTATATAAAGCGCACTTACAAGAAAACGCGTGTACGTCTATAAATTTACCTGCGCACGAATATATCGACTAACATCCCCGGCATCCACGCCACTTTATACGACATATTATGACGTCTTCCTGCTCTCTTGCCAGCTCTATACTACGGTACCAACATCCAGGGATATAGGATGCGCCCGACGAGCCTTGGGGACAGGTTGTTCGGCTTGCGCCCACGCGATCGTTGGTTACTCCACACGCGCGTGTTCGTAAGTCAATTCATTTGCAGTCCGATTCTTTGCCGGACGTGAACGAGCCCTGTTAATTCCGATAAATTTCAACACTTCTATCCTTCACTCGCCAAAATACGAGACCGACGAGACCGAATTTATCCTGCGCTCAGGATCCAGCGTACGTAACAGATCGGTCAGTATGACCCGTGTCACGTTGCCGGATCCTTCGCGAAGAGAGTTTCCGGTTTTTCCTGAATCCGTTGGTCGCGGGTCAGAAACCTGGGTCTAAAGCTCATTCACGAACTCTGTCACGCGGTGCCGGTCTGCCCACGCGCTTAAAGTTGTTCAATGGGAAACGGGCCAGCTGAAATCGCAGCGTGGGCCCAAGCGAGCAAATGAGCGAACGAGCCGACGTACGCGCATATACGCACCCTCACAATCGGTTGAGCGCTAAATTACTCACCGTGCGGAGCTGGATCATTATAATGGAGGGCAAAAGTGTCTGCCCACATTCCATCAGCCGTTGGACTGAAACGATCCGGTACTGTGCACTTAGACCGCTAATAAAAGCACACGCATAGATTATCGCATCCGGGGCAGAAGCCTCTCAAGGGCAGCCCTATCGGCCATGCTCAACGTTACCATCTTACGTATCAAATTAACCCTTCAATTCACGCTGGGACGCTCAGCGTCCCGCCTTTTCTTTTTTCCAGCTTTTTATTTATGAAATTACTTTTTTGGTAACAACTGTCGAGTTTTACGGTTCCACATAGTCCCTGAAACATTTCCAAGTCCAAGAAAAATACAAACTTTATTCATTTGTTTATTGGAAAAATAGCACATGTAATCAAATGGTCCAAATTCAGATTCGTAATCAGCGACCCCAAGAGCCGATTTATGCAAAATTTCAAGTGAATCGCGTATAAGGAATAATGTATTTATAAAAGAGTTAATCCGGCCGAAATACAGAATCCTGCTAATCAAGCGTCAATGCGCGAACGCGCATGCGTCGATTCGTCGCCTTTCATTGGCCGCGACGAGCTATACGCTCTGGCGCAGGCGCACTGCGCAGCTGTTCTCTTTCAAGATAACCCATCGAACGGGAAAAAGGTGTAAGTAAGTATAACCGCGTCGATACGCGGTTGTCCTTTCGGGTAATTCGAAGTCGGCAACTCCGGGGGCCGAACGGATCGTGTAATTCGTCTTTCCTAATATAATGAGCTCACCGTGTTCGCTTCGAACGCCGCGGCGGGGCAATCAAGTGTCTACCTTGCGCGTAACGGGTGAAGCCATACTCTGACAAGTGAATGGCCAGTAATTAGTTTCGCAACGTCTGTTATACTCGCCAGGCGCGGATCAGTCCTGCCCTCGGGTGGTCCCGCCGCCGAGCCCGGCGCAGCTTTCCTCCACTGAAGCACAAACCCACCCTCGTTTCGTTGCTGCCATTTATTGAGAACGATTAATTATTGGGCTTTCCCGATTGAGCGAAAACCAAAAGGACAAAGAATAATTTTAAGCGGTGATCGAAGCCCGTATACGAATGCATAAATAACAACTGATATGATGTTTGTACAGCGAGAAACTCGATCATTTATCAAAAGTTTTTAGACGTCATCTGCAAGAACGGAGACATTTCTGAACGGGCACAAGGACAGTTGAAATCTCGGCTTTGTTGTCACCTGTCAACTTATTCTCAGATATTGTATATTGTAGGTATACCTGTAATGCAGATAAGATATACTTTCCAATATTGTGAAACAATCTTTCATACTTTGTTGAAGAATCACAGGCCTTCCACGATCATCCAATTCGTGTTCTAAAATCACCTCGCCTCTTTCAAGTCCCACACATACGTATATGATAAATCTCGAGCAGCAGTTATTTTACGCAATAAGCGACACTCTCTTACTTTCCTCTCCCTCCCGCCATCGCCCATATTCTATTCTACTCTCTTTTCCTGTGTTGTCGCGTCTTTGCGATTAATCACATCCTCGATGTATCAACATTCCGTTCAATTTATACCTGATATTATCATAACACTACCTTACATTCTTCGTCCCACGATTATTCACACAATTTCTCGTATTTTGTTTCAACTTAATTTGCACTGTTTCGCATTAAATGTACAATTGTTTTTCCTTTTTCTTGTACTTCGTTCACCAAATTTATTGCTCGTGAATCCGAGTTACTAGATCAATGCGCTGCAGGGGATGCTGGTGATAATCGCATCCGTCGATCTCATTACGCGAATACTTGTCGATAGACGTAAGTAGGCCGGCAGAGTTACACAACCAATGATTATGTAACAGGAAAGGTGATGGTAAGAACTGAGTATTACGTGGACAAGAGCGAAACTAGTCAGCTAATTCCGAAATAAACTGAAATCGCATCTCTCGGGATGCCACGAACCTTAGTAGAGCGCGTTACCGTTCAAGTTTGCCCACGCCTTTTCCGGACTTTCATTTTTTACTCAATTTTTTATCTTTACACGTATACACGTATTCGCGCGTGTTTTCTTTCTTTCCCCTTCTCCACTCTCAACTCCAAGCGTGCGAATTCTCGCACGTTCTTAGCATGTCCGCACCAACTTACTTGAACGTCAAATTATCTTCGTTCACGGAAAGGTATCCCCATCGAAGTTGTCTCGCATGCCAAATGACGATTCCGCTCGTGACTCACTGACCGAACCGGCAACGAGTGCACGTATTAATCATCTTCTTTGACCCGGGTATACCGTTACGAAAACATCAAAATTACCGACAATTAACCATGCAGACCGATCCAGGCCGGTCGTCAATGAGTCGCGGATGGATCCACGCACGGCTCGATCACATCGTGAAAGGGGGCCATTTATGCACGGTACTTACACGAACGCCTAGGTACACACGAGGTAGGCACTATAAATGCCTTTAATACCGTACGAGCTGGCTTAAGCATCAAATATGCAAATGCACATGGTCCACGCTTTTTACCTCCTGCGTGTAATTCCCGTATGCACATAAGCATGGCCGTGTGCAAGGTGGGCATGTTGAGAAAGACGGAGAGAGGGAGAGAGAGAGATATACACCTACATCCGCGTTTCTTACACCCACGCGACTCCCACGTCATACCTATGCCAACCGGCTATTGCAGGGGCCACGTTTGATCCTTTCCACACACGCGAAGACACCGCGGTTTATGCTCCACCAGACACACGCTCGCGCTTCCTTGCCAGGCCTCTCTGTTCGTTCATTCATTCATTCATTCATTCATTCATTCATTCGTTCGTTCGTTCGTTCAGTCATTCGTACGTTCATCCGTTCATTCATAACATGCGTGATATACTTTGTCCGGATTAAATTTATTAATCAAATCTAACTGGCTGAGCGGTTACGTAGAACGAGTATCATTTTTTTTTGTTCCCGTTTCAGTTTTTCTTCCTCTACATTTCTTTATTTCTTTCGAACGATTGCTTCGGGATATGTGCCTTGTACACGGAGGAACGGTATTCCCCGTACCTGCATCTGGCTACAAGCCTCTTTTAATACCTTGCGTAAGAACTGAATAAGTGTAAAAAGTCAGATTATAGGTAACCTACGACGTCCGCGCGCAGTGTTCGTCTAACTAAAGTATTCTGAACACGTACACCACGATTTAGGGATTTATTTTTCTAATAGAAAGAAAGAGCATAATATTTGGGGATTGCGAAATTAGAGATGTTCAAGCAGGATTCTTTAATGAGCAAGTTTAATAAGTTCCCAAGCAATTACTAGAAGAACGAAATTCTTGCCTGTGATTATAATTTCATCCCATAGAACAGGTACTTTGTAATTACTGATTATTGTTATAGGTACACTCGCAGCCATAAGTACCGACAAGATATATTATTATAAAGGAAGGGCGCTAAAATTAAGGCAATTACGAGTTGTCGTAAGTCGTTTGTATGGCACGCCTTGTAGTTTTTTATCTTTTCCTTTTTTTTCAAAACCCTGTCTTTTCTTCTTCTCTTCCTTGTCTTCGTATTAATTTATTTCTAGCTCTCGTCTATTTTTCAATCGAATAAAGAAAGTAAAAATACCAGAATCAACCCAAATCTGAGCAAAAGCCGGAGCTTGTATTCGAACCGTGTACTCACCTTGACATTATATACTCGTAATTTTTGCTCCTTATTCCTTACGCATTGATAAATGCCAAATTTACCAAACAAAAGTCACGCTTTTGACAACGATTGTACTAGATTTTTGAGACAGGATAAGTTTTTCCGATATTTCTAGAATTTTTCTTCCAGGAAGAGACTCTGTTCGAAATTCCGTGATAATTACAGATTTCTAGAATCAAATTGAGATTCCAAAAAATAAAGAAACATACAACATATTACTCATAAACCCCTGTCCACACTAGGTACGCGTTAACTTAACATCCTACAGCCTGCAGGGAATGGGAGTCGGCCAACCTGACTGCTATATGGGCTCCGTACACACACCTATAACCGGAACTCTAATAAGCTACGCACTTAGGCTGCAGCTACCGGAGTGGATATCCATTATTGCGCTGCATGGCCGCTCCTCGGGCTCTTTCCCCCTCCCGGGTCAACTATCACCGCAAAGTTAATAAAAAGAGTTGAAGAGAAAAGAAGGAAGAAGAAAGAAAGAAGCAAGTGTCTGTTTCCAAGGGAAAAGGCATAGAGCAGGCCTGCTGCACGTCCTGCTGTTCTGCGGTCTGATCCTCTGTCGTCGAGTAGCCGAGACGCGCACTTGTATTCTAGCTGCACGAAGGGGCATCGAAAGGATAAAAAGGATCGGAACGAGGGAAAACAGATGGGCAAAAACCGGCGGGAGTTATAGTGATTAAAATTTCGCAGGTTTCGAGAGAGGACGAGCATCGGATAAATTTCAAAGCGATCATCGGTCTCGTGTGTCGTGGGAACGCTTCACGGTCTCGAATTCCAAAAATTTCTCAACGCGAAATCGGTCCGAGGGTGCTAAAAAACCTCCACTCTGCCCCCGTGAAATGCGATACGGATTCTTGCGTTTTTGTTTGTTTTTTTTTTCTTTTCAAGAAACTGAATACCGAGCGGTAAATAGTCCAGAATTTATTCGAAACTTGTTTGGCTCCAGCATCCATAACGAAAGTGTGTATATCGGATATGTTTTTGCCTTAGAAATTTCGGTAAAAATTATTTAAATTGTTGGATCAAGTTCGGAGGAAAAAAATAAATCACATGTAATTACTCCATTATTTCCAATTCTAATCAGGGAATATTAAAATATACACGAGAGAAAAATTTTTGGTAGAAATGTTTGTATTTATAATATATTCATACACCGTTTCGAATCAACGCGCACGTTTAATGGATTAGGTACGTCTAAAAGCTCCCAACTGCGAATCGCGCCCGATCGCATCAGAATTTTATCTTCAATCCTGCATCCGTGTCCGTATGATATAAGAGCGCGCGATTCCCTCCACACGTAGGCTTACAGGCATGTCATAGTACGTGGCCGAAAGATATAGCAGCGGCAACTCATTAACCACAGGGGTTTTGATTTAGAGTCCATTAGCAGCGTGGCACGCCGATTAGTTACAATCTTAGCTAGCCAGCACGTACCTATACAGAGATTAGCAAGGTCTAATGCGACACCGTGAAGACAAATAAAAAAAAAAAAGAGGAATAATGAAAAAAAATTCACCGACGTAAGTGCCCATAAATTCACACGCACAGCTCTTATTGCGACTCAATTTATTGAAAGGGCATTTACGGGCAAAATCTCGTTTTTCGGTTTTTTACTTTTTTGGACAGTTTCATCCCTCTGAAAAATTTCTGGGGGTCGAAAACCTTTAATTCGTACGAGTCTGCGTACTGCAACTCTGAAAACTTAAACTTCAAATAATGTATTGTTCCTCACTTCACAATGTATTTTCTTTCAAAATGAAGCTATTGAAAAAATCCTATGACAATTTTATGCGCATTTGCAAGTAGATTATGTAAGAAAAATCCGTATGCCATGCTACAAATATCAAGCGAAAAACCTAGCCCGCGACGAATTTTCACCTTTTTACACTTTTAAAATTGCATTTTGTGCATCACCCTGATACATTTAAATGTGGATCTAATTAGGCAAATTAACTGTGAAAGATGTACAAAATGCATAGCTAAAACCTCGAAAATTGTAAACATTTTCCTGCATGAACAAAAAAAATCTAACTGAAATTCTTGTATATTCCCCCTTAATCACCACTGTAATTTCCACGACAATAAAGTGAAGAGATACGATCTTCAAAACTCAACAACCATGCAACTTCCCACATCTTCGCTTCTTTCGAATTCATTTACCCTGAAAGGGCACAGGTGCAGGGTCGTCACACCGGCAGACCAGGCCCCTCGTGCTGTCCCGGTTGGTGAGCACCAAGCGAAACGTAACTTACTTCTAGCCTGCTGCTGCTGCAGTTGTTAACCACCAGCGAAAGCTCACTTGTGAATACGGGGGGAGGAGGTTACACCTGGATCTCGAACGTCGGCACTTCGACCCCGTAATTGGCTGCTGACTTCCTCTCCAGAAATGGGTCCAATTTTTTTACAGCAATTACACGATTACACGACAATTGCAGACTCAGCCAATAAAAGTCCAGATTTTCACGGCAGTTTTTCCGATCCTCAATGTTTTTTCCTGATTAAACTTTTTTGCTCTTTCAATGAAAACTAGGCGAGGTGCGAAGCTTTGATTTAAGCCACCATCGATTCGAACGCGCACGCTGCAAACACTTGGCTACTCGCGGAGCGCTCGTTCGTCGTTGATCTATGATGATTGGTACATGAGAACCTTCCTATATCGAGTTCCGATACATTACGACACGTCGCGTCGTGCTCAGTGCAAACTTTGCCTTAATTATTACGATATATTATTGCTTATTATTACGACGCCGCGTGATCTAGACCTTAGCCATGCCGCGAGGAGTTATTATTCAGGCTGTGCGCATTAGACAGGTGAATAGTAAAGAAAAAGAAACCAAGGCATACCACCTGTACACCTATAACGCTTATACACTGCATACTCGCTATCAAAAAGTCACACCTAACCTTAAAACTCGTTCCTCGTAGACGTATTAAATAATATCAACGTACGGTCGATAAGTGATTTACAGCCGACTATATTACAAGCAAATATCCGTTCTGTTCACCGACTTGTAACGATTACCGCATTTTTGAAAACGAAATCACGTTTACCTGAGGAAAAAACGTCTGCCAATGAGTGTTGGATAGTTCCAAATTACGCCTAATGCTACATTCAAATTTAAAAGAAATTGATTCGTAAGAAACGCGCGCAAGGGTGCAGACGCGGAAGTCTTCGAGGACGGCTAAGCATTCGTTTGCAGAGGAAGCGGAACGTTATCTCGGCATGTACGGAGACCCTCGGCTTATCAGCGGGGTCGTCCGGGTGTAATCAGAAAACGTGACACCTTCCGTCGTCGGTGTCGAGCTCGTGTGCAGAGGAGAGATAGCGGCGACGGCAGCGGCGAGGAGATTGCGAGCCGAGGTTGGAATCGGGCCTTAGGCCCGGGGCCCCGACCCCCGGGGTTCCGGGCGGTGAAAATCGGGGATTCGAGTCACGTCCCATCGGGTTATCGCAGTCGGTGCTATACGAACCTACGTATTTTTAAACGATGGAACCAATCGCGTCGAGGCTCACCTCGAACGCCGAGATCTGCGTCACGTTCGCCGCTCGCAGCCTCGGACCCGCCGATTTTTATCTACCGTATCTCGATCTGCGAGACTTGATCTCCGTGCACAGCTGGCAGCCGACATCATGGGAAATGCTGACGAGGAACGGGACGAGCTTGCAGGTTACTGAACGTAGTTATCATATCTGCGGCACATGGTACCTAACCAGGGGAAACTTTCCCGCAACTTTGCAGAGCATAAGTCGAGCGATTTATTGTTTCAACCTCCGCGTGCACAATGCTACGCCGTTATACGTATACCTACGCGGTTTTTTCTTATACTTGTGTGTTTTTTTATCATTTTCCTACGTAAACTCTTGGGACTTTTCTAGCCACAACATCCGTGGCGAACCGATACGCCACCGCATGGGCTTTACGCACGCGTTAATCAATAATCCGTATCGCTTTTCAGGCATTGTTCACTTTCTCAAGTCGGTGGAAGAATTGAATTTTTCGAAACTTCCACTCCGGGACATTCCGATGATTGTTAAAACCAAACGAGATGGAATAAAATTTTTTAGAATTCATTCGGAACCGTGATGTGACTTTAGTAGAGCGATATTAGGTGCCGTATAAGAAAGTCAGTCGGAGTTGCGTAAAAGCAGTTTAAACCACTCTGGGATGATCTTCGAGATACGCAATCAATTTCTCACGTAACAACAAGAACAAAGAAATTAAACAAAAATAAAAACAATATTATTTCGTGTAATCATCGCACGCACACGTGTCAAGGACCGCACCTCGGGCTCGAAATACATGTATAATACCCGAAGTCACGGCCGAGAGACTCTTCCCTTGTACTCTACGTCAAAGTTTTTTACCGCATCACGGAGGTGAACAGCATCCGAGGCGCCATTATAATAATTAGTCAGCTAGCCTGACGGTCCAGACGCTGCGGTATTCCGAATCAGTCCATCGGCTAATATCCTCGCTGAGGGCACAATGCCTCCGTGTCCATGGGGGACTTTCTCTCCCCCTTAGTTACGCCTTGCTGGCTCGGCCGAGAAACGCGATGAAAAATTTCCCCGTCACGTGAAGATTATACCCGTGCAGTAGGTATGCGTGTAACAGTACAGGAGGAAGGAGAGAGAGGGTGAAATGAAAAGAAGTAGGAGAATATAAAAGCGAAGCGATCGACGGCGTAAAATTATCGAACATCGAGCTTTGTTACGCGGGGTGAGCTCGACGGTGGTTGTTGTGCGACTGGAATCACGAACCTGGTAAACACGGCTCATTTAAATCGCGTATACAGGCAGCGGCTCGTTAATATCCTGGCAAAAAGCTGGCAGCGCAAACGCTTCCACTAACTCATTAGACGCGTCGTTGTATATCAACCAGCAATAGCACTTTGCCGGTGGTTCTCTAAACGAGATCGATCGGCACATACCGCGAGAGAACGGAACCAGTTTCGCCAATTACTGCGGATTAACCGGGGGCGCGCAAAACACAGGCCACCCCGATTAGCCACTTCGTCGGCATTACGCTGGGCAGACACCCACAGACCCGCGAGAAATACTTCGATCAAGAAACGGACTTGGAAAGGAGTCGTCGCCTGTGAATCACGCTCGTTGCTCGAACCCTGCCGAATGTTTACCCTCCTATCAAATTACCCGCGACTCACCGTCGGCCTCCAGGGTATGCCTTTTAGTCCGCCGACCGAAACCAGGGTTAGACGTCCTACGCTTCAACGTTTACCTGGCTTCGTGCGCGGGGACCTGCTCCGCTCCGGAATTCACCTGCGGGAGCAGCAGAGCGGAATTTTTTAAGTTACCATTCATCTTATTTTATAAGGGACCAGCGTGTCTCCGCTTTGCTCAAACGTGTCCACGATTATTCACAGCTCTTGTTCGCTCTGAACGATGAAACATTTTTCCAACGATATTTTCCACTCGCACGAGTGGATGATTCGCCTGCGCTGTAGTAACGTCGAATCGCGAGGCCTACTTTGATAAGATTTATTCTCGGCACGGTGGTAAACCAGTTGGACTTTCGAGGAGCCAAGCATGGCAACGTCGCGAATGACTTGTCTAGGCGCGATATTGTATGGCAAAATTTTTTAAATCTAAACGTCGAAAAACGCCGTCAGCCCTTGTTAACCAACTTTCTTCGTCACCGACAATATCTTATTTTCGGTGGACGTATACAGCGGAACGAAGTCCAAGGGTAATCAAGACACGATTTGAGGATTAAGATCGTCAGAAACGTCTCATCAAGCATTTCACGTGGAAAATTGTTCAAGTCGTTATTGATCCACTTAGTATCAGTTTGGCACGACGTGTTCATCAGGTAGTAAAAACGTCAACTCTATCGGACCCTTTTCCTCGAAAAATTTTAATTAAAATTTACCAGGTATACGCATAACAACACAACCCAGACGCAGTCAAGTTCTGAATATTCTCACCCAGAAAATTTGTGTAATCAATCACTTGGCACGGTCTCGTTTTGGGCCGCGTAGGATATACATCGTTATCTAATTATCCTTTTTAATTTACCAGAATCCTTCGGGGCCGACACGAGTCCCGGTGTAAACCTAATCGTAAAAGAGTGATAGGAAAAGACCCGCTTGTTACGTAACCCCAAACCCCGGTCCCACAACAAGAGCACTCAGCTTTTGTCTGCTCGAAGATCGAACTAACAACTAACAAGTCTTTTATCGACCCTCTCAGCCTCTTAACGGGGTGTCCGCAACCCTCCCTAAGGCAAGGAATACCTGTTTTCGAAAGTGTTTTCAGGGTTCTAAATTGGAAGGTGTGGGAGATCGGATTCGTGGCTGTTAAATGAACTTCCTAAGGTAAACCGCAACAAATAAAACTAGGAACATCGGTTTCCATTTCAAAATAATTACGGAGGTAATTTTTTTAGGTAATTCTCAAATCATTTTTCTCTCCTCTTTCAAAGGTTCTCTGAAATGGATTGAAGTATTGATGTCGACAATGTTGAAACAAGGTTATTTCCGACCTGACCGATAAATTAACCTCGTGATTGAAAGAGCTGCGAACTTTGACGAACAAGTTTTAAGTTGCCGACGTATTTCTGCCTCGAAATTCGCTCCGTAGTCCGGATTGGCATTCAGGCAGTTGGGAACTGTTTTGAAAAGTTGAACGAAAATCGTAACGGTTAGATCTTGAATCCTGAATGCGAAGGATCCAGAGCCGAGAATCGTCGACGCTCTTCTTCGGCAGTCTTGGCGGCTGACTGACGCGATACTCCGGGAGTGAACCGGTCATTATAGTAAGAGACTGACCACCCAACGGCCAGGTAAGAAACGGAAAGAAAAAATAAAAACTACACAAAACCGAAATATCTCGTCGCTCTCTTAACTTTAACGCTCGCCGAAGAAACGGGACTCACACTTTCTCTGCAAGGTAAAGATTTTTCGAGATTGCGAGTTACAGGGATGAAACAAATTTCAGTGAACAGCGCGCACGACATCCGAGAAGAATCAAACGCTTCAAAAGCATTTCATCACTTTAAAAATGCAAGATAAAAAAAAAAACAAAAAAGCAAAAAATGTCCGATAAAATCGAGCGTCACTCTCGGGTCGCTGGCTTCTTCTACTTCAACCACATTCGACTGGTACCTGATAATTGCGCAAATAATCGTCAAGAATTGAGCTCCGACATTGACTGCAACGAGATTATTTTACGACGAAACCCGAAGCGCTGAAGAGTTGTGCACAGGGCTAAGTTTCCTCCACCCTAACAATAAGGAAGGTGGGCTGCCGTTAAACAAAATGAACTTTTTACGCGTGCAATGATCCGCTGAGGAAGGATCCGAAGAAGACGAGGTCCTGGTTGCGTTTCGTGGTTTCTGTTACAAAGGCGGCGGCCAGCATCGTTCTCGCATACCTTCCGGGGGTTCCCCGGTCTCTCCTCTCTCGTCGTTTCTATGCATTTGTGTGCAAGTGTGTATACTGGAGCTTTGTCCTCAAAGCGATTGGAATGTCTTCACCGAAAGAAGAAGATGGCGCACAGGAGGCTGCTACGCCGATCAAAGTTACCTGTTCCTCAGGGTTACCCTCCCCCCCCTCTCTCTCTCTCCCTTTCTACTTCCATTCCCGTTTCTCTCTCGGTTTTCGAATACCGAGGGATGTGAGATTTGTATCTCCACGGGTTCGAAGGGAGGCTCGTCGTACGCATTGTACTTGTACCGCATCTTTCAAAAGACCCCCTGCCTTCGCTACGACCATTCAAACATCTACAAGGTTACGAATACAGGCATGCACTAGACTGTGTCGGGCGGCGGGCATGTTCACATATTATCCGAGGGCCGACTGTTTATACATGCGCATTTAAATTACGTGAATACGCAGGTGGATCGAGGGTGTGACCTATCACCCGCTACAGCCTTTAGTTCCACTAACCGAGGAGGGTGTAACCGCGCCTCCTCCGCATCGGTTGTCTTTACCTTTCGTATTTAGTCGGCAATTGGCTTGTTAGCCCCCGCGCCGACCGACGCCACCGGTTTATTTGTCCTAACTTCCCGCGACGCTGCGATGCAGGGATACTCCTCTCCATGGGAAAAAAATCCTCCGTCAGAGACGCCGAACTCGAAACAGGAAATGTAGACCAATTAATTGAGGAACGGACGCTCAACGAGGGACTCGTGATTTTTATTTTTACATTATTGCTGCTCGGATTCGGTTGGAAAAATAAAACGAAGAAGGAGAAGACGGAGTCGAAAAAAAAAGAGCTCAGATATTCTATATCCTTGTAATCTATATAATTCTCACAAAATTTTTCATTACTCTAGAATTCTTCTTCGCTGGCATTTAAATTTGTGTAACCACTTATATTCCTAATTTATTCTTCATCAACAGCTAATCATCACCGTAATAGATACGTGGGATTCAGTCACGCCAAGTCCCGTTTCCCCAGGTGAACAGCCAACTCGTATAAATTCGTACGAACCGATCAAGCCGTGAATACCGAAAGCACCGATCCTCGGCCAACAACCTAGTCTACACTTAGCATACCAGCAATTTCATAAGTATGCCTAAATATAGATCGAAATTATCGTTCATCTTGCAGCGTAGAGTCGTGCATAGAAGAGGAAACCGCGATGCGGTGTTCGATAAACGGTTCACCCTTTTTTTACTCAAATCAACCACTATTTTTAAATTCTCTAACGGACATACAGCTGCTGTTTTTCTGCGTTTGTACACATACGTATACGACGCGACGCCATGCGCGCAAGCTGTTTTTTCTCTGGGGATGTACAGGAGGAAAGGAGGGTAATGTTAGATGTGGGTATATCATTAGCGCGAGCGCCAACACCGTAAGACCGGTTCGGAACGCCCGGTATAAACCTTTTTTGTCGTACAATTTTTTTCTGCTACGTGTACTTTTTTCCTTTTCTTTTATCTTTTTTCTTTTTACACATTGTTTTCCGCCGTTTCAGTTTCCTTTATAAAATTAACACGGGTCCGCTAAGAGTGGCGTCATGTTTCTGATCCGACCCAGAATTATACGATGCCCCCTTATAGGCGATCATCGCACCTTGTATCGTAATCTACTCAGAGCCCGACCAACCAGATCCCCTTGTGAAAAATAAAGGACTCGAGGTACGTTGAAATTGAATTTCAAACTGTGGATGGCGTGCACGATTTTTCGGAAAACAATTTCAACTTCAATTATACCCTACTTAATACCACGATACAAAGTATGAGAATGGCTGTTGGAGCAATATGGCGTCGTAACGGGTAATCAGCTGATCGTTTCAGCTAAATTACACGAATATAAAGTTACGAAAAACCTCGTGCAACCCGTTAAAACTTTATTCTGGTATATTGAGTCAGCGCAGAGTGAAATATGCGATAAAGAAGTACGTTTATAATTAGTATTGCATCATTTCTGCGGCCGTGAGACGAAACGGCGTCTCCCGAATATCTTCGGAACCTGACACCGTAGGTACCGCGTAACGATCGAGTGAAAAATATGTAGGAGAAAAGTGGCGACCGACTAGTTTTTCTTCGACAATTAATTTCCAGCTTCGTTTTATTTTCATTTCTCTACACATACAGCTGTACACACGGCGTTGTCATTATCTCATCTTCTTCTTCTTCTTCTTCCTCGTCTTCTTTTTTCCCATCCCAGATTTATTTTTACACACCACAACGCGCCGATATAGCTATCCATCTCGCGGCGTATATACCGCTACATTACACATCACGATCTTTCGTACTTCGCTCTTGACTCGGAGCCGCCTATATCCGAAGCCAATTATTATCTCTCGATTGATCTAAGCGCGAAGGCGATAATGACGCTATATATGTATACTAGGTATAAGTACAAGAGGTACAGCCTATCTCTTAACTGGCGTATCGTTGGCTCGTCTCCTCTCGTCTCGTCTTGTCGACTGCTCTTCGGCCCGATCAGCGCGGCAGTTTTATCTCTCCAAGAAGTCTGCGCTGCATTGAGCTGTTGATGTACGAAACTATCGGACCGCGGCCCGGAGTTCGATTGGAACTTTTCTGTATTGCCGTGTTACGAAGTAGCGAGAGAAAGAGAGAAACTCTGGGAGAATAGACGACGTGGAATAAATCAAATGGCGGAGGTACAGCCAGTTTGTTACGAGATTGAAATCGAATATAGAGGGGAAAAAAGAAAAATAAAAAGAAATCGCCCGGTTTGTATCGGTGTGCCCGCACCAATTTATGTAGCCTGCCTCGCTATTATGATAGTATAAGATAAAGTGATTTAACGATTGTAATGAAACGAAACGAAACCGTCAGACGGCGCCACGGTACCAGATACAATACTTATCCGATGATTTTCTATACCAAAAGAATTATTTATCCGTTTTACCTTCGATGAGTAACGGGTGATCGGTATCAATCAATAACGGAAACTTGTGCTCATTATTATCAAACTCCGTCCGCGGCACGTACAACGAAATACAATTATAAATCCATAACCGGGTCATACGTCATTTTCTTGTCGATTTTTGTATCGGGTATACGTACGCATGTACACACTGGTAATATCCTGCTCTTGGCATAGACAAAAAACCTGCCCGCGGTATCTGAATTAACACGCTCCTCCGCTTTATTATATACGATATAGCTATATCGCCGTCGTAAATTCTATGGGGAAAAGAAATTTAACAAAGAGATCTGTACGTACCTGAATGGCGCACAAATTCGTTTGGCGTTTGCGTGTATGCATCATCATCCGCGCAACCTTCCAGGCACAATTATAGTCCGAGTAAGGTTCATATTATTAGATATTATATATTGGACAGACGTCAGCCGCGACTCTATGACGAAATTCGTGATTGATAGTTACGAAATCTGTATCACTGACTAACAGGGTCACTGGACGTGGTCGCGTCCGACGCACGCGCAAACTCGAGGCAAATTTTTCATCTATCCCAAAAAATCGCCCATTATCCACAATGTACAAACGGTATCATCAGCGTCAATTCTATAAAAAGAAATCGATCATCTTTTAACCCTTTCAGTAATGCAATTCAGTTTTTTCGACATCAAAGTGCAATTATACATTTTTTATAAATTTTCCGACGCTGTATGCGAGTCTGGTCAAAAAATTTCAAGATTTTACATGGGATATACAAGAAATGAGATAAAAAAAGAAAGGGCGCCACTATAATAGCTTCTGCGACTGAAAGGATCAATGGTTACGCTTCTACTGCGAGTGAGCATCGCGCTCTAGTGGAAAGGAAGCGTGGAACGAATAGGCGAACGAAACTTCTCTGGTTACAATATTTCGCGTGTATAAGCGAAGATCGCCCATCGTCATTGTCGCGTGAATAAATTCAGTTACCTACAAGTGCAAAATACGCAGTAGTACGATAATCCGAGTTACACGCCTAGTTACGGACATATACAAAGCCGCTGCAGCGTAATACCAGCAGGACAGGTAGACTGAATGTAGCCACGTTCGGTACGTCGAAGAGAGTTGGTATTTGCATGCCGCACAAGTGAGAAATGTTCACCTCGTTACGAAGGGCTAACCGGTATCAAGCAGTATTCGTCTTTACGGCAAGGCCCTGGGGGTGATAAAATTGATATTTCTCCTCGGCAAATCGGCATTAATCCAACGTCAACTAAACCGAACACTTAACAACGCCGAATGATTGCTCCCTCTGACCGCGGACGTACGTAGACGTATAAATATCGCGTATACCGACTTCCTGTCTGGACAATTACCGCCGTTCCCGCGTTACAGGATGGAGCGTAATTACCCGTGAGATAATTTTCGTTCTCGAGTTAAAATGCATGTAGCACCTATACACAATGCCGTATAACCACTCGGTACGCACAGCTTACCGGTGTTAATAATTCGTGGGTACCTGCCATTTCGCTCGGGTTCAACTTTCTTCCCGGGTTGGAATTACCCACGGACATACCCTACTCGTGAAAAAATCTCTTTACCGCCTGACACTCGTCGATGATCCGGAGCAGAACGCTGCGGCGGAATCGTAAGGATGATACGCTGCAGGGCCATGCGCCAAACAATTTGAACCGGAGTGTATGAAATTGTGAAAGCACGTAGTTCATCCGGCCTCTAGCAGGACGAGGATAGCCGTTGATGGGGCCACTCACCTTGCCCATGCCGCCACATCGCCTTCCTCCTCTTCCTCAGAGACCATCCGAGCAACCATCGTCGAGCGCCACCGTTCCTTTTTCTTACAGGTTACTTATTCAGCGGCGTACCTACACCTCTCCGTAAATTTTTTCCCTTTTTTGTCTTCGCTGCTGCTAGGCAGCTTTGCACCTATACTAGATGTTCCCGACCGCGCGGCGATATACGCGAGTCGTCGACTCGCCGCTTATCAAGTCCGTCAGCTCCGACTCTGGCTTCCGATGGTGAGAGCTTTGTTCGTTCGGGGGAAAGGCACGCCGGGTTATGGGCTTGTGATAATGTGATACCGAGACGCGAAGATCGGCATGTTCGCCGGCTTCTCTCTCCTTCCCCATTTTCCCTTTTTGCACGCGCTCACGAGACGCACGCGGTGCATGATGAATAACGACACATGGCGCCTGGCACTTTCATATCCTCCGCGCTCCCCGTTATGCAGTATCTTCCTTCGGGCAGGGTATATAATAATACAGACACGAGTTGCACCTGTAACGATTACCGTACGGACGGTCATGAATTCCGAGCTGCTGATAATTTCGTACCGCAAAATTTGAAGTAGCAATAGCTATAAATATACTTGAGAGTGAGGTCTCCGTACAAGCAAACACGATTCCGCCTCAAGGTTCTCTAATTACGAGGACTATTAATACACGTACATTTCCAACTTATCACCGCGGCAGGAGGTCTGTTTCTCGGAATATAACGATTGCCTTTAATCACGATATAACCAGAATATCTGGTAGGTAAAATACCCGAGTGGGTATACAGGACTCAATCCGGGTATTTTTATTGATCATTCCTCCAAATGAGAACGACGTCGACGCGAAGAGCATCAGGCGAGCCGGCAATTAGCCACCGCGAGTCTCTCCTTCCCTGAAAGAGCTCCGCGGAATCGTTAATATCAACGCGAATCGAGTCGACGTCCGCGCAAGGAACGACTCCTTCGGATAGGGCCAAGTAAAATGGCAGCGAGGAGCAGTTTAAATTGCGCGTGAAATGAAGCCGGTGACGTGTCGGTGGTGTCGAAGCTCCCAGCGTGACTTGGCGCACAAAGTAAAGCGCCGAGGGGGGCGGCCGGCAGGTAACAATAAGATGGAACCGAGTGCACGGCGCCGAGCTGCAGCGAGAATTGTGAGGACGGCCATTGTACGTCTATCGTATTTACCTCGTGATTCTGTGGATTTAATTACATCAACTGAAACGCGCCGCTACGGCAGTGCCCCGGAGAAACGAAAGGTAAAACGGGTCCCAGGCCCCGGTTCGTAGTCCGGGCGCCGCGTAGTCGGCTTGGTGGGGGACAAGAAGGGCAAGAAGACGCTGGTCACCAGGACTCGTCTTCGCTTTCTTGCTGCGCTTATACGCTCCTCGGAAATTAAAACAATCTCAACTCGAAATCGACGTTTTTTGACGTGGGAATTTTTTTTTTGTCACAGAAAACGAAAGTCTGGAGCAATTTGAGTGCGAGGACTTTGATTAATGAAAAAATGGCGGCATGGCGCGTATGGCATTTTGTTAATAAATTTAATAAAAAAATCCTGAAACGTTCTTGAAACTATGAACGATAAAGCCCTCAAACTCAAATTGCTCCAAGTGTTTACATTTTCAAAAGTTCAAAAGATGCATTAAATAAAACGAAGATATCTTGTTGTATTTTCTCAGTAATTAATCCTACGATCTTGTAGCTTTGGGTTTTCAATTCCTGTGAAGTCGATGAACTCAAAAAATTTGGCTACAAATTAATTCAGAAACACTATACAGAATATTAGACTCCAAATATCGCAAAAAAAACCTGAGATTGTCCCTTTTGATTTTTATCTCAATCTTTACCGAATTTGAATAAACCTGAAATTAAATTTTTACGACAGTTTATTTAGTTATTATTCGATTCCGGTAACCAATGTATCTCGTGAAATTTAAGTACGTTACATAATTTTATTTAATGAAATCTTTCGCAATCCGAGAGTAATCGTTTGCCTGAAATTGGTTTTTGCAGCGAACCGGTGTGTCCTGCCGAAAAAATGTTATACCAATCGCGTCTACAAATCGACTTTGTCGAAAACGTTGAACGGTTTCTCCGGCTGTGACGCGTATGTAACGAAAGTAGGTATACCGACGTAATTGTTGACTAAAAACCCAGAGTAATGTAGGACATATACGATAAAATGCTCTCTCACGAAATTCAACAATTTTCGATGAAATACGAGGACGTTAACGACGCCAGTTACGATATTCGTTTCAAATTTACAACTCTCTCGAACCACGCTCGTTAAAATCCGTACAGGTTTATACACTGCATGTATACATAACACAATACGCGGTAGGAAAGAATGGTGTTGGGCGGCAAACGATCGCGTTCAAAAGTATAATAACCCCGTTCTGTATATCGCAGAAAACAATTATTAATTGCTTTCGAGGACGCTTGACATTAACGCTTTTTATTATACCTCAGACCCATACTCCGTTAAGTTTCATCAATTAACGAGTACCTGTCGCCGCTCCGAACCCGCGGCCTGCAGGACCAAAGCAACCCGTACGAAGTATAACATTGAGACGAAAATTACTCCTTTCCTCGCTTCCGGTTCGTCCTGTTATCAGGCTCGGAATCAAACTTGACCCAAATATCATTCACGGTGCTTTCTAAGAGCAAGTGCCTCGCTATTTCAAAAACAATTCAAGTCCATGTGTCTACTTATCGTTAGCCTCCAGAGATGCTTATCGCTTCCGGAAAAGGGATCGCGACCGAACGAGCTCGCGCACACGTGTAACTAACGGCGACTGAAAATACCCGGAGACTCGAGTTGAAGCACGTTTTCCATTCGGCAAACATTGACCAAAGCTGAAGACAATCTGGAAATTTACTCCTGCAATATGGCAAGTACCAGGCGTACTTTTCGATCACTAAGTATACCGGTGAACGCAAAAACGCCTTCGGGCAGCGCATGACTCATCCTGTGGTCTCTTCTGCTCCCCCCGATCCGCTGAGGCCTCGAGAGAATCGGCCAGGACCGTGCGAAGGAAGCGTTACTCGGGGGTGTTACGAAATTCTCGGAACAAGAAATCAATACTCAATCCCCGGCAGTGTGTCAAAATCGAGTTCTAATGGCGCTCGAGCCAAGAGGCTACCAACCTGTTTCCCAATCTTGTTCTCACCTCGAAAAGTCCGACCGGTGTAACCGCTGGCACACCCTGTACATCGCTGACGACGTCGCTAACGTGTCTCGGATTACCTGCTCAGTGCGCTAGATGTCGAGGGGACAGTGAGGCGAAGGCATTGCCGTGAGTAAAGCACTTACGAAGCGGATCGCGTCCGTTGCTTCGCCTCTGTGCAAAGTAGGGTGAACCTACCGCGGTTCATATTATTGTGCATTAAAGCTTCGGGGCTGGACATGCGGCGTCAACCGCCTACCGAGTTCCACTTGAGGATCGCCGCGGCATCCAGACCTTAACCTCGAGTCGGGAGATAAAGAGACACGTGAAAGAACTCACCATTGTTGTAGACCTCGGCGTTGACCAGCGTGTCCTCGTCGTCTGTGTCCGGACCGATGGAGACGGGCGTGTAAACGATGGAGTCTCTCATCCTCGTTACCTTCCAGCACGGCGGCGCGAGGCACGATTACCCCGAAACTGGATAAATGTACGCGCTGAAACAGAAATGAGTAAAAACCGATGAGCTTCGTACCGAAAGAGCGCGGAATCGTAACAAGAAGAGATTTATCGCCCTTGCGGAATTCGAGCGAATCACGAGTCTCGATTTTTACTGCCTTTATAGATCGTCCTCTAGGGTGAGCTTAATCTTGATTTAACGATCTACAGATGAGCTCTTGATTGATCGATCGCTTCGACGAGCAAGTGCTAAAAACTATTTGGTCAATGCCGCTTGGAAAGACAACTGCGGTCAACTTACATGCCAATTTATTTTTCTTTTCCAGATTCCAGGTACAGGGAGAGATGTACGAATTTACTTTATGACCGCGAACCCGTGGCGATATTCAGAAATTAATATCCCTCGTAGAATGCCCGTGTACACCGATACGTGTTTGCGTGACTAATTGCGAAATCGTAAAACGTCCGTTAAGCCAGAAAATTGTTTCAGCAGAACCAGCCAGAACTCGTGCAAACACGCTGCAGATATTGGTACAGGCGATCGTTACTCTCGTTCGATGATCAGAATTAACGAGTTTGTAGTTACCAATTTCGAGTGCGTCGTTTTGACGTCCTCGGTAAAGGGCACAAAATCTTCTTACTTTTCATTTCTACCCGGCCAACTCTGTTCGATAAACAATGTTGAGCTTCGCGTTCCGTCACCCCGAAGAGAAGGTCCGATCACTCGGCTCGAGTGAAGATACAAATAAAGTGAATACAACCGTTGAACCGCTAGCCGCACCAGCCACTAGCTACTCCACTAGCCGGTCGGGTGACTCAGAGAGCCAAATATAGCAATCACATTGCTTTCAGGAGCTGTTTTTGCCCGTATTTCTCCCCTTCCTTCTTTCGCCCCTGATCGTTCGCCGTGTCCTCGAGGTCCAGCGGGTCCTTTGGACCCGGTAACAACGTCCCTGTACCCGTCGAACGCGCCTACCTTCCTTCCTTCGCACCAGTCGAAGACCAGCCAAACTGGGCCATTCACCGGCGGCGCGCAAGACTCCGGATCTCAAGCTGTCTCGCAACGAAAAAAAAAAGACCGACTTCGTACAGCGGTCTTTAAAATAATCAGGTGGAATCACTGTCTCGGAAACGGTACCGTTGTCCAACGGAAAGAAAGAACGCAATATGCACCAGGGGTCGGTCCGTCTCTCGTCCCCGTCAACTTGATGACTCGCCACGTCCCTCCATATAATTCCTACCCTTCCTCCTAGGTTTACCATGGAACGTGGCTCCTGTTCTTCTTACCCTGACCCTGACCTCAGTGCATAGTGCAAACGGTTTACGACGTGCTGGTATTAAGAATTGAGGAATCAAGGCATGTCGGGTGCCCGCGGTACAGTTCCGTTCGCGGTACTCCGGCCGAGGCTAGGCGTCATAAAAGTGAGTCGGCAAAGCCTGGGGTTCCGTTAACCAGGTGGTGAAAGCTCGATCCGCGGAGAAGGTGCCAGGTCCTCTAGTCCGTGGAGCACGCCGCGCGCCGACTGCAGTGTGGGAAGAACCGACGTGGCCACACCGAGAGCGATGAGTCCATTGTCCCCGACGACGGTGCTCAGAAATAGCCGGTCCCGTCCTCCCGTCCGCGAAGCGGAAGTCTAGTGGTTCCAGAAGAACGCCTCACTCACCACCGGGAAACCCTTATGCTTCGGCAGTCCTTGCGAACGGAACGTAACGTGTGTGATTCGAAAGTATCCGTAACGAAAATACGATGATAATGAGAAAGAGACTCGTCGGTCTGCGTCGGGAAGCCGCAGCGACGATACAACGTCTTATGAGCTTACTTTTCTCTGCTTCTCTGCATCTTACTCCGAATGGAATTTCCGGGTGTCAAGAACGTAGTCGTAGAAATTTGTCGAAAGATTTCAATCCCACGTGACGGAACGGTACGTTGGGTTCGGTAGCAATTGGCGATGGACCCCTGCCGAGTGAGACCGGGTCTTAATTCGTCTGAACTGTCACGGTCGGACAGTGGAGCGCTCATAACTCTGCACCCTGGTCTAGTCTAAACACATTTAACATTGGCTCAAGTTTCCACTGATGTGAGATGCATGGGAACGTGACGGTCTCGACAGAGACGTACGTACGCGGCGACGGTGAGTTCAATTAAAGCCTCTCGCTCCGTGTTCTCAAGCGTCAAGATCGCGGCCGTCCGGTGGATTAGATCGGATCCTGATAACCGTGCAGTTATGCATTGTTGTCGACAGTTAATGCCGACGTATTTAACGGCGGAGGGAATTAATGAATAAGAGAGTTGCAGCAGCTACAACCGTGAGGCACTGCAGGAAGCTGCGAGAAATCAGAGACGGCCATAAAGTCCGTATGATTCACGCGACGAACGAACGAACGAACGAACGCTTCCGGCCTCGCTACTGGACGAGGAGGAAGTGACGTCGGTGCAATGCCGTTACCGCCGAGATATGTAACTGGTTTTTCGTTCCTGCCTTGTTTGTTTATTATTGGCACATTCGACGCCCGGTCCATAACCACGTCGGCGAGAGCTTTGCTCCGAGTTTGAAAACCGAAAGAGTAAGAAATGAGAGGAACAGGATGTGGGCAATAATAGAGACAGGTATTTTCAATTAATTGCAAAGCGAACATGGTAAATCGCTCGACGCATAATCGGTTTGAAAATTATTCCTAGACGGATAATAGGCGGTCACGTCTGAGCGGATATACATATTCTCCGATATCGCGTGCAAGATTTAATATCCACTGCACCTGCGCAGAGCACGGCATGTCTAGCCCTTGAGCCAAGGGCGTTACAGTTTCTCTGAAGAATTGGATTGCATCGGAAAGACGCACAATGGAAAGACGTAGATTCAAGGCGAGAGGACCAATGGATTTCGATCTTATATTTTGGAGATAATCTTGGTGTCTGACTGATCGGGAACGAAACATCGAAACGCCATTATTCGTATGATCCTGCTGGATGCTGCAAGGCATATTCCTTCGGGACTATTTGATTTTCGAATGCAGCTCACGACCCTCACGCCACGATCCACGTGGTAAGCGTTTGAAGGGGGTTTGATTAAACGGTCGGGCAGTAAACGCCACAAGGAAACACTGTTCAATCAAAATGGAAAGAAAGTTACGAGGCGCCGCTTTGTGCTTAAAGCTTTACCGCGCGTGAGTTCACGGGGGGTATAAATGCCTACGGTCATAGCACCCTTGGCGATCATCCAGCAAGCCGGCGTCCCGTTTTTCCGTCTTTCTCTTTCCCGCTTTCCTACCAAAGTTATATTTCCATACCTCTCCCTCTTCCGCGAACATCAATGTCGCTGCCGCCTTCAGGCACCGAGTCTCTTCGACTCCGGTTTCATTTCGCATCGGCCAAAAGGCTGCGGCTTCCTGGAGGACCAGTTGTTACGTACCACGAAATGCGTCGTTAAAGGTACGCAACGTAATCCTCGGATTCTCCGTTTGCTCAATCGCGAGCTAACGTATTGATTTAAAAATTCATTTATTCGAATCATGATTAATTATTGCCAGAGTCCACGGTGTGCGGAAATTCGTCCTTGAATGTAGGGATAAAATACCGATGCTTTCAGAGTCTTGTTTACAGTTGCTACAGAGAAATTACAACAGGTAGCTCCGTATAGTTTCACGTGATATAAAAAGTTATTTACGAGCTTTTGCAAATGCGCGCGATAACGCGCGGCAGCCGCAATCATCACTGCAGACCGAACCGAAATACCGAGGGCTTTCAAAGTTGTTTGCCCACCGCGAAATCACTTATTGGAATACGTAAAACGAGTTTGGCAGGAGCGGGATCGGTTTTACACCTTCGCTCGTGTAATACCCAGCATAACAAATCATCGCTCGATAGTCCCGCTACGCTCCCATGAACATCGAGCTGCATACCATGCAGGCGCTGCAGGACTTCCGTGCCTCAAATCGAACCCGCAAACGTCTCTTTTTGTCGTTTCATTCGATCTGGATGTAATTAAAAGGACTTATGTACGGTAGGAAGGACAATGGATTAAATTCATCGATGGTTTCGTTCCACGTTTTTCGCCGGAAAAGTTGAAAAAGAGAAGGAGAGGCACACTTTCACCGACGACGACGGTATGTTTCAGTATTTTCAGACACGCGCGGATATAAAGCAGCGCAGCACTAAAACCGAGTCTGTATAAACCGATAAATCACAAAGTGCGACCTGTAGAATTTATTTTCAAGTGCCAGGAGTGTATGGGTATAAAGAAAGCGAAGAGAATGGTGCACGGAGGCGATCCGGCGACATTAATCTTTCCAGGAAATCGAACCTCGAGGGTCTTGATAGTATCGACGACGGAACCTCGCGGGGTTATCGGGATGTGTAAATGGGACCGAGTGATTCTCTATTCTGGTTTAATCGTCGTCTAGACGAGCGAGACGTTAACTGCGGCCCGATCCGGGAGCGGAACGAGACTGGTTGTGTCCACAATCGGGTGAAATCAAATCCGTCCGCGTGCACGAAAGCGTTGCAGAGCCTCGACTAGGTTCCCCGACTTATGGTTCTCCGCACCCACGTGTCTCCGAATGCATTGATAAGTTTGTACAAGCGCGAGGGTGGCCCGGGCTAAATTTAGCGACACCGCTATCCGCGTCTCTCTCGCACTTTTTTCCCCTCCAGCTCTCTCGCTTCCCCGGCGCAGTTGTCACCGTGGTCGAAAAAGGTTTGGCGCCGTCGTCGTTCGAGAGCCGCCTACCGTCCCGCAAAGATTATACCGAAGGTGCGTTGCCCCGGTTGCAACACGATCCGCCGCCCCCGGGGACGGCGGGAAATCTTCACCTGGCGCAAACGAAGAGGAGGAAATCTCGGTGGGCGAAACGACGCCGGTAACGAAGTTCCTCGAACTTGAGACCGCGGTCTAGACGCCCGGTCTAATTGACGATCGTTCGCGAAAGGCGAAAGGCTGGCTATATTCGTTCCCGGTTCGACGGCGTGCCGCGTTCGGCCGAATAAGTTTGGGTAAAAATACACGGACTAGACGAAGAGACGGACCCTGGACTCACTCCGGGGTGCAGAAGGAATTTCGGTGCGCGCCTAAGCTTCCTGCCGCGACGCGACGCGATCCGACTCGCGGTCAATTCGGCCAAAGCTGCGATCGGAGCCCCGGGAACGTCCGCAGGATACCGACGAGCCAGACTCTCGAGAGTCTAAAGCACGCGAGAGATTCCCGCATCGGTGGTTGCGGCCTACTTATACCGTACACGACGATAATTACCCGAGAGAAAATGAGAGCCGATAGTAAGTTGGTGTGCGTATGTACGGAGGAGTGTGTTAGGTTGCGGGCTATTTTTGTGTGTATACGCTACTGCATTCTTTAAATCTGTGACTTTTCTTTTTCGACCTTTTATTTTATACCGAGAACCTTTATATTCCCCTTTATATAACCCCGGCGATCCTACCGAGCCGACCAATTATAGAACGTTGGTAAGAAACGGATTCCACGTGGAATTTACAACGATTTAAAGAATGGGATAAAAGTATCGCGAGTAGGGCTTGTTTCGATGTATCGATGAAACACCGCCTGCGGGGAGAGAAGTTGTAACAACGATACCGACTGCAGACCGTAGAGGTAATATTGGCAAAAATTAACGTTCAATCTCGTTTTCTAAGTCTCTGATAAGTATAATTATATACTCGGAAAACGGAGGGCCGAAGAAAGAATCGAAGGAACGTTGAGGATGACAGGTTCCGGTTTTCATAAAGATACAATCATGTACATCGCTACGGATACACGTCGTGCCGGATTCGGAGAAAAATTGAAAAAAGGCTCAACGACACGACGGAAAATCGCGAATGCAAAAGAATGATCCGTCGGACAATCACCTCACACTCGTCACCGCGCATACCTAACGATGAAATTGAAACAATTAAACTTAGCGCAAAGTAACGTGAGAGCAACAAACGGGCCCCCCATGAAAACAGGATACATTCGCGTGATGAATGTTTCACGCTGTGAAAGTTTTCATCCAACAAACATCCTTTTTAACTATTCAGTGAAAAAAAAAAAAAACATGTTTTTCAAATATCCGTTCGACCGTACAATTGAATATTCCATCCTCGCGAGCACCGCATTCAGACCAATTTTAATAAATAATACTGAAATAATATCGATACTTATACTATACGATTACCGATTACAGATTCGAAATTTATCAGCTATTAGTGCACGCTAGGCTGTATAAGAAAAAAAAACATCAATTATATCTTTTTTCAAAATTCAAGTTGAAAATATTGTTGGAAATGACGAAAAAAATATGCTGTCCAAGTTTCAGCTCTTCATATTCTATAATATTTAAAGGTGCCTCGTCGCTATTTTTTATTTCCCGTGTAAATGACACGGGAAATAAATTTTGTTTTTTTTCACACTTTGCAACTTTATAACTCGCTAACGTATCGGTGTACCGATAAGACCAGAATGTATTTTCGTATCTAATCTACTCTTTAAAAAGTTATTTAAAGTCCTTAAATACCTTTTGACCTTAGATAACAGACCTTTTGTGCAGACCGTTCGATTCCTTAAAAAAACTACGTTCTGATCTTATCAGTACACTAATGCGTTTACGAGTTCCAAAACTTCAAAGTTTCAAGAAAACAAAATTTCCCGCGTCATTTAAACGGGAAATAGGAAATTGCGATGGTGCACCTCTAAATATAAATATTAAAGAGCTGAAACTTGGAAGGCATATTTTTGTCATCGTTCGGAAAAATATTTTCGACCCGAATTTGGAAGAAAAAAGTGTATAAAATGGTCGATTTTCTATATCCGCAGTCCAGCGCGCAGTGTTGCATATATAGGTCTATGAATGAAACGGTGAGACTGCCGGCTGTTTACCGTTCGGCTTGGAAGCCGAGTCGCCCCCCGCGGGTTTCGTGCGCCATGTTCCCCGGCGCCGCCCCGTAACGCGTTCCACTTCCTGGGGAAGGAGCCGAGTCATCGAGCAGCAGCGGCTCGGGCACCGTAAGTCAGACCTCAGAGCAACGATTGACAGCTGCGGGCTGGTGGCGCGCGTCAAGGGGCCCGCGTAGCGCAGAGTAGGTACCTAGACCAAAAGTACACAAGAGCCACCCCAGCACCGACCGAGTTGAACGAACTCGAGCCGCGGGGGTTTCCATCCATTCGGTTGGGTGACTGTCCCTCGGTTCCACAACATCGGGCGAAGGCGAAAAGGAGGCTGCGCTAGGGGAAAGGAAAGCGAAGATGGGGCGGCGGTATGCGGCTTGGGTGACGACTGGGTGCCGGTTGGGAGCTCGCAGGAGTCGAAGAGGGCGAGTGTTGGGTGCTGCGGCGGTTCCAAAAATAGCCGGGTCGCTATGCTCGCGGCATGGCAGACAGATAAAGACTCGGAGAAGGACGCCCGCGGGTTATACCCTCGACGCTGAGCCGGTGCGACGAGGAGATGTAGAGGAGAGACCCGCGCCGCTAGGCCCGGATGGATAGGAAGCTGGAGAAAGCTGGAGGAAGCTCTATTTCCGGTCCAAAGCCCCGCCGAGTACAGAGCGTTGCGATGTGAGGCCGAAAAATTTTAGAATCTATAGATCAATTTTCGTCCGGGTATGGAATCTGTAGACGTGGGGGGACGCCGTGAGGCTGAAGTTGGCAACGTTGGCGTAACGAAACATCAGGGAAAAAATTGTTTCAATTTCAGACATTCCTGAAGGTACGAAGTAACGATTTTTCTTAAACATTTAGCATCGTTAGAGTAACGTTACTAACTACATCGTCATCGGATGCCTAGGATCATCTCGCTATTATTACTCCAAGGAAAGCATCCGCGTTGTTACTTAGAAAAAATTGTAACTACAGACTTTTCGCAGAATAACTCTGACAGTCATTCACCCAGTACGTTAATGAGAAACACGCGAGGTTTCACTGATGAAAATATCGAATACTAAGTATATCGAGACGGCAAATTTTGTTACGTCTTCGGCTTGTAATTGCAGTTCTTCTCACCCAAATCATCGTTGATGATACGATTATAAACACTTTTTCAAAAGGAAGGCCGCAGGGCGGCTGGGGGGGGATAAACGTTGGAATAACGAAAGAAGCTCACACGTGACACGAGGAGTGGAGGGAAGATAATATCTTCAGCGTGTGCCGCTACACGCATATGTACGATGCAGATATTTTTCTTTCAACCCCATAATTCAACGCGTCGAGGAAATCTACTCCCTATAGCTGGTCTACGGCGAGACGCGTGCCCGCCACTCAGTAATTTTTTCCCTCGTGCCCTCAGTCAACGGGTTGGCGCGATTTACGAACCCAACCCCCTGAGGTCAGCCCCCCAGGTCTAACGATAACTCGACTATAGCTCCGAGGGGTTTAAACTTAGCTCGCGTATCGCGAGGCGCGCGTCATTCGAGGTTTCGGGGTAGGTTTTAAGACCCCTGAAGGAACGCTTTGTTTCCACCGTAATGGCCGTTCTGTCACCACTTCCCTCTTAGTTTAGCCCCGGGGTCGAGGGTCGCGACCCTCCCTCGCATGGCAGCCAAGAAAAAATTGCGTTATTAGATGGGCGCTATGTAAATGTAGGTGTCCGCGCGACGTATAGAACACTAGAGTAACCGCCTGTCGGAAGGATGATTATAACAGCCGCCCAATCTCCCTATACGAATATCCGCTTCGTTTTCGACACAAATATACTCCGCTAGAATGATCCTTGTACGATTTGAATACACGTATAATTATAATTATAATTCATATATCATTAGAAATTTTTCCACCACGAGAGATTCTCCGTCGGTGACGTTGGTGATGCAGGAAGTGAAAAGAAGTACAAAAGTGGCAGTTGAGAAGAAAGCGGTTCACCGAGAAGGATGGAGGTGGGGAGGAGGAGGAGGAGGACGAGGGAGACGAAGAAGTACGAGTTCTTAAAACACTTCTTCAAGAATTGTATCTCTCTCTGTCCGCCCTTCCGTCGTACAGCGTTACGCGCGGCGTCTGTAATTTTAGAACCGGTATCCATGGCACATAGGTGCGTTATATCTACCTACAGGAGGAGCGAGTATGCATACCTACGCGAAGCAGAGTCGACAACGCGGCGATTATATCCGCGGAGCGATTAGTGGGCCAAGTGCATCGGGACCCCCATTATTGTACCCATACGAATATCGCGGGGTCATCGCTGCAGATTTGCGCGAAGTGATTGACGATCGACGTAAAATGATGATTACGGAGCTCGGTACGCAGGTTTCCGTGCGTGGAAACAAATTTATGCCGTCTTCCGACTTCCGTAGAGCCACAGAAGAGACCTGCCGGATATCCGTTCTCTACTCTCTTTACTTCCTCCCTGCATTAGCCCCGCGCGTTACGTTCTTCGGGCTAATTACGTCCTCCGCGGTTATCCTGCGGTGGGTCCGAAATGAGAACAAGGCATAAAATACAAAGCGTCTCTACCAGCGAGTACCAGGGTCGCAAGTAAACCCCTTTCACCCAAGTTTACTATGTATTAAACTTTCGATTTCGATTTCCGAATCGACGAACAAACCATGTCCGTTTGCAGAATAAAATAAAAACATTTATCACAAATTTCGTATACATCTGAACGATTGTCTCAAAATCCCGTGCGTTTAGAGTGTGTAGAAGAGGGCGGGGAAGTTGGAATAAAAATAAAGAGAAGGAAAAATTGCGAAGCGAAAGCAAAGGCAAAGTAATCAGGACACTGCAATCGTAATAAGTTTCTCATCCTGATCCGTCGAGCTTTGGCATCACTTTTTGACTGAACCGCGTCGTCCGAGGAAATAATTGATCACTGAACGGATATTGTGACTCGTAACTTTCGAGTACTAAGAGTCGCCACGGTCAGCCGGGGCTGAGAACCTGTCGAGAAGTAGTACGACCGGTAGATTATAGTTGCGAGGTATAATGTTAAATGGCAAACTTTCCATAATCTGTAAATCGCCGTAGATATATCAGCGAGCGATCGGCAACCGGTCTACGAGTCGTCAAATGAGATGGAAATTCATCGTTGCCTTATAACGATCGGAATTCACTGATGAATTCGAGTGCGCAAAAATTCCCTAAGCGTATAACAGTCGAACTGCGGTATAAATTATTTTAAATTATAAAAAAAACGTTCGAAATTACACCGAGAAAGTAACATATTTTCTATAGCACGCATGCCGCACTTTTGGATCTTATTTCGATCCGACCGAGATGAGAAATAAGAATTATGGGGGCTAAGAAGACGGTTTTGTAAGCCGGAGAAATTTAAGAGATTCACACGCGCGACACCTGCGACAGAAAATATAGGAGTCGAGCAGTTATAAAAAGTAAAAGTATACGTGTTATATGTGGGTATAATATGAGGAAGAAATACAAGAGGAATAAAAGGAGAGTTTAGTGCACTCACCTCGAAATAGCCTCGAAATAGTCGTGTATCCTCCTCTCTTGTCTCGCGTTCTTCGCACGTCCGTCCGTCAGTCCGTTCGTTCGTTGTCCGTAGTCGTCTAGTATCCTTCTTTCTTTACTCTATTTATCTGTTGATCTATTTTCCCGAGCGTCGACTTTGCATAACACTTCACGTATTGCACACTTCACACTAATTATCTAAAATTTGTTAACCGAATGACGGACTTTTATGGAGCTGCACGCTGAGTGCCCTTGCCGTTCTACGAATGTACGGTGTTGCGTATATACTATATAAAACACATAGAATATATTAGGAACGATAGAAAGAGGAAGATGGATAATAAATAAATAAATAAATCAGTATATACCGACACTGATTGAAAAACAATGCGTATAGTAAGTAGAATGATTACGAGCTTAAAGTTTAATACCTAATGTATATTGTACGGCCATGAACTGCGGCACAAATAATTATGACGGATCAAGTTGAATAAATAAATAAAACTATACGCGTATAAGATATGCCTATAAGTATGCGTGACGAAATTTGTAGAAAAATTCAATTTTATCTTATCGTGAAATATATCTGTCGGGTTTTTTTACGATTGAGGATAAATTTCACTTCAGTCGTTTGATTCGTATCCGATCCGTAATTATATATAATTTAATTCATAATTTTGGCGTCGACGAAGGAAATCTTTTAATTCTTCTTCCGAATCGCGTCGAGTGTTCTTCTCTCCTCAACGTCAAGAACTCGAGCCCGCGGTGTTAAGCGTAAGCGTGATCTTGGGTGTCAGCGATGCGGACGGCGTCCCTTGATCTTCAAAACTCGGAGCTCCTCGCCGTCGCGACGCCGTAAGCTACGCATCCACCGGAGCACTGCGACGAACCCGACTGACTGACGTCGACTGCAAGCTTCGCCGGTGCCCGTTTCTGCGCTTGCCCCCAAAAATCTCGTCACTCGATCCCAAAAACACGGCCCGCAGAGGAACGCGGCACCGTCGTCGGGACGTCGGGACGCCCGGCGTCGCGTCTACCAGTCGAGCGTAAATTTTCCCTTTTCGACATTATTCGACTGACGGAATGAGCCGCTTCACCGTCGTTAGAAACACGAATACGCACCTTCTCACCATCTCAAAGATGCTACTGCTGCTGATTCAGCCTCCCTGCGTCTTCGATTCCGGCTAATGATAGCGGCGACGAATCTCAGTTCGTGTAATATCTTTATTCTAAATGTTTTTTTCGAGATTGTTAATGATGACAGAATTTAGGAAAATGCTCCCCTAATCATAAAAGTAATATGACGAAATCAGTGTATGCACCCAGGAAACGTTGAATTCTGTACCTCAATGCTTAATTATTGAACACTGACTCGACAAATGCACAAAGCAAATTTAATGGATTAAGCTTCATTTACCAACGATCCTCATTGCAAGAAGTCGAATGAAGAAGTTTACCTTGCATATCGCGAATTGTGATAATCACATCACAGAAATGCTTCGTATGACCTTCTTTTCGTCGGCTGACGGATCGTCTCGTTTACGGAGTCAGCTCGATACTGATCTTGCGCCTGGACTACCTGAGCGAATCGGAACAAAAAAAAATTTCAGCAAAGATCAGACCCATATCCATTTAAAAATGCATATTGTTGCAGCGATAAAACTGCAGCCAGCAAAAAAAAAAACTCAAAATATCTCCCAGTCAATGCATCTAATGCATTTATGAAATTCTTCTTCGGTACAGCGAATTTTGAAAATCATTCAAAAAACGCAAAGCACGCAGAAACGTATAGATAGAATTTTGACGTTCAAGGGTGATGACCTAAGGAGCTAGTCGTTCCGGCACCCATAGGGGTCCTCGATTGTTTTTCCTGTAGGTATAGGCATGTACAATTGTTTATAAAACGTAGCTATAGACAGGGAAGGGAGCACCTCGCGCAACGAGGGGATCAGGGGGGTTCTCGTCCCCCGTGCAGCCCGGCTTTGACCCGGGTTCGAAAATAGGGAGGATCGCAGATTACGGCCTAGGGTGCAACAACCTCTGGGCGTCGTCTCCCCATGCCCTTCTCGGTGTATGGTATATCCGGCGGAACCACCCTCCCGAGCCAGAGTCGACGTTTCTTTTGACTTTTCTTTGGAGCGGTGGTTCCCCCCAGCTCCGAGCAGCTTTCTTTTCGACGCTGCAGATGCACCGTCCGCACGTGTCTGTGCCTAGATTCACGTTACTCCGCCTAATCCGCCCTCGCTGACGTCACGGGGCACAAGCCGCCTCCGAAGACAACCCCTGTAAGCCGATGGATATGATTCATGATGAGAAGAATAAGTTCGGTCGATGATCCTTCTTGCACAGGTACGTAATACATGTGCAAGTTATACGTTGAAGAACAGTATTTAATTTAGGAGTAAGAAAAAAATTACGTCAAGAATAAATATTCCTTCACTTTTTACCTACTCGTATGTAAAAATGTACAGTAATTCTGTCCTTGTTTTAATTTTATAATTGTTGAATTGCTTTTCATTTTTTTGCTACTCCTTGGATGTACGAAGCTGCGACGCGATTCGTCGTATGATTCGTACAATCGCATGCAAATTTTGTTTTTGTTCAGACTAAGGTGTAATCAACAGATTTTCGATAATAATAATTGTGTAAAAAAAAAAAGAAATTTATTATATTCATATGCAGTCACTATTAATGTGTTGATAGGATTATTATAGATTGTGAATAATGGTGTATAAGCTTTTATATTTGTTTTATTGTCACCCACAGTGCACGCGCTCGCGTGTTACTGTCTCTTGGAATAGTTATTTAATACGCACAAGCAGCGGAGAGGAAACCAGTTCCGCAAACTGGAATAAACGCTGCAGCTTGCAGGTATTTGCATTCTCGATTCCCAAGGGTTTCCGATTTCTCCGAAATCTTCATAAGTGGGAATCGAGGACTCTGAACATTTAACGAAAGTGTGAAACGAAAATTTAGCTTATCGAAACGAAGTTGACGAACATTTTCAAGACATAAGCCACAGCTAAGAGTGACGGCTAAAAATAATACAAAAATGTTCCTTTCATTTTTTTCCAAAAAATATCAGGCATAATATTATAAATGACAATTGTAATAATTTATTTACTTTCGTTTTCTTTTTGTTTTTCCACTATTCGCAAGAGACAATATCACATTACCTTCATACGGTAATTTGTTAGTCCATATGTATAAAGAATGTCTTAAATTAATGTAATAAAAAGATACATGTACAGGTGTTTAAAATCTGCCCAAGAGTACGACGTAGGCTGAATTGTATATATAATCCTTCATCGTGTAACTCGGATATGTCAATCGATGCTTCCACGCGTCAATTATAGGTTTACGACGATACAAGTGTCATATTGTTAACGTATTGGATTATTAAACGTAGGTATGTTGAAAAGTAACTCATATTATATACGGATTTTATGATGCTGGGTTAGTAAGTACGAGCGTAAAATTCCACTCTTGCGATCGCGTCCGTCACTGTACCGTTTTACGTACTAATACTGACGTTAATTTACTCAGTATTACGGCGGCGAACACGAGCTCCATCGCTGTATGCGATTCGTTCCGATTAGCAGCAGTGCATGTTGACGAAATTTTGTTTATCCTTATAAATCGAACCCCAAGCGCCGTACTTTTCGTTAGCTGCCGGTTTTTTCGGCAGCTCCTGCGAAGACTGCTGCCGCACTTGCTCCTGGCCTTTCCTGTTGCGTTCGAAAAAAGAATAAAAAATCCTCAAAATATCCGGACGAAATGTTTCTGGTTACATCGCATCTAACATTTGGCTCAATCAGTTACAAAATCTATTACATTCAAGCCACTGCAGTGGCTAGGCAATACGGCGCCCAAAAGCGTAAACAGCTGATCCAGTTGGATAAATTATCCCCGAATATCACGGTATGTAAGACTTGGCACAAATTTTTCAGTGCTTATTACATCACGTTGAGTTATTACAGATTTTCAAAAACGACGTCTTCAAATGTCAATTATCCAGTACAGATCTTGAATAATCAACCGTCGTGTCACTTTCACGTAATGCAAAAGAATAGATTCTTCTTTTACATTCAGCTACAGCTGTATTAATCCTCACAGTATCGGAGTCTCCGATAATCCGGTAAAATCCAGCTCGTATCCCGTTTGTATGTACGATCGTGAGAAATGTAAGATTCAAGAAGTACGCGTGTATCCGTAGAGCCTACCATCGACGCGATTCCGGATTGATCGAGAATCGAGTGGGAAGGTGAAAAACCTGATGCTCAAATCGTAAACGGAAGTCTCGGTGTTTTTATACTGATCAAGGTATTCGAAAATCGTGGAGATTGTTTATTTATTCATTTATTTATTTATTTATTTATTTATTTACCTCACTTCCTGGTAAGGCCCCTTCACGATGGAGCTGTCAAAGTTCTTGTAGACCATTTTACCTCGTTGTTTTTACCTCGACCCCGATTACACCGATGTGATTAATTCAAGCTGTTGCGAGCGTTGCTGTGGTTGACAATTTTGCGGAAGCTCCGATGTACTATGCTTCTCGGTCGCGGAGTTCACTTCTGCGTGAAATTGTAATGCATCGAATTAGAAGCGATAAAAATGGATTTGAAGAAAAAAAAAACAAAAAAAAAAAACTCGCAGATCGTAGCTTCTCAAGGTATTTAAAAATCGTTTCGCTGATTCAGCTGGATACACAGAACGCTTTCAAAATCCTCCGAATCTACGGGCTATAGAACAAATTTGGAAATCATTCAGTCATCGTTTCCCCAGAGTGAGAAAGAAAAAATACGTTAAAAATCACCCAGACGTGAAATCTGAGGACGTCTAACTATTTCGGCAGCAAGTCTCTGTCAAATTCTATCCAATAGCGAGAACATCGCCAGAGATTTCCCTAACGAACCCGTGTATATATATATATATATATATATATATGTATATATACCTATCTTCGAAGCACGAGGACCAGATACTACCGTCGGTTTTTCTACTCTGAAATTTTTTACAGAAAAACACGCCGGAAGACCGGTTGGAGGGGCCGCGGAAAATCTCTAGAAACTATGTTTAGAAACGAAGTTTGACCCCAATTAGTTCACTTGGTGAACCGCATTTGTGCTCAAACCAAAAGACAATTTTTCGTTTGCAATCGTATAATCGTACTGACCTAAATTCTCTTTCGTTTGAAATTGTTCAACGCACTCGAAATCGCGAAAATTTATGCATTCGGATTGAGAACCTCTGCTCTGGACTGTAATCCTGCAGACCAGTAGAGCGGTTGCAGGAGTGCCGATCCGCTCAAGATTCCACTCTCTGGTTATAAACCGTCATTTTGATGCTGAGAATACGGTTTTTGTATCGTGAAAATAAGGACCTGCGGGGTTACGGCGAAACTCACCCTACGGCACGTGGTGTAAATGTACTAGAACGAGTAGTTCTAGGCAGTTCCCAGCATTACCCCTTCGGCTGCCTTTTTTAGTCTGAAGGTTCTTGCCTAACCTGTTATAACAAAGGAGATAAGCATACGTTAAATTCCATTGAAAACAATTTACGCAAACCAGCTTCGGACGGGGTGCAAGAATTCAAATTTGCCCCGCGTTCTTAACGCTCTACACGATTTCTTGGTAAACGAGTGGCGTCATCGAAAACAGTTATTGTAATTTAAATATGCAATCAACAGGCTTGAAGGTAGAAAACTGGTTCCAGCTATCATTTCTGCTCGGTCCACACGGCACGTCACGCTTTTTTGCATGCCTTGTTCGATTTCCGCAGTTAATAGTGATTTTTGGTTCGTTATCTAGTCACCTGTTTACCATCCATTTTCTATTCTTCTCTGATTTTTTTCATTTAAAAAAAATTTATTTTTTCTTTTGATTATTTCAATCTAGTGGGATTAAAGACCGTGTTACCCGCTTACCTTACGCTGGGTAGGAATGTTGGTGAGTTGCCTTGGCAATCTAGGACTTTGCACCTCATGGACACATGTGGCTAGGATAACCTCGGGGAATTAACACACACTCCAATTAAATGATGATATCAGTATCGTCGATAGACCAAAGAGATCTACAGACCGTTGAAAATGTTTTCGAAGAGAGCTGCTGAATTTCGAACCGAACTGCTGAGTGAATCGCAAAGTTGCGACTACACCTGGCACCGCTGTTCCCTCGGCTTTTACCCAAGCCGTCCCCACCGACTTCGGTCCGGTCTTTGCGACCTACACCACCTTCCAAGACGGCCGATCCCCGGTAAGAGGAATTCCTAGAGAGGTCACCGCGATTGATACAGACCAAAATGTTGGCCGATGGGTCCCGTTGTGTCCTTCGACCGCTGGCAGATTGTGAAATAAAAATATACAGGGTTCGATATCGAAAATAGCGTCTTTTCCCTTAGGATACAAGGAGCCTTGAGGTGGTGGACAAAATGACGATCATAAACAAAGAACATATTTGTGCTAAACTCTGCTGGACGCTGCAATATTAAAAAGATTGCTTTCATAATTTATGATACGAGTCTTGAGATCTGGAAGACAAATTTATGAAAAATAACACTGGGGACAAATTTTATATGATGTACTGCTTGGCAAGATATGGATTATAAATTTTAAAGGTCAACCCGAGTTCCTGATTGGTCACAAATTTTACGTGTGAATGATGCCAGGTATCGTGTATACCGAACGCGGAAGAAATATTTATGTATATACGTAGAAAATTTATTTGAAACCTTCACTTTCCGATCACTGATTTTTATTTCTCATACATACATCAACCGTTCATTTCTTTTTTTTAACGACGCGCAGAACCGACTGATAACATTTTTCTAATTTATCTTCAACTGAAACTAGTGATACTATCCCATTACGTCATATTGCAGTCATAGACTGGTGACAGGAAAAATTGTAATTCTTTTATTCTCCCGACTCCGTTCGAGTTTGCAAGCCGAGGATTGACTCCTAATACGAGCTTCTCTAACAACAAATAATTGACACGCCTTGTAGAGCTAGATTCGAATTTCCCATTAATTAACTGAACATACGTTGAAGTAGATATTCACATATCTACTTATTTACAAACTAATCAAGAGGGTAGAGTGTGAACGGAATTGCCAATTTTCATTTCCGTAAAACCAGCTCAAACGCAGTTGGTACAGAAGTGAACAGAGAACAAGGTTTTTCAGTACATACCGTTACCGTATTACTAGTTTTAGTTTTTTTCCATTAGAAAGTGCCAGGTGTGAATATTAGCTCTTTTAAATTTCGACTGAACATGGAATCTTCCACTGTGACGTATTAATTACTATCATACGGTAGCATCACCGACGCACAGCATAATAAGATACTATAATTAAATATCAGTAGCAAAATCAGTCCTCGAATATTTCTGTCCTAAATGTTACGAGGAATCGTGAAACGAAAAGGAGTATCGTTATACTTGCGAATTGAATGGAGAATTAAATCTAAAAAAATTTGAAACGTTTACAACATTCGTGTTTCTTCTTTCGCAACCGGAATGTACAGTCGTGGGTATATCTACAACAGGTGAATAAAAAACCAGAATCTTTATGGAAAGCTTTTGCAGCCTGACCCGAATCACGTAAGCGGAACCAAAATGTCTGCGAGTTGTTTATTCACGGCCATGTACCTTGCACGCCGAATCTGAAGTTTTCTCTACTACATAGTATAAATCCACCGGTAAGACACGAGGTGTTCACGTGCCAATCTCCTTCCTGCGCTACGAGTTTCCCAAGGAATTCATAGATGCTACCTTCCGATGCGTAATTTAATACGTATATCGCGATATATCGGGAACTTTACATAGACCGATAAAAAACAAAAAAGGCTACTCGCCAACCGAATAGAAATCAATTACAGTAACTAGAAAAAACATAATTAAAATTGAATACAGAAGAATGCTATCATGTTGGAAACGCACGTGAGTGCATTACACGTTCTGGAATCGTGTCTCTATTATAGAGTTGAGGTAAACTAGAATCTGATGCAACAACTGCGATCGTGTCATCAGAAGCACTAAAGACCTTCTTCGTCTCATCTTCGCGGTTCTGCCTACCGATACAGATGTGATTTCACCGCGGCTTTGTGGAAGAAAGACGTAAGTAAGAGCAGCGTCAAGAAAAGCAAAAATGAAAAGAATACAACGTTTTCCAGTTCCAGAAAAAATTAAATTCTTTGAAGAGAATTCTAATGAAGGTAAGAAATTCTTTCTGCTAACCGTTACATCACATGACGTAACTTCGATCAAACAATTACACCTCTTGGGTTTCCAACTTCAACCACCACCGGATTAAATTCCAATTTTAGTTGTCAAGTTTTTGCGAACCTGTTCCGTTACTTCTACAAATTGAATATTTTTATAGTCTCGGTGGCATTTTTTACGTATTGTTCCAACTTTTCGTCAAGGTTTAGGAGATTGTTTACGATATTCATCGATCTCGCGTACATTTTTTCCATAAATATAATTTTATGTATGTTCATAAAGCTCGCATTCGAAAATAAAATTAAATATATTTCAAATTGATTGACGCTAACATTGCGTATATTCAGCGCGTTAATTAAATTCAAACAAATTTCTCTGTGCGTAGATATGTGACATGAATCTCTATTGCAACAAGCAAAAAGTATTTTTTGGTACTAATTTCCACTCATCATACGCAGTTTTGTGTTGAAGTAGACTAAAATGAATAAATCGATCGTTGCAATTTTCATGCAAGCACATTTCCATTTGGAAGGGAATCGAGAATAATTGACCGGAACAAAATTAATTGAATGCAAGTTGTTTCGTTGCGGGATTTCAGAAATTTTAAATCTTCAATTTGGTTCACAATCATCGTTTCAGTTTGATGAGACGAGATGAGATGAGATCGAGCTTGGCATTTTTGTTTTCAAGTGATCCAAGTCAATTGTAATTAAAGTTTCACATTGGATCATCTTTTTACACATTCCAGATGTGTCGATAATAATATATGCAAAACATCAGGATAAGAGTAATGAAAAATTACGAAAATTCATACACGACGGCGTGTTGCGGCAAATCTAGTTCCCGATAACCACACTTGGTACCGCCACTTCCCATGCCAATGAATGGGGTCCACGTGGTGGAGGAATCATGAAGAATATTCACGAAAAGCAGACGACACATAAAGGGCCTCTGAATCAGCTGATAGTATGGCAATAAGAAGTCGGCGATGAAAACGTCAGGAACGTCAAATTATTCAGTGTTCGACACGTACCCAAATCGCGCGTTCGGTCTGATAAACAAGTCCTAGTTCCATCGCCCCATCGGTATCTGGAAGTAAACAAACAAAGAAAGTTTCAAGGAAACCACGTACGGATAATTAAATATATAATGCGTCCAGTCCAGAGGCAGCGACAAGGCCTACAGTACGGCATAGTTTTACTTTGCATGCAGGCCATAAATTTTGGTATCGACAAGATACCACCAGCCACTTTAGCCGGCGTAATAGGACAGGTAAAACTTTGTACAATGATTTTAACCACTTCGTATAATTTTTTATGATTTACCTGACTGAACCTCGTCACTCTGTTTCTTTCAGACACTTTTGTACATGGGAGTGATAAAAGTACCATGGAACGCTGACCAAGTGTGTATATCATGTGTGAAGATATTAAAGTATCGTAATTGGCGTGCGTTTATACTCTCAAACTTCGAGCATGGATCGGATATGCATTTGTACTACAACATGGTGTCGTTTATCCTGAAAGGATCGACTCTGGAGAACAAGTATGGAACAGGGAACTTCGTTATGCTGTTATCGTTCTTGTCAGTTGCCTGCAGCTCCATGTACGTTGCTTTGGGTTACTGCCTGACTCAGGTGACCGGAGACTACGGCTATTACACGTCTTGTGCCATCGGATTCTCCGCTGTTTTGTTCGCGCTTAAGGTAATCTGCATATGCGAGGAACAGGACAGACTGCGCGACGTTGGAGGCTTCAGAGTCCCGAGCAAATTTGCTGTCTGGGCTGAACTGATTTTGATACACCTGTTGGTGCCAAACGCTTCGTTTGTCGGTCACCTTGGAGGAATACTGGCTGGTTGTTTGTACTGTTACACAAGTGTTGGCGCACTCGTTGATAGAATGATATGCGGAATTACTGGTCATCCTATTGTACATGAGGAAGAGTTTTACAGAAGGCGAAGTTATTTTTAAACACACCTTTTTTTCTTTCCCAATAACTAAGTTATTGTTTGGAAATTCACACACATGGACTTGATCTTCGACATTCTTTTACCCATGCTTGTCATCTCCATTCTTTAACAAAAGTATCTAAAGGCTGAATGTAATTTTAGTTTTAAAAAAGAAAACAGAACAGGAGAACTCCCCTAGTTTGTTCGGTTGTGAAAGAGAATACTTTTTTACATTACTATACATTTCAACGTGCATTGTATTATAAGTAGTCAACGACGAAACTTGTATAGTAATGTAAGATCCTTGTGCAAAGTTAAATTATATTTATATTTATATTTATATTTCGTACTTTACCTACTTCCATGTAGATTGCTGTATTTTACTACTTAATTAATAAACAGAGAACTCTGACAATAATTCACCCTCCGCTGATACTGATTTAAAACGCATTTTGTCGAGAGAAGATATGTGTACCAGAAATTATTCAGAAAATGCTCAAAGATACAGAGACAGACATCCTGCAAGATAAAAAATCATCATTCGTTCAAGTTAAAAATTATTTCGAATGTATGTACAATAAAATCAATGATTTTCACGTTATTTTCTTTTATTTATGTAATAAAAATAAATACAATACATAGTCCGGGAGCTATGTATCGCCTAATAGTATAGAACGACTGAAGATGTGTTTACGAAATTATAATCAAATACCTATGCTATCCTTAGCAGATTGTGTAACTTGTGCAATGTACTGGCTGGTAATTGGGTATTTGATGGATCTAGAAGTAAATCAAACATTGAAACATCACCTAGAATCAAAATTACCAATATTGTCAACAAAAATACCCAGCAGAACATACGCAGAATTTAAATAGTAGAATGCCAATAATTACCGGCAGATCGATTATTTATTCGATAAGGCAGGTCGTAAAATGTTAAATACGCGGTAAGCCTCGCTAGCATTTCGGAGTTTGCTTCGACAATTCCGTTAGTTAAATATTCCTTCAACAGCGGCTTTAAATCTGTAGGAAGGAAAAGGATATTTTGATCAAAACTGAGATTCAACACTAACATAAATGGAATTGTGATACATGTATAAATATTTACCAGGTTCCCAACTATCCATAATTAGGGCCGTCTTCTGTTTAATTGCCAAAGCACTTTCAGAGCTTAGCAACAAGTTTCTTCCTTCATTTTTCGATCTCTCTAATACTTGAATGGCAATCAGTTTTATTTGCCAAACCAAATAGCTATTGGGTTGTCTCCCAATGACGTCTAAACTTTTAAGCAAATTTACCCAAAGCGGCAGCAGACTTATTTTATCTTTGACCACGCATTCATACGCAACTATTGCAAAAGTTTGGAGTAAATGCCGCTCGGAGATGTTAAATTCAGAATTTTTATGCTCATTTGGTAACCTTTCCGAAAGATTTTTCGAAGTGTGAGACGATTCTGTGACTTCCATTTTTTCATCCAAATCCTCCGAATAACCGGACAGTCTTCCCGAGGTCTGCGCTAAAGAACTGGAATTTGTTTTGCTAGAGTTTCTACCAGTTTCAGAATGTCTCGAAATTCTTTTTGTCTTATGCTTAGTCAGTCCTTGCAAAAAATTTTTCACTATATTCAGTACAGTCTTATCGTTTGTAAATGACGTTATGTTCTCCGGTTTTGCAGCCCAAGCGATAACATTTTCAGTCGTCAATGTTTTTGCTACTAGGCTTCTAAATCCCTGGAAAATATTAATTTTTTTTTAACCATACCACTCAACGCTTGAATTTAAAATCAGATTGGTAATACAGATTTTGCGTACATGTGGATCTTCCTGGTAAGACAGACATCCGGCTCTCTGCTTAACGTCAACGAAGTCACACCTCTCCAACATATTCATTAAACGCTCCCAATTCTGTCCTTTTTCGAACACCACATTCCAATATCTATCATCCCTCAGCTCTACTCTTTTCAGACTATTCAATTCTGGTAACAAACACGGAGCCCTTAGCATAACCTCTTGACCACTGGCCAGATTGTCCGATTGAAAAGTTAAATGTACAGTCGCATAACATAAACGACCCGTGTCTATGTCTCTCGGTAGAAGCAGACGTGGTTCAGCGGCCAATACATACAAATGGCGCAATGCTTGCAAATGATACCTATTAGTTTAAGGAAGATACATTTTCACCATTATTGAAATTTTCTTCAAATGTTTTTTACTTGTGAAATTAAATATCTGCAAATATTAATGCCAACATGACAAATCGTAGACGTTTTACCTGTTGTCATTGCTGTGCGTCGGAAACTTTGGAAAAAGAGCGATGAGAAGCGCAGCAATGGCACTTGGGCTGTTAGAGAGAGTGTATCTGCCACCACCTAAGAACAACAGTCCAAGAGCCATGTGGGTTGCTAAATGCGAGCCGTACGTGACGACACTGCTTGCAGGACCAACCCGAGTTCTTATATATCGACATATCCTGAGAATCTTGGGAAATCAATGACAGATATAAATTTGTTTACTACAATGCTACCCCGAGTTTCTATGCCACAGATAAGACATTGAGAATTACCTGGAGGTCTCCTGTACCAGCCATCACAGTCGCAGCAGCTAACAATATGACATTTAAACAAGTTTCAATTGTTGATTTCCCAGCTAGTTCGGCAATTGATTTATGCGAAAGCGCTGTAAATATTTGTGCGTAATTATACAGCGTCTTGAAAGCATTCCTGTTCGCTGATCCTGCATATTTCAAACCTAATGCCAAACAGGCGCCTGCGATAATGTTGCAGTACGCTTGGCTAAATTTAAAACACAAATATGTAAACTGTAAGTTGAATTTCCCATTGTCAGAATTTCATTTCATCACATGATGATAATTCGGAATTTGTTAGCTTACTTCATGGTCTCCAAATCCACGGTTTGCATGATTTCTGGTGTTGGTTTCTGCAACCTGTACTGATAAACGATCTCTGGTACATGACTAGATACCCAAGAGGTGGTTGGCTGAATTTCATCCCATAGAATAAGCGACTTGGCGAGTATTCTCAGCAGAAGTAGATCCGGTCTAACAAAATCCAAGAGAAACTGCGTCTCTGGAGCTTGCATCCATCGTGCAACAGCCCGATTTCCCGTGTTGAAATACATCAAGCCCAGCGCCACCGTTGCACCCTGACTAGTAACATCTATGTTGATAGAATCCCCCTCCCGGATCTGATAACTGAATAAATATTCATTATCAAATAGGTTTTTCATCCACATTCGATGCAAAATTACCTGGGCGATTTGTATTTGTCCTTCTGCGCACCAGTCAGAGGCCTCACATTTCCTCCGAGCATGTAGTAGTGTAGAGTGTCAGGAATACTGGACAAATCCGACCCCCCTCCGCATCCTAAGACAACTAAACCCAAGGCCAACCCTGCAGCTAATGAATAAGACTCGCGATCAACGCAATTTTTCATCTCTGGACCGGGAGGTCTTCCTGAAATCAAAATCGAGTTTCCAACTCAAGTAACTGAACACAGATACGAAGCTAGATAAAGAAACAAAAATGTGATAATCACCAATCTCTGATAACAGTGCATGAGAAATATGTTTGTGAGCTGTTCCCTGATACACAAGACCAACGCCCATTAGTGCGGCGACTTGAATATTCTGTTGCACGTTAAGTTCGATGCTAGTAGGTGGTAGCAAAGTTTCAACGTGTAAAGATAGAAGCTTTGTCATGGAAACGTCCATGGTGGCTCTGTGGGATGCAGATAAGCCAAGTAAAAGGCCTACGCTGGTTGTTTCGTGGCACTCAACTAAATATTCGTACATATTGAAGGGAGCCAGATTTTTAAGATGACCGTTCAGCCCTAGCGCCATAAGGAAACCAGCATGCTCAATACCAAATTCACTTTGCTGTGGTTTATTGTAAACTATCCAAGTGGAGTCAATGTTTGACGCATTGGGGTGAATCCGGAGTCCCGCTGCAACTCCGTTGTGAAAAAGTGGCCACAAATTCATATTCGGCGGTACGTCTATATGCGCTAGCTCAATTGATGTACCACGTGGAGGAGCCTTACCTAATCAGTATGTAGTTTAACGTATAGTTAGTTAAACAGATGTCATACATAAGTATTTTCTGGTACCTTATATTAAGATCAGTATTACATCACAAAAACTAATATTCACCTGTAAGACAGAGACGAGGCACCGGAAGCTGTTCGGTAATGATCGGTGTTGAGGTTCTCAGCGTAAACATGCCTCTGGCAACAGGAAGCGCCATAGTTCTGGTACACAAAGCATGTAAATGCCTTTCCTGTTCTTCGATAAAATCATGATCACTTACATCTGGGCGCTGAGCAATTGCGATTCTTACTGGCTTTGAAGAATTCAACAGCCTTCTCACCTCAGCAACCCTGTGATCTTTGCTGAACCTCAGTTTAAGAACCTGCAACAATTTAGAAACACGTTCAAGTCAACTCTAAATAAAGTAAACCGGTGTGATCTTCAGGCTGCCAATTCTATGAATTAGCTTACAGTGTCGTCAAACTCCATCCCGTCATCCTGCTCCGGATCTTTAACTATACAACTTTTACCCGTATTCATGTGACAGTCAACATTCAAAGGCAACGAATGTCGTTCCAATGCCGCCAAATCTTGACGATCAATCAATGCGTACACGGACGTTGGCCAGTCAGACGGTGGTCTTGCCCTACATTGGTGCATAGCTTCATTCAAAAGTAATGAAACTCCGGGTGGAAGGATTTCAAGATCTTTACAGCTCATGCCTACAATGTAAAAATGCAAATATTTCACAAGCTGAAATGATTAATAAAATGTAAAAAGTCACTGCATATCCTACTAACCCATTTCATGATACAGCAGAACCGCCTTCTCTGGCCCAAGATAATTGGAGCTTCGTGGTGTTTCTTTCTCTTGCCTACTAGCAAGATCTTGAGGGTCAATACGACTTCCAGCTGGTACAACTAGTTTGGTAAACTGTTCAAGTTGTAAACCAGAATTTTCTTTCCCGTATGTTATTAACGCTGTCAATTGAATTATATTCTTCGTGCGTACATTAACTTGACTCAAGTAAGGAAAAGGATCTATATCTCTTCTGATTAATAACTGACTCAAGGTTTTGAATATATTTGGTGGATTCATCGGCATGTAGTTAGGAGGAGTGATCTTCTGAAGATCTGACATACCGATTTGAGATTTACTATTATTCAGCAGACAAATGTTCGGAAAATCAATGAAATAATGGTGTGAGAACGCGCTGAAATTGAGGTCAGTACTCAACTGGTGTAAAAAACGAACCAGCAGAGGCAGACTATCTGACATAGTCAAATTTAATTTGAGATCTTCATAGACTAAGTGAAGAGAAAATAGGACCAATGGGAGGTAAGGAAAAAGAATAGCTTGCGAATTGATTTTTGCTGGGATGTTTGAAGCAGTATTTCTACACCTTTGGTCATCCATCGATTTTGAGATAACTCTCATTTTGGCAAGACCAAGGGTATCAAAGACGAATTCTTGAGAATTTTTCTGCTCCGTAGACTTCATAAGGTAAAGCCAGTCGTCATTTGATCCAGAATCATTAGTTTTCTGTTTCTTTGGAAGAACGCTAGGGCTATTGTGACCCGTTGGCTGATCATTGTCGCAATCGCTTTGAACAAGCGGAACTTTGTCCACGTCGTACCCTAAAAGCGTGAGTAGGACTACCACAAACAGATTCCATTCTTGCGTCGGTCCGAAGTCTTGAGGCCCAGGCGCGTTTCGAGCGCCGTACCACTTTACCAATAATTGCATTGCCAGATCTCGTTGCAGTACGCTGCGAAGAGTTGATAAGCATGTTGTAACTGTAAAAAAATTCCGACAGCTATGTCTACAAATCCAATCCGTCTCTTCCTTCAAGAATATAGGAAAGGCAATATATTCTATACCTAGAGAAGATGTGCTGGCCTCCGGCAAAGAAATTCTGAAGAATTTTCCACTTTCGTATTCCAGAGTAACTGTGTTGCATACCGCCTCTTTGAGAGCAAGTAAACTCGCGTCTAGCGTTGAGTTTTCTAGCATAACAGGCAATCTTGAGGCCGTGCTGGTAACTGGACTGAGCAAATGTAAACCTTCGTCGAATTTAGCTAATTCATGTGACATTGGGCAATTTGGCTTGATCAATGAACTTCTGCGTGGAAATGGAGAGCTACCAAGTTTTTGGGCAAAATTTGGAAGATAGTAGTTGGAACTTGCCAGAGGAGACAAAACTCCAGCAATATGAACCTTGCCTACGCAGGTCACTCCGGAATAAAGTGCGACTCCATTGGACAAATCTACCGTCACAATCATGTGAAGTTTCTGAAAAATCATAGGTACAAAAAAAAATTATACCAAATATAAATTTGTGCTGACGTGGAGAAAAATATGGAATTGTTTTGAATTAATCATATTCATTAATCTCACCGGCAAACTGACAGCATCTTTTGCAACTATACTGGTAACCATTCCGAAAATAATTTGTTGCTGTTTGTTTGACTTCTCAAGTCGTACCAAAAACAGTTGGGATCTATTCGGTACTAAATATCCCAAATAACTTTGACCGACAAGATCCGATGTCAATAAAACCTTCGATGCAGGTCCAGATATGACATCCCTTAAATTAAAGCCGAGTAAGATATGCTTGTTACTTCTCTTAACATCATAATCACTAAGAGCATTATTTTTTTTCAGGGTGGATACATTTGCTTCTAAATTCCAAACTATGGCCAAAACAAAGTTAATACAGAAACTCACTTCTGATTGAAGGTCCAAAGGAACTGCAAGCACAGGTAAGACCTAGATGGGATATCGGGAAAAATAGGAGGATTGGTAGGAGAGCAGGGGGTTCGACACTTGATACAAGATCTTGAACACTAATACTCACTTCGAAACTCCAACATTTTCTGTCCATACGTGATCCAGGCAAAGTTCAGGATACAGAGGCCTACTAGGACTGGCCATGGGATCTTGAAGATGCAAGCTACTGCAAGGACTACTCGGACTATTCGGCGACTGCCCCAAAATCGTTGCCATCACTGTGTGATGTAATCTAGTTTGATGAGCTATAGAGCTGCTGGGGCCTCCCAATAATGGAGAGAAAGTCGTGGGAGATTCAGATCTTGAAATAGCAGCCATCGGACTCTGAGATCTTGAATGTTGCTGCTGCGAAGGCGATGCCCCGCTGACAGAGCCTGTCGTATACGATGCCGCACGAGATGCAAAAGGGCTTGTGGCTGCTACTCCGCCACCCCCCAAACTAATACCCATACCAATACCACTTGATTGCAAGTTAGGAATACCTGTTTGGGAGTAGTAGAAAAGGCACAAAACAAGACATTTTTAAGGATGAGATTGACATTTTCAATATTTCATATAAACCAATGAACTCACCAAAAATACTGACGTGAGCCTTGCTAGTAGAGCTTCTGTTGGTAGAAAGATTGCTACCGATATTAAGAGGTGAGCCAGTGGCAGAGTGATTTAAAATAATACTAGGTGTAGTGTCATTGCCACAAACGACATGACACTCGTCAGACGAAGCCTTACGGATTTTATAAACTGAATGTAGGCCAGTACGGGTATCATAGACAACAGCTAGCGATGGTTCAGAACTTGTAAACACTATTTTCTGATGCGAATCGCACATATACGAGAGACTACCTGCAAAAATTAAAATTTAATTTATAATATTAACAGTAAGTGTATACTGAAACTAGCTACGAAGTTGAAATTAGTAACGTTGACGTAACGAAACATTGGGAAAAATTACTACACTGCAATTTCAAAATGACTCTAAAGTATTTGTATTTTCGAAAAATAAGAATGGTTTGCTGTATTACGGTTTATTGTATTTGGAGACAGTTCTAAAATTGAGGAATATTACGATATTTCCCAGACTGCGTAGTTTGAATAACATTACTAACTTCGGATTAACTATCAGTTCCATATTTATTTAATATTCACCGTGCTTCAGCAGCAGAGGACAAATTTCGTCCAACGGATGCTTGAGAGAAAATGCTGTGGGTAATTGGTTTTCATTTTGCGCCGCCAGTTTGCTCGCTTCCAAAGAGGCATACCTAAGTAAATGTAACAGCATGTACTGTTGTTGACTTAATTTGCATAGCTACGAGTATAATTACCTCGACACTGTGGTAGGAGCTGGGAACTTTTCCAACAAAATTCCAAACTTCGTAGCCCAAACTGATGATACCTAAATCAATTGATGGAATCGAAATATTTTACATTTTCACATGATGAATTTTTCCAAACAGATCGAAGATTGTCTACCCACTTGGAATTGTAAGCTTGATACATAGTCTTCTCCAGTTTCAGTGAAAACCTTCAGGTTATATGAATCCAGGAGACAAATACACTCAATGGGGCTCCCGCTAGGCTCATTAAAGTCATGTTGATTAGGTTTAACATGTTCTGGTGTAGTCGAGTGAAACACACACCAGAGAGCATGCTTTATGTCACTGTCACACGAGTATGAAGTTTGAAGCGACCTCGTAGACCCGCTGCCTTTAGAGTGAACGGCAATTTTTCCTGAGCAGTACAATTCCTCTTCGCCGTAAGTTTTGTTTTGTCTAACAGACCAGAATTCTTGCTGTAATTGAATGTTTGGTTAATTGTTTCAAATAAGAGAGTATAATTTTAACTTTATTTCCCAATTCCTTCAAAAATACTCAACGGCTTACAGGCGTTTTTTCTGATATATTCACTTGACTGAGCCTCTGTAAAATGAAACTCTCTCCTGGCGCAGTTTGATTGTTGGCCAATTGCTGGGCAACGACAGAACCTGGATGCCGCAAGATCGTCTGTCGTCCTCCTGGGACATATTCCTTGAAACATGATAAGGAATTTATTTATTTGGAATTAGTTAGCAAGTACAATAAAGTATTCAGTTTAAAACGCCGTGAACGAAATCGTACGATACGGAATTTGCTACGAACAATGTAGAAAACGAAATCGTGAAATATTTGTAAAAACACAAATAATTTTTTGCATAATTTTCAAGTTGGATCGACTAAGATACAGAATGAACCTGAAACGTATTATAGCTCACATCACGTTCAAATTTTTTGCAATATACGACCGGCAAAGATAACCCAACCTAACATAACATAACCTAAAAGAAACAAACTGAGTAAACTTACCAGCGGATCGGAAGCGGCGATCATTTTCTCCCCGATTTCATCCAGATTTGCTAAGTTTGTTTATTATTTTATCGTAAACACTAGTAGCTGTCACAAAATTTATTTTTAGCACGTTATCAGTGTACGTGTTAGGGGGAAGAATAATAATAATCGGTTTACTGTAACGATGGTTTACTGTAAGAAAGGTTTTTGAACTGTCAGTTTATGTAAAGTGCCAGGTTTCGAACTCGTGCATCGCGTGATATTTTCTTTCTTAGAAAATTACAGTCACAAAATTGATGAATAAAACTCAATCAATCTTGTTTGTATGATTGCAGAAAAATTTGGAAAGAGATTTCAGTTGAATTAAACAAATTTTATCCATTCGAAGCAACGCTCCCAAACTTGACTCTCGACGTATACGATATAATTATAATAACAATAACATTCGCGCAAACATGGCACATGTGGGTGATGTGGTAAGTAAAATAATGACGCTCAGATACGTTCTATAGAATTTTATCGTCAGATCACAACCAAAATGTAGTCTGATTTTAATTTCCCTGAAAAAAATATCATTCTGCAAGCCTTTGCAACGATTTACAATACCTGAAAACCTATTGTACAAAGCATAACCTATATTTGATATTCTCACCGTTTTACGTACCCATTTCAAAGAAACACTAATCATCAATAATTTACCCTACGATACAGACAGCTGATCAATTGATAGCAGGAAGCAGCGTTCTGTCCAGGCCTGCCGAGGAGTTTGACAATGACGTAAGCCAAAAATAATTCATTCAAACTCAATTACCAGACTCTCCTAAAGTAAAGTGTCCTATGTTTCTCAGATTTTCTAAACTGACTAATTTTAATCCGTTCAAAAATTATTCCAGCCATCAGTGGAGGCAATGTGGGCAATCAAGGCGTATGAGCACGCAGAGATATACTTTAACGTTGGTAACAGAATTTTTTCATCCGAAATATCGTATGCACATTTTTCTCCAGCTTATAAACACTGTTTCATTTCCAGATATTATGTTCGGTGGATCCTAAGCTCCTAAGACTGACACCGCACGATGATTTGATCTACAAATCATTTAGAGAATCGTTTCCAGACTTTAAAGTAGACAAGATTAACGAGGATGAGCTTAAGTCGCCGGAAGGAAAAGCAAAGTGGAGGCCGTTTTGCGAACAATTCAAGGAGGTTGTAGAAGACTACAGTTTCGGCACCCTGGTAAGGGCGGATTGTGATGGAGAATATTCTGAACAAAACAGCATACTAACATCCAGAATCCAATTCTATGCTATTGAGTTGGCAAGAAACAGGGAAGGTCTGAATGACAATATCAGAGGGAAGTACAAGCCCAGAACGGCCCCTAAGTAGTAATATTCCAATACTTTCACTTCACAAAACCGAGGTTGGCTGATTTATTTTTGCAACTATGCATTTAGCAAATCTCATTATTTGCTTAATACTTGCAAAGCTACTAATTTTATGGTCCGCTAATATGTAATAAATCTTAAGAAAATATTTACAGTAAAAAAAAAAAAAAAACAGCATCGCCTAATTTTCTCCGATCGATTCCGTTTTTGTATTTCAAAATATAATAACCATATAGTATCGTTATAGTCTTATATTCTTAACAGTTCATAATTTTTTCACTCAATTCCATTGGTTTACTTTTTTCGGGGTATGCTAAGACTGATTAATGGATTCGAAGCTCTGGCTAAGTGTTTTGATTTGCTAGCACTCGACCCAGTTGCTGCAGCTTCCCTGTCAAATTTTCGTTTTCTTTTCCCTATTCCTGCTATCCTCTTCAGCGTCTGGGGCACTATGTATTCTGGAACATCTTTCAAATGGGGCTGCTGCCTCACCGTGTGCAGTGCCTTGTCTTGCCGTAGGGATTTTAGGTCTTTTGGATTTTCTTCAAAATACCCCTTCAACTTTTCACAGTTCAGTACTTCCTGCTTTATTTCTTTTAGACGAGCTTCGCGCACTGCTATTCTGGTCACCGCTTTCCAGGCATCCTTTGCTCGATACCTTGAAATTGGATTGTAACATTTTTTTATTGACGATTTTCTTGTAACCGCTCACTCGATTCAATTGTCTGGTTCTTTCGTGAATGGGAAAATTCAACTGCACAATACATACCTGAAACCTTCGACTTCGTCTAATTTGAACTGATAAGTTTTGAATATATTTTCCCTGTTATAACCTTCCTTCAACTGAGTGTCAACTTCATCGAGCAAAGATCTTTCTCGCATAGCTACAAAGCTAAGCGCTGTGCCTTGATTTTTACCTCTTGCTGTTCGTCCTGCTCTATGAATATAAGAAGTCACATCCAATGGAAAATCAAAATTTATCACATTGGACACAAACTGAAAATCGATCCCTCGTGCCACACCGGACTCATTGTCTTTTCTGCGTTTAGATTTTTTATCTTTGACCATAAGTGGCTGAAACATTGTAAAAATTGTACAGTAATTAGGAATGCCAAAATCTGTACAGCAGCCAAGATGAGAAATTAAATTCACCTCTTCTAAGGCCTTCTCATCCGATGCTATGATAATATCATAAGTCCCACTATTGAAATACGTTACTGCCCTGCATCTTGCACTAGCAGGCAACTCAGAGTTCAGAACGCACGTTGGGATTCCAAATTGCTCCAAAAATAACTTCAGCTTGTAACACCGATCCACTGTATTTACAAATATGATTGTTTTTCCCCTGAATAGAAAATGCAATATCATTGTACTATGTTATAAAAAGTTTTCCAAATGAGTCTCAGATAAAATGTTACCTGACTAAATGCAGTTTAAGCAAAGCATACAATATAGCTGCTTTATCATTCTCTTCAGCAGCCAGAGTATAATGTGCCAACTGTGAGGGTGGTGCTAAGGGTGGCTCCTCTAATTTCAATATTGCTGGATTATGTAGAACTAATGCTTTCAACGACAGTACATCTTCGGAGAGTGTGGCCGAAGCTAGAACAGCTTGGTAGACGGTAGGCAAGTAAGCTAGTACAGATTTAACATCGTCTTCATATCCAAATGAAAATACCTTGCAAAACCAATACATCTCATTATTAATTCTGATCCAAAGTAGCCTCGATTAACCTCTAATTATGAAGTGAATATGAAAAAAAGTAGTAATCCAAGTACCAAATCAGCCTCATCAATGACAAGAGTCTCCAAAGTTTTTTTGACACTGACATTATTAGCCTTAAGATGTTGTAGAAGTCTGCCAGGCGTGGCGATGACAATATCTGGTTTTTCTGCGAGTAAGGGTTTCTGTGCATTAAGTTCGAGTGGTGAGCTGATGTCAACAGACTTTACTTCCCTTGAGCACTTGTTCGTCAAATCGGACACCACTTGATGAATTTGTTTGCAAAGTTCTTTACTAGGTGCTAGTATCAACGCTTTAATTTCCTGCCTCATCTGTGTCTGTTTACCAGACAAGATCTTTTGTATTATTGGTATTGCAAAGGCCGCAGTTTTACCAGAGCCAGTTCTAGCTCGCACCAATACATCCTTTCCGTCCAATAAAAGCGGTATTGTTTTTTCCTGAATCAAAGTTGGTTCCAGCCAACCAAGTTTTGCCACTGCCTGCAGAAGCAATAATAGCGATACAATAAATTGATCGAAATTCTCTTTATCGCATGGTCAGGCATAACCTCAAAAATTGTCAGACTTATGAGGCAAATAAGCGTAGATTTTCAATTAACAGGATACTTTGATACGAGTTACTTATGGGTCGACACCATTCAAGAAATTCAAACTAAATGAACCATGCTTTGGTGAGGAGATAGCCTGCATAAAACACGAAGGTTGTTTCGCCTTGAAGGTTGTTTTTTACCTTGAGTATTCGATCGTCCAATTCCATCTCGTGGAAGTTTTTAGGCTTTTCCTCTTCATCCTCCTCCTCCTCGTCTGTTGCAATTCTTTTATCCGCGCTCATTTCAGAAAATTATAAGTCACGTCGTTAAATTTGAGACTCGTACGACAGCACACGTGCACTCGCGATGTTACGGCAAAGATACAATCGGGTATTCGATTTTATTCGATGTTTAGTTTGGAATGTGTTTAGACACTTCGAGATTCGACTTCTGTCTGTTGGCAATATGGCCGCGGAACGTAGACGTTGGACTTGCGAGTAGTGTTGTTTCAAGGAAAAGAAAATGCCTCCGTTTCGCGGCCTCGAGATGTCGAGTGGCTTATTATTCGACATCCTGTTACGAGGATTTCTGGGTCTGCTGTTCATGTAAATAATCGTTTCATTCGGTTCATTCATTCGAATTTAAGTCACCACTGCAGATCGTCTGCTAACATCGATGATCGATGGTCTGCTAATTTTCACAGCTTAACAATAAGTCACATATGGCGCGAGTTTTTGACACTTCATCCAATTCGTAATCCGCATCATAAAGTTTAAAAATCACGTAATTGCACCGCTCTATTACAATATTTCCAAGCTTTCGATAATGTCCAACATTTTATGCATTTTTAAATTTCACGACGCGTTCTTCAACCAGTATAAATTCCGAGAGTAGAAAAAAAATAGCCAATTACAGGATCACCTTGTGAGTGTTTTAGAGCACGAAAAAAAAATATACAATTTCCGATACGGTATTTAATTTTAATACAAGGTAAAAACACTTGAGGAAAGAGAAAAATCCTTGCAGGGAACTAGAAAGGGCTGAACCATTCACAAGGAAAATTCACATTGATGAATTGTGGCTTTATAAAAATCCCAGGACAGATTCATACGTACCAACCACTGTACTATGGGTAGAGTAAAAATTTATTTTTAACCGAAAAAAAGCATTATGTGATTAATCTCTGGTAACAAGTTAATAAATATAAATTTTTACATTTCAGCCGTTGGTATTTGTCTTTCCAATAATTGTGATATGCCTTACATTCCTCGTAACAAGAGACAGAATAGATTTTTATCAAGCTACATTATCAGTGACATTGACTCTGGGCTTGAACGGCGTTATTACCGATGTGATAAAACTAATTGTAGGTGAGTGTACTACTTCAGAATCTAAATATAGAATTTAATAACAAAACTAATTTCACATCTTTTCCTTCGCAGGTCGACCAAGACCTGATTACTACTGGCGGTGTTTTCCTGACGGGGCAATGAACACTGAATTCGACTGTAACGGAGATCCGGCTTTGGTCAGAGATGGCAAGAAATCATTTCCCAGTGGACATTCCTCGTGTAAAATTTACGATTTGTTAATTTAGAAAACTTATAAAGAGAACTGTGAATAATATTGCGGTATTTTTAAAAATGGAAAAATGTTTTGACCGTATACCGAAATATTCTTTCGATATTTCAGTTGCGTTCGCGAGTCTCGGATTTATATCTCTCTACCTTGCCGGTAAACTCCATACATTCACACTTGCAGGAAAAGGGCAGGCTTGGAAATTATGCATTTTTTTAATACCTTTAGGCATTGCTCTAAGTATAGCGCTCAGTCGGACTTGTGATTACCACCATCATTGGCAGGGTAAGTCTGTGCCATTTCGGTAAAGATTTGACAAATACCACTGATATAACTTGAGATAATATTGATTCGTGTCACTGTTTCAGATATAACGGTCGGTTCGACTATAGGCATACTGCTGACATACCTGTGCTACAGACATTACTACCCTCCATTGGATTCGCCAGTTTGCCACAAGCCCTATAGTGCGCTAATATCGCAAATTGAGATCGACAGTATTAAAGGAAGTAAAGGAGAGCAAGTCAAGTGGATTTGAAGAATGCTTCTGTCCATTATTTCTGAAGAGTTTGTTACTAATTCGATGTGTATTTCTTTCGCAGTGATACTATATTTTCAACTATCGAAGTTTATGCATTACAACAATGCACTTAAAAGTACAACAGAAAAGAATTTTTCGCCATTCCACTGTACATAAAAATGAAGTTAACAATCATTGTTAACTGCCAAGTACTTAATATATGTGTACTAATTTAAACGATTAATTTTTTAAACACTTTCCACATCCTCTTAATGCCAGTCTTCAAACATTCTGAGATTTACTAGGAAAACATGAGAGAGCATTTATTTCCTAACATCGTGCAATTGAAAACTGTGATGATGGGACTTGTAACATTCGACTATTCGGTGTCCACGGAGAAAACAGCAGACGTAATGTCATCTATGCCAAACTCTATGACGTCCCCAGGGTAAATGAGACCCGAGTAAGGAGGGCTTCCAGTTAAAATTAAATCATATTTTTCCAGAGTCATAAACTTGCTAATAAACGATATCAATTCCGGAATAGTGCGAATCATCTCTTTTGTATTAGCGTGCTGTCTCGGTCCACCATTAACGACACACCACAGCATAGCATTTTGAGGATCCTTCAACGCGTCGTACGGAATAAACCTTGTCACGGGGCACGAAGTATCAAAGCATTTAGCCAACGTCCAGGGTTGGCATTTTTCTCTAGCTTCTATCTGTAGAAGTTCGAAGTTTGTTGACAAAGATTGAATTATTTCACACTGTGACCACACCATTCTTTCTGTCAAACTTGAATCACGAACCAATTGATCGACAGCCGTCAAATCTTGGGCAACGCAATATCCCATCACGTAATTCATGGCTCTCTTGACTTCCACCGATTTGCATTTAGTTCCGATAATCACGCCTAGTGTTGTTTCCTGTTTTATGTCTTTGTACAAGGCTGGAATCTGTTATTGCGATGATTAAAGCAACTGCGAAATGTTAGAAAGTTGCTTCGCGAAAAGCTATAACTGCATTACGTACGCAAATATCTTTATCCTCCTCAACCAACGACGTAGATGGCTTCAAAGAGAAGTACGGTGAAGCTCCTTCATCGTTGGTAGAATTTCGAAGAACAGGACTGCGATGTGAAATTGCAAAACATCGTTAGACTTTCCGAATTTAACGAGTCGTTAGATCTACAGCTTACCGATAATTCACGCCCGTGCAAACAACCTTCTTGGTATATCGAACAAAACTATCTGCACATTTGTATATAGTATCTTTTCGACAATTTCGCATAGTTTCGTTATAAACAATTTATCAAAAAATTCTCCAACGTATCAGCTAAAATATCCGGCTTGAAACTTTGGCGTCATTTTCGCACTATAAAAAGCATCCTCCATCTTCACGTAATATTTGTCCTAAATATATTTGGGCAATCATTTTACGTCGATATTCGTAAATAGACAGCATAAAGTGCATTTCAAATAAACTAGTATCGATAGTGCATTGGTTGCCGCGAGATCGACTAAATCAATTGACGGCGTCGACTGACGGAGCCGGCTATGTTTAATCGCAAAATTCCACAATATATTTGAACAAGCTTATCAAAAATACAGACTGTCGACGCTAATTCGGTAAAATGAAAATGAAACTATGAAAAAAAAAAAAAGAATATTAAGAGGAAAAAAACCAATTGTTTGTTCTATAACAGAAAGTAATATGATGAACACAACGAATACTTAACACAATATTTCACTATTCTTCGTGATTTATGTCTCCGCGCGTTGAGCATAACTTGAAAATACCGCGCTTATTCTTTAGAATGAATTTTTTGGCTCCTCGCCTATTTACTTATCGTCAGCTCGTTCTCTTGGGCAACTTCAATAAATTTGTATGGTAACTGAGGAACGTCGAGCGATAAAAAAAATATATTGCATTTGCGTTGATCAGGATCTCTCAAATACTATCGTATTCATAGGGCATCCGCGCATACGCATCAAGTCTATACTTTCTATTGTTGAAAAAAAAATGCATTTTTTGAAGTAACATTAATTTCATACAAAGAATTATTGAAATAAATATGTTGTTCGACTGAACATTCGATATTTCTCTGCGTGACCTTGTAAAACAATTGGGTATTTGCATGATTTTTATATTTCTTGACTTTTGATGTTTTTCGATTCTATAAATTTTTTTAGAATTTTTGAAAAAAAAATATTTTGTTTTTGTTTATAAATATTTAAATAATTTAATAAATAAAAGTGGTCCTAAATCACATAAAAGTCACGTGACATAAAACGGAATGTGATTGGTTTGACGTCATTGTGCTGCTACTGGCGCGTTTATTTGAATCCACAAAGAGTAATGTACAATATTTTCTAGCGCTAAAAAAATTTTAAGTAAATTTTTTAAACTTTAAGTTTGATACATTGTATAATTAATGTCAGACTTCGGTGAAAATAATTGAAATAGAAATCAATTTTTGTGTGGTATTTTTTTTTTTGAACTCACACGGATAATTGTGTGGAGGTTATGATCACGTCAATGTATTATACTAAGAATGTTAAGCAAGCATTAGTTTGAGTATTTTTACAAGTTGGTACTATACACCAACAAAAATCGTTTTTTAATGACATATTAAATAATTTAATAACTTTAGTTTATAATAAACAGCACTATCAGACGTTCTTTTCATCAATCACAACACAGAGCAACAGCTGATTACACGCACGGCGTGCTTACAGGAGAACTTGGCGCTAAAAATTTCAAAAAAATTCAGCATTGTGACGTCACATACGCGAGATGGAGCTACTTATTCATTTAAATATTGCCTTTTTTTTATTTATTAAATTATTTAAATACTTATAAACAAAAACAAAATATTTTTTTTTCAAAAATTCTAAAAAAATTTATAGAATCGAAAAACATCAAAAGTTAAGAAATATAAAAATCATGCAAATACCCAATTGGTTCGTTGCACTAAAACAGTAATTAATATGAAGAGATCAAAAAAAATATTTCTAAACACCTCAGATATATTTCATAAATACTAACGACAAGATTCTTTACAATCACTATACTGTGTCATTCATATCCCCGCGCGTCGAGGTCCAGCCCGCAAATGTCGCCGTTTCTCTTAGAATCGTAAAGTATCAAGTCAACGCGTAAGGAGCGCGGTGAAACTTAACAACATCATTATTTGTCGCAAAGTTTACCGAAGAGTTGAAGGCTCAGCTCATCTATAGTCTTTTACCTTTTCACATACCGTTTGCGAAATCGACACGCAATAAACGCGATCGATCGATTTGCCAATTCCCGTAATTGATCTAAGCGCAAAAATGCGCAATCGATTAATCTGTCAAAAAATATCTAGGACTTGTTGCAGAGTTCTGTATAAATCCAATCCGCATCTGCGTCTTTTTAAATTCGACACATAGCGATGCGGATTGTTTTTTTCAGATGCGAATCAAACTTGGGCAGGATTATGGGGCGAAGGATAGGCATGCATTGTGTGGCGTGACGGTCGGCGGTCCTCTTCAACGCGAAGTCTTCGAGCTCTGCATCTCTCCTCATCTACCGTCCCACGGAACGCGAAAGATGATCGAGAGATGCGTATTGCCCATTCAGACGATCACAGAGATTAATTGAATGAAATAATGATTGAATAATTATAGACTGAACCACGGCTGAAGAGTGCCAAGTTTTTTGCAGAGTAACAAGAAATGAAAAATTGAACCTCGTTAATATTTAAAAGCTTACAAATGATCTGAAAGCTCAAGTATTTCGCGTGTTGTAGGCGGAAAAACTCTGTGATCGTTTGACGCTGTGGATTACAAAAGTCAGTGACATCACGATACGTCGCGTCCTTCCTACCCTCACCTGATTCCCAACGGAACCACCCAACGGAAAATTTTAAAAGTCAGACTCACACATGATTCCCGAAACGATCACCTACCTACCCGGTTACCTATATTCGATCTAAACGATTCTCCATTCTTTCCAACACACATCATTCTTCCTCATTTGCGCCGTGGTCACCGTGATTTACCTTTTCGTTGATTACCTGTAGGTAGCAATATGTTTTTGTACCACATATAGTCAGACAGCTGATTGCATAATAATTTCAAATATACTTGGTTTAGTCATTTTAGTGATGCTGTAGGGCTATTGGTACATCAACATATTGTAAAATCGATTAGAAACATCCTGTATGCTTATCAGCATTCAACTAAACGAGCTAAATCTGCAGTCGATCAATACTTGCTGGCTGATAGAAAATTTAATATTATTCAAGATAGAGCATGCAATTGGATTACGTTACGTTATGCCAGATTTTGAAATTTCAACGATAAAGCAATTGTGTTTATATAATTGAACCTCAGATAAATCCACCGCTTAAACGACGGCATTTGTAAATTCAAACGTAGATTATTATATCAGTATAGTTAAACAAAATTCATTCTCGCGAATGCCGAGTAAGTGATGGTTACCTGTCGCGGTGCTCATTCCACTTTCAACAACGTGCAAAATTTCTAACTTCGACTAACCCATGATAAAATAGATAAATTGCAAAAAAATCATTCGACTGACAATGAAAGTCAAGCACCGTTGCGATCGCGAATGAGCCTATCCAAGCAGCTAAGAAATCGAAGATTGTGTAGCAATTTTTACCGCCACGCCACGTTACAAAAATAGGAGTTCCAGGGAAATACCCGTAACCTAACACGTGCAAACTCACCAACGTTGCCGAATAATGGAGAAGTTACTCGGACGTCTCTGCCCAGCTCTGGAAAGAAACAAATAAGAAAACTCGAATTAATTCAAGCAGACTGGATTTTCGGTTCTGAAATTATTTATATTTCTGTTGTCTACTTCCATATATATTCACTGCATGTTAAACAGGGACAGAAATTCGGTTTCAAACATACCACATTTAATTATTAAGCAATTATTAAGATAAGTTAATCTTTACCTCCTCTGGGTTGCTCCTCACTTTACTGCATGTAGGAGTTCTCGTAGTTGAATCGTCAAGCGACGCACTTTTGACACTGCAATCAAAATGTAACCGATTATTACTCACACAATAAAGCTAAATCAGATTTCGTATCACTAAATACTGTTTGTTAAAACAATTTTGTTCTCCACAATTATATTTCGGTGGTTTGTGATTTGATAATAAATGAACTGCAGAAACGAATGATAATAGAAGGTTTATCAAATTTTTACATGGTAATAAAGGATTACAGTATCGTCAGACTCCACGAAAACAATCGGATAAAGATGGAATCGGTGACTCGTAATGGGTAAAAGTACTCACCAATAAACACGAGCCGCCGCGCTACGCATTGTAGCAGTATTCCCATTCGCTAAAGTTCCGAATTTTAGTTTTTTATGCACAAAAAACAACGACAGTACGACCTACGCACTAATAAACGCGTTACAATTACATTTTATAAACGTAAAATGTCTATTATTCGTAAGAGACGCGATCACAAGGTTGACGTTACTAACGTTATCGTAACGAAACATTGGGAAAAAATCACTTTTTTCTTATTTTTATAACGAGTTTGAAGGAAGTGAGATTGCAAAATGTTGGTATTTTTTATTTCATTACGGTTCACTGAATTTCAAGAAGTTCCAAAATCTTAGAATAACGGAATTTCCGCACCACGAATGGTTACGGGTAACGTTACTAACTTCAACATGATACGCGATCCGCGATCCGAAATCCGAGAAACGATCTCGACAGCCACGTTTCGCAACGTCCGTTTTATCAGAACATGGGAAAAATTACCGCAACGGGAGATTATCGTAGCCTTGTCTCGTCAGAAAACGCTTGTGACTTGTCAAAAGTCTGCACGAAAGCACTCTCAATCTGTCCAATAACCTATCTAGAAAACTTTGGAAAGCTATATAAATCACGAATCCTCCCCGTAACAACACTTGATCATTCTCACGATTCTCACTTTCTGTACTGTATTACGTATGTTCGTTGGTTGCCTCAACCGACAGGATAAACTCGGTAACAATACAAAACTACGCATTTACCGGTCATCAGCAAACAAACAAAAAAAATTGACGATCGCTAGAAGCTGAAGTTGCACAAAACAATGGAAAGTCGATACACAAAGCGCACCACGCACAAAACTCACGTACAATGTTCATAGGCTGTTTTCATTCAATTAACTCATTTTTTCTTCAAGCCAGACGCTGCCGTTCGTGTATTATTCACAAATAAGTTTGGTGGGAACACACTGACCAAATAACGTGATCACGTTTGCCTGAACGACGTGATTTAAATTCCGAACTGATCGCACGCGTGGTTTCACTCCGGCTGCTCGGATACGACTGGCACCGATTGGCACAGAGCGGTCGGATTTTAAGAGAATTTTCGTAACACACGGAGTCAGACGTAAACTTGGATTTGATGACGACTTTCGACCGAACAAAATATGTGTGAAAATACATTTATAACAAGGAGAAGCAATCGCAAAACATTCTCTTTTCTGAATGTACGAACATAAGATTTAAACTAATTCTAAAATAATGGGCGCTTTGCTTCTACGTTAATTTTTTAACACAAAACGATACCAAGTGATTTCATTGGCCTATTCTATTAAATCCGATCGATGATATCACTTATTGTCGATCTGTGTCAGGAAATTGATGTAAGAGAAAAGGCCCCCTTTGTTATTGGTAAATCAAAACAACAAATATGTATGTATACAATTGTTAACGGAAGAATTTAACCCTTGGAAAATTTTCGTGACGATTACTCGGGAGGTAAGTGGTCTTGCCGCCGTACGGAGCCGTGTCAGCGGTCCGGTAACTTCTTCATCGGCCGCTCGCGAACAATGCTCACGAGAGACTCCCAGAGTGCCAGCATGTAACACAAGTTCGAGTCGCCATCTATGATCGAGTGTGGATAATTAGTACTAGCTATTTGGTAAATAACCAAGGAATTCAGCGCTGCAGCCAACAAAGAAGTCCGAGTCCACGTAGCCGCGATGCGGTGCATAGTTATTTACGATTTGTTATGTTGGTAAAATTCCGTACATCGACTTCCTGTGTATGGCGAACACCCGAGCAGCGTTGTCCGCGGCTGCGAGTAGTCCAAGAGTGTTGTCGAGTGGGTGTTAAACGTTCGCAGAGCCGTATTGAATCCGTTCAATGTTAAATCGTGAGTTATAGGTAATTAGTTTATCGAGGATACAGTGTGAACAGATAATGATTAACATGGAAACGGACAAAGTAATCGAGGACCCGAACACGTATAGTCAGGTGCGTATCAACCGACCCGTATTTTCCTCCCGAAACAAACGGCCATCTTATGTTTCTTAACCGCGGAGGGAATAGGAAACCGAAACCTGCCTCCCCCTCACTATTTTCACACCGTTTTACACGGCGTTTCGCTATATTTAACCCAACTATTTTTTCCCCCGCGTTAACCGCTCGTCCTATCAAATAATCAGTTCCGGAGGTTATGAGACGTCACTCCGATTCAACGGGATGCATCATCGTCAATTTCCCTCAGCTATCGTGCATGCGATACGTGCGCACACACACATACACACACACACACACACACTTGGTCATTTCTATCCCCGCATAGGACGCATAAACCAATATCAGTACTAATCCAAGCGGAGTGGACTCGTTAAAAATACAGAACAAACCGACCAAAGTAACGAAGAAAAGAACATTCTTAAAGGCATATTTTATTTTTCTTGCCGTGAATGAAAATATGTTCAAAATAATATTTGAGATACCAATTCGTAAATGTAGATACCTTATTTTCCGAAATATCACCATTTGACGTTTCTTCCGTGAATATCAAAATTGGTTAATCAAATAACACAAAAAAAATAATAACAATGTTTTTCATGTTGTACAGAAGAATATGGCAATGATAATAATTAATCTATTCTTTCGACGACCCGCGCAAATTGTTACGTACTTTAGGAGATAATTAATTAGTTGTTGACATTACTATTCACTTTCTTTGTAGGACGAATATTTTCATCAACAATTCATTCTGAACTACATCCGACGAAATACCGTTACGATTTAAATATTTTTCTCTCAACAAGTCGAAAATCATCGTAATAAAGTACCACAAGAAAAATAATAAATGTTTTCGCCATTTACATTCCGTACAGATTATTTCCGATTCAAGCGTAAGTCAAAGACAAAGAATCAACGACCTTTGTTGATTACTGCATAGAAAATGAATTTAATCGTCAGTAAACCTCTGCAATATTCTAAAAACAAAGAAACACATTCATCAGTAATTTCCGTCCAGTTATTTTCCTTCACAAACTCTACAAAAGTCACAAAGGTTTCAATCCGTGAGAATGTCGCATTTCGGAAGTACCTCGAACAAGTAACTGTACAAATTCAGCGTTCAATGAGGGAGGTGAGGAGCAGCGATGAGAAAGCACAGGGGTCAAAGGGCGCGGGTTCTCCGCATAACACGAAACTGTGTATCGTTTGGCCCCCGTGTCGGTTAGGCGTATATTTCTACATATGTACGTAATACGCTACATAGACGTATGTACAAACACAATGTATTACGGTCTCCTCGACGCGTCACCGTTATACCGTACAGTTTACATGTCTCTTATACCTGTGTGCGTATTCGCTTTCTCTCCCTTTCCCTCCTTTTCCCTCCGCTTCTCGAAACAAAGGAAAAGAAGAGGAAGAGGAAGAACGAGGTTCTCCGTCCCGTTTCGTTTCGTTGCCAACGTTGCGCTGGCTTGCTCCGAGAAGAGGGTCAAAGGTGAATACGCAACCGGGGCGAAAAATCCCCTCCCCCAACCCTTCTGTGCCGTTGATCGAATCCACCCCCTCTTTCTTCCTTTCTCCTGCAAAGCGTCGCCACAGCCCCCGAGAGCGGGTTACTACATAATCAATGTTTTAGTCCCCCCCCCCCCCTTTCACGACCCAACCCGAGCCACCCTCTCGGCAGTCAGTCAGTTCCACTGTTTGTCGGTGTATGTACGTCATGCCGTGCCACGGCCCTCACACCCTTGCAAGTACGTGTGTATGATATGCGTACACAGGGGCGTAAGTAGGCCAGAAATTCGACACCCGATCCGTCGAGCGAACCCTGATCAACGTACGTGATATAACAATGAGAGTCTCAATATCAAAATAACAAAGGTAAAATCGTGGTGGAGTTTAAGAGATTTTTGATTGAATCGACGGTCGTTTCATTTTTATCCGGCTGAAGTTTGTAAAGTTATTGTAATGTTGTGTCTTTAGAAAAAGTCGTTATTTTGCAACTTTAGGATGACTTGATATTTAGGCAACTGTTGATAAAGCATGAACGAACTCTGATTTTGTAAATTCAACTTTTCCAGTTATTCTTAAGGTGCAAAATGGTAATTTTTGTTTCAACCTTTCGATACGGTAACGTTGCTAACCTCAGCCACGTTCATCTTTCTTCAATTTTTTTTATCGCATCGCAAAGGGATGCCGGGTGTGTTTCAATCAAGTTCAAATCGATTGAATTCAAAAAGCATTGCCCTGGTTGCTAAAGCCGGCACGATTACTCTCACCTGAGGATGTGTATTATGTACGGTACGTGTCAAAGTGTTGAAGGTACAATTACTTGATTAATTAATTCATTAATTTCCCTCCTACGTCGTAAAGCCTGTGTTCGCATAATACGTATGTGTATTACGCCACGCGGGTGTATAATTTGTACAACGTGTAATTAATTCTTCGTCACGTTAGACGGCCAGTGCCGCGAAATTTGTTCCACGAAACAGAATCAGGTCTGCTTTGCGTTGGCGGGCTACAGAGTTCGTACAGTTTTCCCTGTTGATTAATTATGAACCGTCCTTAACATATATATATATATTGTTTTGTTTGAAAATTTTCCGCAGGCCTTGACAAGCTTCTGTCTTCTGTGTACTTGACTTGCTTTAATTAACGTGGATCGATAACTAGAAGATCGAAAACAAAGATAACAGTAAGAATAGGAAAAAGAAAAAGAATATTATACGGACGATTCTTACCGCAGCCACGAAATCCAACCTAATCGTTATGTATCATTAGTTGCAGCAGTCACGGATAGGTATAGCCGATTAATTTCGTTCCAGCAAATGAGAGAGAGTCGATTCCGATTCATGTTTTCGACCAACCGCAGCACAAAGCTCGATTTTCTCAATCTAGGCCCGGTTTTGATCGGGCATTGACAAATACGATCCGTACTTACGAAATAATAATCACTAAGAAAAAAATAAAAGAATTGCGAAGCTTTGTACGACAAAAGATAATTAAAACCAAAGTATAACGAAACAGTAACCAAACTTCGTATACAAAAGAGCGTATGTACATATTGTACATATAATGAGATTGAGAATTCGGCTCACGCGTAAATCCTATCACTTTGTGTTATGATCCGGTATACATGTTGCTCAGGAACAGTATACCTAGAAACTTTTGACGAACTCTCAAGGTTGCGATTGAATCGCGGTACCTACTCCCAAAAGCGACGGATTATTAAGCCCGGAGATGGTCAAGCGAAGGACACGTAAGGTGGTGCTGACTGCTCACCTATTCATCCCGGTGGTTCTTTTTTTTTTCACCTTTTTACCATACATGTACAACTCTGATTGGTGAAGGTCCTGCGGAAATTTTTTTCTTTTCATTTTTTTTTTTTTTTTTCTCATCCATACACTGGGTTACGTAGGTATAAACCCGTCCTTTCATGGTTACGAATTACGCGCTTCAGGGACACGAGGCATCGAAAATAATGATTGTGTACAAAATATTGATACGTGAATATGTAGGTACGGAGGAAGCCTTGAACTCACACATCCGCATCACGGGTCTTTGGTTACTTCCGACTTCCGGTTAAGTACGCGAGGTTGTTGAACAACGCGTGTAAAAGAAGCTTGAACCTGTATGTATCGAAATTCGGATCTCTCTGATCTTGTTCCGGTATTTAGAGAGAATTGATACCAGATTGAAGTTTAGTACCTAACGTTGATGTAGGGAAGTATCGAAACTGAAACGATTGTTTTGAAAATTTAGCATGGATTTGAAGAAGCTTAATTTACAAAATCTGAATACACTGCTTTTTAAAAATATACTACTCAATGTTGAGACGATCCTACATTTGCGAAATAATGTTTCCTGAAAATAAGTCGTTACATTAACGATACGAACTTCACTCTCTTGTATTGTTTAAGTCCGAAGAAGTGTTAAATTCACTCGTATGGTGCATTCACACAAAATTTCAGCCGTAATTATCCGTCGGTAGTCACTGTTTGCCTGTCGTCGATTTTTTCCTTTCACGGAACGCAATTGCGCTGGTATATAACTTCATTATTATTATAGTTATTGCGTAACCGAGTACATCGCCCCGTTTTTTGCCAATCTAATAGATTACAACGATCGATGTTCTCGATATAATGATAATTAAATAACAATAACAATACCAATATCGATATGTCCTCGCGTTGCAAGTGATACTTCAAAGGAAATTTTCGACTTGTTGCACGTTACGAAAAAACCGATAACAAAACAAAAAAAAAAGACGTCAGATCAACGCCGAAGTAGTCACGGCTTGACGACGATATCCGTTCGTTCCCCCTTGAAGAATTCGGTGGTTTAATTGCTCAGGTGACGCGCGAGCGAGCCAGCGAACCAATAAGAATACGTATTGAGTCGGTTTGTTTTTATTCCTCGCGGAGAACGTCGAACGGGGCGCTTTGTAATCGAGAGCAAAATAATGAATAAAAAACGTTCCTCTGTTGCCCGTTCGACACGCGGGTTCATTCGATCTCTTCTTCTTCTTCGTTTATACAGTCTGCAGGTAAAGTGCGCCAGTTCTACTTATTCTGGAAACTTTGCAACAGAAATGAGGCGATGATTTATACAATAGATAAATATTCTCATAATGCATACATGCTATACGTATAAAGTTAAAAAATATGTTAACGATCTCATTAATTTGTCGGTTTGGTCTTTCAGAAAAAAAAAAATAACTCCATACAATTATAAACGTAATAACATATGAGTAAGAAAATTTTGCACTTCGCAAACTTTTGTGCAGAATAATTACTAGATTGCAGTGTTACGAAACCGCGACCAGTTGATTACAGAATATCGCGTATTATTGTGTAACGATTCCTGGAGAAAAGAGTTTCACCATCCCGTTATTGGTTTTGCTTCTTCTTTTTTTTCGATTTTTTGTCTATGCAGGGACGCATTTCGAAGCAGCACGGTGCGTTAGGAATATCGGCATGTGATATAACCACGGCAGATCGATCGATCGATCATCGTCGATGCTGCAATAGGAATTTTTCAATCGTGTACAACGAAGTCACACCTGTAACCAAAGTAGATACCCGATGCCTGACGACGACGTCTTCTTCTCGTGCAAAGACCTCACCTCGAGGTGGTGGAAGAGGAGGTTGAGGGGGACGCGGTTAACCAGAATATCGGGGGGGTCGTGCAGTTGTTGAACCTCACGACTAGCTTCTTGGTTGCCGAGTACCGGCAAGGACGTTGTTGTTACTATGCGTTTCCGATTCCGTTTCAACTCGAGAGCCAAAATCGTTCCAGAGGTGTCAGGTTATCGGCGATGATTTTATTGTGAGAAATGTACCCAATGGAAAGTTGTTTTAATTCCGTTGTATTTTTATTTTTTTTATTTTTTTATTAAACAACTGATAAACTGCTGTATAATTACTACCAACGCAACTAGGATGTGAGGCTTAACATTGAGATTGAATGTTGAACCGTTCTGTACAATATATAACGCGTTTATAATTGAATCCGGTAAAGGTATCTTACCGGATATCTATCTTCGAAAAGCGAAACGCGACGGTTCTTGTAATAAGTATAATAATCAGCTGCAGCAATGATAAGTGAAAGGCGAAGTAGTACCTGACTCTATTACCTTCCTGCAGTGTACAAACAGAATCGTGGAGTAATACGAGGATAACGACTCCTAAGATCGGTAGAAGAATCTACCGAATGCGGTTTTCGAACAACTGGAGCTCAACTGGAGGGTGTCCATTACGGGATCAAAGTTGTTATATTTTATGTAGGTATACAGGTAGATAGTCCGCGCGAGAACTCGGGACAAAGTTTCAAAATTTCACCACTTTTTCATTTACATGCTTGAATCAACGTGAAGTGAAACTCATCTTTCTTAATCTTTCACGTAATCTCGAGTCATATTTGCGAACGTGTAGATTTAGGAAGTTTGTATCAAGAACGTGTTGAAATTTTCTGTTTTGTTGATATAATTTCACACTTTCTCCGCCTGTGCTCCCGAGTAACGAAACCTACTTAACATTTGCGAAGTGATAGGGATTATGATCGCGTTTGTACGATAATTAAGAGAAGTACGTGAAATTGTCAAAAAGACACTACTGTAATGAGCTTTGAGGGCACAAAAAAAAAAGAAAAGAAAGAAATAACAGCCGTATTTTACATGCAATTCGGAATAAAAACACACCGGTATATTTTTGCGTAAAATGCCTTTCTTAACTAAGTGATGCACAGCTTCTGATGATAGCAGAAATGGAAGAGGTAATGACGCAGTCGGCAATGACTGACTATAGAATCCCCTTGATGTCATTCCAAGTGACGACGTAGGCGCGATGATGGATTTCACGGAGTTTAAAAAAAAACATTTATCACGCTAAAATACAGTTTGCCGACTTGATGGGTGAAAACAGAGAACAAAATCCGAAATCACTTGGAGTGTTAAAATTTTCCCTGATCATATTTTCAAGACACCGTATTATACCGTCGCAATTAGTATACCTACGTGCATCTACGAGACGAGATTAAAGTTAGTAACGTTATCGTAACGAATCATCTGGGAAAGCATCGTTATTTTCTTAATTTTACAACGATGTTGAAAGAACTAAGATTTCAAAATATAATCGTGTTTTGCTTCATTACGGTTTACCGAATTTCATACAATGCCGAAATCGTGATATAACTGTTTTTTCTCAGCATGAATCGTTACGACGAAAGCGTCACTAACTACAATTTGATTCGAAGAGCAGATAAGTATCGTCGGCACGACGCCCTACTCGTGGTGAATTTTCCGACTACGTGCTATCCGAAAGAAAATGGACGACGACACGCGCAGCCCATAAGTAAATGCACACAGCTATATCCATCTACTCTATATAAACGGTATATACACGCAAACACACGCTCGCCACTCACACTAACTACAACGTAAATATGTACAACACACAGGCCCACGAGAATAGCGTCGCGACGCCGCGCCGCGTGCCGCACGCATTGCGCATTGCGCAGAGCGTCGCGTCGAGTTGGGTTGCGTTGCGTTGCGTTGCGTTGCGTCGCCACGTTCCGGTCGTGCCGGAAGAATTGCAGGGCTGCAGACTCTGCGGAGTCTGCATCGATTAGCCGGGTGATCGGTGACCGCCCTGACAAATCTCCCGGGGTCCTCGACCCTCTCTCTATCCTCTTCTTCCCAGTACGTCGCCTCTTCTATTTTCTTCTCTTTTTTTTTCCTTCACCGCATATACAAAACGTCCGTGCTAATGCCGAAAGGGCGTATAATTTTTTTTCTTATTACCAATCGTTTCGTAGACTTATTTTCAAGCTAAATATTGGAAAAAGAATATATACGCCCTTTTGGCTTTTCAAGTTAGATGTACGCCCTTTTTACTTTGAAATTTTTTTTAGATAGCTCTCTAATGCCATAAGGGCGTAAAGTAAGTATAAGCCCGTTTGGCATTAGCACCGCGATATAATTCCAGAACTACTGAACCGATTTTCATTATGTTATTAATTTTTCATTTCTGCGGATGGCTACAACGTTCGGACAGGTTTCAGTCTATATTTCGTTACAACGAGATTAATAGCTTTTTAGATATAACGATATTATTAGAGATTTATGTGAACTCTGACAGACAGAGGAAAGTTCTGTTCGAGAGTTTCTAACGTCTGGATGAGCTTTCAAAAAATCTGCAAGAGCATATGGCTATATTGTTCGATAGTTTTGCCACGAGAAGCATTTGAAAGTATTAGCCAGCGGAGCCACAATGGGCTGCTAGTAGGAAAGCAAAAAGAAAATATGCGATTCGCGTAGGATTAAAAAAAACATTGTGGCTCCAGTTTGGGCGTTGGATTTACATAATTAAATTATCTACCGTTTCAAACTTTATATATATATATATATTTACCCACGATCGTTACGTTCTGCCCGGGAATAACTTTTTCTTCCGTTTTCTATTATTTTTTTTCTCAGCTAATCTTGCTCCTGTACAATATAATAATTGTATCATTGTACATCCATTTTGATACTTTTACCGAGAGAGGCGAACGAACGTGTATCGAATAGGATTATTTCTAATCCTCATGCCGTTCGACTTCCCCATACATATACGGTAATACATGCAGAACATACGGTAGTACATTATCGATTGTTGATCGATCGTGTCGGTATAGCACTGGTTATATATTTGCATCAGCGATATCGCGTTCGAACTTGTTGCGAAACGTTAATGCGATACGCGAAATATCAGCGTGGGCTAACTTAACCGCACTATAAATAAACTGGGGGAAAAATGAAAGAAAAATAAGGAATCGGAAGAGAAGACGGGTTACTTTCGTCGAAAATTTTTATAATTCTTTGAAAAATTTCTATATCCTTATTTACGGCGTGTGTTCTCTAATCAGCACGCATACACGTATAACGCACACGTATAATCAGCTTGTAAAGTGTCGTCAACCGCCACCCATATAATCAGCAAACCGGATACAACAGCAGTGCCAGAACTACGATAGTTATTTTAAGGTTGTAAGTTATTAACAGTGCTAAAATGATGCACTCCGTTATTAATTCATATTATTTATTCAATTGAGTATTCGGTTGTTCGTCAGCGAATTATTTGGCAAATATTTTTTACATTAAAATAGCAAGCTTTTTTGGTGGTTAGCACCTTCTACATGCATTTGTACAACATTCCGAGTTAAGAATTCTGATCGATTACACTATAGGACAAGAAAGAAACGAACGGAACACAATTTGTTCATTAATTTCGTGTATACGCTGCTTATATTTGCTCGTGAAGCAGTTTCAGACCTGTGCAGTGGTGGTGACTTATACTCAGCAATTTTCTCATTTTACTACGTGACTCAGGGGGAAGAGAAGTGTCTCACAAACTCTCGACGTATAACGTATATCTGCATTTCGCGTGGATGCGTACAATCGAATAGTTTAAAGGGTTGCGCATATATATATATATATATATTGGCAAATTATTTTGTTGCTAATTATGTGCGCAGCTTAGGGAAGTTGTAGAAAGAATAATTTACGGTTACCGCAAAGTATAATTGTTTTCTGAACAAACATAATTTACTTCTAAAGTGATCGTGCAATCGGAGAAAGAAACATACGTGATACGAATGGAGCTTCAAGCTTTGGATCAAAGGAGCCACGGTTATAACTCCAAACGAAGCCGCGTATACGCAGGGAATAAAAAAAAAACGGAACGAGTGTGTTAATATAGCTATACACGCGGTATGGTGTATTTTTGTATTTATTTTTATTATACGAAAACCAACAATCCAGCGTTTTAGCATTAATCTATTTTAAAACCTGTGAAATCGCCTTGATTGGACGTATACGTTTACTAAAATTCTTACGCAGGGGTATACTTGGCTGTGATAGCAGCGGAAATAGCCGGTTTCGTGTCTTATTTCGTGATTGTTTGTCTATTCTAAACTCGTTTTATCGTCTCCTCAAACCGAACGTTGATTGACACCCGCGAGTGAGGTAAAAGTAAAAAATAACTTGAGAGAATAAAAAGGAGACAAGAATTAAAGATAGGAAAGAAAAAAAGACGTAGCCCAATTTTGTAATTACAGAAGACGAGCGAGTGTCGAATTTTTCCATCGCATCGTTCGCAGTTTAACCCACGCTCACTTTGCTGCTGACGAATGAATAAAAATACGAGTTTGCATATGAGATATTATGTAGTAAAATGTACGGTTCTAGATACCTTGAGCTCGGGTTTGAATTTCCGTATCGCATCGTTTCTTTTTATCTCTTGATCCCGATGATTAAATTCCTAGATTCCTCCGTGACGAGAAGACGATCTCGCATCGCGGAAAACTTATTTCGCACTGCAGCATGGTGGTGGTATAACTCTTGTAGAGATTCTGAAAAATGACAGAAGACAAAAGAAACGATTTAACATCTACTCGGAACAGCGTACGATTTTTCGTTAAATACATACTGGATTCGAAGGAACAAATAAAACATTATCACCACATTATAGAATACCATAAAACGTATAATTATTATTATTAATGTTATAACGATGACCTTGTTTGAACGCAAAAAAAACTCACGCGGAAGATTCTGTCTACTATTCTACGAAAATTAATGACCTAATTTTCGTGACACAAACCGTAATGCGAAGTACATACTATACTTGCCTCGTTCGGCCAAACGTTACAGGCGTAACGGTATCTTCTCTACTGCACTGACTAGATGAAAAAAATTTCTCATATGAGGAACAGAGAAGCGGATAATATGTACTATACTACATCTGTTTAAATTTCATTCGACTAATAAACTTTAAACCAATGTCATTCTATATGCAAATTAGATCGTAAAGAAACTGGGATTAAAAATCAATTTCGGGAACCGAAAGTAAGCCTGTATATGCTCTTCTTCTTCACTCTCTAAGGTCCCGTAAATCATACACTACACAGACACATGCTTTGGTGTATTATCTAAAACAGAAAAATCCAGGAGTGAGAAGGACAACGAAGCCTTGTCACACGCATCTTAAATCGCATTTGTAATGTATGTATAATTACAATACATAACCCGATGATGAACGATCCACCCGGGTTACGTCTTTCCTTTTTGCACACTAATCAGCGAGTCTGGCATAAAGGAAGAAGAGTATTCAAGTTTCCCATTTATGCGACGTTTTTTTTATTTCCGGTTCCAGCTGCTCGCGCCGATAAAATCGGTGAAGCGGAGACGCACGCGGTAGAAAAGCGCGAATCAGAGCCGGAGAGAAGCGGGTTCGGAATACCGTTAGACAAAGAGGAAGAGCGCCGCGATAAGTTCACGATCATGGGAGCCGATCGTTGCGCGGACCGATCTCTCATCGTCAGTCTTTGTTGCACTTTACCTGTCTCAATCACTCGCTCACTTCGCAAGCGTGCTTATCTTTCTCTCTCTCTCTCTCTCTCTCGCTCTCTAATATAAAAATATACATATATATATATATATATATATAAACGCACGTGTGCAGTCGCAAACAAAGTGTTACCCGCCTTTTTTTTTTTTGCTACTTGCAACTGCAACCCGCAGTAGTGAAATTATATTTCTTTGCTGCACGTCCCCTAAGTACACGTACCTTATAGGCAGGTAGCTAATTGCTCCAAGTGCAGTAATTCCCCGACTCGTTGTACGTATCTTACCTATCTTTGTACATACGTACGTACGTATAACGGTTAATCAGACGCTGCTCGCGGCTGTGAGCTGCAGAACTTCTGCTGCTGCTGCCAGTGCTGGAGCTGGTGTTGCTAGTTAGTAATCGGTGAGGAGGGTGACAGAGGCTAGTTTCACACGTGAATTTCTACACGGTCGTTCATAGACGTATGTATGATGTACCTGATGATGCAACATTTGCACCATAATTTTGAAATATTCTTCACGCAAGTTAATCTTTGTACGCGCCATGCAATTCTGCGTCAAGCATCAATTATTTTCTGTCGATGATTATATTAAACGATTATTCTTTGGCTGTATACACAACGAACCATGGCATAAAAATAAAAGGACGAAGAAGTGATTTATATTCACGTATTATATTATGTTGTATAATATGTAACAATTTCGAAGAGTCGCGCCTTCGTTGACTCTGTCGGTTTTATGGTGATGATACGACAGATACATGATCGTAGCATCAAATGATTGATAATCCCAGTATTATAATCTATACATTGAAAGAATCTCTCTAGACTGTGCAATGGGCATTTATTCGTTATATATCTACGGTGTTCAGGGATAGTAGATTATATTCTCGGGATGATCGCCATCTTGCTGCTGCAACTGTTTGTACGGTGAGAAAGTTGCACCGTGATTGACCGTTACACGAGAATGAATATTGAAGGATTTTTCACCGTCGAATAGATAACTGTTATATGTGCGAGGAATACAGTTCGTATACAATTCCAAAGCGCTGGTCAAATTGTGAATCTTGTTATTACGACATGCGTATAAATATATACACGTATACATACAAATACAATTTTTTCACCAATTTTTGTCGTTGAATTACACTTGACTTTACACAGTCTGATAACAGATAGCAGTAAATGAATAAACGCGGTTAATATCGCAAACAAAATCATTTTAGTATATCAAATCGCGATGCGTTTGTCGAATTTCACAATGGCTACACAGAAGCAGATGTGCATAACAAAGAACTTGAACGCGGAGGAACACCACAAGTGGTTAAATGCTCTCGAAAAATTAACCGGGTTCGGACGTTTCGAATTGAAACATGTATCATTATGCACGTAGCACTCATTATTAGGGCTTAGAGAGAGAGTTTCGTCTCTGGCCGATGTGAATCGTGGTCGCAACTTTTGAGGTCAGAGACCTTCGTGCGACTCCACCTTCCGTCGGGAGATGAGGAAATCTTTACAATGGACGCTTTCCTAACTGTTGTTGGTTTTTGTTTATACATATCGCGGTGCTAATTCCAAAAGGGCGTAAATTTTTTTGTTTTTTTTTTCATTATTGGATATTGTCAATAGATCCGTAGACTTATTTTCAAGCTAAATATTGAAAATTAGCTTGAAAATAAATGATACGCCCTTTTGGCTTTGGCACTGGTATATCCTATAGGAACCAATTTGGAACTCTAAAGAGTAAAAGCAATTGTTACAATTATACTATTATTATAATATCGAGTACTTCCTCCGCAGTTGTCGAATCGAAAGCCTGATAGTGAAATTTGCAAAACTAGTTTCTGCGGCTATCTTATCTGATTCATCAACGCGACGTATGCACCGACTGTACACATTACGTTTCGTTCTTAGAAATTTCCCTTTTCCCGTTCCTCTCGGATCCCGTTTGTTGGTCGCATATTACACGCGTATTAAAGTTGTTTCGTTCTATGCTGGCAGCGGCGACGTAAATGACTCACCTGCGTCTCACGTAATCTGTATGTGAATCTTCGCGTGAAGAAACTGAGAACCCAAATGTTCCGTTCTGCTGTTACTCGGATAGATCATCATAACAGACGACGCGGTCGAATCACACGATAAATGTATACTAGGTAAATACGCGTAATATTTACCTAGCTCTCTCTTTCTCTCTCCTTTTCTGTCTCTTGTTGATTTTCTTTTTCACTCGCGTGTAACGAATATTCCCCGAAGGAAATGAACATTCGATCGATTATACGAAAGGAGGGGAGATAACCGCGTTATTCGATGACGACGAAAGGTGACGGAGTCGATTTCAAAGAAATTGTTCGAGAATTTGAATGTAACTGCCGAGCTAAAACGCATTATACCCGGAACGCCGGTGACGAGGAAATCGCATTTGTCGCTTCGGCTCAATCGATTGTGTGTATTTTAAATCGCGCGGCGACGTCTGCGTCACGTGGGGCCAAAGAAGAACCCGACCTAAAAGCCTGGAGCCCAAGCCCCGCCCCTAGGCATGACAGTCCGTTTATTTCAGCTGAAACGTCTCTCCCCATCCCTACCACCATCGCCGATTACAAATTTACACAAGCTAGTCAGCGATCATCTGCTGACGGATCTCGACGAACCGATGTAACAATCCTTCGGTGATAATTTATATCTTGTATTTTGTTCAATTTCCAGTTTCCAATGACGATACTCTACGATCCAGCTCGCAAGAAAGAACCGCCGACTGGTGTTTCTGCTCAGTATACCCAGGAGCGGGAAACTTGTATGAAATTATTTGAGAGATGGAGCGAACCGGAGCAAGTGCATTTTGTCGAGCAGCTGCTAGCAAGAATGTGCCACTATCAACACGGCCATATAAACGCCTACCTAAAGCCGATGCTACAGAGAGACTTCATATCCCTTCTACCGAGTGAGCGGCAACGATATATCGACCATTTTTATAGTTTGATGAAACTGTTCGTTTTTGTTCACCCCCAATAAATAAAAATTGACATTTTTCTGGTTTTAATTTACAGAGAAAGGCCTGGACCATGTAGCTGAGAGCATTCTATCGTACTTGGATGCAGACTCTTTGTGCGCTGCGGAAATGGTCTGCAAGGAATGGTACAGAGTAATAAGCGAAGGGATGCTGTGGAAGAAGCTGATCGAGCGAAAAGTTAGGACCGACTCGCTGTGGAGAGGCTTGGCTGAAAGGAGAGGCTGGTCAGTTAATATTTTGACAAATCATTGATAGTTGACAAATTGGGAACACGATCGCCGGCGATGAAAGAGCACAAAGTAACATTATCATTTTGACGATGAGAGAAAAAGAAACGACGCGAATGTATGTGATAATTGTTGTTCCTTTGATTTTTAGGATCCAGTATTTATTCAAGCCAAGGCCGGGAGAAAGTCATCCGAATCATGCATTCTACAGAACTCTATTTCCGAAAATAATCAAGGACATAGACAGCATAGAAAACAATTGGCGGATGGGTAGGCACAATCTGCAGAGAATAAATTGTCGCAGTGAGAATTCGAAGGGTGTCTATTGCCTGCAGTATGACGACCAGAAAATCGTATCAGGTTTGAGAGACAACACGATAAAAATATGGGACCGGAACACACTACAGTGCATCAAGGTTCTCACAGGGCATACGGGATCGGTTCTTTGTCTCCAGTATGACGACAAAGCTATCATATCTGGATCGTCGGATAGCACTGTTAGAGTATGGGATGCCAATACAGGGGAAATGCTCAACACACTTATTCATCACTGCGAAGCCGTTCTACACTTACGCTTCAACAACGGAATGATGGTCACATGTTCAAAGGTGCGTAAAAAATTAGCTTAACCTGTAGTACGATTTGGTAGCGTTAAAACTTGTTACGCTTGAGTTAACATAATGCATTAAACGCTAGAGAATTTTTACAGCTGCTCGGTATATTATTCAATTCTTTTTGTGGCAACTTTATTAAGAAAAAAAAATGAGGGAAACGCAGAATTTAGAGAACTGTGATTCTTTCCGATCGAGTATACAAGGGCAGCTCCGGTAATTTGACCGAAAAAATTGTTTGTTTTTCAGGACCGATCGATCGCAGTGTGGGACATGACTTCGCAAACGGAAATAACATTGCGCCGTGTATTAGTGGGTCACAGAGCAGCTGTAAATGTTGTAGATTTTGATGAGAAGTACATAGTGTCGGCGAGTGGCGATAGAACTATTAAAGTGTGGAACACGTCCACCTGTGAGTTTGTGCGAACATTAATTGGACACAAACGGGGTATAGCGTGTTTGCAATATAGGGATCGCCTAGTAGTCAGTGGTAGCAGCGATAACACGATTAGACTATGGGACATTGAGTGTGGTGCGTGTTTAAGAGTTCTCGAGGGTCATGAGGAGCTGGTACGATGTATCAGGTTCGACAGTAAACGGATCGTCAGTGGGGCTTATGACGGGTAAATCGACTTTGTATTTTTATAATTTTTAATATTTATATGGAACCCTGTGATTTCTTACGAAATTATATAAAATCTGATAAGATCTTGCGCGTTCCTGTAAATCCAGTGTTTTTATTTCTCGAATAGCCAAAGTAATTGCTTATTCGTAATTTCAACAGAAAAATCAAAGTCTGGGATCTCGTCTCAGCTCTCGACCCCCGAGCACCAGCAAGTACCCTCTGCTTGCGTACTTTGGTGGTAAGATACTTTTCAAAATTTTATATCTGTCATAAGACCATAAAAATGTCGTTTTTTGATTACTTTCTTCAAAATGCGACGCTTCTTAATATCTGTAACTCCCATTACAAACCTAATGACCCTATTTCTTTGTACAATGATGCAGTGATTATAGTAGGCACATGTTTTTTATTGCGCCAGGAGCACACCGGACGCGTTTTCCGCCTTCAGTTTGACGAGTTCCAGATTGTTTCGTCATCTCATGACGATACCATCCTCATTTGGGACTTCCTTAACTTCAGCCCTCCGGAAGGGACACCGGCCAATGCCAACACATCGATCAATACGTCATTGGCTAATCAATCTAGTACCACCAGATCTCCCTCACGTAAGTTTTCACTATATTTTCAATTATTATCATATATTTTTTTCTGCCATTCATTTTTTCACTACAATATTGTTTTTTTTCTTTTTTTCTGTTTCAGCATTTGAGTGACGCATCTGCAAGCAGATTCCTTTATTGTGATATGACTGTGAGTAGCAAATTAAATAACTTAATATGTATAAAAAGTAATTTAAAAATATTCCATCATGAATTTTTTTTTCATCGAAAATTAATTGCCTCGAACCTTTTTATTACAGTGTTACTTTTTTCCTTACATTTCGTACATTAAGCAAATTATAATAGTTTGTAATAAATTACCTGTACACGTTCATTATTCGTGCACATCTTTCCAGTCCCGATGAACGTTCCAAGTGATTTTGATAGTATGATTAAATTACTCAACTTTGTTTCAGACACGTGGTTAGTGAGTGAATTTAATGTGTTCACAATAGTACATGCGGAGAATGAAGATCCAGTGTTAAATATGACCAGAGCCTAAACAGACAAGACTTCTCTAAAAGACTCAGCGCTAATGACTTTTGTGTTTATCATTTGCCGTGAAAAGCAAAGAAATTCTATATATAACGTGAAACGAGGAACGTGGATGAAATGAAAACAAAAACAAAAGCAAAAAAAAAAAACAAAAAAAAAAGTAAAGTAATGATGGTACCGACTGCTATGCTATGAATTCATTTATACGTGCTCCGCACACTGTAGTATAGTATGTACTAGGAAACGATACGATTAAGGTATTATAATTAACGTTTATACATCCCATGGATGTACACGAATATTGTCTGGTTTCGGCGAATACCTGGAATTCTTCTACGCTCTATGTCACGATAGAAGATGACCATTTTCCTATTAATGAAAAAGAAGAAGAAGATGAAGCTGGAGGAGGAGGAGGAGGAGGCAGAGAAGAAGAAGAAGAGAGCGCTGAAGATGAAAGAAAAGACTTGAAATACGCGACAAAGTTAGAGCGCTTTTAGGGAAGCTGGATATACCTAATAGGCAAAAAGAAAAAAAAAAAAGAAAAAAAGAAAAAAATAGATGTATTATAATAAATTAAATTTTTTTTTTTTTATGTAATTAATTTATAGGTGAGGAAATCGCAGAATATCGTTTGATCAGAGTACTTATTCGGTGTGCATGGAATTTAATTTGAGAAAGAATTATTATTGTAGTTTATTATATACTTATTTTAGTGTCTTTTGCGATTAGCTAAACTGTATTTGCTATTTATTTAGCAAAATAGGTACCTACACTGACACCCCCATTGATCTCATTCGAAATTAACTGGATTATAAAAAAGATGAGAACAAAAGAAACCATTACCATATAGCCATTGCCACATCACAAAGCCAGTTATATTTAAGGTTTCCCTACAATGGAAATTGATCCAACCATCTTTGTGTGATTTTACTCTACGTCATTTGATAATATAATGTACGAATATATAGAATACAATATATTCATTGGCATATTGTATTGACGGCAATGTGTCCCCAACTCTCGGCACTGTAGTCCGACCAATAGATAAGTATCGGTTTATAGTTTTTTTTTTTTTTTTTTGAAGGAAAAGAGAATAAAAAAAAACCATCGAAACAGGTGTCAGTCTCTAATTCTTAGTATCCAATTAATTTGTGTATCAAAGGCAATTATATAATAGTTACAAGGATCCAAGTGTATATAATGATTAATAATGACAATCTTCTTTTCTAGTATGAAATTTTTTTTGCGTTATCACATATCAGAAACTTACTACATTATTATTGACATAATGAAGATTGACTTTACGTCGTACCAAGTTGCAATTTTGTGTTCGCCATACTATCTTCATCGGATAAGTGAAAACTTTTTTTTTTTCAAGCAGTAAAATAATATTACAAAAAAAAAAGATTAAAAATTATGTTAATCGTCAAATAAGGTCGAGGCTTCGTTTTTGAAAATGATTCAAAGATGGTTGATACACATTCCTTTTGTGAAACGATTCTAGATTATATCTGCAATAAACAATAACGATGACCGAAATTTTTACATATACATATTATATAGTTATTAAAAAGTATCCTAATACATTTAAATACAATGTCCTATCCAGTTAATCAGTGTAACATAATGAAGTTCATAAGATCGACGATTTGAAACAATTTTGTATGAAAGATTTTCAATCCTACAGATCAGTAATCAATTCGACGAATCGCAAATTGTTCTAAAACAATAAATAAATTATCACGATACCTGTTAAAACCATCCTGACGAAATTGATTTTTTTTTCAAATTCTATCATCATATTCATGCGCTCGCAGTTTTTCTGCGGCCGTAAAATCGTACAAATGAGTGTTGAGGCAATTTTGTTACTGATGAGAAATTTTACGTTAATGTCCGCATCGCTCACGACCAAGATTCAAAACCTAAAATTACCTCTTTTTTTTCATTCTCACCGACAGATTATTCATGGGCCAGAATAAGAACAAATTACGTTTATAAATTGTAATATCTTATCAAATTATTAAAAATACGGAATACTTTATACGCGCATGTTAACCCATTTGAAACATCTGATTATGTCGATATTATCGGTAAAAGTGAAATTTAAATATTCAATTTTTTCCCTTACTGTTCAATGAATTTGTTCATTGTATTATGCCTGTATAACAAACATCATTACGGAATTGCGTTTCACGCATTTGTTAAAAGAAAATGCGAAATGAAAAATAAATAAATTATTGTACAAAGTAAAAACATCTAATAAAATTGCCGTGAATAATAAATAATCTGAGCAATGGTTTACAGAAAAGAAGAAAAAGGAAAAAAAACTCGTTGCAAACAGTTATCAATATCTCTGTTACTTGTATTAGAAAAAAAATCCTAATAGTATAGGACAGCTCTGTAGCTAAAAAATTTCTGGAGCTTAAATTGCGCATTTTACACGACCAGTATTCCGATTGAAGCAAAATGAAACAGAATCACTTACACGTGATACAAAGTTTTCTCAGTATGTACAACTATTTGCTTTTTAGAATACTCGTGTTAAAATTTTTAATAATAAAGCATTGTCGCTTTAACGCTGATGTCGGAGAAAATTAATAAGTTGTCAAACGTTTATAAGACTTGATTGTATCGCTTTGTCTCGTCTTGTGTTCTGTACTCTATTATTCATAGAAATACGTACATTGATACGTGCATAAATAAATATATTCGTCACTTTTTGATAACTTTTTCAAGTCATGCAAACACAACTGATGAATAATTGAAAGCATCGAATAATAAGTGGTTTAAAAACTTTCAGGACGTACCTAAAACGCTTTGATTTCAACTTTTCAGAGCTTGAATTCTATGACTGATAAATTATACAGGCTAACAACGATTAATTTCGATACCTCGCGAAATTTCGAAGCAGTGATGATTAAACGAAAAAACTGTACCAGTTTGTTTTACACCTTATAAAAATTCATAAATTATTTTTACAATATTTCAAGCAACCTTTACGAATATATCTAGTATTGGATCAAATTTTGATTTTAGATTTTACAATATTTTTCCTGAATACGGAATTTAATTTGTCACGTCTTTGAGTTATCCTGTGTAAATACAAATATGAAATAATTTCATTTTTCATAAGAATCAAGATATCATCGTTATTTTTACCGAAAAGAAAATAATAGCATCGTGCTCCACCTATGTAGTATTTTGTAAGTAAACTTGTTACTTCAAATACTTAACTCTCGAATAAACAGAGTTGCGCTGCGGGTTCTCACTACGTTATTTATAAGGGAATACATGAACACCGATTGTCAGCGAATTACTATCTGGCACAAAGCTTTACCAAATTACTGTAAGAACCCGTGGTCATACTCCCTTCTCGTATTTATTACATTTTTTTTTCATTTTTGAGCCAAGTACGAATCAAACTGATTTCGAGCAAGGAGACATTTAAAAAAAATTGATCGTCGTTTGGATATGGACAGCAAAAAAATCGACCCTGCGTCAAGGTCGACAAGACTCATATTGTTTTATCTCATTAGGTGATGAGAAAATTTGCGACGCAATCGTTATTCTCGTCGTTATTGTCCAATGAAATTCAAACGGACCGTTGACTTCGATTTTTTTCGAAAGAAATTTAAAACTCACCCTGAACCATGTCCTCTAGACGACGATGACCGGAGGACTTATTATGCCTATAAATTTGTAAACGACGTTCGTCTACACGTACGTTTCAATTTTTCATACAATAAACACGAATAGGAAGAATTTGCAAAAGCGTAAATTTACCCTTGTAAGGCTTACCGTGCAAAGGTGTCGCTGCCAGTTTGTTCCAGAGAACGAATCCGAGGGGAAGAGAAGAGCGGGCTAGCGAAGCTCTCGTGCGTTTACCGAAGACTAACGCTCGGACGCTCGCTCGCGGCATCCCCCGTACTTCGGGTTTATCGTCGCATGTGATCGAGCCTTTCAGTAGTAGAAATGCAAAGCTGGAAAAATGGCGGATGAACAGGTGAGTTCTCAATCAAAATATATAAACTGGCTGGCGCTACTATGCAATAAGTTGACAAATCGTTGCGATAAATACACGCGCCAGACGTCGAGTTGTTAATCGTTGGTAAAAGAGAACCGACCGCGGACCGTAATCGAAATGTTTTTTACACCGTAAATTGTGCGTAATTGATGAAACTCTGTCGACTGGTTTAGCCGGACGCAAGTCGAGCCCCAACCCAGTGCAGTGTCAATCAAAACATTGTATAGCAAAGCGTTAAAAGACCGTCGGTGACAACGCGTCGCGTGAGATACGGTATCGTTGCGATATTAACAGCGTTGAAATTCCTCTTTTAAACAATCAAACAATGTTTAATCGATAGAATCTTTTACGACCGAAAGGTGGCATATAATCCCTTTCAACGATCCTTGTGCTCTCCAGTCTGCAATCACCTTTTATTACACACTAATCAACAGAAGCTCGTCTGCACTTAAACGGCGGCCTATGCAATGTTTGTTTTCTTTTGTTTCAAAATATTACCTACTATCGCTGGTGAACGTAAAACAGTCATAACCTAGAAACACCGTTTACGAAGAAGCGAAAATTTTCACTAACCTTTGTCTAGAAGGGACAGAATTCGGTGTTTCGGCACAATCGGTCCTAAATTTTATCGACTTTCAATAGAGCATACTGTTAGAGGAGCGATTTGTATCAAGTTGTTGTTTACAGTTTGTTTAGCGGCATTTTTTTGTCATGAAATGTTGATTGATAATTGCTCTTCTAGCTGAATTTACATTGTTCGATTGAACTTGCGGGTATATCATAATAAACTAGTTGTAACAATCAAAGTAAATTTAAATTCAAATATATTCGGAAAAAGCATAACCGGAATATAATGCATTTGTGACAAATTTCACAATTTATCACGTAAAAATTATTAATATTTTCACGTTTTCACTGAGGATAATTTAACCTGTATGTTTATTATTATTTCTATTCGGCATGCATCAATGAGTACATTAGTAATTGGAGAATTGCTTTTTAACGTTTTTGTACTGAATTGTGTGTTCAATAATAAGCATTTTCCAGAATACATAAAATGGAAATGGGCCTGTGACCACACAGTCTCCATGCCTGAATTGCACAGTCTAAAAATGTTAGTGAACGTATAAAAACCGAAGCCTGAAGGTTTGAATACTAGACACGTTGATAAACTACATAAATTTCATATATTAATTAATGACTGTTGATGTAGACAATAAACAAAAGTTGGGGATCTTAAATTGGTGATGTTTACCTCTACCCGCCCCCATGCAACTGCTAAAGTATACTAAATAACAACATAAATTAACTAAAGATGACGATTTAATAAACGTCATTTATAAACACAAACAACCGACAACGAGTGAAAATATGATACCTTATCAAATTAACAAACGATCCAAGATTGCTTAAGATCATCATAAGAATGAATCACGTACAGGAAGTACGGCAGCTGGAGTTGCTGTGCAAACAGCTGTACGAGTCCCACGACTCGGGACATCGTGCAGAGGCAGAAAAGGCTTTAGTCGGTTTTCAAAACGCGCCCGATACCTTGACTAAGTGTCAGCTGCTCCTAGATCGCGGGGATTCAGCCTATGCTCAATTATTGGCTGCTACGACTCTGGCTAAATTGGTATCGCGACCGTCACAGGGGCTCAGTTTGCAGCACAGACTGGACATACGTGAGTAGAGTGATAAATCATTTGAGGAAAAACCTATTTGACAAAACGACGGGCTTTTCTTTCAGGAAATTATGTTCTCAACTACTTGGCAACCCAACCCAAGCTACCTAATTTTGTTATACAAGCTCTGGTCACCCTGTTTGCCAGGATATCAAAGCTCGGATGGTTTGACTCTGATAAAGAGGAATATGTGTTTAGGAATGTTGTTACTGATATTACAAAATTTCTCCAGGTTTGTTCTATTCATAATTTTTACCTTGGACTTGAACTACCGACTCATTCCTTTGGACTAAGTGAACTATTTGAATGTTTCATCATCTAGGGGTCAGTAGAGCATTGTATGATAGGAGTGCAACTGCTTTCGCAGTTGACCTGTGAAATGAATCAAATATCCGAAGTAGATGTGAATCGGTCATTTACAAAACATCGTAAAATAGCCAGCAGCTTCAGAGATTCTCAGCTATTTGAAATCTTCCGGCTCTCCTGCTCATTACTGAGCACTGCCCGTGAAAATTGTAAAAGTTTGAATTTCAGTGATGAAGCACAGGTACATAAAAATTGAACTTAGCATTGACATCGTTTCTAGATTCAGTTTCTCTCTAATATTGAGTATTTTTCCTATCACAGCACGGTTTGATGACACAACTTCTAAGGCTTGCACAGAATTGCTTGACGTTCGATTTTATCGGAACATCAACCGACGAAAGTTCCGATGATCTTTGTACTGTTCAAATACCGACCAGTTGGAGGCCGGCGTTTTTAGATTTCACGACATTAAAGTTATTTTTTGATCTCTACCACAGTCTACCCAACACTTTATCTTCGCTGGCACTTTCGTGCCTGGTACAAATAGCATCGGTGAGAAGGAGTCTGTTCTCAAACACCGAGAGAGCCAAGTTCTTGACGCATCTGGTAAATGGAGTGAAGCATATTTTACAAAATCCACAGGGATTGAGTGACCCAGAAAACTATCACGAATTCTGTAGATTACTAGCCCGTTTGAAAAGCAACTATCAACTCGGAGAATTGGTAATGGTAGAGAACTACCCAGAAGCTATACAACTGATAGCTAAGTTTACCGTACAAAGCCTGCAAATGTGGCAATTTGCACCTAACAGTGTTCACTATCTTTTGAGTCTTTGGCAAAGAATGGTAGCTTCGGTACCTTATGTCAAAGCGACGGAACCTCACCTGCTAGAAACCTACACTCCAGAAGTCTCAAACGCTTACATCACCTCGAGATTAGAATCTGTAGCCGTAGTAGTTAGAGAAGGATTAGAGGATCCGCTCGATGATTTAGGAATGGTGCAGCAGCAGCTCGAGCAATTATCTGTAATCGGGAGATGTGAATACCAAAAGACCTGCACCCTTTTGGTCCAGTTGTTCGATCAAGCAGCAAGAACCTATCAAGAACTCATGGCTCAAACAGCTTCGCCTACTCAACAGATTGAGATCACGATACAAGAGGGACAGCTCACGTGGCTTGTCTATATTATCGGTAAGATTCACATCAGTCAGGTCTTAGTTGAAGGATTATCATACATATTTAGCACAGCTTAGCTTTACCTTGCTGTTGAATGCAATTAATAGTAATAATAATATTAATATATCAAATTCAGCATCTCATCGTGTACAAATTGGTCTCTTGATATACATGTTCCTGCAAAATCATTTGTCTATGAACGTGCTAGTACATAAACTCATAACAATGGTATAGGTAGTGCTATTGGAGGACGGGTGTCATTCCACAGTAACGATGAACATGACGCAATGGATGGAGAACTGGTATGCAGAGTTCTTCAGCTCATGAACTTGACCGATTCTAGACTGGCGCAGGGTGGCTGCGAAAAACTAGAGCTAGCTATGCTCAGTTTCTTTGAACAGTTTAGAAAAATATACGTAGGTGATCAAGTACAGAAAAATTCCAAAGTTTATAGAAGACTGTCAGATGTTTTGGGGCTTAATGACGAGGCCATGGTTCTTAGTGTATTCATTAGAAAAATGTGAGTAGTTATCACTCTGTGCTTTGTCAATTTTCCAACAGAACGCAGCGCTTATCTTTCCACGATATACTATTTTCGTTACAGAATAACAAATTTAAAGTACTGGGGACGAAGTGAACAAATTATTTCTAAGACCTTGCAGCTTCTTAACGACCTCTCGGTAGGATACAGTTGTGTAAGGAAACTGGTTAAATTGGAAGAGGTTCAATTTATGCTGAATAATCACACGGTAAGAATAAACTTTTTCATACCAATGAGCTTATTCTTCATGCTAGGTAAAAGCCATGGTAAAACATGCATCATATGAACGACAAACACCCTTTGAATTATGTGGTCATCTTTTGCATTACTAATCTATTTTCCGTTACTTTTTCAGAGTGAACATTTTCCATTTTTAGGAAACAGTGTCGCTGTTTCTGAAATGCGATGTAGATCAATGTTTTACACTTCCCTCGGTAGATTGCTAATGGTCGATCTGGGAGAGGATGAAGAAAGGTTTCATACTTTCATGCTACCACTCACAGGTATCAGAATAATGTCAAAACGTCTATATTAAGCTGTACAGTCCAGTCTATATTTCAATAGTATTTTACTTCCGAATTAAAAATTACTGTAAAAAAAAAAAACTATCACAGCTGCACTTGAGAGCCTCGGTCGACTCATGGGTGCTGCAGACACTCCATTATTTGCTGCTGAGGAAGCCAAAAAGGCACTAATTGGGCTCGCCAGAGATCTTCGCGGTCTTGCTTATGCCTTTAACACAAAACCTTCGTACATGATGTTATTTGATTGGATGTATCCTTCTTTGCATTTCTACTCCATTATTGAACATCTTTGTTTAGTTTATGGTCATCCTTCTCACATTCTAATCCCTAACAGAAATGAAACTTGATATTTTTCTCAACGAAAATTCAGTTATCCGAATTACACACCAATATTACTACATGCAGTAGAGTTATGGCATCACGAACCGCAAGTGACCACGCCGGTCCTGAAGCTGTTTGCTGAGTTAGTACAAAATAGAACCCAGCGACTACAGTTTGATGTATCGTCGCCAAATGGTATATTGCTTTTCCGTGAAGCTAGCAAAGTTATATGTAGTTACGGTAACCACATATTGAATGTCGAAGTACCAAAAGATCAGATTTACCCGTTGAAGCTCAAAGGAATAAGTATTTGCTTCAGTATGCTGAAAGCAGCTTTGTGTGGAAGTTACGTTAACTTCGGAGTGTTTAGATTGTACGGCGACGAAGCCCTTGACAATGCCCTCAATACATTCGTCAAACTATTACTTAGCATACCGCAAAGCGATTTGTTGGTGAGTATTTTATGAAACAATCTTATTTCTATGACCAAAAATGTTCAGTGATTCGAAACGATGTTATTGAAGATTTCTTGCTATGAAATCCAATGCCAAGACTGACGTTATTTTAATTATTAAATTTCACACCTACGATTTTTCATTCCAGGACTACCCTAAACTATCGGCTACATATTATGTGCTCCTCGAATGCCTGGCGCAGGATCATATGGCTTTTTTGTCAACACTGGAGCCCAGGGTATTCCTGTACATCTTATCATCGATCAGCGAAGGCCTTACGGCACTAGGTGCGCTAAAAGACTCCTACACAGGTCTGTGCGGCTGATCATACCTTATTGCTACTCTCTCTAAATCCTCGATGCCGTGAACTCATGGTGCTATCAATAAGAGTCTACCTTAGACAGGATTCCAGTCCTATTTAATAAAACTTTTATTTATTCAAGAGTTTTTGGCTAGGAGTATAAAGTAGATACTAATTATTGGAAAAATCGTTTGTCTAAAGCGTATGTCATGTGCTTTTGCATTGTCGCTTGGAATGTGGACTTGCATCTGGGTATTATAGTTGTTGGCAACAAGCAATAATAATTTTGACCAAACAGGAAACATCATTTTCGAACGGATGCTTAAAGTCACTGCTCCATAATCGATTCAAACGAATGAAATTAATTACTTTAAAACCGTTGGCACTGAGAGAGGATTGGAGCGTGTAGAAACTAGACCCTTTTTATTTCACCAAAAAATTTATGAACACTGCTGCTTCGAGAAGCATTATTAAAATCTAACGCTTAGAAATGCCAGATATTATTTCTTTTAAAGCATTATATCTGTCACATTAATGTTAATCATATGTTATCAGTATACTGTGGAATGAGTTGAAGAAAATTATCGTATATATTGCGAAAGAACACTGGGTCTAGCACATGTAGTCAGCCGCACAGCTGGAAATTTCATTAATATTTTTAATTTACATGTTTTCTCCAATTTTGTTATTCTTTCTTTTTTTTTTATCCTAGTAGCCTCGACCACTAATTTACTAACGAAAAGAGCATGGAATAACCGTATCCAAGTTGACATGTTAAAAGTTTGCCTTTCCGTCTACGTAATTCAATCGAAAAAATAATTTATATCATGGATTCCGCCTTTGTAGTCGGAAATTCAGGCTTTCAAAGAGAACGATCACAAGCATTGATTACAAAATTAAAGGGCTTATCTCAGTGAACGCTAATCGTTATACGGAGTTATAAATTTACCAATACACTTTCACACGCGTATGCTATGGATCACCAGAAATTCTAATTGTACTCTTTTCGTCCTGTATCTACATGAATAACAAGTATTTTCATTAATTGGATTTTCGTTGTGAAAAATTGTTAAAGGTAGGTGCTTATATGCTTTGTGATCATTGTTTTCATTATTTTATCAAGGTATCAATTGTATCTTTTGATGCGTATGCCGCTAAACTATTTATCCGTTTATCACACTTGTCTGATAGAAGAGATTTGCTTGTGTTACAGACACTATGGTTTGCACTGGTTGCTGCGCAACGCTAGATCACATTGTGTCATACTTGTTCAAACAGCTGTATCAAAAAGGTAAGGGGAAACTTATTTGAAGGAAAATACAACTTGACACTCCAGCATAAACTTATTATTCAAGAGAATGAATACAAATTTGCTTTTGTTGCCAATCACTGGCTTCTTCCAGTTAAACTCTCCGCAAATAGTTGTTCCGAAAATGCTTTTTTATTGCAGCCGGCGTTTACCCTGGGAAAAAAAGTGCCTCGGTACCAGGTGGGGGCGAATTGTTTTTACAAGTTTTGGAACAGCACCCCGGAATTCTTCAGCAAATACTGAGCACAGTATTGAACGTGATAATGTTTGAAGATTGTAGAAACCAATGGAGTATGTCCAGACCCCTCTTGGGTTTAATACTCTTAAACGAAGAGGTAAAAATACCTTTCTATAAAATTTGTAAACTACCGTTTGCTCCTCTAGTGATGCCCTATTGGCTTTATATCATAGAAGAAGGTGAAAATCGTATACTTTGTTTTCAGTATTTCAACCAATTGCGACAGAACATAATCAGGAGTCAACCGGTTGACAAACAAGGTGCCATGGCGCAGTGGTTCGAAAACCTAATGGATGGTATCGAGAGAAATCTACTGACCAAAAATAGAGACAGGTGAATCTTTTGGTTTTCAGTGTCTGACGTATTTATAGAAAAAAGTCTGTAGTATCGATTCGACTCTTCTTATTTACATAACGCTTTTGTGACTTTTTGGTTCTCAGGTTTACACAGAATCTATCAATGTTCAGGAGAGATATAAACGACTTTCTCAAGGGTCCCAATATGTCTGCAAATTCAGTCAGTGATATGATGACTTCGTAGTGGCTCGGTCACCTAGGTTATGACCGGTGTGACAAAATTTTTACCCGCCAAATGCTTGACTGTGCGTGTGTGTGAGTGTAACTATGAATTGTGATGGTATTTTCGTTTTAGATATATACATAATAAGTATAGTAACGGTGTATTAATACTGCGATCTTACAATGGCTCTCTGCGAGTTGGCATCCTATTTCAATTCACGTCTGAATTTTTAATTTCCGGTCACTGAATGTAGCGTGCCGTTTTATCAAGCTCAGTGGTGGGATAATAACAATACTATAGACAGATACATACACATATATCCAGTGAATTTTAATTTCAAGTAATCCGTTGTAATTGTTTCCACCTATCTCTTCTAATGCTATTTTGGTATTTAAATTCGGCGCGTAACGTAATTTTTTTTTTTTACACATCCATATCCATGGTTCGACAGGACACGTTAAAACAGTAGCTACCTTCTGTTTCTTCTAAGTATGTTTTATTACGTCGTCTGACAGATTGAATGAGTTATTTTTATGCTTCTAAACTACAGAAAATTGATCAAATCATTTGAAATGTAAACGTACATGAATGTGGTGAGACAGTGATCTAAATTTTATAAATGTAAATTGACGTCTTTGACAATTGAGTAATATTCTTTGACTTTTTTTTAACTTTGCCTATAGTGCCTATGTACATTCAGCATTGCGTATAAACATTGTTTATATAAGCGCTGTGTTACCACCCGTAACTCAGTGACAGGGTGGCGACAGACTGAGATTAGTCATGGAATTTAGTAATTCGTGAAAAGTCGGGGAACTTTATTTCAGTAAAATTGGCGCTATCCTGAGTGATTACTAATCAAATAAATCAATAACTTCTCTAAAACTGTTTGTGCGATAATAAATTGCAAAATTATTCGTTAAAAAAATGTAAAGTTTGATCACAAAGATAATAATACATAAATGCTACGAAATATTTTGGATGAAAAATTTGGATAACTATATTGACTGCAGAAAAAATGTGAGATTTGGTTTTTAAATTCAGTGCACTTCGATAAAACAAGCGCTTTCAATGTATTTCATTACTTTAAAACGAATGTGTATTAGTTAGCTTGACATAGAAGCAGAGAGAATGGAATGAAAGAACGGATCGTATATTAATGACGAAGAAAAGAAACTACTGAAACACGATTGAGAATACAGAGCCATGTGGCAGTCAACTCGTAGGTATGATTAAAGTAATATGGATGTTAATTGATGCATAGTTGGTATGCTTCCGTACATTGGAATGTGCTACTAGTTTTCGTCCTTTTTATTCCAATATAACATACATGCCCTATATCAAAGTTTTGTATTGGCCACAAAGAGTGTAGTGTAAGTGTGGACCGCGGCCTTAAAACCTGTTTGTGGCAATGCTGGAATAGTGTGCAGTGGCGGGTGATTCTGACAATGAGAGTTTGAGCATTAGGAGCCGGAGTTACACAAATTTACGTTCAGAACTTGATATGTAACGTTAACTGGACTACACAACGGACTATATACACAAAGTCAGTCTGCTGTGAACTTTGTGAATGATGTAAATGAAGATATCATTAAATAATATCGTGTAAGAGTGCATAGTCGTTATTATTATTATTATTATTACTACTACTACTACTACTATTACTACTATTAATATTATTATGAACATATTATTGTAACAAACAAAAAAAATATGAAAAGAAATAGATCCTTAAATATATATATATATATATATATAGTATGAAATAAATTGAACACAGTGTAGCCTGCAGCCACATATACAAATATTACATACACACTTACATACGAGTATACGTGATACTACTAATTATACTTTCTTTTCGAAAGTATTATATCATTATTCGTATTCTCAGTTTTGCTTGCACAATTTAGGAGATTGATAAATCTCGCGAAGTCAAAAAAAGCGAAAAAAAAAGGAATATACTCATATATAGATATGAATATAACCTTCGACTTTTATTATCTATGTGTAATATACGAAATTCATAAACCTAGGTGTGACGATCGGATGTTATTCATCTTGTATTTTAAACGTGGTCGCGCCTCATTTTTTCTCCCAAGTAAAAGGATCTTATTTACGCGACCTTTGATTATATTTTTCGTAAATATAACGATAGGAAAAATTTTATACACTTTTACCAAACTTTAAATTAATATATTTTGAAAAATATGACCGACATGTACACGTGTTTTACATTTCTTCGTATATAAATTATTACGCGTTAGCTAAATTACTGATTGGACCGAAATATCAACGATTAATTTCGAAATAGTTTTATGCGCTATTAACATTAAAAAAAAAAACGTATAAGAATACTTTGATTCTATTTATTGGAAGGAAAAACACAGAATTGAAATTCTTGCGAATTTTAAATTCACACTTGGATAAATAATCAATTCATCCATTTGGATTAGAATTATTTAATGTTGGAAGCAAACCAGTACTGTGAGGAGTTTCTTAGCTGCTATAGAGCTATGCGTTGTATTTTTCTCTATGATTGATACAAGTACAGAATCATTCTCCCATATTACATTAAATAATTTAGTTGCAATATGCAATAAAACACACAATAAATACATTTTTCATCACATGTAGTAATGATTAGCAAAATTGAGACAGAATATGGAGTGATTAAATGACGCAGGGAATCCGATATTCTCTTCATATTTTCACGAATGCATCATGTTGTTAATTAATTTACCATTTAAACTTTTACTTGCCAAACAGACTAAGGAAAACGATTATTAAGTGGATTATTTGGTGCTGTGTAATTACAGTGAATATATTTCCTTCCTTATTTCATTATTATTATTACTATTGTTTTTATTACTACTACTACTACTACTACTATTATTATTATGATTATGATTATTATTATTGTTTACATTTTTTTAGTGGTTTAAAATTTGTGATAACTTTGTCAAGACGTCACTTGAGAACTTTTTTTTTACCCAAATACATCGCGATATATCTTGTCGGTCAGTCTGTCTGAGATTGATTTTAGTTTTACTTACTCACTTTCTTCCTACAGATTCCACTATCCTATCTATTAACAGTTTCTTTGCGTTAATAAATATTTCTTATCGCCGAACTAATCGGGGCCGATTTTTCAAGTAGATATGCTTCATTTCTTTTTACCAAGTGAAAATTGTTTTCCAGCGTTTCATATGGTTAACTTGCACGTAATAATTGAAGCATGTTACTTTCGATATTTTTTTTCAATTAATAAATAATAATTGATAAACTGTGAGTCGGGACAGTAAGCACGCATGTACATGATACACAATATAAATATGCACATAAGAAAAAATTTGGAACGTTTAAAATAATTGAAATATTAATATATAAATAGATATCTGATAATCTTGGTTGTTACGGTTGTTGATGTTATAGCTTGTTTTTGAAGTGAGAAAAAATATTTAAAAAATAATTATCATACGTCAATTATTATTTACACGCAAGTTCAAAAAAAAAAAAGAGGAAATGAAGACTAAACAAAAGATGTTATGTCGAATTATTGTTTGCATAATAATTTCCCTCATTTGAGTCATACATAATTCGATATTTATAGACGTAACTAACAATAAGAGTAACTACAAAAATGGTTCGTTCAATGTAACATATACTTTTTCACTGTCGAGATAGGACTCCAGAAATGATTTCTCGAAAATAGAAGGATACTATCCAATCGTATCATGATTCGGAAAGTCTGATAAATTGGATGGACCAATCACAGGTGTATTGTCAATATATTTTTTAATCCACGTAGCGTAGGCCGAAACCTAAAGAAAATCAAAAAATGATAAAACAAAGATAGCGATTATTCCCATAATCTCAGAGCAAATTGATGAATTGTCGTGGCGAAGAAAAGACGGTCACCTTTGTGAATATGGTGTAATAATTTGGATCGCAAAAGCTGGTCCCTAAACGTCTCGGGCTGATGGAAACAACGCCGTGTATTTCCCAGCGCGTAGAATTTGGCTTAGGAAGAAACAAACCGCCGCCGCTATCCCCGTTGCAGACCCCCGTTCCGTTTCCCCATCCCGCACAGAACGATGTGTACGTTATGTACTTCCGGAAATCCCTCTTTTGCTTTTGGTAACACTTTTCGTTTGAAACTATCTCCACGGACGCCATCCTAAGCGATGCACCGAACGTGTCGTTTTCGGTTATTCCCATGCCTGCAATATAAATAAGGACTAAGCTCCACTTTCATACTCCTCCGATTGTTTTCATAACTAAGGTAATTTCATTTTTGAGGAAGTTCGCGTTCAAACTGATTTACGAAGATTGATTATGTCTTGAAACGAACTTCAACCGTCGATTGACTCGAAAAAATCTCGCGCCCATTTCAGTGACGAAACTCCGAACATTTTATCAGAGCTTTCGTTTGCTCGTAAACTCACCGATCACCAGTCCAATAGCACCGTCTCTTTGTACCACGTCATTGGCATCGGTCCAATCAATGCAGACTGGTTTGACGCACGAATTAATTACCACCGGTTTTTTCAGGACCAATATAGCAAGGTCCGAGCCGTAGTTTCCTTCGCGGTCCTGATAGGAATACTGCAATTCGATATTTTCTACATCGAAGACCTGCGTATCTTCTCCTTGGCCATCGAAATCGCTCGAGAAACCACAGAGGACGACTTTCAAGAGATCAACATCGCTTTGCCACACGCAATGGCCAGCCGTGAGAACCAAACGTTCCGCGATCAGAGTTCCGCCGCAGAAAAAACTCGGCTTTCCATTCTCGAATGAAAATAATGCAGCATGCCACGGAAGATGATCGCTCAAAGACGCCTCCCATCCGTTAACTATCAATGGCAGAACTGAAAATACCATGGGAATGAAATACCGAAAAGCCATTGAGCCGAGCTGTGAGGATTGATCATTAATTGTTCGCCTGAAAAATTTTACCCGACAGATCTCGATTTCCGCACTCCGGTTTACAGCTAAGATGCTTTCGACTCCATGTCCCGTCATGCAAACACGTAGCGTGAGATGCTCCGGCTTCGGGTTCGTAGTAAATTGGACATTCCAAGAAAGCCTGAGTGCCTACAGGAACGTAACGATCGCAAGGTATCCATCCTTCACGAGGACCCCATTTCACTTCGCACCTTTTAACCGCACCAGGCGCAGCTAAAGGTGGGCAAGTTATACTCCCACTTTCTGAAAAATTCCGACTACTATTCATCCGCGATAATATGCCCGCAGGAGTGATATAAAATGAAGAAAAGCTGACCCGTGGGACACGTTGGGATCGAAGGTGTCCATTCGTTGTCTTCGCAGAAGACTGTGCCGGGGCCTTCGAGGGATCCTTCGATGTCGCAGAAGTATTCGAGCTTCGTTAATTCCGCGACAACTTCGCCTGGTCGACAGTCCGGACAGCCTGAAACTCTGTAGTGGGTTCCAGGTTTCGTAGGTGGCAAGCGGCAAGCTCCTTCCGGCAAACTGACGCCGCATATTTTCTCGTCTTCGTCGCTCCAATCGTGACAGTTTTGCTCGAAGTTACACTTTTTGCTCTCCGGTATGCAACCACCGTAGGAACACCGGAAGAACCCTGGTAGGCACCTGACCAGATGGATATTTACGGTGTCAAAAGTACTTTGGAAGTCGGAACTTGTCAATACTGAAACCCCAACAGCTCGGCTGCGGATAGATACCTACGTGTGCATGCTGCACCGTTCGATGTCTTCATCCGAACCATCCCTACACTGGTGACTTCCGTCGCACACTTTATTATTAGGTATGCACTGCCCACCGCTTCCGCAGGTGAATTCTTGGTCGCTGTCGGTAGAAGAGATTGAGAACAGAGTAGGTATACAATGCCGGTTCTGAATACAGATTCCCATATCGACATTTACCGACACTTAGCCAAGGCACAAACCTTTTTCTAGAATTCAAGTCAGCCAGAGTGGGGATATTCGCCACCGTCGAATATCCCAGAAAAAGGTTTGTGTTTTGGCTAAGTGTCGGTAAATGTCGGTATGGGAATATGTATCCAGAACCGGTCTTGTATTCCTACTCAAAGGCTTAATTGGAAGTTTGTGCAAACTTCAATCGATGGATTCCAATGAGATTCCTGTACCTGCACTTATATCCCTTGCATTCGGAGCCGCGGCAATTCATCGCTCTGCAAGTAGCCGGGTCTTCGTCAGTCGCATCGATGCAGTCCTTGGTACCGTCGCACATGACTTCCTGGTGAACGCATCCACCGTAAGAGCAGTGATAGGTGTGCGATGGGCACGGATGGCCGAGACAAGTTGTGGCGTTCTCGTCGCTGCCATCCCGACAGTCCGAATAGCCGTTGCAAATATCTTTTAGCGGAATGCACTCGGGAGAATCGACGCATTGAAACTCACGATCGGTGCAAATTTCGGCTACGTTGCAGCGCGTCTCGTCGCTACCGTCCGCACAATTTTCAATCCCATCACATCGAGATCCCCGGGGTATACATGCTCCGTAGGCACACCGGAAGGTGGAGATTGGACATCTGCACCGAACGCTCAGAATTTTTCAAACGGTAAAAATGAATACATGGCCAGAAAAAACCGTGTGACAAAGACAGCAATATTTTGTTTGTCGGTATTTTTACCTTTTCTAATTGTTTTGAAAGATTTAGCATTTTTGCAAAATTCTTTGGGCGGAGCACAACGGTCGATTGCGTGCTAAATTATACGGCATTCAAAATTTAGAACTTGTATTTATCAATTGGTGAAATTCTTACACGACGTGACGACAAAGTTTTCGAGTTTCATCGGAAACGTCATGGCAATCAGGTTTTCCATCGCAGACTCGGGCGAGAAGAATTTCGGATCCATCAACGCAGACGAATGACGAGGGTCCTTCCGGCACTTCCTTCACCGCGTTATAAGCTTAAACGGGGATGAATGACGTCACGAATTTACGGCGATACCATTAACATTAAATATTGACACAGTTGCTCGAGACGTACGTGCATCTGTCCAAAGAATCGGTTCGAACGGACGGCACTAAACATTATCTTATGCCCTATAGAACATGTCGCATGTAGATGCCAGTCTAAGTATGCACCGAGGTTATTTCGATAACCTTCCTCATCTATATTCAATGCGTATGTACACAACGTACAAACGATTTAGCGTTGCGTCTAATTTGGAATTGTAGGTTTCCTTGCTTAATAATAATTCGTGATATCTTACCAGAAGATACAGAGCAGGTAGAAATGGCCAGCAGAACGCGCAACATTTTTGATTGATTTGAAAACAAGCCGCGGTTACTGCTGGCTTTATATATATCTATTTCTGGCGTTACAGCGTACTGGTACGTATAATATGTCGGATGTAGTCAACGCGCGACCCGTTGAAAATCTAATGGAAACTTGGTTGTTCTTTGGCATTATATTCAGACGAGACTAATCGTCGCTTTCACGGAAAATTGTGCTTTTGTTCAGTATATAATGCAAAAGTATGCCGCTTATTATCACGTCACATTTCCGTGTCGAGTGTCCAGACACTTTGTGGAGTTGGTGATATAGTAAAGTATTAAAACGATGGGTTTTCCTGTGATCGGTGTGGTTCGATAATGTGAAACGTTTATTCAATTGCGAATAAAATTAGCCCGCTTCGATGATTATGCAAAAAAACGTTTGTCAAATAAAATTCTAAGTACAAAAACAAAGGAACATAATATAATTTTTTATCGTCATCTACAATCCCCGGAAAACCAGAAAATAAATATGGAACTCAGATAAAATTCAGCAAGATCTTTCCGCGCCTGGTTGACTATTCTTATCTTTCTCCGTACGAATAGAATAAACACATTGTCATCTAAAAACCTTCCTTCAAACAAATGTAACAGGCAGACTAACGATCTCGAAATTGAAGTGACAAATAGACTTTCCTTTTGTCTGCAGAAAAGTAGCCGGCAATGAAAAGAACGTTATAGGAAAATATCAAGATGATTCCTTATCATCATCATTGGTGCTAAATCACAGATATCAAGTTATAAGTCCTATTTGCAGACAGCTTATCAAGAATAATGCCGAGCGATTTAGGAAACACTGAAAATTGTTCTTTAATTGGAATTTGCATTACATGAGAAGGTAAATTAGATACCCGTCATGGAATTTTATAATTTTTTACTCATGTGTAAACTGGAGGACAATTCGACTAGTAAAGTGGAAGTTAAAGACTACATGATCTCATTTTCTTCTCTACAGTTCATAAATGTGTTCTGGATAATCCAGCTGTTGCCAATTAGTCGTCAAAGGTCTCAACGTATACCGAGTGTGCGGTAATAATAACGATAAAATAAAATTTCAACGCCGACAGGCCAAATATTGTAATGTCAGAAATACACATCCATACGATTATCAGTCGGTGCCGAGATTACGGCGATTGGTGAAGATGAAAAATCCGAGTTAAACGGTGAAGCAAGGGTCTGTAAGGCGTCATCGTTTTTCAAAGGAAAAACGCCTCGTCAAATCGAGGTTTCTAGGAACGATTTTGTGAGAAATAGGGGCCGCGTATCTGCGTTTTGTACGCCTGTATAATATCGCGAGCGCGAATCGTAACGTGAAGCTTTATCTGTATCGATGTACAGGTAGGTAGGTAGGTAGGTAGGTATGTTTCACGCGGCGAGTTACGTACGCGCCTGTTGCTCGGGAGTGTGAGCCACGTTATCATTAGTTTATCTAAAAGGAAGAGGTACCTCGGCACACCTAGTTTTCGACTGGTCAGCGGCAAAAACGCCCGATTTTCGTTGCGGATCGCGTTTAACTCCGCCTGAAAGACTTTCGGCATTTTTTATATCCAGTTAAGCATAGGATGAGGGCTGTGTACCTCGTGTTTCTGTTCCTCGGCGCTGTCGCAGCACAAGAAAAATGTGAGTCAGTAACATTACGTACATCGTATAACGAAAAATTAGAGGATAACTGAGGGAATTGGCATGGCCAAATGTGACTGACATGTATGGCTGTAATTTCGTCTCAATTTATCGTCTTCGACTTTTTTTTTCAAGGCTCGTCCTTGCTATTTATTTGCCTAATTCCGACGTGAACGTGAAGTGAGAATTTCACTGCTTTACTTAACGCTAAATCTTTCGAAATTTCTGTCAATTAGTAACACGAGTGTCTGTATAGTCATCGAATGCAGGTTCGTCTTGTTATAATCCAGGGGGTTGAAGACGGGATCCTTTGATTTCATTTGTTGTTTTAGGGATTGTTTATAGTGGATGAAATTCAGTATGGATAATACCGGTAAGGAGGATTTTGTTAATACTATAGAATACAAGAGCAAGAACCTTGAGCTACATACCTCATTTACACATGCACCGTGTAACGTTAATTAACAATTACACGGAGCCGCGTTTTATCAATTTCAGCTATAACATCGCATTGGCAGTATAATCTATATCGATAAATGATGACTATATCTTGCGTAACTCGTTGAATTAAGGCACAGATACTTGTGTTATTATCATTGTTACAATACGGAGACTTGAGACGCCGGACCCGGTGAGAACAATAACAATCAGTAATAATGCCACAATGGAAGTTACATCAACATCGTGTGTACAATAATAAAATACGCTGCATGGTCTAGACTTAAAACGCAATGTGCACTATGCAAGTTTGCCGCTATTGTTTCGGCACAGAAGTAATGTATTTTCGGTTGAATTGATTTTCAAACATACACGGCAGTAAAAATTGTTGATCTTTTAAACGCAACGCAGTAATTTTTTTTTTTTTTTTTATCACCTATTCTTAGCTAGTCAGATGCGAGATGCGTGAACGAATTGCTCTTTCAACGAAACCTGAATCACGTAATATCTTTCATCGGAAAGAAAGATTATAGCCTTTAAAAGATGGTGGAATTTCTGATACCCAGATTTTTCGACAAATTGTGCTAATGAATATCACTCAATCTATACAACTGGCTAAATCTACTTGCAAACATGAAGGCAATTCATTGAGAGTTTCATGCAAATTCTTTCGACAAGTATAGTTGTGAATTTCAATATCCGCACAATAGCGAGTTCAATGTCAAAGTATTTTTTAATCTGAACGGCGAAAAGCCAGGTAGCCCGGGAATATGAAGCAGCGTAAGGTGTAAAAAGTGTAGACGCAATGAAAAAATCCATCGATTTCTCATAATCCTGCACAGATTTCATACACGATAAATTTATAACTTGACCCAAAGATAAACTAGCCTGACCGCTTTTAGGCTCACGGATATCAAATTGATCGTGGCATAGCGATTAGGAACAAATAGTCAAAGTTCTATCGGATCTACAATGTTACGTGATTTTCTTCTCAGACTTGAATAGTCGACTTGGTAATTCTTCCTTAATTGGTATCTGCATCTTTCTCCAACTTATATATATCTAGGCAAGATGAATAGCTACTTTACAAAATACAAAAATAAACATTCAACGTACGTCAGAAGCGACATTTAATTGGTACATAAATTACTCCTTATCACTTCACGTATTTAATCAGGTGACAAAATCACGCGCTGAATGAGGAGCCAATCTACTCGATGGCATCTTTACAGATTTGCTGCACTGAAAAATACACGACATTGAAATTTCAGTTTTTGCATCTTAATTTATAGCTTTTGCTAATTTTGCAGTAAGTCATTCCCAGGTTCAATCCTTGTAATTCATCACTGCAGTTGAATAGAAACAAAATTACGGTGCATTACTCGTGAACACCTTCAATGAAATTGTATAAAAGTTCTTAAACTAGAAATAATTTCGTACACCGCACGAAAAGTTCGACTAGAATTTTCGCACAGTTTGGTACAGGGGCATATTAGTTGTATATAAGTGAACGGTAGAGCACGTATAGGTAGTGATACCCCTATACATGTATATATAGATATGTAAGCATCCGTATCTCTCACGTATTAAAGAAGATAATATTCCTAATGCTTATCTCCGCTGCCATGACGACGCCCTAATTTTTAATAAAATCCCTGCATGCTGTCAAACGTGGCATTGAAGGATCGAAGCTCTCATTATTTACGTAGAATATCCGCTTCGCCAATTTTACGTTTACTTTTCTCCTTAGCATCAAAGTATCACTATAAGATAGGAAATTGTTGCGTCTGTAGCAAAACTAATTATTTGAACATCATCGTTCATCTTTTCAGACAAACTTTGCGCTACTTCAGCTATCAATCCAGTTACTTGTGTTTCACTCCAGAGAGGCGAAAGTCAAGTATCATGCGTTATTGTGGAGGACAGCTCGGAGTGTGCGATAAAATTAAACCGCGGAGAGGTTGATTTCGGGATTTTCACTGCCGAGGAAGCTTTGCTTGCTTATAACTTTTATCCATCGGATTCGCAAGTTATTGCTCAGTTGAAGCACCCGGAAAGAGTTAACGGTATTAATTATTGTCTTAAAAGACCACGTCGGCATACTTTTTTTTCCAAATCAAGTGACGAGCTTATTCAATGTCCGTTACTTTCAGAAACCCACGAGTTCAAAACTGTAGCTGTTGTTCCGAGCAATTTCACTGCGGGGAACTTGGATAATCTGAAACAAGGCGGTTTCTGCCACCCGGGCTTCAGCAAGACGCAACTATGGAACGACAATATCCTCAAGTGGTTCGAAAAAAAGCTTTACAATCAGACCTGCGACTCAAGCCTAACAACCGCTGAGAATGAAGCTGCAAACCTGAAGAATTACTTTGGAAAAGCTTGCAGACCGGGAAATTGGGTTTCAGAGTCATCGCACGACGCAGCATTGAGTAATCATATTTTTTCGTATTTCGAATATTCTATTTTCAAGCTCTCTTCGCTGCTGGTTCAAATTTTCACTTTACCGATTATGATTTTATTATTAGAAAACTAACTGCAACGTTCCTCAATTCGTACCTCATTCATAATCACGCGACTGTGCGAAAAAGTTACATCGAGGGTACTGCAAAGAGCACCTATTATACATTCTACATTCTAATCAATTTGCGTTTTACTTCGACATTTCCAGAACAAAAATATCCAGAGCTCTGCGCAGCTTGCGACAATTCGACGGCTTGTCAATACGCCAACACCGATAACCATGGACATATTGGTGCGCTGAACTGTTTACTTGGAGGCAAAGGAAAGGTGGCCTACGTTGCCCTGAGTTACGTCCAGCAATACTTTGACGTACGTATTTTGAAGTCGTCGCTAAACACAAATAATCAAGGAACTATTCCATGCTCCCCTTATGGATTTTGATATATCAGGTTTATTCATGGATTCTAGATCAACAATCCCGTTTCGAGCACTAACGCGAACACAAACACTTCAATCTTGAATTCGTATCGATTTTTATGCACGAATGGTAGCCTGGACCAATTGAACTCTACAGATCCTTGCAGCTGGCTCAAGCAACCTTGGCAGATGATTTTGGCCCGAAAGTAAGAATGCTTCGATTTGGATCGTTTTCTACAGAACTATGAGTTCTACTAATACCTTGAAAGCATTAGATGAAAAAAACAATTCGACACCATGCATTGTTGGTTTGAATTTCAGCGACATTGCAGCCGCGCTCCAGGAGAAGCTGAAGGGTTGGCTATCGACGGATTCAGCTGTCCAAGACTGGACTGCGGCTTTGAAGTCGATTCTTGAGAAAGAGACCGTGGTTCAATATTTACCCGAACTGAAAAGTCTGACGGCATACCTTTCGGACGGAAGAGAACTTGCGACTGCAACGTCGGGTTGCGGTAGTAACATTCGATGGTGCACGGTAAACACCGAGGAAAACAACAAGTGCAATTGGATAGCCAAAGCAGTTTCTACTCACGGTATCCAACCAGACGTATCCTGCAAACCGGCCAATTCTACTTTTGAATGCCTCCGTGACATAGCAGGCGACAGCGCGGATATCATCACGATTGATTCAAACTATGGTCATTTCGCGAGACAGTAAGTAATTTTACCCAATTCGATGATCAATCCTTACCCGCGCACATTTCTCGTTTCTTTCCAACGTCTAGTCCGATTCTGCGGTACAGAAATTTAAGACCGCGTTTTACTCCAGGGTTTTCAATTTGTCGACGGTCATGTACACCGAGACGGAAAACGACAGGAACAGCGTGGTGATAGCGGTTGTTCGCGAGGGTACCACTTACAACGTATCAAGTTTTGCTACCTTGAAGTCCCGCTCAGCCTGTTTCCCCGAGTTCGGAGGTATCGCTTGGCTTAGTTTTGTCAACGCTGCTCGTCTGAACAACGTCATATCTAACTCCTGCGACGTGGTAACACAAGTGACGAGCCTTCTGTCCAGCGCTTGTGCACCGGGATTCGGTGATGGAAATCATCAGAACAGCACCACTGGAACCACATCGTCAAAGCTATGCTCTCTTTGCCCGGTCGAAGCCAACAACTCATCCTGTTCAGCAAATCACAGCAATATTTATTACGGAGACAAAGGGGCCCTTGAATGCCTCAAGAGCGGTGCTGGCGACGTAGCTTTCATAGAGTATTTGAACTTGCGCGGTAAGTTCGTCGTTGAGTGAATAGTATACCTGTTATACGTTTGAAAAGACGGGCGTACAATATTTACGGTATACCGTTCGTGCCATACTCGAGAGAATTGAAATTTTTGCACAACGTCGGATTAATGATCAGCAACGTCTCAAACGTTTTTATGCTTCCTTGTTTGCAGACGACATTGCAGCCGGAGTTATAAATGCGTCGCAATACCGAGTATTGTGCAGAAACGGTAGCTTGTCTTCGTACACAGGTTTTCAGGTTGACGAACAGTGCGCGCTTTCCATTACCATCGACAGTGAGGTAAAGATGAAATTATACTCGGTTTCAATTATGCAAAATCGTATGCAATTCTTACCGACTCAACGCACGATATATTGTTGTAGGTGATGGGACGAAAGAACGCATCTGCGATAAATACAACGGATACAGTTTTGGCGCTGTTGAAAATTGAGGATTGGCTGGGATATCGCGTGGAAACACTGAGACCGATCGACGTTTACGGTCCGTTTAATGGTACAAAGAATCTTTTATTCAAGGATTCAACAACTGGCCTCGAGACCACGAACTCAACGCTCAAAACAGTCCTAGCGTACAAAGAGCTTTTCGCTCATTACGAGAGCTGTACCGGCTCTGGAAGCATTACTGTACTTGCCAGCTTCAGCACGATTCTGCTATTATTCTTGGCTCATTGTTTGTAAAATATTAACAGAGTTTAATTATTTATGTATTACTATAAACTTGTAAGTATGGTAGGTGAGATCAATAATACCTATTATTATGTTATCATTATGTGTTCCGTTTGCTATTTAGTATTGTGTAATTTCTATATAACACGTAAGTTTAGAATTACATTTTCTAAGAATAAATTAATAAAAATCTTGTAACCATACAATTATCATGACCTATGAGGTTTGCTTCAATATCGTATCTTTTGTTCATCACTTATAATTCATGTGCTCAACAGTGAAACTCGCGGAAAGTTTTACCGTCTCAAACAAAATGAACAATAAATACGCCAAAGCTGAGATCACTCTTTTTGTATACTCACACGGAAACACGAAGTTGAATGTAAGTGAACGCCTGTAGTGCAAACAATGTTACGTTGAAAAATAGCGAGAAATACGCTATAGCTGTGCAGCGTTCAATCACAATAAACCGAACGCTGATAATAAAGCGAGAAAATACACTGCTGATTTTATTTATATCCAAGCTTCAACCGGGGCGAAAAAAGGAGTAAAATAAAAAAGTTTAAGCATCGGTTTGGGGGGAGTTTGTTCTAAATTCGGACGGTCACAGTTGTAGTTGTGACTAGAAAACTGTCTCTCTATATTAGGGTGGTTCATTTTTTAACTTTTTTTGCTAAGGTGCCGATAAGTGAAAATATTTAGAAGTAGCTACCAATTATTAAAATATTTTTTATTTACTTTTATGTGCACATACATATATATAAGTCCGTAAGGTGTACAGTATATGCATAAAAATAAATAAAAAACATTTCAACAATTGGTAGCGATCTCTTAATATTTTCCTACTTCCTTCAGCTTTTACAATTTTTTTTCAGTATTTGTCACAAATTTTTCGAATAGCACCTTAAAGAAGAAACATGTAAAAGCGAACAACTTTACTCTATATGCAGAAAAGTTTTCGGCTCAAAAATCGCCGTAACTAATATAGGAAGGTCAAACTTTCCGCCGAGATCTGATGTTCACAGTTTGAATTGAAGATTTTAGCGCGCACTGCGCGCAGAACTTGACGGTCGGAAACAATTTGGAACGTCTACGATTGTTGTGAACTGTTAGTTGCGCTATCTGGCGATGATTGGCTGTCGCGAGGACGGCATTTGACGATGACTTTTTTTTGACATCGAACCCGGCTGTTTTTACATATAATACCAATGCCGAGAGTATAAATTTCTTTTCTTAACATATTTCCTCATTTCACTTAATGATAAAACTGCAATGCAGGAACCGAGCCCGTTTTAAGCGATAGTACATTCGTTGTTTTGATTTCCGGTCACACCACACGTAGCCTGTTATTGGACACCCTGTTCCCATTTCGCTGACCCCAACTTACGCAGTCCTCCTTGAAACACCTCACAAGCCTGGAAAGGGGCTGTTCGAAGTTTTTACGTGCATTAAAGTAAGTCAAACCACAATCAAAATTCGTGAATTACTCGCTTTGTTTTCCCTCGAATATTTTCGCCAACCCTACAAGGCGGAACGGCGAGGATGTCGAGGATATGATGACGCGCCTTAACCTCGGAAGTAAAGGCGGCCCAAACGTGGAGGAATGATTGATATCGCATCTCGGGGCACACGCAATCATAACATACATGAACTCGCCCTCTTCTTTATCATTCTCGGCCAATTTCCATCCCAACATATCGCTCTCCCTTCTTCTTATCCTTCACCAACACGGACCTTCGTTATTTACGCCTGCTCATACCAAGGTTAATTCGCAAATCTAACTTTTCCTAATTTTGTTCCACTCCTTTGTTTGGTTCACTCTTGTCAAACTCTCTTTCCACGCAAGAATTTTATCCTCTATTTTTATCCAATGAACTGTACCCAACATTTCAAGGTTCTTTGTCGCCACCTATTCATTTGCTTTCATAATCATAAGTGTTAATTTTGCATACATGTAATTTTCTTCTTAAAATTGTGTTGTGGTTTCCATCAATGATGATAATATGATAATGATGATTACAATTCTCTGAACTTACTTCGATTGCAAATTGTATCGTCGCACTTATGAATGCAACCCAATATTCCCAGAGTGCAATTTTTCTTTTCGTAAGACAGTTTTAGCGACGATTCTCGATTGAAATTTTTGTTTTCAGGTGTAACTTTGTGTCTCCGATAATTTAATCATCATTTTCATTATGTTGACAATCATGAACTCGTCGTAAGCAAGCCAAATGCGAACATGTATCCGCGGTATTTTGAATTTTTATTTTTATTACAGAAGGGAATTGTATGAGTCAGAAAATAGAAAAGCCAGTGCTGTCAGGTCAACGCATAAAGACCAGAAAAAGAGGTATAAAACTATCATCAATAATACTGTTGAATGAACACTATCAAAAGTGTATTAACAAAAACTCATTGTAAATTTAGCAAAACAAAAATAAATCACGAATTTAATAAGTAAATAATACAAATATATTTGAAACTTAAGATCCTAGTATATTGTTAAATGTTGAACGTGATTCTTGGTAAATCGTTTTTGGAGAAATATAACGTGTTTCAAAAAAAATTCATAATAGGCATTGATGTAAAGCTTTTTCATTCAATATTTGTCAATTCAATATCAATTTTTCCCCGCTTTCATATTCAGATGAAAGAGAGAAGTACGACCCGACCGGGTTTCGAGATGCGATTCTTCTTGGATTGGAAAAAGCTGATAATGACTTAGAGGCCATTTCCAAGTATTTGGATGTGGCTGGTTCAAAGCTGGACTACCGCCGGTATGGAGAGGCACTTTTCGACATTTTAATTGCTGGCGGCCTCTTGGTACCAGGAGGCACCATTGCGCAAGATGGGGACAAACCGGTTAAAACCACCGCTTGCGTATTTGAACAACCCGAAGATATGGAGAGCATGAAAAACTTCGAACAGGTTCTTATTTTTTTATCTTCTTAAAGTTCAATTATATAATGGTCGTGCTTTCCCAATTGAATTGATACTTTACCCTGGACCTATTTTCACTTGTACAGGTTTTCATTAAACTGACCCGACGCTACAAATATTTGGAAAAAATGTTCGAAGAAGAGATGAAGAAGGTGTTGGTTTTCATGAAGGGATTTACAGCAATGGAAAGGGTGAAACTAGCCCGAATGACTGCACTCTGGATCTCGAACGGTGCCTGTCCACCAACAGTACTTTCTGTATTAATCAACGAACATCTCGTCAAAGACAACTTGGCTCTCGACTTTTTGATGGAAGTTTGTGTTACTTGGAAACAGGAAAAAGGATTGCCTAGCTTGATGACTGCCCTTAAGCGTGGAGGCATTGAAGGAAGGTGAATCAATTATGCTTAAACGTTCACTCACTAAATTTCGGTAGAAATATCTAGATAATAATAATGATGGACTAGGCGGTCATAAATCCCGAGACTTGTTTTTCAACAAAGGGTAACAGGGAGTTTCAAATCTCGATCTTTATGATCAGTCGGTGACAAAAAACAGTTTCACATTTTTGTATAATTTCGTCATCTTAGGTTGATGGAATTTGTTCCGCCAAATAAAAGGACAGAAGAACACTTTAGATCAGCCTTTGAAGCAGCAGGTTTAGCTGATATTGTCAAGTTACACAAGGCGCAGGCCAGCCAAGAAGCAAAGCGTGATTTACAGCAACTTTTACTTGACGATTTGGCTGACAATCGACCAATCAAGGACATTGTAATTGACCTCAAAGACATGGCAGTAAAGAGCTGCATCCCTGAACATGAAGTCATCGGATTGGTATGCTGAATTCAAAAATTATCCATATTAAACTTTGTGTGCTTGAAAACGCGCAAGAATATTATATACCGTCTCATCAGAACTGTATCGGTTTGAAATATTCGTTACTGTTCACAGATTTGGGGAGTAGTGATGGGTCAAGCCGAATGGAATAAGAAAGAAGAACTTGTTGCCGAACAAGCGCTGAAGCATTTGAAGACCTACACACCGCTGTTCGGTGCATTCACATCCACTGCCAGATCTGAACTAGCTTTGCTACTAAAGGTTCAAGAGTTTTGCTACGAGAACATGAACTTTATGAAAGTCTTCCAAAAGATCGTCTTGCTTTTCTACAAAAGTAAGTTTCCATAGTACTAAGGACAAATTGAAAGTCGTACAAAGCCAATTCGTTAAGTTCTGAAACCCTTTTACTTGACTGCTTAACGATGTCACTTTGTACTTTTTGTTCTCAGCGGATGTAGTGTCGGAAGAAGTGATCTTGAAGTGGTTCAAGGAGGGTCACTCAGTTAAAGGAAAGATGCTGTTTTTGGACCAAATGAAAAAATTCATCGAGTGGCTGCAAAGTGCCGAAGAAGAGTCAGAATCTGGAGAAGAGGAAGATTAAAGTGATTGAAGGTATTTTCAATAAAAACTCAATCACACAATTAAAAACAATAAACGTGATATTTCATCAGCCAAAATATTGAGCAGCTTTTTTTCAATTGCTGCCAAAATCTTCAATTATGGCTGAACGTTTTCACATTTTTGGTGTATCTTTGATGATTTTTTTTTTTGTCATTTGTTTTAGATAAATTGAAACATCATTGCAAGAAAACAGCACGTCAGTATTCTGTTCAACACTTGAAACACTTCGGTGAAGATGAACTAATCGGTGACGGGAATTTTTTTTTTACGTAAAAATTGGCGGTAAAAAATCACCGCAACAGTGCGTCAAAACAAAGGAATAAACTGTTGATACTAGAAAAGAAAAGAAAATTAAATGAATGAACTTAAAATAAACTAATAGGTAAATTTAACCTGGGGAACTATTGTAAATCCGCAATGTTTCTGAATTGTATTACTTTAAGAGGAAATATTTTGTGTTACATTTTTATATCTCCGCTACAAAATATATACAGAATAACAAAAAAAAAAAAACAGCAAAAAAGTATTTGAAAAAAATGACATTATCTTTGTGTGCGTACAATTTTCGGTACCCCGTCTTACTTTGTATAATAACAATAATTGTATTGTTTAGTTTGGAGAAAAATATATTGTCAGGTGATGTTTTATAACAGGAGTTTTGGTCAATTCCTGATTGTAAAGACGGAAAAAAATGAAAATGGCGGAAACGATTGTGATCTTGATTTTTGATTCTTCTATTAGTTCAGATGTTACTTGAATGATCCTCATTCAATATTCGCATGCAATAATTATTTCCCATTTAAATAGCATAAGTATTTCATATCATTCTTCGGCTACGCCATAGCCATGACAAATATACCAAGGATTCAGAACTGCGTACATTTTTTTGATATATAGTGGAAAATGTACTTTAACATCTAGGGTAGTTAATTTAAAGCTCGTTATGCAGGATAAAAACTACGAATTCAAATATCTAAGCCGAGCCTTATTTCAAGGAAATCTATCTTTTTATTTTATCGTCGAGAGAACCGTTTTTTGAATGGAAAAATGTCACTAGGTAACACCCATATGAGTCTTCGGGAAGAATTATACTGTTTCGATTAGCGGAGGTATGCGGAATTCATGACATATAGAAATAGATAAAACAATTTTTAGCAGTTTTGGTAAAATAGAATTTGTACATTCTGCGGATACGAACTTGTAGAATGGATTCATTGAACTTTAACAGCATTTTTAAATAATAAATTCTGATTGAATACAAATACGTAAAATTAAATCTTCATCAATGATACCAGTTAACAGTTACTGTTTGAGTAAACGAACATTACAAGGACAATGTGAATGTTGTATTGTAAGACGGAATACGAGGCATCAATCAATATTTTGGATGTGATTATGAAAATGGGAAACTGTTGGGAACATGTGTTCAATCCTACGTTGTCCATTTTGAGTGAATAAAATATCAAACTAAAATTGTGAGGGAGATTTTCAATCACGTTGCTACTTTGCCAATTCAGCCCGTGTACAGTTTCTTTTTTCCCCATATCTTAAGCACAGCTCAGGTTGTATCATTCATTTTTCGACATAACGTAACTACCGATGAATTTTAATACTGCATTCGCAGCAGAAAAGCGAAGCAGGCGATAAGAATAAAGACCAGGTGATATGAGGTAGTTGGAAACAATTTTTTTATATATTCAGTGTATTTTTGGTTTGTACTTAGCAAATCTCATAGCCGCAACAGGCTGTTGCTCTATAATAGTTTTACCCTTCATAAAGGGTAATAATTTTTCAGGTATCTTAATAATTCCTTCTTCAGTTTGATGCGTTTCACAAAGAGCAATTAACATTCTCGGTATAGCACACGCTGTGCCATTCAATGTATGAACGTGCTCCAATCTGTGATCCGCCGTCTCATATTTGATCCCAAGCCTACGAGATTGATAATCTGTGCAGTTGCTGCAGCTAGATAATTCACCAAAAAGTTTTCGCCCAGGCATCCAACCTTCAATGTCCAATTTCCTACGAAATTCATTCAAATTATACCCTTTCACAACTATCATAGAATCACAATTACGATTTGAAGTATACCTGTAAGCCGGAGCTCCTAATTCGTGAGGAGGCATATCTACGACTTTGAAATGAATCCCCAAACTACTGAACAATTCTTCTTCAATCGACTGAAGTTCGTTTAAAAGCTCGGCGGATTGATGCGGTTGGCAGCAAACAAACATTTCTACCTTTGTAAACTGATGTACCCTACAATAAGATGCTTCGAATGATACGGGATTATGAAAATTGGATTGGAATCGGTATTTTGCCGCATCTATCGACCGCTTACCTATACAATCCTCTCTCTGCAATAATGCTCGAGGCTTCAGCTCGGTAGCACCTGCTGACAGCTGCATACTTAAGAGGCAGATGCTCGAGAGACAATCGAGCACCAGCAAGTTTCCCTGCAATAGCCATCTCCGCAGTTCCAGACAAACTTTGACAATGGCCGTGAGCAGAATCCAAGTAATAGACCTGCGTTCTCGTCCCTTCGACAATCATTCCGCACCGCTCAATGATCTGCGAAGGCAGTATATCAGGTACAGAGATCACCTGAAACTTTCTATTGACGAGTTCACGGAGTGTGTAATAAACCAAAGCCTCCTCAAGCTCGGCGAGATCCCCGAGAAGCATGTAACTTCTGGAACCAGATAATTGTCCCAAGTTTTCTGTACGTATAAGTTTCAAGTTTTTAGCTAGATCCTCAAACTCTTTCGGCTGGTAATTAAAGGTAGGCATAGAACCGCAAGTGTTTAAAACTCTCCCCTCTGGCCCATAATCAGAGACACGAGGATCTGTTTGATTTGGTATTTTTCCAAGCTCTATATCCAACAATTCCCTAGAGGCTGATGTTTCAAGCAGTTGATGAACCTTGTCAATGTCGCCGATACCTTTTCTTTGCTTTATGTTCTCAGCAATATATTTCCGATTACCCACATCGCACAAGTAGTCAATATCGTACTCCGGTTGTGGTAATTCTAGATTCACTTTAGGCGCTGAGGTAACGGTCTAAGGCAAACGATAAATGAATGGAAAGTAAGTTACATACTATCAGGTTAGTCCAGTTACGTAGAGAAATTTTCAAAGGTTAGGAAGTTCGATGATGTACCTTAGCGTCCGTACAAAGCGATCTGTATTTGTATAAATTAGCTAACCGTCTACTGAAATTCATATTCAATCGCGTTGTCGTACTTCTATCAATAATCGGCAGTGTGAAGAAAATCGGTGATCATCCTTCGACCGACTTCTTTCACTCAGGAATTTACTGTCGGCTGCTGCAGCTTTTCTTTCATCCCTACAGGAAAAACAACGACAAAAACCTCAAAATCGTACTTGATTGGGCGCAGGCGCCGAGCTTGAGACAGGAAACTCTCTTCCAATAAACGAGGGACGAAAGAAAGCCTGCAACAACGGTGCCAATTGGGTCTTGGCATGTAGTACATTTTTACCTTGGTCTTGTTTTGGTATGAGAAATAATCCGGTAACGAACGGTAACGTGTTTAATTAATTGATGCCGCTATTTAGCATGGCTGTCGGTGGAAAAGTTACTTCATCGAAGGGCCTCAATTACGGTAAATTCATCACGATGTGAGATAATACGACGCTCGGCGATATCCGTATGTAGGTACGAACAAGTTTCGTTGTTATTCTTGTATTTTATTGTCACTATCTCATCAGCTCATCCCTTTCACCAATGAGTTCACAAACAACAATCGTTTGCTTCTTTTTTTTCGCGTCATCGATTGCCGCTTTCAAATCCTCTTCCGTTATAACTTTCATCCTAGAATGTTATCTCGATAACTTGCATCACGCATATAGGTGAATGCTCATCTTAGATAGTGCATTTTTCCATACTCGTAAACAAACCCTTTGTCAGATTTACTTCTCAATTTTTAAGACTCTATCGGCGTTGTATGACACTGTGCTTTAGTTGGTCGCTTCTTCCCTTCATTGAACTTTAAACTCATTCTTTCCGAATTACATATTTTGAAAATGTATGGTAAAACATTTAAATCTCATTCCAATTGATGTATCCCGTTGCTGAGAATTTTCTATTTACATAATTAAAAAATTTAAATTCTTTTCTCAAATTTGTGTTGTTTCGAACGCAGCTTCATAAAGACTCTTGGAGCTCCGCGACAATGAGAGCTGTACTTCTACTATGGATTTTGTTTCAAACGTTTGAATTCATCGGTAGTTACGACTGCCCGCAAAAATGTAAATGCAGAAAAACCGGTGCACAAGCGGAGTGGTTGAAGGCGAGATGCGTCGGTGCAATTGAAGATATAAAGGATGTTGACATCAATGCAGTTAGCGTGGCGCTTTTCCAGCTGTAATACTTAGTAAATTATTTTCAAACTACTTCAATTATTGAGCAATTTGTTAAATAGATCTGTTTACTTTTTAATGCAGAGATCTGAGCAAAAATGAAATCTATCTGATACAATCTGGAGTATTCAGAAATTTAACCAACCTGCGCCGCCTGAATTTATCATCGAATAAAATTAGCTTTTTAGAAGAAGAAGCTTTTGGAGGGCTGCAAAGTCTTGAAAGACTGTGAGTCATTTTAATTCCTATTTGTTATTAAATATGAAAAGAGTTTGTGAAGATTTTCATTGTTTTTTTTTTTTTGCTTCTCTTGCAGAGATTTGAGTAAGAATAACATTACCACTATTGATACCCATGCCTTCAGACAATTGACTCGACTCAAAAGGCTGTAAGTAAAACGAATTCTCAACATTGCAATAATATATTATGTATTTTATTATAATCGTATGTTTTTTGCTTTCTTTTACCAGCGATTTATCAGCGAATATTATAAGCGCCTTGGATACAACTTTATTTCATGATTTGCTGGTTTTAGATCGTCTGTAAGTTCATTTATTTTAGCTACTTTGCATCTCTTATTTCTGCTAGGTATGCAACTCTGTTTTGTTCAACCAATACTAAATTCTTTATGCATTTTGCAAAAGTGATCTGGCTGTATGTGAATATTCGTATACTTAAAGTTTGAAATAATCTAAATTCTCATACTTTTGTCATTCTTGGATTTTATTGGATCAAAAAAAATGTAGTAACATGTCCTTGTATTCTAGCAAACTCAATCAAAATGATTTGACTACTTTGAAGGATGGTACATTTCATGGGCTCAATTCTTTGACGCAATTGTAAGACTTGGAAAGTTATTTTTTCTCATTATCAGCACAGTTTTCATCGTAGATACAACATAAAGACGTTAAATCTTTTATGATTCTATTTAGGGATTTATCCGGTAACCCATGGGTGTGCGATTGCGGTATTTACTGGTTCAGTAACTGGATCCGGAATTCATCTATTAACTTAAGGTAATTAGACAATTCTGTTGTTTTTATAATCTTCCGATGCTCAAGGAGTTTAATAATTGATGTTTATATACTCTTCGCAGCCCAACACCAAAATGTTCCAGTCCAGATAATCTGAAGGGTCAACCAATGAAAAAATTAAGAGTTTCGGAGGAAATTCAGTGCCAGTTGGCTACACCGACAATTGAAATGATCCCTGATCAAAACCAAGTGGTGTTTGCCGGTGATTCGATACACTTAAAGTGTCGGGCTCCTGGCATAACAGAGGATAAAACAGCCAAGTTGAATTGGTTATGGAATCCAAACGCGACCGATATCGTTGACAATATAAATTATACAGATCCTCGAACATCTTTACCTAATATTACAATTGAGAACAGACATTTGACAGATAGTGGAATAGTGGACAGGTAAATATTTCAATCTAATGTCTCCTCACTCCTGTCTATAGATGGTGAGTTTTCTATTAACCAGAGCTCTTATCTTGCCACTTAGCTTACTTAGCATCATTCCAGTCAAAGAAGAGCACAATGGTCAATGGAATTGTCAATTAGTATCTCTGCACAGAAACAAATCAAAAACTATCAATATGATAGTCATTTCTGAGAACACTCGTTACTGTCCACTAGCAGGTAATATGATGGAATTATTATTTCAAAGAGCTTTTACTTCGTATGCCTTAAGATATAAAATTTTTGAGTGGTAAAATTGATTTAACACACTTTTTCATTCCACTAGCTACTAGAAACAACAAAGGCGTTTATGCTTGGCCCAGAACTGTGATTGGTTGGAAAGTAGAACTACCTTGCGAAGGTAATCGGTTATCAGGTCCGATGCAAGTATCTCTAAAAGCGTCGTACCGCTGTAACAAAACCGGACAGTGGGAAAATCTGAACACAGAATCCTGTCCATACGTATCTCACACAACGAAAGTACTGGAACAATTTTCAAAAGTAAATTTGTCACTGACAAAAGGTAGTCTATTGGAGACAGCCAAAAGTTTCAAGAACTATACGATGGATAGCAGAAAATTGACCGATCCTGTAGAAATCAATTTTATAACACTGACAATTGAGAACTATCTCCATTTTTTAGTACAAGAGAAAGAACTTTGTCCTATCCTCATAGAAATTGTGAACGTTGTTATGAAGTTACCGAAAGAAATGTTAAAAATTGCTGAAGTCAACTATGGCTCGTGTACAAGATTAATCAAAGCTGTTGAAACTGTGATCGAATTTACGCCTTCTATACAATCTCATAAGAAAAATATGGCTCTTGAGGAGTTTAGAGTAAGACGTGAAACTTTCACTGGTTTAACTTGTACTTGGTACAGCAGTAGCGTCTTAGCAAGAGATTCCGATACAAGACTGTTACACTGCGCTACCAATAATAAGACTGCATTGATTAATACAAAGGACAAAGTTGTCGAAGCATCGATCCAGCTACCTTCAACCTTGCTGCGTCATCTGGATGTTACTGTTGCTCACCAGCTTATGATTTCAATGTACAGTGATAACAGACTATTTCCAATAGCTACAGAAGATAGTAACATGGATATTTCATCCTGCGTCATCGGTAGCAAATTAAGTAAGTTACAAGAATAATTCCAACCAGGATGTTGACAAGATTTGCTTCGTAAATTTCCTTTTTAAACTATTCCTGCCTGCTTGCTTGCAAAAATTAGAAATATCAAAAATAATTGAAGGAAATATTTTACCAATTTCCAGTTGGCGTGCAAGTAGCTAATCTAACAGAGCCGGTGTATGTCACGTTAAAAGCACCGATTTATCACTATTCCGGTAGTCAACCGAGGCCGGTAGTTTGGGATTCGGGAGATTCCAAAGGATGGACCAGTGACGGATGTCATTTATCGTACCTGGTAAATAATCTTATAGTGTTCCATTGCAACCGGTTAGGATACTATGGGCTTCTACAAGATACCAGTTTTCTCAAAGAGGAAACAGCAAGGTAAATGAATCATTTCGATACTTGCGCAATACACCATAGACTGGAAGTCGCTTGTATTCTCCACTAATGACGAATTGATTCTCAGATGAAATTATTTATGATTATTTGTAGCATGGCGAGAGCAAAATTCAGATATTCTCATCCAGCAATTTATGTTGGGAGTTTCATTGCTACAATATGCTTGACATGCGCATGTATCACCTATATGGTTTGCCATGCGTCAATTCTGATGCCAAAAAAAGTGAAACACTGTTTGGTCAATACATGGGTTGCGATGGTTCTCTTGTGCCTCCTTTACACTGTCGGGATTCAACAGACTGAAAATATTTACATTTGCCAGAGTATAGGATTAACTCTGCACTATCTATCCCTGTGTAGTTTACTGTGGATGTCTGTTTCTGCTAGGTAAGCATCTTAAACACTAAACTAGTCAAAAAGGAAAAGATGTATTGTTCTGTCGATAACGTCATTCAATATTACTGTCCAACTATACGAGCTCATGATCGTTTGCAATACGTTTCCAGCAACATGTATAAAAGACTGTCGAAATCTGATGTGGATGTTATACCAGAAGACGAGCTGCCGGATCAACCGATACAGAAACCCTTGCTCGGTCTTTACTTGGTCGGATGGGGAATCGCGCTCATAATTTGTGGAATCTCGGGAGCCATAAACCTGCGGGAATACGCGAGTTATAATCATTGTTTTTTATCCTCTGGCCCAGCGCTAGCAGCTTTGTTTGTTCCTGCATTAATTTTAGTAATTTATCTGATAATATTTCACCTGTTAATACGATGCGCAATCAGAAATATTGATTTGAATGCTCAACTATCCGAAGGTACTCAAGCCACTGAAAATATGGACTTAGAATTACTTGAACCAAACGTAAACGCTCCAGGCGACAGAAATAGTCTGCATAGTACGCAAACAGTGTCTTCCGAAGTTGAAGATTTGGAGCATTCTCAAATAACGCAGCTCAAGGGACAAGTAGTCGTTTTAATTTTATATTTAATTACGTGGCTCTTGGCTGCTTCTGCTCTAACAAGGCCTCTGATTCCTTACATAACTCACGAAAAAACTATACTTAGTATTATGTATGCAATTTCAGCCAGTAGCTTAGGATTATTTATTCTTTTCTTTTATGGCATAGCTCGGAGTGATGTACGATTTCAGTGGCTAAGAATGCGTTGCTGGCTTAAAAAGAAAAAGAACAGGTGTTGCAGGACTAGAAGTGTATCCGACACTCATCCGGTGATACCGACTCAGCCGCTAGTACAATCATTAGCCCCGGTATCTAATTCTCAAGCTACTCAAGTAATATCGGACACTAATTCAAATAACTCATCGAGGCATACAAATAAATCTCGTAATTCAAACTTGACAAGAGCTGTTGATCTCAACGCAATGGATGCCACGACTGCCGCTAAGATAGCTAACGTTAATTTAGTTGTCCTACACAGGCAACAATACAGGTCTAACAATTCAGTGACTACATACACTGAGCCAACCCTGGCATCGGTAGAGATGTTTTACAACCCTCACCAAAGCGGCGTGGCACGAAAGTTCTTTAAGAAGCAAAGAAGGCATATGAAGAATAATAATTTGGGTCCCAGAAAACAGGGTGATGGAGGTGCTACTAGCGACGGTGGCAGTTGTATTTCTGTACCAAGACCTACCAGGTTAGAATCTAATATTGAAAAAAATATATTCAGTACGAGTGCCAAAGTGAATAACACGAATATTCACGTTGAGGTGAATCCAGTAAATGGCATCAAAAACGTCAACATTCTGTCCGATAGCGGGGGCAGTGTTTCGGAAGAACGTAATATGCCAATGCGCTTTATCATCGGACAAGAAAATTTTATACAAAATACAAAAAGATTAAACAGTGATTTTGACAGTGGAGCAATTTCACCTCGAAACAGTTCTCGACATAAACAGCTATACACAAATACCAGTTTGAACAATTCTGACGGTGACAGCAAAGTCGAGACGGAAAAGCACCTAAGAAACGTCTCTCAGCAGTGTAGCCTAGAGTATAGTTCAGAAATTGAATCTATACAGCTAACGAGCGAACGGAGCGATCACAATCTACCTGAAATTGGCGAAACACCTGAACAAACAGATCAAAATTTTCATTGCTCGAGTGCTAATGAAATGAGCGACTTGGACGAACATCACATTAACTCCCAATTTGAAATGCCAAAAAAATTATCCTATTCAAACAGCTTGTATTGCTTGCCAATAGATCATCTTATCGAGGCAAGAAATTATCGGAGATCATTAAACGACATCGCTTCCACAACAAGTTCCAGACGTTGCGAGAATGAATACTCTAGACCTTCATTGATGGATCTACAAAGTCTCACTAGTTCTCATCTGTATGATCAAGTTCATAATTCTCAACAGATGATCGACAGATCGCAGCAATCTCTTGTTCAGGAAAATAGCTTGACAAGCGAAAATACTTATACACAAGACCAAGATGGACAGACTTACGCTACTTCTTTGATGAATGTAACCAACGAACATGAGTTCAGACCTTTGACACATCTGCGTCAGCACAACTTAGATGAGAGAAGTAGCCTGCGTAGGTCACAGCATAAAGGGCAAGACTATTTGGGGAAGGAATTCAATTCCCTCAATGATTTGACATTTCTTGACAACTCAATATCTTCTGACGTCTTGAGGTCTTCACAAGCAAAGGATAGCACAAAGGTTTGTGAGAAAGAGGGCGATTATAGAAATGGTCAAGGCTACGTCATTTCGAATACCGACGATGAAGTATACTCTGAAAATTCTTCACTCTCGGGAAACATCAAAAAGGAAACGAGCGTTTAGAGTTTGATGAAGATGGCGGTTAAATTTTTGAGAATAAACAATTAATGGAAACAATTTAGTGCAGGAAGTGAATGTGATAAATTATTGCTTGATATGTAGCCAAATATATTTTCAAAAGTAGTTAATATGTTGTTCCAAAATATTAATGTGCCTCAATTATATGCAAAAGAATGAAATGCCGTTAATTAGATTCTTTGGAATCTGTCATATTCAAATTTTATTAAACTTCATAGTATTGAAACTGTGAATACGTAAAAAGTGTTGTGATTAGTTAAATCGATGGTTTCTATTGGTTGCAAATTCAATACGGTACTCTGCCTGGGTTTCGTAAATACGTTTAAGATAATCAATGATTCAAATACGAATTTCACTCTGAACTATCATTCATGGAAAACTAGTTCGCCTTTTTTAAGTCTTGGGGAATTAGATTTTAAGACCTAGTATTTCCTGCACTGATATCATATACAGACAACTTGAAAAATGAACCTTGTATATTATCTGAAGAATCTTCCAATAATGTGCCACAACATTGGTAAGAAATCGATGTGTGATTCTACGATTGAAAATCATAGTATTATTTATAAACATTATACTTCAAGAGACTTTTTGTATCATGTACCAATTGTATTGACTTGTTTGCCAATTTTCTGCTAGTTTTTTTTTTTTTACTAAATGTTTTTCAATTTCTCTTCTGTATGTATTTATTTCCAGAAAAAGATATATTGTATATAACAAATAACAAGACTTCCAAATTTATTGGCAACTATTTTCTTAACATTTTAGCAGAACTAAATATAACATACCTAGTTATAGTTTTGTTTTTCTTTGTAAGCTGCATTTATAGTTGTTTAAGACAAATTGCCATGTTAATCTAAATTCGATGGAAAAAAAAACCGAACTGTTATAATTTTTTTATCTGAAACTACAAAACGATCTCAAAACATTAAATCTCACATCATATTAACTTCTATTGAACAATGAAGACAAATCGCACTGATTAAAGTTTAACATTAAGTAGTGATCTGGCAATTCATTGTCAAGTTTTTTAATTTTTAACTTCATTATTCATTCATGTACTTTGATTTAGGCGCGCAAGCGACACGCAGCTAATTGTCTCTCTATTAAAAAATAAATAAAAAATACTCAATGTACGTAAAAGCTTATATTATACAACCTCACATATCCTGCTTTTAGTCACATTAGACGCAGATATTGTAAATAATTTGTACTTTTCAAATAAATGATTTTACCTTGATTGTAAACAAGGATTTTTATTTTTTATGAATTTGCCTAAAAAATAATCTTCTCCTCTGTGAGAAATATTCATATATTCCAGACGTTGGCTCCGTTTCATCAGGAAATTATAATTAGTTTTCCCCTATGGTAATTTGCTGTTATACTTATCCTGATTTCTCATAGGAAGCGGTAACTATCAATACAAAGTTCGAACAGGTTGAATGGGAATTTGTCACAGCGTCATATGCCGAGGAATCTCAATATGCCAATTACTACTGCCAATTATTTCTCAGATAAACCTGGCTCACACGGTGCCGAGAGTAATGAACAAGTATCGTCGAGTTAGAGGTAGCAAATTCTAATAACACATTGAATTCTAATTAAATGAAATGAAGTGCTGGATTCAGTCTTTGAAGGTCAATGTAGAAAGATTAAGTTACCACCAACTGTTTGATTTCAAATGCAATCTTTGAAGCCATCTTTCACGCGCAATGCAAAATAGGAGTCGAACGTACTTTCTATTATTGTGGCTTGCATACCTTACGATCCGAATTCTCTGCCGTATCATTAGGTATTAGTTGACTTCATAACAAACACTGATTAATTACGGCCAATTTGTTGGAAGCGTGCAAATTCTACCATAAGAAAAATAGAACAATATCATTCAATACCAATTGGACTAGAGATACTTTGTTCGCTACTCGTTTAATTCCACTTGATAAATAACGACTATTAGCAAATTTCGGAATAATTCAACCTAATTTGAGGACTATGCATACACATACACGTATTCTAGTCGAGTACTATAAAATGTGTTCAATTTCTGTAGCGGCATATTCAAACCTTATCTTCACATGTCAAAAATATTGATATTCTGCTGAGCAATTACAAAGATGAAACACTCATATTCATAATCTTCGACCTTAGACTTGATGTTATGTAATATGTGATGTGGGCAATCTTGAATCGGGTATCTTTCTCACTAAGACTTTTCAAAAAAATGCCTGCCCCCAACTATTCCTCTGACCAAGGTTATCGTTTCAACCCCACTGCTGTGTTTCGAGGCATAATGGAATTACAACGATGAAAACGTCAACAGCGGGACTTTTACTGTAAATGTGCAGCTGACACTATTCGCTGATTTGTCGGTGATAGTCTGTTGAGAACTAGAAATCTGAATACGTGTAACAAAAGAGCAACATAAGTAGATGCTAATAATAAATTGTTGGACTGTATTTGGTTGTAATTTTGAATCACTTTCCCCATTTTATTATTCGAAAAATGGGCAATGTGATTATACATCGGCTCTATAATGTAGCACTAATTGTATGTCTAATACATTTAACGCTAGGGGATCAACCAAAGATTGTTATCATTGGTGCCGGTCCTGCTGGTATAGCAGCTGCATCAAAGCTTTACGAACATGGTTTCCGCAATCTCACCATTTTGGAAGCTGAGAGTAGAATTGGTGGTAGAGTATATACCACATGGTTCGGTAAGTATTTGTTAAACGTTAAATTAACTTATAACTGAGCCGTATTGATTGATGTGAAACAATATTGGAAGGATAAAAATTGAAGAATTGACTGTTTTCAGATGAAAGCTGGGTAGACCTTGGTGGTCAATCTGTTCATGGAGAAACAGGTAACATAGTCTTTCAAATAGCTTCGCCACTTGGGCTTTTGGAAGTTCCAGATGGAAACGGCGGGCTTGATTTCAACATTCATGATTCGAAAGGTTCACAGCTCCCTGTGGATATTGCTGATGATTTACTTGAATTGTATTTGAATGTATCAGCTATTGCAGAGAAAGCCTTGGAGGGAAACAACGGCTCTATGGGAGATTTTTTTGCACCAGAGTAAATGTTTGCAGTACTGTAGAATAATTTTGAATCAGATTTGGAGATTATTTGATATTATCTATCCTCATCGTTGGGTGATATTTGTTTTTTTTTTACCTAGATTTAGTAGGGAGCTGCTAAAATACCAAACATTCAATGAGACCGTTGTGAAGGGGTTAATAAAGATGTTTGAGGGTTTAACAATATCGACAGACAGTGCGGATAACTGGAATAATATTTCGGCGAAAAACTTTGTTGGATATGCGGATTGCCCGGGAAGTGAAATCGTCAACTGGAAGGACAGAGGATATGGAACTATACTTGATATATTAATGGTAAACCGATTGCGATTACATGTATTTGACTGATTCTACAAAGAAAGATGGATTGGTTGACTTTCAACCCTATCATTTCATTTGAATTAAAACAGTTTCAACAGCAAAATTTTGCAAGATATTGAGTTCAAAATATAGGTATACTTGTAAAGCATTTATAAACTTTACGATGGTTTTCAATAACTTTTTCATATACATTCCAGAAAAAATATCCAAACCCTGAAGAAGAACTTCCAATTATGAACAACACCTTGTTGAATTCGGAAGTGATCAACGTTAATTATAACGCAACAGACAAAAAGGTTTTAATTGAAACGAGCAATGAGCAAAAGTACACGGCGGATCACGTTATCGTAACACCATCATTAGGCGTACTGAAGGAACAATACGAAACTTTATTTACACCGCAATTACCAGAATCTAAAGTGAAAACTATCAAAGTGAATAATGCTGTATTGCCAAATTATTTCAATTCTTGAAGCCGTTTATTGCACGGAGACAGCTAATATTCTTCGACTGCTTTCAGGGCCTATCGATGGGATCTGCTGCTAAGATTTATTTTGCTTTTAAGGAACCATGGTGGCCCGCCAACCGTAGCTTAGTTCTCTTGTGGGATGAAACGGACAGACGAGAGTATGAGAATGATGTAAGTAATGAGAACTTTATAGAATCTGTAATTCATCAAACGAAGCCTACCTCTTAACACTCCTCTATCAACTACTATACTGTGTCTTACTACTGAAAATTGTTGGGAATTGTAAGGTTTCTAACGCTACTTTTGGAATAAACTTGTGCAACGTCTCAGCCAATACAAAATATTGGAGAATATTCACTTGTTGTTACATGTATGAAATTTATGACAGCCGAGTAAGAAATGGTTGTTGGATTTGATTTCCTTTACTGTGGTACCGCACAGACCACGACTATTACGTGCTTGGATTAACGGAGCTGGAGCCCGATACATGGAAACATTACCTGAAAGTCAAGCTTTTGACGATGCATTTGCGTTGCTTGATAAATTTTTCGGAAAGTCGTATAATATCACCAAACCTACTGGGCATTTGCGGTAAGTTAGTTCTATCGCTAATGAAAATAGTATTGTTTGCACTGATCTGTATAAAATTTTTTATCAACAATTAAATTTCAACATCAGTTTGATTTAAATATATTTACGGGTATACATTACATATTCAAGTCATATACAGACTAATTTTTTGAATAAATTCTAGGACTAATTGGAACACCAATAAACACTTCCGAGGCGCATACAGTTTCAGAAGTATGGAATCTGAGAGAGCTGACGTTTGGGCAAATGAATTAGCAGCACCATTGCTACTTGACGGCAAACCAGTGAGTATAAAACGACCTTGTGCTTGTAAAGATAAAATAAATGTATGCAAATATTTTTAATTTCCATTATGAGTTTCAAACAAACGTACGTTGAAACAGCTGGTAACAAGTGCATAATTGGCGTATCTCAAATAGTTTGTTTTCCTTCCAGATAGTCATGTTTGCAGGAGAGGCAACCAATAGTCAGCACTGGTCAACTGTTCATGGAGCAATAGACTCTGGTTTTCGTGAAGCAGACAGACTTATAGAATTATATAACACGAAGAATCTGTCAAAATGATAAGAATATTTTGTATGTAGCACATATATTTCTCTCAACAAAAATGTATGCTCAGAAATCGGTTATTCGCTCTCCAATTCAGATTTTTTATCTATCAGCTTCCTGTCAGCATTGCTCTCGGGAAAAAGATATATTGTATGTAACAAATGACTGAACTTCTAAATTTTTGAACAGTTATCTTCTTGACATCCAAATCGGGCTTATATATCGTGATATTTATATACCAAATTTCGTTTCTTTCGACGAAGTCATATATGTGTTCTCATTTCTCAATTTCTGAAGCCAAAATGCTGTAGGAATCTAACTAAAAATTTTCAACTGTCAATATTTTTATTGTTCGTATCCATAAAATGACCTCGAAATACGAATCTGTATTTTGCAAATCCATTATGCGTACATTTACTTTGGTTTACTTTTGAGAATGACGTGCAGTCAATTTTCTCTGAACTATTTGGATAAAGATAGATTCAATGTTTGTAGAAACTTATAGTACATTGATCATGTATCCTTTTTCAGTCACGTCACATGCAGATGATAATATCCACAGTTTGTACTTTGTTCATAAATAAAATGAATCCAATTGTGAGTCAAACTTTCTTTTTTCAATCAAATTACTTCAAAAATATTGTTTCTTATCCTCTTCAATGAATATTCTAAACTTTGATTCTGTGCAATTAGCAAATCAGAAGTAACTCCTTTGGCGAAAATTCCCATTTTATCCTTTTCAAATTCTTGAGAAGCCCATATTAATGCAAAGAAAACTGGATGAAATCAAGAGAGAATTTGCAGCAGTATCATAGGCTAAAGAGTCTCAATTGATCCATTGCTGCAGCCAATTATTTGATTGATAGTTAAGAGTATTGCAGTGAAGAAGCAGTGCCCTTGTAATAGTACAGGGATTACATAACGAGAGTTAGGAGGTCTGTGATAACAGATTTTAAAAATGTACTAAATCTCATCAAAAGGGGCAAAGTTCAGTCTTGATTTATTGAAGCTGAATGGCAAGGGGGCAAGTGATTATTAGTTCTGATTTTATTTAAAACGCTATCTTTGGACCTATTTTTTTTCAACTCGTAAATTTACAATTTCGTTTATTTACCCTACGGCTATTAATTATTCACAGTGCTATCTATGGAACGTAAACTCTATAACATTCTTCAATCAATCGCGGTCGTCTGTTGAACTTCTACTGCATCAACAAGAAAAGAACCATATTACTAAATAGCGATACCGCTCTGCTTACTTATTACAGTAATTATTTGAGTCAACTCGTTTAATACAACGTGATAAAACAATGTGGTGGCTCTACACTGCACTAGGATTCGTATATCTGCTACATTTTACAACAGCGGAGGAACCAAAGATTGTTATAATTGGAGCTGGAGCTTCTGGCATTGCAGCTGCATCAAAGCTTTACGAACATGGTTTTCAAGATGTGATCATTTTAGAAGCTGAGAATAGAATTGGTGGACGGGTATATACTACATGGTTCGGTAAGTATTAATCCAGGTTGAAACTGACTTGCAATTTATTGACAGACGGTCATTGAATGTGTTTGAGCATTGGTGGACGAAGATTCAGAAACTTCTATGGTTTTCAGATGAAAGCTGGGTTGATCTTGGAGGTCAATGGGTTCACGGAGAAACAGGCAATGCAGCTTTCAAGTTAGCTGCTCCTCTCGAGCTTTTAGAAGCTTCAGGGGAAAAAAATTGGGTGGAATTCGACATTCACAATTCGAAAGGCGTTCGGTTACCCCTTGACCTCAGCCAAAATTTAATGGCATTGCTCACGAATGTATCTGGTGAAGCTAACGAAGCTCTGGCAGGAAATAATGGTTCCGTTGCAGATTTTTTTACAGCAAAGTAAATATTCAGATTGCTCTAAAATAATTTTCGTTTAGTAATATTTATTTGATATTTCGAATCCTTATGATCGTTTTTTTAAACCTAGATTCAATATCGAGTTGCAAAAATACCCAACATTCAATGAGACCCTTGTGAAGGAGGTGCTGAAAATGTTTGAGGGTTTGACAATAGCGACGGACAGTTCAGATAACTGGACTGATATTTCTGCAACAGGCTATACAGCATATCAAGACTACCCTGGAAGTAACATTGTCAACTGGAAAGACAGGGGATATGGAACAATACTTGACGTATTAATGGTAAACTAATTGAACTTATGTGAATTTGATCGAGAACTTCAGTGGAGAGAAATTGATTGGTGTTCAACCGCACAATATCGTCTCAAACACATTAGCTATCTGAAAAAAATTCTGCAGGATATTCAGTTGTTAATACGTACTTGTATAGCATGCAGAACCTTCTTAAAAGTTTTCAATAACTTTTTCACATACATTACAGAAAAAATATCCAAACCCTGAAGAAGAACTTCCAATTATGAACAACACCTTGTTGAATTCGGAAGTGGTCAACGTTAATTATAACGCAACAGACAAAAAGGTTTTGATTGAAACGAGCAATGGGCAAAAGTACACAGCAGATCACGTTATCGTAACACCATCATTAGGCGTACTGAAGGAACAATACGAAACTTTATTTACACCGCAATTACCAGAATCTAAAGTGAAAACTATCAAAGTAAATAATGCTATATTGCCCTATTACTTCATTTCTTGAAGCTATTTACTGCAAGGAAATAGCTGAAATTCTTTAATTGTTTTTAGGGCCTATCGATGGGATCTGCTGCTAAGATTTATCTCTCCTTTGAAGCACCATGGTGGTCTAGTAATCGTGATCTAATTCTTTTGTGGGATGAAATGGACAGGCAAGAGTATGAAAACGATGTACGTAGTAAAGAATCTTTGCAATGTATAGTTCATTATATAAAACCCACTTCTCGCAATGTATTACTCTCTTAAGCTAGTGTCAGAATACGTCGGTAAGTTTTATGAGCTTTTTTTTGTGACTAATTTGTGCAATTATTCAGCTGATATAGAATACTAAAATGTTTCTATTTAGTATTGAATATTGCATAAATGTTGTTACAGCCAAGTAAGAAATGGTTGCTGGATTTGATTGGGTTTTTCACGGTAGCCCATAGACCACGAATGTTATGTGCTTGGATCAACGGAGCAGGAGCTAGATACATGGAAGCCTTGCCTGAAAATCAAGCTTTTAACGAAGCATTTACTTTGCTCAATAAGTTTTTTGGAAACTCGTACAATATCACAAGACCAACTGCGTATTTGCGGTGAGTCAGTTCTGCCGTTCATGAAAGTTGTCACTGTTTAACTAAATGTCAAAGTCACTATGATTTAAATATAGATGTATATATTATGTGGTCGAGTCACACAAACTAATTTTTTCAATACATTTTAGGACTAATTGGAGTAACAACAAACATTTCCGAGGAGCGTACAGTTTCAGAAGTGTGGAATCTCAGAGATCTGGTGTTTGGGCGAATGAATTAGCAGCCCCATTACTAGTTGATGGCAAGCCAGTGAGTATAAAATGACCTTGTACTTGTAAAGATCGAACAAATGTATGCAGATATTTTTAATTTCCATCATAAATTTTAAACAACCATACGTTGAAACAGCTGCTAACAAGTGCACGATTTGTGCCTCTGAAATAGTTTGTTTCTCTTCCAGATAGTCATGTTCGCAGGAGAGGCCACCAATAGTCAACGCTGGGCAAGTGTTGACGGAGCGATAGACACTGGTTTTCGTGAAGCAGACAGACTCATCGAGTTATATAACACTAAGAATCCATCACAATGATGGGACATTTTGGATGTAGTTTAACGTAAATGCTTTAGTAAGTTGTGAAAATTACTGTATTATTGAGTAAAAAAGAAATTTGATTTGTATTGTTGAAGAAAAAGCTAATATTTGGGCAGGATAATTAGCCTCCCACTGGTCATCGATGAAAAATTAGCATATAAAACTGGATTCTATAATAATTATCGTGCAAGTATACATATATTTGAAATGATCGGTTGACTTTTCAGGTTGTTCGATTTTCTGGAAAGGCTACTCATCCACATCACTTTTCTACTGTTCGCGGTGCAATAGAATCTAGAGTCCTTAAAGCGGGCAGACTCATAAAAATGTATCAAAGTAGATTATCGAGAATGATATATATTACATTCCCTGCCACTAATTCCCTAGCTACAAAATCAACAGATTTGTGTATAATGTAAAATATTTCATGAAAACATGGTCATGCATATACCGCACAAATTACAAAAAGTAGGGCATAATAATTAACATTTTTTTTCAGTGTGATACTGTAAAAACGTCTTAGCCTGCCTGATGCCAGTTTCAAATGCTCCATGTGTTGTCGAATAATATTTTTCGTGAGTCGCTTCTCCGGCCAGCATTATTACCGGTATACACTGAAATAAGATGTGTAATATGAATTCACGTAAGCACGCATGGTAATCATTACCTAGTACAAAAGCACTCTTTGAATGCTTTGTATAACGCGAAGCGTTTACCTTGTCGCGAGCCTCTCGAGTGACTGTGCACCAAACTGGCTTGCCTAAAATTCCCGGTGTGACTGCAGTGGCATCGCAATTCGTAGAAATATGGCTGTAGGCACCTCTGATGTACATATTGGAATGCCACTGCGTTCTTTTACATCTCCTTGGCACGGAAATATCTTCTCTTTTGAGAAAATGCCGGAGTAGATTGATGCAATCCAAGGCAACTTGGTGTTCGCTCAACGTTTCGACAATGTATGCTCCCCTTCCAGCGACTTGCCCTAACAAAACTGCCCTGTGTCCCTCGAGGATATTAAAACCAGTTAAATCTCTGGTCCACGTCGCTAATTTTTGTTTAGAAAATATTCTCCTGCCATTTTTTGACCAAATAAACTGAAAACCTTGGTCGTTAGGGTCCCACCAAGGCTCACCAAAGTCCAAAAATATTTTATTTACCAGGCCAAAACCAAGGCACTCAATGGCTTGCGATAAATGTAGCGGTAGCTCAGGATTGAACATTTTTTTGTAATTTTCTTTCAAGTAACCCAGTGAACAAGTTGCGATCACACAATCAGCAAAAATACGTCTTTTGTCAGCTAAAGTTACTGTGACTGGTTTCGCGTTTGCCTGACTTAAATTGCCTGTGCTGATGCTCTGGCGCCACTCAATCGTTTCGACGGGGCAGCTTAATCGAATATTTCTTTGATTTAGCCCCTGGGCTATGAATTTGATTATAGAACTGTATCCAGATTCAAAATTTGCATGTTCCACATTGCCGATTGGCTACAATGAAATAATAGGGTGAAAGCGGAGGAAAGAATTTAATATATAATAAAAAAGAGCGCCTCATCTATGCTACGAGTAGTAGAAAGAATAATATTTTACCTGGCATTCTCCCCAATATTTTACTGACAATTCATCTAATGTAAAGCAGGCATTCTCAATCATTAAAAGTCTAACATTCCAGTCAAATATCTCTTCGCGCATGTCTCTGATCGTCAACGGATCACCTTTTGTTCGTAAGTGTTTCCTCAGTTTGCTCCTCAAAATCCGACCAACGTTCGCTGCATTGTCAAGTATCCGGATTTCTGCATTTTCGAAAACTTTGCATTCTTCTATGGCAGATTGAACTACTTCATTGATATCTTTTACTAATACTCCGTCAACTTGGACACCATCGTCGCGTAGATATGAACCTGATCCTTTCGTTGACACAAAATCTGACAAGAGTCCATGATACCGGCAAATCTTAGCTAAATCACTTTGCTGTCCGTATAAATACTGAGCACCACATTCAACCCAGTTGTTAGTCCATGGTATTGACTCTATCCTGCCACCAATTTTGTCTTGGGCTGTCAAACAACGCGCCGAATCACGAATTATTTACAAATCACGAGAACTACATTTTTTAAGCTACCTTCCAACAGTATATAATCTTCACAATCTTCTTCCTCTAATGTTTTGGCAGCTGCCAATCCTGCTATACCCCCTCCAATTATTATAACTTTTGTTGATTCTACTCGTTGCCATTGCGTGTCGTGCATTTTGATTTTCGACGTGTGATAAACACTCTGATCGGATTTAAAATTAAGAACTTTACAATATGTGGGTATTGTAACCAATGCTCAGACTAGTATTGATCATATGAAAAATTTTGAAATACAACTAAAGGCATAAAGAAGTTCTTGCAAAGATCCACGCAAATAATTTGAAACTGTCAAAGAAGAATTGAAAACCACCTCACTTATTTTCTAATTTACTCTGACAGTTGAATCATTCAGTTTCAGTAGTTTCATTGTTGCTGAGTTATCAATATGTCCTAACCAAAGCAAATTTGAATTACCCGCAGAAAAATTCGTGTAATCTTGAATGACCTATTGAATGACTAATTGATGAGTTATCGACTGCTTTAATTTTATGCATGTGATCATTTAATACATGACTTTATTTGTTACGAAATAAATAAAATTATGAAGTAATGCAAATAACGTTTTGAAGATAACTTGTTTGCAAAATACTAACAATAGAATGTATAAAAGTGCAAACACAACGGAATCAAATAGAATATTTTACTTTGCTCTATGCAGATCGGTCTTCTGCCAGAGTTTATAAAGTTGTGTAAGATTTTTCGAGCACGTTAAATGTAAACATAATTTGAATTTGCAATAATATATTGATATATTCCTTGCAATATTACCCATAAAAAATTTGAATTGAAATTAATCAAAGTACAACCAGCGACTTTTAAATTTAAATTGCTCAAGGAAAATCCTATGTGTGGTCAACAGTGACCTTGATCGAGTGTGGAAGTAAGTGGGGAGGGGCCATGAATACTTGTATCACCAAGGGACTCAAAATCATAGCATACTCCAATAAAAAACATGCAATATGGATAGATTGTCTGTGAGTTGTGGAGTTACAATGGCTGCAGTGTTGTACTAATTTGATATTTTCAAAGAACTGCCTTTGCTTGACTTGCCTAAAACTATTTTAATTAGGTAAATTCTAAGTAACGTGATGATGGCTGTGACGAGGTAATAATTTCATACCCACCAATTACATTTATTGAATTAGTTTACCTGTTTTCCTGTTCATATTGCTTCAATTTAATACGCACGAATAATTCTTCCCCTTTTCCAGCATAGTAAACCCTTCATTAGCAGAAAACAAAATCGATGCCGATTGTCTAAGGACTGGAATAAAACTGAAGAATGTCGTGCTCAGACAGTGTACGGCTAAAATTCATGCGGAGTGTCTTTTCGAAGCGCCAGAAATTTTACAGAATATTTGCCTATTCATGAGCGCAGATCCTGTGACAGGGTTTGGCTCAAATTGGAAAAAATTTGCTGATAAGTTGGGTCTGACAAATCAGCAGATCACGGTACGTTCTCAGAGAAACAATTTTGAATATAGAGTATTTACTTTTTGAATACTTCAATTTCACATATTTTTACCGCAGGTTATCGAGAGAGATTATCAAGCGAAACATAGTTCAACTTGGTGGGTCTTACTATCATTTGCATACAACGCAAATGCTACAGTAGAAAACGTTTTGAATGTATTAGAAGATATGGGCAGATTAGACATCATTGATAAGATTAGCGATAGTATGCTGCGATTTGCTGAACGTGTCTCTGAACAGCATAAATCGAACGGTACGTATGTAAATGAAATTAATAACGAACCTTATTAAAGACTTTTTTAATAGAGAAAGTCAAAACATATGTTTCAGAAGCTGAAGGCAGCGTATTGAGATCGGCAGCTGGTATCGAATGGCTACCTCTCGTGTTGAGACCATTAAATTCAAGGGAGAACAAACTTTACAAAATCCCAGGCATCACATCAACACTTGTAAATGACGGCAAGTTTGTTGACAGCGGAATAATCGACAACACACGAGTATGCGAACAAACTTTGATAATAAAGCCTAATCTAATGTCCTTTGAAAAGAAGTAGGAAATAATTTTCGTTTTCTACATTTCAGCCAAATATACCTCTAGCCATGAGAGTAATGTTAACTTTTGCTAGTGACGGAGCAGAAGTAGCAAAACGAATCACTAAAAAATTCAGGCAACATGAGCCGAGGATCGGAGTTTTGATTTTGAAGGAACAACAAGACCATGTATTTATCAAGAGCACAGAGTTTATAAATGACTGCTTTGAACAGGTAATTGTAGCGTACGTTTTCATTAATAAGAGAAATTATCTACCGTAAGCTACTCGGATTTGAGCATGTGGCTTAAATTTATAGTCTGACTGATTTCAGGTGGATACTATAATTCCAATTTTAACAAAGGGATACTTTGACGCGATAAATAATCCCCCGACTGCAAATGAAGAGGAATCGTCATTTGCATTAGATGAACGATATGTAAAATACATATATCAATCTTTTACGAACGAGTTAGTAAGAAATGACTGCTTGGGTAGACGTGTGAGGTTCGTAACTGAGTTGTAGTAAAAATGAATCAAATCGAAATAAGTTCATATTTAGCAGTTAATTAGATCTACTTATGAAACATATCTATAGACGTAATAATAAATAATAGAGTAATACATTAATAACAATACAATCCTCCGCAATCTTCTAATCAATACTTGAAATATATATTTCAGATGTATCTTCCCAGAAGGAACAAAGCGTCGTGATCTCAGGGTCGATCATTTAAGCTTAAGAGCTTGGTATAGAGAAGAGAACATTCAAGATTTTATCAATTTGTTACTTCGAGGAAGACAAAATGGGAATAATTAATAAATCCATTACCAGTTAACCAAGAGAAGGAAATAAGATCTGAACAGAAAAGTTAATCACAATACCGAGATTGAAATTTAGACAATTTATATTACGAAAAATATTAATGAATATAAAATTTTTGTTCGCTGCCGCAAAATTTACACGCAGCCTGCCCGATATGCATGAAAAATTTATAATCAAATGTAATATACTTGTGTTAGACACGGATTGACCTCAGGTGTAGATAATATATTGTGTTACTTAAATACCAAGCAACACTAGAGACATAACAGGGTTCAGTCAAATTTTAACTGACCATTTGCTGCTGGTAGTGAATAAACTATTTTTAAACTGGATTAAAATCCCTGTACAGTAGATATATACATAAATGTAGAATGTGTCTTGTTTCCTTACTGTACTTTTCTATACTTGTGTATTTTTTAGTTGAACTAAAATGAATGAATGTATAAATAAAAATAGATAAATTAGAAATGTATCTACTATTTTTTTGTGTAAATTTGTTTCCGGATCCAATTTTGTAGCCTTGCAAAATGTTTCAAGAAAAAATCGACATCCATGCTCCAACAAAATACACATTACAGAAATTCCTGCGTTACCATATTCAAAAATTGCAACTGGTAATTAATTAAGTACCTATTGTAAATGAAATTTTAATTGTATGTACAATCTACAGGAATGTTATGCAACGTGGAACCGAAATAAAAGATGGGCGAAGGAGAAATTGTTATTTCCAGTTTCATTACAGCTAGTATTCTTCGATACTCCACACAACGTTGCAGAATTCTCAGATCAGGTACAAGAAGATGATTTTCTTCCACCAACTATAGGTCAACTACAAAAAAACGACTTTGTCGACAATTTAACAAAGAGAGTAAATTCTGAAGTAACTAAACTTTCTTCACATTCAAATTTCTGGAGGGAAATTGTGGGCACAATCCTGCGTAACCTTCATATTAACTTGAATCAGAGTGGGGTAAAGTCACATGTCTTGATTTAGTCAAGTGATGTGAATTCTTGGTATTCTGTACTACAAACCACATGAAATGTATAAATTTCCTGGTGTGAGCGAGATACGTACAAACTCAATAGTGCCACTTCATTTCAAAGACTTGTACTTGGATTAGTGTGAAAAAAGTACAATTCTGTACAAGCATGTTGAAAAGAGTATAAAAATGGTTATTGTATCCAAAAAATTTAATATACGCTAACCGTACTGTTATTAAATTTGCTATATTCAAGAATTACGGCTACGAGGTAATATTCAGATTGATCTGTTAGTTAAAAAATCTCTGATTCCATTCGATCACAATCAATCTTTATACAGTTTTTCATCCACGTAACAATTTTGACTTTAGAATCCTTAACCTAAATGGAGAAGAAAATCAATGTCGATTATGGCACGGATATGGATTTGAAAGCTGTAGAGCTTCGAATGCGTACAGATAGAATTCACTCTGGATTTCTCTTCGCGTGGGAGGATTCACGCCTTTTGCAAATATTATGTCTGTTCGTCGAGTCAGATGTGGTTCAAAGAGATCGCCCGACTTGGCAAAAATTTGCCGAACAATTGGGTCTGACAAGGCAGAAAATATTAGTGTGTACCCAAAAAATCAATTTTAATTATTTACTCGCCGATCAGTACGTCTCTGAATGTTTAATTTCATGTGATTGTTTGCAGTGTATCGAAAACGAATATAAGTATAGCCATGGTTCAGTGTGGTGGGTTTTGTTGGCATTTTCAAATGAGGATGACGCTACTATAGGACGAATAATACTTATTTTACAACAGTTGAAAATGTTTCATGTCATACTCGAAATTAGCAATGACGTTCTTGAGCTCGTTGACTGTCTTTCTGACCACTTGAATTCGCAAGGTAATGAAAAGGTTCCAAATAACTGTTGTAAATAAATATAATTATGTCATTATTATCTGAGGTAATTGTTTCAGGAACTAAATCCACAATACTTCGGCCCCCAAACATCCCATGGACACCTTTGATTTTCAGATCGTTGAATTCAAGAATGGAAAGAGTTCCACAAATCATAGATATTACTGTGAGAGGTTCGAGTATGGTAAGCGAAGCATACAAGTATGCCGAATGTAGAATTGAGAGTTGACTAATGTTTACATATGATCAGAGTGAGGAATAATTCGTATTATTTAACTCGCAGCCAAGTATACCGTCGGCTGTAAAAATAATGCTAACGTTCGCCAATGACGGGATAGAAGCGGCGCTTCGCCTCACGGAAATTTTCAGATCAAATGAACCGAGAATCGCAGTTTTGCTTCTGAGAGAGCAGCAGATGCACGTATTCAATGCAGCCAAAGAGTTCATCGATGACTGCTTGAAAAGAGTAATTGCAGTTTGAATTTCAACAAATAATGAAAAATCTACTCATATAATTTAGATGTCAGTGTCATATGTTTAAAATCATAATTTGATTGACTTCAGGTTGATTATATAATTCCGATTGCCACAAAGGGATACTATGATGTTATAAATAATACATATCCCGAGAGCAGAGATCAACTAGTATCATCATTTGCATCGGATCAAACATATGCACAATATGTATACAAGTGTTTTGCAGAAGAATATGTACGAAATCGGTGTAGGAATATGCGAGTAAGGTGCGTATCTTGCAGATAATAAAAGTGCATAATATCCAGGTACCGAAGTTGAATGTTTCCCTAATTTGTCTCTAAAATGTATTTCAGAGCTATTATACCCTCTGAAACAACGGAAAATGATTTACCGGCTCACTTAACATGCATGGGTCCTACCAGATTCAAGGAAGCAGAAATTAGAGAATTCGTTACAATGTTACTGAGAGTAAGACGAATCTGACGAGCCGACCGATCGGTTACTGCGGATCGTCATGAGAAAACGGATAAAGTCCACATTTTTTATATGTTTATAATCCAAAATATTTTTTACACACGAATAAACAATAGTTTATTGCACTTACCACATGAAGGTCATGGCAACACACACATATCTGCAACACACACGGCCCACTTGAAATCGCTGTCACCAATAATACGCTTTGGAACCGAGTTCACCTTTATGCACATTTGTTTACAGCTCGCACGAGCACGCAGGGTGAAGATTCAAAATTCGATCTGTCACCAATAATACGCTTTGAAACCGAGTTCACCTTTACGCACATTTGTTTACAGCTCGCACAAGAACGGCAGGGCGAAGATTCAAAATTCGATCTCTCGATATCAACTCGCGCGCGAACCCAATCCGCTAAACGTTCGTTTTTTTTTTTTTTAACAAATTTTCGTGACCAGCACTCGGCGGATAAGTGAGCCCGGAGGCAAAAGAAGTCGTTTTAGTGATCCGGTAGCGTCTTTATCGGCAGGAGTCGTTTTTCTGTATCTACTACTGTGAGTATGCATGTATCACTCCGTATTTATTCCGTGCGATCATACTCATAGGAGCAATCCTCTTTTCTGTTTTCCCCTTAGATTTTCAGTAATCGGTATTCAGTCAATTATAAATTCTAAATTCATGATAATATTGACTAATTATTTTGTCGTGTTATTTGGATCGCGAACAACTATAACTCATAGCAATACCTTGAAAAATAGATGTGCTGTTGATACGTACACTTAAAATACGTTTATTTTTCGCAATAAATAACATGACTGAACAAATTTCAATAACCGAATCATAGATTGTAAATTTCTCTGTTTCATTTTTTTCGGGATTCAATGACTTTGATTTTATTCACTAGAAAATTGAGCATAGAGTGTAAAATATGATATACAAATTGCGTTTTCACAGAATACGTGGAAAAATATACGTTTATATGGTATTTCTTTGTTTACAATTTAGAATATACAGGAATTCGTGTTCAGCATCATCCGCCGATTGGAATAGATAACCACTTCGTTACAGCTGGGGTTTTCTTTTCCTGTAAATAAACTGTGCTATAGTCAATTGATAGATCTGAATGACCAATGTTATTTTAAAATAACTTGGGGGAAAGTCAATGAAACCGAGTATCGATTTGCCAAAGTTCAAGATGTGCAGTAGCTTTCTTCTAAAAGAGATCCCCAATTTTCATTTATATCTATATGAAGTGACAGTGTCACATACTTGAAAAGTTTATTCTAGGGGAGATTTTTTGCGTAGAATTCAAACATAATTGTTCTAAGGCCTTTTTAATTTTGTATCTAACGAACAAAACGAGATATACTCAAGAGCTTCATACCTGTAGTATTCTATGAGTCTATCAGCTTCGCGAATTCCGCTTTCAACTGCACCATGAACTGTCGAGTAATAGTGCTCATGAGTTGCCTCCCCACCAAAAAGTAATACCTGTTAAAAAATCGTTAGCTTTATTCTTGCCTATAACTATCAAATGATATCGAAAGATGAGCGAAATTACTGGTTTGCCAGTGGGATTAATGATAGGTTCAGCAAGGTCTTTCGCCCAGATGTCTAAATTTTTAGATTCCAAAGTTCGAAAACTGTAGGAGCCTCTAAAGTGTTTATTCTGATTCCACTTGGACCTGGAAAAAATGAGGGCACTTGATTATCTCCTAGGTAGCTTGGTGATGCATAATGTATACAATATACATATGGTTATGCAATAGATTTGCATGGATTTATCCATCATTCCACAAGTCTGTCAGCAAAATATTACTAACACAACAATGAGTGGAATATATCTTTGATGAAGTTGCGTTATTGAAAGTAATAGTGAAGAATCACTAAACATGAAAGTGAAAAGCACAGAACAATTATACACGTACCGTATCATATTTATTGGTTTTGGAATGTCGAATTTTTTACTAAAGAATCTTTGCAACATGTCATAGAATCCATCAAGTACAGTTGAATCTTTCAAGTCCTCAACATGCCTTGCACATGGTCCAGTGAGCCAACCGCTTAAAAGACGAGGTTGATGGTCAATAGTGGAGAAATGAAAAACATCAGCCAACCATTCATTACCCTGAAATAACATTAGTATTTTTTATATGCATACTATCGCGGATATCTTGATGTTGCTCTTAGTATAATATAATGGAACCGTGTCCTGATTTGTAAGTTTGAACGCTCGATCATATAAGTCAACTTACTTTGTCAGAAGATTGTACAAACTTTGTTTTATCCTCCTTCGACCAAACTAAATTAAAACCGGCGATATCTTCGGGCCACCATTTGTAAGGAAATTCAAAGATAATTTTGTCCACTGTTCCAAATCCGAGACCCTGAGTATTTCAGAATAATTATAACTAGAGATGTAACTAATGCGTACTACTGATAAAGTACTTATTCAAGTTTCAATCCATGACTTAGAATGCATGCGAAAACACGACTCGAACGTTAAATCTCTGCGCATGTACCTGTATGGCACGTCTTTTCAATTCAGGTAGTGGTGGAGTGAATAAATTGCTGTGTTGTTCTTTCAGTACACCAAGCGAGGGTGTAAAAATAACATGATCAGCATTATGCTCCGAGTTGTCAGTAGTTCTAATAGTAATTCGATTTTTACTGCTATAGTCAATACTTGAAACTACTTTCTTGAAGTCCACTTTTTCCAGAAGTGGTAGCTCACTTGCCGCTGGTGTAAACTTGTTCTGTAAGTCGCAAGGAGAAAAATAATTGTTGTTAGGATTTTGCAAGTACCTGAGAATACCGAATAAAATTGAGATACTATTTTGTACTGATTCAATGATGGAAAATGTTATTGAATCTCATTCTGAAATCATTACCATTAAAACTTCAAACAGAGTTTTATATCCCCTGCCTTTCCAATTAAGCAATGGATTCCCTTCACATGTCCAATACTCGGCAAGTCCAGATGCAGAAACTTCGGACCACGAATCGCAAGATTCTATGATAGATTCATACTTGCATATCCACTCCAAAAATTCTTCTGCCCTGGTGAAATTTGTAAATGGATTTTCCTTGAATGCCTTGTAATACCTGAAAGTAGAATTTATGAGATAAACATAGGCAAGAACTTATAGACTATTTCAGTTATGTGATTTTAAAAGAGAACAAGTGAAAGAATTACCAGCACCTTACACAAAACTTGAAAAACTTGTAACGAAGAGAGAACCCTGTACTTTTTAATGAAAACTTAATCTAACATTCAACTACTCTAGAAGTTATGATACTAACTCTTGTGTGAAATATTCTCCGAATGACCCCTCGAAATCTGTTATCTTGTTTGGCATAACTGTGTAGATTTCATGATATATATTCAGTAGCTCAGTACTTTGTTCTCTAGGTATGATTTCTCCTTGAGAATCAGCAAACATCCACTTTTCAGTATTGGTCAGAAGGTTAGATCCCTCCAAAAGATTGTGGCGAGATGCCAATTCATAGGATATATTTCCACGCTCACCGTGCACATATTCAGCTCCTAGCTCTACCACGTTATCAGCTACCATAGTAAAGGAAAACATATGTATTATTAATAAAGGTCCATCAGGCCTCTTCTAGCTGTTATCACTTGATTAGTTTCATAACTGCTCTAATTCATTATAAGCTGCACTTATTGTTAGCTTGGCATGAATAGTTATTTAAATGAATATACCATGGAAAAAATTAGTCGTTAGTTGAAACACAGCCAATGTACGCACCGAATTCTACGGTATGTACGCGCCCTCCGATTCGATCTCCGGCTTCAAAAACTCTGACATTTTGAAAACCTTGCTCCAGCAGACGGCATGCCGCGGCGATACCAGCAGCGCCGGCTCCAACAATTAAAACTTGCACATCTTTAAACATTTTTCGGCAAGTAGCGTGGCCAATATCTTAAACACCACTTTATTGGAAATGGATAGACTTTGTATACTACTTTCGGAGTTTACTGGAGGTTTCCAACTACAACGGTAAAACTGATGTGTTGGCTGACTAGTTCTCTATCTGGCTAGATTGATGTCAGGATTAATAGGGTCAAAACTTGGAATGGTGATAAAACAAACACAAGCAATAGAAAGATATCGTCGTCGCGTCATTTTTAGCACTATCAATTATATCATATGATATAGTATGTATATATCAGTGGCTTATAGTGAGCGTATAGTGAGCGTATTCCGAAATTTGATTGCGCACGGGTGATATTTCGCAATGTTTCGAAACGAGTTAAGCTTGGGCGTCCGAAGTGTATCCAACATTTCAACGGGCGTATGGAATGAAAGAATAGGATATATATAATGAAATTGCTTGAGCGGTATCAGTCTCCAGATTGTGGAGATTTTGTAACCTGGTAACGCTGATACATTTTTGACTTTAACTTTCTTACATCTATTTTTTCAAAGAAAAAAAAATGATGTAAGTAGAACGACAATAACTGTTTGCGAGAACAGGCACGAAAATCCTTTTCGGTACGTGCGTTCTGAAACATCACTAGCGCGTGAGATCCAACATCCAGTTCAACATTCTACGTGTGTTAGGTAAGCTATGGTACAGTCGATGTAAGCTGAATCCAGCTTGTCATTACGGTTTGTCTAACGTACGGCTTATGTTTACTAAACAGAAGGTTAATTCTATAAGGGAAGATGATAAAACTTACAGAAGATATTGATTTGACGGGATACACGCTCATCATTCCTTCAGTAGCTGTAGGAAATGTTGGACAATTGGCTGTTGATCTTTTTATATCGAGCCTTAGCGCAAAGAGAATAGGTTATGTTTGGGATTCTGCATTCATACCTATAGTTGGCCCTGATCCGTACGACGAAAATTCGTCAGCCCTTTGCACAGCCGTTGATTTATTTTGTAGCACAGATAAAAGAGTTCTACTAATTCAAATAAGATCACCACTGTCCAAGAAGCCCTTTCTATTCTTTAAAAAGCTGCAGAACTTCATCACAGAAAAACACATTGCCAAGGTAAGATTTTTGGTCACATTACATATTTGTAACAAATTCAATCGACGTATTTTCAATCATAGGTCATCATATTGACCAGCAGCTACTCCCATGAAAAACGAGATCAACAGATCAGAACCATTCCGTTACGTTACATTGCATCTCCGGAAATAAAATCAGAATTTGGTGCAATGTTCGACAGCCTGAACTGGACACATCTAGAAAGTAAAATTGATGAATATGGCAGGAGCGAAGTCCTTGCAATCCCAGGTGGAGGTTTTGCCAAAAACCTATATGATATCTTTGTTGAGAACCATATTCCTTGTGCGGTCTTACTCAGATTTTGTTCAGAAGGAGACAACATCCCAGATGCAATGGAGTTAGCTAACTACTTAAATCAGTGGCTAGAACTTTTCTCAAAGGACGCCTCTGGTAATTTATTAATCAGAAAACCTTCGTCTTGGAGATTCTTATTTGGCAATGATCCTCCACTCGAAATGTTCTGAATATGATATTAATTATCATGAGTTTTTTTTTTTTGTTTATATCAATGAATCATGTTCATTAAATTCTTAATAAAAAATTATTATCAGCTAAATTGTAATTGTATTTCCTGTTTATTCGCCTATGTAAAAGTGAACAACGTAGAAGCTAGGGATTAGAATTGATAAAGTAATGAATTTTATTCAGTCACAGTTTTGGTTCTCCAGGAGAATCATTGATTGATCATTCGATATTGGATACATTGATATTTTACAAAACTATTTGAATCCAATTAACGGTTTAGTATAAATAGTGAAGCCGGAGGCAGTTAAATATATCATTCATGACTTAAATTGTAATTACTTAGTTTACGATAACAGCTTCCATTTGGCAGAGAATGCTGTGTATGTAACAAATGCAGCTAAGAATGCAGCTAAGAGTTCAGAGTTTATCCATGGTCCAAGGTAAGCACCAGGGTTGTTGAGAACAACAACAGCTAGAGGTTTCACACTGCTCGGATCTTCTCCGTTTCTAATTGCTTTGCGAAGGGCACTGTAACCTTCTTCATCGTACAGATTAACATTGTAATCTCCTGATCTAGCTTTCTTTATATCCTCCGTCCAGCTGACCTATAGTACCAAACAAACAGAATAGTGATAAATAACTTTTGCTAAGATATTTGATAGAGCTGTAAAAAAAGTTGATATTTTTACAAAAACTTGTCAGCAATCGGAAGAGATAGTTCATATCCAACTCGTACAACAATTCGCTTCACCTCATGTACAAGTTTATATCATATTACTAACAAGGAACATCAGTTTGATGTCCCCTTCTGATTTTGTTGAGACTCATGTATGTTGTAGAACATTAAAAACTAAGAGACACATCTTTTTTTTTTTATCTGCGGAAAAGCGGTTCAAAGTGGTGAAACCAAGCCCCAAAGATGGGCAAGCAATGGGGTGATTTCGTGATGCGCTTGATGGATTCGAATGAAACCATCGCTGAAATGTTTCTATTCGATTATAAAATATTTCAGCGTTGGTTTCATTCGAATCCATCAAGTGCATCAAGAAATCACCCCGTTGGGTGTCCATCTTTGGTAGTCGTTTTCACCCCTCTAAACAGTTTGTCCGCAGATAAAAAAAAATACTAGTCGCTTAGTTTTCAAGGTTCCACAATATACATGAGTCTCAACGAAATCGGAGGGGGACACCAAACTAATGTTCCTTGTAAGTGGCAAGCTGACTTGGCAGACAATCATCGATTGTCAATTGACGGAAATGAGATGGTACTAAGATTACATACCTGATATTTGTTGTCCGCACTGAGTCTGACTGCGGGCAAAGTCTTTCCTTCGACCTCGGCATATAGAGAAACACCTTTGGCGCCGTTGCTACACTTTAGCGTGAATTGTGTGGTGAAAGCGATGTTAGTCAAGACTGTAGCATCTTCGGTAACGTATGCTGAGGCTGAAACTTCTGGTTTTTGACAAGTTTCGGCCAACGCCAAGGAGGTGGTGACGGCGATAATGCACAAAACAATGAGCCTGTTCATTTTTTTTATTAGTCTCTTAATACAATATGTGACAAATCTTGTGCTCCACTTTGCACCCGATCGCAACAACCGGCTCTGGACACTGAACGCACACCTCTGTCAACGAATTAAACGTTGCTGAATCTCTGACGAGTGCCACCTAGCAGTTCACCGCAGCCACGTCACATGGCAACTTGTCAGCCCATGAATTGCTGGCAGCTAATTCCATGTGCAAGAAAAACTCAAATCAACATTTTGACATAGTTAGTATGTTTCACTAGGATTAGATGGCGCCACTTTACGGCGCTCCCGCGAAGCAGCGTCATTACGTGTCAGTAATTCTGTTCAATTGTCAGTCTTGGTCTGTAAGTCAACACTGCCAGTAACGCTCAATTTTATATTATCGGTATCAGTCGGCCCGCGAATCCCATAAGGACTGACTATTTTTTTTTTAGATTTGAACAACTCAAACCGATGAGAAAGTTTCCAAAATAAGGAGAAATTTCACATTAATGTCGTTATCGTGCCAGTACTACAGATTCCCCTGCAGATTATGTATTATTCCGCTACAATCTGAAGCTGGTGGTGCTAGGGTTACTATTCAATTGTTTTGGTAAACAAATACCCATGCGGCTGCAGGCCTTCTGTCGGATGTTTTCCGCTTTTAAATTAATGCGGTCCAAGATGTTCGAAACTTTGAATCGTCTAATTCATGTAGAACGCTTGATTATTATGAACTGGGTCCATTTATTAATTGTGTTTGAGTTCAAATTTTTTTTTACAACGCGGATACAGTACGAGGTCGATATCGTATATAAACAGTGATCGGAAGTTGGTTGCATATGGTTCTGGGCTGTTAGTGCAGTTTTGAATACAACGCCGGGCTGAATTTGGTTGTTTCCCAACAGCAACCCTAATATCGAGTACATGCCGATCAAACTAAATCTTCAAGATGGGGAGATAATTGTGAGTGTGATTATTCGATGATAAAATTTAAAAGTCGGCTAAATAACCGTTGATTACGAAAGAAATTTATAATGAAAAATAGCTAACACGTACTCATCATCATTCTTTTGTCAGTGGATTACAGCAGGATCGGTGATTTCCTGGTATTCGAACAATCGACAAACAATCGCGCCGCCATTTTACAATCAGTAAATTGCTAAATGTTCTCGTGCTACTCGAAATTTGTCTGCGTTGAACTGAAAAAAATGTGCAAAGTACGCGTGGATATTATGGTTTATATTGATAGTATTGTTTTTTGTGTGGTGAGTTTTGTGCAACGTTATAATCCATCAACTGACACCGCAGAGCCGTTTGAGAGAAAAGAATCTGCGGTTTTAATTTTCATTCGCCGTGATCCTGAATATAGGTAAGGTTTGAAATTATTAATGTAACCCCCGCCATGCCGTTTTATTTTGTCCATTATGCTATTTTTCAATTGCAATTTACGCAAGAGAGCGCTAGTTGCCACTAATGGAAAATCGGTGCCCAAGTTGACTATGTTGGCACTGCAGAATGCATGCATACCGACCTGTTTTTTTCGTGGATGCCTTGCGCATAATTTGAGGTTATGTGTCTGACACGAGTGACACGATAGTTCGACTACGTAAATTGACATAAATAGCGGTTCGCAGTAGCGAAGTAATTATTCACAATAAAATCAGATAAACTCATAGAAATGATGCCAATCGGAAATCTGCTGAGGTCAGGTAGTAGACTGACTGCGAAATACATGCAAAGAGCATTAATTTTAAATGGAGTAGAATCTCCTGCCGGAGTTTGCATATTCTCGAAACGTGCGATATTATTTACCACTAGTGCGAAATTAAATTCTCAAAGCCAACGCAATGATTCAGACTCGCGTCAAGCACTTGGAAAGTTGGAGGGAAAACTCCAGCTTTCGTTCACCTGTAAAAAATGCATGACTCGAAATGACAAACTGATTTCGAAAATCAGTTACGAAACAGGGGTCGTGATAGTGAGGTGCGACGGTTGCAAAAACAATCATTTAATAGCGGATAATCTTGGATGGTTCTCCGATTTGAAGCAGAATAATAATATTGAAAAAATAATGGCTTCAAAAGGGGAAAAAGTTCGTAAATTTATGAACTATGACGAAGGTTATTTTGAGGCTGCTGCAGAGGAGGCGTTTGCGAAAATGAAGAAACAACAGAGCAAGTTAACTGCTGAACAAGTTGAAGATGAACGGGAAAATCTTCCTAAAATTGAATATCAAAAAGTCGGAACGTCGGTTAAAGATTGAAACAACCTGATGCAACATATATGCGAAATTGCAGTTTAACTCATTTTTGAATGATTCTTCAATTATTGCATCAATCAATTTCTCTAAGTTAGAAACCTTAACTGGTAAGAATAAAATGGCAAGGTCAAAATCCACAAATTTACTCAAGATCGTAAAATATTTGTAGTCGTCTTATTTTGAATTTTCAATTTCGAACAAGTATAAAATACTTACACACATAATATAAAACTTATGTCAACTTTTGTAAATAGCAATGCTAATGTTACTGCTACAGTAAAGTGATTTTCCATATTTGTTTCCTTTTTTTGCATTTGTAACTAGCGTGCGTGCGAATTTTGCTACACCTTGAAAACTGACCAATTTTATTTTTATTTCAACATATAAACTAGTTCGTTGGCACAATATTATCGAGGGTTTAATAATTAGACAAACATACTCTTGTAAACTTACGATACAAGCAGGTAAAAAATATAATATAGTTTAATGGAATAATGCGATAGGTACTTGAAAGAAAGGCTATACAACTCGTGTGTAACAAAACTGTTTTCAATGCGAAAACTTTGAGAGTTCAATACGTTGGGTTCGGTTGACTAATACAAGATTTTAAAATGTGATGTTTAGTCATTCTTCCATGCGACGTATTTGTAATGAATTTAAATGAGCGTCACAATCTAGAATATAACTTGAGGATATTCCGATTGCTTTGCTTGCAGCAAAAATAAAAATAAAAACCAAATAGTAGCATAAAAAAATCGTAACACTAATCTTTGTCTGCTTTCTGACTCATCGAACATAAAAATGAAGAACCATTATGCCAATGTGGTGTTTCAAGGAGGTGTACTTTGCGAGGGCATAAAATGTCTGTCAACAATGTTCTACCAACTTCAATAATCATTCTTTGGTCATTTGTGATAATATAACTCTAAGTATATTTGACCATATATAAAGCTATGTGATGCACCACTCTTTGATTAGAGGTATAAATCATAATACGAAAGTAGTAAAATATAACGATAAACTATCATTTATAATTATATATAATATATATGTATATATGATACTTTATAGTAAAATATGTTCCTTTTATTTCTACAGCCTACTTAGTTATTATAAATTAATTAAATAATTGTGGCATCTTCATAATAATTTGATGGTAAACATTGACAACTTTTCATGCGAGTATGGCTTTAGAAGTTGAGGAAAACTGCAATTAATAATACCGGCAAGTATGAATTATTGATGATAGCAGAAAGCTGTCTCAACCTTTGAGACAAGTCATGTTAACACTGAAATAAAGATCCACAATTGTTAAATGTAACTAAGTACGTGACGCTAGTTTTAAAATTCACGGAGATTATTAGATTATCATTTATTTTCATCATTTCATGTAATTTGGTTTCTGCCATCACTTATTTCACTTATTATTTATTATGATTATAGTAATAAGGCACTAGATCCGAGTTTTGATCAGTCGAAGGTATACTCGAAGGATTGCTTGTCACTGTCCGCTGATTGTGTGTAGATCAGCAGGCAGATGTTTCAATATATGCATACCAAAACTTGGTAAAAATAATCTTTAAACCTTTCTTGGCTTGGATATTACTGCATATTCAGTTTGGTTGTATATTTTATGATTTGGCCCAGCGCTATTTGGCAGGGTTACTTTTTTTCTAACCCTTCCATAACCATGACTGCTGTCATTTGCAGATCTAGCGGTGCTAATATCCTCGATAAATTCATAATCATCCCAAGATGACGATGGCTCAGTATCCACTACAGGAGGTAATGCGGGTACATTGATTTGGGAATTAGGTTGCACGTTGGGTGTCCTGTAACCAGAGTTCTGGTTTAGCTTATGCGTAGAGCCAAAATGCTGCAACTTGTCGTAGTTAGGTGGTTCAGATCTGTGCGAAACATTGTTGTGGATGATTGGGCAGGTTGGAGTGATAACCATATCATTGCTGCTCGTTTTGCTCTTAGTTGAGCTCTGCGAGGCATATGACCATGTGTCCATTGTTTCATACTGAGCCTCTTCGTCAGATGTACAAGGTATGATCGCTTCCGTATGAAGTACATTATCAGCGCCGTGTGTTTTCCATGCATCACTTCTCACCTCTACCGAATCGTAGGGATTTTTTTGATCATCCATAGTCATCAAGTTGTTGTTACAACTTGACGGAAATTCTGTAGAGCTACTGGAATTCAATCTAGTGTACCTTCCATGCATCATTGTGTCAGGTAATTCTTCTTCGAGAGATTTTCTTTCGTGATGGCCGGTAAACATGTGCCTTCTGGGTGGTTTTGCTGGCTTTGGTTTTATAATAGGTGGTGGTGGTTTTATAAAGGACACGGGCTGATCATTGGATAACGACGATGAGTTTGAATATTTCTGGGAGTTTTGTGATATCGTTGAAAACTCCAGATCAATTAAATTTCCAGAGCTATTAAGGGATGGTGGTAGAGGGGACCTGGAACCAGCTTCCATGGACAATGCGGCGTGATACTGAGCATTGTTAAAATCAATACTGGGGCTGCTATCCCCACTAAGCAATTTTTTCATGCATTTCATTTTAGCAGACAAGCACTTGAAGATCTGTTGACTGCTATGCTCCAGACAGAACAATCCCTCGCCAGATTTACATTTCCTACCAGCTTCAAAGGTGAACTTTCCGTCTCTATATCCATACCTCCTTATGAATTTGTAGGGCCAGGTAAACAGAATCTCTTCTCCATCCATGAGTCTCATATCGGCAGCCGCTAATATCAATGTATAATTTTTCTCCTCTAGTTTGCATCGCTTCGAGGCATCAGATTCCACGAGCTTAACCGCAAAGATTCCTTCTCCGGCCGTACTATACAAATCATTGTCTTCTTCGATAATATGTTGGGGAAAGCTGTCTGCAAAGGCAACTATTTGAAATGCGTTCATCCAATTTGTCATATCAAGCTCCGAGGAACAGCCATAGTGATGAATTCCAGTTTTCGTGACAACCTAGAGGAAAATTTTACTAATTATTTTCATTCTGCAGTAATTATCGTATTTCGATTTTTTCATACCAGAAGAAAACTAAGCGAGAGTATTTAGCAAATTCTTCTTTACTTTTACAGAAATCATCTTAGTTTTTCACCAGAAAAACTTGAACTTATAAACTGCAATGTGCACAAATTTCAAAATAGATTGCTAATGGTCAAATGTGGTGAGGCTTTGTAAGATTCGGTTGTTTTCTTACGGTGAATACGTTGGGTTGATTGCTGGGTGCAATTTTGACGCAAGCTTCTAAGGTGATGATTTTCGAGGAGTGGGGCTGCGAGACAGCTTCCTCTTGGCTGTCGAAAACCTCGAGTCGTTTGATACCAATTTTGCTGGGCTTGAAAAGTTGGCAAAACTTCTTGTGCCACGTTTTCTGAGAATAAAAAAAATCAAAGAAAATGGAATTGAGACAGGGCCGCCTTATCGACCGAATCTAAGAAGTTGATAAATTCTCGTACAATTTAAGAAGGAAGTTCATAATTAATAATCAAGCTTCATTTAGCGCTAGAGTGTGACACGTCGATAGAATAAGCCACGAAGTCAGAGTTGAATCAGAAACGTTTCAAGATAGGATGTGAACTTCCTTTGATCTGCTGCCCTTGGTTACGCAGCGACGCATATAGTGATTATGTTCTAATAATTATATCAAGAGTTAGTCCAACCTTGAGTTGTCCCAGCATTCCTTGCGGTGGTAAAAGCAGGATGCCCTGCATTACAATATTCTCAGGCTCCATTGTCGGGATGATAAGTGAATCGTAAGCGCGAAAGGGAGAGATCGAGAAGAATGTCACTTTCAAAAGTTTTAGGCTAGTTCAGAAGAGCCGATAAGAAGCCCGTATAACAACACAATCGCGGTTTCGCATTCAGATTTTAATATGTCAACGCAACACCGACTATCATTGCCAAACACTCGAGCGACTCGCAGAGTTTTAGCCAACTGGCAGTTCACAAGCAACGATGAAATAACATTCGCCAACATTTGACGTTTCGTCGAGCTCCTCACCAGGCCATGCTGTCAGTTGTGGATTATCGACATGTCGCTTGTGTCCGGCACTCTTATCTCTCTTCGTTTGTCGTGACATTCGCTGGCAGTGGTTGGGAGATGGCGAGCAACGATTAAAAGTTTCCCGTAGCCGCGCGCCGCAGCGATATTTTTTTATAATTCTGTTCATGCGTCGATTGTCGGTGCGATTTGTGAATTGGTGATACTGAGACGTTTACTTTTCTCTCTCTCTCTCTCCGCAGCGTAATTTCCTCGTTCGCTTTCCTCGGTTGAGAATCCACGGCAAGCATATTACACATTAATTACAATACACTCAGAATCACGAATTTCACCAATCCACCACCAGTTCCGTGTTTCGTCCGACGGTCCAGCACGTACGAGACATTCTCGTATCAGTATTTTCGAAAGGATAATGCAGCGTTTATCCGTCACACAAATCGCTCCGTACTCTTGTCGCTTGTCACTAGCTACTCTCGCTGATTCTTTGTTGGACTAGTTATCTTTGATCATTACAACTTTATCTCCTGGTTTGTGGTTACAAAACCTTCCTCATGGCAAAATTATATACTGTCCGTGGAAATGTTGTGACACAGTGAAATGAGATCGGTTCAGCAAGCGTACAACGAATTAATCAAGCTTTCCACATACAGACTTTCTTTCCTCTTAAGGCGCTTCTTTATCGATGTAAATAAAGAGGTAACACATCATCCGCTCCCTGCTGCCACCTAGGATATTTGACGAACGTACTACTACAAGGTAACCTGCACGCCTGCGGGGCGCGCCGACCTTTGAATCCAATATCTCGAGTTACGTATCAACGATCAAAGCGAAAGCTGTCTCGGCGAGAAAAATGTTCGTTATTATCATGAATTCGTTGTACGGAAAATATCGTATGTGGTTATAATAATCGTACAAGTAACGTGAAACTTGATCGAAATAAAAACGCATCTTATACCACCGAAACGAAAAATTGCTGCCATTAATATAAAGCGCGTTCTTATACGGATTCGAGTAGATGGGATTTTAAATTAGCTTCGATCGGTTTCCGATAATCATTTATTGAAACCGTAACCTTTACGGTCGATTGAACGGCGAATTCCGTACCTTCTGGTTTAACTGAGGGCATTTGATCGCACTGCTAGTGTGATCGTGTACAAGAAAGTACCAGTAGCTGATTTTTAGTGAGAGAAAAAATGAAAATTCGAAATCATGTTTGACTGGCACTGGAAATTGAATTGACCAAGGGAGTATCAAGTTTTTCTCCGGTGAAGATATACATTCGGTTAACGTTCAAATGTTTCTGCCGCTTTTTTTTATAGTCATCGCATCCTCCACCGTTCGATCTAGTGATTTCCCTTCGCTGATTACAGCTAACGCAACAATGGGTATGGGAAAAATAAAAACATTTTTAATATATTCGTAGCCTGTAATGTAATTCTTTGAGTAACGAATGTTTATATGCCGCAGCTATTGTGGTCGATAAGCATATATTCCAGGGAAAAACAAATTATGAAACCGGGTCGACTGAATTATATCGAATAGTTTCAAAAACAGTCGACGAAAATATGCGGTTTGGAAGAATTGAAGCACATGCTTTTACCGATTCAAGTCCCAACTTGCGTCGAGGTATGGAAGTGATTAATACTTACGTTACAGCGACCCCATTAAAAATGACCATGTCTTGAATCATATAATGTTATGACCGAAATCAACGTGTCATTTGTTACATGATTTATTTTGTAAAGTCAACCCAAATTACATAAAAGATCACGTAATGGATCACGAAACAAGAGATACGATTTTTGATCTAGTATACTTGACGGTTCGCGCTTTTACAATTTATTACGTGATATTTTATATATTTTTTTCGAATTTACTGGATAAATCATGTAATAAATTACATGCTGATGACGGTCATAACATCTTATGATTTATTACATGAACATTTTCAGCAGGGGAAATTTCGTGCCATACTCATGTATACATACCAACTCCCTGCCTATTAGATTACACTGCATTACTCTCGATTACAACGTGCCATGAAACATGGAAATTATTTCACCAGGCCAAGAGGGAAGACCTCGTACACATCGCAATTACGGGTAAGCAAAGTAATTCGAACACCGCCTGAAAATCATATATGTATACCTATATATAAGGTGAGAACGGAACGTCGAAGGTAAAGACACTTCTGGATACTTGTTCCAAGATGCAGATTGTCCGCGATTTCCCGACCACGAAGGTATCAGCGTTCCGCTGTTGCATTCTGGAGAGGAATTATCGCAGGTGCTTCTGGACCTGAGAACGAGATCGGCCCTTACTTGGAGTAAACTAAACGTCCTGCATGATGAGACTTTTGGTATGAATTACGAGCATAATATTATGACTGAATAACGCTGGGTTCTTCTGGTCCCTCATTATTATACGACGGTGGGGGAGTTTATTGTTTACGGGCGGACGCACGATCGAAGCGTGGTGTTTGTAACGATACGCTGAATAGAAAATACCGTACTTGCAGGAAGAGATACGATCAGCAGAGTAATGATTGCTCTGTCAGTTGAACTTTTAGACTCGCGACTAGTCCCGACGACTAGATCTATTTTCACGATCAAAGAGGCGAAATCAGACCGAGGCAAGAGGCAGGAAGTATTGAAAATTCTCTCAAGTTTTTCGGAGGAGAGGCTTGGAAGTTGCTTCCTTGTCATTGTGACGATCGACATGGTCGGCCTGATAATGGAAGTGGTACGCTCATCAATGATGACTCAATTTTATTTTTATAAACACCAGAATTATCAAACAGGATACGGCTTGGTAGTTGCACTATTCAATCACGTGTTTCCGCTCTGTTTTTAGTTTATTCGCCTACGCATCGCCTCGTACAATAATTGTTTATTTATTCCTCTCCGATTTTTCGGGCACGGTATTATTTTTATTTTATCTATAACTTTTCGTTCAAGGCTAAGTCGTTAAATATGGTTAACCCTGCAACGCAATGGCTGTACATTACGAGTGACACAACCTCACGAGATCAGAACGTGACTATGTTAAATGAGATCCTGAACGAGGGACAGAACGTGGCTATTCTTCACAATACGACGAATACGGATATAACAACTTGTCATGTAAGATTATGCGAACATGATAAACTGACACAATTTTTCATGACGTCGGTAATGAATGTGAAGTATCTTTTTTGAGAAGAAACCGTGATATCGATGGTTGAATCACTGATATTCCGATCACCTGCCAATTTGTTTTCGCCGAAATTGGAATGCAACACTCTTAAAGTTGTAGCTAGTTAAGCTGGCTCAAGTCGACCTCAAGATAACGGGATTTTCCGTTTTAGGGAGGACTTACTTGCGACGTGAAAGATCTCACCAGGGCATTGGCAATTGCTCTCGAGGACTCACTTGCCGAGGAGACTAAATTGTCGGAACAAGTTACAGAGGAGGAATTCGAGGCGATAAGATTTACAAAAAGGGAACGACGTCGGGACGTTCTGGATAAGATGGTGGTTTAGCAATGCGACGTTTCTTGACTTACGGCGACTACTTTTCTCTTTCGTAAAAATTGCACAGCCACTCCTTAACGTACTGTATATTTGTCTTTGTTTCACGGTACACACACAGAAAGAGCTTTTTATCAGTCGATCTGGATCGGGGGGGAAGTGCGACAGGTGTTTGTCCTGGACAGTCACGTCAGCGATAACCTGGGGGGAGTCCTTTGTTACTGGGAAAAAAATATCAGACGCGAGCGACGATGGGACGGGCTATTTCATCGTTACCGGAACTTGGTCTCCTCGACTTGGTGCCGTGATGACCGATGCGATATTTCCCCACGTGGTACACGGTTTCAGGGGAAAGACACTTCCAGTAATCACATTCCACGTGCGTATGATACATGAGACGTGCATATAGGAAGTGACGTAATTCTTGTGGGACTGTGCAGGGAATGAACAGCGCGTCGTGTGCTTTCAGAATCCTCCGTGGCAAATAATTAATCGAAGTAAAACCGGCCAGGCTGTGTTCGACGGGCTTATTTTTGACGTACTAAAGCAGCTCAGTCATCGGCTCAACTTCACTTATAACGTCCTCATCGAATCGGATGAACAAGATCAGATGGTTAAGCCTTTGAGCCTTGGTGATGCTGGAAGGGTACAGACGAAGGATATTTTTTTAGTCTCGAACAGTTAGATTTTTAAGAAATTTTATAGCTGTCCGGGTAGTGTAGTGTGGTTTGATGGTTGGTGCTCGAGTATATTTTTAAATAACCGCATTTCCACGATAAAGCTTTATCTCAATCGCAGGCGACGAACAGCGAGCTGCCTTCCATGACTAACAGCATTTCTTCAAACGTCATCGAGGTCGTCCGTTCGAAAAAGGTCCTGATCGCCGCTTGCGCTTACACCGTTAACGAGCAAAAAAATAGCATGGTCAATTTTACCCGACCAGTTTCCACTCAGACTTACAGTCTGCTTGCCTCTAGGCCCAAACAATTGTCCAGGGCGCTACTTTTCACGTCTCCATATACCAAGGAGGTTGGTGGGCCGTTTACTTTTCTTAGATTCAAAATGACTAAATGTTTTAAACCGCGTGTAATTAATGATTCATTTTAATTCGTCAATTACCAACACCACAATTTTTCGATTAGATGGTAATCGATTCTCATGTCAGTTTTCAATAGAGAATATTGGGAAGGTAAGCGATCTCATTGAACGCTAAATGCAACTGCCTTATGCAACGGGTCGCATCGCGTGATCTCGAAGGTCTGAGTTTGCGCGCCAGTGTAAATTCGAAAGCAGGAAATTGATAATTAGCTATTGTTTTTGCTGTGAAGAATGGTCAAGATACTAATTGTTGTGGGCTGCTTCACAATAAATTGAAACTTCCGGAAAGGGTTCAATTTCAATTAATCCTGGAAGCGTGGCGATACCTACTTATACGTATGCAGGGTATTTTCAGACTTGGGGATGTCTGGCGGGGGCCATAATAGCTATGGGACCGATATTGTACCTGATCCACAACTGGAGTCCGTTTTATTCGAACACGCCGTTGTCACCAGGACTGAGATCGCCCTGGGACTGCATGTGGTATGTGTATGGCGCTCTGCTTCAGCAAGGTAGGAAAGCCGAAAGGAATCCCGTTTATAGCTCCTAGCGCTCATTTATCAGATTAAAAACTTCAGGAGGGATGAATCTACCACGAGCTGACAGCGGCCGACTGATCGTTGGGACATGGTGGTTGGTGGTTTTGGTAGTCGTCGCCACTTACAGCGGTAACTTAGTCGCTTTTCTAACTTTTCCGAGGATAGACGCCTCTGTCTCATCGATAGACGACGTCCTGGCAAGGGAGCACGAACTCACTTGGACTCTGCCGAGCGGAAGTTACCTCTTCGATTTCCTTGGTTCATCCGAGGAGCCCAAATTTCGGAGATTCTTTTCCGGAGCCGCAAGGCCCAACGTCACGAACGATACGGATTTAATGAAGCGCGTCAAGGAAGGAAATCACGTCCTGGTCGACTGGCGAACGTCGCTCAGGTTCGTCATGAGGAAGGAACTTCTCGCGACCGGAAGATGCGACTTTTCTCTCAGTGCAGAAGAGTTCGTCCCGGAACCAATCGCCATGATCGTTGCACCCGGTAGTCCCTATCTCTCAATCATTAACTCCGAGTAAGTTTCATCGTGCGTTTTCTTTTTCCTCGTTGTCGGACGCAGTTGCAGCCATGCAAAGTTGCGTGGGGTAACTGACACGGTATAAACGAATACATTCGATGTTCAAGGGTCAGAACGACCACGACCGTGTTAAATTGCTTCTAGTATTTGACAAGCAACGCTGGTGAATCACGGTGCGGATTTTCACCTCCACTATAGCAGGATTACAGCATTCTTTTTCCCTTTCTATATCCTCGCTTTGCCAATGCTTGCAGCATGCGCTAACTTACACGTGTATGTGGAAAGTGAAAATCCGCTTCTTGGTAACCAGGAGCATTTGCACTCTACTGGTCTCATTGATTCGAAAAATTATTCATCTTTACCTCAATTTAAATTATATAATAATGTTACGGTTCTACAGACTGAAACGAATGCACCAAGTAGGACTGATTCAGAAATGGACGGCGGAGAGAATGCCGATAAAAGACAAGTGCTGGGAAAGGCCAGGCGTAAGTCAAGAGACTAGCAACCATAAGGTTAACATGGACGACATGCAGGGAAGCTTTTTTCTACTTTTTATAGGTAAGGCACCCGAGCCTCTATCCAGTTGCGTAAGTCAACTCGCCAAAAATTTATTAAATATTGCCACCATGTCATCCCTCGCGATAATACATGTTATTTATTTCGGCCTTGCGCCGCTTCTGAATCAGCTGGCAATGTACTCAGCAATTACCAACATCCCAAACGACTTTCCGGTGTCATGCTATACCAAGTTATTAAATCCGTTTCCTAGCTCTTGTTATACGCTCTTTTGAAGGCTGGACCTCGGCGGTAATTGATGAGGACTATTTTCGTTGCAGGGTTCATCCTTGCTATCCTCATGCTGGGGTGTGAGTTTTTTTGGGTCAAACGCAAGACGCTTCTCGAGCAAAAACTAATTCGACCTTATGTCACATGATGTGTGATATACACGCGGTTTAGAACTAGGAAACTGTTTTGCGCCAAATTCTGCGGAAAAATTGAAATGTTAGAACGTCATCTTGTTATTTGAATTTATTTCAGCATTAGACATTTCGATAGCAAGTTTTTCGGGGGCATTTTATTTTCGCCTTTATCCCTTCTGATTGTTCATCAATGATTGAATCCATCCTATGATTGCATGAATCGACCAAACGAAATTGTGAGGCTATTGTTTTCTAGTTGTAGCTCTTATTTAGTGTGAATATATACGAAGCGTGGAGGTAAAAGTTGTTGAATTACGTAACGGATAATGATCCTCACAGGCGGTCAGACGCAGTTACCATTAAGTACGTAAGGACGTAGATGTATCTTCACGACGATAACGTATTTGAAATAAATAATTACCAACTTTTAGATTACACGTAATGATCCGCCTATATGCATAAGAAAAATGAAAATTTATCATATTCGTATGTGTGGATTACCTATATAAGTTTATTTCGGCAAAACGTGTGCACAACACCGTACATTAAATTTCCCTCTCCTCGAAAGAGATATTTAATTCGACTACTGACATTGCACTACTGACTCGCTGTTTCGCAAACGTAGTATTTGCACACGTGTCCACGATGTTTATGGGCTCATGAATTCGATGTGATGTCACTCCTACGGTGTCTGTAACGCAGTTCAAACTATGACTGTAATAAATGTTTGATATTCAGTATTTATTTCTCCTAATTTTAATTTTGCGATTGAAATCACGTATGGCTTGGATTTAGAATCGGGTCTGACCTGATTCATGCAGCGGATAAATTTCGTAAGAAGAGTAGCATAAAAAAATCATTTCAGAAGCAACGAAAGTCTCTATTCTTCTAGAGATTCCTCATATTTAACACATGCAATATAGCTGGAGTAACTGAATTACTGCAACCTGCTACTCGGAGAAAGCTTATAATATCTAGTTTAACAAATGTTTCCACATGTGGATATTATAGCGAAGGAAACGTATAATAAATATATCCATTCGTTTTTAAGCGATTACATTAACTTCATTGACGAGTTATACTCTCCTCTTATTTAGAATCGCGTCATAAAAAAATGTTAAGTACTCTCTTGTACATAAACAATCATAAACCTGAGCCTAGCTCCATAAATTCAATTATCATAATCAGCATTTTTCGGGTGTACTTGACAGTTCAAAGCTATGGATTCGAAAGTATATGTACCCCGAGGAGCCAGTTCAGATTTACAATTTTGATTCCCAAGATTCATCCAGCAGCCTCCGTGATCAGATATTGCGCTGTATTTGTAACGGTATAATACGTATGCGTCTATAATAATAATTCTCCACTATATAATATCCTCTAGACCAGGCATGAATTACCGTTGAAAATCGGATAGCTACGCCATCCTGCGGATCCGCATATTTCTCTTCTGTAACTTTAATAACTACAATAACAGTTATTCAGACCATTATTTTCTTACCTGTGAAGTAATATATGACACGTACATGTACTCAACTAATTGTCCTCGCGACTGCAAGCAAAAGACATCGACTTAGAGGGGCTCCCGAAGCGTGACAAAACTATTTCTGCTGTTCTACAACACCCCGTTCTTCAGTAGATGCATTTTATTGAGGAAACACTTGCTGTGTTTCGCATTAAGGATTTAGTGCATGAGCACGGTAAAAAAATACGTACTCTCGTGGATATGGCATGTGTACACCAATCCCAGAAGAGGTTAAATGTCGAGTTCAACATTCGTCCAACTCGTTAATTCTTCCACGATTTTAACAAGTGAAACATCCTGCTCTTCATTCGCCACGGCAAGCTGAATACGCGAACAGCTACTCGACGCGGCGTTATCTTGCAAATTGAGTAATCCGCGCATGAATTTATCCTACTTGCCGCGTAGACGGAGTTTTTTTCAATGTAGCTGATGAGTTGACTTTTATTATTCGTTAGTTCCTTTTCTAAATTCACGACAGTACCTACGCAAGATCTCGAAGCGCGCATATTAATTCATAAATCGGTACGGAGAAGCTTAGGTTCTGGTACACCGATGTGAAATCTTTGCCGAAAACAATTAGCGTTAACAGAGTGATTGGCACTGTAGATGAGGGGGGAGAGAAAGGGAGATTACGACTGTAGAGATGATGGAACCAACGGGGTTATCTACCTGACGACCTTGCCTCTGAAAAAGTCTCCGCTCCCTTCCCGCCCCTTCGGGTTCTCAACTCCAAGCCCCCTCCTTTGCCCAGTTGCGCCTTGTGCAAGCCTCGGGGTCCAACGAGGGGCCCAACGTACCTCCGTCTTGGCGAACAACGCGCTGACCGCTTGCTGTACGGAGTCAGGTGGAGTAGGTATGCCCGGTATATACCAATCGCGTAACTGACGAGTCGGTAGTCTCGTTCTAGCTCTCGGTGTCTCAGCTCTACATTCGAAATCCAAATTCAAGACGCGATGCGTGTGGCTTACGTTTTTATAAAACACCTCGATTAACCGTTCGCTAGTTACAGAAGAGTCGGAGAGTGACGTGTGACGAGTTGATTTTACGTCCAGGTTGTCGAAAACTAGTTTTCAAAACAAGTTCTAAGCATGTGGATATTATGCCTCACCTTACTTTATAGTACGTTCATTTGCAGACGGTCAAGTTTACTCCAATCGCTATGCTCTATGATACCAGAAAACGAATTTCCACTCAGATCTGAGTTTCACATAAATCTATAGCAGGAAATAGACTTTGACACAGGAAGTTATTTCGTTATACCAATGCATCCAATCAATATCCATTTCTAATATGAAATGTCTTTTTCTGCTTGCGAATATCACGAGTCATCAATTATTATCATCAAATATGTTATTCCGGTTACTTTAGCCTTTAAATAACAGTGTCTTAGATTAATTTCTCTACACTGGGTGCATTTATAAATTTGTTTCCAATCAGTTTTATGGTCAATTTAAAATACCGCCTGCCCATAACAAACGTAGATGCTATAGCAGTCTCAATTTTATTATCTTCATACGCGTCATCATAACAACTTTACAAGGCTGCGAATTCATACTTCTCACGTTTAGCCGCGGCAACCCGAGTCCAAGGATACGGTTCTTCTTGGCATGATCTTCCGGCTTCTCAGGCACCTCCGTTTCAACGTCCAGTAGACGTCATGACGGATGTGATCAATGATCTTGGGGTGAGAATTTTGCAACAATACGGCGAGACCGGGCGTTACGGAAACGTGGCGTTTTCCCCTACGGGGATTGGGTTTGTCTTGGCAGCATTGTACGAGGGATCAGCAGGTCCTGGACATGAGCAGATTGTGCACGCCCTTGATCTTCCCCAAGAAAAAGACATCACCAGGATTGGCCTTAGGGATATTCACAGGAGGCTAAGGGTGAGCCTCGTGTAACAACTTTTCTGGATTCGGCGTAGATTGAATCACGCCAGACAATATAAGGGAAGTCGTTCAATTCCGCCTTTTCAATTCTCCTTTCCATACCGAATATCGAAATTCTATTCGGGAATCTAGATAAAGTATCGTGTCTCTACGTATGCGAGGTTTCATCATCCTAGCCATTTTCATTTGCTCGGTTCACTTTTTACAATTTCCTATAAAATTTTGATAGAACATAGTTGAATATACCTCGAGAGTCGTCGAAAATTATGCAATCAATCAGATAAAATTTACTTTCGTAGAGCTACCTCAGCCCTGACGGGTTTCTTGGTGGCCTGACTCTCAACAGAGACAACACAAAGTTGAGACCAGAGTACGAGAATGTTCTCAAGTTTCTCGGCTTCGACGTGGCTTCTAGAGCCAACGGGTCTACCGAAAATTCAACCTCAGCAACACTTCCAGAAACTATGGCAGAAGCTCCTACCACCCCTTCAGATCCAAGTTCCCTGCCCGCGACTACTCCGATTACGGTTGACGTATCCGAGACGACGGAATCCTCTACGATCATAACGACATCGGTAGGTGAAGATTTCGGAGAGGCTTCAACCAGCTCTTTAAATATGCCGACGACGATCATCGCCAGCACCGAAGAGCTGACGACGGCGACAAGTGACGTGGACACAACCACCAGAATGATCACCACGGAAACAATACCTGCCCCAACAATAACGGTTTCTGAGATGGTCGATAACTCTGGAGAGGAACTAACCACCATTTCTAGTACCTTGCCCATCCCGACGACGACGGAATTGTTGACAACAACTTTGCAGGCATCTTCGGCATTGACGGAGGCATTGATCGATGAAACTACAGAACTTGTTTCTTTGACAACGATGAGTGTCACGGTGGATACTCCGGTTATGGTTACCAAGGATGCTACAACTGAAGTTGTAATGCAAACTACCTTGGCAAGCGTCGAGGAAGTGACGGATACCACGACATTAGGTTCTACTACTGTGAACACCGAAGCCACAATTCCTGGCGAGTCGACGACGCCGATGGTCTCTGAAGTGGGTGTAGTAACTGAGAGTACATCGACAGTGACTATTGATTTGGAAGAAGATGGATCTGAGAATGAATCGGAGCCGGACGTGTCCATTTCAAGCTCTGAAGAAACGATCGAAGAAAGTCTTGAAGAGTTGGTAACAACGACAGCAATGGAAGAAAGGACTACGCCACAGCCGGAAGAGATGGTCTCGAATGAAATTGTTTCCGAGTCTACAACAAGTCGTATAGATACAACAACCATACTTCCAGATGCTGAGGTGGATACGTTACTAGATTCGATGAGCTCTGAAACTGAGACTTTACTTACTTCGGAACGCAAAAATGGTAGCGCCGAGATCACGACCACTTCCTCATCTCTGGAATTGGAATCACGTGAACGACGAAGAGTCCGTGGCGTTGGGATCAGGGATCCTGTGGTGAGGACTCTGTTAAATGCAAGATCTGCCGAGCCAGAGGTAAAAGTGACGGCAAGATCAGACTTGGTCAACTCGAAAGAAATCGGCGCCGTGTGGATCAACAGAATTGTGGAGTATTCTTTTACTGAGAAAAACGCTGACCGGAGCACGAATTTACTGACAGTTCCAGAACAAGGCGGTGATCATCAAAATGAGAAATCTGTCAGCTGGAGGGCAAGTGGTGAAGCTGTACTGGAAGGTGATAGACGAAAGCGTGGAACGAGGAGTCCAAGAAGTTATTTCCCCGGCCATTTTAACATTCCGAAATTTCCAAGTTTCCCTGTCTATCCAGACTCTCCTGGAGCCTCAGGTACGCTACAATTCCGTGGAAATTGCAGCGATCAATATGGAGACGGACACCACACTCCAGGAGACCAACACGATTTCTCTAATTGCTTGGTTTTCTTTTTAGAGGAAACTTCGTGGACTCGTAAGGTTGGAGGATGGCGAGTGCACTCCTCAAAGCTGGACGAAGTCTCTGAAGATTCGAGTGAACTGACCTTCCTCGTTAACGGGGAAGAGCCAACAGTTGTTTCTGCTGCGACATACACAGTTGTCCTGCCTTTTGCATTCCTGCCAGCCCTGCAGGTCTTGGCATTGGAATTTCCTCTAGACGTTAGTTTTTAACTATTCACATTCTGTTTTTTCACTCCACTCCGCCTAACTGCAGGATTCTCACGACTTGACTACTGCATCCCTAGGATCCGAGGTACAACATTCTTTTACTTCTGCCAACGGACAGGGATGGGACTCGCCGACTGGCTAAAGAGCTTGAAAGCGTCGGCCTCAGGGAGCTGAGGAAGGAACTACATCCGGCCTGGGTCAGAGCGATTATTCCTTCGTTTATGCTCAAGGGGTTCGTCACTTTAACGTCTTTTCTGCAGCGGGTAAGTCAATAAAAGGCCATTGGTCGCGATCAGTTGTTCAGCATCTGTTCTCTTCTTCGAAATCCTTGGAATTTCCTATAAGCACATCACGCAGCTCACGATCCAAACAACCTATCACGGATTCGTGTGCGATTGCTGACGAAGTGCCTAGTCTAAATTTAGTAACGCATGATGACTGCGTGCTGCTCGTCATACCAAGGTGAGAAAGAAAACTTTTCTGCTTGTCACGCGTCGTGACCTTTAACCCTGAGACAGTGTTTATACCAAATTGCTCAATTTTAAGTGAATCCGTCCTCGTTGACGAACATCCCGTCCATTACACTTAATTTCCAAGATTATTGTCGCAATTTACGTGTTAAACGCTTGGCATGGGGTACACCTATGTCACAGCAGAAAATATTTCACTAACTAAATTTCGTCGGAGTTGGTCACACAGATAATAAATTCGACATTGAATGGAGTTACAGTATACCTGACTCTTTGATTTTCAAATGTCACCGATTCCGCCATGCAACTGTATTAAGTACATCAAACATATTTTCATGCGGATTTCCCGTTCTGTGAGCGAAAAGGAAATTCGTCGAACGACGAATTCCTGAAATAGACAACAAGACCTAAAAGGAAATTCAAACTTGTGACATCCAGCCAGCCTCGTAATTTCAAATACTATTCTGAAGAAGCGACTAAAAATAATATACAAGCGAAATCACACTCTGAATGCTTCAATGAACCTTCTGCAATTATCCTCGGGATCCGGCTACACCCTTTGAAGATATTACTCAAACTTTTGTATTACCTTACCGGAGACAATTAAATTCCTTTATCAGTGGAACCTTGTTCGAGCTTTTGAGCTTTGACAAGAACCCTTCGTTTGGTCGCAGATTGGGATCAGAGACGTCTTCGAGCCGCGGGATGCCGATTTATCTCCCATGACTGATGACCTGGGCGTTTACGCGCGGGACGTACAGCAGAGCATCGGTGTTAACATACGAAATTACATGAAGCCTGACCGGACGCACTCGAGTGAGTGGAATTATTATCAGGCCGATCTGTCTCCTCCAAGGTTTCTTCCAACCCCCGAGCCACGTCTACGGGTCTTTCGAAACGAGCGTTACGATGCATGGCTTCCGAGCTGGCGGAATTCTTACCAATCTTTTAACCCAGGTCCTATGTTATTAGGTTCTGTAAATATTATCTATTTTCATTTTATCAATCACATCGTTATAAATTGGTAATGGTCTAACTCCACGCTTCTTCTCCTGGAAGTCTTTTTCTTCGAAACTTCATCATATTTAGAAGTGGAATAACTATATTGAAGGTCTGTGCGAGCTGTGAACTACACAACTTGTTATTTACGCAAGTGAAATTTTTTTACCAAAATCAGAAACTCTCATTGCCAGTTATTCGTTGAAATTTACGATGTTTCTCTTGGTGTCCTTCGCCGAGAATTGTTTCACTTCTGACCTTGAATACTTCCACAGGATGGAAGTTGGGGGTTTATTCCTACTTCCCTCTACAACTATTTATTTGTTTTTTGGTGAATCAAAACCTCTGTTCTTTCACTGCATAAATGCTTACCTTCTATCTAGCGTGACTGGATAATAGCTGTGATTATAAATGCATTCCCAGCATTGTTGTAAAAGTTGTCGAGTTTAATGGCTGATATCCTGTCCCAAGACCACGTCACACCAGAGAATAGAAACAATCATGCTCTCCAACCAATCTATAGCCTCACATCTCGATTCACCTCATTCTCGATGTTCGATCAAGTGGATGGTATCGCAATCTAAGATCTACTATGATCGTGGTTTTATTTTTAATCGTGCTATTAGTCACACCATCCTTGACACTCAATCTTATGTTCACAAAGTTTCACGGCTTATAGAACTCGAGGTAGATGATTCTGTAGTCATTTAATTATTTCTTTTTGTGACCGCAGCGGTCGATCAGCTTCGTAGACTAACAAACCAATCCTATTTCCCTGTGAGGGTATTTCTTTTCCGTTCGTACTCATTTCTCGATCACGAGATACACCACCCGAATCAGCCTGACATGAGCGAAACTAGTTTTTGCCACATTTAATGGAATTGAGCATTGACAACCTGACGAATTAATCTTCAGGAAACGGACTTTTCGAGCGGGCTGGACCAGTGAGTTTCGTCGCTGAGCATCCATTCCTCTTTTTCATCATCGATGCGGAGACAGGCGTGTCCTTGATCGCCGGGCGGATAGAAGATCCTGCAAATTCGCGGATTCTCTAACTCCACTGTTCTCGACTTTCGATTCCAGTTCCTTCTATACATAATATCGAATTGTTTTACTTTTTTTTCGGAAAAAGGAAAAACATGGAAGGCTCTGAGACAGTTTTTTTTTTGCAATGAATCCAAGTAAAAGTATCATGCATTTTGGGCATTCCATGTCAAATCGACTCGGGTTTGACCCTTGACCCCTCCGATTTGCCTTGCGATTTTTTATATGATTCTTTTGATTCTTGAAAGCATTCATTTTTTTCAAAATTTGACGAATTCATTTGAATTAGTTACAATTTTTGAAAGGACCATGTTGTTTGACATAATTTAAAAACCAAATCAGCCAGGTAGCAAAATTTTTTAACCTTAAGCTGGAGTGGGCCGGCGTTACTTTTATATTTTTCTCGAAAGAATGATTTTGAAAAACTAGAAGGAAGAGTCAATTTGTGGCCACCTGTTCAAACATTTTCATGTACAAACCCGAATTTGTCAGAATTTTTCAAAATGAACAAATCGTTTGTACAATTTATAAATCTGAAACATTCGTAAAAATCCGGTATTGCATATTAAAATGTTTGAGTAAGCGCCCATAGTAATCTAATTTTTCCTTTTAATATTTTTAAATGTTTTTTTTTTTTTGGTAAAGCTCGACAAAATTTCAAGGGAACACCTACTACCACTCAAGACTCAAAAATGTTGATATCTGACGCATGATTTTTCACAATTATTTCAAATTTTTTAACTGTTTCAATCAATACAGTTTTTTAAAAAATTTTTATCTAATTCAAATTAATCCGAAAAATTTAGTGCTTTTGAGAGTCAAAACAATCATATGAAAAATCGTGAGTCAAATCGGGGAGGTCGAGGGTCAGTCCCAGGTCAATTTGATATGGAATGCCCTGTACACAAATCTTACTAAAGCTTGGCTTATATTCGCGTGTAATTATTATGGGTTTTGAGTATTTTTATCGTAATTTAAATAGCATTCGAATGATGAATAACGTACTATTTTTTTTTAACGTAAATTTATATCATATTTATAATTGCAGCCCAAATTATGAACCGATAATCGAACGAGATAATGCGCGAAAATAATGGTATTTAAAACGGAGGAGTATGAATAGAAGGATATTTATTTGACACAGCTTATAAATAAAAGATTTATATTATATAAACAACTGTATATCATAAATATTTCAGTGATTGTTATCATTAAATATACTTGCGCTATTAATTATTATGATATTGATTCGTAATCAACCATATATAGTTATGCCGTGCTTTATACAGAAAAATGTGTGTTCGTGCGCGTATGTGTGCCGTATAAAAACGTTGAACAAGAAACAAGCTGTATATGTCAAGTATATACTATATAGGTATCTAGTGAGAATGATATATAATTATTTGTAATGTCTTCATTATTGCTTATTTATTTATCATTCATGTTCCGGGCAAGACCGTAGCATTTATATGTAGGATAGTTTGGACACCTCACTATAAAAAAATTTAATATATTATAATTTTCATTTGCCACTCTTTTTTTTCATTTTATACTACCATAAAAATGTCGCCGCAGTTCTATTTTAGTTGCAAAAACCTGCAGCTGGTGTTTTTTAGTACGTGCTTGTACATCGTGTCCGTTATAGCAGGTCATAGTTTATCCAGATGTGAAGATATGGTGGCACGTCACAAAAATATCTAACTTCATTTGAGTTACGAAAAACTATTACAGTCGTGTAAGTTTATCATCGCGATTCAGTCGTCATTGACTGTACAAATTAAATCGATTCCCATTTTCGCTAGGGCATTGGCGAATATTATTATTTGTTATTATAAACTTGGGCGAACTCAACGCTGCCTTTTGAACTTCTCACAACGCGGTTGCGCAAGTTTTTAGATTTTTTGTGTATTCGCTAAGTTTGCGAAAAACATTCAGGTTCTTCAGACGTGTCTCATTCACTGGGACGTTGTAGATTCCGTTTGAGGTTTCTCCCGTGTTCCTCATGGTGGTAGAGATCAAACTCTTTGTACATGTTACTCGAGCTTCTATGAATCCTCGATTAAGTCACATTTTTGAGGATCCATGGAACAAACTTTGATATCCTCGTACAAACTCCCGGGAGATTTGCTTCCGCGCAACCAATTCCCCAGGATATAATACCGGCAAGAAAGTATCGTCCATCTTTTCCCCGGACCTGAAGAGGTCCCCCAGAATCACCCTGGAAAAATTTATCACTGATATCAAGAACTCTTCGATTTCACCCTCTGTTACTCAGAAAATACTGAAGGATCTTGAACTGACCTGGCAAGAATCCTGTCCTCCGGTCTCGTGACCTGCGCAGAGGAAGATGTCGGGAATGAATTCGTGTCTACCCGCTCTTAGGAACATTGACTTGCACTTGTCGTTGCTAACGATTGGTACAGAAACCTGGAATAAAAATCGATAAACATAACTAACCATGGAGATCCAAAACATTGAGATGCAGAGTCTGATTGTAGATTAATTTTAGCGTTTGTACCTCTTGGAGAACGGAAGGAAGCGTTCCTCCTTCGCTGAGACGGCCCCACCCAGTAACGGTAGCGTTTTCGCCAATGAGAAGATCGTCAGATGCGGGTAAACAGATTGGCGATATATGAGGAGCAAACGTCAGCGAAGTCTCGAGACGCACAAGGGCGAGGTCGTACTCGTAGGTGAAGAAGTTGTACTTGGGGTGCACGACCTTCCGAGCCACAGCTCTTTCCACGAAGGGCAGCCGCTCCTGGACTGACGAGAAGTCGTACTCGCCGACGCGGATACGTATCTGGGACGTTAGCAGACTGAAACGAGTGAACGAATTAGCGTCAAAAAGGTGGCAATCGGCTGCTATTACTTTGAATGCTCGAAATTGCATTGTGAAGGACTCCCTTTGGATTACTAATTAATTACCACTCACTCGTCGACGCAGTGACCAGCGGTCGCGATCCAGTTTTCGTTGAGAACAGCACCACCGCACCTGTGGGTGCTGGAGAATCCGAAGAAGGAGGTTCTCCGCACGGAGACCTGCCAGGGCCATCTTCCGAAAGGGGCATCCTTACCTCCAACAATTCGAGTCTCGGGTCGTGGAAACAGCGGGGGAACTCCACACTGCGTTTCTTTGTTGTCGGAAATTGCAGACACTGTCATCACGGTGCCTGGTATCCTCTTCGTCGTCAAGGTTGGTGCTGAAGAATACGACACCGTTGTCGCGGGTTTCTCAGTAGTCGTGGTCGTAGTTGTGGATGTCGTGGTACTACTCGTCGTACTCGTGCTCGTGGGCGTTGTCGACGCGTTGGTCTTCTTCGTGGGCTTTGATTTCGTTGACGTTTCCACGTAAGACGTCGTAATGTAGTGAGCTGCTCCCATTGGTTTTTCATATACTGAACTCTGAAACATGATGCTTCAATATTACTCTGACAATGGTATTTCCAAGAAAGAAACAAAAAAAAAAATGAAACCCATTCTTATTTGTTTTTTCGCTCTGACCTCGTAGGGTTTGTTCGGACTTGTGGGTCTCGTGGGTCTCTGGGATCCAGCAGGTTTTGAAGGGAAACTATGGGGTCCATTGCTCAGCCAAGACGGATCGTCGGTCCAATGAGGTTTGAGGGAGGGTTGTGGAGGAGTCCAGCTATTTTCGGACCAGATTTGAGGACTAGAAGCAGTGGGTCTGGCAGCTTCAAGAATCGTAGGGGGTCTGCTGGTTGCAGGTTTATGTTTGGTAATAAAAGCTGGTTCTGTGGTCACTTGCCAATGAACTGATGGCTGAGTGAGCCCGGCTGTGCTACAATCAAATCAAATTTTCAGTGTAGCTTGACGTTTCCCAAGTGAAATCATCGTTCAGGTCTTATTGATGGCAAAACGTGTTCAAAAGATAATTGATTATACCCGGTCATTTGACTGCTGTAGTACGTTGGCCGTACGGTACTTGTGGGTTTCCCTGGTATCCTGTCGAATTGCGGCTTAGACACAAAGTTCGGCCTATCGCTAGGTTGACTCTGATGAGAGATATACGTTCCGGGTCGGTAGGTACTTGTTTTTACAGAGAAGTGAGGTTTTGAGTAGTCTGTCGACGGCTTGTGAGACGCCGCAGGCTTCGTGGCCCACTGGGGACGTTCGGTGTGTATGTAGTTTGGACTGTGCAGTTGGACTCCAACTTCTGTATCCTAGAAACAAAGAGTGTTAGCTTTGACGCATAAAAGGGTCATGGCCTGCTAATAGATTCATTGGAAAGATCTTTGGCTTACGTCTTCATTGGCCAAGTCAACGCTGGGTCGGTGCATCGTCGCCTGAACGACAAGGTCAGCATCTCCGGTTTTTCCATCATCAGGTCGTGACTCCGAGGGTCGTTGAGCGGTCGAAGGCTTCTGGTCATACCCAGGCCTGTGGGGCCTTGCCGGCAGGCTAGGAACTCTGCTCGGAAGTTTTACGATCAGCGTGTTGTGAGAGTTGTCCACTTTGTCGCTGGGCCCGGTTGCTTCGTGCTGCATCGAGTGTCCAGGACTTTGGGTCTTCGTTTTCGAGTCATCCGCCTGAGTCACCAGCAGACTGCCGGATACCGTGGGTAGACCGTTACTTAGCGAAGGATTCCTCACACCCTGCGGGCGGGAGCCCTGAGCTGTAGGGTCGAGTCTATTGTCTTGGTTCGCGTTGGGCTTGGCGTAAGGTCTCTTCTGAGCTGGTCTGGGTCGCTGGGAATTCGGCCTTTGGGCTCCCTGCGCGCTCCCACTCGAGGCACTCGCGACGTTCTGGGGCCTCGGCAAAGAAGTCGTCGACTGGCTCTGCTGATGTAAATACGGCGAGCTTGGGGACGTCGGCCTTGTGGGTGCGGCGGACAAAGCCTCTGCAAGCGATGGCCGCGGAGGTGGACTCCCCGCGAACCCTGGATCAGCGTTGACATTATTCGTTGTGGCGTTATGAACACAGCAGCTCCCGAACATGAAGGTATCTACGCAGACCCCCACGTGATTGCCCTCCGACTTGATGCATTCCCAGACGAACATACAGGTCCCCTCATCACCCCCTGGTTCAGGTCCCTTGCACGGCTTCGGACTGATTTTGTAACCTGTTAGAATTCGACAAATTTAAAAAAAAAAAATGTCCTTCCTAGTATGGAGGATTATATATAGAGTCTAGGTTGTTCGCAAAGAATAGAGCAATTCCCGGTGAAATTTTCGATCTTAGCAATCTCGAAGTTAACGCTAAACAGGGTAATCGCTGAAGCATTCTACCGCTCTTACTATGCGTCATATTGAAATTCTGATTAAGGCGATGCGCTGATCTCCGAAATGACTTTGCACGCGTATACTCGAGTGCGTTTCACGGGAACGTGAGCAGAATGAATAAGCAGTCGATGGTGGCCTGATAATTTGTTAACGTGACTCAGGAAGCTTGCTGGTCCAGCTACGTTAAAAGTGTGTCATCCGTACGTATGCGTGAGTACCCGTCAGTTATCACACTTAGATGATGATTTACATTACTACTGCCACACGTGCATGTCTATATTAGTTCTGTTTAATTTTGTTACACTCTATCAAGCTAGACAACGGATCACGTGAAAGCCAGTCATTATTGTAAATTAGTATAACGCTACCTGAAAAAGCAAACGCTTTATCAATTCGTGCCCGTTTGTCAAAAATTAAATTTCCAAGTGTTTGAGTCCCAAGAATTCCGCAGTAACAGCGTACTTCTGATTCGTCTATATTTTATGTAGGCATTCTGATCGTGTGACTTTTGAGAAAGATTCATGTTGAGAAATTCGCGACTCGCTTTGGCGGCAAACGCCTCTTTGCGTCGAGTGAAAACTACGCCTCGCTATAGGCTGTTTGGAATTTAATCCAAAGTAAGGATCGCGTTGCAAATATCAGCCAGAGGGTTCGCGTGTCACGCGCCGAGACGACGGCTGGAGAAAGTTTTATCTGGTATAATCAGAGCTGAAGCAGTTCGTTCGTCTTTGAGAGAAGAAAATACAAAACAAAGGAGACAATATTGCAAAAAATGTAAACTTCAGGCGAGTAGATGTCTCAAAATTAGGCGCATTATTAGCCAAGTAAATATATAGGTTAATTAAACCATGACTTGCGATGCTACACGTGCTCCCGGCGGACCAGACCAGACTTTCATTCTTCACTTTGTCGCTTTATTATATCCCACCAAGTCGTTATAAACATTTTCCAACGCGACGCGCGATCCAATCACGTTTAGGGGTAAGGCTCAGAAATTCTAGCCCGTGACCTTGAACTTGACAAAATCTGTTTCCAAAGTTTTATAAATCTAACCCAGACATTGAGCAATCTATGTATCTCAAGGGGTGAATAAATCTGCTTATTCATACTGCACCGTTCAACGCGTTTGTCAGTTTGCCGAACTAAGGTCGCCGAGGTAATCTGTGACGGATTATTGCAGATGATGTTACGACCGAACTTGAAATCAAAGAATGACGCGATTGTAACGACAATGGTCGAGGTATGATCCTGCCTATCTGTCTACAGTTATCACAGCTTTCACCCTGCGCTCGGGTTCCTATCGTCGCAAAAGCCAATTAAGTCGAGAGATCAAAGCGGCATTCGTATTCCACGGATTTACGCTGTTAATTTTTACGTATTCGCTTGTTACAACGATTTTCCTGTTTTATTGATATTTCTATGCGACGTTCGGAAATATCAGTACATTAGGTAAAGTATACTAGTTGCGTTGATACTGACTGTGACCTCGATTCAGCGTGCTGAGGGACCTCGCGATGCCTGACCACCAGAGGATCGTGGCAACGTATCCGAGCCACCGCATTCTGGCACCCTAGAACAAGAAGATGAAGAATAATCACAAATTAGTAACCGGGTAAATGGTCGTTATGAGCTTGTAACGCGTCAACTCGGATCGAAAAAGTTTGGGGTGTATCTAGGAAACGAATGATATTTTTGAAATGTCGGTTTTGTGTTTTCAGAAGTTGCCATTGCCATGCTGCATTTACACGTACAAGTTATCTGAAACCACGAGCATCGTGGTAATGGGAGGGAGGAAAGTGTGCTTTTATTTTATTCTAGTAATAGGCTAGCCTTTCAAAGTATAATCCTATAAGACTCTGGATTTATGATACGTCACTTCGCACAGTTAGACACGGTTAAAGTAAAAGCAGTCAGATGGGGAATCAGATCAACTGCTGTCCTGGATTTTAGACCCTTTGGTCTATGATTGTTTAGAAAAGACCTTTCTATTAAACAAGGACAGAAATTTTTTACGCCGAGTCTAAATTATGCTCTGTAATCAAAAATTTTTTACTTTGACACTTTTATTGCTTCTTTACCAATTCTCTTCACGCAGTATTAACGGAGTAAATAATGTCAGTATAATGTTCTCATCACTAGTAAATTGGTTTTCAGCTATCGTTTGAATTCAGTAACTGTTTGATCTTCAGCTTTAACCAATTTTTCTTCACAACGACGGTCATTAAATTCATTGTAACTAATATTCTGCTCTTGCTGGATACTTTAACTTGAATATAATGTATACTTACGTATGGATGAAAAAAACTTTTCACATAATAATAGATTTCAGAAGTTATCCATTAAAGTTCTCTAACTAAACTAGCTCTACGCGACGCCCGTTCGTTGCTACACTGTCAAAAGTTTCTATACGGAACTTCCGACGCTGTATTGGAAGTTTTATTCGGATACGGAACAGTGAATTCACCATACATTGACTGTTTTTTCAATTTACAAATACAATAAATTTAGTAAATTCAAGCTACTTTTTTGTGTTTTCTCTATAAATTTTAGTAAGATCAAAAATATATTCAATGCAATTTTAAGACAAATGCAAAGTAATTTACGTCACTGCGCCGAATTTGTATATTTGCAACCTGATTTCGTAAATTGATAACTCTTCAGTAAAGTGAGCGTATAGTAAATTCACAATAATTTTTAACAGCGTACCCTACCGACACCACGGGCTAAACGAAAGGCGAACAATTCTTGTGACAATGGAATTAGTGGGTAAGAGTGATGCTTTGGTACAGCGTGGGTGTGACGCTCGCTACTCTCGGGTAGTCCGAAACGCTGGTCATCCGAGGCTAACATACGGTAACAAGATACGGGCGTGTAACCCCTGATTAGCTAAACGACCGTGTGGATGCAGCAGCATCAGCTCGGTGTTTGAAGAGCAACAAACGGTTATAATCTCATCAGAGCGGCTGACCGGTGGTCAACACCGCCGACGCCGCTGCCACCGCCGTTACTTAAGACGTCACGTCTCGGATTCTACCGGCAATTCTTGGCGCGATCCCGCTTATTTTCCACGGTATTGCTGCACGCCGCGATATTACTATTGCGTGTCCGAGTAAATCCGAGTTTCTCGCTGTCCGCTCGTTCACCGCTATCCCTCCCTTTCTCTCTCTCTCTCTCTTTCGCTCTCTCTCTGTCCCTCCTTCTTTCTCTTTAGTGCTCCTTAATAAGCATATATTTTGACGCTTTGATTCTGTACAACGTTCGCCGCGGTGTAAACCAAGAGAGAAATTACAGTGCCCCGCATGTGGCCGCGTTTGCCGAACACGGATTTTAGTGCCAGAATGATCTTTACACATCCAGCCCGTAATTTATACGCTGCGGAAAATCCCGTGTATGTACACCTCCGTGCATGTATATTCAGAGTGTTCACTCTTCACATCTTCGGAACATGATCCAGTACCTTCGAATTCAGACGACAGAGTCCAGAAAGAGTGGAGAATTTTTAACGAACCTCATTGAGAAATACGGCAAGTGGTAAGTCTTGCAAATTTATCTCGATTTATTTATATATATCAGCAATCATCCATAACAGTCTGGCATTTAAATCTGAGCTTTGACTTCACGTTACGCGATAAGTTCTGCATACGCGCCACGTCTCGTCTTACAGGTTTGTTCATTGATCAGGTCTTGTTAGCGAGCGTTATTATTAATTGTCGGAGTTTTTAACGGCTAGCTGTGTGACCTCTACACCATATTATTATATTTGTGGACATAATGCTCGTCGTCAGTAGCTTAACGGTTTGTTAGAAGATTCAATAGCTGCCGCGTTGGTGCATTGCAGGGACTTGAACGCCAGTGGTCAAATATTGGCTTACACTTAAAAGTACTAGGAAAATTTTTGTGGAACATCGATGACCGCCTGTAGGAGAGGATACCTGAGCTCTTTACATCGTGTACGACATGGTTAACAACGGGGAAAACGAAAAGCACCCGACGGCTCACTGGCAGAAATACAGGACGCCGAGGGTCGACGTCTGCACGCAGGTTTGCAGCCAGCGGTGGTCGCAGGCTGCAGCTACGTATTTCAGAGAAGTTCGACGAAATTGGCACAACCCGAGTGAGCCGCGGCCATGCGACCGCAAACTCCTTCTTACTCCAGGCGAGATGGTTAGCTGGTCAGCGGCCACTATATGCACCGAAATACGATGCATACTGCAGACTGCAGTGCGAACATCTCCGCGTCTGCGTGAGAGTTGATTTGAGTTCAGTTAAGTTCAGAGAGGCTGGCGAAGCGGCGAGGAAAGGGAGAGAGAAGAGGAAAGAAGACGGCAATGCAGGGAGGAAAGGAAGGAATTCGTCGTGAACCTGCCGGCGCCTCTGCGACGCTACCAGAGCTCAAAATTCTGATAGTCGAACAACGCTATGCACGCCGCGTTCATGCCGTCCGGTTATAAGGAATCTCACGTTTCAAGTTCGCACGGACTTCGGCGTTCAGGACTTGGGCGAGGTGCTTGGCTAAGTACCTACAAGCACATCGTGGAGAACCAATCGCGCTCTGCAGTCTTCGGTCACGCATCGCTAGGTCAAGAATGCCAGTTCTCTATCACCTCTCTCTCTCTCTTTCTCTCTCTCCTCAGCTTCTTCCTCTTCCCCTACTCGTTGGCTTCTTCGTGAGCCACCTTGCCTCCCGAAGGCTTTCCAACGCGGGTAAGATGGCGAAGAAAACAACAAAACCTTGGGAAAAAATATCACCGACGTAATTACGAGCACGTATATACCTCGTGTACGTACGGTTACCAACATATAGACGCTTGCACGCGTATGTAATATGCCATATTATGCCCCGACGTGTTTAAATCTCCGGCCCAGCTGGTTGCCGGAATTCGTTGAAGGCTTCTAGAGTTTCTTCAATTACAGTTTGAACTCTAGATGTAATGGATTCCGGTTGTCTTCGATTTTGCGATTCGAGGGTCAAGAGTTCGAGTATAATCCAGGATTCCGATTTCGTCCGGTGAAAAGTTGTAGGTACGTAACTGATTTTTCAATGAAACCAACCGGCACTTCATAATTCAATGAACGGAAGGTTCACATTTGGATATTGAAATAAGCGAATGAAAAATTAGCAGCTCGTAAGATGACGCTGTGAGAAGAGAGGTTGCCGAAGGCTGTGTGTGTTTAATTATTGCTCCGCTTATAGAAGCTAGCGAGGAACCGGATGCGGACGGGGAGCTCGCACTAAGTAGGTGTGTATACGTTGTACAACACGGTGCGTATGGCGTACGAAGTCCATATGACCGATAGAGTGTGCACACATAGGTATACACCCGTGACGCGATATCGAGCGAGACGAGCTCAGAGATTTCAGTAATTTTTTAGAAAGTCCCTCATTTCATTTGCTGGCCCATTGTAAACTAATTAAGGAACACAGCGTGCAGTTATAACGTCAAGGTAGCAATAATAAAAACTAAGAAGCATATTGCCTATGTGTGCGCGAAAGATGTGCATAATCTGTCAAAGTGAGGAGGGAGAGAAAGACTCTCCCATCGGCTAACCACGCCCACTTCGACAAATTTTATACCGCACCACGAATACTGCAGGTTAACGTTTGAATGTTTCAACCGCTGCAGGAATCGCATTATATGCAGGCACCAAGATTTCTGGCTTGAGATTGATGGAACGAACTGCACTTAAGCTGGAGATTCATTTCGGCTTTCAATCACATAAGTTTCGACTGTATCCGATTGCCAGACCTCAGGAGGATTCACTCAGAGGGACCAGAGAGCGTGCAGTTGCTGGTGCACATCATACGTCGCACGCGTAACGGCGCACCAGACGGAATTCGAAAGTGAGGCGGGGAATATTGTTGCTGAAGAAGCGCACGCATGCAACCACGGACTCTATACTCTTGAGCAATCAAAGATTTTTGAAGAGTTTTCGGTACCGAGGGTAATTCATCAGCTGGTCTCGCAGCGTCTGTAAATGATTAAAGAGTTTGTCTCAAGTACAGCTTGGACGACGCGACGTGACGCTGTAGTAGAAGGAAAAATGGGTTCGATTAGTACAACGAGTCTGGCCTCGAGCTGCGAGCGGAGAAACAAATTGTAAATTTCTCTATGCCTAAAACCAATTGCTGCACGGTTAGACACAACAAATTTATTTTATGGCAATTTTACAACTAAGGATCAAACAAGCGCAGCAAAAAGGTCAATAATTGGGACAGGGTCAATAACTGGTCATACACTAACCTTACTTCGTACATGTGCATCACTCAAGGAACGCGGGACCGAAAAATTCTCGCCGCCTATTCAACTGGAACAAGATGATATGCATGTAGATGCGAGCATAGATGGAATACGGGAGACGTAAATAGAAGTGGAGATAGGTAATAGAGTTATGGAAATGGAGGATCGGCCTGACGCGCAGACAGAGTTGCTATAACTCATAAAACACCTGTACAAGAGGTGGAACACGCGGACTCGAGGAAGGCTCTGCTTCTGAGATATTGTTTTCTCCCGTAGGATTGCCGGCTGAATGGCACATTCGTGCACAAACACAGGCCCGTCTTGTCGAGCCTCTACGGATCTCGTACCGCCGACATTCAATTCAACTTCCAGGCAAACTTCGCTCCGCGGATCCCCTTCAAAACTACACGCTCGCCCCTCTCGCTCCTCGCGCTTCGGCAAATACTCTCTCGCACACACGCACACACACAAACACACGTCCTAAGAACGTCTCGACCTCCTAGCGAGAGAAACGAGCACGACGTCGATGGTCTGCCGATTGATTTACTCGGTCATAACTTTTCCACTTTTCTGGAATGATGCTGAGGCTCTTCTTGTTCGTAACCGCACTGCCGTCTCTCTCACCCCTTTTCTCAAGCCAAACGATGCTCTACGTCACTCACGTGGAATGGCCTGTTTCGAAAGGCATGAGGCCACACCTGACGCTGGGTCAACAAATCCGCCTCCTTCTTGTTCGACGATTGATCAAAGCCATCGCTAGTCGGGTGTCTACATTATATAGCCCATTGGGCTGGGTATGGCGTAACATCTCGATGCTCCCGATACATGACGAAGTAAACTCGCGAGTAAAGCAAGCGACGCTCCGCCGTGCCGATATTGCGGGAAATAGCTGACTGGAAGTGGACCGCCGCCGTGCACGTCAGGGAATCGCGCGAGTACAAAAGCACAGCAAAAACTGACACGAATACGAGTAATTCGAATCAAAATTGATACGAGAGACGCTGACCGTGTTTTTTTCTTTCTCTTATTCTGCACGGGAAATAGATTTGTTTCTCATTATCTAAAGTGTGCCATGGATAAGAACCAGAGTCAGGTCTAGTGCTTCCCGTAACGCTTCATTTCATTAATGCAGTTGCGAGAGTGAAATTACGATACGAATAGTACTGAAGTTATTTCGGCTTCACTTTGAAACTCGATAACTCGAGATTGAATCACCGGTTGTAGGTAGGCAGCAATCGTGTCAAGATCTAGATGCAACAGTGGTTCGAAATGAATCAGTCTCGGTGGTAATCGTCCTTAAAAATTGAAGCTGTACGGTCATAGTTCGGTTTACGGAAGACTTAAGTACATGTTGGAAAAACGACCAATTCCGTACATAGACAAGAGGAAAAAGTTATGAGATGGTAAATGAAAATAAATAAATGTCGAAAGAGGCAAAAATCGAGAATATACATCGAGTTTTTGTTACATTCACGCTCTCACGTAGCGGCCTTTACACTTCACATTTATTAACAATAGAGAAAATTGTGCCCACGGCCATTGAAATGAACATTTTAAAGCCAAGTATCACAGATCCGTTCAAATAATGAAAGACGTCGTGAACTACGGAATAAATAGACACTGTCATGTAACATAAGTTATTTCCGGACGTTAATTTCACCTGCATCATCCTTCACGTAATTATGTGTGTCATGTATACGGCGTTCTATGACGTATTCCTTGTTGAAATGCAGGCCCGATAGCGCAGGCCTTCCCGGTGCACCAGATATTTGGCATCGCCTTGGAACCTGATCAGAGTCAACGCACGCGAAGCCCCAGGGATCGATAACGGCAGCCTTTCGAGTTCAAAGGCAAGTGTTAGGTAGGTATGCAACAGTATCGAGTGACCCTTGTAGGCAAGCAGGTTTCGACTCACGTGTCAATGTCCCCTCGACGAAAGAATCTAGGTGCGAAAGATGAAGATAATACTTGCGTGTGAAAAGCGGGACTGATTTTGTCTTCAATTCCGTTCAGTAACTTCTTGGTGGAATTGCATCGTATGTGTTTGCACAAAGGACCCCGCAGAATCCTTATGGAAATTCGCTCTCGGTCGAATTGGCTGGATATTCAGGATGTTATAGTAGGTACATATCCTCCTGATCAAAAGTTCTCATGGGTAAAAGTCCCAAAAGTTAGTAATTTTCGAGACACAGGCTTCGGAAGAATAGTGTCCGAATTTTTTGATATCTATGGATTTCGTGATTTTCATGAATTATAAAGCTTCAAAGGGACTTGAAATCAATAAAATCACTGAAAAAACTACACGGTTAATTCTTGAAGATAGGCAGGAGGCTGTGACTGATTGCATCAATGCATTGATTCCAATCATAAAGTCACTGGTTTACCGGAAGGCGGTGCAACGTCAGATTTTGCGTGAAGAACGAGAATCTCCGACTCTTGCAGTAATCGACTGGTCCCGGTTTTCACGCGTCTGTGGAGTCTCTGCGAATCGACTGTGCTGTTTTTGATTGACATATTTGATTTCAAGTCCCCCTTGAAGCTTTGTAATTCGTAAAAATCGCTTAATCCATAGATATTAAAAAATCCACACACCCCCCTTCCAAAGCCTATATCTTCGAAACTAATGATTTCTAGGACTTGTGTTCGTGAGAACTTTTGATCAGGAGGGTATACCTATACTAGATACTGAAAATTCAGCTAACTCGACCGGCAGCCAATTTCCATAAGGATTCTGCGGGGTCCTTTGTTGCAGGCGGGAACCAAACGGTAATTGACGTTCATGTCGTTTGGACGTTCTATAACGGACCTGGATTCGTATAATCTACAACTCGGCCGACTCAGTGTGTGGCGGACGAGTTGACGACCCAAGAACACGTGCAGGGGGGGATGGAAGTCCTCGGACGTGATTTGAGTTGATAATTAATTGAATATAACGCCTAGGCGATACCGCGGTAAATGACGGAGTTACTGGAAATCTATGATCAAAGATTCAATTCGCTGGTCTGATACAAGGCGATTTTCCCCCGTTCAGTTCCGCCGTAAAAGTTATGCGAAAAACGTGGAAGATCCCAGTTACAGTGGTACGAATGGCGCTACCCATAACGTAATTGATACAAGTTGTTAAAGCCTTGGCTACGTGAGTGACCAGCAGCATGCTGGGTAACGCCCAGTAGTTCGCAGAAGATGTGAATCAGTTCCGCGACGATCAGCCTGCCGCGTAATCGTCCACTTTGAAGCAAGCGGCTTTCTGTTGCCAGGAGCGATCAATCGGTTGATCCAACCAATTCCGGGATTCCAACGATCAAAGTCTAGGAAGCTTTACTTCCCAGTGATCGAGCAATCATTATTCTATTTTGACTATTAAAAGTGTTTTCCCGAGTATTGCAATATGCTATGGAGCAAAATGGATTCGTGTGCATTAAGAGGGTACGTTTTCGCTTCGTGGTAAATCTATTATGATAAACCAATCAGAGTGCAAGATTTGGGTTTATGATAAAGTCAAGAAAAACGGTGGAATTGATCGTGGAATTTCATTGTTTTCCCCATTGCGCCAATAGGCAGAGGTGCACTTGTTTTATCTATTTATTAATTTATTATTTATTTATAATAAAGCCCAGCAATGAATCGAATTTCCTAACAATGGAAGACTCAGGAGCAACCGCGTTATACACAAAACACGAAATTTATTCATGTTCAATTTACACGGATTTGAATTAAAAATGATTGGTCTGGTACACCGATGTTGAGCTTCTTTTGACTCTCGTTTATTTTTTCTCCTCGCCTTCAATAATTGAGTAGGATGAAATAATGGGGCGTGAAAAGGTGCGAGCATAGGGTGGCGGTTAGGATCTCGAGACTGTTGCAGTGCTCGATTTGCTCGGTACGTTGTTCAATCCAGTTACCCGACAAGCGGCCACTTTGGCTGATTGCTAGCGAGCCTGTACGATTTTGCTCGCGAAAAGGAAGGGAAGAATAAGGAAGAAGAAGACGACGATGAGTAAAAAGCTGGAGGAGAGAAAACGACGAGTAAGAAAAAGGAAGAGGAAGAGACATACAATGGAGCGAGAGCACCGCGCCGCTGTCCACTGTATCAACCGCGGGACTTTTTGTTCCTCCGGATATACGTGCGAACGGTCCGACATGAACAGCACTGTATCTAACAGTACAGTAACAACAACAGTAACATTTCGAAGTTTTACTGCAGCGTAACAGTCGAGCTGAACCAACGCGACATCCTCATTGATCGCGAGAGCTCGACGTACGGTTACCTACAAAAAGCGCGACTTTTACGATGATATTTAGTCTTGTGAGTAGAACGATTGACCGGCGATAGTTTGCAGAAACGGCTATCGAGTCACGACGAGACGTCGAGAGATCGGAAGTCAATTGACTATTTTTCTTTACCCCGATTTTCTTCCATTCGTTGCATAGCTGAATGAAGAGAATACCTCGTAGGAAATTATAATCTTTCATGCACTCCCGTGGCTGCTACAGGATCAGAGGGCGAAAGAGGAAGACGTTGGCGTTCCTAGCAACCCGTAACGTGTCTAGTTCAGATCGATTCAGACCGCGAAAATCGAACTCTCCGAGAAGAGTTTACAGCTGCATCTTTGTTGCTGGTAATTATTGCCGCTTCATACATAAGTATAGTACGCGATTAGCGCCGGACCATGATCATCCATTAACTCTATGAATAGCCCGCGACTAGTTTCCGTGCTGGACACACCCCGAGTCTACCTACCACCGAGGTAACATTGGCGTGACCAGGGCAAAGCGAATATCTGTAATACCATTTGATTGCCGATTGTTACAGACTTTCGAATGACTATGTATGAAGGTCGGTACTCCAACGCTGCAATCACGTTCAAGTCAAGATTTCTAATTAATCCTGCCTTTCGAATGGTTTCGATTACCAGAAAACGTTACGCTTCCGCATGAATAGATTCCTCCGATCCACCTCTTAGTTGTCTTTCGAATCCATTCACCGCTTACGCGGGTATTTTGCTAAAAGGACAATTGAGCGCTAAATGCCGTCTAACCGGTCGGTGATCGAGCGTTTGATTTGTTAATTATACACATCTCGATTAACATCTCGTTTTAATTACATGTCATCGTACCGTTAGCTCGACACCTCGGGTGGATTATGTTATCACGTCCAGTAAAGAAACATGATTTTAACGTTGATTAAACTTAAATTTTGATCGACACATTCGGTGCTCCAATTTCGCAGCTGAGTGTCAGCTGAATAGCGTATGGTAAAGAGGGACCCGACCGATCGGAAGGGTTCGAATCAAATTCTTATTCCTTCCTATGTCGAAAATGTCAAATCAGTCTATCGGTCGAGGCGCGGGTCGGTCGTTGGGACGAATTAGAGATTCGTAATCTGGCAATCCGTTATGTCTGCGGAACGAATTGACGAAGGTCCTTAGAGTGAAAACCAGATATCCGTATGTTTTCATTCAACATTAACGTGATCCGACCAACGATTTGCCGATAAAGAGTCAACGAATTGGGTCAAGTTCTAGAATCAAGTTCTTTACAGGTGCGGACTCGTACCGGCGACGTGTTAGAATCGATAGTATAACACGCACAGTAGACATAGTTAGTTATTTTCCGTTGTCACCATTTTTTGAAAGGCGAAGACGCAGGTAGCCGCGCCGAGATAATGTTAATGTGCGAAATGCAAATTTCTCGCGGTTGTACGTCCGACCATGCTCATCATCATTCGAGAACACGTCTCGGGTTTTTGCAACACGAAAAAATAAGATGTGAGTAAAAAATTACCATCCGGTAACAACGCGAATGAAACATGTACCCACCGATTTTAAATTCGGTCAGAGTTTGCGATTCTGCAGGTACTACATTATTGTGTAACGTGCCTTATAAATTCACTCTGGCGATTCTCTTCATAGACAAAAATTTATTTCGTAGCGGTAAAATCTGTACGAAAGCGAGGGAAAAAAATCTTTCGAAGTCTGGCAAACACATGTACCTGCAATCTTTTTTTTAGTCCACCTCGACACGAATCGCGACTTACAACTTGTTTCGCGGTACCTATAGATAGATTAAAATTGTTTACAAATCCATGAATTAAAATGACAATGTTTCTTTCCACACTGACAAGTAGTTTCGATATAATTGGTATCGCTTCAAAACATTATAAGGAGTTAAAAAAAAAAGAAATAAAGAAAATACCTGATTCTGCTATCCTACGAAGCGGTTTACTCCGAAAATACTTTTCTCATTGCGACACAGACAGTGAACGTCCCCGACATCGACGTGCCCCCGTATCATTTTAGTGGTAATATTTATTTTCTCTTTTTAACGTTGTAGAGCCGGTAATTTATTCGCTCGTTAAAACGCCGGAACGAATTCCATTAGCAATGGTATTATATGGTGGTATACTTGAACGTGATTCATTTACTCGTTCGTGAAGTACGGTATTCACTGGATAATTTTCGTCGAACTCGTAGCTCTGAACGATTTGAGGAATTTAAAACGCGTCGGGCTCCCGCCGGAAGTTGCGGCGGATCGCACCACCTTCCGTTCTTCCGAAGCAGCTTGGCGAAGAGCGCGAGTATCGCTCGGCACGAGGACGTCGCGGACACTGAGGCTTTGCTGCAAAGACGGTTCTTTAACGGGGGCTGACCGAAGGCTTAACGGACACCACCTCTTTCTCTCTCGATTTCTCTCCATCTCACTCTCTCTCCTTCTCTCGCTCTCTATTTGTATTCGCCTTGCACTCTTTCGATCCTCCTCTCCCTTCGCCTCTCTTGCTCATTCTCCCGATCATCAAAGTCTCCTTGCATCCATCGCCCAAGGTCACGAATTGCGAAAATGCACCGCACGAAGCAAAGAAGAAAATTGCAAATTCAAAAGAGCCGCATATCGTAATGAACTAACAGGCCGGGAATTTTTCAATTATCTCGATAAAATAATATTCGTTCAGGTGATCAGAATTTCCTGACGAATGGATCAATTCAGTTTCACAGACACCGGCGTCTTCGTTGCCGATGATGCGTCTTTCCGCGAGCTTATATTTATCTCGCGATGCCGGAGGTGGCGAATGATCACTGCTGACTGATGATCAGCCTGGTAACGGGGAAGAAGATCCGAAGGTCTAACGAGTCGATTAGGTATGTAACTTATATCTTCAGTCCCGTTTGTTCGAGGTCGCGTAATTGCCTCACAATAAAAGCCGAGACAATCGGAACAAGCAACGCGAAGCAATGAATAAACCCAATGGAAGGAAAAATTGTACCGCACCATTGGCGATGAGGTGTAGTACGTCTGTGCGAGCTGAGTGATTAACCCCTGCTATACATACATTGCAATATGCCCCGGGTAATTAGCGTCAAATTATTACCACTGATTGCAAACGATCGCGGAGTTATGCGAGCGCTCGTAACATATACAATTCTAGACAAGCAGGGTTTCTCGGCTTCCTTTTTCACACGCCAAGAAATCCCTCCACGCCTGTAGCGCAGCGCCAGCCGCACACATATCAACATTCCATTTTCAAATGCGAAAGAAAAGAGAAGAAAATATTTACACAAGACGAGATGCGAACTGCTGCCATGCGCTGCGATGGCTGCAATCCAGCAACGATCATGCAGCAGGTATTATATCAATTAAAAAATAGCTGCTGCCCTCTCTCGCGGCCGGTCGGACGACCTGCAATCAAAACCGAGGTAAAATAACTTGGAACAATGCATTCCGGAGGGAAAGAAAATCTACGGCTAACTTCCGGCTTACAATCAAGCACTCGCGACGCACGCGAACGAAATAAAAATTCAACCGGTAAGGTAAGCGTATCGGTTATCCACCGTGTCCCAATTATTGACCTTTTTTCGTTGTGCCCGGTTGATCCCTAGTTCTAAAATTACCAAAAAACACATTTTTAGCGTTCAACCCTCTAGCAATTGGTTTTAATTATCGAGTAATTCACAATTTGTGCGTCAATTTATAATTTCGGAAAATAAAATGCTCAATAATTGGGTCTAAGCGTGTCAATAACCGGTGCACTCGCTTTATCTGCGGCAGCGTCTTCATTTTCGATTCCAGACGTCACTAGTCTTCGGGTGAAACTTGACACGACGGACACCTCTCTGACAAATAATCGTCATTCTCGGTATCCATGAAATCGTCCGTAAATATCTCGTCTCGAAAGAGTTCCGCTGCTCACTCAGATTTACAGCTGATCTCTGCAGCTACGATGTTATCTCCTCGATTACAACCGAGGATGGACGCGTCTAGTCGTGTTGACAAGCTGACAATGAGCGAGAGTTCGAGTAGCCCGGTGGATGTACAATGGCCCGATCATTTTTTTCATTTTCTTTTCGTGTCTTTATACTTTCACAATCGTACTACAGAGCATCCGTTTATTCTTTACCGACTTGATTGACCCGCTTCTTCCGAGTGTTGATACGAACCTTAAATTTCTTCTTTGCCCTAGAAACTCGTCAATGAAAAATGATCGTGCTTTCGAACCCTTTGCTAACGCTACGCGAGTACTGCAACGACAACGATCTCCGCATCTCGACTGACAATGAAATTCGACGACTCTCGGGCAGGGTTGTAAACATTTTTAATCGAAAAGTAATGCATTAATCATTAATTTAATATTATTTTATAGAAATGGTTTTCATTAAAAATTAAAATTTAGTGCTCGATGAAAATTATTTACCATTGAAAATTGAAATTTAATGGCCAATGGATATATTTTTCATTAAAAGTTAAGAATTATTGGCTAATGAAAACGCTAATACATTGAAAAAAGTGACACGTTATTCACAACCCTGCTCTCAGAGCTATGGGAAACATAAGGTGACAGTCGAAAAGTTTCCACCGAATATTCACTGGTTGCAGAAGATGATAGCTGAAAATTTATTTGAAGTTATCTCAAGCCAGTATCGGTCAAAGTAATTTCAATCGGTCCGGATTTTCGTCAACTCTATACTGAGACCACTAAAGTATAAATGAAATCTGTTTAAAAGTTATGAGGTGAAAAATAAGTAGCATTGACGAACATCCTCTGCAGTTACGGATCCGTTTTGCGTTCAGCCAAATATATTCCGCTTATGGCTTGCCGAGACTGTTTGGTTGGTCGCAAAAGCGGTAATTTCCATAACTTATGTTTAAGCACGAATAAATTTATCAATACTGAACGACAGAGAGAGAGAGAGAGAGAGAGATACGCCGGTGGTGAGAGACTCGCAAACCGCAGACTTTCATCGCTGAACTGTGTGTGTTAGAACTCGGTGATTGATATGCACGTAGGTGTGCAATGCACATTGACAGATGGGTAACAGAGGGCCAAGTCCATTATCCAGATGAGGCCCTGGCGTTGCAGTCGGAGCAGAAACCAATCCGGGAAAGAAAATTGGCGTCGTGGTCGGCAAATATGATGTATAACGACCTCCTGCGGGCTATTCTCATATACGAACGCAATTACTGTGCGAAGTGATCGACAGAACCGAATTATTTGCCACTCTTCCAGATCTTTTGTGCAGTATGCAGTTACGTGTCGCCACCTACGGTAAAGGTTTTTGAATTTCTGGCGGATGATGAACTGGCGGAACTGGCATAGAACCCGAAAATCCCGCTGCATGCATTTCCTCATCTGATATCCAGCATCGCGATCGCCAATTGTCCAGAATAGAATGGACTGTAATGATCAAATTAAATAGCGGCGAATTCACAGTGTAGCCTTTCAGATTATGTTTCGTGATGGAATTTCATTGATGTAATACATGCTTCCACAAGACGCAGGCAAAGAACAACTTTAATGCAGACATAAATTTCGTCGAGATACGAACATCTCGTAGTCTAAACATTGACTTGAATTTATTGTTGTTTATACGTATACAGGAGCCGGTGTCCTGACGTATGCACCAAATTCTCGTGGATTCTTTTACTTACGGCACTCAAAAACTACGCGTTGCGAAAAATCGATTGAAATTGCAAAGCACCTGCCCGGAAGAATGTGTAAAATATGCGTAGCCGATCCTTGGACGATGCAAAAAGAAGAAGACGACGAAGTAAAGGAAGTCGTGGCTGTAAACGATAAGACGCTACACCCTGTAATTAAGTACGGCCGGGCTCGAAAGTTTTTAAGGGCCGTCTGGGATCACTATCGAGAATTAAATCTCCTTCGGATTTTGGTTATACCTATACATATATTTGCGAGCCGAATTTTTTTTCCCAGGATCTCCTCCTTCTCTCGGCTGATTCGTTTGCAGATTTCGCTGAAAGGTGACCGTCTTCCCACGAGGCCGATCGTCGTCGCAGGCCTCTCTCGAGTTGGACGAAGCCGCTCGTGTCCACGTGCGGGACGTTCCTAATTTCCTCTTGGAAAGTTCGGCCTCACGCTTCATCGCCCCGGGGATGCAGCAGCCGCGCCAATGCGTGCCTCGGGATAATAAAACACGGCGAAATTTCAATTTCAATGCTCAATAATTCGTGGAGGATAACAGCCATCTCTAATCGCCTCCAAGTTCTCCCATATCCGTTTGAATGACGAAGACAAAAACGTAGCTCCGGATCTACGAAGTCGATGGAACTACCACGACGTTGATGAGCAATGGCTCATTGTCAGTCCAAGATTCAGAAAAACGCCGGGGTTGCTCGTCGAGACCCGGTACCTTCATGTCTTCTAGGTATACGAGTCACACTTTCACGATTCACCGTTCAACTAAAGAGTCGCTTTTACTTTCCTGCGTTGCTTGGCACGGGTCTCGGGACGAGTGTGGTTCAATTTTCAAGTCGAGGCTCGTCCATACTGTTCATGAACGTATAGAGAGAGAGAGAGAGAGAGAGAGAGAGAGAAGAGGTGATGTCCGTATCTCGGAAAGGACGGGATATTCCTGACTCGGTTAGAGTTTGATGGTAGATAATTTTTGGGCGAGCGTCGCATTCTTCTGCCGTCTGTCACACCCGCTCGAAATTTACTTGCTCTAGTCTGTTCTACTGCTTTAGGCAGAGAGAGAGAGCAGCCCTCTGATCCGGTGTCGGTTGATTACATCGTCAGCTCGCTCCGCGCCGACCTGTGAACTTTAAAGTCCACCGGACTACTCGTTAAACTATGATTTGCGACCATCGAGTTTACGCCGTGGCAGCGGTAAATTTTAGTTGAAACCTCACGACAAGTTTAGAGCACTGCTCGATTTGCACCACCTGCCGAGGAATCGATTCCGCATGTAATATCTCTGACATAAATCGACACCTCGCAATAATTTTTAATCAGTTTATCGCGATTCTTCCAAATCCAGCGATCTTCCTGAACCTCCGACAAATCGCAGGTAGGTACCTACCAACCCAAGTCGTAGACACAGGCAGATAATCGATTTGAAAGTAAAATCAGTCCGCCCAACCTGCCCCATCTAATGCAGTTGAATATGACATTTACCATGGCTAATTTAGAGAAAGTCAGTTGGAATGATAAAGCCGGGAACAACCGACACCCAGCAACGTCGGCAGCAAATGCAGTCCCATTAAAGACAACGACGAAAAAACCCCGGTACGATAACCATGCGCATGCACGTTCAATTATCGGTATGGCTACGACATTATACCCTGACTACCATGTAACAGCCGAGTCGGTTTCAGGAAGAAACTTACATGACCGCACTGGAGTAACGAGAGAGAAAAGGATCTCGTGCAGCGCCGCTTATTAGTTCCGTTTTGTTGCTCTTCTTTCCCACTTGGACAAGTGGGAAATGCCTTCTTTAATTCACTTCCGAGCAGCGGAGCGATACCCTCGTGAACCCTCGGCTCATCGTCGGTCACGTCGCTGAGGAGCCCTCGAGGCGTTCATCACTCCGATCACGTGAACCTCTCAGGTTCGTCTTAATTGCCTCCATTTCTTTGACCAGAGGAACCACCGTCCTTTGTCCGGAAGGTGAAAGTATTTGTGCCCTGGTCCTAGGCGCTACTTTAGCCACTCACCGCTTCCTAATCTAAATCTTTTCACGGTCGAATTTCTAGTCGGCTGCTGAGCGCGAAGCTTCTTTACACTACGATTAGTCGAAACGCATTCCTACAAATCGGTGTTCTGTGGACTTGAAACGTTGTTCTTCAATTTTCGTATTAACTCGTTGAAATGCCGAAGAAGAAAAATTTTAAAACCGGCAAGCATATTTTCTCCGACTGTACATATATCTTTGGCACTCGGCGGATAAGCTGTCTAATTATAATACCACTATTCCTGATCATCGTGTGCACGGAACGAATAAAAACCTGAGCAAGATTCAATGAAATTATCACGTATATACCTATGTATAACATGTATATACACACATTATACACGTGTATACACAAGTTATAAAAGCCCTGGAGGCACACCAGCTATACCTAGTAGAAAGTTTGATCCCAACAGAAGCCCGACAACTCGACAGTTTATTGATTATTTAGTAACAATTGAACCCCGGCACATCTCCTCCGGTTGGAATTGCCAGCATTACGACGATGTAGAAAATGAGACAGAAACCGTTAATGCCAAAGAGAGAAAGAAGGTGGAAGGGATCTGAACGGTCGAAAGTATTTAGTCCCATGTCCATCCTGCGTGCGTGTAATTACCGTGATCAACGCTAATAGTACCTATAACACGTACTCATAGAAAGGAGAGAGAGACCCGGTTCGCGTACACACATTTACCTCAGCTCACACCAGCATGCGTGCTCGAGTGTCGTACGAACCACGCGACGGCCGAGCTCACGGGCTCTCCGTCCTATCTTGGCCGCTCATCGGAAACGACGACGACGAGGACGACGAGGAGGACAAGAACGAGAGCAAGAACGAGAAGGCGCGCGTGCAGTGCACGCGGTGCATCCTAAGAACTGTGTCAAGGGCACGAGTCATTGTCCTCTTCCTCTTCCTCGTCCTCATCCTCGTTCCCTCCGTACATACACACGACACGACATACCTGCAAGGCTCACCTCCGCGAGGTTCGTGCTACGAGCATTCCGCCAGATGATCTCCCGGAGTAGCTCACAATCAGCCTCGCCGTATATCATTAGATACGTCGCGCGAGCTCCTCCCATCGCGTGGTGGTGCCAACTTATTTTCATTTATTTCTATTTCAGTTTTTAATTTGCCTTCAAATTATTTTTACACGTGGTATAATTTTGCCCGGTGGGCTTATCCCGGCGACGCCGAGCATGCGAAGGAAGCAACTCGGTGGCGTGCGCGAGCTCTCTTTCCTTCGTCCACTCGGTCATGATGCGGGCGAGAAACCTAGATGACAGAACTAGAAAAGGGGGGAAAACACCGGGCAGCTCGCCGCGAGATAGGACGGGACCGGAATTCTGGCCGGAGGTGGATTAGATCGGATTATCTCGTAGATCGATGAACGCCCGGGGTAAACAGACGCGGAGAAACACCGAGGCTACCGGAGATTTGAATGAGTGATTGGCAAGGCTGGATTCTGCCGCAACGTCTGCTCGCCATTTTGTCCCCAGTTAGAAATCTTTCTTTACCATTTTAAGCGATCGGGACCCAAGTATCGGCCGGCTTACTTGGTACTCAAGTGAAATTTATGGCACCGCTAGAAACGGCGAGCTTTTTCCGCCATTCTGTTTCTTTCGCGTTAAAATCGCGCCGTCCTGCGGATTCACGCCAACTTATCCGAATCACCCGTTCGAATATTCACGAAGCGTTCGACATTTTTTTTTTTTTTTTAACTCAATCATTTCACCAAGCCTCGACCATTTATTATCGATTATTCGCGATTGGAAGGCGTCCTTTCACCATTACCAGACAATCGCTAACTCCGCACTGATATTGTTCTTATTTCAGTAGCCACAATCCGAGCGGGGTCAGGCGGCGTGTCCGAGAATCTAGACTTTCTTGTTGCCTGTTATCGACACATTTTTTCGAGCATTAGCTCTATCGGAACTACACGATCAATTGCACGATAAGTCTTCGCCTTGGTGAGGAGTTTCCGGGACGAGCAACGCGTGCAACGCGGCTGAATATCGCGTGCAACTCCTCCTGAAACTATCTAACCTAGGTACAACGTACGTGTCCGCGTCTCTTTTTCCACGGGGTCTCGATCACCGCAGTCCTCGATGGACTCGATTGGATTCGATCGCTTCGGGTGTTAGTTTTCCAGGACAGTCGTCGCTCACCACGCAATGGATTATCGGCACTTAATGCACCGCGCTCGTGCACTTGGAGCAACGGTTCTTCGCCTGAGTTAAACCAGCTTCTGCATCGAATTATCGTCCTCTGTACCTACGGTGTCGCAGGGCTGCGGAATTCGACGCCGGCCTCGTTGGGCGCGTTAGATTCATTTTATATCGACAAATCGCTTCTGCTTTGCGCCCCAAACCTGAGAAATTCTTCGTCACCTGCGCGAATTAACTGGAAAGCAAGAAATACGTAAGTACAAGCGTTTCCGATTTTTGGCAGAAGCTGCCGATATCCAGCGGGCATCGCTCTTCGATCTCTCACGCGTGTCTCCATCTTACAATTACGCGGCATTAGAGTCACATGGACATAACGAAGCGAACCGGTGCCTGACTTCGGGACGGTGCGTGGAAAGCGGCGTACGTATTGGCGTTTCGCCGTGAAGGGGCTTAAATCTATCCCGAGGAGCCTCGGCATCGAACTCCGTGATTTCTGATATGCCCATTAGCAAAGACGAGCCTTACTCGGCTGCGGGAACGCATCCATCCACGATTTATTGGGCTATTCACTCCGACTGCACTGCAGTGCGCGCGGTTATAAGGTTCGACTCTATCCTTCTCCTCAAGTAATATTGCACCGCCTCTCAATGATCTTATCGCGAGTAATTAACACCTGCCAGAATCACCGCAGCCCATGCGTCACCTGAATTTTCCGTAAATCACTCCGCCCCGTCCATAAACAATATCTAACAAGCCCATCGCCATAGACGTTATATGTATTCTTCTATCCATATTTCACGGCGATCTTCCAGGCATCGGCTCCGGATGATTATTTCTCCTTCCCTTTCCTTTGGCTTGGATCTATTTTCATTCACCTACACAACGTTCCTGACGCGTGTGTCTACGATATCAGAGATCACACGTGGAATTGCAACAGCCGCCGCGGTACCGATCAACCAGGGTAGGTGGACCAGTTCAGCCGACGTCCTTCAAGCCCGCGTGCACTGTCGGTGGAAATTGATACGAAGTGAAAGAACGATTAATCTCAATCAAGCCACCGGTTGATCGTTGCCTTGGATCGAGTCGAGTCAACTGGCGTGTCGAGCATCGTTACACGGCAGGGTCGAGAGACCGACAAGTTCGAGGGAGAAAATTTTAATTGAAACATATATTATCGCCGTTCGCCCGATGGGGTTATGCAGCGATGTGCACGGTGATGCTTCGATCGCGATAATCGGACTCTGAAATTCGCTGATTCGTCGTCCATCCGCGATCGGTAATCACTGATACGTATCCTGCACGATTTCCATCCGCTGTCACAGACGTCTGTACCTTCAAATAAATCTAACTCTAGTGAAATATAACAAGAGCGAAAGCAACCGCGAATTGACTCAGCACTCGAAGCACGTGGTTTCGAAATTACAGTGCGGGAATTCGGAAACGAAAATTAGTCTTTCCGAATGAAGCGAGGAGAGAAAAATGAGTCACAGTTTTCTAAATTATGGTAATCAGTGTTGACTCGCGTTGTTTGAGATGCGGAAATACCGAGGGCGTGTAATATGCGTAGAGGTATCGAGACGCCTGAATCAGACGTTGGGCGAATACTTTTCATTTCACCTGCCGTTCGGTAACTGTAAACCTCGAGAAACTTACTAACCTAGCCTAGGTACACAGACTCGAATGTACTCGTATAATGTATGTTATACGCAAATATCCAGCTGTAACGCGCACGCGGCTTTGAGAACTGTTATAATAATAGACAATCTATCTGCTATTAGAATGCGTTGCTTACCTTAATATGGAAATTCATCATTATCTATAAGTTGGGGGTGCGAATTTACACCCAAGTTGGTTTTTTCTTTTTTTTTTTCTTTTTTTCTTGTTAGGGTAGATTTTTTTTTTTTTTTTGCCAAGATTTTATCGTTTTCTAGGACCACAAATCAACAGAGTTTTTGACTTTTTTTTAACAGCTATTCATTATAATTGTTATCGATCGTATGTTCCTTTACGATCATTCGTTCTAATGAATAGAGAATGATGTCCAACATCATTCCAATCGACTTTCCAACGATCAGTTTATTCAATTATCAAATCGTTATTCATAGGCTCAACATCTCCTAATACACGTTGCATAAATAGATCTTCAATATTTAACGGAAAGTTGCTCCAGTGTTATAAATCTACTACAACCGTGAAGCATACGTATGATATTTCCGCTATAACTGTCAATGAATTTATCGATGAGTAGTGATTACACGACGATTATAGATATGCTTAGACTTGTTTATTGCCAAAGGCTATATTTGCAGACATTAAAAACCGTCAAACTGTCACCACATCGTGGATGAATTATTCATCACATTGTAACTTGCGTTAACTATCACGTTTCTTTATTTTCGGACGAAAGATTAACGATTAATTCATACCTTCACCCCTTTTTTTTACTACCATTTGCGAGGTCTGGGTATACATGCCCAAAACAATCAAAGATAGTCAGAGGTATCGGCGATGATTTTGAAAGCTGAATTAAACTGATCCAGACACGAGATCTCGCCACCATTTTCTTAGACTCGACTTCATAATCTATTAACGCGAATAAATAAAACCTCCTTAGTCCACTAACAATAAGAGCACGTGTTGGCAGACCAATGAGGCGGCCACCTACTTGAGTCTAGTACGTAATACGGCATGCATAGATAAAACTAGAGGGGGAACCGCGTTGTTCTCGACCGGTGACCAGATAGCGGGAGCGGCTCGTTGGCGCATTTAGGTTTCGGAACGAACCTAATCAGTGAAAGTACAACAGAATCGCATCGACAAAGTTCTGACCCAGTTACCGAAATGCCTTTTCACGGGAGTGTGACGAGCCGCTCGGACACTTCCTGCAATTTTCGGTTCACCGATGTCAATTAGAGTACCGCAAGACGTCCGCGGTGCATCGAGCAAGCATCATTCTCTTTCCGAAGAGAAACTTTTCCCTGAACTTCGCAGAGCGGGATTCGATTCGAATTCCTTCGCACGGCGGATCGCCGATTTTATTGTCGGTCGCGAGGTGACGTTACAGCTGTCGTTGAGCGGGCATCGCGTGGTAATTAAGACAGGGTACTAATTAGGGGTCCTATACTATGTAACGGATACAACCACGGTGATTTATGATCAAAACGAATAGCTGTACGTACTACATGTGTTTTCCACTATTGCGACCGTCTAACTCGTACATCTTAATTAATCTCACTGGCACACTGCACAAGATTCGGATCCGCGCGATATTAGTAAAAATTTATTACTTTATTGGTTGTACTCACGTTTATGTGGCGACGCCGGCAGGTTTACAACGACGATCAATATCACCGTGAAATCGATGCCCAAATCGTTTTTTACACACCACAGATTCTATGCTGCAGGTTTCCCCGGCTCATGATATCACCGATTATCCGTCAGGTTGGATGGATTGTGGGATGTATACGGCCGGCGTTTCACGCTGCGCTTTGATGCCTTTTAAGGTGCTGTAGCAGAGCGTAATTAGGGACGACCACCTTTTCCGCGGTAAATGGGTTAACCTGACCGCGCGATTCCCTCGGCGAGCTCACTTTGATTTAGGTATTTACTCACTGCTCGTCTCTGTACCACCGGCGCAAATCCGCGCTACCTACCAAAAAGTAGGTCCGACAACGACGCTTCTTACTTTCAGCGGCACAGATAGTTGTATTCTATTAATCAAATATCGCAATACACCGCCTCGCTATTCGGACCGCGACGGACCCCCGATTCACCTCGAAAGTCTCGATACCCCTTAATCACTATCCTCTTGCGCACGGCTGCGAAAGTCACGGTTAGCGAATCCGAGAAAAATAGATCCCGATCGAAGCTTGTCACACAGCTCGGGATCGAACGTCATTGTTTCCGTTAATCGATCGGCATAGAAAGTAGGTAGGTAAGTAGGATTTAACCGAACCAATCGACGATTTTTTTCTTCTATTTTTCTTTCGTTCAAACGTCTTAGCGCGTTATCCCAGTATCTTTGAGTAATCGGGCCCACCGGTCAGGTCCAATCGCCCAAGTCCGAAATCGAATTGTGGGAAAAGAAAATGTAAAAACAGTGAAATAAATAAAATGAAATGGGACAACCGCGTTCGACGCACTCCTTTAACCGATCCGGCGAGAAAAGGCGAGAAGACCGAAAACTTTTCCCTCGTATGTCAAGATCGTAAGTCGGCGTCCAGGGTGACCGCGGTGACCACGCCGCGTACGTCCGTCGATCGGAGAGTGGAGCGGCAACTGCAGCACCAACCTGGACGGGGCCTCACGGCTGTACGACGACGACGACGACGGCTTCCACTGCCACCGCCACCGCCGCCGCGACGCCGCGGGGCCCGTCGCCTGGCAGATGGAGGACTCGAGCTGGTACCCCGTGACTCGTGCCCGAGGAAGGAAGTGGGTCGTCGTCTTCGACGAGGACGCGGACCGGGTCTAGGTCGCCGTCGCTGCATGGGACTCACCCTTTTTTCATATACCTTCTACCTCGCCGGTACTTTTGTTGAGAGAATGGGGCGGGGTTCAAGTTCCGAACTCGAAGACTTCCGAAAGCGCCGAATTCTGAATTATTTCGTGGTGAAACTTGAAGCAAAGAAATCAAACTCTGGAGAGACGACAAAGTTTCGAATGGTCGGAAAGCCGACGGCTCCAAGTTCCGGAATGCAAGATTACGAAAATTCAAGTTACGATAGAACAAAGTTCCGAAAGGTAAAGATCCGACGAAGAAAGATTTCGGAAAATACCGTTTCGACAGAGCTACATTCCGAAAATTAAAATATACTCACCCGGTGTAGTTTACTCGACGAGTGGGTGTAAAGAAGCAGAGCAACCGAAAATCGAAATGACGAGTATTCCGAACGTAAAAGCATCGAAAATCCGTAACAAAGAAAGGTCAAAGCGATGAAATTTGACCAAGCCAGAAATTCACAGATCCGAAAACGTTTGATCATTCGGAATTTCGATGATTCAGCTTTTTAAATTTTCTCATCTTCGCACATTTTCCAACGTCTCGACTTATCAGTATTTGGCACTTGTATAGTCTTGTGAAACGGGCCAGTGGAAGTTAAATTTCCAACGGCTATTAGTCGATCGTTCTTCACGACGCAGTGGTTTCCTTTTTTTTTTTGCCACGACCTGCACCGTAATTAATTTTTTTATTTTCATCCAAATCCCGAAAAAAACATCTCTATGATTGATTCATTCATATAGCACATTATAACAGGGATCTAAGTTCCGAGCGAAAAACAGGCATACGTCTACACAGACCTTAAAAAATAGGCAAGCTTAATATTGATCAGCAATTATATTGGTACGTGCATCGAAATTTATAGACGGTATTCTCCGACAACCCGTATTTACACCGAATTTGAAGCGTAATCTCGCATTTCATTTAAATTCTCGCTGTGGAATAACGCCGAGATAAAGGTGGGAAAAAATCGAGCCTTTTCACCGAAACGGATTAACAGAAATGCCTAAATTCGTATGATTCTTAGCGGGTAGTGATTTATCGATTGGAGATACCGCGTGTTTTTAGTGTCATTATTTCAGCTGCTCTTTCGGTACTTATTTTTCTTCTCAATGCTTATTTAGCACCCGTTGAAGTTTTTTGCGATTATCCGCGGCGCACATAAACCTGCGCTTCAGGCCTGACCCAGTTTTGCCAAGAAGCGAGTCGTTAGAAGAACGACGGTTAGGTGTGTGCAATGGGTCTTTGAACACCCCGAAAAACCGCCTCTCTGTACATAGGTACACGTTGTTTTCAATTATTATCCGACGGAGAATCAACCGAGGGGAATTATCGTATTGTTATAAGAACGCGAACAAATGAAAGCGAACGCTTAGTTTGTGTACCAGTTCCTTGAGGGGCAAACATTGACGCTGATGTTGAGTATGATTATACCTATAGATGCGTATAAAAAAGAAGGAAGAAGGCAATCGTGATATTATTCCTCGGGCCTTCCGTCTCTGAGGTCTCTTCACACTTTTGCCGAGAAATCAGGCGCTGTTCGAATCGGAAATCTGTAAATTTAATCCTATCAGTCACACATTTGTCAAGTCAATATTTTGGCCTGGATTTTGTCAGCCGGAGGTTTCTCGGCTCGCTGATGACGAGTCTGAAGTCAGAAATTCATAATTTTTAAATCCAAGATGGTGGATTCAATATGGCGGATGTGGAATATAAAAAACTACGAAAAATCGACGATTCTGGCCAAAACTTGGCAACTTTGACTGAAAGGGTTAACGCAAGTTTCGATCTTTTTAAAAATCCACCATCAGTTAGTGGCAAACCGACTCGAAAATGTTTGCAGGTAGACGATTTCCAGGACAGTGTAAAGGTGTAGCATTTGGTCCGAAATTACGTACAAGGTGGAATGCCGAGGAATTTTGCGTTCCCCTGAAAAGCCCCGTTGACACGAAAAGTTGTGATCGCAACGGTTATGACGTTCGTCTAATTAACTGTTGGGTCAGCGGGCTGATTCCCACCGCTTTTTGAAACCCTTGCTCCACTTTTCCCTCCGTACGGCTGAACAATAAAACTCGTCGCAACCGGTGTGCCGAGATATTATACTCTAAGGAACGCTGAACACGCCTCCGAGTCTGACATTCAACGACGAAATAAACGACCGGCCTGCATACACGCGGTCCGGCATTAAACGCGCGGCGGCCGTAAAAACTGCTGCGAAGCCCCGGGCCATTTCCAAGACTGATCTTCTCGGTCTCCTGCCAAGATATTGATCCGCGAATCGATCCCGATCAGCTGGCAGAAGCGGACGTATCGCATACGTAGAGCTGCTTTCGAAGCGGGCCCCTTTGGACTAGAAGATTTATCATAATTCATCTCGGCCGGGAATTTTTCAATGTCTTTTCAGCATAAATTACGCCGTGACGGTTGTTTTGACTCTGTAAATCGCGTGCGGTGAATTAGCGAAATATGAGAATAATCCCGCCTTCGAGAAAGTGTCGTAAAGTTCGGAGAAATTAGCGGGTCCTGCTCTTACATACGCAACCTCGCTCATCTGCATTCTTCGAGTTGTTTTGGAACGGTCTTTTTTTGTTTTTTCAATCGGATGCTATGACGAATTTCGCGCGAAATTTTATACGGCGCGTTAAAAACTCGGATTACAAGTTTCCGATCGGTTATTCATCGATTCTGGAAGATTTTTCCGAAAAACCGAATACTAAGTATGCAAATCATAATGTGTTTACTTTCAATCATTATTTCAATATTCCTGCGAGATTTTTACCAGTAATTCCCGATGAATTTATTGTCCGTAAAGGCGACGTCGCATGAATCATACGTACGAACGACGCGATCCGATCTTCCAAGTATAGAAAAAAAACGGGAATTTGTGTGCTTCGAAAGCTGTCGGAAAGTGTTGAAGAATTATTGGCTTTGGGGCATGACGTGGCGAATTGAAGCTGTTTGAAGCACGTTAATTAGCAAGGAGGTTTATCAAGAATTCAGGAGTGTTAATTGCTAAGGCGTCGGAGTTGGGGAGATACATAACATTGTACCACATACCGAGAAGAGATTGGATGCCCGCCTACCTCCGTGTCAGAAGATTAGCCAGCCTCGGCTGGTATTCAGAGTGGAAATGCATAAATCCCGAACGAAACTGAGATCTTTTATTTCCGGAAACGGGGTTTTTAGATCGGCGCCTCCTCGCGTGCGAATTTCTTTAAATTTTTTCTCCTTTTTCTCCATCTATTTCACCCGAGTACGAAAGCTCGCGTTTTCATTCTTCTGCCGCAGCTGCGGTTCCAATAATCATTCCATCTGTTTGCCCCGCGAATGAATCAAAGGCGCGTACAAATATCCCCCGCAGCGAATTATCATCAGGATAATCGAGGGTTTCAATGCCCTATCCAAAATCAGCTCCAGACATCGAGCCGGTGAAGAAGCTATTTGTGCGTTTCTTCGTCGTCTAATTTTTTACCTTCTGCAGCTAGACAACCGGACCGTGACTGCGTCGATGTTTATGCCCGATCCGTACGCAATAAATATATTTGAGCAAGATGAGAGGACGCGATTTGATCGTTTGCTCAAGAGCGACGCTACGAGTGGTGGAAAAAAGATACCGCGCGCTGTGTTACGATTGTGTTGCGCGAGTACCGCGGCTTTTTGGCCTCGGCGTTGAACAAAGCCGGATAAATATAATAAAACGGCAGGTTAAGTAGGACGGTGCCATGCGCTCCGGGAGGTAATTCATGCCTGGAAAGACAAAGATCCTCTCTGATTGTATAATAATGAATTGAATTCTTAATGCCGCGGCGTATTACCTGGTAAGTGCCTGTACGACCTAAGAATTACCACAAGTAATCCATCTTCGATTAAATCGACTATTTTCTCCCCGATCGATAATCGGGTATAATCGATTATTTTTCAAACACGATTAACCGAACGACTTGATTATTTTTCCTCACAATCGGTTTTTGTTTTTTACTCGCATGTACGACGCAATAAAATATGATCAGTTTATGCGATCAAAGTATGAATTATTATCGTTGTCTTACTTACTAATTACAGCTATTTGATGTAACAAGTGAAAGATAAACGAATATTTTCATCTCAAACTGAAAAATACTTTGAATGAAACTACAAATTATCAAAAAACTTTTCCGCTATTAGGACTGCGTACTGGAATTTACGAAATTTTCGTTTCATATGCGCCGTTTAAAAAAAAATACGAAATAACCGATTGATCGACTAGCTTCCACCGATTGCATCGAATCGCGTTCGATTATTTTTTTGGATGCGATTGATCGATGCACCGATTATTTTCACCTTACTTTAGTGGCCATCGCTAATTGTGACCGCCGACTGGTTCAAGCCGTTGCACCGAGGCCGCAGGGGTCTTAGCTTCGCACACCTCGGACCCCGATTCTCGCGAAAGAACGAAACGCATTGTTCTCCCGTCACGCGTAATTATCATCGTTACACGAGCACGCAATTTTACGCTCCTTCGTTTAATTCTTTTCACCCGCGGCCCGTAATCTCCGAATTGATATAACAACGTAACCAACGATTAGACAACCTCCGGCTGTTCCTGCTTTTCGGCCCAAGGAGACCGGCGATCAGTAGACGGTGGTCGCGAGTTACCCTTGACAAATTGGGAACACACAAATTCCGTCACTCATATTCTGCGGCTTCTGAATAACTTTATCACCGCGGTTACAGAGGTGATTAATAAAGTCAGACGAGTCTCTCCATTTGTCAAAGTTGACTCGTGCTGTTCTCCTCGTAATTCAAATTTGATAAATCGAGAGAACGTAAAAATAATAGAAATTGTAATGACAACAATAATAATAATAATAATAATAATAATAATATACGGAATAGAAAGAGCGAGGATATTAGTTAAGAGAAAAGCAACTACACCGGTCAACACGAATTTCTACGCTGCCCCTGATAACGTTAACAACGACAAAGTCGCCCACATCTTGATGAAAACGTTTTGCTTTTTCTTCCGAATAGGCGCCCGTATTAGCTATCAAGCAAAAACTTGGAGACTTATTCATGAACGTGAACGAGTAACAAGCAAACGCTGTAAGCAATAAGTAAAGCTTTTGGTCATTATTCGACGTAGGTATAGAATCGAAATTTATTTCCCTCAACAGAGATTGAAAAGAGAAAAGATTTTTTTTCTTTCGGTGTCCCCGCGCTATTGACCCACTCATCGCAATACGTCTGGATACGAAATATTTCACGTCAAGTGGACAAGGGCCTAGACTCCTAGACTCCTAGAGTGTAATGCGCGGCCTGGTTACACGCGCCAATTCCGTAAGACGCCCCGGTATCCGATGCATCGTGCACGTCTTTCTCCAGGTGGTCTCTGAATTGTTTCGTTAATTTAATTACAATTATGTCCAATTAAGGTGCAACTGATTTATTTATTACCCACCCGGCTCGTCCTCCGCTTGCACCCAATTAGGAACGACTCGATTTATAATGTAAACTATCCACTCGAATGAGGTAACTCGGGCTTGATGATGGCCGCGCCGCGCAGTTCCGTTCTGAAAATCTGCAAGTAAAGCCTGTAATAAATGGTGGAAACCGAGCGAGTCGCTTGTGTGTGGGACGGCAATTGAAATTCTTGTACCATTGAACCGTGAACCTCTCGATCATTTGTCACAATTATGCATTCTCGCAGGAGGCTGTCGACGCGTGTCCACCGATGTGCGGGGCAAATTTAGCCGCCCGTGCATACGCAGCGGAAAACTCGCTTCTTTTACGCTCAGTCCGTAACATCGCATGCGAGGCTGAAGAAACCGAAAGTTTTTTCCTCCTCTCCACAATTTTGCTCCTCTCGACTTACACCGGCGATGTCTTATTCAAATTTCCACGCGCTGTGAGCTTGCTAGAAATTCCGCGTTGCGCAAGCCTCGCGTCTACGCATGTGTTGAAAAATACCTGGCCCGTTCGTCACGGCCGTGAATGCGTAGAGTTTGTCTCGTGCGGCCGACTCACACATTCGTGGGCATGCCACCTCTGACGAAAACAGGAACGAGAATGATCCTTATTGTCGTTGCATAGGTATAAAAGTCTTGCGAAACATTTTTTGCCCGGTTCTATAAATCTCATCTCTCTATCTCTCTCCCTCTTTCTCTTTCTCTCGTAAACTATAATGAGACGGACGTTTTGTGACTGGCGGAAATAATGTACCGTGGGTATAAGAACCACAGAGTTGTCTTTTATACGTGACAATATGCGACACATCTCCTTAAGGCCTTTTTCGACTCGCGCAGTTTGCAGTGCGGCATTGTGTTTGTAAATGCATAGTTTTGAAATACTTTTTTCACGCTAAATGGTCTCATGCACTACCGTACGCTTTCCTCCTCTCCGTCACTCTTACGCGCATGTATCGTGCAGATAATTTAATTACATACACGCGTGTAGAATAATACTTGCTGAATAAATATACGTCGTCTACTAACAAGGACCGGAAATGACAAGAGACGTTATACTCGTACTATCGCGTACATCCGCAATTCGGTTTAAGTGTATAATGTATTCATTTAATTTTTGCAATCCACTTACAATCACCAGCAATGTCACAAGTATGTAATCATTTCCACGTATGACGGACAAAAAAATAGAAAAATAATAAAACGGAAATAAACGCATGTATATTTCCCTACGCGGCGCATCCGTTCTTCGAGACGTTGAACTTGGTGACAGCTTTTGCACCTTCCATCAGGGCGTATTTTCCCAAATCTCCGGGCAAAAGCAGCCTGGCTGCGGTCTGAATGTCCCTCGAAGTCATCGTCGGCTTTCCGTTGTACTTCGTCAGGCGAGAGGCTTCGGTAGCTATGCGTCCGAACATGTCCTCCATGAAGCTGTTCATAATCTCCATCGCCTTCCTCGAGATCCCGGTGCCGTGATGAATCTCCTTCAGCACCTGCGGAAGGATTATTTTGGGCGTTTTTTTTAAAAGAAAATGCAAACACTTGGGGCAATTTCATTTTCAGGAAAATTTTAGTATTTGTTCATCCAAATTACCTAATAACAAAATGGCGGTATGGTGCATATAAGTAGCGAACGATCACGTTTTCAATGCGACACACTTGAAATTTTGACACAATCTTTAAAACTTGTTTATCGATTAGAGCTCGTGGCTAGATTTTTGAAATTCGACTCCAAAATAAATTTTCTCTCTGTCACAAGTTGGACAGTGATGTTAGGAGATGCGCCACCGCAAAAGCCCTCGAGTTCGGAGTCGTTCGCTATTTATACGCGCCATGCCACCATTTTGTTATTGATTTCGATGAAAAAAATTCTAAAATGTTCTTAAAATTATAAATAATAAAGCCCTCGTACTCAAAATGCTCCAGGTATTTTAATTTAAAAAAAAAAACTTTATAATCCCCCCCTTAATTAACGTTTGCGAACTTTCGCCAGTGAGGATTCATGCAAGCAGGATCGAGGAATAATTATGTTGAAATACCGGAATAAACGTATTTTCTAACCTTGTGGATAAAGTAATTGTAACTCGTGCCCTTTCGCCTGTTCCTCCGCTTCTGCCCGTTTCCAGAACCAACCTGGGCAACGCCTTCCCGTCTCGATGGCATTTCCGTAGGGTTCAACAGCCGTCTACCTATAAAGGAAGCTCAGGTGTCGTCCTGGCTACTGATTTTCACAAGCTCATTTCACATCAAAATTTGCTCACCCGTCGTTCTTCTGTTAGGTAAACTTGGATCCGTGTTCTCTTGGTATCCAAGGACGATTCTCGATTATTCGCAGCCATCTTGGAAAGCCTCAAAAATCAGTAACGAGGAACGCGTCATACATACGCGTAGGTAGGTGCTTGGATCTCGAGGTGTGAAGGTTATTCGTGAAAATCACGTCGACGCATCCTGCGGGCCAGCAAAACCACGGAGGACTGCACGGTCGCTTCCAAGGTCGAGGAGACAAGGCAACCGTCAGCCAGTGTCCTCGTGAAATCCATTTCTGCTTTGTAATTCTTTCAAGGCGAATCCAAAAATGGAACGAAATCGAGCGCAGAAGAGACGACGTCCTTTTCTTACTCCGCGCCATTCATGATTTCGACATCGGTAATGTATTTCATTGTGCGTATGGATTGTATACCCGTGATGTACCGTACGATGTATTATGCGCTCGATGTGCCCGCGTGCATGCGTGCAATATAATAGAAACAATGAACAGTGGTGAAAGTGCGTAGTATGGATACAGGTAGACCGCGAGGTGATGCTCGGCAAAGAAATCTACATATGTAAGTAGCAAACTGTATATTTATTACACTCGACAGGCGCCTGATTGTCTCGCAAAGCGCGGGAAGGTCGGCTCGAAAGTTTCTTCTTCGTCTTCGTCTTCGTCTTCGTCTTCGTCTTCGTCTTCGTCTACTTCTGCTTCTGCTTCGGAAGGTGTCGTTCGTAACTCCTCATAATTGATGTACAGAGTCTCTCGCGGATTACAAGAGGAGCCTTGAGTGAAGCTTGCCGGAAAGTGACCCGCCTGGAGGAGCTCGAAAACAACATCAGTTATAAACCTCATTCACACCGTGCTGCAACGAGCTCTGACCACGATTATAAGTAGGTGGGTAGGTACAGGTAGCGTTGTCCATCTTCGCAAAGAGTGCTGGTCTCGATTACTCCGAAGACTCAAGTTGGTGGTAGAATACCTTGATGCAGGGCTGAATTTTCCGTCGAGGAAAAATTCCCACCGTTCGATAAGCCGTTTCAAGTCCGAAGAGCCCGAGTGTGCTCAAAGCCGAGTCCAGACCGTGGTGGAAGTTTTCTAGAACCGCTCGCGCTCTAAGTCGTGTTAATCACCGACGAGAAAGTTGCGTGAAATCATTTTACGTACCTACGGGTGGAAGTGATTCGGAGTCACATGAAATCCCGAAGTGGAATGATTTCGTCGGTGCGTCCAGTTCATTGATTACCGCCCAGCTCCGAGTTCCCGGTAACGCTCGGTAGACCCGGGTGATTAATGAACGGCAACATCGAAGACACTTCCGACACTTATGACGCGGGTACTAAACAGCGAACACGTGTTATATCCACCGGGAGTGAGGATGGGCGAGGTGGGTCACTGGGACCGGGTTATCCGGCAGACGCGGTGGGCACCAGGTTCGTTATCGTGTGCGTAGAGACACCCACACCAACGGGAATTAGTGTCGGACACAGCGGATTGGCGGGTCGGGCGAATCGTTGCGTTCTTTCGCTGCGATGGTTGATGGCGACGGTGACGGAGCCTCAGGCCTCGGTATCAACTCGGAGCTCCGACCCAACCGAACCTAAGACAACCTGGAGGCTGTTCCAGCACCGGTACCGGTACCGAGAGCACCGTCCTCACCTACCAGCGGTAGCAGCAGCGTCATAACTCGGCGTACAGTTATCGAAGTTGCGCAAGTCGCCGGCACATGGAAGCACGGAGCACCCAAAGTCAACAACGAGAGCTCGAAGTTAACGGTCGTCAACCGCGGCAGCCCTCGCGATACAAGCGCGTTAGCTGTAGCCCGCTGTTATTAATTGCGCTGTTTATCACCCGGAAATATTATAGGTACCTACGCGTTTCTCGCGGGGGGTTCTTATACAACTATTACGGAGCATCTGCGACTTGATCGACGCTTCTTGTAAACGGTCGCGTCTCGGACCTGTCGACCGTTCGCCATATTTTTTCGTCTCTTAAACGTGACCACCGTAGTCGAAATTTAGCGCCTAGGTTAAACCCTGTGAAGCAGGCTTCTGTGCCATAGTAAGTGATAGTAAAGTAGGCTTTATTTCAATGCAACGTCAGACCCTGCTTTGACACTGAAAATTTCCGAAATTTCCCAATTTTTCGAGTTTAGCCTAGAGTTTGTTTAGAACCTCCTTTAACTCACCAGAGGTAGGGTTAAACCCGCCTGCTTGCTTGCGAAGCTCTCCTTTAACGCTCGAAATCCTACCTCGCTGATGAAGGGTCCATCGATTCTGATGTAATAATTGTATTTATTTTGGATGTGTAATAATTAGTTATTTTTAATCATACTTCTATGTTTATTGTCAGTGAGACAAATTTATAGTTTATAACTGTCGTCCGATTCCAGTTCAATGTATTGATAAATTTTGGAACTTTGTATTTACATCAACTTGAAGCTCCTTTCGTTAAAAGGGTTTTTGTATTCGTAAGAACGTTGAATAAATACAGTGGAAATGCAATATTAATTTTCAAATTTTATTGTAACTTGTCAAAATCATGTCTAAATAGCTCGTGGATTATTCATTGTGAACACTCGAATGTCGCCGTAATCATATATTTATAGAGGAGGAGTTGCAGGTCCAATCGAGAAGCTGTAGATTGAATAGCGTCATTGTAGGGTTTGGTACTTTAATTTTTAGGAGTTGGAGGTTCAAGGAAGGTTTCTTCTTAAATGAGGGTCGATGTAAGATTTCTGGGTTCAGCTTCTCTCAAAGTAGATCTAAACGAACCTTGGTAGGGTGAAATGTAGGCGTTGAATTTCTCGTCTCTAATTTGTTATACATTGCCGAATGACGCGAAACGAGGATCGCTTATCGAGTCCCGACAGTTGCAGCCCCTCTCCCTGGATTAGAGTGGAAATTAATTAAAGTATCGAACCGTGTTGATTTCCGACATCAGCAGCGTGTTGTCGTATGATGAAAACGCGATAAAATTGTAAAACGGGCCAAACGGCAACGAGCAGCGATAGCCGCGACTAATAATAATTTCCCTCGTCACGCCGATGGATCGGATAGCGCGAATATTTGAGAAGAAAATCAACGGTTGAAGACGGTCAAAATCGGTGATAGTCAAAGGGCTGATTCGAACCTTGCATTGAGAACTAGCAAACCGTTGAATCCGTTCGTGAGTAAAGAATCCGTGCGCATGTCATAACGCCCGGGCATAAGCGAGTCGGGGTCCAGCGGCAGCGGCCGAGTATCTAATTACATTAGGGCCATCCGGGTCTGCTAAGTCGGGAGCATTAAACATCCAATGAATACCAAACCGTCATGATTTACAACGCACAAACGTCGCTCTAACGAGCGAATGCACGAAGACTTTCCGTTCGAATCTGGTCTGTAAGATTTGCAGAATGGCGAACCGCTGGCAATTTGAGTAGGCATGTAGATTTGTAATATATCCTTGGAGCAAAGGCCGCGGTGAGCATACCATTGGAAATAACGTTTACCGTGAGGGATCATCGAGGGTCCTGTAAATAAGTCGATGGTTTCTCTTATTTTCAGGCATTTCTTTTTCCCTCGATTTGCTGGTGAATTCACCTTTTAGTTTAAGTACTTCAACGCCGCGTATATTATACCTTCGTATACGTGTATGTGTGTATATTCGACTTGTCCCGGCGATGTTTATCCTCCCGGCAGCACGTGCTTCGACCCGGCTCTTCCTCACTCGACGAATTCTCGTGTTGCACCTAACTTTCGGTTAATTCTCCATTAAACCACTCGCCGCAAGAGTCGTCGGGCATTTTTATCACCCGGCCGGCTGCGAATCGTATTCGTTTATAACGGTCCTGCCGCCGGTACTTCGATTTATCGTACTTTTGCCCACGAGTGCTCGAATCCTCTCATTTTCGACCGTGCGCCGAAAACATGACAGTACGCGCGGTAATCCTGATCTATTTCCGTCAAGACTGACGGACTGAAAAAAAAAAAAAAATTCAACTGCCCTCAATCCACGCGTATCTCAGTAGGGATCTCTGTACCTATATCTCCGATTTTTTACCAATTTTACGGGGAGTTAAAGGGGTGGGGTTCTTGCAACTTGGAAGGTTCAATATTTGGAATGGCCGACACATCGAAATTTCAAACATGCGAACACAAAATAACGAAAGTTTTCGAACAATACATCTTTCGTTATTTCATTATCGCGTGTTCAAAATTTCGATATACACATCGGCCATTCCGAATACCGATCGTTCGAAATTTTGACCGCCACCCGGTTGAAAGAGGCTGCAGCTTCCCTGCGCACACGTCTCAGCTATTTATAAACATGCTTGCAGTGTAACGCATGTACACAGGTAGTTAGGTAGATATATTATTATAGCCGCGCAAGAAGCAGTTTATGCCATACGTTTACCGAGCATGCCGTCGATGTAATGCTTACGCAGGTAAAGAGACGGCCGACCAGCCAATAATAAACCAATAGCGGTTTTCGCGCAGGTGACAGAGTTGGCGCCAAGACTGCGGAAACTAATAAGATAAAGTCTCCTGCGACCCTCGAGCAAATACCACGCGCAACTATCTCAGTTGCTGTTTGAAGCGTCGCAATGTTGATCGAATCGATCAACGGAATCGGTGGTACGGCAAATTTCGGAGTTGATGTGTTATTCTGCCGTCAAAGGAATCGCAACAATATTCGTTCCGACTAAATCCCCGCGCCCGTGATTCGTCCATCTTCGTAGAAAATCACGATGAATTCGGGTAGCGAAACGCGGTGCGGATTATCGAGAGAAAAGGTCAGCCCGCAGGCCGTCCGAACCTTGGAGCTTACCCAAGTCATTGTCATATTGTCATATTAACGAAATTCGCGCCGCGTTGTTTAATTCGGGATTTGTAATTCGCCCTCGCGGTGGAAACTTGGCAATCTAATTACACGTTAATTTGATAACCGAGGTCTTTCGGTCTACACGTAATTAGCCTCAGCCGACATTTCCTGTCCCTGCGGTGAAGCAAAAATCCTCGAGGAACGCGGCGGGCGATCGTCAACCGTGTCCGGTAATCACCGAAATTTTTCATACAAAACATGCGGCAGCTCGAGGAAGGAAAGCCAGCCGTCGCGTCGTTTAGTAACGCGGAACTCTGGTCGCCGCTCGCGTTTAGCGATTGAAGAAGTTCTTTGAAGTCTGCGCCTGATCGGGATCCCCGTTTTTCCCTCATCCATCCGGTCCCGCTGAATGAAATTCCGACTCGCGTAGGTATCGCCGAGTGCCGTGCGCACGGGCATTTATTCCCCTGCAGAGAGGACGGTGTCCCCGATTTCGCTCGTCGCTTCCTTCGCAAAAGTCTGTCTCGAGTTTGCCGCGGACCATCGAGAAGGAGGGAAACACTAGGGGCGAAGGGGGGGGCTCAAGAAGGAGAGAAGGAGAAAAGGAGAGAAGGAGAGAAGGAGAAAAGGAGAGAAGGAGAGAAGGAGAGAAGGAGAGACGCCTCTGAAACGAAACACTAGCTCCGACGTCGTCGATGGTCTCCACTTTATGGCTTCGAGTACCGCGTCCCAAACACATTCCACCGATCGGCTATCACGAAATCGGAATAAAACGTCGATCTCGGGGCACGAGAGGCTGACCTCCTCCTCCTTCTCTCTCTCTTTTCGCGTCCGCTTATTTTATTTGCCAAACGCGATGGGATAAATCATAATTTGCCGATAACGAGACGTGATACCAGGTTCGCTATTAATTATCCGCATGCATATCCACACGCGATTATAACCGGCTTCTTCTCGGACTGTCGTTAAACGTCCGTATTATAGCGAAACATTAGCCGGGGGCCAGAAGGGAAACCCGAATAACAAGGTGCGTGGCTTTAATCCTCGACCATTTGGAACGCGGCGTTTTACCGCAGGTTCGATTGCAATCGTGTACTTGGAATAGAATTGCTGTTCTCCGGTCTGGTTTGTTCGGCTCCCGAAAAGAGTTTGTTACCAAGTTATGACATCGCGATGAAAGGTGGAGAGCAGTCTGACATACCCTTCCCTCGATCCGCGCTTTTGCCACTCCGCCGGCTGTGGGAACTAAGCCAATGTGTCAATCTCTGTCTGTCTTTTTACAAAGTTTCGTCTTCCTTTTCCCTCAATTATAACGTCTTCCTAATCCGGTTTCCCCGTGTAATATTAAACCCAGCGAGGTTATGCACTTTGCGCATCAAATTCAACCAACCGGACTTTTTCAACAATTTTAACACCCGACGTGCAGTATTGTAATTCGCAATTTTCTGCGAAGACATTATCTCGCAAAGATTTCCATTTGGCAAACATTTCTTAGGTATATGCCCTGGTGAAAATGATTTCTACGATTTGTTACGAATTTTTTAGTGAAATTGGGACAGTTCGTACAATTTTGTCGACAAAAATCGTTCTCGTACAAAATTGTAAATATGCATAGTATCTCATAAAAACCTGTATATTTTCATGAAAATTTGTATTTTTACAGTAAAAAATCTATCAAGCCGCTACGATTTTCAATGAAAATTAACGATTCTTTACGAAAAACTGTGCATGTTTACAATTTTGTACGAAATAATACGAAATGTTACATTTTCCGTAAACATTCGTGTTAGTAGAAATTTTCACCTCGGTGAGCCTGTTGGCCGGTAAAATGAGACAATTGAATTCCTATGCAAGTAAGTTTACAACAATCGTCCTTCGCGAGTGTTAGTCGTTGCGACCTTTGTTGAAACTTGCGTAATTTGGAATTAATGACAGAATCTAAATGAGATGTGGCAATTTTTGTGCGAAATAAGAATCGATATGGAAAAATGCACCAGTTTCCACGTCACCCATGGGGTACGGTGCCGAGACGCGTTCCCGTTTTTTTACATGGCGGGTTCCCCAGGAGGCCTACACCATGCCACACGCACGTGATTCTTTCACGTCGTGTGAGATTTCTTTTCTCAGATTCTTTACGAATTTAGGAAAGTCTAAATAAGCGTAAAAGTCGATTTATTGATTGATTCCATAGCACACGCTTTGCCTTTTGTCGATTTTCAAATTTTTCTATTTGTTCAATTGGGCTCAATAAAGGTCGTCGTTTTTTCCTAATATTGTTGATTTATTTTCTTTCGTTTTCCGATTAAACCACCAATTCTCACCTTCGTCGCTTGTCATCCTCCGGCAACGAATATCGAGAGACAGATCAACAGGTTAAGCAACAAGTGCCTCGACTTTATCCACGTCGGCCAAGATTACGGATTTCGCGGCGTGCATGATTTTATTCCTTCACTTTGCCAATCATTTTTCAAACCGTCTCTATCACGTGAATTATTTACAAGCCAGAATTGAAAGATAACTTGATCGAGATTTTAAAAATACCGAATGGAAATTGAAATCCATACCTATTCTCAGGTCTCGTCTTCTTCTCTTTGGTCGATAATTGAAACCGCGACGAATGTGAGAATTGACAGATAAACCAAATATTTTATCCTTATCGCTAAGATCCTTAAGCTCTAGGTTTACGAACTAAATACCTTAGATGCTCGAAAGCAACGAATAGCAGATATATTCTAATCGGTGGAATAGGCAAATCTACGTGATATCGCGCTGTTAATACCGGGAGCCCGATGTTCTCGGAATCAGAGACTGCGTTGTGATCGAATCCCCGAATGCTGCCCTTATATACCGCCCCGCGAATATCGATTTCGCGAAAACGCCGAGCCCTCATCGCGCATGACTTCGCATCTACTTCGGTGGTGGGTGGAAGAACAACGAACCAAGCCGATACCCGCTGTCGACGACCAGGGTGGGATTCTCGCTACTGATAAAAATATCGCAGGCTCATTTGCGAAAAAGACTTCTCAGTAATAATAACAACAATATCAACAGCAACAAAAATTGCAGTAGAAAATCGAGCAATAACATGTTTTTCCAATTGTGATATCTGTATTGGATTTACGTGACAAGCATGAATTGACCTATGCGTCAAGAATCGCGAAAAAAATGCCTGTGTTCACCGTTTTTGAGGAAACTTTCGTCTCGTGGTCTTCGTCCCACTTAACAACGATTGGTCAAGGATTAAGAAATTGGCTTACTGTACAAGGTATACATACCTATGTATGCCTATCGGAAGGATTATCGTTGTATGCAAAGGAGTGTTTATACATGTGTACACACGTATCAGCGAATCGCTAATTAGCGTCATAATTTAATATCTTCGATTAGAGATTTTTTCCACAATCTCCGATTCCGCATCGGTGCCAGGTAGAAACTGCTAATTCTGAGACACTAATTAATAGTCTTTCTTAATACAGTTTTAAACGTATTCCATACTCGTAAAAATCGCCGTTTACCCTCACGCGCGATATCGCCCAGAAATATCGCATGATTAGACTTATAATTTCTCCTCTCCGTTTCTAACACACTTCCCAGAAGATATTATCAATTGTATGGAATATTTTTTCGATCTTTCATCGTACGTTTCATGTATAAATATACACAATGATTCTGAATAGCATTAGTGTGAGAAGGAGAAAAAAAACCAAAAAATACCGGAAGAAATAGGGTCAAATTTCCGGTCAATTACCACCCTCGAATGATCTTACATTTTTTCTTGCTGAACTTTTAAACCGATCAACTGATACATTCAGCGGTTGAGAAGTTTTTTTATCGCCACGTTCATTTTTCGTAATCTTCTATACGAATTCTTATTTTAAATATAACGCTTCGCCTCTGAGGCCAGTATGCGATCCGTTTCCAATCTCTTCTCTATTCCGTGAATTTATACATTTTTCGTTTTAATCCCACTGAGAGGCTGCGCGTCCCATCACATCAACCTCCGAAAATTTGAAAATTCCTCTTTTGCCGAGATTTCCTAGTTCTAAAAGCTCTTTTTGAGCCGAGCCAACAGCCGTAGATCGAGGTGTCTTCTTTTTTCGGCGACTAGGAATTTTTTAAATGTGATTTTCCAAATATTTAGAGTATAGCAAGCAACTTGGCATCAACATCTCGATTTTTCGACTTTCACATAACGTTGAAAATACGCGCAATAAATATAACAATATGTTTCGTACATATAGGAGGCAAAAAATTACATTTTCTTTGAATTAATCTATCTATACAAGAGACTTCAAATTTAAAAAAAAATGCGATCTTAATTACTAATTAACCTATCAATACAATTTTCTGATTAATTAGTAAAATTTCATGTCACGTCTCGTTGTCAGATTTAAGAATTGTCAGGTATTTTCAGGTCTTTAAACGCTCCGCAGCGACGTCCCTGAAAGAATCCATAGCGTGGCGCCATCTGTCGGGTTGTTTAAGAACCATCTCGTCGAAAAGTCATCGCCATGGCGTGAAACAGTAAATACACATCCAGCAGTTATGCGTAGACAGAGCGATGGGCGCGTGGTTAATTTCCGGGTGTGTAAAGTAATTTCGACGGTCGGCAAGCAGCTCGACAGCAGCTTGAGGGAGGATCATCGCATCGTCGAGGCGGTGGAGTCGTTCGGCGGCGGCGCTGCCTCGTCCGTAAGAAGACGATAATCTGACATCTTAGCCAGGAGAGGAGGAGCGAAGTCGGGGATGTCGACGACGTCGACGACGGAGAATTGGTGGCGATGCTCGGTGTCGTCGTCGTCGGAGCAGCCGGACATCAGGGGCGATCCGGCCTGGCTCGAGTTCCCGACCATTGCCAGCAGAACTAGATGCAGCCGCATCTACCTCCGGGAGCAGGCGAGGATCGTCGACAGGACGAACGTCCTCGACGACGAGGGCTTTCCCAGGCTCGGACAGAGGATCCAGAAGCGGAAGCTGACCGAGAGCCAAGCCTCGGGGGACGACGCGACTGCCGAACTCGGACACCGCCTCCGCGACCTCGACATCCACGACGAGGAGAGAAACGGCAGGAAGTCGTCGAAGAGGCCCAGGAGTATCATCTGCATCGACCTAAAGAAGTCCGTCGAGGTGAGCGAGATGAAGGGTTTCTTTTTCTTTTTTTTTGCTCTGTTCTGTTGACTTTCGAACAGGGTTTCTAGCTGTCAGGGAAATCGGGTATGTCACCTGGAATGTTCGTATTATTTTCCTCGCTGATGTACGATTCTTTGAGATGATGTAGAAAATTATTCTCAACGAGGACAATTTTGGGGGTTTGTGGGAAATTGATGAATTGATAAATTTCGATGGTAAGCACTGTTTGAAATTAGTTTCTTAAAATTGGAGTGCTCATTGTTATATTATTTGATCATTAAATTTAAGTAAAATTGAACTGAAAGAAAAATTGGACTATCTTAACTTACGGCGGAGGCGTCTGATTTCTAATTTTTAACTAACTTGTACTAGGGTAGTAAATTCGTTAGTAGAGTTAGGTTGACACAAGTCCTGGAAGAATGTATATTTTCGTCCGGAAAACCGGTAAACGTCAGGGAATTTGATATGTCGTTGACGCTAGGCGCCCTGTTCAAGATCTGCTTTAAAATCTTGAGAAATGTTTATAGTTTATAAACCGCACGCGGCAGCATTCCCGTAACCTTTGATAAATCAGTTTGTTTTCGTTGGCCGATAAGTGCGTATCAATACGCCTTGTTGTACCTGCCTGTGTGTACAACACGCTCATCCGCATAATTCTAGAGTTACAGACGACGTCACGTTCACGTAAGTGTCGATAAGGAGTGGTCGTCGCGCGAGTCGCAGGTATCGAAAAACAGTATATATGTATAGCTGATTTAGAGCGAGCGGAACGGTCGGTGGGAGATAATCGGTACCCGTTTTCCATAAAAGCGTGATCGCTGCTGGCCAAAATCACCCGGATCACACAGTTCCGATTGTTTAACGAGTGAAAGATCTATAGGATCTATTCAAGCGTTTTTGAGGTAGCTGAACCTTCAGACAACCGACTTTTATATCTTATATATACCTACCTACCTACAAGATGACGAATAAAACACGATCCTAATGAATTTCCAGAGGCAAAGGAGTCTGTCCGAGTCGCAGACGAGCAGAATGACGCCGGCGAAGTTGCAGCGGCTTAAGCTGAACCTGAGCCTGGCGATCCGGAACCCGTTGGATTCGGATCAGGTGGTGTCGTGCAAGAGAGGAAAGCAGCGAGAGACGCCAAGGGTAGCGAGGCTATCGAACCTGAAGAGGGTGATTTTAAGGGAGCGGGAACTGAAGCGGCAGGCGAACCTCGAACGGCGAAAGGGCTTCGATGCCGAGAAGATGGGGGCGATGGCGAAGGACGTCAGCGAGATTGACTTCAACCGGTTGAAGATCAACGCGGAATCGTCTTCGACGCCGGGCATGAGGCTGTTCCTTTACGAGCGCAGGGAGCCGCGATCCTTACAATTAGACGACCAGCCGGAATCCAGCAAGGGCGACGTCTCCGGGACGCTGGAGAACTTGGCGCTCCAGAGGGAGGACGACGCTGAACCTTTGGCGGAAGTTAGCCCTGAGGACCGGGACGAGCCCATAGACATCAACGTCCTGACCAAGACATCCTGTTTGAAAATATGCGACGAGACTGGAGAGATGGTCGAGGTGTTTGTGGAGTCGAAAATGCCGCCTCCGAGTCTAGAAAAAAATCTATCTGCGACACCGAAAGATCTCCCTGCAGAACCGAAGCATTCGAGAAACTTTCGCGAGTAAGTACGATTGCATGATCTTGTTTATATGAGATCTGCGAAGTTACGTTGACGGTGGACGGACGTGCGTCAAAAAAGTGACGGGTAATTATCGACTCGTTGTCAATTTCTTTGATCGTGTATTTTTTGAAAGTGATGAAAGTCCGTGAAAAGCTACGCCGACGCGTGAATCGGGAAACGACACAGTGACATTGCGTATAATAAAAATGAATAAATTCAATCTGAGAATGATGAATCGTTGTTTGGTCGTTTGTTATTTATGTTTACACGCCTCGATTGACCCAATAGATCCAAGTCCGTCGCAACGTCTGAGGCTTGTTTAACTAGTAATTCGCAAGTCGCTGTATGAGTAAAAATCATATTTATGGTGAACAAATTACGCTAGAAATTTATATTCTAATATCAACAATCGTATATGTGTCTCGTCACGTAGTCTTATTTTGAGCTAGCATTCCGTATAAAATTCCGGATGCGTTGTATGTGTCGCACCTTTTACACATTCGATCGGCAAGATAACTGTCGTCAACAACACACAACCCTAGGCGAGTCATCGCGTACGGTAATCGAGCCAAAATTAATGTACACATAAAGCTGGTGACGATCGCTGATTTTATCGCAAATTGTATGTCAATCAAACTTGCGTCAGTCAATTGAGACAGCAGGCTTCGTCGGAATCATGAGACCTCGAATGAATTAATCGATATCGTCATGCCGATGTAATAAAACTGACGACGTACGTATATAATACATTATACGTTGAAAAACGAGCCAAGCGGACCCTTGGAATGCCGCTACATACCAATGTACGTACTTCGTAATTATCGCCGCGCCGCTTAATTGCCTCGTAATTATGATTTTACAACGGGGAACGAATGGCCGAGCGAGTTTATGGTATTCCGACGTCCGTTCCCTCATCTTATTCGTCCCGACACGTGTCACATCATCGCCTGCACGCTCGATTTGCTTCCAACATTTGTCGATCGAGCGAGTAAATTCATCTGTTACGATAACACCCACGGTCCTTTTTCATCTCTGCTGTCTCTAAGGGCCTCCTCGCAATTAATCACCCCGCACGTCCACGTGTAATCCAAAATGGGCAACAATTTTCGCCACTTTTTGCAAAGGGTATCGGATATAATAATAACAATAAATCTCCCCAATACGTTCATCACAATTCGCAGAGCGAAATTTCACGACCACAGATAAAAGCACGAAGAGAGGGAAGATATTATCCGTCGCATACCTATAATACGGTCAATATGGCACATTGGACTTATTTGTCGAACTGGATTATTGTTTGCTATTTCTGTTTGTCATTTGTCGGCCGTATTCTCTGTTTACCCGAGTCAGTCCCACAGCAACCAATTGTACACTCGCAGAGAATCGATCATCCCGTGTAGCTGACACGGCTTTGTGTCCGCACTTTCATCGCATCAAAGCGAATTTCCTTCGCGAAATTTTCACCGAAAGAAAAACACGCTTCTGTTTGACAAAACATAAGCGAAAGTTAACCCTCGCATATTTCTCCCCTCAGATACTGCACGAATAATTTAACACCGGGGCTGAACGCGTCGATGGAACTTTTTCTGGCCGAGGTTTACCGTCTCCAGCGACGAATGTACGAGAGGGATGAGGTCAAGGGTCGTTCGAAGCGGAGGTTTTACGCCGGGTTCAAGCAGGTCATCAAGTACGTCGAGTTAAAAAAGATTAGATTCGTCGTCATCGCTCCGGACCTGGAGGGCATCCATGGCTACCCAGGTGGGTGAGAAACTCCTATTTCTGCAGAGTTACTTCTGCATCTTTGGCGCAATTTTGATTATTCCAACGCACATCTTCTTCGCGCAGGTGGCCTCCTCCAACTCGTGGGAAAACTTATTACCGCTTGCAAATTGCACGAGGTAGTTTTCTGCTTCGCCCTCAACAAACGGAAGCTGGACTACTACACCCACAGAAAGCGTAGCGTCTGCAGCTGCGTCGGTGTGTCCAACTACTCGGGAATTGAGGTTTGCCTCCTCATTTTGCCCCAAACTCACGTTCCTTTTGCTATTTGTTTTAACTTTTGAGATATGGAAAATTTTTAGTCAACCAGTGGTATCTTCTTTCCAGCAGAACTCATTCAAACACCCATCGTTCAGTCTGTTTTTCGTTGAAATCTTCTACATTCATCTTTCAAATCGTTAGTTTCTCACGATTCCTGTGATTGTTAGAGTCGTTATCTGATCTGGATTATCCCAATCTACCGACGAATGGGTATTTCAAACTCTTATTTTCGTTCCCTTTCGACTCTCGTTTCTTCAGGAAATTTTCGAGAACGTGCTCACGGAATTGATACAGGCGAGGAATTCCTACGGGAAAGTAAATGTCCCTGGAGACCAAGGGGAGGCTTTGAATCCAGCGAAGAAGGACTGCGAGCACATGCTGCTATCGGCGAGAATCAATCTTCTCTTCAAATCTCTGGCCGTTGTGACCTGAAGAAGGGATTAATGTCCGAAATCAAGGCACTTCAAACCCTCACTGTCGACTTACTTGCAATTGAAAGACGACGATGACGGTTAATTTTCTTTCCTAAACAGCCTGAATTCAAACGAGTATTACTCATGTGTATATTGACATCCAATTGCGGCTATAAAGATCGCATGTACTAACGTTACTCATGATCCGAGGGTTGCGCAGGCCTCTTAGTATGAAACACAGATCTGGCATGTATGCGCCAGTACTTTTCATGTATATTTTTTTTTTTTATCATTTATTACACGAACCGTATAACTTTTATTTTCAATTGGAAACGAGGGTAGAGATGAGAAGAAAGGGTATTCTTGATAATATTGTTTATAAAACATTGGCAATGTATGGTACTATCTAGGTATAACGAAAGAAAGATATTTGTATATGATGTGCGAGACGAAGTTGGACATCAGTTGTCAATTGTGTACCTTTTTTTTATTACACGTACACATATTGTTAAGCGGATTCTCACTGCACCTCACCAACCCGTAGAAGTTGAACGAAGTGCTTATCCGGTGCACGATAATTTGGTGACACGTGATGAAAGCCGGCAAAAGAATCTCACAAAAGATATCGCGAGGTTTTGTTGGGCACATGGCGTGATCGATAAACACACCTCGTAATCTTTACCGTTACTAATCCTCGGTTACTGCTCAAATGAAATCAAAATGCCAGAAGTTACAAGTACAAAAAAAAAAGAAAATTACTTCTAGAATCTACGGAGCCCTGTAGATTGCAAATAACTTAAACTAGAAAACAAAATGAGATTAAAAAAAAGAAACAATCTTGTTCGAACGCACTGATTGTTTGCAACGAGCATTCAAAATATCACGTCATAATATATGCACGTGTACGGTATAGTTTGTACAGTTTCTATTACACCAGTTTTCTGTTTTTTCCATGAAATCAAAATACATCGACTCGAATTCGCTCCGAGACTCATGACCTTTTACTTTTCGTAAACAGGTGTGAATGAACCTGACTTAACTCCTTCGGTGAAAATTTTTGCGTATTCGTATAACGCAGGAGGAAAAAGAAAATTGAAGCTTTGGAGAATATCGGTATGGTTTCTTATCAGGCAGTTGATTCAGTGAGTTTTTCTACAGCAAGGAAATTACGAATAGAGCAAATTGTAAGTTATTATTCAATTGAATGAAATCGTTGAAATATTAAGATTCCAGTAAAAATTTTGTAACTTTACGGTCGTAAAAATCAAATATCTTCACGGTGATTAAGATAACGATCGGATTATTATGAAATTATCAAACACGCTGTACCAAGCAAAACGGCTCTCGTCGACATAGGTAGAAGCTACCGGACGGTTGACACTGTTCCTTACGATCCCAGGCCCACCTACTCGCGAGCACCGCTCTCGAAAATTTTCCCAGGCGTAAACTACTTTAAATGTTCCCGTCGACGTCCAGAGAAAATAGTATATTGTCCGACAAGGAGGCAAACCGTCTCTTTTCGGGTCAAACGTAAGTTTGCAACATGAGTCGAATGTGAGTCGAAGGCGAATATTGGAAATACGCGGTCGAAAAGACCGTGGCCTTTTTGTTGCACACGATTTTTTATGTAACGCGAGTATATTACGCGTTTTTTCACGAAATACGAAATTGAGATTAGGATCGCCTAAGTCAAATTTGTTCGCGACGACGCATGCACGCGGTACAGAAAAGACCACTTACCTCCTAGGAATTAAAGTAGTCTTTTCAGTACTCTGCGCATACGGGTTCGCAGACTCACTCTATCGTCATGGAAACGAATACTTTGTGTACCGAAAACACACGTGAAAAACCGCGTAAAACATCCTCGCATTATACATATAAAAGAGATAAAAAGCTCGGAACGAAATTCCCGTGCGCCTGAACCGCCTACACAGGCAACGCGGTGGTGTAACGCGGGTTGCCTGAATGACTGGGTAGCCGATTAGAAAAACGGCCAATACCGATATCGAGAGGCAGCGTTGAGTTGGTTTTCGACCGTTGCGACGACAGGCACAGGCGCGCAACCTAGCGATCGCACGATCGGCACTCGAGAGCCCGAGGCGGACGGGATTCCGTGGCGTGTCGTTGATTTCAGTCAGTCGGCCACCGCGTACCGAGCGAGAAGTATCGCAGCCGACGCCGTTAGTCCCCTTTCTCGATGCTCTTCCGCTCGACGGTCGCTGCTTTGTGACACCGTTTTGACGTTTGACGCCGGCGATCATCATCCGATTCCCCGCGATTTCCTCGCTCGGCTGTTTGTTTTTACACCTGCCTAGATACTTACTTTTGCCGTTACTTACGTACCGCGTTTCCTCTTCGTCCGCGCTGTGATTGATTTCTGTGCACCGCTACTGTGATTTCAAGGATACGGTGATCGTTCCGCCTGACCGCTTGCCTCGTCGTCGGATCGGTGCTGATCACATCCGACCACACAGTGTTCAAGGTAAGCCTGCTCCTCTTGTTTACACTCCGCCCTTCGCTCCCACGATCTTAAAGTTACTCACTGTTTTGTCCTTGTTGTCGTTTCGTCACTAATTGCAGTACACGAACCGGAATCGCATTTACTTCGATTGCATATTAAGATCCGTTCGCGATAAGGATTCGCGATCACGAAGACCCGGCAAACAATCGCATAATACGCATCGTATTTTTTGGACCTAATTAGATACGGATGGATTATGATACTGGGTACGATCGTGTCTTTGTTTACTCGAAAGTTACGGCGACTGTTGTCGATTTCGCATACTCACACCTACATTCTCGCAACCAGGAGGAGGAGAACTGCCGCGATAACAATTTCTCACCTATACAACGGATTCGCAGTAAAATCATTACCAAATCGAATTAATGTTTATCTTGTACCAAACACGTCGAGTTTCGCCTCTTACAAAGAGAGCGAGAGAGCTGGCTTCTCCTTATCTTGCGGTCACCACCGCGTGCCGTGACGTTTACCCCAATTACGCGGAACAATGTTGCGTGATCCATCCGCACTCGACTTCTCCTTATTTGCGTTCCAATCTTTACCTTGGTTCCCAACTCGTCACGGTTTAATTTCGAATCCAGCAACGCCGACTGGATTGTAAGTAAATGCGAACACCTACCCACTTCTTGGATTCCACATGCAGGCACCACTTTTCTTTCTCACGCGGTCAACGCAACACTCGTTTGCATATTTTATCGCCTCTCGTTCAACGCTCGACATACGCGGTAAAACGATTGACTTCCGTCTACCTGCGAAGCCTCAGGATTATCGCTTGCGTCATATGCATATGAACTTGACGTTTACATAATTTTAAAGCGTATTACGCTGTGAGATTGATCTTAGTAACGTCACTTTAACGATGCATGTTTAGGAAAATCGTTACTTCGCAATCTCAGAATTGTCTTAAGTTCAGCTAGTAAATAGAGAAAATATGTGTATATTTTGAAAAGTAAACACCTTGAAGGTCGATTTAGAATTGTACAACAATTCCATGATGTTTCGTTACGGTGACGTTACTAACTTCAGCCTTCTATTATGCTGTCGTATCCCTTTTACGCGGTGTATTTTCTTCCAAAAAAGAAGAATCACAACGGCCAAATCGACTTTGGTCTAACTGTAACGTAAGAAACTGAAAAAAGGACCCTTAGTCTCTAAAACAGTCCCTTGGGTGAATAAAGCGGAAAAAATGGTCCAGTGGACTACTGTTATCTCAAACTGCCCGGCCACCGCCAAGGTTTTGGATTTGTTTAATGCTCTGCGGTTCGTACGGAATAACAGGACATAACGTAGATACATAACGCGATTGCAATCCGCAGTATAATCTAAACTGCCGAACTCGTATCAGTCGGTTAACCTTCGGACAAAGAGTGGAATGCGTGTATATCCCCTAAGTGGGATTATAAGCGGGTACCCTCATACCTGTGAAATGCCAGGGGCTTTTGTTGTGTCTAAAGAAACTGGCCTTCCTTCCTTCCTTCCTTCCTTGCGAAGTAAATATGGAAATGGAAATGCTGCGGGCGAAATGTAGGTACGGTTGATATTTTTGCGAACATCAAATTTACTTAAGGAGAAAAAAACACCAGGGTATTGAAAAGATAAATTGTCAAAGCGATTGGCAGAGGTTGTTACAGAGATTGGGATCGTGAATTCTATATACAGACCGTTTTGAGTGGTTAGGGATTTTTACGACAGGATGTTGCGGATTACTTTCTACATTTCCGAAATGCCAACTTTTATCTTTCAGAAACGATATAAGGGGTCGTTTTCCAGTCGGCTGTGATGACTAACGCGGCTGTTGTACATATTTAGGTATAATATCAGTATCGCTGCTGAGAAATTCCATGCGCAGTACGATTCCTCTTATATTTTGATGTGTAGTCACGATATACCGGAAGTGCAGTGAAATCACGGAGATATTGTTATAACACCTGTAACCAAAACGCAGGCAGTGCTATCGACTAGAAAGCACAGATATAGATACACACTCACTTATTTTTACATTGCGTACATCATATAGGATTCTTGATACGAATTAATTTCGCTCGATAAACCTGTTTAATGTGTATTCGCATAGTGTGTGCGCCACCCGACGAGTCAAAATACCAAACTCTGTAACAAGCAAAGCTGTAAAAAATTTGGTCCGAGGTACAATGCCTGCCTGCATACAGGTCGATTTGCCTACACCTGCGGCTGATGCAGATGACAATATAATAATTACTAATCGGGCGAATCGGTTCGCCGTTTACACACATTATACACGTGTACGTATGGATACGTATTCGCGGACATAACGGGGTTTTTGCGAACAGAGACGACTCCTCCCTGCTGGCTCGAGGAGGAGGAGGAGGAGGAGGATCTCTGGCAATCTAGCTGTAAACGCGTTGTCATGGCCGCGGGGATCGGGGTTTGAATTTATTCACCAACGACACGTTCGAGTATCGCACGGCTGTACCTAAACTATCAGGATCAGTTGTAATTAACAGTTGTAACCGACTAGCCGACTCGATCGATGAAATTCGTGAATTTCCGAATCGTGCAAGAAGAGGACAGGGTGGTGGCCACACACCTGAAAAAACCTGAAATCTCAGGATATTTAAAAGGGGTCAAGAAAAACCTGGAATTGTCGGGCGATTTTTAATCTGCTGATGGAAAAAGCTGAAAATATCGGTTTTCTATCATGGGGATTAGAAATGATTTTTTGAGATGACAAGTTTACTTTTTTACGTCGAGAAAATAAATTGGTTTAAACTGACGTTTTTTTTGTGTATATTATGTTTTTCTTCAATTCGATTTGAATTTGAAGCGAATATAGAGTTAATAAGCTGAACCATGTAGGTCTTAGTGACTTCCTAGAACTGGGAAAATGTCTGGGAAAACTAAGTTTCAAATGTTGGAAAACCTGGATACGTTGTGAAATTTTTTTGTCAAAAATTTGTGGCCACCCCGGAGGTACGTCATCCGCTTGTGTTTATACAACGAAAAATTCGATCCGCTGATTTTGATGCATTATGATATACGCGAGGTCGGAGTAATTGCAACTCGCAAACGTGCATTACATGCCGCAATCTTTTCTCCTAATGCCAAGGCGAGGCTCTCACTCTGCGCGGTTGCTCAATCGCGGGACGATTGCGTTGCACTTTCGATGAAACTTATCTCCGAGGTATTCTAGCGCAGAGATTCGCCGTTAAACTGATCACGTGGTCGATTGGAATTGTCGGAAAATCGTAACCGAGAAAATATCGGGCAAATAAACGCTGCGGGAGAAGAAAGGAAACATCGAATTCGGAGTTGTTTCGTTCTTTTGCCTTGCTTGCTAAATAAAATAGGTACATATACGTAATTCGAATCGCGTAAGCGAAAGTTGACCTATAAAAATTTGTCTAAACGACGATATCTCCTCTCGTTTTACAAGGATCATTATTTTCACACATTTATTCGCATAAGAGCGTCTTATTTATTGAGATGTACAGAATTGGCACAAAATTTAAAAAAAAAAAAGTAAAACGTCCCTCGATCTTCGGTTTCTCTGACTCGCGAAATCGGTATAATAAAATTTCAATAAACGTACACTATGCGGTACGTATAAAATACCATGTCCTAGTGAATAAATTCATCCTAAGTAAACGTCTTCGGAATTCATCAAATCATTGGTATTACGATCGAAGCTCGCAAAGCCCGAAATGTAAAATTCGCACGGCATCGCGTGAGCCTGCCTCATCACCATGCGGTAATTAATTAACGGTCGGAATTGTTCGGCGCTCGTTTGTTCATAATTATTAACTGCAATTGAAATTCGAAGAACGACATTAGCGCGAATAAGGCGAACAACTAAGCCGCTGGTTCGGGCCTCGGAGGGCACTTGAAAGGTCCTGGGAACTAGAAAGCAATTCCTTCCGTGCCGCTGCGCATTGCTTTTATCATCGCTGCTGCACTACACTCTCTGCATTATATTTTATATGCAGCGCAGCAATGCATAACATGGGAATTACGAATCACAAATTATTTGGTTGTAAAAATTGAGAAAAGGTCATACCATCATACGAGTTTTTCACATTCTCTGAGAATTTACCGTCCAATTTCGAGCACGGATTTTGATCATTTTGAAACTAATTAACGACTGTGATTCAATAGCGATGTCGCAACCGAGGTGAACGACGATATATTTTCGATTATCGACAATTATGTCGATATCTCTCGTTGTGCTTTCTACCCGTGTAACTATATATACGAATAAACTGCTGTTTGTTCTAAGGATATCCCACTTGAACTAATGCAAGTACAGAGACGCGGTCGATTGCCGCGTATTAACGATTTTCGTTCTGATCCTAATGAATGATCGGTGCCGATTCGTGGATTAATCGTATCGACAATTTGATTTTACTTCAGCATCCTTATCGATGTTCTCGATTTTGAAAATGAAACCTTTTGCGCAATCTCCCAACACAATTCAATTTCCAGATGCACTCGATAATTTGGGGCCAGTTTTTTCGTCCCGCGAAGTTGGCAGATATCGATCCACTCGACGTGTATAAATTTTTTGATAAATATCAAAGTCGATTCCTTTATCTAGACACACGTATTTGAAAATACGCAGTACACTCGTATTGCCACATGACGCAGAGCGTTTGTTGTTTTCGTTGAAATAAAAGGTTATTCGCTTCATCGGTGAAGCATTGCACCGACCCGCGGTTTATACATACGTACGTGAATAAGGTCAAAGAGAAAATAATTAAAGCCTGATTACCACGCTTGAATGAAATTTACAGAAAGCAAAGCGCAGTACAGAAGAGGAGAAGAAAGATGGGAAACTGATGCCGTATTAAAAATATACCCATTATTACGATTATACGTCGTATGTACACGTATCGTGGCGAATAATACTTTTGTCTTCACTTTTCCTCGTTGTTATACCATACACCATATACCGCGTGATCCACCTTGTCATAATAATACCGGAGTAGGATCTTGCGTCCGTTACACACACACACACACACACGCGCGCGCGCATAAATCACGATACACGCGTGTGCGCTGTGCAGTTATATGGCATAGATTCGCAAAGATTACACGTCTTTTCTACATAGTTTCTATTTCTCTTTCTTATGATTATCATCGTACGATCAAGTTCGTGCGTGTGACGTGCTGCTGGGTGGAATATTATTTAATCTGAACGATCTGCCAATTAAGAAGTGAAAACTAACCGATCCGCTGCGCCGCACAAGGCAGACGATGATGACCGGAGGTGTTATTGTACATATATATTCGTGTTAGGAGGCAGGCAGGAAAAGAGTCCTAGATTCGTACCGCGTCGAGATTTCCAGCCGGAAGTTGATTAGTAAGAAATCATTATAGATCATACACCGCAGCGTTACAGGATTTGTAAATAGTTTTTATTTCCCGCACGATCGTCACGCTATAATTCAATATACCTCTACCCACACCTATTCGTCGTAATGATCAGTTCAATGATTTTCGATGTAAAAATGCGAGCACTTTTTCTTTACTTCAGTTCATATCATCTACGGAAGATTGTTAAACGCGCATTCGCGCAATAATACGAACATCACTCGTTTTCAGGGACAACGCAGGGGCATATATATATACGTATATGCAAAGGTTGTATGCCGACTAAATGCTCGCGTGATATACACGTTTCATTGACTTCCGGTGAAAGACGTCGGGAGTCTCTCTCGTCCTCCCATGTCTACGTCTACGACTATGTTTATACATGCGTAGCCAGGGAAAGGGGGAATTACGGTCAAGAGGGTAGACGATTGTAATATACTTTGTACACACCCCGCAGGAAATCACTGTAGGAGTATAATAGGTGTGTTATAATCAGCCTTGTATTCTCTTATTCAGCGTCGAATGAGAGGAACGAGGAAAAGAAGGTGAACGAACATTGGGTTTCGACAACGTGAACATCGAGTGAAAACTTGACCGATACACACGTATCTAACGAACGTTTCGTGTTCGCGAATAATAATAGTAATAACGATGATGATGATAAGTGTGCATGGTTTGTTTTACTACCACGTGGCTGTATATGCAACAACACGTGTTGGGAATTAATGAAGGTTCCCAAATGAAAGAACGAACGAGCGAAAGAACGAAAGAACGAATAAGAGAAGCGATTATAGTGCGAGTCCAACCGGTTTCATCTCCCACCCCGGCCTTCGAGGCGACAGCACGCATATAGGTGTAGAGGTGTGTGTGCAATACGAGCGTATATGTACGACTTGGTACACGAGAGAGGTTGCAGGCTGCAGGCTGCAGGCTTGTCATCTCCGTTGGCATTGAGCAATCTTTTCCGTCTCTGTCATTTTCTTTTTTACTTGTCCGGTAAAATTTTTTTCTTCCTTACTCTGCGTCGCTTATCCCGTCCAGCTTATTACGGTCGTTGTTAGATGCTACAGTTTAACGGCACACCTCTGCGTCGTCTATCTCTCGATTTTACGCCGCGTGAGTCGTGGCGTGTATTATTACCGAAAAAAGTTGAGAGGGATCGTCGTGTTATAGGATAAAATGTTTATCATAAAAAAGCTCGGCTTCTATGTAATAATGCATAAGAGAGAATTGAAACAAGTATAAATAATACACGTAGACAAAAAGTTGGAAGTGAAGAATCGTCGTGAGAAGAGAAATGAAATTACGTGCAGCTGCAGGCTCGTATTTTAGTACATACCTAGGTCTCTTTTTATCCTGGAATTTATATGCAGCTAGCTCGGCTCTATCTCGCAGAAGACGCGCGGGATGGCCGGCGATGATGATAAAATGAAATATCTATCCACGTTCTACGTACGCGTTGTATAGGCATGCATGTATGATAATATGGGTATATTCACGTTGAGAAATTTGAGCTTTTTGGGCGTCTATGCTGCAGGGATTTATAACGTGTATAATTCTTTATACCTTCTCTTCCGCCTCGAGTGTGCACCGCGTATTACAGATATACATGTATATGTATACATGTATGTATCGTGCACGTTGTATCCGTAGACATTTAAGTGGGCGGCGTACAACTTTGCCTTTCTAAACCAGACGACCAGGACCCCCGGAGAAGGTGAAGGTGCGTAGCGCGGTGAATGCAATTTTTCATATTAATTTTCTCACTGTACGAAAGATTCGAATTTAACACGTGCGACAATATATTGGATATCGTTGAAAATTGATAAAAGCTCTGTCGGAGGAAAAACGTTCCTGGATACGAAAGTTGTTTAAGCAAATATAAGGAAAACCGAGTGTAAGTAATGTGTAAATTTTTTCCAATTCTTCTACCTCTCATCTTCGTGACTCGTAACTTATTTGCAAAAAGTCCTCTAGTCGAATGAATGAAAAGAATGAATTAGTAGTCTAAAAATATACGCCCACAGTGTAAGAATAAATTTAACTGCAGGGAGAGAGAGGAGGAAAAATGACTCGGGCGGTAAAAACACGAGACGAGAGTAGACGAAAAAGAAACAGAAATAAGAGGAAAGGAGAAAGAGAAAGTGCAACGGAGGGATCAGAAGGGAAGAAGACATGGGCTTCGGCCTCCGCCCTGAGACGGCACGTATAGTACGAGGTATATATTTAGACGACGAGAAATTTTTGGTGATTCACTCAAGTGATATATATCGCTGTGCAGTGCTTAGTGCGTGCCTGTATACCTGGAATATCCATGCATATATCTATACATATATACACATTGCATGGTACCTACGGGGTACAGACATAGTGGCAACCGGAAGTCGTGGAATGTAGTCTGGACTAAAATAGTCACGTCGGTGCTTAACGCACGTTAGGAGGATCGGGTCGTACGCTTGTGTCGGAATAGACCAGACTGCGTCGAACCCCAAAAGGTAGTCGCCGCTTACTTTTTTAGGACTCGAAAAAACGAGAAGGAGCTGAGAAGAGGGTGCGAATGAGACGCTTCGCTTTGAATCAGACTCGCCGCATTGCGTTGCAGACGTGTCGCAGCCTTGCGGCTTAATTACCGAAGCTGCAGTGCCCGCGTTTAACTGCGATAATACGATTAACGATCCAATCCCAGACGTACCTAAATACTCGAGGAGCAGCGATTTGAAGGTACGTACATACGCGTACAACAACGTCGTGGTCGCGGACGCGTGCGAAAAATAAAAAGCAAAATAGATGGTATAATGTTTAAAAAACTGATCCTTGCACCTCGTCGGAGGACCGCGGCACGGACTCGTGCAACAATCGCGAACCACGTGCGAATTCGCCTCGCTATCGTGCCGTATACTGAGAATTCCGAGAAATGATGCAGCTCCCGCTGCATGCAGCATCCGAAGTTCCTGACCGTCCGGTTCTTCGCCCTTCGCGACGATCCGTTATTGCGCGAGATGCTCTTGAAGCGCATTTCTCCTCCGATGCACGCATACCTGTGCACGCATTGATACCGCAAGATATTTTCACCGACGCGACGCGACGACGAATTCTCTCTTTCTCTCTCTCGCAAGTAATCTCCTTTAATTCTCCTTGAACCCTACTTTGTTTCATGTATGTACCTATAGCTGCAAGATTCCTCGGAGGTAGTAGGTTGCATTATTTGACACTATAGCTTATCGAGTAGGTTTTAAGAATTACCAAAGATAATCGATTATTTTTTTCCGATTGATCGAGTATAATATACTATTTATCAAGTTCGCCACCAGGTACTTGAGCCATTTATCTAATCAAAGAACTGGAACGAAAATTTTTGAGATCTCTGTTACTCTCTGAAACACAGATACACCGCGACTGCTCATCGAGTATGTCAAATTTTTACCATTATTGATACGGACGTCGATCGGCGGGAATTGGGAAATTCCAAAATATAAATAAATAGACAAACCTATCGGTTAATCGGTCGGCGTGTCGATTGTACCTACTTGTTCACAATAACACGGCTGTAAAAATTGTGCAAATTACGAAATGAACCTTGAACGTGATACGGTAGCTCCGACGGGATGGCGGCGGTAAAAAAATAACGAGAGCCGAGGTGTAACATGAAGCGTTCGTTACACGTGTCGTAGTTGGTACTTGGCGACGTATACGATGCACGATACCCAATTGGTCGTTCAAAAATCATCTGTAGCGATTAACTTTTACACGAAGAAAAAAAAAATGTAATTTATTTTATCTACCGTACCAAAGCATCGTCATCGATCACTCGAGTATACGTATTATGTAGTATTTAACGAACGAAGAGAATTTATAATGAATCGTCGTGTCGCACACCTTGCAATTAACCCTGTTTCGTGAACGGTCGGCAGGTTGTAGTTGTACATATACACATACGTTACACGTAAGTTGTGATCAAAGTTGTTACACCTTCATAAAAACGTGCCTATTCATTCGTATACATACCTCGGGTGCATTGAATGAAGTCGTCGGCATGACCGTGGCTGTGCGGATTCTGCTATGAATTGGCGTTAACTATGTAATTACAGACACAGGCTATAGCCGCGTTTCCCTCCCAGGGCTGACATATACCTATGATTATATGAATGAAGCCCACGGGAAACGGAAATCTGTTATTATCGATCACGGCGTGCGATCCATCGGCTCTGATGGTTTTCTCTCTTTATTTTAAACTCATGTGGACGAATTGTACGTAATTCGAATGTGCCGCTTAGAAATTTGACAAAATTTTGTTATCATCATGTATATTACCTGTAATATACGTACAATTGTATGAGGTGTAGGTTTTCAATTTTTTCCGACACTTCAAAAACACACGGGTCTGAAAAAAAGCGTTTTTTTTTTTTTTTTCTTTAAACTGCATGGGATGTTCTTGGTAAATATTATGTTTTCGAGAGTACTGAATCCAAGAATGACTTCCATTTCCCTCCATCACGTACAGTATTCTTGCAAAGCACAAGGTGTTTGCATAAAAAAAAGCAGCACAATAATGACAAAACCACCATTTTATTACAATTAACTACAGAATATTTGTTATAAGATTAAACAAACAATTTCATTGTAAAATGTATTCATCATTCCGTGTTCATTCTCTGCGTCTATGAAATCTTTTTTTCTTCTCTTTAATACTTCTCCGAACACGCTCCAGCTTTCCATTTTCTGTTTCCCTGTTCGTATTTATTCTTGAGTCTCACTCTAATATATATTAGCTGGGCGTAAGAAATCACTTTTGCATCTTGATTTTTAGAATCAAGAATAGGATACCAAATTTCGAATTAAACGGGAATTTCACTCTAACATGTGAAACTAGAAACACGAGTTAAAGAAAAAACCTGACCGCGATGGAACTTTTTGAGTATTTTTCCCGGTTTGAGTGAGTGAAAATCTATAAGATAAGGTATAAAAAATCTGTGCAGTTTTTTATAATTCAGTGTATCTATAAGCTTACATAATATCGCTTTATATTTACTAGCGTATAATATTATAGTCTCGCGTAGGTTTGTTCGGACTATATTGAACATACGGTACGATTCGTCTGCCTAGCCGTCTGTCTGTCTGTCTGTCTCTCTGTCTGTCCGTCCACGTATCTATCAAGCGGCAAAGCAGAAGGCCGCTGCCCGTAACACCGGAGGAATTTTTGATCGTTCTTTCCTTTACGAGTTGGCAAGCGCGCAAGTATACCTATAACGCCATTGCGATGGAGACGAGCTGGCAGGATGACGACGACGACGACGACGGCGAGGAACGTGAAGGTATGTAGCGGAACTTTGCCCCGTACGTGATCCCTCCACGCGGAAGAAGAAGAAGAAGAAGAAGAAGAAGAAAATGATGAGATATCCGCTGCCTCGAGCATGCCCATCGTTATCGGTTCGTTCTTCTTTCAAAAGTGCAGATAAGCGTCTTTGTTTGCACAAGATGATAATAAATAGAATGCGTGAAACTTTGTCTTGTTTGAATGGTGGATTTGTATACTCGAACCCGTAATCTCTAAAACAATATTCGAGACAATATTGTATAATCGGATTTTTCTCTATCTTCTCGATAAGAATGAATCGTTTGCGGCATGAACAAGGGTTCGAAGCTTGCCTCCGTTACTCGTCATGCAATAACAATGATGCGTAAATTTTCTGATCGCCGCGCAACAGCTGCGGGAATATTTTCTGCGTCACGTAAAAATTAGGTGGTATAAAATGATTGTCGACAACCAATGGTAAAATTTGATTAATACGCCGGAGTTGTAGCGACAAAAATTTATTTTGTATTTTTGTAAATTTGAAAGCATAGACAAAATTTTCGTCGAATCAGTCATTTGCTGATTCAAGTTATTCACCTTCCGCAGCATTGGCAGCGCTGTTTTCCTGTTTGACGGAACTTGATCAAGCGTTAAATGAAAGGATGAAAATAAGAAAAACCGTCATTTGTCGTTACGTATGCGCTGTACTTGTACATGAGGCTCGTCGATTGTGAAATTTAACACAAACGTAAAGTATAAAAGGCTTGCGGTTACGAGTGATAAGAAGAAAGTTCTCCATAAAATTGCGAAAACATGAGTTATATCTTTTTATATGCGCATAATATATACACAATAATGTACATTTTGGGATTTTATATTTGCTCGGAATTCGGAAGCGTTCCTCCAACTCCCAAATCTATGGTCTACCAAAAGAAACCGTACCTACCACAGAGGGAAAAAACACACGGCTTACCTATTCGAAGGCTCAATTCTCGTGTTCGTCGTGTAGGAATACGTGTCTCTTGTCGCAAGTGTAGGTCACTTAACAACCGTAGCTCCTTACTACGATTTTTATTTTCTTCATTTCACGAAAGACGAACGAACGTACAAAAAAGCACCGTATTTCCGCGTCTATTTGCAATGCATGTACAGTTGAAGTGAAAAATAGTATGTCACGAACGGTTTACGTTACTATATGGATACTTTTGCTTATACACAATATACATGCATGTACGTACCTATAACCAAGTACAATTAATACAACTGCACTAATTTGATCTGCATTTTACGACTCTGGTATAAATTTATTGAACTGAAGCACGCGGTGCGGCTTTCATTATTCGAGTGATACGTTATGTACATAAAGTGCACATAACTATAAAATAAACGCGTTTGAACCAGTTAAATGAACTAGTTTTGTTGTATAAACTTCACACACTTGCGCACAGACCTGCTGCAGCAGAGAAGAAGAATCACTGTAGAACTAGACGAGCGGGTTGCGATTTACGTACATATCCGACAATCCAATTAACACGTTGAGCGCCACGCGTATTTCTAAGACAATCCCGTTCAGGCCACGCGCGCCGCTGTCAGCCACCGATAAGTCTAGTGTCAGCCACCGATGGCTGACGCGGCCTAAACGGAAAGTCTAGTGTCAGCCACCGATGGCTGACATGGCGCTCAACGTGTTAAGTAGCATAAAATTGCAAATAAAAGAATATTGCAACAAGGTGGAGATATATTTGCCTGTAGTACGTTATACCGTGTGAGAAACGAGGTCGCAGTTCTCAAAAAAAAAAAAAAAGGGGGGAGTGGAGGGGGGATAAAAAAGAAGCTTTCCACGAGTCTGGAAACTCCGTATAAATACTTGAATTAGAAACCGTATTTATTGCGTATTTGGATATATATATATATATATATATACACATGTACGTAAAGTTTTGTATATAACGTGTAAATAAAATGATTCTACGCGTTTTATGTACGGAAACGCACGCGCGTATAGCAGACGATGAGAAACTGTACCGACGAATGTATGCTTACGGAAATAATACGTGCTACCGGTTTTCCGTCGTCGTTATTGCAGATATATTATCGAGGACATCGAGCTGCTGCTGCTGCTTTTGCTCTGTCCCCAGTTTGCCTTTTAAGATTAATTAGAAATCGGCGTCTATCTGTGTTATGTGAATCTAGGTATACGCATGGTGCGTAATTTTACCTACTTTAGCGATGTATCGTTGAAAATTTCACCGACTCGTCTCACCTCATTTTTTACATCCCGTGCAATTCAGACCGCAGTTTTCTTCCGTCCGAATCGAGTTAGATACTTGAAAATTTCCTCCCAACCGTAAGCAAAGTCTTACCGTATATTTATAACGAGGCTGAAGTTAGTGAAGTCAATTCATCGCAACGTTGAAAAAAAAATTACTATTTTTCTCCTTTAGAATAGCTGAAAAATTTGAATTTACCAAATCTGAGTTTCTTGATACGTTGTATTATCAATTTAGTAAATTTTAAGCAATTGAAAAGTTTGAAAAATATATAACGACCTTTTCCGAAGATGCATCATTGCATTAACGTTGCAAACTTCAGCCTCGTTATTTATACTATAACAAGAAATAGCAATAAATTTTAGTGAGAAAAAGTCTGTCCTGTACTACCATGTATCAGGATGCAAAATGATACCGATATTTTGACTCTTTGAACAGAAAATAACGTACGGGGGTAAAAGAATGATGTATTTTTGTATTTAAAAGGTTGAATGAAAATAGTTTTCATCGGAATTTTTGTGATGTAAAATAACGCATCCGATTTTTCGTGATATTACTTTACTTGTCGCGCATGCTCGACGAAACAGTTTACCGGTAATATGTCCATAAATGTAAAGAGAATAAGTTGTATCAATTTTTCGTTTTATGGACGAACACACGACACGCGCCTTGGCAAATTCTTGACGATCCGACACATGTGTATAAAGTTTCATTCCTTCAGCGTTTTCGACGGTTTTGTTTTCTTCCACGGCACCGCGTGTAATCCCTATCTCGCGTTTCAGTCAGCGATTCGTTCATTCATTGATTCAGCACAAAGCCGGCGTTCGTTGTTCCTGTTATCGTCGAGGTGCCTGACTCCGCCACTGAATGCGGCACATCCGTTCGTTCGTTCGCTCGTTCCCTGGTTTTTTTTATACAAATTTCATATACCTGCAAAGGTACACGTACATCGCGCACGCGGTGTCAAAGGTGTACCTACGGGTATAACAGCGATAATAATAGAGAAACAACGGACCCCTCGTGTGGAAAATGACATCCGATCCTGTACAGACTGCAGTTACCTTTACAAACGTACATAATACGAACCGCGATTCAACAAAGGCGCGTTTCGTTTACTTTTTATCGTTGTATTACACGCTCGCGACAATCGATGGGTTCACTGAACATCGATCAGCTGCGCGTCGTTTCTCACCGCCATTCGATATCTTCCTGTAACAGTAAATGCCGCGGAAAAGTCAGCCTGAAAGTATTTATACCTTACTACGTAAGTATTGGTCGGAGTTGAAGGGAAAACTATATATTCGTGTAAAAAAAGGAACGCTTATATCTATGTTACAGATTTTCATTGCGGAGTCTAGAGATTGTCCGATTCTGATGGTAAAATTTTCCTTCACTTAACATCTCACTCGAATTACTCGAAAGCCATTCGAATAACACGTTTAATATAAATTTAACGGCGCGTTGAATTTCGTAAACTTCGTACGTGAAACTCGTACTTCTAACTGCCGAGGAACAACTGAAATCGATAGGCGTATGCATGCCACGTATTTGGCGAGAGCTACGTTTCGTACCTGCAAATCGAGCTGGAAGAAAACGGCGGAAAGAACAAACGGGGTGCCGGGGTCTAATTCGTCTGTAATCTACGATCTAAGAAACGAACGATTGTAACGCGTACCGACGACGAAAGATACCCGATGCAGAGGGGACTTTCTACCCGCTGTGCCGCGTCGCGCGATAATTTTGCAACCGTTGAATCGCAGGCTCGGAAAAAACAACTTCGGACAAACTCGAAAGAAAATCGAAAAATCAAAAATCAAGCAAAGTATCGGAGAAAGACAGAAACAGGACTTTTGGGTTAGATCGAGATGGTGTCGAACTATCTTCAAAACACATTCAAACTGATTTGAATTTTTAGTAGCGAGAGTGTGCCGCATCCGCATATGTTTCGAAACTTTCGATTCGCGTTACAGCTGTACAATATAGCATTCTTGACTCGATTCGGCTCTCCTATAAATTCATTAACATTCGTTTCTAATCATCGCAGCGTAAAAGTGCTCAAGCTATATATATATATATATGTTTGTATGTATGTATATCTATAAGGTGAGAATCCGGTTGCAATCGGCGTTCGGCTTCTACTTTTTTCACACTCTGCTCTGCATATTTCATCTCTCATCAGGTGTAGCATGCATATTATTTGATTCTGGATGCTGGCGTAAAAAGCAATTAACGATATCTAAAATAGAATTGTCGTCATCGTTGTTCACCCGGCTATCTGTCGTAGGCGAAATTCTTCGCGAAATTCCACAGAGTTTGAGCTTTGTACTAAAATGGCTATGCTGAAGCGAATCGACCAATTACCGCAGATCTCTTCGCGCGTGATTCTACACTCGAATCGCCCACTTATATATTCGTTGTAACAAAAAAGGCAAACCCTCCTCCACTGTCCGTGTGACCTTTTGCAAAACTCATACGTTTTGCAAGCAATTTATAAAGCACAGTGATTCTTGAATACAATTTATATTATTCTTTACTTTTTAATCGCGTCCCCTTTTCAACAACCTTGGTAACCAGATATTTAGAATGCTTGTTAGTCCAATCTTTGGAACATACGAATATATAATAAGTCGAAAGTGGTGAAAATTGATTCGACAAATCGTTTCCAGATTTATTTTATATTACATGTTCTCAAAGTATAAATTATTTAGGAACGATTTTATAAATATGCGACGTGATTACGAACCGATTGGTGAGATTCACCAAGTTGATAAAAATTGCGCGCCCTTCGTTACGCGTACAATTACTAATTAAGTGCAACGATAGCGCAACGGCTAAACAATCTACGTTAATTTACGATATCTTGACTCGTGGTATAAGCACTTGTGTATATGAATGCATACATATGTGCACTCAAAAATTCTACGAATAGGAGAGTGAAATCATCGCGCAGCCCACTTGCCTGATTTTTTGAAAGTGTGGTTAAACACGCTCTCCACGCGAGCATTATATATATACGTGTGTGTGTGTGTACAAGCTACTTGCGGCATGAATGTGTATGCGTCTCTCTCTCTCTCTCCGATTGCGCACACCGAATCACAAAAAATAATGGAATTTTGACCTCTCGAGTCTGATTTAACATTATACCTACACTGCACGACGGATTCAAGTAGCTGTCGTACTTGTGGTAACCCAGTTTGTTCGCAGACTTGTGATACTCCGTTAGAAGATTAGTATTATTTTATTCACGATTCGTTTTGCGTTCGAAAATTTTCATCTCGACGTTGGCGTATAAAAAGGGCGCAGCAGCTCCATTCTAGACGCAATCCTGAACAAAAACACTCAAACAAATTTTCATTCGACGCAAAAGTAACGAAACGGCACGAATTCTACGAATTTACTATTGCGATTTCTTACCATCCGTGCGGTTTCTTTATTGCTGCGTGAAATGAAAATTTGTTGCGAGATTTGTGCATAGAACGGAACTGTCGAGTCCTTTTTCGCGCTCAAGATACGCGGACTTCGATATTTGGAGATGATATGTCAACGTCGAAATCGACCGGGGCATCCCTTCGACATCAATTACACAGACGTTCTTTTCGATATTCGGAGTATTATAAAAAACAAATTTTGTCGTCTTTTATGATTATTTGCAACCGCGGTACTTTCCGAAGGGAGAGAATTTCCTGGCCTTTACTTGTTTTACACATGCTTATAGTTCAAGCGTTATAGTATGCAGACACCGCATATATCGGTGCAGTGTGTAGAGGCACACTTACACGTCCGCTTTCTAAAGAGGCCGATTCGAGACCGAGGTGCGGCGTATTATACACGTGAACGTGTATATGTACATACATGGAAAAGAGATGATGTGCCTTTATACAGTGCGAATACACCTGCGATTACGATTATCATTCCTGGGTATCGTTTATTATAAATGGGTAGTGCGTTGCGTACCATTCACGTCCGAATTATGGGTGGGAAATTATTCGCGGAGTAAACTCGACCGAGACATTGATTGCCGCGTTTGCAAGCTGAAGCAATGAGAGAATTTCGGATGTTGCCATAATTGATGAAAATTAACACGTTTGGAATGTTACGGTTGCGTTTACGATGCGAGGAAAATATTTCTTTCACGTATACATATTGTTGTACAGAGAAAATAACATAACCTTTGGTTGTTTTCGAAATGCTCGAAATGAAGAACAGACGTCCGAGACTTGAAATTGCTATAATTTCGCGGAGAGAGAGAAAGTGCCACTTGCAACTCGGGGTTCGTTCGAGCTTCGTTAGCTCTCGTTGATTTCGCTTATTTGGCGCAACTGGCGCGTTTATTAAATACGTGTACGTACGTACGCATGTGTGACATACGTGGTATACGTATAGAAAAAATAATAACCTAACCCAACCTAACATACCCTTGATCATAACGGACGTGCATATCGGCCGAGTGTGTAGAAAAACTTGCGTCCTGGTCACGGTTCGAGAATCCTGCTTTGGCAACAAAAGATGAACCTTGGCCGACTCTGTTGCACGACCACCACCAGCGGCAGCAACGGTTTATAATCGGCTGTGTAAAATTTCTAACGAAAAATATTTAACCTTCTCTCGCATATATTTTTGCACTACAAAGTTACAAACTTATTAAACACGGTGCGCTTGTGCCTTGTGTCAGATAGGTACGTTAAATCTGTGCATTACCTGCAACATGGCTAATAATCAAACAACGAGTCATTCGTCATTTCCGCCACGTCGCTTCCACGATTCTTTATTTTTTTTTTTTTTATTTTCTTTATTTTCAATACATTGCAACCAGGCGCAGAATATATGTGTCTACTCGCGAAATAGAAAGTTATCGCCAGATAGATAACGGACATATACAGTACAGAATATCGTAACAGCGTGTATGCAACTGATTTGCACTACTTTCCGAGGCTAGTTACCTTTTCTTTTTTTTTAATATTCTAGTCTTGAGCCTGAATAAATTTTCTCGTCTCTTCCGTCATTGGACGATGCCTCTTTCGTCTGGGTGAAGTAAAATTTAGAAGGTGTAAAAGAAAAAAAAATAAATAAATAAATAAAAAAGAAACGGGTATAAGGGAACTGGAATTATTTCATTCATGACCTAGATTTAGGTTACAACTTATACATATGCCTATACCTATAATCTTAATCAATCGGAGAAAGTTTATATTATACGTTGTTCAAGACCATTGAAGCTAACAACTGTCGTACACACGTACGTAAGTACCCATAGGCTTAATGAGAATTCGCAACATATGTCCGCGATATATAGAGTACGCGTATGGAATGAATTCGTATCGAGACTTATTTATTACGTAACCGATCGATCGGTAAATCTCGAGCGATCGCGGCCGCATGAGGTATACCTTTACGTCTGGGAAATACTGCCGTTGCAATTTCCATCTGTTTCAACAGCGAATGTTTTTTTAAAGCACTTACAATGCCCCTGCATCTATAACGAGGTTCACGCACTGTAAACGATATTTTCTGTGCTTCCCCAGACGGGCGCGTATGGACATTTATTCATTTTATTTCTCTTCTTTCGAAACCGGTTTCAGAGACTAGCTGCGTCCGGTTCTCTAGGCATCGACAATTGTCGCGTTACGTAAACGATCGAAACCGTTGCAAAGATTTTTTTTTCTCGATCGGCCAGCGATGGTCAATGACGCGCCTATGATACGTCTTTCTTCACGTGCCGGCCCTTGATAATATATGTTCAGCTCGTTGCGGTTCTGCTTCTGAATATCGTCAAATACACTTCTTTTGGAAAAACTGTCCACTCATCGAGACCTTGAATACCTTAGACATATAAATAAAATAAAAATTAAAATTTCTAGTTATAAGCAAACATACGGACAGACAGAGAGATTAATAATGTATATTTAGAGAATAGATTCTGATTACGCCTGTATCTCGTTGGAATTACAATTTTTTTTTTTTTACTTGCAGGCATTTATTATCAGAGTTACGGTTACGTTACACCACACTTACCTGCTCGTAAGAATATTTATACACATTATATACGTATACATATATTCGCGTGCCTGTAAAACTTATCCAGTCTATAAATATGCTGTGATTTTTTTTTTCTTTGTGGTTATTAAACGCGCATATGTATACGATTAGCCGGTTAGTTGACCCCGACATAACGTATAAGCTAATAATTGTAATGACTGTTACATCCCGGAATTCCATTTGTTCAAATTATCGTGTGTATAAATATATATATATGTAACTGCAGACGTTGAATTTAATGAGGCTGAAGTTAGTAACGTTAACGTAACGATACATCGGGAGAAGAAATTATTATCGGCCAATTCTAGGATTACTTTCAAAGAGTTGGTTTTTTCAGAATTAGTGTATATTTTGTTTACAATGATTTATTGAAATTTCGGAAAGTCGTAAAGATGCGAATCAGCGATTCTTCCTAAACATGCCATCGTTACGGTAACGTTACACTAACTCCATCCATGTCAAATTTAATGTCTGCCATGGACTTTCGACGATAGGCATTTAAAAAAGTCCGCGAGCAACAATTATTCACATTCTCACTCACTTTTCGTATCATCGTCATCATCACCGTCATTTCTCTTCTTGTTTAACTTTTTTTTATTTTCTTTTTTTTTACCTGGACTATTTCCTTTTCCTCGCCGCAGGCAACAAATAGGTGCCTCAAATTTCAACCGTTATCGTTAGAAAATACCGCTGCGGTAAAGGTATAATACCTGTAATGATCGTCAACGTTTTTTTCCGACCATTTTACGTAATTTATTATACCGTAGGTATAACCTGGGACTGTGCAACGAAGGAAAGAAATGATTTTCTCGCCAAACTGCTGCTGCACAGAATTATTCAGCTGTGTAACGGCCAATACCCTCCGATTAATTGACCGTTAAATATATAATCGATTGGCGACGATCGGCTCGCATAACTTGAGTAATGTAATACTTGGCTGCTGTTTCCGTCTCCTTAATCCGGTAGAACCGGAGAATTGAGACCGATACTGTTATACATATATGTAATATCAAGGTTCATTTCACATTAAAAAAAATCGTGGAATAAAAATTTGTTACGTGAGAATTTTTCCACGCTGACGGGCCAATTAATTTTTCTAAGATACTTCATATTCATTTTACGAATGTGGGGAGTAAGAAGACATTTTTTTTTACCAAGTTATTAGCAAATTGGTGATTTCTATTTCTGAGAATGAGCTACACTACCATGTTTTTTTTTCCAAAACCCTTCAAACGACGATGAATCATTCATCAAAGGATATGAAGCATCAAAAGGATAAACTGAGATATCGGTATGGAAAAATCCCAAACTACACAAATTGTTATCACAAAAATTTTTACGATTTAAAATGATGTTTGATCCAAATATTGAATCGATTATCGACTAGGTTAAATTTATTTGAAATCAGCTGTCCTTGTCGCCTTAAATCTATGTAGGTATATAGGTGATACTTTCTTTTTACTATATCGCCTTAATGATTTGATACAAATTTCTATAGACAGTTTCTCACACACACGCACACACACACACACACACACATATATATATACGTAATTTAATCTCGTCTACTCGTATACGATATGTGCATACATCAAAACTAGATGAGGTCCAATTAACCGTATATAAAAATTATCAAATTTTTACGAGAGCTGGCGTTAATTACGAATCGTAATCGAGACTAATTAGGCATATATGAACTTGGTGTGTAATGTAAACTTCCCATAGTTTTCATGTTCCATCGTGAAATCAGTGTGACCTTTAGATGCATACACTAGCTGAGATTACGCCAGAGCGATGCGAGAGAGACGGCCAGGAAACAATTTATTTATTCGCCAAAGCAATTGTTGTAACAGTACTGATGTATACTGCTGCAGCTGAGCTCAGGCTAGAAAGTTCGCCTCAACATCTCTCTCTCTCTCTCTCTCTTTCTCTTTCTCTTTCTTTCTCCTTTTCTTCCTCTCGCTACCAGTTTTCATCTCGCAATCAGACGCCACACATACATGATACTAAGTACGTGAAACTACGAAAATAATGTATTTTGTGAAACGAAATGAAGACTGAATTATTTCCATAGTTGAAATAAGAGTGCAAATAAACCGCGAATGAAATTAAAAGAGAGGCCTAAATCAACGTGCGACAGGCTAAAAGTATGTGTTAGGCGTATTCCTGATGGCCGCATGTATGCATATACATCGAATCGAAAAAAGAAAAAAAAAACAAGTCATTATCTATCCGGTTCAGAAAACCGCTCGAGGTTTTAAACTGAGGAGAAGCCGGTCGGCGTTCCTCGCGCGTTGTTCCGACCTCCTTTAGGACCGGTAGAACTTGAAGCGCCGAGGTCCTCTTCCTCCTCCCTCCTCCTGTTCCCCACTTTGACAAAGAAGCACGTTTTCCGGTTTCCTGACTTCGCGAGGCGTCGTATTTCCCTCGCTGTTAGCAGTTCGTTCCGAACTGAAGATCGGAGAACTGAGGGAAAATAAATAACGAGAGAGGAGAGAGGAGGAAGAGAGACGGAACGAACCCAAGAATCTGGCTCTTTGTTAGGAGAGGAATGGCTCCCTGCCCCTTGACGTGCCTCTCGACTCTCTGCACGCACGACGAATTCCGAACGTGTGAGTGTTATAATAATGCAAGCATGCGTGTAAAGGCGCGTGTATTGCAGGGCGTGGTTTCTACATGTGGGTATAGGTGTAATAAGTATACCCGCGTCTTTGTCAATGATCGGAATCGAATGAGCGCGTGGCTAGAAGTTGGGGGTGGGGGTAAAAATATTGAAAGATCAAGAAAATCGGAGGTTTTGCCACAATTAAAACTTGATCTATAGAATTTAAAAATGTTGAGAGCCGTAGTATGGAAAAGTAGACGATTGCAGTGGTCGGAACATGGAATGCCAAACTCTAGAATCGTCGGAATTCTTCTCGATAATGTAGAATCGTATACAGATTTCCGATTTTGCTGTTCCATGTTTTGACCTTTCTATACTTTGTCTTTCCGTATTACTACTTGCTATGTTTTAATTTTTCTGTACTTTAAGTTTCCATATTTTGAAATTCTATGAAATTCTTGCTTTTAACCCGTATCCGAAGTTGGGAAATGAAAATTAGTGCTCGATCAGTGAAACGGTACACATTCGGCGAAAGAAAACATCATATTGAATGTAAATCGGGCGAAGAATCAAACGATCTGTGAATCGTCTTCTTCGGTGACGTCTATCTTACGGTATATCGTATAAATGCGGCTTGCATTCCGATTTTTATCTTTGCGCGGCAGTTATTGGTTAGACGTACAAAGACGAGCGGGTATCGCTCATTCGACGAACACACGTCACGTATAAAGTATTTATAATATGCACAATGCTCGGCATTCAGCATTCATCGTTCATCGGACGAGAACTTCTCTTCTCACCCGCGATATATTGTACAGAGTGTAGCAAGACCGTGCTTGATAAAGGGAAGAAGAAGTAGTTTACATGTACATAAAAAATACAACTATGTACAGGCATATGTGTAACATAATTTTTTACGCGTGGTCAACGCGCCGCCGATGAATCGTGATTTTCGAGTCTCTGATACGTGTCCATGTTACGCATGTAGGCGTGCATGTCCATTTATCGTCCATCCATACGTGCGAGGCATGAATGGGACTCGAAATTTAACAAGTTTTGTTTTCCCATTTCTTCCAATCTTGTCTCGTCCAACTCCCGAATTGCTTCCAAGTAAATAAATGAAAAAATCTCCTTAAAAACGAAATGCATATGATTTAAACGGCTACGTTCACAGACCTAGCGCGATGGTTTAGGATTGAGATTTCTATCTATGTATTTATTTGGATTCAATTTGTGGGGCGTCCCGGTAAAATAGACCACCCTAATGTACAGATTAACTTACGTATGCCGTGAATGTTTTTAACGTTGTACATAACTCGATTAGTCAAGCCGCGCGAATTATCGTACTTATATTATAACAAATATTGCAAAAGTATTTGGGTACGGCCTCATGTTCATTTTACAGTTTCGGCCCCAAGGGTGCTGCAGCGGCGTAGCCGGGCAATTATACCGGCTTCAAGGATTTAGTCTATATTGTCCTCTGCCATGTTGTTACACACCTTTCGTTTGACCTCGAACCGCCGTGATCGGCGCTTGATTTTAACTATACATGTACAGTGTATACAGGCTGTAATATCAATTGAGTCGTATGATCATTGACGTTGAAAATATATGCGAAAATGACGGTATGCGAAAAGAATACGCCTTATACGTACACTAGGGTGTGCCGTAAAATAAATTTTTTTTTTTTTTTCCAAACGTGCATCGGCATTCCAAATAGAATATCTCACAGCCGAGTATGAGCTCTTAATATTGATTTTTGAAAGTGCTATTTTATTTCTTCCATATTCCATTCAATTATCATATTGAATTTTTTTTCCTCGTAACGAAATTGAGCGGAAACGGATATTAATGCAGCGTCGAGTCGCCGCAGCTCGGTCACTCTGTGCACGTTAATTGTACAATGCATCGTACATGCGTACGCGAGTCATTCGTCGATAGATCTGTACGTGAAATATACGGTTGAACGTGAATAATCGGGAGGCATTTCCGTTCGGTTCAACGCTGGCGTGCAGCAGCAGACGCATCGCGTTACTTCGCGCTGCCACGTGTCCTGCATTTTGATTATTTATGCAAATATGATATCGTGGGTATACATTACACGTTGCGGCGCGTCGCAGATATGATTATTAGACGGGTTTGAAAAAAGTTCTTATCGCTCGAGATACGGACCGAAACCGTCTCCGATCTCTAGGTATTATTGACAGGCGTGTTTTGCGACCGTTGGTGCGAATTAGGGTGCCAAATTTGCAACCGTCCTCGCGTTTATGACCGCAGGAATCCTCATCCTGCCCACGAATGCAAAACTCTGGTATTTAACGGCTGTCACGAATGTCACCGCTTTTTCGCCTATTCTGTCTTTTTTTCCGCGCGAACGATTCTACGGCGGGATCGACGATCGCTTCTGCAGATTCTAAATTTAAAATTATGCAATTTGGTATCGGTGGTCTCCCCCTGTGCAAAAAACAGCTTTTTATTGTTTCGGAATAAAAAACGGCGCGCGATGCGTTACGTCAGGTTCACTCATCGTCGCCTGCGCGCACACACAAACACAATCATGGGGGTATAAAGGCGGTAAAAGATGACACAATATCCAAAACGACGAGGGGATTCGAACCGGTGTGTACTCGTTATACCTACGCGATAAGAGTTTATAATAAAAGAGCAATTTCATTCTGGTAATAATCGCAAAACTCGACGTATCATAATATCCCCGTTGAATCGTTATTATTTATTGTCGTTGTTAATGTTTAAAGTAAATGCTCCGTGCGTTTGCGTCATCCGCGAAGGCTAAATGTCGCATAATCACGTGTATAGGTATTTATATAATAAATATTTTGAAACGTTTAGATATATACGTTTAAGATCCTTGTACAATTTGCAATAATATGCCTGCGTATATAATACAAATCCCCCTGTGTGTGTGTGTGTGTTCGTGTTCGTGTACGACGGTACTTACGTACGCTCGTTTTACGCTCCATGAATTTGGGTCAGTAGATTTTAAATCCGAGACGTCCTCTGACATATCTTTGTTCTCTATCATTATTTCTATCGCGAAAGTAGTCGTAGGCATGTATACAATAATCCGAGTCGCAGTCACGCTGCTGCCTGCCCGGGTCAGTAGTAGCTTGACCGAGTGTCAAACTTCGGACGTGTACGATGGAAATAATAATAACAAGAATCGCTAAAAGAAGAAGGAACATTTTTTCTTTATGTCTTTGTAAATTGTGATAATCAATACTTGGAAAATAAATTTGCAAGGCACAAATAATGTAAGTGGATATAATAATGAGAAAATGAAGAAACAAAATTGAATTTTTTCTACTCTTTTCGCCGTATAATCAAGATTTTACAGTCATAAATCGGATATGTGTACGAAGATTCGATTTTTACTTTTATCTTTTAAGATTGAAAGCTCGCGACAAGAATTTGCTACTTGTACGAGCAAACAGTCGAGAAAGAAAAGTAGAATTAGTTAGTTCTCCCGCAAGCCAAATATCTCACGCAAGCCAGACAATTCGTGGCAAGATAATAAGAACAACAACGACGATAATGAACACTCGTACGTATTTGCATGTTCGTTACGGGTGGATGTACGTTGTATTGTATTGTATCTAGAATTATAGTATATACACGTATACGTATACGTACAGATGCAACTGTGATCTCGACTTTCAACGGTGAAGTTTAAGTTCACACGATATGATTTCAGTTCAAAATGTAGGTATTGAGATCTCCCGCTTCTGTAATGAACCAATTAATCGTGGGCAACCGTGATCACGAGTATATACGATAGGCTAACGATCCCATAATTTGTGTGAACTTTGGATCATGTGCCGGATATAGAGAAGAAGTAATTAGACTCTTTCACATTCAATTTCGATTATATTTCTTTTCGAGCCTGCATTCATCGCTTTGTGAAATTTTCAAATTCGGAACTTCAACTCTGTCCCGTTGATACTACAATTTTACGTGTTGGTAATATTTTTCGCATTTATTAAAAAAGAAAAATTGAATATGACCGAGAAAAGGTGATTTAGAGCTCATGTCGGTATGCCTGTAATCCGTAAAGTGTCGGGTAATTAACCGTGTACCTCCATGCGGATCGGGCGTCAGGCGAAATTTTTAATCTCCATGGGCTCACATGTGCCTGCATAACGCTTTACTACGTATGTATAGTCATAATGGTTCGCGCGTCACGTCGGTATAGGTGTAATAAAAAAATATTGTTTGTTCACCTCGCACACCCCACCACCACGGCGACAATGTCGATATACGAACGAGAGAGATAAACGTGTGTCCGCATCGGGCGGTGCTGATCGTGCTGATAGCCGTATCTGTAAAGAATGAAAATTTGTTTAATTAATGGTATGTCGAGTACCGATTGAATAACAAGTTATAATTTCGAAGAAGTTGATGAATGATATTTAACGAATCGCTATCGTCGAGCAACGAGTGCACAGATGAATATTGTACAGTTAGTATGTATGTGTCGAGTGAAACGACAAGAATTAGGCGTCGTTCTTTATTCACCTACGTTGGTATAATGGATGCATTTTTTTTGTACAGGGGATTCCAACCCTGAGGAACTCAAATCCGAAGTCATTTTTGAGCTGAATAGCCGGTGCTTCGAGAAAGCAGCGAAATTTGACGTCGTTTGCATTTTCTTCAGAACCTGTTATCGATAGATGAAAATTGGCTCGACGATCGGGTGGAGCGGAAAATTCTAGATCGAATCATGTGGTCACATGTCGGAAACGAAGTCGGATAAACAAATTAAGAAAAAAGAAATTATTTCACCTAAATTCCCCAGATACCATCGATGAGTAGAATTTATTGTTTTTTAATTTGTCAATCCGACTCCGTTTCCGACATACGAGGACGTAATTCGATGTAGAATTTTCCCGTCTACACGATGGTCAAGTCATATTTCATCTATCGGCGGCAGTTTTCGATGAAAACGCAAAAAACGTCGAAATTTTGCTGTTTTCTCGATACACGCCGGCTATGCAGGTCAAAAATGACTTTAGATTCGAGTTCCATAGGGTAGAAAATCCCTGTAAACAAAAATGCAGCCATATCCCGAATATTTTTGATCGATCGTCGGACCCACTTTGGCTGGACCAAACGTGATTGTCTAGCTCGATGACGGAACTTGCACGCCTCACAGAGAGCGGGAGAGAGTTTTCTAAGTCTACGGTCATGGCGTTGCGAGGTCTTTGCGACGCGGGTTATTTAGTCGACCGGGACCGTGGCCTTGAAACGACTGTACAGGTCCAAGTGCCATGTATAATGGTACCTCGGATTAAGGAAGAAAAAAGACCAAGAATCTCTGCAACAGCAGTGGCAAGAAACTCGGTGTGTGGCTAATTGTTTGGACGTGACGGCGAATGGGATTTTCTATTCAGCCACACTTTTATTCCCTATACACCTAGACGATTATGCATATACGTACCTAGGTGCGCAGGCATACGGGGACTTGGTACACGATATTACAGCCTTACACCTGCGAGATCGAAGGACGCGCAGATTCGAGCGCCTCTTTGTCTCACTCCTACGGCAGCCGGATGTTGCATTATGCCGTATAATACTCGTGCATGCAAATGTGCAATACGCGTGGATATATTGTTGGACGTGGTGGGTATGTGCTCGAAGGTATTCACATACGGACTCGCATACTCTGATACACGTTCAAGCGTCTACGACGAGCATTCCTCCGCGTTCACGTTCTCGGTCAACTCGTGCGTATATACGTAAATATAGGTATGCATATGGACGGATTAAACATTCCTTACGTGCGGAGGTTTATTCGCATCGTGGTGCTTTTCATATGTGTAATTTGTTTGCTCGCGGTTTTACTTTTACATACTTGTATTTTATCATTTTTTATTGTTTCGGGTGAGAGGTGAGCAACGAGTTCGCGGAATTTTCATCCTTTGTGTTAGAATCCTGTACAAAAAGAATTCTTGCCCGCCTAATGTGATGTGGGTAACACACGTATGTGTGTGCGTATCAGGCACATGGCAAGGATCGTTTCGCGGTCAGTAAAAGGCTGAGGACGATGCGGGAATTAATTTTTATCGGTTGGTCACAACTTCGTTCTCGGAGAGGTTGATAACCCTGTAACAAAAAAAATCGGAGACATCCCACTCGACGGTTTACGGAGTCCCGAGGCTGAGAACATACAAGAAAAAAACAAATCATTCGTATCGAAATAATTTCATTGTAATTGTTTATCTGTTCCAAATAAATAATATCGATGATAAAATTTCCTCGAAGAGAGGTGAAAAAAACCGTATGAACGATTAATCGGATGTGAAGACAAAGAAAAAAAAACAATTGCATCGGCCGGGAATCGAACCCGGGCCGCCCGCGTGGCAGGCGAGCATTCTACCACTGAACCACCGATGCAGTTGGACTCTGGAAGGAAAAGATTTTTAATCAAGGTTCATCCAAATGTCTTAAAATAAATACAGCTGCTGTTTTAACTTGATTTTATTTTTTTTTTATAATTTTTTTTCATCTGTAAAATTACGTTTATCTGGTACTGGTCACGACTATCGAAATAATTGATTAGAGAAAAAAAAACCCCCATTTCTTCACGGAGGTTTTAAATCTCAAAAGTTGCAGTCTTTCGTATCAATAAAAACGGGAATCAATTTTACAACGTGTTATACGTATACCATTTTTTAAGAGTGATACCTACTCTTTTATCGAATATTTCTACCACCATGGATGACTACAAAACGGAAAAGGCTTCGTAACCCCGTACAGGTGTAATTTTATTTATTTATTCACACACAGCTATGAATGCCGTTTAACAACAGGGGTATATTTTATGTACGATTGGGTACGTAGGTGTCATGTTTACTCAAGTTTTCATTGGAAAGCCTGGCATAATAAACTGCAGCTGCGGTACAGCAGAGAGCTGAAAAGAGAGGAACACGTATAATGTTGTTGTGGCAACTGCATGATTGTTAGTATTACACCGGATGAGCAGTAATTTAACATTGTTAAGTTTTACACTTGGTCGTTAATTAATTTTATTGATGAAACGGCAGCGCGCTAACGCGAATGTAACAATTCTCTCTCCCACTCTCGTTTTTACCCTTTTAATATACAGTATCAGTCAACTTTCTCTATACCTACATGCGTACTGATTTGTATGTAACGATACGGGGAATGAATTTGGACCGCAGAGAAATGTCCGCAGGGAACGATTTTCGTTCATTAATCACGGTGATCGAAGTTATTCAGAGAAAACTGTCGTCAGTCCCACTTGTCATCCTCGTCATCGTGTAATTATCGACCCAACGTATAAGAGTGGTGGTGACACACCATCGCGGCATTGGTCCGACGACGTCCCCCGGCTGTTAAGAGACCAACCTGTACACCGTCTACATAAACCTTCTCTACGTACGCTGTTTCAGATCATTGATACGACGATGGATACGTAAACTGGGCTGCAAATGCCGTTTAAAGAATCGCACTGGATGCGGTAGAGCTAGGATGTCGTCGCAGTGTAACCACTTCGTGCAGAATGCCTGGAAGAAGGAGCTCTGCTCGAATTGCTTCAAACCCCGTGAGGAGCATTCAGAAACCGTCGAGAACAACGCCAGGTTCAAAGGAATAACGGTGACGACGAAGACGATGAACGTCGAGGCGATGCCGCAGGTAAGAAGAGGTTTAAAGAAAAGGGGGTTCGGCTTGGATGATCTAAAATCAAATCTATTTTTAAGAGTAGTTTCCTTTTTTAAAGAAAATGGAAACACTTGGAGCAACTTGAGTTTGAAAGCTTTATCGTTTTATAGTTTCAAAAACATTTTAGAATTTTTTCCCCGTTACCCGTTACACCCAGTCACTCTCACTCATCCCAATAACTAATCGAAGTTCTTAACCCCGCCGACGCTGCTTCAGGGGATCCTCAAGGGAAAGACTTCTTCCAGGGGGAAGAAGAAAGTCGCGTTTCCCGATTCGTTTACGGAGGTGATCGGGTACGGCGGTGACGATTTCTCGGACTCGGAGGAGTTCGAGATGAGCGAGTCTTCGCTGGGCTTGGAGGACGACCTTCCCGACGGCGAGGAGGAGCGAGCACTCTGCAACCTGACAAGGGCCAACACGAGCTTCAACACGGTCACCGCGAATCTATCCTCGAGCGGTACTCCAGACGCCAAGAAGTCTTTCGCCTCGTTGATGCTAGGCAAACCGCGTAAGGACTCGGACGGCAAAAAGAAGACCCTGCTCGTCTCGGTGACGCCCTTTGGCGCCGGGGACGCGATTGTACCGACGGCGAAACGGCCCGCCGAACGTAAAGCTGCCAACTTCTCGACGAGCAGACATATCGGCGAGATCGCCGATGCCAAGTCGGAGGTCACCCTGAAGTCGGTGAACAGCATAGCCGAGGACAAGATCGTCCGGGATAGAAACGAGAAGGAGGCGACGTCCGTTCAGCTCGAGAAGAACGGCTCCGCCCTCGAGAAGATCGTCGACATGCCTCTGATCACGTCGAGCAATCTTATTTCCGTTATACAGAAGAGTGACTCGCTCCAGGCCGTCGAGGGCTCGACGATTGCCGGGAGAACGGTGAGCAGCGATCAGGCCTTCCAGAAGTCGGGCTTCGTCGCCAAGCCAAGCGCCGATCGGAAGACCGGCATCACGAGGACCCCCGCTATAAAGAAGCAGAAGGACGCCGACAAGCCGGTCAAGCTCGCGACCCAGGGTAGCTACAAGCAGACCCTGAACTCGAAGAACGAGTACATCGCGAGGACGAGTGCGGCGAGGGAGAACGAGAGCCACGCGAGGATCGAGGATCGGGATGGTGAACCGGAGCCGAAGAAGACCTGGGGGAAGGACGTGAACACGATGGAGGTACAGGCTGCGGATGAGGAGGCTGGTGAGAACAAACCGGACGAAGCCGAGGCCCAGGGATCCTTCGGGCCGAAGGTCAGCAGGGAGCTGGCCGGAGAACCGGACGGCAGAGCCGACGAGGAAGTCGTCGAACCACCAGCCTTGCCGCGGAGCCCGCCGCCGATCGAGCCGCGGAATTCGTCGTTCCTCCACAGCGTCGACGTGAATAAGAAGTCGAAGCCCACGGTTCCCCAGAAGCCGTCTTTTCTGCCGCCGAAGGCACCGTCCGCGTTCAGGAACAGTTCTTGCGAAGCTTCGCGACCGGGGGCCAGAAGTTTTACCCTCAGGGGAACGCAGGATCAGCAAAGTGTAGGCGAAGAGGAAGAGCCGACGGCGTTGATCCCGGGAAGGGGGGAGGACGCCGAGGATGAAACGGGCCGCCCGACGCTCGCCGACGTTGACGGTGATGCCGTAAGGTCGTCGAACAAACGACGGATGGCCCCGAAACCACCGCCGCCGACTTACGCACCGACGTTCGACGAAGCCGGAAGTTCGCTTTTCGCGCGTAATCCAGGCGCGGCTAATCTAAAGTCCGACTCGCCGGTGGTCAGGGAAAAGGAGAAACGGGAGAGGGCCTCTTCGTGCAGTCCGAAATTCCGCAAGGACGCCACCGAGGAAGTCGCGGACACGCAGCCGAGCGAACAGTCGGGCTCGTCGGTCATTGACGCGGACGCTCGCAGGATGATATCCTTGTCTCAGGACAGCTTAGCCAATAACACCGATAAAATCGAGGAGAAGAAGAAGGCTCGGTCACGGTTCTCTCTCAAGAAGTTTCTCAGGATGGGCTCGAAGAAGGACCAGGTCGACGGAACCCCCGGCTTCCCGCCGAGACTCGACGACCCCCCAACGTCGCCTCAGCCAACGGCCAAACCTCGACTCGAAATCATACATCCTCTGGAGCTCGACGGCGCCGCCGTTGAGGTTGTCAGTAGGGAACGCCTTCCCAGGATCAGCAAGGACCACAGAACCGACGAATCCGGCGGCGAGACCGACCAGACCCAGCACCTCTCGTCGCTCTCTACCAGCCCCACTCATCATCATCCCTTTGGTGAGTCGTCGTTAACGTGTACTGCCTTTGCTTACTTCCTTCTTCGTCCTGGTTTCGCGTGATTCGCGACTGACAACAACACCGACATTTGTCGATGATCCATAAAGTTGACCAATATGGGTATAACCTTCATCCGAAAAGAAGGGTTCGTAGAGGTATTTGCCTTCTGAGAGGTTAAAATTAAATTTCCATTTTCCACCATCGGTGTCCATGCAGCGAGACCCGGGAAGCCGCCGCCACCTCCCAGGAATCAGTCCCTCGACGATTGGGCCCGATTGGACCCGGCGAACAAGCCGGCACGGCCGCCACCACCGCGAACCGAGATCAAATCACCGAGTAAATCGTGGCACCCACCGAATACTACGACGAGCCCCGACTCGATCTACGCGAATCTGGGTAAGTTCAGGCCTATACAGTGTAACTAATACGATTGAAAATGAGGCGGGTAATATTATTAATATTATTAATGATAACGAACACGAGTGACGACGATAATAATAATAACAATAATATTAATAATATTAATAATAATAATGATGATAATGATGATAATGATAATAATGACAATAACGATGTAATAGCCATACTCACACGTGGATGCCTGCACGCTTTTTGACATAACAGGCTTGCAAGGATCGTAAACTATTATACCTAGGTACTTGAATAGACATTTTTATCGTGATACAGAGGAGATGAGATGATTGCTGTGATCTAATAGACGTCTCGGTTGTTAGTTTTTGAACCTATCATGATAAGAGAAAATTTTACTCGCGATTTTTATTTGTTTTATATTAAATACTTATAAGCTGCGTCTTTCGTTCATCTTCAATAAACTTAATCTATCACATAGTTATAATTACATATTCATTATGCATGACACTCATCCATACCCATACATACCCATACATTTATGCATCTCACGACTCGCGGTCTTATACTGTAATAGATAATTATGTAAGATGTAATTTTAAGTAAATGGAATCTTGTCTCATGACTCACGATCATCCTGCCGTTTGTTATTCATGATACGGTTCAACTCGTGCATACGTGACTATTTGTTATACCTGTATAGTGTAACGGATACGAACGACGGTTAGAAGTTGGTATATTCGCGCTCATTCGCATCCGATGATTACAGTTCGAACAAGTGTTCAATAACAATATCACCGGATTGGAATTGAAAACGGTTAATTCGTGACAATCTGGGCGGCGAGACGTTGTTCGGTTTTGCATCAAACTAGTTCGACATTACGTCCATTATTAGATATAATGCGAAATAGTACTGACTTGAAAATTAGCTTAGGTATTAGGAGACGCGATGCCATGATCGATGATACGCAAAATATCGATTCACTCGCATTTATTAAAAATACAATCGTAATATAGAAATTTTATTTTCTTGGATGCGCATAGTGAATATACATTTCATTGTTTATTATTCAATTTCGCAGCATTTCAATTTTACTTTTTTTTCCATTTAATTTGTGCGTTCATTCGTTTACTCATTCTCTCCAATTTCCTGGGACGAGAGCGGTATTGTGGATACACGAAACGTGTATAATCGAAAATTGAACTATAGTTGATATTTTTACCGAGAGTATTAAATATATAAATATAGGAATATACGAGAAGGGTTAGTCATGTTTGAGAATGGCTGTATAATGAAACGTGTATAAGTATAAAAGGTTTTTTCTTTTTTCGTTTTCTCTTCACTTTTAAATGGTTATGCAATTTTATATACTTATATAGATACATACATATAACTCATTAGCGTAAATAAAATAATACCTCTACCTGTAATCACATACATACATATATCCAAATATATATATATATATACATAATATAAAATTACAAGAATTTCCAAATGTTTTGAAATAAATGATTTTGCTTGAACAGAGAATCTCTTGTTTTCTATTAGTGCATCATCTCTTACTGTGTCTTGTCTTACATTTTGTCTCTATCGTTGCATTGTGCTGTACCTGTAATAATACATGTTGTCGGATCACTGTTTGTCGTACCTTTACATCCAAATTTGCCGGTTCCTCGGTCTGTTTATTTTATTGTTTGTTTCATTTTACTCTCAACCTGTGTGCCTTTTTCGAATGTTTGCCAAATAAAAAACTCAGATAAGAAATAACGAGTGTATACGTAACAGAAATCGCTTACGTGTAATGTTAATATTTATAATCACACCTCAACCGTAACACCGAACGAATCTTTTCATTGCAGTACATGTATGAATTCGGACTATTGCAATCGGTTATTGGTCAATCTTTTCCGACTGAAATGAAAGTAGAGACAAAATGTAAAGGCTTTGTCTGGTGTCACGGTTGGCGGAAAGCTGTCCTCGTCAGTTTTTCACCTAACATATCGTATTGGTAATGCTGGGTGCAACTAACGCCGCATGCGAAAATGAGAAAGGAGCCTTTTTCAGCGATCCAATAAAATATTTCGAATGTTATTTGTCTTTCGTAAAAACGATCGAGCGATTGATCTCTTTATTGTCATGTTTTCTTGCCACTCTATACGGCAGTATTTGCACGACCTCGCTAATTTAGACGAAATTCACGTACAACTCACGTATCCACAGAGTGTATACACCTACCTACGTCAATCACCGCGAGTATAAACTTATTTGTGCAGTAGCGTACCTACCTGCATACAATATGTATGTGGCATGTATTCTCAAGCTGGAACTATTTACGCCGTTCCACGGAAGAGAAATCGACCCCGTTTGCAGTCGCACGGATGCGACATTACGGTTTTTTTTTGCTTTTCTTTTCTTTTCTTTTCTTTTCTTCCATTTTATCACACGACGATTCATAGATACTTGCACGCGTAAGACTGCATTTTTATAACGGTTTTAAAAAGCGATGACGACGCTTTCAAAATTAATTCCCCCCCCCATCATACCCGATCGAATAACAAGTTCTCGTTGTACAAAATATACGCAAGATAATAATACGACTGAAATAATCGAATTGTGAGGAAAATGCTCAACACGATTGCATTTGTCGCAAAAAAAAGCTGAAAACGTCGCGATTTCATAATGTTATGCGGAACGTCGAGTTTGCTGTATGGTAGCTTAAAATAGGCTGTGTTCTGCATTGTGTCTTGTGGTACTAACCCTGGCGCTTGACCATGGCGGGCGGCCCTGCAGCAGCGGAGGATGTTCCAGGTGAAGTACGGAGCGCCCTCGCCCCCTCAAAGCCTCAGAGGACGGCCAGCATGAGGGACCAGGCGATCTGCCAGCCCCCGGTGAAGAAGCGTCCCGCCGCGATGCCCCCGAACCACGGGGACTACGAGCCTCTCGCCGGCCCTCGATCATCCACGACGGAGTCATCGGTAATTAATCGTCCCCGTGCCATCCGCGCTCCGTGACTGAGAAAAGCTGTGAGCGTCATTCCCCAGACGACGAAACTCAAATTCCGCCTCCTCCTCTTGTTGCCAGAATCTGTCAAACGACAACCACGCGTACGAGTGCCTCTCCAGTTCTCCGGAGTGCGATTCGTCCCTCGATCTTCGACACGGAGCGGCGAGTCGTGAGGGGGCTTTTCAGGTGAACGGGAAGAGGAAGTCGGACAGCAGTGCTCTCGATCCTGGAACCGACTTCGCCTACCACAATCAGCCATTCACCAGATCGACGTCGCTGCCATACTGCGGAAGCGAGACAGAGAGCGAGCTTTATTCGCCGTACAGCTTTTGCACCGGGGACGAGGTCAGATCGCGTAACAACGTCGTTTCTGTAGAACGAGTAGGACGCTTCTTGATTTCTGACACCGTGAGTTTTTTGTTCCAGGGCCCGGAGGACGACCAGGACTGGAAGAACGGTAAGGAATGCGAGTCCAAGGTCGGAAGGCTGAGACAGCGGCGGGGAAGGAGCATCGTTCATCGAAGTCTCGAGGACAACTACGGAGCCGTCATTGTTGCGAACCACGAAGCTCTGGCTCAGGTGTTGGAGCAGGTCAGTAGTCGAACTGTGTGCACCTCGTCGCTGGAGATGAGTACCCCGTAAAATTTCTTTCCTGTGCTCTAAAATCGGCGTCATTATACCGTCTTTGCAACAGCTGAATCAAACATCCGGAATCCCACCCGCGTTAAGAGGTCTGAAAACGGCGAGTCTGCGGCTGTCGGATTTCGTCCTGGATCAGAATTCGTCGCTGCCGTTAGGAAGGAGGGTGTTTTACTCGGCTTCGTGGAACGGCAACTCGGTTACGATTTGCGTAGCGCTTGATCTGACGCTGCACGTATCGCGGAAGGAGTTCAATCTCGTACCGATAATCGAGTTCACCGACACGATACCGGAATTTGTTGCCAAGAAAATAGTAAATCACGGCTGGAACGGCAACGTCGAGGGTGAGATTTCTTTTTTCCGTGCCCAACGGATAGTAACGCCCTTGTCTCACGGTGACAAAGCTTTGCCAACGCTCTCTGTTTTCCTACTGTAGCCACGATCTCGGTGCTGCCCCATCTTCAGGTCACAACGATCGACTCCTTCGCCGGATCCGTGAAAGACACGGGTGACGAAGGATTCGTGAGAGAGGCGTCCTTCGTCCTTTTGCAGCTGGTGAACGCCTTCAAGAATCTGCAAGCTCGGGGGGTGGAGGAGGCACCGATAAACTTAAGTAACGCCGTCCTCTGTCGAGAAGCCAAGGACGCTTGCTACAGACTCTACCTCCTTCAAAGGTGATCCCAATCGTTTCAGGATAGAGGGATAGGTCGAATCGCTCGATACCCAAGTTTCTCTTTCACAATCTTCTTTTTCCATGGTCCAGCCTAAGCTCGGACACCAATGGGGAATGGGAACAGGGGAAGGCCTCCTTGTGCAAGTGCGTTCTTCGGGCTCTTCGGGAGCTGACGCTTTCCAAGAGGCTGCCATTGGTTCAGGAGTTGTTGGAGCGGGAGAGAACCGCCAGTTTGTCTCAGGTAATGGGATATAAAATACGACGCCGACCTTGATTCCGTCCATCCGGATGCCTGAGTCAATATAAGAATATCATGTTCTACAGGTGAAATCCGTCCTCGAGTTCTCCCTCTGGGGTCCTGCCGACGTGACTCTCGGAGGGCCGAGAGACCGCGAAATGACGTTGCAAAGATGGCTCGACCTCGAACGAGCGACGGTGCTTCACGCCCTGGTCAAGGCGAGGGCACAGTTGGCCGTCACCGACGAGTATCACCTATTATTCCTCGTTCGCACTAGCGCAAAGATCATGTGCGAGGCCTCGATGCTTTTGGATGCCCAGCTGCGGAAATAAGTTGGCAGGATTATAGAGGGAGCGAAAAATGAAATTTACCAGTGTGACGTTACATACAGATTGAAGAATGACACAAATTTACACATAGATATAGTATATATTTATATTATAATAATGCTCAATTTTATTAAGGGAACAAAATCTTATTGATAGACTATTTCGAAGAATTTTAACGAACAATAACCAATTGAATACTCGCCGTCGCGGTTAGGTTTAAATCAAGTCTCTACCCGCGAATCGCGCCGATTCCGTAATCTCTTTTGTAATTTAGCTCATGTTTCTTCTCGAAGATTGTTCGTGAACTATACGCGAAAAACATGGGAGAATAATCTCGAAGTTGCTTTTAGTATTCTTTATCGTCTCGCAATTTTTCGCTGATTGTCTTGTCTTTCATTCCCCCCTCGCCCCGTTTCTTCTTGAACCACTTTCACTAGTGAACATTATCCAACCTCCCATCCTCATTTCATCACCTTCGCACTATTTATCTAATTTACATTTTTCAAGCCACGTACATTACTTTTGTTTGTACATAACGATAACTTTCATAGTACGTACTCGTACGTAAATGTGCATATACCTGTGTATTAATACGAGAAGCAGCTGGATAAGAAATGAACTGTAATCAAAAATTGGTAGTGTTAGGAGGTATACGAAATGAATTTTGTATATCATATTGCAGTTTGTACTATTGAATAAATAACCCAATGACGTTTAATCACAAAGTCGTCGGAATACCGTTCCGATGATGAACAATAATACAGATATGTTGCCGGGATTCGGTGGATCAGACGTTGCCTTCATTGTAATTTCATTGGACAATTTAAGTAAGTCATTAAATTTTGCAAATATTTTATTTCAACAGCAATGAGTGACAGACATGATCGAACATTCGATAGATTATTATAAAAATGCGTGATTTCACCAGAAATTCACTTAAGCTATCGTTGGCTTTTTTCTGAGCGAAACCACCATGCTATGCGTCTTCATCCGGTACGGGTCCTAGCTCTGGTACCTGCCAAATTATTCATAATCATAATTTCATGCAGTGTTATTTCGTCGACCATTTTTGCAATCGACAATGTTTCGAGAAACACTAGCGAGTTTACGTACCGCCTCGTCGACCACATCGGTACCGTTTTCCCCTTCGGATTCTCTGAATGGAAAATTTCACGGAATGACTACTTTGCCAGAGGAAATGGACTTGACTGCTACGATAAAAATTGCTACTCACTTGTCGTCGGCAAAATTGCGAGCGTAGACTCTAAGTAAAAATTCTTCTTTTCCTTGAGGATGCCAAATTTGCGGAACGATGCAGTAAGTACCGGCTTTCAGTTGCACCGAGTAACAGATCTCGCGCCGTGGAAATCCCCAGTTTTTATTCACCGGAGTGTGCCTTTTGAAAAATCTAACGCTCAGTGATTTTGGTAAATTTTTGGGATCCTTCAGCTGTTGGAAAATATCACAAACTTAATAATTTTTCGTTTACGCTTTTGTGCAGAACTTTTAGATCGTAGATATAATTTATAAATTGTACCCTTCGTACGTATACTTTCATGAACAGTGATTCGTGGATATATGGAGAGTAGAGTGCCGGAATAGCCTAAACGACGTTGTCGATAAGGCTCGCTCTCACTATCCTAAGCCATTTAAAATTAGCCTTATCGACAACGCGGGTTAGGCTACTCTGCCACTGAATACTTCACATATGAACATTATATTTTTAAATCAAACCGACTTAAAACGTACCTCGTAAATTTCAAAACCAATCTTTCGATTTTCGGCACGTTTTATCCTCTGATATTTCTGCATCACTGCTACGACCACTGTGCATTCGCTTTCCTTGTCCCTTGGTTTTACCGTAATACGATACTGCGGTACACGATCGGACAACGCTTAAAGAGTGTTGATGATTGAGTACCAAAATCAGATTCTGAGAAAAGATCGGGGGAAATGTTAACCGAATTAGTACTTACATAATTCATCATCCGTCACTCCGTGTAACCATTCTCCTTCAAACACCTTAACTTGCCAATCAGATTTTCCTTCGCGACTAGAACCGTCTGTCAAAGATTTTGGGATGATGTAACAAATTTCGACGATCGTAAAGAAACTCTTGAATTTTTTAAAAGGCATCCAAAATTCACCGTCGCGTTTCGTCACCATCTCTAGTTCTTTCTTCAATTTTTCGGGTACTTCTTTCCACTCACGCGAACTGTCCGACAATCAAATCAATCCTTAAGTTTAGTCGCGGGATTAACAACATTTCCAACAGTATTTTTAGCAATACTCCAAAGTAGCAGGTACCTGCTACACTCAAATCGTCACGTGATAAACAGTAATCACCAAGGCTGATTGCTGCATTTGCATTCTCTAATCTACGGATAGAATATCAATCCAATATACTTACCCTTCACTCAACTCCCCGGTCCATTCATATTTGCCGTACGGGTCTCTCAGTCTCACCCACTCGACTCGATCTTCGCCATCGACGTTATTCGTGTAAACCTTTGTAACAGTGTACACATGGCCTTCGAATAATCCTGCCTCATAGCCGGGTTCATGATCGTTGAGTCTTGGCTGTGATTATACGTTTTCTTGTTATATTTTCCTCTACTCGAAAACATTAATAATAATAATTCGCTGTCTCAGATATCCGCCAATCGCACTTACCCGCATACATGCCATGAGAGCATTTTCTTCCTGCCCATCCAGCAAGTTGTTGAACAAGTTTTCATCATCGTTGGAGTAAACGCGAACAATTCCACCCGTGAAATCTTCCATGGCTTCACCACACGCTCCCCAGTTGACGGCACCCCAGTCACCGTAGAGCTTGGCGTAAGCTTTCGTAAGCAACGCGCACCAGAATTCATTATTTTCGGTCGAATGTGCGTAAACTGATTGCGATCCATTCCACAGCATTGGCAGGTAGTCGTCAACCACGACGTCCACCCATTTTCCAAAATACCAGAATCTGTGTACGAAGACGTGCGTGAAATGGGATCGAAAAAGATTACCTGCTCAAATTTCACCTCATTTTACGATACGGTATGCGTTTTTTGTAACGCGTGTAAACTTCTACACGCCTCGAAGTTAGGTGGATGCCGGAAGTTGTCGCATACCTGAAATGGAATATTCCGGCGTATTCCCCTTCGCGAAAGCTCTGACCCTTTGGAACAACTTTGGACCATAAGATAGGGTTCATTGCCAGAGCGGACAGACCCGCCTGGAACCAACAGTCGGCCAACTTCCCTTGCGCAATGTCCATCCGCGATGTTCCGTCAACGACGAATTCAGCCGGCTTGTCTTTAGGGATATCCTGAAAATTAGCGCATATCGGAAGATATCAAATCGATTGTGAAATTCAGGAAAACGGGTGAAACGAACAATTTTATGAAAGTATCAAGTGTGGCCTGAACAACAGTTATATACTATATATATATATTTTCTCGGAAATTATTTGCATATCAGATTTGTCCCTCGCCTTGGCTCGTATCCATTCGATGCCACGATAAACTATGTCTGCGTTGTCATAACCGGCTCTCGGAACACTTAGGGTACTCGTTCTTGGAAATAATGGATCTTCGAACGATTTTCCCGAAGCTAAGCATTCCTTCTTGAGTTGATCATAATCTTGAATTGGTCCTCTTGGTTTGATGCCAGAACCTTCTTCTCCTAGCTGATAAAATCAGAATGAATATCGGTAATCTGTTACAGTTCGTAGAAGGAATCCAAAATACTCGGTTAAACAAACTTTGAAAATCGTGGTCACGTTGGCGCCGACGAATCCGCCTTCTGAAACGTTATGCTGAACAAGTAGGTTACCGAACGATTCCCCACAGTCATAGACTTTGCATCTGGAAATAAATACTAATGAGTGTCCATGCAAATCCAATTATTTCTTTCAAGTACTTTGTATCATTTAACATTGCATGCCACAGAGAGTTCTTCGAAATCTTACTGCTTCAGCGTTTCCGAAGTCTTCTTGCAATACTCGAACGGAGAATTGGTAGAGTCACCGGACATTCTGCAGGTATAAAATCTATTAAAACCTGTCCCACTGTTATACAATGAACCAAGGGTGTTGGCTTGCGATAGTGAATATTATAGTTAGACAGATGAGAATCGCAGTAATCGTTTGTGCAGATACTTGAAATCTGTATGAAAATAGCACAACGCAGCTTCTGTAACCTCCGTAACTTTTCAGAGTTTCACAATAAGGAGAACTGTATAAGCTTATAACGGGAAACAAAACTACCTAAGAATGTGACCAAATTTAGCTTTATATAGCATTTGGCAACCGAGAATTTGTGATTTTTCATAAACCGTAAACAGGAAAACCGCAACGCAACTATCGAACTTTAATAGCGGCTAAATATTAATCTTGAAGTTACGAAATTTGCACGTGCCTAATTAATCAAGGCGTTTTGATAAGCTCGAGATTATTCATCTGCGGTAGAGAATTAATTACACGAGAAGAGAAGGAGATTAAGCAGAGAATTATTATATATGGAATACAAAAATAGGAAATGAAATCACCAGACTATTGTCCGCATCTGAAGCACTGTAATATACTCTCCAGCTGCTTTTAATTGGTCAGTCGGAGTAAAAAAACTGTGCGAGATTATCATTCATCACATTTTTTTGCGACATCAAGTTTTATTACAATCAATATCCAGGTTTGCCAAATTCTTAGTTAAAAATGAACCGACCTACAGTTTGGATTCAAGTGGTCCACAAACTCATCTCATCTCATCTCCAGAATAATATGCCAAGTGTCAATGCTAAAATCGATTTTATTTTGTATTTAACATTACCCTATCTTGTGCAAAGCTTTGTCACATCGTGGTAATGTTTTCATGGAGCCGGAAATAAAACTTGGAAATGAGCAATCCCGAGCGTAATTCCATATTTGGAAGGGAATCAAGCAACGTATTAGGGAAAGAAGATGAGCATTGTAGCATTTAGGGTAACTAGGCAGTTGTCCCTGTGGCGAATCGTGAAACTCTGTTTCGGATCTTGGAGAACGAGGGCGGTAATTAGTTGCGGGGACAATAATTGTCACGTTCGAAAATAAAGAGCCAAGCTAGATTCAAAAACTTTTATCTATTCAGTTTGGTTCCTGCAGGCATTCGAACTCCGGTGACGTATAAACGGATGGCATCGAACGGTGGCATTAAATGGAAGGTCAGCTCAGGTTAGAAACCGAAAACGGGTGGTTTGCTTTAAATTAAACGCAAATCACCGCATTACGGAATTTATTTTAGTTTAATCAGCCAAGGACCCGAGATAAATTTCATACTTTCACGCAAAAACAAGTTAATAACTACGAGACGAATTTCGCGGCTATTTAATCAACCGCAAACAGCTAGTTTGTATTAGTTCCAACATTATTAAATACATAAGGAAATTGAGTTTCTTTTAATTATTTGAGAATTCTATGAGTTCTCAAATTGCATGCAGCAACGAGACAAATTTTAATCACACTTTCCTACAATATCAACTTCCATTTTTATTAAAATCTGCGTATGAGTAAATTCTTGTCTAAAACTGATCGTATATTGAATAATATTGCAGCTCGCACATTAATCAGGGCTAAAGAGAAGATTACGAGACAATGACGATTTGTCTACAACCATGTCAGAGGCCTGTTTCGAAATAACTTCCAAATCTGATGATTGACTCGGAGTGCAAGTATGCTTTCGAACCCAAGGGTTTGCTGAAGAATTTTAATTATTGTAGGTAAAGATTTGCACGTATCAGTCGTCGTGCAGTCTGATATGTAAGGGCTCTGATGCGTATTCGCATTCATAATCCATTTTCGCAATCAGCGCTTTTGTTATACATGTCTTATCTTGCTACGAATGATATAGGTTAAAATACAGAATATGCAATGGATAAAAAGTTTTACCAGATTTTATTTCATCAGTAAAATGTACAAGTATTGTTGAGATATCATTAAAACGTGAGTCATTGATTTTGAAGCAAGGTGATAATAATCAGTAGAAGTAAAAATTATACACGAACCAATCAACGGTAATATTGAATGAAGCCTTGGATATCTCAGATTAAGTTGTCATGAATGCTAATCATCGCATTGCGAGATTCATTTTTGTGTAATCAGCCAAAGGCTCGTGATAAGTTTCAAATTTCCACGCAGCGAAAAGTTAATAATTACGATCCTCCCAAAAGATGAGCTCTCGAGTCTAACAAGTCGCTTTTTTAATTTTTATTTCCTATTCATTTAACACGTGAAAACTTCACTTTTCGTTAATAGTTTTCTCTAATTCACGCATAGATCCTCAAAGCTGATTCTTCAAGCTTTCCAAAACTCTGCGATCATTATGTCTTATCATAGAAGTTTGGGAAGCATGAAGAATCAGAAAAGTGAAATTTTCCCGTGTTACATGAACAGGAAATAAAAATTAAAAAAGCAACCTGTTGAACTCGAGCCAGAAATCTCGCCTTTTGGGTAAGATTTTTCTTTTATCAAACATATATCTTTGAAACGTATTAAATCAAATTGCGATCACCCTGTTGAGAAGCACAGCTGAACAGGCTAATTAGTCCAGGAGTTTAGATAAGTTTCTTTGAAAACATTTTGAATTCCTGTGCGGTAACATTTACGGACCAAGTAGCAGTATTACACGTAGGCATAGTGAACGAAAATAAATTTCTAACTCTCGGAAACTCCGACACGATTTGACATTGTTGATTTAAACAGACTTGTTATTAATTAATGTTTCAGATACATATTTTTAGTTTCATCGATGTTCAAAAATCCATATACTGCATTTTCCTATCTTATGAATTCACTACATATCAGAGAGAGCAATGTCTCTCTTCACTGATTTTCACGACTATTATTACGGAAATAAAGGGGAAACTTTGAAACAAAACGTCCAACGACGAATCGACGTTGTCGTGGTCATAATCCCTTATTGTAATAAACTCTGTTTGGAATTCCTCCCGTCAATTCTTGATACTTGTCATACTCCCCGTGGCACAATTTCATCGTCCAAACGTGCATCGAGCTGAAACACATTCTTTACGTAAAGGACAGAACAACTACCCCAACAAACTGCAGCACGGTAATAAAGTGGACCAATTTGACTAATCTTACTTTCTCTGAGGGTAGATCGCCAAGGCAGTAGGGATCATGAAACTGAGACTGTGGATGGGAACAGATTGCAAGTTATTCATTATTGCTTTGAACGTTCACCGAAGGTCAGTGACTGCAAGACGATAAACTCACAAGAGGCCACAGAGAGCCGTCTGCAACGGAAGTTCCAGCCTAGGTCGCATTTGGTAGAAGCAGTAGGGCTTCAGGATGTTCATGATTACTGGGACGAGCATCATCCCCGGGGCCGCCATTACGATCCTCGTGACGACGCACTCCGAGATGCCCTTGAGAGCCGCCACCTTTGACTTCATTATCGACTTCTCACTGTCCTTCGGGCCAACGTCGACCCCGTGCTTAATTTCATCCTGCCTCATTATCGGAAGATTGACCATGTTTGCTGCTGCGACCGCAACGAATGGAGTCCAACGCTGAAAGCCAATTGTATCGCCTGGTCATCGGTCTTTTGGTGTATACGAGAAAGTTGTAGTGCGCCTCAGTGTTCAACGTCGCGTCGATATTACTTTCATCAGATCCCCTCTATAAGACATCATCTTCCGGAAGGTGAGCGCGGCGGTACTGCCGGCAGCTGTGGCGACAAGAAAAGCTGTTGCTATCCCGTTTTTTTTGGCCTGATATTCGTCCCGGGCGTTTCTGTTCGAATGATTGACGATCGCGTTGAAGCCCTGATTCATCACCTGCCATCCGACGATTCCTCTGGTCGTTCTGACGGGAGAAATTCTTTCCTTCTTCACTCATCCTGAACTGAGTGTATAATTGAAATTACAATAAATTCTGCGCTCGTACTTGTAGTAAACGAGCATCCCAGCCGTGAGGAACAAGCACCCTGGTAGCTGAAACGACATCCTCCCGATGACGTTCGTCAACCGGCCGTTGTCCGGGTGAAACGCACTGTCCCTTAATTTCTTAGCCCAGATTACGTCTTCCCTCGTTGTCCCGGTCGGTTCCTTTCCAGTTCTAATTGCGGCATCGCCGTAATTTGAGAAACGGCGTAAGGAATCGGTAGAAGAACATTGCGTGCATCGAATAGTACCGATTAATGAAGTTTTGAAAAGAAGTAATAATCATCGCATAATCTTTGAATACTTGTAATCCTCGCAAAGCTTCTTGGCCTCACACAGCCTCTCTTGGTTGTAAAAGATCGTTCGGCAATCCGTTATAAAGGCAAAATGTTTCCAGCGACCGATGTATGATTCCTGATTCCAGAGCGGTTCGTCCACGTTTATTCTTTGGCCTTTATCTGGACCAGCGTCAGCGGCTCCCTTTTTCTCATCTTTCCTCACATGCGATGACACAAGTTGAGCGTGCATGCGAGCACCGTCCATGTTATCGCATCACCTGCAATAGATTGCCAACCATTCGGCTCATTTGGACGTAGTGCAAGTGGTTCGTCGTGGCGGTCAGTCGAAGTGTGCTGATTGCAATGCCTGATTAGAATCGAACAGATCCAGCTACACAAGACATCAATGACATTTCTTCGAATACCTGTCAAAGAAAATCCGGAAAATTCAGGAAAGTAACATAGCTTGTACTTTGGCCCGTACATCCAGGATTGAAAAATTTGCTTCATTGAATTTATATTTCTGATCACATTGACGACATCTTGACAAGTACACCCTAGTTTTTATGACTGCTCATGCCTACTTTTACTTGGTATTTGCTTTATTTTTGCTGCTTTTACTCCAACGGATATTTCTAATTTCCGGCAGATTTGTCGAGATTGACAACTCTGACATGTCACTTTTTTCAAATTTGACAGTGATTCGGGGAAGAAAATGCACGTGCTGCGGCGTTCACGGTGTTCGCAATGGATACATACATATATAAGTAGGTAGGCATTTATACGTACGTACGTACATTAAACAGTATACTATGTAGAACCGTCGGCGATGAAACATGTTTTTTTTTTTTTTTTTGAATATATATCGATGCATAAGCTGCATTGAAGACATTCTATTAGTTTTGTTGAAATTCTTTATATTGCATCGTATGACCTCTCTAATTCCTGTATGAACGTGGAACACGCAGAGGAAGAAAATAGTATATCATCAGTCCGTTATCAAAAGAACAGCAGCATACAACTTTACAAAGATTTTTGGATAAATCGGAGCCGAAAATATTAACACGTTAGAATGTCCCCTTCACCTTGCCAAGGTGAACGGATGCGCGCAGAGGCCATCCGGTACCGAGATGACAACTTTCCGTGCAGTACATGTTCGGAACGGCTAAAATGTCGAAGGAAGAGGATGGAAAAATCGACGGGAAATGGATCTCATCTTGTCGGTATATTCCGATATCACTCGGCGTGGAACCGAACCGAGCCGCGTACTCGCTGGTCTTACCAGAGTACGGAACCCTGCATACAGACTTCGGCCTGACGTTATCGGCCTCGGTTTTATCGCGGTGAAAGTAAGATCCGATCGGCGTCATCTTCTTCGGTCCGAAACCCCGGCATTTTGGTGTCCCCTTCGCGTCGTAGAAGGTGACGATGTCCTTCCTCGCAACGCCGTTCTGTTGGTCGAGCGTGAAACGCGGGTGAGCGAGCTGTGAGGTGCTCACAAATATGTCCAGATGCTTGTAGTATCCCGGCTGATTGGAAGGAACCGACGGGAACTCGTCTCGTCCCGAAGCGCGGACTTGACACGTCGATTCCTCGACGGGACTTCTGAAAGGCACTGGTAAAGGATCAGCTCGAATTTTCTCGGGCGTCGAGTAGTGGTCAGCTGTGAAAGAGGCCCGCGATAAGTCAGCTTTTAAGTGTCAAAAAATCCTATGATGCACATAATAGTTCAGGACTTAGGTGCGCGTTTTAAGTAAAATTCTCTTGAAAACGAAAGGATAAAAAGAAAGAACGTCTATAAGCAAGACATTTTTTGAATATCCTTCGATCGGACGGCTGCTCTCAAACTTTCGTTTTCAAAAACTTCCGACAATACGCAGACCCGTGGGATAGTTTATTACACCGCTACGCAGGCTACCCTAGAAGGAGAAAATGCGGACCTGTGCTACTTTTGCAAACTTTCATCGGCATTACTGGATCTTTCATGCATTTTTCGTGAAGTGATCGAAGATCCGGATTGCCGAAAGAAAATCTGTTCATCCAATCTTGGGTTTTTCGGTCGTCCCAATACTTGGTGTCGAAAGTACGTTTGTAGATCGATTCGCTAGTTAGGTCAAGCAGCACGGGATGTTGGGATCTGAGATCCTTTCGAGATTCCCTTTTCACGCGCAAGTGATTCAGGGGATGATCGACGGTGTTTTCATAGTAATGAGCACGCTTCGAGGACGTTTGATAATGGTCGTTCATAACCCCATTCCGCGGCGAAGACGGTCTACACGTGCAAGAAGCCATGTCTCGCGGAATTTAAAAGTTTTTGTCGACACGACCGGTCGTCTGTATACAAATCTCCGAAATTATGCGAATAACACCGTCACGAGGACATAGCAGACTGCTATTACTACGATAGTACGCGGGAATAAATATTGTGATTACAAAACGCGATAGCAGCGTAAAAGAGCGCTTATCGCCTTAGCGGATCATCTCCATAGATTTCGTAGGTTGTCTAACTTGACATTCCGGCATTCCTCCCCTCTGAAACAATGGAAAAACGCCTTCCCGCCAAATTGACTGTCCTCCGTACGTCGCGAAGTTGCCGATGCAGCGCTGATCGTCAACCGTCGAACGATACGAGGTTGAAGTTAGTTGTTTTGTTTTGATCGGTTTACTCAATTTCAGGCAATCGTATAATCGCGAAATAACGGCTTTTCCCTAGTACGGAATCGTCACGATAACGTAACTAACTTCAATATGATCGAACTACGAAGAACGCGTTTGCGGTCAGTCTCGCAAGTGAAAACAGGGACGAGAATCGCGCCGGTCCCTGGGATGGGTTAATTACGCGACGTACATGCTTCCGGGCCATTGTCAGCATCTCGCGGTGTATCACTTACACCTAGGTACCGCTCTCGTACCTAGTCCGACGTTATTTTCGGTCACTCGGCGCGATGACCGCGGTCCGCGTATCGACAGAAGAAGTTGAAGCGACGCTGTTGTAATGTGTTTAAACGGCTTCAACGTCCTTGCGACAGTGTTTGTGACTTGTGCCTCGGTGATAATATCGTGCATTGTGCAACACGGATCGTATGCCTGCTCGTCATCCTGCGCCTTCCGAAGGTAATCTGACAATTATTACACATAATTATTGTACCTGTAAGCAAGCAGGAACGCATCTCGAATATCACTGTGCGTGTTATACACACTCTTATCGATGTACACCTACGCAATCCCTCGATGGATGCAGACACCGGCGGTCACGCATTTCTTTCGTTTGGTGTTTTGCATGTACGTCGGGTTTACTCTGCCTCCCGTGTTATATGTAAGAATCATATCTTACGCATTTTTGATTACGGAATTGATACTCCTCGGTTTGTATGTCAACTTTTTCTGCTCCATCGCAATACAATTCTCGATTTCGTCAGATTAGGTATACGCTAGTTAGGCCTACCTTAAATTTGAAACGTCGAGGGCGGAGGGGGAATATCCAATGAAAACATGAGGCTGAAGTTAGTAATGTTGACGTAACGAAAGATCAGAGAAAAAATTATTATTGCGCATTTTTAGAATAATTTTCGTTGTAAAATTGGCTTTGCAAAATATGAGTACATTTTATTTATCATGGTTTATTAAATTTCAAACATTGCTAAATTTCGAAACATTCCTTTGTCAAGTACCAAATTTTCATGTCAAGGGAGTCGTGTGATATGGGCTCACCTGGGACATAATACAATACTGCACAGGAAGATGGGGATATTAATGTTAACACACAGTCCAAATAATTGCCGTTTTTTCGTTCAATTTATTACACGTCAAGATATTACATTTATTATGTTCATAGTCCTAGTCCTACGGAAATAGTAGTCAGCCTGTCTTCTTGAATTTACATGATTTTTTTCTGTTCTCTTTTTGTATACTTTTGGATTTGCTAATGACAGTTTGGCCTGTTAATGTACCACAATTGACCGATCGTCTCTTTTATTATTTTACGACTGAGGACGGTAAGATAATTAAGAGAAACGGAATAATGTACAGTACAACTTCTATCTTTGTGAGAAATTGGAACCAGGGATTGTTGAAGTGATGAACGAATGAGTGTCTTTCTCGCTACAACCCTTCTAGCCATCTCAACTCCAAAGCTTTCCTCCCCATTTGTTCGTGAGTTTGAGCTCTGCCACCGACTGACGATATGGATCTACAATTATCTACAATGACAGGAGTTGTACCGTTCATAATGAGGCGATTCCGACAAATCGTGCCATCGCATCACACATCTTATTACACATTATTATGCTTGCTACATTTATTTATAGATTTAAAACATTTTTTTAGTCGTTTTAGTTTCGTGAAATTTTTTTGGTTTCTTTCATTTCCGTTTCCTTATTTTTTGAAAGCACATAACACTTATATAGTTGGTATGTTTTTCATTGTTTACTGAACTTGTAACGATCGAAAGATCGATACAACATTGGCTAAGCTTGACCACGGTCACAAATTCTATACGAAACACATCAAGATCGTTTAAAGAGAGAGAGAGAGACAAGGTCACAATAAGGTTACAAACGAATGAGCTTATGGGGACCGTTGAACGTAATATCTGAGGTAAAAAAACATTTTTCGCCAATGTTGACAGAGTTTACTTTTTCTTCTTATTGTTCGTTTTTCTCATCTTTTTTTTTAACTGCAAGATAATCCCCAGGTAAAAACGCGGTGTGTGGAAAAAAACGAATGCCACGCAGTTTAATTAGGTACTTCTCAAACTAAGCTATTATATCCCTCACATTTATAAAACACGAGTTTATGACTCGAATCAGGTTTTGCGCTATACAAGAGCAAAACTTAAACTTGAAAATTCATATTCTATAGTTATAAAAAACAAAAAAACCTAACATCAGATTCGCGTCGACTGTTCTATGTAAATTGATGATAATAAATCGGCAGATAGTAGCTAAGAGGTAGTATTCATTTTTTTACGGTTTTTGTTTTTACTTTTCCTTATCCTTAGTGTTTATATTTCAAAAAAATATCTTTCCTCATTAATTTTTCCGACCACCGCGCCTCTTCATAGAAGACGTACACTGCGGACAATACCATTTTCCTTTCGGTGGCGCAGAAATTCCGACACACGGGTAATGAAACCATTCAAACGGACACTGAAACAAATGTTGCAAATAATTATCAATCGAAGTAAATATGGGAGGAAAACCCTGCGTACTGCATCTGTTTTTATAAATAATACATAGAGCAAATGTAAGCATGTTAACGCTTGATACTCACATCCTGGTTATCGCAAGCAACCATGTCGCCGTAAGACACTTGATTGCATATGCAATATCTCGGCTCGTTCGGGTCGTACGGCCAATCTGTATTATCTGCATCTGTCACTGTTGCTGTAGCCGTTACTCCAGGGGGAGACACGGGTTGTTGAACTGCCGCTGGTATCACACTGGTACTAGGTACTGTAGTATTAACTTTTCTGCAAGCGAAGAAACACTAGTGAGTTCTGTCGGTGGAGATAAAAATACAGGAAAATCTGGTTTTCTTTGATCATTGTACCCCGAAGTCTTATTTGGCTAATTGAATTCTTCTCTTTCAAAGTATACATACTTTTTATGTTTCTTGGTGGTTTCTTGAATGGCAGCTATAGCAGTCTGCGCAGCACCAGCTAATTCCCTACTAAATTCAGCCGCGTGAACACCTCCGGTATTAATGGCTTCATAGCTCGCCTTAAGACTGGCGGTTCGCCGTCCCTGCTGCATTTGTTGCGTTGCAGCAATTGCCTGCGATGCAGCAGCAGCTATCGCGTTACCACCAGCGCCAATATGCCCTAAACCGTAATTGACCGGACCAACTGTACTAGCTATTGCCGTCGGCGCGGACGGCAGAGTAGTTGCAATTATTGGACCAGAATTTGCCGAGGCTGGTCGTGATTCTGGAAGACTTTGCGACGATTTTTCAATCACTAATCGTTTTTCTACCGATACCGAGGACGCGTTGGAGTCTCTCCGTTTCTCCGACCGTGCTGCAATTAAAAGTATCAATAAATACCAGATTGAACAGAAATTTACTTGAAGAACCGTTTATGACAGCAGATCACAAGTACTTGAAAGTATCATTGGGGAAAATTTATAATCTGTTAGCACTTGAGTCCCGGTAGCTAAGGGGAGTCCAAGTAAAATTGGTTCATTGCACGTTTTCTTAGCAAGATTTCTCTGTGATTGTGACGAAGTTTTGAACTTTCGCTAGATAAAATATAAACTATCATCAATGTAAACTGTTTTGAATTAGATGACCTGGTTCACAACTCATTTTATTTTTTTCAAGTTTCCAAACAGACGTAGCAATTTTAAGAAAATATGATAATTTGAACAGTAAAGTGAAATGTGAATATTCTGCAGCTGACATGTTTTTGAAATTCGATTTAGAAATTGAGAATATACAGTAGCGCTCAAAAGTATTTTGACAAAGATAGTAATTCAGTTAATTACATACAAGTAAAAACTACAAAAATAAATAATATTATTGATCGAAAGAAATTCGATGTTCTACATAACTGTTAAAAATTAACTCTCGATTGCTCGAAAATAAAGTGAAAACAAAGAAAAGTAAGAAAAACGATTGATCAAAGAAGTTACAAATTTCATATTATCAAAATAGTTTCGAGCGCTACTGTATCATTATTGACGACCATAATTGACGATTTACACTCACAATGTCCGTGACTGTCCCGAGTTCTAGTAGAAGTAAAACTATAACGATTCTCTTTTTGACTACTGTTGGTTGGCGGTTGATCCAATTCTAAGGATCGTTTTTCTAATATTTCTGTAATTCCTTTGTTGTCAGCCTCAAGTTCCATTTTAAATTTATGAAGCTCTTGGTCAAGTCGCCTCAAGTATCTATCCACCAAATCGTACATCTGATTAGCTAAGTGCACTTTTTCATCGGCATCTTCTAAAGTTTTGTAATAGTCTTTTCGTATCGTTTCATATTCCGCCTCCTTGTCACTTGGCTTCATTTTCTTGGCGTTTGAAAAGAAGGTTTTCACCTTTTTCTCCAGGCTATCCATCGAGTCTACAAAGTTTACAACAGATTATTGAAACTACGAAGACAATCGTGGTAGAATGACTCGGTTCTTGCGCTGTATCCCATAATCTTTTACATTATGACACGCAGAGTAACAGGGTTTGTACGCTTTTCGGAATATGAAATTCCCTGACTTTTCCAGGTATTCCCACTTGGAAATAGGAATTTTCCAGTAACCTTTCAACAAAAAAGACGCTGATTAATGACAATATTTTTACAAATTAATACTAATACCTTCAATATATTACCTAGTAACTATCTTACTCTCTGACTATCAATTTACAAACAACAGCCTGCAATTTTCCATAAGAAGAAAATGAAAAACGGTTTGGTATCAAGTAATATATATAGAATGTACGAAGTGGTGCAAGGAAACAAAATTTTAAGCGCAATTATTTTGTCTCAAGATGAGTAGTACTTTGTAGAAGAACGAGCTTAGTCCTTCGACAGACTTGAAATTCCAATCTTGTTTTCAAAATTCTCTAACTTTTCCTTCCATATTTTCCTGGTGCGTACGAACCCTGAGTAATATAGAAAATAAAATAGTATACTTTGCACTCCCAGGTCCATTTCTCTCATCTCAGTGAATCTGTCGCGCAGCTCCTGCGGAAGATGTTCGATCACTAGAAAAAGTAAGCGGAGTTGGAGTTTCGAGGCAACATAACCAAACGGTGGTTCAAATAAAATGGGTGAAAATTGTATGAAAAGCAAAGTTGGAGGAAAGAAATCGATTTATACGGGACTGAAACATCCCTGATACATTGTCGGAATTAATAGTAGTGCAAAACTTGTGGGTAGTGAGATTGGCTTGATGTACTAAACGTCCGAATAACATCAGCCTAACCTACAAAAGGCTAAATAATTCGCGTCTAATACAATCAAATAAGATGACGGTGTCGATGTCGGGCTAAAAGAAGACGAAAATTTTCCATGAATAACGAACACGCGAAACTACAACGCGATATTGACGGGGTCTTAATTTTTACGAGGATATTTGTCAGGCTCGTCGAGGCCGAATGCCTTCGTTAAGGTTAGTAGGTCCCTTGTAAGTTCGGGCTTGTGCTGTCGTCTCCGATTTTACGTACTTTCGACGTAATCTTCAAGATACAGCATCCTTTCGAGCCGACGTACAGTTCCTGGATCCTGGGTCTACGGTTGTTTTACTATTTTCGAAACTGAGGTGCTGACCACGGACTCGGAAATTTATTATATCTCAGCAGTCGACGGGAAGCGTGTTTACGGCGACTTGATTGCGTGCTGCACCCAAAAACATTCACCCATTCATACTGGTAATTTTATTTATTCTTGTAGGATAAGCGATTCATCACTATTTCTGCCAACGATTATATTGATTCTTTTTCCATCTGCCGGTGACTTCCCTTCATCAATTTTACAGACGTAAAAAAAATATTCACTGCTAATATATCTCTGCCTAGCGACGACGCGCAGATCTTGTCTGTCCGTCGGATCCTGACCTCCATCTTGAAAAACACGAGTCAGGATATCAGGGGCGGATAGATTCAGGGTCGTATTCGTCGCTACTCAGAACCCCGTGATTGCATTGTTCAAAATTCGGCCTTGACTACGTTCTGATCAATTCTTTATCCCTGAAGTAAAAATTCATTAAACTCGCGCGAAGAATCAGCTACATGAATGATAGTCAAGATACCAATCTTAGAGGCACAGGCATACATATTTTTTGTTAGGTAAAACAAAATGATTCGACGTAGCCCAACACGGATCGACCTGAAGCTCGATGATTTGCTGGAATTCGAGGCTATAAGGAAAGAACGGGAAAATAAAAAGGAGGCGGAGAAGCAGCCAGGATTCAATCCGCCAGCTTGGGGCAAAATTCCACCAACTGAGTTACAGGAGCGTATTGGTTACGTTCCACCACCGTCGCAAGCTCCCTCACTTGCTCGTCCTAATATATAATGAATTTGTGCAGCATGTCTATATATTACTTTACGAATATAGTTTTATCAAATTAAACTTTTTACACCATTGGTATAAATCTTGAAGTTAATTATCTTGGCTCATAATGAGTAGTTTGTTTTGCAAAACTATCGTTTTCAATCACAGGGATAAAAGAATGCTAAGAATATTGCGTGTAATTATGGTCAAACGCGTTTATTTAAATGACTATTAATAACGTACGTATACTTTTATCTGTACAGGTATTTGGCGTTTGATATTACAAATGTTGAATGGGAAATTTGCCAATGCGTAGGCATATTGTACTCCATAATGAGTGATGAATAGATGAGAAAATAATCACAGCTGATATTTTAGTATTGCCAACTAATACGTTTCGTCATCTCTGTAGATGATAACCATCAATTATTGCTAAATAATCATCGCCCCTATCTTACTACTGCATTAATATTTTTCATATGATCTGCATAACCTAATCTGAGTATTATCACCAACATTATCAACTCGGTATTAAATAAATTTAATTTTCTTGAAATAGTAAAGAACTTCGGTTTCCAGTCCCCATTTGCCTAAATAATTTTTCATGGCATAATATGGTATATATTTTATGAGATTCCGCGTTTCTATATTATTATCCATTCATTTTACTTTCAAGCAATTTCGCTTGATTCGTAACGAAGATGCAATGGAAAGCACCATTCCGTTTCCACGTGGCTACGTCGATACGCCGATGAAAATACTTATAACCCCTTATTAAAGTACAGGAACTTTGGTACATTTCCGTCCTTGCAATTCTTCTTCAAAATCTCGTAGTTCTCTGGCTCCCACTTTTGAATAGTGCTCACGGCAATGGAGCTGTAAAAAGCAAAAGGAGTCGTTTTCTTTTTACTGTTTCCATTTTCTAAAAAAATAACATAATTCACTTAAAACGTCACGGTATGATGAAACTTGAACTCACCAGTTTTGCGGGAACAGAGCGCAAGCAGTTGGTACCATGAATGTTAGGCTAAAAAATAAAGTCACAGAATAAATACTTTCCATAACGTTGATGAGATATTTGTGCGTATGCATCTACTCACAAACATCCGACTAGCATAATTTGAATTGGTGCATGAAGTGGTTTAATCCTCTGCATCCAGCCGTACGTTTCCAGCTTCGCCATAATTGGCGGAAGAATCACTGTAGAAAGAAATAATTGAGATAACATTGTCAGACAATTAGAAATTGAAAATTTCTATTGCATACGTTACTCACGCATTCCTGGGGCGCACATAACGATCCGTGAAAAAGTTACTTGACTGATACCCTTGACTGCAGCGATCTGTAATTAAACGTACTTGAATATCCATGATTAACTTGACGTATTCGCGGTCTAACGGTATCAATATCGAGATGATAAATCGGTTGATGTTAAAGTCTTCATAGCTGCTCACCTTAGATTTCGTTAACTTGTTACCGTTATCGTCGCAGACGTCAACTCCGTTGACGATCTCGACCTGCCTCATCAATGGAATATTCGCACAGTTTGCCGCAGCCACAGCAGCGAATGGGACGTATCTCTGAAAATGATCGCTTTTATAAGATCTCGTGTTTTCTTACGAGTTCGCGATTCTCCAAGTTGGATATTTAGTCAATTCGATCAGACTCACGGCCATCAGGGGGTTCGCCCTTTTCTGCCAGTAAGATTTGCACCCTATTGCCGTTATCATTGCGGCGGCCGTCGCACTGAAGTACGCGGTGCAGAGCTGAGTGGTGCTTACAGGGCTGTTCGCATTTCGGTTTGTGTAGTTCACAAGGGCGTTGAAGGACTGGTTTACCCATTGCCAAAATACGACCGCCGTCGTTGTTCTGTCAGGGAGAATTGCGGGCGAAATTCACACGGGAGATAAAATAACTGCACGCTTTCAAAACGGCATTCGCCTACAGCGTGATTAAGTAACGTGAAAGAAAAAATTAAATATAAGTACCTATAAAATTGAAGCATAGCTCCGGTGATGGCCATGCCTCCGGGTACCTGGAAAGACATTCTTCCAAATACATTTTGCAGGTCCCCAGTATCCGGGTGAAACGCCGATTCGTAGAGTTTTTTTGCATAAATTATTTTCTCCCTGCTCGTTCCGACGGGTTCCTTGCCCACTCTGAAACAAGACGAGAAAAATGTTCCGCGTATACCGTCGAAAATCTTTGGCTAATTTTAAAGTGCCTGGTGCATCTTGTAACGTATTATATTGTAGGTATATACGCTTAGTATAATGTGCAGAGGCGGCAAAATACGAGCTGCTGCATGTTTGTACCTATAGTCGCGAAAATGTCCTTGTCCTCGCTGAACTTTAATAATAGATTTCATCTAACCGATGCTCTTTGCACACTTCCGCGTAAGTACGAGGTGCATCTGGGTGAACCTTGATCCTCATATCTATACCGTTTTACGCTTATTCCGTTCGCGATGGCGAAAAGATAAAAATATATGCCACTCGTTTAAAAAAAAAAAAATGTATATAATATCACTCAGAGTGCAATCTTATACACAGCCTTGCTACGTAAGTTATTAGAGACAGCGCGCGAATTACTTAATCCATCACTCAACGCTCAACACTAACAGTATGCATAGTTCCAAGGTCCCGAAGTTAAAAATCAGCTTCTCTCACTTGTGAATGATAATAATTATACCAGTTTGTTTATCAAAATTATACGCTGGTAATGGAGATTTTCTATTATACAAACTGCGTCAATTTTTATTTATCATTTAATCCCATTTTAGACGGATAATAATTACGCTTATATAGTCTGGAGATGCCTCGGCTGATTGTGGAATGTATCGAGCGGCGATTTTTCAATGCCGCATTGTTCGATGCAGGGATGTTATGATGTAATTCGAAGAATCAACACCTGGCACGCAGCTTCTTCCGCGAGCATAATTTAGAACATAGTACGACAACATGCAGCATGCCTCTCTTTATGCAATAATACACGTAATATAACTCGTGTGTTGACAATTAACCCATCGATCGCACATCGCGTCACATGAATTTTAATCGCGAAAATTACCTGTATTGTTCGCACAGCTCCTTTGCCGCCAGGAGTTGCTCGCTGGAAGTGGTACAGGTCCTGAAATCGGTTACCCAAGCAAAATGCTTCCATCGTCCAGCGAAAGTGCTTAGATCCCAAAGCGGTTTATCCAGATCTATCCTTTCCACTGCCATGTCGGTGTCTCTGAATGTCTGAATTCTCGATTTACAAGTACACGCGATAATTTGGCTCTGTAAGAATTGCAGTTTTTATTATTATTATTGTTATTATTATTATTATTATTATTATTCTTTGGAAACATGTGCTAAAAACGATTTTTCGATCGCCCAACATCTTTGCAACCTTACCCGTTATAACAGTTACGAGAAACAAAATACAATCGTAGAGAGATTTGAAAAGTTAGATCAGTTCTGTAGAGGTGGGTCGGACATGGCTTCAAGTATTGAAACTACGGTTTGTTCAGACTCCTCTATACGACCGTTCAATTCGGTATAATTAGGGCTTGCAGCTGAACGTTCAACGTTGAAATTTTTTGGCCGTAATACGAAGTCCGGAGGTTGCCCTTATTCTACTTTACAAGCCTTTTCCTATCCGGGGACGCCGGCTTTACGGGCTATCGACCTTCGCTTGTACAGAACTGTAGTTACCGCATCGCCTCGTTCCTCTTCCTGCCTATAATAATTACCGCATAATGTGCACATGTGTTTTTTCCTTCGATTTGCGCAAAAACGGGCATCCAGCTGCAGCCGGTCCACGAGGTTGACCCAATTCTCCTATTACTGTATATTGTATACATACGTTACAGGTACGTGTTCTCGTGCATAATAATACAGACGGGTCTATTTTCATTCGTTGCCAACATATTCAACACTTTTCGTCCAGATCTCAGGCCAGTTTACATAGCATAGATAGCGAGAAGAATATGATACGTTAGGCTTAAGGTGGGTAGGTGTGTATTGAACGAACGAACGGACGACCGTCACGTGAGCGTATAAGTACGCGAGAATCAAAGTGCGAGGACGGTAATTGTGAGAATTGTGGTCATGAGAGGTCATACAGGTATGCACGGTTTCTCCTTTGGAGCGACGATTAACGGCTGAATCTCATATAAATTCCGAATTTCGTTCGATCTCCGACAGTTGCGATGAGAAAAAAAAGTAATATAAACTTGCACACGTTGCTTTTTTATTGGTAAACAACATTCCCAATCCGCTTACCGGTGACCGCGTGTGTCGCTTCGCCTCGCTTCTTACTTAACGTCACTGATCCGCTCGCTGCTCTCTACTGCCGCTTATCGTTAGTACTTTCGAAGAATGAAAACCTGACAAACCCACCGCGAATACCGACACGCCATCGTCAGGGGACAAGCTTCGGAACTTGGAACACCGCCGGCGGACGGCTCCGTTGGCAACGTCTTCCTCTTCCTTATTTTTATCTCGCTCGTGATCGTCGAATTCATTTTTATTTTTAAATTTGCATTTTTTCGCTCACCTTTCTTATGCCGACGATGTAATTCTACTGGTATAGCCTTACATTTCAATTGCCTTTATTGTTATAGGTATAAGAACAGGTGAAAAAGAAGAATCCTGTAATGCGAATTGAAAGCCGTTTACCCGTACGAAATTTTATTTCTCTGATATATGAACACGTATATTATTATGTATTGGCGAATCCTTATCACTTGTGACATGGTAAAAAAACAAGAATCGAGAAGAATTACTTGTCGCGCTAAACTGACTGTCGGAACAACGGTTGACAATAAAGTTTCGCAATATTGACAGTGGTACTAAAATTCTGAAACACATTTTTCTTACATTTTTGTTCGTACTAATTCAATATTAGTTTATCGCTATCTTACGCTATCAGAGGGTATGTGAGTAAGTGGGTTGCCATCCAACAGGCGGTTGAGTGAAGAGCTAACGTTCGACTTTAAAGTCATATAAACTCAGGGCCGTGACGAGGATAGTCACGGACTGGCGCTCTTGGTGCAGCGAACAATGAGTTCTGTTCACGTCGCGTTGTAGGAATTTATTCACTCGCGTGTGAATTTATTGACATGCGGAGACAGAAGAGTCGAGCAATTTTTTTTTCTACTCTGTTAATACTCTGAAATGGTGAAAAATGTACAGCAACAAATTTGGTATGACTCATAATTATAAGGTATATTTGTGTAATAATATTGCACAAGGTGCGGCTGAATTTATGAAGAAAAGAAAAACGTTTGAACAACATTTTTCCGAGATATTGAAACGTTGAGGCTATAACGTCATCATGGCTGCCATGTACAATCGGTGGCACGCTTGCCGTTTTATTCCGGTTGTACGATCATTTTCAGCTTTCGCCTTTTATCGAGTATTATCTAAGGCAAAACTGTACGATGGCAAGAATAGTTTAATCACGATTCCGTCTTCGACGAAACCTTCGAAACTCTGAATTTAGCTCGTAATATTCGCCCGTCTATCTGCACGAGCATCATATCGATAGTTTATTCATAAACTTGAAATTGTCGAGGTACGACGTCGATATTTCTAATACGCTTTGCGATATCGAATGCAATGATTACTCACGATTATTCTGTGTACCGCAGGCTATTGATAGATACTTTAAAACGATTACAGGGAATTGCTTTTAAATGTCGTAACCCTCGATCGATGTTCCATACACTATAGTATTACTGCGCGTGGATACAGCGACAAGATTCGGCAAAATGTACATATAAGCTGTGATATAATTCATTGCGCTGTCAGGGGGTTGGGAGGGGAGAGGGGCAAACGTTGCAGTGAACGTAGCTAATTTCACCGAAATGAGATCTGTATATCTGTTCTTCATGTGACGTCAAAACCAGTAGAATTTCCTTTCAAATAATTCACGGTCGCGTGAGATTGCCTGCGGAAGCACTGCAGACGATGATCTAACCAGTTGTTTAAATTTATATTTTTTTCAGGCACCAGAGAAGTAGATACAGATGCCTCTTATATTGTATACGTATATGTATCCATTGCCGGCTGTAATTGACACAGTTTTTGTACGAAGTCAAGGGATCAATATAGTCAGAATTTAACGAGCGGTGAGCTTTCCCCTTTCGACGAGTCGAGCTGCTGACTCTCAAAACTTGCAACACCATTTTGCCTTGAAAACGTAGCTGAGGGATAGTCATGTTGGAAAAAAATTTCAAGTATTGTAACGATCGACGTAAGCGCTAAATATTATTAAATTGACGGTTTTTTCCCCTGACAGTGTAATTAGAACCGTTAATATTTGCGCGAGTCGTGCAAAGTTGTCACGATGCGGGTCGATCTGTGTCATATGGCCAGCATTCACGGAATCATCTTTCAGTCATTCTAGGTCACGCGGGTCTTTCATACGAATAAAGTCATTTTAAACACATGGGCGGAGTCGGTTATCGACTTGTACAAAGTCGATACTGAATCACGCTGTTTCGGGCAAACTGAAGAATCTGCCAAATTACCTCTTAAATATTGTTTTCCCGATCAAAATTTGACCGTCTAATATTCAACGAAATAACACCGACGAAATATGCTGTATATAGCCTACGGCGAATTTATAATTCTCCATGAAAATGCACATCTGTGTGAAAACTTGAAAATTCACGAGGCCGAAGTTATAAGTAACGTTAACGTATCGAAACGTTGAAACAAATATTACTATTTTGCATCTTTAGAATACCTGAAGAAGTTGAATTTACAAAAATTGAGGTTGTTGATGCTGTACTAACAGTTTACTAAATTTCAAGTAATCTTAAAGTTGCAAAATAACGACTTTTTCCAAAGATGCATCATTACATCAACGTTACAAACTTCAGCCTGATGAAAATTCAACAGCCTGATCGAAGTTCAAGTTCTTTTTTTATCATTGCAACAGCTGAAACTATTTCCGAATAAAATAATCAAATGTCCAAAAGTCACCACGAATCATACACATCATCTGATCAGGCGTACTTTCGATTCTCGAATTAAACAATTTCCCCCTTTTTTTTTGCAGAAATCCTTTCGCACGATTGACGGAATCGTCGAATAGGACGAGAAGGCTGGTTGCGGAATGAAACTAAGGTACCGGAAGCGGATCGCAGCGATTAAAATCGTGACGCGTGGTCGTCGGAACCCACGGGGCCCCGGTTTCGTCGGCCCTGAACCGTCGCGACGTCTCGCGCATGCGCATAAGAGAGCAGCGATCCAGCTGTGCGTTGAGCAATGGCGGCTTCCCCTCGCCCCGCGGCGGGCAGCTCGCACGTCAGTCCGACAGACCCGAGTAATAATTCTCACGAACCAATATGGCGGACTCGGGAGCCCCGACCGAGCTGGGTCTCGTTAAAGGTGAAAAAATCCTCGTGAGCGTGGAATCAATGCTGCCAGACATCGTTGTCGTGTCGTTTGAACACGGGACTAAATTGTTTCAAGGGGCGCTGCTCGACGCTACGAAAAGGTAAGAAGGCACCCCGCATTTACACACACCTTTCCTATATACGTATATCAAAACGCACGCCCCTTTAAACTCGCTCGCTGGCTTTTGTAGATCAGGCGAAACGGCGATCTGTCGTCGCCGATATCTCGTTCTATGTTTCACCCGCGAAGACGGTAATAACCGCCTTTGAAACTACCTAATTTTACGCTGCAGAAACCTAACGTCGGCTCGTCCTTCCGTCGACCGTTCAAGACCGTTTGCCTCGTCACGTTTTTCGCTCCTTACGAAGATCCCTCGATTCTTCCTCGTCTCCCGGGTTTTTTGGGGTGATATATTTCCGGACTATCCTTCGTTGACGTCGCTCTCTTTACTCGCCTAATTCTACGTCTCTGTGTTGGATGCAAAAAATATAAACCAGCGGCGGGTAGACTCTCTGTACTCCTTCGAATTTCGCAACACTTTTTTCTCGTGCGACGACGTGACTCAAGGTTTCGGTTTCGAAAACTTATGCTCGCAACTTCTTCGTCGGACGAATTGTGTCCGGTTCATGTTTGGCTGTTCAAATTCTCAAATAGTCACCGAAGGAACCCCGCCTTTTTTCGGTAGGTGATAAGGAAAGAGAGAACGAAAGAAAGAGGGAGAAAGAGAGCCGTCGTTTCGTAGCAGCCTTGCCTGCATCCTCGTCCTGCATCCTCGTCGTCCTGAATCCTGCAACAAAGGGGTTTTTTTCTGCCGGACGCGTACGTAACCTGCGACGTAAGGAAAGCATCTTCATTGTTTCGTAACCCCGTTTTCGATCGGTCAGTCGTCTCGAACTGGAAACAGGCTTCAAAGCCTTCGACTGTGCGAGCGACCGATTCCCTTCAACCCCCCCGAGAGTGCCGTTAAATTCTCGCACACATTCTCTCTCACGATTCTCTGTGCCTGCATAGTCTGCACACAAAGTCTCTTCTTGATTCATCGAGGCCCCACTTTTCCCCTCATTCCTTATTTTACCCCGATAGCATTTCGATATCCGCGTTGCAAAACAGATAGTTCTGACGTATATTCATACAGAGCACGGCGTGCACGCTGAGTTTTAAAAATCAACTGTGTATGCCGTTTTGCCGATTATCATCCCGAGATTACAAGTTCAAACGCTGATAAGCTGTGTACTTGGCGAGTACCTGCAGTGTGATGCAACTTCTTGGATCGTAGACGTTTGCAAGGACGGTCAATTTCCTTCGTACGAATTCTCCGGGAAGCGACGGCGCGCCACGTTGTCCTCTTCGTTGTTCGTAATGATTCAACACTCATCGAACGCGGTCGGCACGAGTCGCTCTTTGTTAATTTTTCTCTTGGTTCGCTTGGTCATTTCTACATCTAGTAATTCCGGTCCATAGCCATCCCGCCTTGCGAATAGCGTGCAATATATTCGTATATCTGTTGCTAAACACACTTATCGCGAAGCGGAAAACGAACGATTCCTAAAATACATGTGTATACACACACATGATCGTGTATGCATATTCGTGTACATTTCGTAGATTGTTCACCACTATACTCCAAAGAATGCTAATTAATTCGACACTGCTGGTTCATTATACCGACGTATTACACACATCGAGACTCGCAAGTTTCGAATGTTTTTCATATTACTGACGCAAATCGGGAACACTATTGCGTTCACGTATCATATTTATCATCAATATCGTGTGCATTGATTATTGTACCTTGCGAGACGATAAGGACGTTAATATAAGGTGCGGTATACAAAGAATTCATTTCCTTAAGACAGCTGCGATCGAATAATACGTCGTCGAGGCTCTGAAAAGCCGTCGGGATGATCATAATATTGCGTCGTAAAATTAGAGTCTTCTTTGTCTAATTTGTCTCGGAAACAAACATGAACGGTTCTATTGACATTTATAGCTATACACGTACTTGGACGAATACAATATATAGTTGAAGAAAATGTTGAGAAGTCGAGCGTGTGAGTAACGAGCGCTGCGCGGTGTCGCCGCCTCGCAGCGACGGATTGCTTCCGATATGCACACGCTAGCCACAACAAGTGACGACGGGTCATCGCTCGCCCGAAACTTATTCTACCTTTGCACCCTACAGACCTCGTTTCTTTCGCTAAAGAAGAAGGGTAACCCGGAGGGTTGCACGAGGCTGAAGCTAGCAGCCGAAATTAGCAGTCAAACGTTTTAGTGTTCATTCCGATAAGGTAATGAAGTCGAAAAATGTAAATTTTGTGAAGTAAGTATCTTGAACCTGCGAAGATTTTATAGAATTATGAGTTTAAAAATGAACTGCTTTTTTTTATATTTCCAAGAAGTTTAACAAGTTGACATATTCGTTGCAATTTGCAATATTCATGTAAGGAGTAGGGGTTATACGGTGTTGGTATGATATTGTATAAACATTAACGTTGCAATATCAAAATATGAAAGTGCTGTGAAATTTTAATCGCTGTTCGTATAATCATGCAAATCGCACACATGCCTCTTGCCAGCCAAAATATATTACATATACGTCGAGTGTCAGTAAAATATTTTCCACCACTCAAATGCTTATAACTCACATTGCAATTCAATGCCATGGATATTATGCATAATTCTAATTGTAAGACTGATGCGTGACACTTCTTTCTATTTCCGAATGGAAACAACTGACCTCTAATCGTTTGGATTCCATGCCTCATGAAAATATAATATTTATTTACTAGAAACTCTGTATCTACTTGCGCCGTGGATAATGAATTATATGTTTACGCCTCGAGTAGTCGAGTTATTCCTGGAAGCCTAATAGAGCCGAATGTCATCGATCTTCGATAACGGGGGAAAGTCGAAACGAAACCCGAATCTACTCGTTACAGTATATTCTATACTTGGATTCAAAACAATTTCAGGTAACGGGCAAACGATTCATTTTCTCGAATAGTATTAACAAGAAAAATAAAAGGAACTTCAATACAGCAGCCTATTCGCATCAGCTCCTAAGGTTTCGGGAGTATAAATTCTGTGTGCATACTCCGCGTCGTTCCTCTTTCTCCTTTCCGCAGAACAGGGCCGCGTGAATGATGATGATGTACAGCAGGATGCGGGTGCAGGCCTTGTGCCTGCGATGCAACGTGCAGGCAGGCAAGGAGGCAGCACCACCAGCAGAACTTGGTTCTGGGACGTGATTAATGGCCGCGCAGATGTATCACGGCTCATTGGAACCGCATCCGCGCTAAGGATACCTCCGAGAATTGCTCTCGTATCCACCGTGCCTTGTGAATAATATTCCGTTTGCAGCTTCCTTATTTCGCAGCACGTATTATACTTACCTATCATCGAAATGTCAAGGTTGAATGAAATTCGTCCCATGTAGCCAAGGGTCGAAGGAATTGGAAAGAATAGCCGCGAAACTGTCGTTCACATCCGGATCGGGTGTTTTTCGTCTCATCGTTGCAAAATTTTTGCCAATCTCTGAGGCATACGTTGTACGCCTCGTACTGGCTGCGCGGGGGCGATGGTGACGAAGGGGGGGGGGGGGGGGACATTTGATCGGCGAATTCATTTGCAATCTAAATTCGTTCAATTAACGACCTGCCCGCGGATGAGACGCAGCAAGATGGCCGACCGAAATGGCTAGGAAATAAACGGGGGTCGCCTGGCTCGCCTTGTGCCGCCCCCCCCTCTGCCCGTCCGTCTGTTTCTGCCTACTTTAGTTGATTGCCAGGTAGGGCTCCGAATGCCATCGCGTAGAGTCACCCCAAATATGGTCAAAGACGCCTAACCCTAACCTTTTTTTTATCCGGTTTTCTCTTCAGTCGGATGACTCACTCGAATCGTCAGGTTTTATCATCCGGAATTATTTGCCAACTGGCTTATCCTGTAGAGAAGTCTAGCTATTCAAGTTATTTTTTACGATCCTTCCAAACTCGTTCTGGGATAATTAAGGCGGATGGATAATTAAGGCGGATATTATTATTTTCGTATACCGATTCACGATTATGTGCCTATAGATATACGTATTATCACGTAGAATTGAAAATTCGGATCCAACTATTATATACGATTTTGGATAACATCGTGTGGTGAAGAAATAGGGACAACCTTGATCCTTGAAGCGACCATATTTAAGCAAATTTTAACCGTATCGTAATTCATGATCACTTGTTTCCGGAATTATTTATTCCGCCTCCATTAGATTATACGAAAGAACGCGCGTGTACTGTCACCGAGGACTAAGCAACAGTGTGAAATGACATAACTTTTTTTTCTTCCGAGTTTCTTTAGTTATGAAATAGTGCAGTTGATACGTACATAAGTATATCGGTCTGAGATAAATCCCCGGCGCCGCACATCAAAATATATATATATATATATATATATATATATATATATATATATATATATATATATACACACACACACACACGTATGTATATATTTCTGGTATGGAGAAACAGCTTGAAAATAACGCGTGCACCAAGTTCCAGTTATTATTATTACTGTTATTTTTTTTCCTACCGCGATAACAAGCCAACCGGCAGCGCTCCGCTAGACCATTCACACAAAAGTTGGTCAAGTTTCCTGATATACGTGCGAGGCACTAGAATTTTTTAATAAAGTATGCCACTGTATTCTATAATAAGCTCATTCAATTCCTTCTTCATCCGTGTGTTCCAGGTTCATTCAGTTGGGTTGAATGGATGATTGGCTCTCGATGACTCGTCGACGATACTGCAGAAATAAATTCAATTCGAGAATTAATGCAGAGATCGTTATATTTATTCGGTACCTACTGTAAAAATAACCAAAAATCCACAATACTGAAATGTGAAACTGCAGTTTTTGCTCATTGTACGCACCGTTGTGCTACGATAAAGCGTATGAACTGTATACATTCTCGTTATGCTTGTACCGAATTGCCAGAGAAAGCAAATCAAATCTCAAACAGTCGCTCTCTTTTCGTTTCTAGATAGATGTAAAAGAGATATCAGATTTTGTCCGTTTATTTCAAAATCCGATATACTTAATCAGTCAACGTTCTTAACCTTTTTTTTTTATTTTTTTTCTTTGTCAAATAACGGTATAAAGGCACTTCGACTCTCGGATTCCGCGTTTAGTGTGACGATGCCGAACTAATGCAGTTTTTAAAATCGGCGCCGTTACGCTTTGATCTTATCCACTCGATTTCCTTCTTTATCGAAGCCTTTCATCGATGAGCCATCCTCACAATGTGTAACCTACACTGTCAAGCAAAACCGTTGCATTCGTCATCAATTCGATATTGATCTATGCTGTCTCCGCTTCAACGACGTACCTACATAGGTGCAGACAGTCAGGGTATGCACACATGCAAATTAACACCCGTCTTCGTCGTATTACCTGGATGTATCTATCCTGCACACATACGTTACATATAACGCGCGTGCGCAAACATCAATGCCGTCAGGCACATCAGGCAATGGCCATTGCTCTATCGAGTTGGAATTATTTGTCCATTTCCCCCCGTTTCGCTACACGTCGTTAACCTACCATTCACACAGCTCGGCTTGTTCAGATATTTTCGTTTATTGATCGTCGGTCGTCGGATCGCTACACGCTCATTACCGATAATCGTCGAGTGGCCTGCTCTTATGTAGGCTTAGGCTCTTTGTTTCTTCGCTCAATTCTCTTCCCTCTTTTCTCCCTTCGGACTCTACGCACGCAGGCTGTGCCTCACCTGTCGTCCGTCCGTCGTCCCGCGATCGTCACCCAACGTCGTCGGACTTGCGTGCCTTCACGTCTCGTCCCAGCGCCTTCCTCTGCTCTTTTATCTCCTCCGTATACACGTCTCGTGTTTACCCAGCCGTTCGTTCCGTTTCGATGCACCGAAACCAGATATATCAATCCGCTGCATTAGACGGTGCTGCTGCTGCGTAGCACCGATTGCTTTGTCCCGATCCTGATGATCGTACGAACGTCGATTTGTCGGATCATGTCGGAGAACGCAGATCGCAGTCGGCAGTAGTCGAGAAATATCAAATACTTTTCTCGATCGTCGAATGCTTGTCCCTTGAATCGATACCTACATTAGGTGAGAACGGTGAACACCTCATGCGACCTGTCTACGTCTTACTTGGTTCTATTTTTATTTCAAGAAATTTGTGCTTATCGAGTCCGCCGTTTGTCATTCCGCTATATTGTCACATATTTTTAGTTTTTTGACTGTTCATCGAGACCGAAGAGAAACTGACATTGCATGATCGAAGTTTGATCGATTTTTAACGACTAGTTCGTGCAGAGTTTCTAAAATGAATATTTTAGTCGCAGGTATACTCGTGGAAAGAGAAAAGCAAAAGGAGCCCCTGAATTTTATCTGTAAAAGATACTAAGGAATTGAATTTTTGTTAATGATTTCAAAATTCCAATTTCAAAGACTAATTACACACAATATCCGGGGACGTTGTTGCAGAGGATTGCCATGCGGCGTTCAACTTCCGGAAGCAGTCCCCGGCGGGGATGGAGACAAGTTCGCATCGATCGGAGCAAGGTTCAGTTACTTCCAAGAGAAACGTGCCGCGTTGCAGGTTAACACGCCGGCGAAGATTGACCTTCGTAGGAACATAAATCCACCGGCGCGTTACAAAAATGCCCGGCCGACGGTGCGTCTCAGGCCGCGACAGGTTCTCTGCAGCAAGTGCAGGTCGATATGTAACGAGAACAGCGAAAACGTTGACGTTAGCAGGAAGCGGAAACTCGCGGAGGAAACTACGCCGACGAGACGGAGCGACAGGAGTCGATGTCAGCCGACGACGGCGAAGGGTCAGCGGAATCTCTTCGCCGAGAACCAGACTGAAAACACCGGACCGTCGCCTGCCCAGCCTTCAAAGACACCGGGGCTGCAGTGCGGCACTGATTCCGGTAAGATGAATCCCTCCCTGATACCGAAACTCTCGAGGCTCCGTCCCAACGAGATAAACGAGGCCACTCAGGCCGGCGGCGGCGACAAGGGGAAACAGCAGCCGCAGATTTCCGGTGGCTCGGGGTCCTCCTCGTCCTCCTACTGGTCCAAGGACGAAGAGGACTCGCCCGGAAAACCGGAGGACGGTAGGGACGAGGCTGGTAAACGGAATCGGTCATCCGAATTCGTCGGGAATCCATCGACCGCGTATTCCGCACGGCCGAGGCGCCTCAGCAGCTCCTCGGTTGAGAGCGCGAAGGTACCTGACGAGGAGGACAAGAAGACCCTGGCCGCCGCCGACTCGACGATGAGGCTGCGAACCGGCGGCGGTGGACGGGTACCGAGGAAGAAGAGGTCCGTCGGTTCGATGGAGGACCTCTGGGACGAGTCGGTGTTCGAGGACCCGAGCAGGACGGCGCGGACGACGCCGGTTATCAAGATATCTTTCGGCACGCAGGGCGAGGGGACGGTGATGAAGATACCCGCGAAGATACAATGCAGCCCCTTCGACAGGGATGGCGAAACCGACACCGAGGACACCCAGGACGCCGGCGTTGAGTTGCACGAGCGCGATCCTCTCGAACTCCTCGAGCAGACTCCGATCGTCGACTTGACGCAGCTCGACGAGAACGAGGAGGAGCTACGCCACGAGGCTCAACTTCAGCAGCAGCTCGGCCTCGGAGGTGGAAAGGACGCCAGTGCAAAGGCGGCCAAGCGGGCGCTCAAGAAGGCCAAGAAGGAGGCCAGGAGGAAGATGCTCGGTGGTGTTTCTCCGGCCAGATCACCCTGCAACGGATCCCCAAGGTGAGGTACTTGCCACGCTGATTGCCGATTTTTATTTCTAGAAGCCCGTCGTCGCGAGAACGAGGACTGCTTCATTCCTTTACCTTCTTCTTCATATTTTCTTCTCGACTCACAGCATGTGTATTCCGAAAAGCAGATCAATTTTTTCGCTGTACACTGTTGTAGCTGCGTTCGGTATTTACATTTGATTCCTCAATTATTTCGAAACGGGTTGCGATAAGTGAGAAGAAGCGTCGCGTTTCGAGGTAATCGAGGAATCAGATGTTAACGACGACTGTAGTGTCTTACTCTGCGTACGACACGTCTACGATAACTGCAGCGTTCCAGTTCGGTTAGAGTATCGACCGTAAATGGCGAACAGGTGTCTTCTCATTAAGCAAGCTTGTCTCTGATTAAACTGCGGAATTGTTTTGGTCTCGTATATACATATATATATATACACACAGTATATACAACGTACTGATACCCACGTCGCTGCAGTTGTGTAATCATACGGTCTGTGAGAAGTTGATCTTGCTGCGTTTTTTTCAACGACGTTATATCCGAACATTATATTAGTCGAGGAATATCGGTAGAAGATACGGAGTATTCAAATTGACCTTGTTACATCCCTCACCGAAATCTGGAACAAATTATTGACGCATAAATATGGATTCGGATGATTGTCAGGTACAACCCGACGTCGGATGCGCTCTCGTACCACCGTCGGAGGCACAAGGTAAAGCACAAGAAGAAGCACAAGGAGGAGCGAAAGCACAAGGGAGGTCAGGGTCAGAATGGCACGGTAGTCCAGCAGGAACAGCAGGAGGATGACGTCGTCGTCGGTGGAGGAGGAGGAGGAGGAGGAGGTGGAGGAGGAGGAGGAGGAGGAACGGTCGGGGATCAACAGCAAAAATGGAACGTACTTCCGGGGGATTCTTACACGGCCATAAAAGAGCAGTGTCTGAAACAGAAGCTTTCGATATCGCTCAAGAGGCTGAACACGAACGCGTACGCGAGGTGCGATTACCCGGTAAGCAACGCGTCCTCCGGGTGCAAGAGTCCGGGCGCCAGTAGCGACGAACTTAGCGAACAGGAACCGGAAGTCGACGCTGGCGAAACGGCCCCGGATTTTCCGCCCCCGGCGCATCCGCTCGTGATGCGACTCGCCGCCACCCCCGTAGCCCACTGCCTGACGGCCACCGGGAGGCGGATGGACGTGGGCGACGTCGTCTGGGGAAAGATTCACGGGTTTCCATGGTGGCCTGGAAAGGTGAGGATTACTATACCGTTGTAGTCCTCGATCACTGATGCTTCGAACCATTTATGTGACTGTGACAAATAAACGATTACCTTGTACGTTTAAGGTGCTCAGCATCACCGTGTCGTGCAAGGAAGACGGCACCTCGTCCGGACCCCAGGCTCATGTCGCCTGGTACGGATCGTCGACGAGCTCTCTCATGTCTTGCGATCAGCTGAGTCCGTTCCTCGAAACCTTCAAGGTACGTTTTGTTATTCGAAACGTGGTGTAACCGTGGTGGATTTTAGAGATGAAACTGTTACGCGTATGCCGAAATTGTGGAACATTCCACGGCTGATTAACGATAAGCTGCGAATCGGCCTAGACTGCATTTGCCGTTTCACATTGCATTCCACATTCGCCACATTGAATGTTTTACTATAAATTTCCGTTCCGTAAGGCTTGATAACGAATATCCGTTTTTCATTCACAGACGCGATTCAACAAGAAGAAACGCGGACCCTATAAGGAAGCCATTAGGCAGGCACAGACTGAAGCTAGAAGTCAGGCTACGCCGGATGATGCCGATAGCGTATTGAAGGTCTGCGGATCTCCCCGCGAAGTTAACGTCCTCTCGTGAAAGTCTGCAAGCCAATTGCCGGCAACGATTCTGCGAATCAGCAACGCAAACGCTATACGCACGCACAGAATTATCGTTGTCTTGTTGTAAAATAGAGTAACAAGGGATGAAAAAAAATTGTACATATTACTAAGTATACAACTATATAATATTAGCGGTTATTATTATTATTATTATTTTTTATTATCGGTTGATGTTACACGTATTTTGATGCAATGATCAGCATTGTTGTGTTCTCGCGATAACTGTCGGTCTTAAACGTATAGGTATACTTATATGGGTTCGTATCTGTATAATCGTAGTCGTATAAACAGACTATGCATCTGTAGATATTTTAAATCGACGGTGTTCCCTAATTGCCATGAATTTTTTCCCGCAAATCGTCGACGAAATTGTAAAGATAATTTTTTTCAAGACTGGGAGGGTTGTCGGGACCGTTTTATAGATCGTCTCATCCGATTGCCCGTGCTCCTCGATTTCAAAACTCTACATCCGCCAACAAAACCCGATGTACTTTGAGTTTTTAACGTGCTCAGAAACGTGTAGCTTTAACAGTAAAATTATTTGATAAAGGAGAGAAGAAAAAAAATCGTTTTGTATAAAATTTTGTATTCCTTCGTTTTCATTATTGTTTTGGTTTTTTTTTTAAATCTTTTATTAAACATGTTTCTTGGTTGATGAATTGAAAAATTAGATTTTATTGAAATAACTGCGATGAATTATTGCAATCAATCCGTTCTTTCCCCTCTCTATCACAATATCATGTTTGATCAATTTTCACAAACATCTTATGTTCTACCTAGAACGCTACAATTATACACATATGTTATTGTATTTTCGTTTGGTCATTTCTTTCGGTGAAAAATCAAAGAGGACGCAGGCCGGGTTGAGACGAAAAATCCCGCGATCATCTTTCAGATTACCTCGAGTCGACAAGCGTGTCGCATACAGTGGATTACCTATAAGAAAAATGAGAACAAATGATCTTGCAATTAAGATCGCTCGTCCAGACCTCGTCTAATCAGCAACTAAAACGAACCAAAAGGCAAACAAACTATCTTAGTGTTCACACAATTACCACTGGCTGTTGTTCCTCACAAACTATTATAAATATACAAAGAACTTTATACACGTACATATATTTTTATTTAACGAATAAATAGGGCGAATTCTCATCAGAATATAAATTCATAGTCCTCCCGCTGCTACGGCAACCGCGGGTCGCGAGCTTCCGTACTTAAAACAAGTTGATCATGGGTTAAAGTTTCATTGTCGGTGTTGGCTCTTCGTAAGATACTAATCGCATCCAAGAAACTGCCAAGTCGAGTCGGACGGTACAAAACTAATTTTCGCTATCATTTTCCACGTTTAATTTTCAAGGATGTGAGCTCTGTATAAACGATTTAAATTCTCTCATTATCGGCTACGTAGGTACGATTTTATCATTTTCGTTCACACGTTTTGAGCAACGAGAAAGATGAGGCTGCAGATGGTTGCGGTTCATCTAATCGCCTCGGATAAGCGGATAAGAAATCAGTGCCGTATCTCGGTTTACCGCAGTACTCAGTTCAACTATCGGTATTCCCGGATCGTCGGGTCCGTTCGGGTCGCGTCGCGCGATTCTTTTTAATTTCCCTTATCCGCTTCGTTGAGTTTGAAAAAGTCATGTGGAAAAGTATCATTATTATGACTACTGCCGGTTCGAAATAAAAGATTGATACGTAACGGGATAAATTATATACTTTGGTCATTTTACTGGGACAATGACTGGGTGTCTGAGGGATTTTGCAGTTTTATTTCGTCTCCCAGGTAAATTGCGTTACCCGCAGCTTTTCGTTTTTGAGCTTGTTCGTTTGTTTTCTACTTCTGAAATAGTCACGTACCTTTTCTCATTAGTTTTTACTTGTGAAAGACTTGACGCGAGAAGACAGTAATTTATTCAATCCATCGCTGAGAGAAGCACTCATAAAATTGAACCGATACTGGATGGCCTCGAACGTAAATAGAAAATCAGCCAAACAAGTAACCCGGAATAATCTAACTGAAAGTTTTTCTCACGTTCGCATGTCTTGTCTCATTCCAATATTATTCTTTTTTTGGACGTACGAGATACGCGACGGAAGTTAAACTTGCGCAATGTTCTCTTCTTTAAAATCTTGTCTAATTATTGTTATTGTTGTAGCGCTATTTATATCACGATTATAATTGCAATGATTATATATTCCTTAACCGTGTTATGGTCGTCGCGCAATATTCATCGACTCTCAGTACATGCCGTATGTCGAAATGTTAACATTTAAGATTAAATTTTTTCGGAACATCGAATCGTTGAAACCTGTAATAATATACTCACTGGTACATGCGTCAAACTGCTGTTAAAAATATTTTAGGTGTATAAAAAAAAAAATAGAAACCGACGAAGTATTGAAAAGCGAAATTGTATTACTCTTTCGTTAGCAATTTACAACCGTCTATTGTGCAAAGAACGAAAAGTTTCGATACACATCTACGTGTATACGTGTACCTCTGCTATCGTAACCAACAAATTTGCTTATTTCCTATACATATGCTATCCTTGAAATTATAAAAATGGTTCTGTTAAAATTAGGACGTGCGTCAGGAAGTGTTTGATAATATACCATTAACGTATAACAGACCGATACCTACCGACTCGAGATATAAAAAAAAAATACAAACATATTCATAAATGTCATAAAACCGATTCGTTCCTCGATAAAATGATATGTGCCTACATGACTACTTGGATCGATTTTCGTTTACAAGTTGAAAACACGAGCACGGATTCTCGCGCACGCGCACGTAGAATGCATATTGTGCGATGTTATACTTTATACATACACGTTACGTAACAACCCGCAAGATATGTAGCTAATTTTCTAGATATATAGAAAGAATATGGTTAACATCTTTTGTATCATTATTAATATGGTTGTTAATGTTATTACTATTATCATTTTTATTACCATTATTCTTCAAACTTGTAGTGGTGTTGCGACGTGTGCACTACTGCAGCGGTCGACGTATGAAAGGATGTTTTTAAGTAACTGTGATTTTTTCCAATATTTTATATACATAAGTAAATCAATAAATAAATCAATTTAACAAAAACAAATTTCAATTAATACGAACAATCACGCAACTTGTATATATTTCGCTAAATCTGTGTTTTAAATTTGTATACTTCAAGGTCGGAATTCAAGATTTTAAAAGAAATTTGATATTTATTTTATGATTATCGGTGTCAATTTTTTAAAATCTGTAATCCTATTTTTGAGAACTTTCGTGCATATAATGCGTAATAAGTTTCTCTGTTCCTGTATCCTATACTATTGACATGGGTAATATAGATATTTTTTTTTTCTTTTTTTAATCTCATAGGTATTATTATTAGCTTCAGATTGCGTGCATGTAATGTGATTAATGCTCTCCTACAAGTCTCTGGAACACCGATAATTTCGACGTTTCAATTATAATAAGCTTATTCGAAGAAAGAAAATCGTTAGGTTTCAATAGCATCGTTTCACGTACATTGTACATAAATAGAAATGTATCAGGCTGTTGAACTTGAGCAGAAAATCTTTCCATCAATTTCAGCCATGATCCTGAGCTTCTTTCACTCGGAAATTCGGCGAGGATTCAAATAATGTCGCGAATGTTTATGAATGCGTGTCACGTATGAATCGTGTGTTTACGTAGACCTCATGCGGAGTGTTCGTGTCAATCTTGCGTGCCTGAATTTCCCTCAAACTACGGTTTTACCTGCGTGTATTATTGCGCATTTATATGTTACGTGCACCGCTCAGATAACCATCTTTCCTGATACGCGCGATCTTATAATTTTGTAGAATTACGTTACAGTCGCGGGCCACTCTTCATAATTAATTAGGCATCCATGTTTAAATAGGCATGTCTCTAATTCATTTACGCGTCTGTAGAAAAACCCACCGGCAGGTAGCTAACATTTGTACAAAAGTACGTAATCCCATTTGATAATTGTGCGCCTAAAAAATTCGACTTTCAAATTATAATCATTGTTATTTTTATACCTTGATTAGTTACAAACAGCCTAATTAAATCTCGCGAAAACGATGCGTACTTGACCGTGATCTTGTCGCTTTTGCCGATCAATTTTCTCGCGTGGCCTTAATCTTACCTCTTCGAACAGCCTTTTTTGTTTTCAGTGCCGTATTAATAATCGTCAATGGTACAATACAACTTGTCTCGCGGCGTTAAAAATCGATCGTCTTACAACGAAAAGTCTTGTTGTTATATAAACATACAGATACGAATGGACGTAAACAAGCTTTCGTCGGTAATTCAATAAAGGATGATTAAGCCGATGTGACTTATACGCCCAGTCAAAAAATTTACGCTTTACAAACGTATAAATAATATAACTACTAAATACACGCCTGCAATTAACTGCGGTAAACTAGGTACGCGATATATTCAGGATAATTACAAAACTTTGTCTGTCTTCCATTCGTTATTATTTATACCACGTACGTTAACCTAGTATAGATACGTATGGTGCAGTAGGGACTCTGTGACGAGTGCCTCATTTTTGCTTATACAGGATAGGAAGCTTGAAATCATTCTCTGATTGTGAGACTAGATTTTTGCTTTTTCTTCGACAAAAAAGAGGATAACGAAATGGCGGAAAAGACCCAAGAAAATATGGTCGCACGATTGAACATGTATCGTGTATACAAAGTGATGGTTTAATGATCATGACCATACTATAGCTGCACATCGGATCATTATGGAGAAAAATTATCTAGGACAAATATATGCAAATAGGTGTTCTCTGCCGTGTTCTATAATTTATTGTATAATCACCGATTTAAATTGAGCCTTGCCGTCCTGGACATAAATACATACTAATGTATACGTATGCATATTATTGCTGAATATACTTTTTTTCGTAACTCATTACAATAAACGCGACATTTGGGTGTACCGTAATTTTTCATACTTTCATTTCTCAGCATCATGCCGTATCAACTATCACCCGAAACTAATGACGTCTTCTTCATTAATTTCGATTGTAATACGATAATGTTGATACCTAATGGTATTTATTATGCGCCATGTAGCGTATACGTGTACAATATATATAAAGCGTTATACGCAAAATCGTTGTTACGATTTTAACACTTTGGTGAGCTGAGCTTCTTTGATACACGTGTACTTGACACGTGATGCATTCCTTGAGAACCAATCTGCCCGTCTGGTTAACAGCGCTGATTTCGATCATAACCTAGTGTATCAGCGAACTCGATCGCGGAGTGAAAATCTCACGATAAATCGGCGAATATTCTCCCTAGGTAGAATCGCGAACTTATAATACATACTATAGAACGGTGAGTTGACTTCTCGGCTTCAGAGAGAGCACCTCTTATTCCTTCCTGTTTACCCTGCACTCATTCTTTACATTTGGTGCCATTTTTCGGCAAAGTGCAGTGGCGGGGTGGGGGCCTTGCACCCTTTCGCAATTTGATTAAAAGCCACCCCCGGGGGTGCCGAGGGCGGAGGGTGTGGATCAGCGGGGTTCGGGTGAGTTCGGGCGACGTCGTCCGTTCCTTCCCACGTACAGGGGCTGGAAAGATGCGCGAGCGACCGACGCCCGGCGCGGGTGGAAAACTGAGGCACCCTGCGTTTGGTACCAGAAACCAGCAGCGTCGCGGGTGTCCGTCGAACGCAGGGACGTGTCGCAGTCGTCCTCGTCCTCGTCCTCGTCCCCGTCGCCGCCGTCTTCCTCCGTCAGCAGCCTATACAACGAGCCCTCCGTCGAAACCTGGACTCTTCACCGAGACCCTCCATCCACCCGCGACGTCCAGCAAGGCGTCAGGTTCAGTCTCGAACCGTCGCATTTCACCCTATCGAAGGGTAGCCAACAAACCCCCGGTGCATCGAGCCGAGACGGCAGAAATGGAAGTCGAGATGATGCAGGCACGTGGACGTTAGCGTAAGTCTCCGAGCTGAATCTCACCGTTATCTGTCGTTATCTTTCCCGATACGTGTCTCGTTGTTTGCGCGTAACGAGTACCTTGTACCTTGTACCTGCACCCTCGCCGATCAATGCTAGTTGCCGTTTTATCGCCTTTTATTTCAATTGAGGTTTCCTACCACTCGCCCCCCTCGAGTCATCCGAGAGCAGGGATTCCCCTCGTCGAGACGGTATGTAGGTCACACAGCTAGCGTTATCTTTGCCGGATATATAAGGCGTCGAATCTCCGGGGTATAAAAATCCCATTCTCGCTTCATAGACGTATAGGCCAATCTTGCGAAGATAAGAAGTTTGTAACACGCGGCCTTGTTGTTTTGCCGCCGATCCGCTATCGTCCCTTTCCTCTAGCAAATTTGTAACTCGCCAATTATCGCCCCGGAATTTTGCGCGTGCGTTTATTTCTTTGGCAGCACGTGGTTCGCGTATCCGTTATGTACGGTATCCGGATTATAGATCGGTCGAGAACCACTCAGGCTAGTAGCTGTCCGGCCGAACCCCTTAATTCGTTTACACAAAAGCTGAATGGCCGTGGAAAATTGTTATCAATTCGTCGCAGAGCGACCCCTGGGTTAAGGTCGTTTCGGCATGCCGCTGTCTATGCGGTATATCTGCGTATATCAGGTATACACGACACGCGATTTCAAAATTTCACACTTACGTCTATCTACATACGATCACATTTAGATCTACCTGCCATTCGCAAGTTATCCACCCGAGTGAAACGCGAGAAATTCTAATCTAGTAGACCGTGCGCATTAATCCATAACTGCATAACGCAACCGGCCATTGTCAACGTCAGTTCCCGCCTTTTTTTCCCATTCTAATCTCCAGGTGTATAAACAGATTTACAAGCACTGCGCGTTCTTTACAGTCAAAAGTCAACTCCGATCCGTCCGCTTGACGGATTCGCAATAAAGTCAGACTGTTCGTAATTTTGGTAGTTTCGTAGTTAGAGCATGCAGTCGCTTAAGTTCGGAATCCCAATTTCACCTAACGTTCAGGATTTTCGAATCAATTTGCAGGCGATTATGCTCCGTATTATGCCGCCAGAGGATGTCCAAAAATACGCCCACATAAAGCGAAAGAGCGTAGCCTTTCTGTCGAGTTTGTTTAGGACGAAAAAGTTTGCCTCATCAGGAATGCGAATCGAGGACGAAGAAATGGAGCGCGCTCCGCGGATCGAGACACAAGCCGGTGAGTTCCTACGTAAAGCTCTTCTATTCTCTTCCCTTCTCTTTTCTTCCCGAGCTCAGCTCTTATCGTGACTGCAACCTCCAGCCCCTCCGTAAACCCTTCGCAGATCGTCCCGTCCCACTTTAGTCAAGGGCTGCAATGCTTTGTTCCTCAACCACTTTACGCGGGTAAAGATAAGGAATAGATACGACGTGTGTAGAGTGTAGGTACGTATTATGTAAGACTCTTTTCTGCACCGATACGCATGCAGTCAAGTACGCTTTGTATATCGTTTCTAGATACGTTCTTGTCACATACTCCGATGTACTAGCCATGGCCACTAAGCCAAAAGTAATCGATGCATCGATTAATCGAGTCCAGAAAACACTCGATCACGACTCGATCGAATCGGTAAAAATTAATCGATTAATCGATCATTTCGTATTTTTTTTTAAACGGTGCATATGAAACCAAAGTTGCATAAATTTTAGCATGCAGTCTTTATGGCGAAAAAGTTTTTTCATCATTGAAAGTTTCATTCAGAATATTTTTCAATTTCAGGTGAAAATATTCACTTATCTTTCACTTGTTATATCAAATCGGTGTACTCAGTAAGTAAGGCAATGATAATAATTTATACTTTAATCGCAAAAATTGATATTGTACTGCGTCGTTCGTGGGAGTAAGAAACAAAAAACCCGATTGTGAGGAAAGATAGTCAAGTCGGTCGACTAATCGAGTCTGAAAAATGATCCATTATACTCGATTGATAGGGGAAAAATAATCGTAAATCATTCGTTTTTGGTCGGACTTATCCGGTACTCTTCAAAAAATCCAATCTACCGTTATTCACGTATGAATCACAGAATTGTCAACTGTGGTAACTGATCGTACGATCTAAGTTCGCAGTTTCAACTGACACGATAGGGCACTTGTGAGTAGGAAAATAATAGCTTCCTTGCTTGTTTGTCATTTTGGTCTAATCGCAAGCTATAATTCGAACGAATGATGCCGAACTTTTGCGGTCATATTGCTCTTACGCTATCCTGCAGATTCTTGTCGCGAACCGTTGAAAATAATGTAGTTCGCTTTTACAGCGTTAGTAGGAAGGTATATAGTTGATATTACAGAGAAACCCTAACGATAAATCGTTTTTTCAACGACCATTAGCATATCTGCCCGTCCTCGCCGTCTCCGTGCTTATACCGCCGTTATACGTAGTCATGAAAGCGTCTCCTACAGGATATATCCATCAAAATCACTGTCAAACTTGATTATATCGATCTTGGTTGTAGCGAAGTCTCTCATCGTTGCAAGGAGTGGGCGACGATGCGGTATACACGATACGTACAAATGTGTATGTGCCTCGGAGGATTTTAATTTTCCGGCAATCAAACCCTTCCGTCGCTGCAGTAACTGTATAATTGAGATAAATGACGGCGATAATGAGATCTATATATACATTTAATGCCCGTAAATATAATCCCCGTTTATTATTATCGTTATTATTATTATTATACGATGACGATAACGAGGCGTGTGTGTACGTAGCTGTATAAATGAATGCCTATAAATAATCCTGATTCGATATTAAAACAGTGATTTCGACCGCTTATCGAAACGACAACAACGTAGCGCGTATCCCGTCGACGCTGAGCGTCGCTGCTGCCGCTGACGTAGTTGTAGCCTGCCAACCCCACCCCTCACCCTCGCACTCTACGCTGACCTTGACTCCGGGAAGGACCAGAAACATTGACCAAGACATGGAGGCGCTCCGGCTCAGTCGTCAGGATAATCCATTTTTGCAGGTCAGTCTGCGGGCGGAGTCCGACAGCGACAAAAATTACCCTCATGGAAAAAAAAAACCTCATACGAGAATTTAGCATTACCTGTGAGGTGGAGGTGAGAATTTACGGCCAAGTTGGGTTTGTTTTTCCGTGAGAGTAGATGTGTGCTCGTAAATAAAATTGTTCACCTATTTTTTACTCCATCTTTGATCCCCGATTTTAATTATTCTCCACCAGGTCCTGGCGAGTCGAGAGAGCCTGGTGGAGTCGATCGAGGAGTCAGAATCCGACGACGCGATCCTGATGTCTCAGGTAAAATCGATAAGGGCGTTTAAAACTACCCTAACGATAAAGTTGGATAGCTAGTGAAAATGCGTAACGACGAAACGTCTTGCCGAGGTGGTTACATATTTTTCTCGCACAGGAACTCGGAGACGCGGATCCGCTGACCCTCGCCCAAGTCCACGAACACCTTGTGCGAAGTCCACCGCCGGCTACATGGCCACACAACCCGATATTCCATTTCCCTCACCACAACAACCAGATCACCGAACACGGCAGTCAGGTCAGACTGCAGAACGATCAGCCTCAGGATCACAACCGGACGCGACACTTCCTCGTCGGCAAGGGACAACCCAAGAGTCCTAGTTTCCGAGGCGCCGACAGCGTTGTCGAACTCTCCAGGAGCGAACCTTCCACCGATACGAGAGGTAAGCATCCGGTCTTCCGACCGTGCAGGGCTTGGCTGTTTGCTTCGGTTGGAAATCGGGTGTGGGCGTGTTTTCGAGTTCACCTCGGGGTGATGAAATTTCTATAATTTAGAAAATATTACGTTGATGTACCTACGCTAATCGCAAATCACCCTTCCGCTTTCACGTAAACTTGAATGTATACCTATATACGTACGGGTGTAGTCTATTTCGTGATTATTATTCACTTAGCTTCATCGTGCGAATCGATATGTATGGATTAGTGTGAATATGTCCCCGTTTAATACCACGTCTCTCAGTTTCAACGTACATACCTCCAATTTAAACCCAACGTCTGACCATCAGAATACCGTAGGTTTCACTTGACGCTGCATTCGAGTGATTCAAGCGAATGGTAAATACATCAAATTAATGACTTACAGCAGACGGACAGCCTTGACAAAAATATAACGGCATTGAGCTAGCTGAATATATATTGTTACTCGTTATCGCTCAACCACTGCCGAGGAAACTTCCGGAAGGTAGTGAACGATCATGTTTCTGTTAAAGATCGTCACTCGCATCCGTTTTCCTTGCTGAATCCAACGCCGATACGATCTCTGTCGGAGGTGAGACGCCTGCACAGATCAGCGGACGACAACGTCCAGCTGATGTCCTCGGAGTAGACGAGGATTCGGATGATCCGCGTGGGCGCGGATCCGAGGAACCCTTTTTATTCAACCCGTTTGGCTCCGGCTTTGAACTGCACAGAGGGCGACGTTTTATCTACGGAAAGAAGATAAGATAATGCCGGCGATTGTTCTCGCCGTTGCGTCTCTGCAAACGCGGATGATGTAGCCAAACGTTACACTTGAGCCTTGGATTATATTTTACGGATATTTTGTTGCGTGCTACTGTATTTGTGCGGTGACTATAATATTATAACCGATCCGAGTATCTTACCTGGTCATAAATCGTATAGTCGTGATCACACAACGGCGCAAGAGTTTCGCTCGAATTTACTTATATTAAACATCGCCGCCTGACGATTATCATGACGATAATCATGATTATTATGATCGCTAAAATTTTACTCGATGTTTCATCACTTTTAACGACCTATTATATCCATGCTAATCAAGACCGAATTATAGACAAGTGGAAACTGCTGGCAGTGAAATATGAGTATATAACGAATTTAATTTATATATGTGTATGAAATGAGAAATTTAGTCTTATGTAGTTTTCATCAATTTTTACATTTCTTTATACATATTTGATATTTCTTTTAGTTTCTTTACGTTGGTCACCTAGTTCTTTAGGTACTTGATACATTTCCACATATACACAGAATTTTCGATGCGTATAAAAGTAACGTGTCTGTATAGTGAATATATATATACATACATATATATATATATATATTCCCAGACACGTTACTTTATAATTTACATTTACGTTACATATATATATATATGTATAGTACACAAGAATAAATTAAGCGTGGGTTGCCTTTTCGCTTGGATGTATAACGTGTTACGTAATATAGGATATTAGAGTAAGTTTTTAGAAAGTTTTAGCATGTTTTTGCGAACGATAGGCCTGATTCACCAGTTTCCTGCTATTTAATCGCCGACTTACCGCCGTTTAACATAAGTAATGAATATCGTTATTAATAGACATAGCATAAATCGTCCCTAATCGTCTCGAGTAGTATTAATCCAACATACGCAGTATCTTTTATCCAGCCGTCGTGTCAACGCGCTCCAGGATAAATATTTTTACACTCATCACCCGCGTGCATTGATCGAGTGTGTAATTAAAATTCCCATACTTCAACACTGAGTACGCAATGTTGGAAAAAATTAAGATTGCAGATCAATCTTTGGTTCAAAGAAGTTTAAAACAAGTGAAAAATGTAGCGTGAAAGGAATTAAGTGATTCTGTCCAACAATTTCTGTAACTTGTACGGTATACATGACTAGGTGCAACGAGAAGAAATATTACATTTATTTACTTAAATTGCGTCGGATTTGTCCGCGACGAATGTGTGTTTCTACACTTCATCAGCATGGAACTACGGGCAGCAATTTTTCTAAAGCGTTAATAGATCGTATCTATTGATAATATAGATGTGACAAAATTACATTTCGGCGCCCTTGACGCGTACTGAACACAAGCGTTGAAAATCTCTCATCTATCTACGCACAGATATCCTGTCGAAAATTTAATCATGATACAAATTTTGAACTTACGGGTACAACATGTAAACCTGCATACCCAAAATATCCCTATGCGTGAAAATATTACAATAGTTACATATTATAGGTTTTTCACTCGATGAATGAATTATTACTTTAGACTTCCGCGTCGCTATCAGTATCATACAAATATATACATGATACAATTATACACACAGTTAGTTACTATAATGCTAAGTGACAACGTTACACAATTGAATATGGCTAATTGCCGTGATACCTGTTTGAAGATTAGCACGCGTTTCACAAGCTGTCGGGCAATTGGCGTTTGTGTTTCATTCAATGATTCACTTTACCGAATACATGTATTCGCTCGTTCGCCTGTTCATTGCATTGCGATCTGAGCGAATTTTACCCTTACAGTTAGTCAATACCTGTATCGGTTGATCGATAAATTAAATAAATTAAGCCATACTCCAGCTGCACATTTCTCGCGTTGCTGTCGCAGAATTTGCATTCCATAACTGCTGGTCAGTGTTTCATTATTTGCAAAACGCCAGCTCGCGAGTATTGCAGGATAGCAAATATATTATAATAATATATCTACATTGTGTATGAGGGTTTTTGAAGAAAAATTGTGCATCGTCAGCTCGAGGGGTTGATTGTTTCTTGATGAACGGCCTCTCGCCGAATTTCGTGGTACTTTCACAAAATTCCTGAGTGAAATTAAACCAAATATTTTTTAAACTTCATTACTCTACTCGTTGTAGAAATCTGTGTGATCAGTTTTCAGAACAGTGCGATTCACCCCTTGAGCAAATGATTTATACATACCTTGTATGTAGACAAATGATATCTACAGTTATAAATTAGCGACCAAGTTAAATATTGGCCAATGAGAATTGAGATTAATTATAAATAGATATATTAGGAATGAATTTATAATTAGAAGAGGAAAAACTTTATCGAAAATTTATAAGTATGCGTTTGTTTCTGAATTTTGATAATCGTATCCGTCTAGCGTGCCGAGTAATTCTTATTCCTTCTAATCACTTCATACAACGGATTATTCCATACTGTGAGCACACGCAGTGCCTGATTGGAAGAAATCAAAAGTACGAAGCACTGGACCTCTGAGCAAGTCCCATAATCCTGACGGTCGTTCGTAATTTCCGGTGCACTTCAATGAATGAATTTTTTTAACGCGGTTTAAATCAAATGCAATATTGGTGCGCCTCCTTAAAATATTATACCGCGGAATTGAATACTGTACGTATATGAAAGTTGATCATCGATTCAACTCAGAAATAAAACATGAAGTGAAATTGAAGGCCTCTAATGTGTATGGTTACATTTTACTTAATACGGGTAAAAACGTTGCACAAAGTGTGAAAGAGGTAGAAATAAAGGAAAAGTAATATTAGTATGTTCGAGTTAGAGATGTTCAAACCTTCGCTTTATCCGCGCATTACACTAAAACTAATAAGGTAACAGTGTGTGGAACTGAGAAATATATTGTATTTTATAAATCACGCTGTAACGTATGTCAAAGTAAATTACACACTCTCTCCCGAAGCGTCTAGTTGCACCGATGATGTGACTCGCCAAGTAAATTACTTACCATGCAGACTGGTCAGATGACTTCTAAATGGAACTACATACCGATAAGTATGTATAGCATTAAAAAAACATGCCAATTCCTTTTACGCATTATGACGAGATTCAATTCTGGGTGATGTGAATGTCGTTTTATGTAGAAATGAATATACATATATTTCCGTTATCGTAAAAACAATACCATCTTTTCGTCTCACCCGAACCATATCTATAATTTTTTGAAAAACTTTTAAATGCTATTTCAAAGCGTTACATATCCGACAATTTGAAGAATACCGGAACCGTTGACTGAAATTATAAAACTCACAACGCTGGGTTATTTTTCGTAACTCCTTGCCAGGTCTGGCCGGGTTTGGGGGTAGGTATTAGCAGTTTCACGTATTATCAACCAAGTAAGTGACCTTGCAGATGAAAAAAGTTCTCCATAACCAGCAACTATCGCGTACAAAACGTTGGTCACGTAGCGTCGTCATTGTGAAATTGAAAAGTTGAGGAAATCATGCACCAGAAATATGTACGCAGGAATTATACAACGGAAAAATAAATGTCCATCAATTACATGAACGTGTATCGTTTATATTTTCCTGAATATATGAAAACTTTTATGGGCGACAGTAGCATCTCTAAGATGCTCAATTTATATTTCCAAAGTTTTTTACAAAGTCAACTTTGCGCTGCAAATATTTTGGAAGAATTTTAAACTATTTTATTTTTACTTACAATCGTTTCAAGAATGTTCCTATGAGGAATTTTTTTGTTGGATTTATCGAACACTTGAAATTATGAATTGGAACAACCAATGTTTCAAGTTTTGAAAATATCGAGAAAATTCTGAAACGCTTTTGTCCTTGTCAAAAGCACGTTGAAGATACTTAGAGGGCTGAACTTTTTTCCGGATTTTTTCCCAATATTTGGAAGCGGTAATTGGATAGCAATCCTTTGGGGTTATAATTGATCATGCAGATCACTTTGTCACAAAATAATGATCATCCTTATCATATGAAATTATCGTTTTTAGAATATTTAGTGTTAAAAAAGCGCATGATAGGTTTTTGACAATTTTTAATAATGCTGGAATGAATTCTTTAATGGGCTACATAGATGTGCTTTTGAGAAAGGTGTCGATTACGCGAAGTTTCGAGTTGCTGCAAACAACGGATTATTAGTGACGTCCGTAATACATACAATCTCCAACAGAATATTCACGAAGGTAGGAAAAAAATATTTATAGCCTCGTAGTTTCAGATTCAGTTCGGTACAACTTGTTAAATATGCCTGATTATAGTGCAGGTGTTTGGGTGCCAGTGTGAAGCAATTTAGCAAGTTGACCAATAAAATTAAAGTAATGGACGGAAAGAAATGTGAAAAAATGATTGAACGTTATACGAGATACCTTATTTTATTATATAGAGATAGTATACATTGTAAATAGTCTTAAGCAAAATTTGGAAATTACGATACACATATATAGGATAGTGATCATCGTACTTTTCAAATAGAGCCTGAGTTTCTACCTGCATACAGGTGCGACACATCTCTGGAGAATCCGATGTATGATGTCTAATACTATGTTGTCTGTATTAATGTAACTTGGATTGGAACGAATAAAAAATGTATTTCCTCCATACTTTCTTCTATTTTCCTCAGCTGTTTGCCGTTATCTATTCTAGTTGCCTTCTTTGCGTTCCTGATGGTCGGATTCGTCTATGTTTGGTCCGTTATACGGATCAAATATGAGACTAGAAATATTTTGTCCACAAAAAAGTGAGACCCTTTGCATTTTTGGCGAAAATTTTCGCGATTTTGAAAAGTGCTGGAATAAATTCTTTCTGGCACTATTCCGACGTAATTTTGCCAGAGAAAACGATTAAGCGCAGTCCCAATACGCTGCGAGCAACGAATGAAAAGTTACAGCCAAAAAACGAGAACCTGTGTTTTCGACATTTTTCAGCAGGTGCTTTTTCCTTCGTAACTTCTCTCCTGGTGGTCCCACGCTCGTTTCGCTGCGTTTTCTGAGTTCCTGGGGGTCGAATTAGTCGGAAAAGGGTCACAAAACTCGAATCTGAGACCAAAAATTTTTTGGTCGAAAAATGAAAAAAAAGCAAGGCTAACCCCTTTGCATTTTTGGCGAAAATTTTCGCGATTTTGAAAAGTACTGGAATAAATTCTTTCTGGCACTATTCCGACGTAATTTTGCCAGAGAAAACGATTAAGCGCAGTCCCAATACGCTGCGAGCAACGAATGAAAAGTTACAGCCAAAAAACGAGAACCTGTGTTTTCGACATTTTTCAGCAGGTGCTTTTTCCTTCGTAACTTCTCTCCTGGTGGTCCCACGCTCGTTTTGCTGCGTTTTCTGAGGTCCTGGGAGTCCAATTAGTCGGAAAAGGGTCGTTTAATTCGAATCTGAGACCAAAAGTTTTTTGGCCAAAAAAAATGTAAGGCTAACCCCTTTGCATTTTTGGCGAAAATTTTCGCGATTTTGAAAAGTACTGGAATAAATTCTTTCTGGCACTATTCCGACGTAATTTTGCCAGAGAAAACGATTAAGCGCAGTCCCAATACGCTGCGAGCAACGGATGAAAAGTTACAGCCGAAAAACGAGAACCTGTGTTTTCGACATTTTTCAGCAGGTGCTTTTTCCTTCGTAACTTCTCTCCTGGTGGTCCCACGCTCGTTTCGCTGCGTTTTCTGAGTTCCTGGGGGTCGAATTAGTCGGAAAAGGGTCACAAAACTCGAATCTGAGACCCAAAATTTTTTGGTCGAAAAATGAAAAAAAAGCAAGGCTAACCCCTTTGCATTTTTGGCGAAAATTTTCGCGATTTTGAAAAGTACTGGAATAAATTCTTTCTGGCACTATTCCGACGTAATTTTGCCAGAGAAAACGATTAAGCGCAGTCCCAATACGCTGCGAGCAACGGATGAAAAGTTACAGCCGAAAAACGAGGACCTGTGTTTTCGACATTTTTCAGCAGGTGCTTTTTCCTTCGTAACTTCTCTCCTGGTGGTCCCACGCTCGTTTCGCTGCGTTTTCCGAGTTCCTGGGGGTCGAATTAGTCGGAAAAGGGTCACAAAACTCGAATCCGAGACCAAAAATTTTTTGGTCGAAAAATGAAAAAAAAGCAAGGCTAACCCCTTTGCATTTTTGGCGAAAATTTTCGCGATTTTGAAAAGTGCTGGAATGAATTCTTCCCGGCACTATTCCGACGTAATTTTGCCAGAGAAAACGATTAAGCGCAGTCCCAATACGCTGCGAGCAACGGATGAAAAGTTACAGCCGAAAAACGAGAACCTGTGTTTTCGACATTTTTCAGCAGGTGCTTTTTCCTTCGTAACTTCTCTCCTGTGGATCCCACACTCGTTTCGCTGCGTTTTCTGAGGTCCTGGGAGTCCAATTAGTCGGAAAAGGGTCGTTTAATTCGAATCTGAGACCGAAAGTTTTTTGGCCAAAAAAAATGTAAGGCTAACCCCTTTGCATTTTAGGCGAAAATTTTCGCGATTTTGAAAAGTACTGGAATAAATTCTTTCTGGCACTATTCCGACGTAATTTTGCCAGAGAAGACGATTAAGCGCAGTCCCAATACGCTGCGAGCAACGAATGAAAAGTTACAGCCAAAAAACGAGAACCTGTGTTTTCGACATTTTTCAGCAGGTGCTTTTTCCTTCGTAACTTCTCTCCTGGTGGTCCCACGCTCGTTTCGCTGCGTTTTCCGAGTTCCTGGGGGTCGAATTAGTCGGAAAAGGGTCACAAAACTCGAATCTGAGACCCAAAATTTTTTGGTCGAAAAATGAAAAAAAAGCAAGGCTAACCCCTTTGCATTATTGGCGAAAATTTTCGCGATTTTGAAAAGTACTGGAATAAATTCTTTCTGGCACTATTCCGACGTAATTTTGCCAGAGAAAACGATTAAGCGCAGTCCCAATACGCTGCGAGCAACGGATGAAAAGTTACAGCCGAAAAACGAGAACCTGTGTTTTCGACATTTTTCAGCAGGTGCTTTTTCCTTCGTGACTTCTCTCCTGGTGGTCCCACGCTCGTTTCGCTGCGTTTTCCGAGTTCCTGGGGGTCGAATTAGTCGGAAAAGGGTCACAAAACTCGAATCTGAGACCCAAAATTTTTTGGTCGAAAAATGAAAAAAAAGCAAGGCTAACCCCTTTGCATTTTTGGCGAAAATTTTCGCGATTTTGAAAAGTACTGGAATAAATTCTTTCTGGCACTATTCCGACGTAATTTTGCCAGAGAAAACGATTAAGCGCAGTCCCAATACGCTGCGAGCAACGAATGAAAAGTTACAGCCAAAAAACGAGAACCTGTGTATTCGACATTTTTCAGCAGGTGCTTTTTCCTTCGTAACTTCTCTCCTGGTGGTCCCACGCTCGTTTCGCTGCGTTTTCCGAGTTCCTGGGGGTCGAATTAGTCGGAAAAGGGTCACAAAACTCGAATCCGAGACCAAAAATTTTTTGGTCGAAAAATGAAAAAAAAGCAAGGCTAACCCCTTTGCATTTTTGGCGAAAATTTTCGCGATTTTGAAAAGTACTGGAATAAATTCTTTCTGGCACTATTCCGACGTAATTTTGCCAGAGAAAACGATTAAGCGCAGTCCCAATACGCTGCGAGCAACGGATGAAAAGTTACAGCCGAAAAACGAGAACCTGTGTTTTCGACATTTTTCAGCAGGTGCTTTTTCCTTCGTAACTTCTCTCCTGGTGGTCCCACGCTCGTTTCGCTGCGTTTTCTGAGGTCCTGGGAGTCCAATTAGTCGGAAAAGGGTCGTTTAATTCGAATCTGAGACCGAAAGTTTTTTGGCCAAAAAAAATGTAAGGCTAACCCCTTTGCATTTTTGGCGAAAATTTTCGCGATTTTGAAAAGTGCTGGAATGAATTCTTCCCGGCACTATTCCGACGTAATTTTGCCAGAGAAAACGATTAAGCGCAGTCCCAATACGCTGCGAGCAACGAATGAAAAGTTACAGCCAAAAAACGAGAACCTGTGTTTTCGACATTTTTCAGCAGGTGCTTTTTCCTTCGTAACTTCTCTCCTGGTGGTCCCACGCTCGTTTCGCTGCGTTTTCCGAGTTCCTGGGGGTCGAATTAGTCGAAAAAGGGTCACAAAACTCGAATCTGAGACCCAAAATTTTTTGGTCGAAAAATGAAAAAAAAGCAAGGCTAACCCCTTTGCATTTTTGGCGAAAATTTTCGCGATTTTGAAAAGTACTGGAATAAATTCTTTCTGGCACTATTCCGACGTAATTTTGCCAGAGAAAACGATTAAGCGCAGTCCCAATACGCTGCGAGCAACGGATGAAAAGTTACAGCCGAAAAACGAGAACCTGTGTTTTCGACATTTTTCAGCAGGTGCTTTTTCCTTCGTAACTTCTCTCCTGGTGGTCCCACGCTCGTTTCGCTGCGTTTTCTGAGGTCCTGGGAGTCCAATTAGTCGGAAAAGGGTCGTTTAATTCGAATCTGAGACCAAAAGTTTTTTGGCCAAAAAAAATGTAAGGCTAACCCCTCTGCATTTTTGGCGAAAATTTTCGCGATTTTGAAAAGTACTGGAATAAATTCTTTCTGGCACTATTCCGACGTAATTTTGCCAGAGAAAACGATTAAGCGCAGTCCCAATACGCTGCGAGCAACGGATGAAAAGTTACAGCCGAAAAACGAGAACCTGTGTTTTCGACATTTTTCAGCAGGTGCTTTTTCCTTCGTAACTTCTCTCCTGGTGGTCCCACGCTCGTTTCGCTGCGTTTTCTGAGGTCCTGGGAGTCCAATTAGTCGGAAAAGGGTCGTTTAATTCGAATCTGAGACCAAAAGTTTTTTGGCCAAAAAAAATGTAAGGCTAACCCCTTTGCATTTTTGGCGAAAATTTTCGCGATTTTGAAAAGTACTGGAATAAATTCTTTCTGGCACTATTCCGACGTAATTTTGCCAGAGAAAACGATTAAGCGCAGTCCCAATACGCTGCGAGCAACGGATGAAAAGTTACAGCCGAAAAACGAGAACCTGTGTTTTCGACATTTTTCAGCAGGTGCTTTTTCCTTCGTAACTTCTCTCCTGGTGGTCCCACGCTCGTTTCGCTGCGTTTTCTGAGGTCCTGGGAGTCCAATTAGTCGGAAAAGGGTCGTTTAATTCGAATCTGAGACCAAAAGTTTTTTGGCCAAAAAAAATGTAAGGCTAACCCCTTTGCATTTTTGGCGAAAATTTTCGCGATTTTGAAAAGTACTGGAATAAATTCTTTCTGGCACTATTCCGACGTAATTTTGCCAGAGAAAACGATTAAGCGCAGTCCCAATACGCTGCGAGCAACGGATGAAAAGTTACAGCCGAAAAACGAGAACCTGTGTTTTCGACATTTTTCAGCAGGTGCTTTTTCCTTCGTAACTTCTCTCCTGGTGGTCCCACGCTCGTTTCGCTGCGTTTTCCGAGGTCCTGGGAGTCCAATTAGTCGGAAAAGGGTCGTTTAATTCGAATCTGAGACCAAAAGTTTTTTAGCCAAAAAAAATGTAAGGCTAACCCCTTTGCATTTTTGGCGAAAATTTTCGCGATTTTGAAAAGTGCTGGAATGAATTCTTCCCGGCACTATTCCGACGTAATTTTGCCAGAGAAAACGATTAAGCGCAGTCCCAATACGCTGCGAGCAACGAATGAAAAGTTACAGCCAAAAAACGAGAACCTGTGTTTTCGACATTTTTCAGCAGGTGCTTTTTCCTTCGTAACTTCTCTCCTGGTGGTCCCACGCTCGTTTCGCTGCGTTTTCCGAGTTCCTGGGGGTCGAATTAGTCGAAAAAGGGTCACAAAACTCGAATCTGAGACCCAAAATTTTTTGGTCGAAAAATGAAAAAAAAGCAAGGCTAACCCCTTTGAATTTTTGGCGAAAATTTTCGCGATTTTGAAAAGTACTGGAATAAATTCTTTCTGGCACTATTCCGACGTAATTTTGCCAGAGAAAACGATTAAGCGCAGTCCCAATACGCTGCGAGCAACGGATGAAAAGTTACAGCCGAAAAACGAGAACCTGTGTTTTCGACATTTTTCAGCAGGTGCTTTTTCCTTCGTAACTTCTCTCCTGGTGGTCCCACGCTCGTTTCGCTGCGTTTTCTGAGTTCCTGGGGGTCGAATTAGTCGGAAAAGGGTCACAAAACTCGAATCTGAGACCCAAAATTTTTTGGTCGAAAAATGAAAAAAAAGCAAGGCTAACCCCTTTGCATTTTTGGCGAAAATTTTCGCGATTTTGAAAAGTACTGGAATAAATTCTTTCTGGCACTATTCCGACGTAATTTTGCCAGAGAAAACGATTAAGCGCAGTCCCAATACGCTGCGAGCAACGGATGAAAAGTTACAGCCGAAAAACGAGAACCTGTGTTTTCGACATTTTTCAGCAGGTGCTTTTTCCTTCGTAACTTCTCTCCTGGTGGTCCCACGCTCGTTTCGCTGCGTTTTCCGAGTTCCTGGGGGTCGAATTAGTCGGAAAAGGGTCACAAAACTCGAATCCGAGACCAAAAATTTTTTGGTCGAAAAATGAAAAAAAAGCAAGGCTAACCCCTTTGCATTTTTGGCGAAAATTTTCGCGATTTTGAAAAGTGCTGGAATGAATTCTTCCCGGCACTATTCCGACGTAATTTTGCCAGAGAAAACGATTAAGCGCAGTCCCAATACGCTGCGAGCAACGGATGAAAAGTTACAGCCGAAAAACGAGAACCTGTGTTTTCGACATTTTTCAGCAGGTGCTTTTTCCTTCGTAACTTCTCTCCTGTGGATCCCACACTCGTTTCGCTGCGTTTTCTGAGGTCCTGGGAGTCCAATTAGTCGGAAAAGGGTCGTTTAATTCGAATCTGAGACCGAAAGTTTTTTGGCCAAAAAAAATGTAAGGCTAACCCCTTTGCATTTTAGGCGAAAATTTTCGCGATTTTGAAAAGTACTGGAATAAATTCTTTCTGGCACTATTCCGACGTAATTTTGCCAGAGAAAACGATTAAGCGCAGTTCCAATACGCTGCGAGCAACGAATGAAAAGTTACAGCCAAAAAACGAGAACCTGTGTTTTCGACATTTTTCAGCAGGTGCTTTTTCCTTCGTAACTTCTCTCCTGGTGGTCCCACGCTCGTTTCGCTGCGTTTTCCGAGGTCCTGGGAGTCCAATTAGTCGGAAAAGGGTCGTTTAATTCGAATCTGAGACCAAAAGTTTTTTGGCCAAAAAAAAAGTAAGGCTAACCCCTTTGCATTTTTGGCGAAAATTTTCGCGATTTTGAAAAGTGCTGGAATGAATTCTTCCCGGCACTATTCCGACGTAATTTTGCCAGAGAAAACGATTAAGCGCAGTCCCAATACGCTGCGAGCAACGAATGAAAAGTTACAGCCAAAAAACGAGAACCTGTGTTTTCGACATTTTTCAGCAGGTGCTTTTTCCTTCGTAACTTCTCTCCTGGTGGTCCCACGCTCGTTTCGCTGCGTTTTCCGAGTTCCTGGGGGTCGAATTAGTCGGAAAATGGTCACAAAACTCGAATCTGAGACCCAAAATTTTTTGGTCGAAAAATGAAAAAAAAGCAAGGCTAACCCCTTTGCATTATTGGCGAAAATTTTCGCGATTTTGAAAAGTACTGGAATAAATTCTTTCTGGCACTATTCCGACGTAATTTTGCCAGAGAAAACGATTAAGCGCAGTCCCAATACGCTGCGAGCAACGGATGAAAAGTTACAGCCGAAAAACGAGAACCTGTGTTTTCGACATTTTTCAGCAGGTGCTTTTTCCTTCGTAACTTCTCTCCTGGTGGTCCCACGCTCGTTTCGCTGCGTTTTCTGAGGTCCTGGGAGTCCAATTAGTCGGAAAAGGGTCGTTTAATTCGAATCTGAGACCAAAAGTTTTTTGGCCAAAAAAAATGTAAGGCTAACCCCTTTGCATTTTTGGCGAAAATTTTCGAGATTTTGAAAAGTGCTGGAATGAATTCTTCCCGGCACTATTCCGACGTAATTTTGCCAGAGAAAACGATTAAGCGCAGTCCCAATACGCTGCGAGCAACGAATGAAAAGTTACAGCCAAAAAACGAGAACCTGTGTTTTCGACATTTTTCAGCAGGTGCTTTTTCCTTCGTAACTTCTCTCCTGGTGGTCCCACGCTCGTTTCGCTGCGTTTTCTGAGTTCCTGGGGGTCGAATTAGTCGGAAAAGGGTCACAAAACTCGAATCTGAGACCAAAAATTTTTTGGTCGAAAAATGAAAAAAAAGCAAGGCTAACCCCTTTGCATTTTTGGCGAAAATTTTCGCGATTTTGAAAAGTACTGGAATAAATTCTTTCTGGCACTATTCCGACGTAATTTTGCCAGAGAAAACGATTAAGCGCAGTCCCAATACGCTGCGAGCAACGAATGAAAAGTTACAGCCAAAAAACGAGAACCTGTGTTTTCGACATTTTTCAGCAGGTGCTTTTTCCTTCGTAACTTCTCTCCTGGTGGTCCCACGCTCGTTTCGCTGCGTTTTCTGAGTTCCTGGGGGTCGAATTAGTCGGAAAAGGGTCACAAAACTCGAATCTGAGACCAAAAATTTTTTGGTCGAAAAATGAAAAAAAAGCAAGGCTAACCCCTTTGCATTTTTGGCGAAAATTTTCGCGATTTTGAAAAGTGCTGGAATGAATTCTTCCCGGCACTATTCCGACGTAATTTTGCCAGAGAAAACGATTAAGCGCAGTCCCAATACGCTGCGAGCAACGGATGAAAAGTTACAGCCGAAAAACGAGAACCTGTGTTTTCGACATTTTTCAGCAGGTGCTTTTTCCTTCGTAACTTCTCTCCTGGTGGTCCCACGCTCGTTTCGCTGCGTTTTCCGAGTTCCTGGGGGTCGAATTAGTCGGAAAAGGGTCACAAAACTCGAATCTGAGACCCAAAATTTTTTGGTCGAAAAATGAAAAAAAAGCAAGGCTAACCCCTTTGCATTATTGGCGAAAATTTTCGCGACTTTGAAAAGTACTGGAATAAATTCTTTCTGGCACTATTCCGACGTAATTTTGCCAGAGAAGACGATTAAGCGCAGTCCCAATACGCTGCGAGCAACGAATGAAAAGTTACAGCCAAAAAACGAGAACCTGTGTTTTCGACATTTTTCAGCAGGTGCTTTTTCCTTCGTAACTTCTCTCCTGGTGGTCCCACGCTCGTTTCGCTGCGTTTTCCGAGTTCCTGGGGGTCGAATTAGTCGGAAAAGGGTCACAAAACTCGAATCTGAGACCCAAAATTTTTTGGTCGAAAAATGAAAAAAAAGCAAGGCTAACCCCTTTGCATTATTGGCGAAAATTTTCGCGATTTTGAAAAGTACTGGAATAAATTCTTTCTGGCACTATTCCGACGTAATTTTGCCAGAGAAAACGATTAAGCGCAGTCCCAATACGCTGCGAGCAACGGATGAAAAGTTACAGCCGAAAAACGAGAACCTGTGTTTTCGACATTTTTCAGCAGGTGCTTTTTCCTTCGTAACTTCTCTCCTGGTGGTCCCACGCTCGTTTCGCTGCGTTTTCCGAGTTCCTGGGGGTCGAATTAGTCGGAAAAGGGTCACAAAACTCGAATCTGAGACCCAAAATTTTTTGGTCGAAAAATGAAAAAAAAGCAAGGCTAACCCCTTTGCATTTTTGGCGAAAATTTTCGCGATTTTGAAAAGTACTGGAATAAATTCTTTCTGGCACTATTCCGACGTAATTTTGCCAGAGAAAACGATTAAGCGCAGTCCCAATACGCTGCGAGCAACGGATGAAAAGTTACAGCCGAAAAACGAGAACCTGTGTTTTCGACATTTTTCAGCAGGTGCTTTTTCCTTCGTAACTTCTCTCCTGGTGGTCCCACGCTCGTTTCGCTGCGTTTTCCGAGTTCCTGGGGGTCGAATTAGTCGGAAAAGGGTCACAAAACTCGAATCCGAGACCAAAAATTTTTTGGTCGAAAAATGAAAAAAAAGCAAGGCTAACCCCTTTGCATTTTTGGCGAAAATTTTCGCGATTTTGAAAAGTACTGGAATAAATTCTTTCAGGCACTATTCCGACGTAATTTTGCCAGAGAAAACGATTAAGCGCAGTCCCAATACGCTGCGAGCAACGGATGAAAAGTTACAGCCGAAAAACGAGAACCTGTGTTTTCGACATTTTTCAGCAGGTGCTTTTTCCTTCGTAACTTCTCTCCTGGTGGTCCCACGCTCGTTTCGCTGCGTTTTCTGAGGTCCTGGGAGTCCAATTAGTCGGAAAAGGGTCGTTTAATTCGAATCTGAGACCAAAAGTTTTTTGGCCAAAAAAAATGTAAGGCTAACCCCTTTGCATTTTTGGCGAAAATTTTCGCGATTTTGAAAAGTGCTGGAATGAATTCTTCCCGGCACTATTCCGACGTAATTTTGCCAGAGAAAACGATTAAGCGCAGTCCCAATACGCTGCGAGCAACGAATGAAAAGTTACAGCCAAAAAACGAGAACCTGTGTTTTCGACATTTTTCAGCAGGTGCTTTTTCCTTCGTAACTTCTCTCCTGGTGGTCCCACGCTCGTTTCGCTGCGTTTTCTGAGGTCCTGGGAGTCCAATTAGTCGGAAAAGGGTCGTTTAATTCGAATCTGAGACCAAAAGTTTTTTGGCCAAAAAAAATGTAAGGCTAACCCCTTTGCATTTTTGGCGAAAATTTTCGCGATTTTGAAAAGTACTGGAATAAATTCTTTCTGGCACTATTCCGACGTAATTTTGCCAGAGAAAACGATTAAGCGCAGTCCCAATACGCTGCGAGCAACGGATGAAAAGTTACAGCCGAAAAACGAGAACCTGTGTTTTCGACATTTTTCAGCAGGTGCTTTTTCCTTCGTAACTTCTCTCCTGGTGGTCCCACGCTCGTTTCGCTGCGTTTTCCGAGTTCCTGGGGGTCGAATTAGTCGGAAAAGGGTCACAAAACTCGAATCCGAGACCAAAAATTTTTTGGTCGAAAAATGAAAAAAAAGCAAGGCTAACCCCTTTGCATTTTTGGCGAAAATTTTCGCGATTTTGAAAAGTACTGGAATAAATTCTTTCTGGCACTATTCCGACGTAATTTTGCCAGAGAAAACGATTAAGCGCAGTCCCAATACGCTGCGAGCAACGGATGAAAAGTTACAGCCGAAAAACGAGAACCTGTGTTTTCGACATTTTTCAGCAGGTGCTTTTTCCTTCGTAACTTCTCTCCTGGTGGTCCCACGCTCGTTTCGCTGCGTTTTCTGAGGTCCTGGGAGTCCAATTAGTCGGAAAAGGGTCGTTTAATTCGAATCTGAGACCAAAAGTTTTTTGGCCAAAAAAAATGTAAGGCTAACCCCTTTGCATTTTTGGCGAAAATTTTCGCGATTTTGAAAAGTGCTGGAATGAATTCTTCCCGGCACTATTCCGACGTAATTTTGCCAGAGAAAACGATTAAGCGCAGTCCCAATACGCTGCGAGCAACGAATGAAAAGTTACAGCCAAAAAACGAGAACCTGTGTTTTCGACATTTTTCAGCAGGTGCTTTTTCCTTCGTAACTTCTCTCCTGGTGGTCCCACGCTCGTTTCGCTGCGTTTTCCGAGTTCCTGGGGGTCGAATTAGTCGAAAAAGGGTCACAAAACTCGAATCTGAGACCCAAAATTTTTTGGTCGAAAAATGAAAAAAAAGCAAGGCTAACCCCTTTGCATTTTTGGCGAAAATTTTCGCGATTTTGAAAAGTACTGGAATAAATTCTTTCTGGCACTATTCCGACGTAATTTTGCCAGAGAAAACGATTAAGCGCAGTCCCAATACGCTGCGAGCAACGGATGAAAAGTTACAGCCGAAAAACGAGAACCTGTGTTTTCGACATTTTTCAGCAGGTGCTTTTTCCTTCGTAACTTCTCTCCTGGTGGTCCCACGCTCGTTTCGCTGCGTTTTCTGAGGTCCTGGGAGTCCAATTAGTCGGAAAAGGGTCGTTTAATTCGAATCTGAGACCAAAAGTTTTTTGGCCAAAAAAAATGTAAGGCTAACCCCTTTGCATTTTTGGCGAAAATTTTCGCGATTTTGAAAAGTACTGGAATAAATTCTTTCTGGCACTATTCCGACGTAATTTTGCCAGAGAAAACGATTAAGCGCAGTCCCAATACGCTGCGAGCAACGGATGAAAAGTTACAGCCGAAAAACGAGAACCTGTGTTTTCGACATTTTTCAGCAGGTGCTTTTTCCTTCGTAACTTCTCTCCTGGTGGTCCCACGCTCGTTTCGCTGCGTTTTCTGAGGTCCTGGGAGTCCAATTAGTCGGAAAAGGGTCGTTTAATTCGAATCTGAGACCAAAAGTTTTTTGGCCAAAAAAAATGTAAGGCTAACCCCTTTGCATTTTTGGCGAAAATTTTCGCGATTTTGAAAAGTGCTGGAATGAATTCTTCCCGGCACTATTCCGACGTAATTTTGCCAGAGAAAACGATTAAGCGCAGTCCCAATACGCTGCGAGCAACGGATGAAAAGTTACAGCCGAAAAACGAGAACCTGTGTTTTCGACATTTTTCAGCAGGTGCTTTTTCCTTCGTAACTTCTCTCCTGGTGGTCCCACGCTCGTTTCGCTGCGTTTTCTGAGGTCCTGGGAGTCCAATTAGTCGGAAAAGGGTCGTTTAATTCGAATCTGAGACCAAAAGTTTTTTGGCCAAAAAAAATGTAAGGCTAACCCCTTTGCATTTTTGGCGAAAATTTTCGCGATTTTGAAAAGTGCTGGAATGAATTCTTCCCGGCACTATTCCGACGTAATTTTGCCAGAGAAAACGATTAAGCGCAGTCCCAATACGCTGCGAGCAACGAATGAAAAGTTACAGCCAAAAAACGAGAACCTGTGTTTTCGACATTTTTCAGCAGGTGCTTTTTCCTTCGTAACTTCTCTCCTGGTGGTCCCACGCTCGTTTCGCTGCGTTTTCCGAGTTCCTGGGGGTCGAATTAGTCGAAAAAGGGTCACAAAACTCGAATCTGAGACCCAAAATTTTTTGGTCGAAAAATGAAAAAAAAGCAAGGCTAACCCCTTTGCATTTTTGGCGAAAATTTTCGCGATTTTGAAAAGTACTGGAATAAATTCTTTCTGGCACTATTCCGACGTAATTTTGCCAGAGAAAACGATTAAGCGCAGTCCCAATACGCTGCGAGCAACGGATGAAAAGTTACAGCCGAAAAACGAGAACCTGTGTTTTCGACATTTTTCAGCAGGTGCTTTTTCCTTCGTAACTTCTCTCCTGGTGGTCCCACGCTCGTTTCGCTGCGTTTTCTGAGGTCCTGGGAGTCCAATTAGTCGGAAAAGGGTCGTTTAATTCGAATCTGAGACCAAAAGTTTTTTGGCCAAAAAAAATGTAAGGCTAACCCCTTTGCATTTTTGGCGAAAATTTTCGCGATTTTGAAAAGTACTGGAATAAATTCTTTCTGGCACTATTCCGACGTAATTTTGCCAGAGAAAACGATTAAGCGCAGTCCCAATACGCTGCGAGCAACGGATGAAAAGTTACAGCCGAAAAACGAGAACCTGTGTTTTCGACATTTTTCAGCAGGTGCTTTTTCCTTCGTAACTTCTCTCCTGGTGGTCCCACGCTCGTTTCGCTGCGTTTTCTGAGGTCCTGGGAGTCCAATTAGTCGGAAAAGGGTCGTTTAATTCGAATCTGAGACCAAAAGTTTTTTGGCCAAAAAAAATGTAAGGCTAACCCCTTTGCATTTTTGGCGAAAATTTTCGCGATTTTGAAAAGTGCTGGAATGAATTCTTCCCGGCACTATTCCGACGTAATTTTGCCAGAGAAAACGATTAAGCGCAGTCCCAATACGCTGCGAGCAACGGATGAAAAGTTACAGCCGAAAAACGAGAACCTGTGTTTTCGACATTTTTCAGCAGGTGCTTTTTCCTTCGTAACTTCTCTCCTGGTGGTCCCACGCTCGTTTCGCTGCGTTTTCTGAGGTCCTGGGAGTCCAATTAGTCGGAAAAGGGTCGTTTAATTCGAATCTGAGACCAAAAGTTTTTTGGCCAAAAAAAATGTAAGGCTAACCCCTTTGCATTTTTGGCGAAAATTTTCGCGATTTTGAAAAGTACTGGAATAAATTCTTTCTGGCACTATTCCGACGTAATTTTGCCAGAGAAAACGATTAAGCGCAGTCCCAATACGCTGCGAGCAACGGATGAAAAGTTACAGCCGAAAAACGAGAACCTGTGTTTTCGACATTTTTCAGCAGGTGCTTTTTCCTTCGTAACTTCTCTCCTGGTGGTCCCACGCTCGTTTCGCTGCGTTTTCCGAGGTCCTGGGAGTCCAATTAGTCGGAAAAGGGTCGTTTAATTCGAATCTGAGACCAAAAGTTTTTTGGCCAAAAAAAATGTAAGGCTAACCCCTTTGCATTTTTGGCGAAAATTTTCGCGATTTTGAAAAGTGCTGGAATGAATTCTTCCCGGCACTATTCCGACGTAATTTTGCCAGAGAAAACGATTAAGCGCAGTCCCAATACGCTGCGAGCAACGAATGAAAAGTTACAGCCAAAAAACGAGAACCTGTGTTTTCGACATTTTTCAGCAGGTGCTTTTTCCTTCGTAACTTCTCTCCTGGTGGTCCCACGCTCGTTTCGCTGCGTTTTCCGAGTTCCTGGGGGTCGAATTAGTCGGAAAAGGGTCACAAAACTCGAATCTGAGACCCAAAATTTTTTGGTCGAAAAATGAAAAAAAAGCAAGGCTAACCCCTTTGCATTATTGGCGAAAATTTTCGCGATTTTGAAAAGTACTGGAATAAATTCTTTCTGGCACTATTCCGACGTAATTTTGCCAGAGAAAACGATTAAGCGCAGTCCCAATACGCTGCGAGCAACGGATGAAAAGTTACAGCCGAAAAACGAGAACCTGTGTTTTCGACATTTTTCAGCAGGTGCTTTTTCCTTCGTAACTTCTCTCCTGGTGGTCCCACGCTCGTTTCGCTGCGTTTTCTGAGGTCCTGGGAGTCCAATTAGTCGGAAAAGGGTCGTTTAATTCGAATCTGAGACCAAAAGTTTTTTGGCCAAAAAAAATGTAAGGCTAACCCCTTTGCATTTTTGGCGAAAATTTTCGCGATTTTGAAAAGTACTGGAATAAATTCTTTCTGGCGCTATTCCAACGTAATTTTGCCAGAGAAAACGATTGAGCGCAGTCCCAATACGCTGCGAGCAACGAATGAAAAGTTACAGCCGAAAAACGAAAAATTACATTTGTCATTCCTCTCCTGTAGGTCCCACGCTCTATTTGCTGCGTTTACTGAAATCCTGGAGGTTTGAAGAATTTGAAGTAGGAAATATTATCATGTTCCAGAATTATTACTAATTCTTTGAATTTCGAACGGGAATCCGTTTACATTTTTCTGATTCGAAACATTGAATAAAGAATTACGTCTTCATTGCGATAATTAGAATTCACCTGAGAATGAATTTTCTCACCGAAATGATTAAATTCGTATGAATACAATTATTTTAAATTTTCCTACTGAAAAATAGAAATTAGGAATTTTTTTGAAAAGTTTCATCACGTTACCGTATTTAAAAATTTTTCCTGTTAATCGTCATTGTTAGCCTGAAACTAGAAACTGAGTAGGACACTCTCATGTTGTATCACGTTGCAGGCAGTCAGTTGCCGGCCCAAGTATAGTGGGTGGAGTGAGGCAGCAACTAGGCCCTTGGTCTACTGGGCGCCTGAAGAAACCCGCGAAAATAATCCAAGACTACGGAAAACATTCTAATTCGATTGCAAGGTTATGTTATTTGCATAGAGGTATGTATGTACAAAAATACGAATAGGAAAGGAAAGTACGTATTTCTCTGGTTTTTTTTTTCAATAATACACAATTTTATTTTTTGTAGAATCGAGAAAATTACTGAGAACAAAACGATGCATTGTGAATAGTTACAATTAATATGTACAATAATAATAATAATTAATAATAATAATTTCGATAATAGTAATAATGACGATAATCATGATAGTAATAATAATAATGATAATAATAATAATCATAATCATAATAATAATAATAGTAAACTAATAATAATAATTTTCTTTTTTGTGGTTTCGTTTCTCTATTCTTCTTACCTCATTAGTTAATAATGATTATAATAATATTAATAATATTTCATACAGCCAACTGTATGAATTTTGTCCTTCCTATCAATCGTTAACAGCTGTTGTCGCTTCGACTGATTATCGTTCAATCGAATATCATTCATACATGGTATCCATACATCGAATATTAATTTTATAAATAATTGGTACCTTGGCGTATGTAGTTTTGAATTTGAGGCGTACTCCATATTATTAACACACCTATATTATATGTATAATATAATGTTTTTCGCCATCGCTCATATAATATTACACAATAACGTAATTTTCACCTCTTAAATAGTAGAATTACAATGTTTCATCTTTACAAACGTGGATATTATTATTATCATTATATTTTTCTCTTCAAATTTCATTCGTTTCAATAATTTTAAAAATTTTCATCTTCATTTTCTCGTTTTGTTCAATTTTCACTAAGCATTCTCTACTATTGATTAAATGCTCTTAGTGGCTTAGAAGCCGGTGATGTTAGATTATCTATACTTCTCATTTTTATTATTTCTGCCTATTATAACGGCCTTTTCCCCCTCACCGTTCTTCGCCATAGTATGGACATTAATTGTTTTACCCCCTATGTGTCCCTGTCACCACTGCCCATATCTTTTCATTATACATACTTACATAGTTTTGTTCCCACGATTTAGATGCATATACGCTGTTCGCTGATTTCAAAGCTTCTATTACGTGGCATGGTTCAACAACAACCGAGCAAAGGACCGCTCTTTACTCTGAAGGAGTATCACCATTTTGCCTGTGACGTTGGGTAAGTGACATGAAATAATAACAGAATCGGTTTTCAAGTAGACTCAAAATTTGCATCGATAGGTTGCTACCGATGTTGCAACAGGATGAAAATTAATCTCCGCGTACCGAGCAACAGCCTTTTTCGGCTGGTACGGATTACTTTCTGGAAAATTATGTTCTGCAATTGCTTTGAAATCTACTTCACCGTAACTCATCCATCGCGATGATAAATAATACCGGGCGACACTGTGAGGGCTGAAACATTTACTCCTGTTATTCATTCTTTCATATTACATCATATTCATTCATTTTACAGTATGTATACGCATATACATTTGCATATACAGTATGTATATATATGCATACACTACTTATCTAACGGAGAAAGCAGCAAATTGTTTCGAAGAGAGTGAAACGTAAACGGTGAAAGACAAGTAATTGTGGTGAATAAATGAAAAACTAGACTGAAAAAAAAAACAATACCTTACCAAGCGGTGGAAATCATAGTGAGTTTAAGATTATATTATCATTCTTTTTCTTCTTTTTTACATAACTTTCAATTATCGCGTTATTGATTTTTCTTTCATTTTTGTCACAGCTTTATTATAGTGCAATGAGGTCACATTTCAACCGTCGATTACGTTATGTACTTTTATAATCGTCTGTCGTGAAACAGATCAAAGGTTTGCGTGCACGCATATTAATATACTCAAGTTCAAAATTTGATTTAATCAATCGTACACTTGTATAATTCAAGTAATGATATTCTATGTTTTTTCCTAAGTTGCCAATAGAACAATTTATAATCGGATGTTAAGGTTTGCATTGAACAGAAGTAATAAAAAGAATAGATATAATTTTCTTGGAGTTGCGTGTTGCATATTTCGCATAATTGACAATTACATAATATGAGCTGAGACCTTATTACACTTGACACGCGTTACATGTACATCGACCAGCATCAACTAAGATAATGCTTTATTTTTTGTTTTTAGTACAAGTAGTAGTAATGGTGGTAGTTCAGTAATAATAGTATTAGTAATATTAGTAGTAGTAGTAGTATCGGTAGTAGTCGTAGTAGTCGTAGTAGTAGTAATAGTAGTCGTAGTAGTAGTAGTAGTAGTAGTAGTAGTAGTAGTAGTAGTAGTAGCAGTAGTCGTAGTAGTGGTAGTGGTAGTAGTAGTAGTGGTAGTAGTAGTAGGAGTAATAGCAATAGTAATAGTTGTAGTATTAGTAGTAGTAGGTTTTTCGTTTTTTTTCCTCATTTTTCCTTTAGTTTAAATTTATTTTTATACTTAGTTTTCATTAATCTGGTTCTGATAATCTAATAGACATCTAAAAATAACACCCATTTTTCATTATTATTATTATTATAATTATTTCATATTTGTATTTCATAGTTTTTTGTGATTTTTTTTGCGTTTTCGTTTCATTAATTTTTTTTGTTTTTTTTGTCTCCAGTTTTCTATTTTCTTTTCTATTACCAATGAAATATTACTTAGAATTCCTTAAATATTAAACTGGGCCGCGTTGCTCGTGAAGATCCAGGTGCCAAAACTTGTCTCTACATTACACGTTAAATGGACCGATTATTATCATTTCTTCTGAAATTTTTATTCATTTACTTTTTTGCTTTTCGTTCGTACAATTTTTGCACGTATCCCTACGTCATATCTGTCGTTTCTCGTTGCTGGATTATATCCAATTTGATATCTCTTATAATAATTGTTACATAATATATTTCAACTATTCGATTTTTGTGAATAAATTATCTAGCGTGTTAATCGACAATTGTTTGACACGTCGATCCTTTGCAGTAACCAATGTCGCATACTCTGATTACACCTTATTTATTATACTAACGGCTGGAGTTTGACGTTTCCACTTGTTTTCGTATGTTTGTAAGATTTTTTTTTTTATCTTTTATTATTGTATTGTTATTAATGTTTCTTTTCCTTTCGTTCACCGCACCAAAACTTTGTAGTATCATACGTTTTTGGTGTCGCGTAAATTGTACGGTTGTACCCGCCAATCGTTCGAAAATTGGCTCTGCTCTCTTATACTTTCACGTAATTTTTTGTACCCGTGTACCTACACGTCGTTTAAGCAACTTCCAGAAGAGTTTAATTTTAGTATCACATTTTCGGGGGAGCAGACTGGCCTGAGATCTTTTAAACAATTTCACATTATTCATACCGAGAACAGTGGTTACATACTGGTCACCAAAGAAATTCAACTCTCATTTGAATCCGCGTAATCTTTTTGAGATGCGAGCTACTTCATCGTACCTTCCTACCCCTCCGTCCCTATTTCCCTCTCTTTGTCCCCTTGGTGAGCAGTAATTTACTGTAGTTCCATATTCATAGATTATACAAGTATGACATAAATGTGATTCGTTTAACAGTAAATATTTGATTCTTCATCACAGTTACTGCAAGGAAATTACATTACTTTGTACTTAGTCCTGTGATGTAATCTCTTATTTAATTATTAGCATAGGTAGGCATGGCGTGGTCTCTTAAACAAAGACTTTTTATAATACATTTATAATTACATTGATTATAATATGTATAGTACGCCAGGCGAATGCGCTCCCCTAATAGTACACACATCTCTCTCTACTACAGTAATATTGGTATTAATGTGTATTCGAAACAAAATGACATACACCGACGACTGGACCAAAAAACTGATAAGGTGCATCTGTATTATAGGTAATTATTCGTTTAGACATTTATTATTATTTGTTTATTTATTATACTACTTATTATTTTTACTATAGTATTATTATTATTTTCCCTTCCGTCTGTCGTGATTTTATTCGATTATATCATTCATTTCGTGTATTTTTATTCCTTTTTTTTGGATTTTCTTCGTGGCGTTTTTCTATGATTCATTTGTTTAGTTTGGTTATTCCTCCGTTCACTTCTATTTTTCAATTCTAATCTTTTTGTGGATCGCGTGTACGTATGTTGTGTGTTTGTGTCTGTGCCTTTGTAGTAGTCTGGTGATGATTTACTTTTCCTTGATTTCATCGTTAATTCACGATAGACTCAACCATGTTATTGTTTTTTCTCATTCGCCTTGACAGTTGCTTCCATACAGAATTTATGGAACCGTATTAACAGACGGGGTATTCTTAAAACGAGCACTTTTATGTATAAGGTATCTGTCCAATCTGCTCTGTATCGCAATAGTATTATTTTTGAATTGTAATTCTTTTATTTCTGTTATGTTTCGCTTGCGATTTTCTTCTTCACTTTGTGAAATTCAGAATTACATGAGATTCGACAGCCCTAAAAAGGCGGCATTAAAAGAAAGCTGATCATTCGTACCATAGACTCCGCGATAAATACGACAAGTTGCACATTGTACATATAAAAATTCCGCGTCCCGATATTACTTGCTGTAACCAATATGACTGCCCTAACAATAGGTTTCTACCATAAACTAATTGTTGATACAATAATTATTTGAATAGGTATAGGAGATATCCCGCGATATTGCAAGTGGATATTTTTTCTCGTAAATTGCACTCGCTTGGCCGTTGAGAGTGGGACTAATTGTAAGAAAAAACGTTGTTCATTTGAAATGTTAATCAAAAAAATAAAGAAACGCGAAAAATTCGCATAGATGATGTGAAATGACCATGGACTCGAATATTTTTTCCTCGACAAACTGTTGCTTGTCAAACTTTGAAAGTCTTCGAAGCCGGAACTCTGGCAGGCTGACAATATATCAATCCGAAATAACTCAACAGTCCGTTACTTACGTAAGAATTGCAAGCAAACATCTGTATTGCACAGATTATTTTTAATTTTTCTTTCTGTTTTTACCGGAATCGTTTTGAAAATGAATTCCTCGGTGGCAGAATTCGTTTTTAAAGCTTTAATTTGCATGTTACATTATTCGATGCTTTGCTGCATCTGGTCCTGGTTAATTGGATGCATGTAATTAATTTTTCTTGTTTTTCTTTCTTTATTTTTTTTTTTTATTTTTTTTGCGGTTTTTTATTTCGCTAATTTATCCCACCTCTTCACATTTTTCACATATTCTATGCAATTGATCTCTATAATTCCAAGGCCCTTTATTTTTACTTTTCTCTTACAAAGACGCTTGAAATTTTTAGTTACGAATTTTCGCGATTTCCCTATAAATTCAGAACCAGTTTAAAGTATGAGGAAAAAATCAAGACAAATTTTACCATCGGAAGTTACAACTTGAAGTAAAATGTATGAAATTACGCTGATTAACTGATGTTGAAAAATATTTACGGCAGATACGCGCCGACGAGAGAAAAGCGGAAAAAAAAAGTTGTCGATAAAACCAAATTATGTTTATGTTTTTTACGGTTCATGCTGTATCCGAAAAAAAAAATTAAGGGAGGTAATTTTATTGAAAATATTATACGTTTACAAATCTTGATGTCTGCAGATGAATTTAATACAGAAATTCATCATTGGAATGAGAACGGATTAAGCATAACTTCTTCAATATCACGAATATTACATGGATATGCTTAGGCGGTAAGTTGATTAGAGTTGTCGTCTCATAATACCGCTAATCGAATATTCATTTCCATCTTGTTAAATCCATTTTGAATCGGGACTTGTGAGATTTGAGTAATCCCGCGGAATAAAAATTAGTTAAAACCATCGTAAGTTCAAATTTCATGCGTACCTCCCAGTCTTCCATATTTTTCAATCTAACTCTTCGTTCCTTCAGTCGCATATCTCTTTAGCTTATCGCATGCTAAGGAATATAATTACACTGTTTTAAATTATATAAACAAAAAGAAGAAATTGTCCGCTGAAATACTTCGTTACATATATAATTTGTAAATGTATATAATATATGCCTCGATTCGATCAATTTCTAAAATTAATCTTATACGATTATAATCGCTCAATAGAAAAAAAGAACCTAAAAATAAAAACAATGTAATAATCTCGCGAATTCGGTAATATATAAATTAGAATAATTATTTTCAATTTTTTACTTTTTTTTGTTTAAAATAAAATACTTCGAGCAAGACTTAGACATTATAAAATTGTTTAACAGTATGAGGTATTCGCAATAATGACGAGAACGATTTTATAATGCGATAATGGCGGTGATAATGATGAATAATTGTGATAGCAAATATCACAATAATATGAAAATGATATGAATGGAAATAATAATAACAGCGACAATAACATCTCGTTATACTTGTTTCTTGCAAGACTCGTTAATTATTTGCATCAATCTTTTTTTTTTTTATGGTTAGTACGTAATAGTTTTGTCAACCGACAATTGACAATGGTGATCAATGGTGACAAAGATGACCAGAAGAAACGAAAATAGGAAGAAAAATTAATAATTCAAGTAATTCCATATTTTTTAGTTTTTAAATTCCGACCCTACTCACCAAGTCACATTAGTCATTTAGTCATACTTGTTAACCGTATTTCTTTCTTTCTCTATGGTTCTCTGTCTATCTCTCAAATAATTCGAGCGAGCAATCAATCAATCTCTCATTATCTCCACCTTTCTCTCATTGTGAAACATTTCACCACGTCCATAAAAATGTGTACAATAATTTTACACATTGGCATATCTATTGACAATACTTTACACATTATTTCTGCCAGAGGTTACCAATGCATACATTTTTCTTTCTCTTCTTTTGCGCCAGGATTCGAATTTCTCCAACTCTGTTTTTCCGTTGGGAATAACAAGTGTCTTATTTTTTTCTCATTTCCTCCTTTTCATTCCTATGTTGTTTGTAGTTTCAATTTTTTTAATTTAAATTTTTTGTTACGTTCTCGTCGCAACACGATTCGCTTCTTCTCCTTTCATTCGAAATTCTTTCTTTTTTATTCATCGCCTTCTTCACACTTTGACTTTTCGTCGTCTTCTGATTCTAATTCTGTCTCTCCTTCTTTTTTTCCTTCTTCTTCTTTTTGACCATATCCTTAGGCTTATCCTTATGCTTTATCATTATCCTTCTCCTCATTTTTTTCTTCTTTTTCGTTTTACGACTCTCCTTCCCTCGGCCAGATACTTCAATTTCAACTCCAACTTTGCTGTAGCTTGTCCCCTGACAGAGATCTAACTAACATAAGGTACTGATTCTTGATTCACGTGTCCTATATGAAATGGTGGGCTGCTGAACAGTCGTGATATCGTGATTATTTTGGTGGTGAGATGGGCTCGTTTTGTCACACCTCACGATCCGCATAGTGGGAGCTTTTTTTTTATCGTTTAACCGTCATCTAATTCTTGAAGAAGTTTGGACGTCTTTCTTTCGATTACAACGCGTTTCAGTTTTCCGTTTCAGCGTAATCCAATTCCGTATTTCCAACTTTTCCTGTTTAGCTAGCATTCCTACCGTTGAGAATATGGCATTTATAGATTATCCATTCCTCTTAGTTTCTTAGCCCCTCGGCGTCATATGTTCATCTCATTTACCGTTCAACACGTCTTATAGTATTTCCCTTTCTTCGAATTCGCGGCTCCCTCGTGCAATGTACATTTTATAAACTTCCCATTCGTTCAATGCGGTTCTTTTTCAAAAGCTCCCTTCCTATGCCCGCCACCTCCGAAAATCTTTATCTGCAATGCCAGAACAAATACATTTACTACGGTTAAAATATCGGAAAATCCAATGCTAGTATTAGCGCTATCAAGTCCGACGTGACTTGAAATACTGTTAAATTTATTCAAGTGAATGAAATAGAGAAATTTGGGAACAGATTCTTTCCTGCAAACTATATACAGCACATATTTTGTCAAACACGATCCAGAAAAAATCTAAAGAGAATCGACAACCCTGGAAAAAGTTTCCTCCAATGGCTTTCAATATATTGCAATAAAAACAATGAAATATCTTGTTCTTTACGAATCGATCCCCTGCGCTTCCCGGCTGCATGCGTGGTTTGATTTTCTAGAGGGAGGGTGATTCACCTGTGATATAGGAAGCCACGCGTCGACCCAGGAAACGGAGTTACAGAAGCGATAGGAAATTGCAAAGGGGCAAACTGTGTAGTACAGAAGCCCCTTTTACGGAGCCCCATTACTGCAGAAGGTGGCAACGTGCTTCGGGAAAACTCACCTAGAGATTGTCCATCATTTCAGAGAGGGTCAGCCTCGAGGTTGACATGGCGACGCCGCTGTCGCTGCTGCTCTGGACGCTGCTGTGGTCATCTGTGTCCGATTGGTTGCTCGTGTAGCCGATCACGTCGACCTCAACCTCGTCTGAAACATAAAGAATATCAAACGTCGGATGGTTGGAATTCGGTACTTTCGAATCAGGCAAGAGTCCGCAGTAACTGAATGCAACGCCGTTTAACCAGAGCGGATTCTCTCGGAACTTATATCCCTGAAATTGTTTTTCTATTTTTATTTCTTCTCAGGAATGGTAGTTACCAGACTACTGAAATTCCCCAAGATTATTCAACGAGAGCGGTAAGCGCGTCAATTTTTTACGAATGCGTAGACAGAGGTTTGGCAAAGAGTGACGAAGACAAGTAAACAAGCTCAAGCGTAACAATTTTGCGGGAAAGAGATAGACGAGTGTCCTAGAATTTTATGCATAGTCGATACAAACGATCGCTACTGCAGGTCTATCCGCATTCCTCTGGGACTCCCCTGCGCTACAGTTTTACGTAGGTTTCATAGCAGTTGACATAAATGTGCGAGCCGAGTGCATAACAATACACACACGGCACAAGTTGCGAGGAGAAGAAGCTGTAACTGAAGTGAAGCAGGACTGGCTGCGAAATGAAAAGAGCTTGCGGACGCGTTGCCTGCACCACGCAGAAACCTTCTCGGAGAATGGCACATGCGGAAATGCGCGGAAATATAAGGAACTGCATCAGCTTTCGCCGTGGTTGGCCGGAAATTGCTTTCGAGAAGAGGACACTGCGTGCCTTGAGCTTCCCTGCCTCAATCTCCAGGACAAAATCAGATTTATATTTGCGTATGGGAGACGAACGGAGAAGAGGGGATATTTTCGGGAGTGTATTTCCGGCCGAAATTTCTTACCCCTATAAATCTACGCTCTCTCTTTCGCTTCGTCTATGTCTCTGCCGTTTCTGTCGTTTTCTTCCCCCTTATTTTTCGCGTAGGTATATAACTTATCGGGAAAATTTCACCCCCGGAAATATACTATACCGCGACAGTTTATTATCTTATTTTTGCCGATTGTTCCACGTCTAAGGCGTCGACACAAACTTTCCTCGGCGTCTCTTCGTTACCATCGACGATTCTCGCGGTGTGCTTTCGTCGTTCCTTCCACTCGCCTTTTCGCATGCATAAATTATATCGGAAAGAATTTCATCACGATGGCGAAATAGAGTATTTCATCGTTCCTACATAACAAGCCCCGTATTTTTTCTTTCCCATTTCTGCTTCTTTTACGATCCTTGTATCTTCAATTTGTCTTTATTACGGAAAAACGTCAAGTTCTCTGCGTATCGGGATAGATCGGGAAAATCATAAATCAGCGCGGATCATTTTCTATCAAACGTGAAGCCATCTCCCGAAAAATCGCACTTGTTCAACGATGGGCAGAATTCACTCCGCGTTACAATATAATAAATACCGCGATTACAATTACGAATACACCGATGTGTATGTATGCAATAATGTAATATCTTTTGCGGAAAGCGGTCAGGTATCAAGACCTTTCGGCATGCGCCCCGTGCAAATATGCTGTCGTTCGCTGCAACGGACGTAATAATGTTGCGAGAAACCCATGTAAAAGGCTCTGGTGCTAATAGCGTGCGACAGAGAAAAGGTGAATTGATTTTTTCATCTTTTGTATGCGAAACTTGACTTACGTCATAAGATTTCCTTTGCTATTGACAAAACCCGGTACTTTAAAAGCTTTTAGGATTATTATTTATGAATAAAATTAGTTTTTATACATGTATATGTATATACATATACCTTATATCACTGAATTTTCCACTTGACGTTTTCTATTTGCTGGCTTTTTATGAAAAGCATACCATACATGAAAGGTACGTCGAGTTTCCCGTTAATTAATCAACTTCTGGTTCAGCGGGGCGTAGGATCGGGGGATTTGAGGCTCACAATTCTTCAGGTTGAAGGAGTGGTCGTGGTGCTCGTGGTGTTTTTTTTTTTCTTTCTCTTTTTCCTTTTTTTAATCTCGAGGAGAAGGAAAAGAAAGTCCTGCAACGATAGAGTGGACCCAAGATTCCACCTTTCTTTAAATGTTGTATGCGAATTCACATGTATAAATACGTGTGTATAAATACACGGGGGAAGGAAGGAGAGAGACTGAGAGACTTCACAGCAGAGGTTTTATACTTGCGTAACAATCTTCTCCTCTCTCCTTTCTTTCTCGTCGACGGACCTTTTCAACCGCTGCGCCCGCGCCGCCAATTCTCAACGCGGTTCAGTTGTTTGTTCGTTTTAACAAGTTCCCGCAAATGGATTACGCAAATTTTGTAATTATGTAAACTTGGTAGCCACCGCGAACCGGGAAAGTTGCGGCATTACGTCCTATATGGCTGTACCTACAAGACAGACGAGATATTCTGTGCATTTTTTCCTCATTCTTCAAGCTACAGAGCAGGGACCTGAGCTTTACTTACAAAACGACGATTGTCGCCGAACTTCAAAAAAAAATATACAGAAGCAAAAGCCTCGTGACTTTTCGTCCATCGAGTCATGAACACGTTGCAACATTATGATTGCGACGATTATGATGATTAGATAAATGCTGAGAAAGAGGCGAGCTGAAATTGTCCGTCCGCAAGCGCGTCGAGCGTCGTGGAGAATTCACAACGCGTGGGTAAGAGCATCGCTTGAGCAGGGATATGCTATACCAACAGTTACTACGTTAGTCGCGGAATGAAACAAATAGGTAACTGTGTCACGGGCTAAAAATAATAAAATTTCTGTACACGTTAAAAATATTCTGGCATCGGCTGTGGCTGCTACCGCTGCTGCTGCTGCTGCTGCAGGGCTGGCAACGATCGTCAAAACGTGACAGCTTTTACTGTACGAAAATTAAGGCCAAACCGATCCGTACTTAAGAGAAACTTCGATTCTGTAATACGGACGCAACGTAATCTTTATGTCTGCACGTGTTCGATAAGAAGTTCATTCGCGAATAAAAGAGTGTACGATTGAATAAAACGGGATATAAGAATTGCGGAGTGATGTAAATGCAAAAATGAAATTAAAGTCGATACGTACCGAGGTCTGAACTGTACATCGCGGAGACTTAGAAAGCGTAAGTTAGCTTGAAGTAATGATCGGACACTAAAGAGTGCGCCAATAACGCTCAACGCACATTTTCACCAACCCTCAAGTTCTGACTATCTCAAAGTTTGAGCGTAAAACGTCGCCGTTCCCGCAGCAGTTAGAAGCCCGGGGGTCGAGATTTCGCAACTTAATCATCACGTCGGAAAATAATTATCCTCTCATCCGGGGTAACTGAGCTAACTTTGAACGGTTGCCTTCCCCTGATCTTTTGCTTTGGATTGAAGTCAGGGGTCACGACGCGAATGCTTTTGAGGTAAGGTAAATCCGCCAGCGTGCCTTGCATGCAAATATATCCCAGCGAATCTTAAACGCACGTCGATCCGCGAAGAAGCAAGATTACATAGCGTTTCGTACGAGCCAAAATCACCCGGCCTCGAGTCGCATACCCGCGAATTATTCTCACGGAGGCGTATTTACGATCTCTGCATAGTATTATAATGGCGGGGTACGTATAGGTAGGTACGCTGTGCATTGGCGGACTGTTACGCCGCGCTTGGCGATCGGCTAGACGCGCGAAATTGTTCTCTCAGCATGACCGGTCGAAACTGCGGCCGCTTGTACCAGCATTCGTCAATGTCTCCGACTCTGCGCGATTTTCCTCTAATTGCGCAAACCCGTAGTTTGTTTCAATGCGCTACGCTGACTGCGGAGTGCAAGCTTAAATTACTCGACCTCGCGAAATGTCTATCAACTTCATCGGACGTCAGCGGTTCTCCGATAGGTAGAACTTGGAATTCCTTTCTGTATTTCAATTTCGTTACCGCAAATTCGAACGTCAACGGTAGGAATGGATGTGAAAGTCTACGGAACGTGGACGACGCTCGAAATGTCGAGCGGTCGGAGTGATCAAAGTATCTTGAAGTACTTCGGGAAAAAGAAAACAATCCTGTAAATTTTATAAAAAAAGATTTTAATCGCGTAACGCATGGCACAGTAACGTTCCATTAATGGATTCTTAGTGGCTTACTATTTTACTGCAATCAAAACTGGCGCAAGTTTTCTTTCTGTGGAAATTTTATGCATCTACGATCAACGTATCGTTAGTTTTTCCTGTTACAGGGGTCCGCTAGTCGTTGGCACGTAAAATTTTCTCAGAAAGATGACTCGTTCCAGTTTTGATTGCAAAAAAAAAATATTGAGCCACTGGAAACCTATAAATGCACATCACTGTACATAGGTTACATAAAGACGAACATTTACCGGCTGGTAATTACATGAACAATAGTTCAGACTCTCTCTATACGGTGTATGTTTGTTTATTAAGAGCGTCAGTTGCTTTAATGGAGAGTGAGAGATCTCGTATAGGAATCCTGCCGGGTTTCGGAAAATGATACGCGACGTATGCATTTAGAGCGAGCATAGTGAAGTTGGGCTGTAGCAAACGGGTCCGCGACTCGAGGCATCACGGGTAGTCGGTTTCCGTTCTCCGTTCTCTCAGAGTTTGTTGACACTGATGAAATTACGAAGGAGGCGAATCCTGTCGTTAGGTCATCCGACCTTCTACCGAGAGGTAAGAATCGATTCATCCTGAGCCTGGGTTCTCCAGCACCACAACTCGTTTCGGTTCCGTTCCATTCGTTCGCTACCCTCTGCCGAGAACTCGACGCTATATACCCTCAGTCAGCCTCCTCGCGGGAGTTTGGTAATTAACGACCATCGATCATGAACTTGACCCAGAAGAAAGTTTCGAAGCGTCAGCGAGTGTCTCCCTCCTTCTCTCGGGCTTATTGTTAGCAAACCGCCGAGAAGGAGAAAGAAAACGCGAACAACCGTGGCGGGATGCCGCGCAAGAACGCGTCACGATCAGCAAAGTTCAAGGTATGTGAAAATCGATCCATCCGTACGCGGACACGAAGCAAACGAATGAATATCTTATAAGCCGACAGGTGTGAGGTGGTTCTCGGGCCAAGACACGGTTGACGAAACCCTCTTCAAAATTAATAACGTTCAACGTAAAATGACCTGCGTCACTATCACCGCGGTGTTCGCTTTGACGTGGAACAAACAACGTCGCTCGCTAAGCCGAGAGGATGAATAAATAGACGGATAAATGGCGAAGCTATTCTTATACCGAAAGTGACGATATGAGGAGAACGGGAGGGAAGGTGGTAGAGGGGAGAGGGGAAGTGGCGCTGAAACGAGAAGAACCATACGTGTTTGAGATGATCTCCAATCGACGCTTTCGTCGCTCATCCACTTTACGCTCTCGTCGAAGCTGCTACCAGTTTAATCCAAGATATACCTTGTAGCCGGTGGGTCGGTGTCGTGATTCAACCAGATATTGCACAAGTTTTATGTCAACGAGGTACCCTCGCATTAATCAACCTTCTCCCTTCCCCCTTCCCCACACCCCGAGTTAGTGCATTCTATCACAGCGCGGCCGTTCGAGTTTATTCGCGAACGACAGTTTGTTTTCGTATCCCGGGATAATTGCTGTCACGTTGGTATACCTACCACTCGCTGCTGCACCTTGGCTTGGGAATGGAGGTGAGGCTTGCCTCGCCTCGACTCGCTTAACTCCCTGTTCTAGCCCGCAAGCAAAGGAGAAGATTGATAGTTTCACTCCAGCTCGAACAATAAAAACTAAATCCTTCGCAAACGGCTCAGTGCACAAGCCCGAGTAGAGGAAGATGCGGAACATGGAGAGATGCGAAGGAGGTGGGGTCGGAAGAAGACATCTGCAGTATCTAGCCACAATAAGCGCAATGATTGTGCCAAGGTGAAAAGGCAGGTTGGAAAGTACCCACGCACACAGCTTATACGAGTTATCGTCCCGCCGTTCGAACAGCAAGCTCACATACACACAGAGAGATGTATAGGGAAATAGTAGTGGGGTCGTCGCAAGTATTAACCCTCTTCCTCTTTCTCTTCCTCTTCCTCTTCCTCTTCCTTCCGCCATACTCGGCGAGTATTTAGGCGTAAAGCGACACAGGGTCGCGAGGGCGTGTGTAATTTAAATCAAATGCGGCCTCGTTTACATGCAAATTTAGGTTTGGGGTCGCGGGCTGGTCTCGTCGTTCAGAATTGGCTGCCCGCCCGGCTGGTAACAATAATTAAGTATCAGTAAGAGATAAAGGGCTTAACGGCGACGTTTTTCAGACCACGCTATCCCCCCCCCCCCCCCCCCCCCCCCCCTCCTGTTTAACTTCCTTTGTTTACTCCTCCATGTCAGACATCGTTCCCTCGGCGTCGCCGCGTCGGCTCTGCATCGCTTCATCTCCTTCCGTCCTTCCTCCCGACGCGGACGCTTCTGACCGAACGAAAAAAGGAAGAAAGGAAGGAAGGGAGGAGGAAGCCCGGAGGGCGACACCTGCCGATCCTAATCGTTGTTTATCTTCTCTTTAAGCGGTGTGGGTTTCTGTCGTGAAAACGTATGCGGTCGTTTTACGGTTGGTGAAAACGGGGCGCCCCTGACTCGTCGGCCAAGCAAACCGTTGAGAGGCGAGGGAAGGGTCAACTCCGGACTGGCGCCGGGCCAATCGCAAGAATAACTCGCCGAGGAGAGCGTAGCTATTGCGATATACTGGCTCTCGTCGGTACCTAAGTATTTACGCCACAGCGAGTGAGAAGATCCCGTAAAGATTCGCGGGGCTGCACCCTCCGTGCCTTTAGTTTTTACGTCTTTTAGTTGTGTTTCTTTTTTCTTCTACTTTTTCCTCTTGCACCTTGCGTGTCGGGGAAAGAGATGGGAGGAGAAGGAGGAAGAGCGGTGAGAAATTCGCGTGACTATAACCCAAAAGCAATGCGTCAGGAAAGTTACACCTGAACAAGAACGAAGCAGCGAGGAGAATGGAAGATGGAGCGCAGCATATTTCACGTTGTTGAGTCGAGAGAGAGAGAGAGAGCGAGATTGGTGGCGTTAGTTTCCCATGGCATAACACGAGAAGCTCGCAACTGGGTACTACCTACCTCTGCACCGCCACTGCTGAATAATTATTCACGTGATGCGCTAAAAGGTAATCTGGGTGATCGCGATTAGCTTGATGAACGACTTGAACGTCGGCGAGAGAGAGAGAGAGAGAGAGACAGTAGACCGCAGAAGCGCCCAGAGACTGCGGCTACACTCCAAGGCAACGTCTAACTTTAGTTGTGGCTAATACCTGCGTATATCTATCTAACCAAGTGTCATCATCCGCGTGTGCACAAGTTTTAATCCTCGATTACGTCGGAAATCGTCAAATTCCTCTTCACTTTTGCACTCCTGATACCACATCGTTGCTGTAGGCAAAACAGTGGAGGCAATTTCTCAAAAGAAGATATCACGAGTTCTACCGCGGCTCCGAAACGACAATTATACAGGCTGAGCTCGTTGAATCTCGTCGTCGTACTGTCATACCTCGGTAGAGGAAACACTTCCGGACTTTGGCGAGTGTTTGTTATAATGGTTATACGTAGGCAACACCAGTCCGTGACCGCCATCTGCAAACATCTTAGAGGGCGGGCAGGATGAGTGGAAAGTTTGTTGTTTAGGCTGAGGGATATTAGCTGCACAGTTTGCAGCGGGACACCTACAGAGCGGGAGGACCGGTGTTCCAGTTTTAATTAATCCATGGTGATAAATGTTAAGCCACTGTAGCCAAGTTTGAAGATGCGAGCAATTCGCCAAGGGAGCAGAAGGAGACGGCAGCGGTAAACTAAGGGGGGAACCTCCGACTCTCGCTCAAGAGCTCCTTCCTCGACTCCATCGCACCCAACACCATCACCGACTAGCTGTGCCTCCTCTAGACAACAGATGCTGTTCGGATTATTACCAGCTTATCTCGGAGTGCGTGTCTCGCCCCCTCACCGCATGCACCAAACTCCGTGTTAACCGGATCTAGGGACCCTCCGATCTTTCCGACGTTTTGCCTTCAAATGATTCTCCATTTTACCGAAAATACGAAGCTCATCGGCCAGCTTAGTTCGATGAGAAGGTTTTTACCGTTGAGTTGCGTGTATATTACACGCGTAGGTATGTACACGAATAAGCTATATGGTAGGAACGAATCACTCACTGATCGTGAACAAACATACGAGTTTTAGATCGCATCCTGTCAAATTGATCGCTGTGGTTTTATACGGCGGTTCTTGAGAACCGCAGAAGCCCTGGGATTAGGAGAAGTACCTTCCGCTTAGTCCTTCCCTCGCCGCGCTGCAACGGCCCTCCGTTACGACCAGAAGTTAATAACCCAGTGCAAGACCAAAATTAAACTACTCGGACCCGGAGGTCTCGTAAAACTCGAAACTCTATCTAACCGGATGTGCAGCGTTCCCGAAGCAAATTGCCTCGGCGATGTACATATATGTTATATTTGAACGCGCGGACGCACAACAACCGCCCGCTGCCTTTTCCCTTTTCCCTTTTCGCCAATTAAAGAGGACGGCCGACTCAAAGTTGCATAAAACACCTTATTCTTTCCCCGAGTGTCTATCTTTCGGCGTTGAAATCCCCTATAGAAATTCTGGCCACGTTATCATCGAATCTGAATCAGTCCTGCCCTCCGGGTTACGGTTTGCTTAGGTTCGCCGGGTCCGCGGTAACTCGACCCCACACCAGCCTTTTCCGTCTCTCTCTTTCGAAATTTTGGGAAAGGCATGTCTGGGGTTTCGTCGCGTTGTTGCTCGGCGTTCGCGGGGTCACGCGACCCTCCTGGTGGCCTGCCTGCATGCGGGGTGAGCAGATTTATAGCGCGTGACCCGGGAAGCGAGCTGCCCCTCCTAAATCATCCTCGGTCCGCCCTGCCCGGCCAGAACGATACGAGTTGTTTTTGATTTTATTTTTCTCCTTGTTTTTGCTTCTTGCGAGTCGAAGGAAGGAAGCCACGGGCGAACGCGATTGAAGAAGCCGTCTATGATCGACCGAATACGTACACTCTGTATATATTGAGGAACATATAGTTGAGAATTCTTTTTGGCTGGAAAAAATACCTCGAGTAAACTTCCGCTGACCGTTTTGTTATCCTCCGGCCGCACTTGCGCGCTCTTATTTAAAGTCTATGCGTATGTGTCGCGGATCGCAGAGTGTATCTCTGTCTGTATCCGTATGTACATACATACACCCCTATCTGCCAGCTATATCTTTATTTATCTGAGGGGGATGCAACGTAGGTATCGATGAGAGATGGGGCGGAGTGTTTTCCGCGGGACAGACGGTGGCCCTTTATCGAGTGATCGCTCCCTGCCCAGCTCCCGGAATTCGAGGCTTACGCGTCGATCCGGCGAAAGTAGGCTGTTGGGGGTCGAAGGTGTTTTCCGAGTATGTGGGAGGGCTGCCGAAGGGATCGGGAAAGAAGATGTCCAACTTTTCCCTTCCCCGTTTTATCTTTCACAGCTCTCTCTGTTTAGTACGCTTGTACTTCCATGTCGCGCATTTCGTCTTTTTGTCAACCTTGTAGGTGGATCAATTTTTCGGCGGGAAGAAGACGGGACGACGTTCATTTTTGAGAAGGGATAAAGCTGACTTTGCCTTATCCGTATTTTGTATTCCTCCATGTACCTCGGAACCACTGAAAACTAATTCAATACGTCAAAGGTTGTTTTAAAAGGCATCCCATATCCCTGACAATATCGATCATCCGGTACCTGCTATGCGCGGACCGGCGTGAATTTCATCGCGCGAAGAAAGTGACGCGTCGAGAAATTTACGAGATAAAGGTTTTTTTTGCAGCTTTTGCTGTTCAATTAGTACTTCAGCAATTTCGATTTATACTAAAAGCACCGTTCGATACAGCTTTTAGCATTTTTTCGTATATCGTGTACAACGAGGGCAGCGATTACTGACAACCTCGAAGCAAGTGCCATCTATGATGCTGCAATAAACAAAAAAAAAAAACAACGAATAAAAAGTAACCGATGACCCGATAAAGTGGTATCATTTTTATTTTGCCTCGGCTACGTCCGTTTGCATTATTCCTGGAAGAACGGTCTTCCGCGCACCGAGAGATCTTATTCAGTTTTCTCCTCGTCTAAAAGAAAAACCGTTTGATCGATTTCGTACGATCACTCGAAGTATCCGGTAACTGATTGCGCGCCAGCAAGTCTCTTCGGTTCTTTCGCCAACCGACGCCAAGCCGTGACAGAGTGAGAAACAAAAAAAAAACACAAAACCAAACAAACAAAACGCGAAGAAAAGAAAAACATAGTCAAAATGGCGATCGAAGGAGCGGTCGGCGATCTCCTCCCGTTAGGTATAATAAATTACAACGATATGTTTCAGCGTCGTTCTGGGTCGCGGGTGCAGAGGAGGGTCGGGTGAAGTACCTCCTAATGATTCTCCATGCGAAGAGGGATGCCGTCCCGGGGAACGGAGAGACAAGAGGAGACTACGACGACGACAACGGCGACGACACATTTCCCGTCTCTGCAGCTAGACAAATAGTCAAATCCTTAGGTGGTTTTTATCCGACGACATAGCAGCCGCGGACGAGGAACGGAGGGTCGGGCGTCGCGACGCCTGGAAGTCTCTTCTCTGCAGCACGCCGTTGCTGCTGCTGCTGCTGCTGCTGCTGCTTCCTCCGCGTTCTTTTTTTTTTTTCTTTTTTCACATGTATGTATATATACATATATATATATAAACTTTTTATCTCGGGCGAACGAGTCGACGTCGCTTCGCTCGAATACACCATCCTCGAGGTTACGTCTCAACGACATTGAAGCGCGGGGATCCATCCCCCTTCGTCGCGGCACCCTCTACTATTCTACACCATCTTCGGCGTACGGATGAAATTCGAACGGCAGTCTCGTCGACTCGACGCTAGAGCCCAGAGCGAAGTTGGTTAGAGCGTCAAGAAAAACGTCAACAGCTTGGGCCGAGTTGCGTGACGTTCGAAAAGAAAACAATCGCCCCCGTATACTTATCCTTCGAAGATGTCGGAAAGGGTGCGATGAGCGATGGCCGATTTCAACCTGGGAGAAGAACATCTCGGAAAATTCGTATCCCTGTCACGGAAGGGCCAGTACCTACAGTTTCTTTTCCGTTATTTTCTCCAACCTAGGTACGAAATTGTAAAAGTCGAAAGGATTGGGTTAGGTTGTTTCCGGCGGGTGATTCAAGTTTTCCGATATCTCTCACGTCGGGTGAGGTTAATTCCTAGTCCTCGATTCCTCAACTATGCTCGCCTTACGTAACGCGTGCAAAAATCCCGGACTGTTGTATTACCAAGGAAATAATTGATGCGACAACGCATCGCAGTTTTCATTAAACCGGACGATGTCGCGGAGTATGACGTCAGTCTCCCTCCGGCTTTCCCTCTCCGACTTCCACTCATTCACCCTCACCCTCGTCCCTTCATCCTCTAGCAAGAAATCGACTGCTGAGAAAGAACACGAGCTGCATGAGCAGGAGGAAGAGAAGGGAGCGCGCGGATGGGTAGGGGTGCTATTCAAAGAAGAAAATAAGAGAGAGAGAAAAAATGAAATGGAACAACGCAACGAGTCATACGGGTAAGGAAACGGAATGCACGCGAGGAACGGTGCGCGCAGCCCGGCAACAAAATTTTTACATAAATTATATGCATGTACACGTGCACAGCGCACACAGTCCTGACGTTGTATGTACATACGCAAAGATGTTGCGACGAGTACGAAACACGCGTGCATACACGCGCGCGCGCCAGCGAATGCACGACGAATGCGGTACACCTTGTACGTGTATTGCATGGACGATATACGTACGTACAAAGATATATATGCATGTATATGTGTATGTATATATATTGGTAAGTGGGGACTAGTTGAGTGTACAGTAGCCATGACACCCAGGCGGAGGGGTATTTTTCCATAATCAATAACACGCCTCTATTCTCGTCACACCGAGCGAGCTCTGCCCTCGCCACCTCCGCCTTCTCCTCCTTCCTCACTGTCCAGGTAACAGTGATTCTCAACCGCGAAGGGTGACGGTTATCCACTATCCTTTGGAGGGATTTTATTATTTTCTTTCAATTTTCAATCAGTTGTACGGTATGACAGAGGACCGATACTACAAATTCGTTTCTACAAGTGGCGATCCTGGAACTACGTTTTTCCCGATTCGCTTCGGAAGGTTCATTTCTACAAGTGTCGGGCAGATAATTTAAATTAAATTAAAATAGATTAAATTAAATTAAATCAAATTGTACGAAACTGACGATTGAATGTATGAGAAACGAACTTGTAGGACTGCCACTTGTAGAAACGGACCTTTCGAGGCGAACTCGAAGAACTGATCCTTGTAGAAACGATACTCTCTCTATATTATAATTTCTCTATGTATATTACACGCATCCTTATCTACCGATGAAAATCGTCACTATTCGGAGAAAAGATCAGCTAACTTTCAGCTGCTGCCTTCCACGTGTTCCACATTCGGCACAGTATTAAAAATGAAGTTTCCCATTTACTGTACTAGTCTTTGCGTCTCCCGCGTGAACCAATACATCCAAGATTTTTAGTTTATTTTCATTCCACCAAACTTCGCACCGATCATATCGACTACTATTGTGACGAACGGTTTCGTTAACATTAACAGAATCGGCTCGGCTCAAGGGACGCTTCGCACCACTTGTTACTGACGGTGACGTAACAATCATGCTCGAGACGTGGTTTGGCAATAGTCAGACACAAAATTCGAGTGCTTCCGGCCGCCATATCGACCACTTCAAACGTCACCGATCACTCAATTTTGCATGTGCTCATAAAAAACGATACGAACGAACACGTTAAATTTTGTCACCAATAAACTAACTGCCGGTTGTCACAAGGACGGGATAAAAAGTAAAAATAAAAGGACAAAATGTAACTAACTGCAAACGACAGGTTGTAAAATCATCAAGTGAATAAAGTAAATTCAATTTTTCCAAAGGCCTCCGGAGCAGAGTTAATTTATCTTTCGTGATACTCTATACGACAGAAGACGATTCGAGCATTCGAAACAAAATACACAACCGAGAAGTCTTACCTCAGTAATGAATTCTGCAGCTGCATGGGGATCCGGAGCAAGTTTATTCCTACGTCGGCAATAAAGCCATTGTCAATGCCAAAGTCCCACTCTCTCTGTTTCAATCTTTTTACCGCTCTCTTTGTCTATCTAATCACGACCGTGCTGTTATATTGTTTCACATATATTGTTCCTCTTGTGGTCGGCGCTCGTTACTATCCCATGTAAACATTCCTAGCATCCCCATATTTTTGCGACTCGATTGAGAGACGTACTCGTGTATACTAGAAATATTGTTTCTCGATTAGATTAGTGAGACGTCCGTTTATATCATATGGTTGTATTGTACAAATGTATATACGTAACAATATATCGATATTAGTTAGTAATATTGTTTAAATTGATATGTATACGCTCTTATGGGCTAACCCCCAGAGCTAAATAGGTATTCTATCCATCCTTCCACGAGTATTTTTGTTTCCCGATTAAACGATGTTTGTTTTCCCAGACTTTTTCTCATGCGCTCAGACCGCGTATTCAAAAGCTGATACAGTTGGAAGACGGAAAAATTTCGTTTCATTTCCGTAGCTGTTAATCTTAAAACCTTTGGAACGTATTTTTGAATTTCTCGAGTCTAAGAAGAAAAGTTTTTGACTATTGAAAAATGGTTCGTACCGATCAAGTCTAGGGCAAGAGGTGTTTGTTTGGAATACGAAAATATTTCGAAAAACTCGAACTCGCCGATTACGAAAAGTGCTGAGATCAATTTATACATAGGCTATATGAATCAATTCTACAACGTTACAGATTCTCATTAAAGTAAGAAATGCAAAGTACTTTATTGTTTTCACTTTTGAAAATTCGTTTTACTATCAATAGTTTGATGACGTGTATACTCAAGGAGTCGGTCGCACACGTATGAGGTGGATTCTGATCGATACGCGAAGATTTTCTTAAGCCAGTATAAAAATAAAAATGTTATCTTCTTTATACGTAGTGACATAATGACGATGCAACGGATAATTACATGGTAAAATGAAAGGCGTTTTTCATATTAACATTGCATACGTCGTATCCGGATTATCCTCGTTAACCGAGGTTCTATTGTAACAGACGTAATTGTACTATTCTTTTTTTGTAATAATTTTTCCAGATTTATGGTTGAACCGCAGTATCATAAATCAATAAGTGGGTATTGCGTAGTTAGAGGAGACGATTTCATGCGTCTACTTTATTAACTAGAACACAGGGATTGAGTAGAAAAACCGTCGTTCATCGTCGGTGAGAAGGCTTCAGAACACTGACGTGATTATCCATGTAAGTTAGGCTTCTGTCGCGTACAACAACGATGCAGCAGCGTTATCTCAGTTTCATTTTTCCATCAAGAATCGGTATCAACTAACGTAAGATGTCTGGTTTAATGCCTCTTGCTACGGATTCGCCGATTCATTCGTCCCGCTACGCTCGGTCGGTCGTTAGAAGCACCGAGTTTGAGAAAGAGGCTAATTGTGCAAATCTTGTGCGTCGCGGTGACATCGGGAAGTGGCGAGTATTGATTAGTTTGAAAGGGTTGCGTGTAGTCGGGCGTTGAGAACACCGGCTCAAAGCGGTGGTTTAAGGGTGGCGCGAGTGCTGGGTGAAAGAGTTCATTAAAACCAGCACCGTCTGCATCAGTGCAGCCCTCTTTGGCCCCGCCTCTAATACCCGGCGACCATAAAACCTCGGCATTTCTCATTTGTACGAATGACTGCAACGCCTGCACGGAGATGAAAAATATCACAGAATCATCCGGATCTTCCTCAACTCGCCGTATCTTGAGAAACTTTTATCGTTGAAGCTGCATAATACGATCGAAGAGCGCCATTATCTTTAAATGTTGTAAATAAGCAACACAATTATGCTACTAAAGCGGTCCACCGAAATAATGGATTGCTATACTAGCTATTTTAGCTATTGTCAAACAGCAGGTCGAATATAGCGGCGTGACTTTTTGTTATAGAGATGACACTAGTTGTCAGGACGCTTATTCCCAGGTTCCTATAATCTACTTTCACAGTTACCAACTCGAATTCCCGATTTCCGTACTTCGAACCTCGGACACAATTCGCACCCATGATCCAACGTAAGAAGCATGGATTACGCACTCGCGAGGAGCCGTTTCGCCATTCTCTTCAACAGGTACTCGTTCCTTCACAGGGGTTTTCCTATTGCTCGAGCGCGTAATATTGCAATGGACGGTACGCGACAGGCGTGGTCCCAGAAATAGGAATATTGCCGAACAGCTAGTTGATTTCTGGCGGACCTAACGAGGTTAGAAGTACTTATAGTAGAAGCTGTAAGAGTCACTCAAAGTGGGAATCAATCTTACTCAAACTAATCACTTTCAGATTGTCGACCTAGAAATCCCGAAAGCCTACCTGCGGCATTTGGGCACCGTCAGATAAACAGACGCGGCGATAAACGAACTGATACGTTGCACGCCTATATTAATATTATTGGAACCGAACGAATAAGGTAAAGCAAACAGTTAATTAAACACATCACCGGATTTCAAATTAGGCATATCGGTCAACCGTATTTTTCCCGTGCATCGGTATAATGGACATTCTGGCTTCGTCTATGTTTACATAAATATTTGCATTTGCATACGATATAAACGGGGAGATTTCCACTGATTATTACCACGCGATATTTTGATCGGGCCTCGTGATATCGGTTTTATTTTCATGCGTTACGGGGTAAAAAATATATAACACGAGTTTGCCAAACGAAACAGTTTCACATCATTCCAAAATAATGTTGAATAACTTCAGGATAGGCCAAGATTATTTCAGAACAACGAAACGAAGTTACGCTGTTCTAACAAAAAACTGTCGTGTGTATAGTTTTGTAATGCGAGGTTAAACCCTTGCCTATATTACCGTTATATATATATTCATACAGCGGTGATATCGGAAATAAATCAAGTGAATTTTGCACCTTGGGAGAAAACTGTTGTTCAGTAGACCGAAAACCTCGTATTTCGCTTTGTTATTTCCATTTCTGCAGGAACTTGCTTGTCCCCTTCAAAATGAAATAACGTAATTGAAATTCAAATGAAAACAGTGAGCTCCAGCTTTTTTTTCTGTTTTAGTTTTGATATAACTTTCATTTTGTTTTACAACCTCGCAATGCGCGTTCACTACTACCGAGTGCGGCAAGTTGCGGGTCTCGGCACGCATCACGGGATTTGTGCCAGCATTGGTATGCGTAATAGCTGAACAAACGCCAGCATGCATCCATCCGCGTTGCGCTGGGTACGGTTAATTCGTTGTTGTTAATTAAGGGCGACTAGCTGTAGAAATACAAGCCGTTAATTACGCGGTTCAATATCCATAATTTTTGTTTTTCCAAAGCTGAATTCATTTCATTTTCTTCTTTCCTTCTATTTTTCCAATCTTCTCTTTTACCGTCAACAAATACGGAGAGAATTTTCCGCCGTCTATGCATACATATGTTACCATTCGCGTGTAATCACACTCGCTTATTTCCCACTATTCGCGATATTCGATTTAACCCGAATAAAAGAAAAATAAAGCGGGTAGGTGCAGAAGGTGTGCGTGGGAGTGGAAAATTATAGGTACAGAACGCACGGTTTGAACCTAGTACGTGTGTAACTGATTAAATCCGATAGGAGAGAATTGTTGGGAATCATGAGAAATGACTTCATCGTGGTCAGAATCTCCCGGCCCAAATAAATATTAATAATGATGACGATGATTATTGTTTGAAAAACAAAATTCTCACCAGTTTGAGGTACCTACTTCAGAACTGAGCAATTAACGAACTTTTATTTTACAGTTTTCCTGCCTGCACAGCTAGCGTCGAGGATTTCGTCCTCACCACCACAGTCGTACCTCAGTTTCTTTTTTACACGTAAGTACACCCGTGTATTACATATATCTGAAATATATAGCGGAGTGGGCGAACTGCAGCAGTTTTTCAAAACTGTCACTAAAGCTTTCACCCCTCTGAATATGTACCTGCACGTTCCTTTGACCTTTCCGTCGCGGCTAATTCCCTCACGTCAGAGCGCTCAGTTTATCGGAGGTCTGTACGCGCGTATGCACTTCGTACAATTAGCTTCACGAAATAATTGTACGATTTCAATGGTCTACATGATCGGTTGGTGTAATTAATGGGAATAACCTCGCCATCTTGTTAAACTATTGACGTATATTTAAAGCGCAGGGTTATGTGTTACAATACATTGCAGGTTCAATGAATCATACGAGTCTGAATATTTTTGCATTTTAATGACCGCGACATATTATGCTTGCCACACAATTTGTCGAGGAAACAAACATCATAGACGGGAACTATACCGATTAGGCATCGAGCTGTGACTCGCGATAAGAATGATTGCAGTAGAGAATAAAGATAATTAAAGAATAATACGACAATATTAAAAAAAAAAAAAAAGTGAAGATAATCTAATTCATCAGACGATACGAAGGAGAGATGAAATGATAAGACGGAGTAAAAGAAAGATAAAGAGGGTACGTGTTCCGTTGCAAAAAATGCACGACCTCACACGTTAATGCGCGACGCATTATACCTTACAGAAACGTGCATTGTTTCATACCGAGAAATGAACGGCGTATGTACGTACATACATATCGCGTTCGTTCACATTTAAATAGCATACCCAATAGTATAATAGGTGTATAGTATCGAAGCATTCCATCGATATCGTTTATACGTAGATATAGACCGGAAATAGTATTTGCAAACACTTGCCCGCATTTCCACAGGCAAAATTTCCCGTTTCTTTCCCTCGCGCACCCCCCCACCACCGGCGTTAAATCACGCGCAGGTCTGCACCGGCGGAAAACTAATGTCCCCTCGGCATTACCCCAATTCGCGAGGCTATAGGAACGAAAGCTCGCGGTCGCGTTGGTGTCGGGGGACGGCAAAGGATCGGGGGGATTTCCCGCTCGTCAACTTTTACCCAGAATCATAGCCAGAGCCGGAGCCGGAGCCGGAGCCGGAGCCAGAGCCAGCTGTCCCCGGGTAAAGTGTTGACGGGTCACGAAGCGACCGTAACTAGTGCGGTGGCGGCAGCAGTAGCAGCGGTAATGGTTGAACCCGTCTCGTTTCGTTTCGTTTCGTTCCGTTCCATTCTGTTCCGTCTGTGACGTCACATCTCGGTTTAACCCCCCCGAGAGCTCGAGCTCCGTGCCGCCGCGTGTTACGGAAATTAAAAAGCACTAAAAGGGAGCAACGTGTGGGTGGGGTGTGCGACCACCACCACTACCGCTGCCATCCCCCTCTTGCAGTCGCGCTGCAAACCCGGCATTTTGGAATCTGGACATCACCGCGGCTGGTTACTGCTATCGATTTCATACGGAAAGAATGGAACTCGTTTAAATTTGTATAGGAAATCCCCTCGATTCAGCTTTGCGCTGCGGGTGGATTTTACATGTTGCCGTATCTTGTTTGAAGTCATTTCTTCGGTCCGGATCAATTGCCCGGCGGTAATATCTGAAGCCCTTGAAAATTGCCCGTGGAATTAATTAATTTCTCAAGCAGGCAATCAATTCCTATTCCTCTGCACCCTCCGGGCTATGGTTCGGATAATCGTCGCGTCAAAGACAAAGAAAAACGAGGCGTTAAATCGTCGTTGAGGTTCTTTGACTGCTGTGCAGGTACCTGCGCCCTCCCTGCAGGTCGCTCCAACAACCCTGTCGTAAATCGGATGACGGGACGACAATCCCTTCGGGGTGTGAATTTCGTTTATGAATCGACAGCTGCCGGGTGGGTGGTCCAAGCGCGGGTCATAACTATATCGTGTTCCTCCATTCGTCCCTGCTGCAGCCGACATGTGCTGTGGTTTATATTATTTTGTCGAGGCAAAAGCGCCGCGGCCTACGCGGAAAAGATGAGCGGATGTTGTGAAAAGTAGGGTACCCCCCCCCCCTCTCCTTGACAGGTGATACATACGTGCAGTACGCGGTTCAGTGGCTTTTTCCGAACGATTTCATCGCAAGTACGAGCTCAACGTTCAGTTTCCGTTTCTTAAGAAATATATCGAAAAAGCAGTTTCAAAGCTACGTACGATTTTCGAAGGTACACAAGGACAGCCTGCCAGGTTTAGCACCTGATATTCGTCGATGACAGGAGGAAAATACCTCGGGTGATAGACGAGATGGGTTTTTATGCAATACTTCTATTCTAAGAATAGTCTCCTGTTTTCTATACAACGTGTGCAATCCTGAGGTTGTAGAAAGGGTTGTATATTGACGAAGCACGGAGGAAACACCCTCTCTTTCTCTCTTTCTCTGTCTCTCTCTCGTCCAGGAAGTGGCGAGAGAGTGCGGGATGGCGGTTGGAAAATAAAATGGCATCGCGCATCGACCATGTATCAGCTTTTATTAAACGATAAATCGAGATAACGAAGCCGTCGATATACGTACATGTACATATATATATACATACACACACACACACATATATATATATATATACACAAACGTAAGCCCGCATAGTGGTGTACCTTCAGAGTCGTATAAATGGCCATGTTCCGGGAAAAAAGCTTTTACGTTTCGCACAGACGTAGGTATATACGGGATACGGAACAATCTGATGTATAGCTGGGGTGCGATATAGACTACTACTGCGATTTCAGTACCGGATTCGACACGACTATATTTTAATTGTCCATGAATAACGATTTCTTTCGACCCCTCGCTGCAGGAATGCGCTTCTAGCTACATAGACGTCAACATCGAATTCGGAACGGCCAGGATAAATTGTACCTTGAATAATTGATGTCTTAGGAAACACAGTTTGAAATAAAAGTTTTCCATGTTTTTCTTCTTTGTAAAATCCAAATCTGTGAAAAGAAACGTACACGTTTCCATATAACAAAGCAACGCTAACTTCGAAATGACCTTGGTAAACGTCCACTGAATGGAAAGTACGATAGCACAGTGTATTGCCCCCTTCGAACCATGAAACTGTTATTTCAAACATTCTCCCCTCGGATGCATATTGTTCACAAGATATTCCACCGTGTCAACTTAAATGGGACACCTCGTATACATATACACACCTGGTCGCCGTTATCTCTAAACAATTTATCATTATTAATAGAAATTGGTATATGACACGTGCGAAGCGCAGCACGTTCGAGCCGTAAAATTATTATCTTGATTATTGAGCTCGGCGTGGCCGTAGGCTCGTGTGGAGTATCGACGATGGCTGGTCTGAACCTGCGTATTATACGCATACAATACACGTATAAACGTAAAGCTTGGATGGACTTGGATACGGTGCGGATGTATCAGGTATGGTGCAGCCCCCGTGTTCCGCAGTTCCGACAAACCATGAGAAGAGCGCGGATGCCTCGGGGGTTCGTTCTGGCATTCGCACCAAGCGAAAGCGAGAGCGAGAGCGAGCTGCTATGGATGAACGCAGGTGTGTACGAGGAGCTCGTAACACCCCTACTATATTCGCAGGCGTATGACGATACGCATGCTATCCGTGTTACCCGTATGTACGTACACACCTGTGTACGCCGACGCAGGGAGGTGTTGCCTTCGATTAATATCGATATACGTACATATGTGTGTGTGTGTGTGTGTGTGTGCACACCTCGGCCACCGTGATTACAAAATGGCGGTGGCAAACGACGTCGAACGTTTCGATATGTGACACGCCCCGCCCCTTCACCCCTCTTCTGTCGGATGGAATACCTGATTAACCCCCATCCCTGTTCACGCTACGTCCTCCTCGTTCCACCCTACCTCCACCACCCCCCAGCAATCTCGTCGTCCGCGCGTATGTCGTCCCTATCTGCATACACGGATGAAATATGGAATACGAAATTCACGCGGCATCGATTTCGATTGTAGAGAAATGCGCTGCGCTCGATTCGCGATATCGTTTTTCTGCAAGATGTCCAAAGTGGACAACAGGTACCGTTGATAATGGCAGATCGCTTGGCAGTTTTCTCTCCATCTTAAGCATCTTTGTACGTTTAAACACGTGTAGAGTTGTACTAATTCCATGTGCAGTTGACTTCTCTTTTCAATTGATACTCCGTGACTTTGGTGGGGCATGGCGAACGACAAATCCGCGCACGTGCGCATGATGCGTACAAGCTGCACGGATGCGTGCATACGCCTGAGTCGAGTAATTGAGGTAACTTACGAAGAAACTTGAGGTACGGAGCTAGCCTAGCCCATGCCAATTCGTACACATGATGCGTATAATAATATTTTACAAGAAAATAAAAGGAGGAACTCTTCGCCATTACCTATTCCAAGACCCTAAAACTGTGGGGCGCCTTAAGCCTCGTTTCTTGTTGTCCATACTGCGTACAAGCACAGGCATACACATATAAGCGAAAAAGCTCGCGGTAAAATGGCTTTCTTTATTTGAGAGACCGTAAATCAGTGCGGTTTCGACGAACTTTACAACCTCAACCCAGTATCCCTCTCGACTTTTCTCCGCGTGTTATAAAACTCACTATCTCGTAAATGCGCAAGCGCGCAAGCTTACCGCGGCCTTTATATTCGTGAAACGAAGGGTGAGTATAACGCGCAAAAGATTTGGAGGAATTTCAACGTCGAAGTACGTGCACTGGGAGTATGAGAGGAAGTCTGTTATGCCGTGAGAAGCCCGAGAGAGCTTTTTTGTGCCGGTGAAAATTTAAAAACCGTTTTTCGACACTTGAAAACCACTTGCCAACGGCACTTCCTCCTCTCTCACCGCCTCTCATATGCAGTGCAACAATTTCCACCCTCGATTAAGTGATTTCGAAATAAGCGAACAGCGGTTATTTAGGTCGTGAGGTCACGAGCTTACCGAGTGGCTGGCAAAGAGGCAAACCGAAAGCAGGAAAAAGGAATAGAAACAGAGCGTAAAAGTCCTAAAGGTGGAGGCCGGAGTGGAAAACACACGCGGCGACAAAGGACCGCCCCTCTGCAGACATTTCCGGGAATTGAAACAGGCGAGAGACGACTGTTTTTGTGTTAAAAAAAAAAAAAAATAACTTGCCGAGGATGAATCTTTAATCTGTGCCATTCTTAGGGATTACAGTACCGGAAAGGAGCCTTCCCTATCGCGACCCGCAAGTGAAACGTGTCTGAGAGACAAACATGGTAAGATGACGTTTTGTCTCCCTTTCGTGGACGCCGAAATTGCTTTATAAGTCACGTGACCCGATAGATACGGGACTCGTGAGGTTGAAAGAGAGAGGATATAATTCTACTGTTTTCCTCTTTGTCTCCCCACTTTTAGCCTGAAGGCTCCCTCCAGAGCCAGCACGACATCCTGCGCATATTTTATTTCTCTAGATCGCTATTCGCTCCTCCAGCTCGTTACAAACCAACATTTACGCCGTCCAAGGACTTGAAAATTCCGAAAAGCTCCCGAGAGCATGGAAAAAAGCATATTACTCCTCCGCCAGCTAACCACCGCACCTTCACACCTCGGAAAAAACTTGACCCTTTCCCTTCTTTTTTCATGATCATCTGTGTAACCCTGGAAAATGATTAACCCGCGGCATTGATGTGGAGGTATGGTACGAGTATTCGAAGAAGACGCACGTGTTCCACGTGTCGCGCGACTCTCTCCTTGACGAGAAATCGTTATTTAAGAATAACCACCGGATACTCAGGTCTTAAGGAAAGCAACGTCCTTGACCGCGTCCTGGATGTACGGGAATGAAAAGGAACCATTTGCCCCCCATTTCGAGAGAATTTGAGTTCTCGGCGGTTGGCATGGACGAAGGATGCACGAAGGAACCTTCGGTATATTTCGGGACCATTCGGCTCGACAAAGGACTTACATTAAATCGGGCGGACGTTTGCGGTGTAAGCCCTGCCTAGCAGGGGCGGGTTAGACCTCCGTTTTTAATCACATTGTACGCGGCTAGTGGCTAGAATTGCTTTGGATGTCCCGGGAATGGAGGTGGGCCGGATCGGAAACCGGGGAATATTGCGAGTGAGACGAAGTGTCGGAGGGCGGGAGGGAGGGAGGGAGGGAAGGAGAGAGGGTTGCCGGACGCGGCGGGCGATGGCCGCGGTAAAGCGTAAACCGAGAGCTGCGTGTTAAATTGCTTTGGACATAATTTTCGACGGAATTCCGTGAATGTTTCAGCGATAGCAACCCAAACGGGCGAATAAAACTGCACGAGTGGTGCGCGTCGACGACCGAACGGGAGGTTGACAATCCGTTGGAAATATCGCGGGTGTGCCAGCGTCATTTTGTCATTTTCATTCATTTTTCGCCCCACTTTACTCTCTAACGGTTCATACAGGCTGTCGGAAGGGCAATTATAGCCTGACGTGCGAGATGCGTACCAGCATTCGGCAACCGAGGGAGCGAAAAGCGTGATTTTTCTTCGACGACCTAACGACGGTGATTATTCAACGAAAATGCAATTTCAAGCAGAAAATACGCTCTCCCGAATTCAGCGTTAGGATGAAACTGCGAAACTCTTCACGTAGTTATGGCTATACGAATTCCTCGCTGATTGAGTAAAATGAGAAAATAGAAAAAATCAATTTGACGAGTGGGACGTCCCCCGCATTCGACGACCCTCGGCAAGGAATGTGGATGATAAATTTGATTCGGATTTTCCATTGTTGATTTTCCTCACAATTCTGGAAAACATTTTTTCACGAGACTCGATCATAATTTGCCAAATTTTTTTGATTTCAAATATTTTCACACAAGCGAAAGTTCTTATCAATCAACTGCATGCATACCTGCAATAGTTGTCTACATCTCGGGTTAATAGGGTATTGTAATGCCTATGTAACTTACGGCATCGCAATGCTTCGGGATAACTGCAAGAAGATAACGTCGACCACTGCTACGAATTACGGTGAACATTGAGTAGCTTGAGATAACAACGTAAGTACATATGTAACATACAGCCAGTATCAATCACTGTTTCACCTCCTGTACTTGAACATGAAAAAAATGGACGTCACGAGACGAGATCATTAACTGTAATTGACATAGGTGTGCACGAAACGAGACGTATATCTGAACCGACGTATAAACTCCACCCAGTCTCTAAGCATACATCGCGTTAATAAATATCGTCGGTTGGGTGATATTTGCAAAAGGTCGATGGGAGGAATGCCACGTGCTTGTCGCACCATCAGGCAGCCCGTGTCGTTCGGTGTAGGATGTGGTCGAGGGGCGTTAGGCGAGGGGTCGGTGAGAGCCACCCTAAGTAAGGCCCTGCATTTAACGGTGGCATTCACCGAGAGTTTCACTCCCGGCTGAGCGAGGAACGCAATGGCTCTGTGTGTCCTCCTCTCTTATCGCATTTAGCAATTCGCCTAATCGCGGCAGCTAAGCGCTAAGAGGTAGACGGGCATTAAGGTCTTAGTGGAGGAAATCGTCTCGAACTAACAATATAAGGTCGCGTAGAGGTTTCGGCTATCCGAGCTCCATTAGAAGACTCTTGTCTTACTTCCCATTAAATTCTGATTGTGTTCTCCGACGAACGTTTCCTATCTGTTTCGGCACTTATCTCGAAGTGCACTTATCCCGGGATGTTTTCGAAATCGAGTATTTGCAACGTGTTCTTGGCAGGTGTAACGAGGCGCAATGTTTTCAGAATTCTGATGCTCAAGCGTAGGAGGGTCTCTCGAAAAGTCGATATAACTGTTCTTCGAGGGAAAAGGAAACAAAAGAGGTTCCGGATGCTTTCTAGTATCTTAAGGGAATTCCGACGCCGGCGGTATCTTTCGCGGATCTGGTATATTCAGAAACACCTCAATATGTATTACTTCGGTCGCGTTTAAGCTCGTATATACGTATTACACGCCTATACGTAGGTATCCATGTATATACGTACAGCGAGTGCCACGTTGTAAATGCAAAACGTGAAATGTCGAATGGCGGAACGGGAAGCTTGAAGCGGTGTAGAACCGAACAAGTAGAAAGGAGACAACGAGATACAAATGAGAAAATGAAAAGGGACGCGGGAAGGAGGGAAAGAGACGGAGTGCGAGGCAGCGCGGAACACGAAGCGGGTATCGTTAATGAAGCAGCATTTCCTTCCTTATAGCGAACAAACTTGCGGGACATCCGCCCGCCTGCCCCCTTCGGTGGAAAAACAAAAGATATAATCATAGCGATACATCGCGGCGAGAAGGAGGGAAAGTGAAGGGAGCTCAACGGATGAACAGGGAGAGAAATAAGGGAAGGAAGAAAACCTCATCGACCTCCCAGACACAAAGAAGAAATAATAATGTTGCACGATAGCGGAAAATTGCCGCATTAAAAGTTTTCTCCTTCTCGAGGGGTTGCATGGCGAGAATCAGCGAGAAGGAGAGAAAGGGAAGAAGAGAAGGTACTCGAGAGAATGACGAGGAACGGACGCGGAGGGGAGATCGCTATTTGGCGGAATTGATATAAATTCAGAGTATTCCAACGACGTCAATGGGTATTACGGAACGAAAGTGATTCGCAGATATACGTATATATATCACCGCAAAACGCGTTTCATTTCTGCCAGAGACACCTGGAGACGAAGGGAGAAGAATAGGGACCAGTTATTGACCGTTCTCATGAATATTGTCACATTTGTCTCTTTGAATTCAGCGATTCTGGTTGAATTCGAAAATTCGAAGAGCTTACCAAGCGGAACGATGTGAGACTGTGAGCACAAACGTTTGAGACGATCTCGGCATAACTCGCGTTCCACAAATTTCGGGGTAAATGTATATTCGCGGTTGATGTTGCCGAACAATTTCACTCTGCCAGAGTGCGAGGATAAACTACAAATTCGAAAGCAAGTCTTTCACACGGTATTGAGTAGCAATAAAATTAATCTAACCATCTTTCGGTTTAAAATCTTGCTTCTCATGCACCGCATCACTTTATGCGACTACTACCAACGTAACTCCCTCCTCTCCAAAGTTCCCCCACATTTTCTTTACCGTTACTCTAGTTCTTTGGTGAAAATAAACAAGACGTCAATGCCCTCACGTCCAAGAAACTTGATGACCACTGCAAGCGAATAGCCTTGCTGACGCCGCCGCCGGCGTTGCTGTGCCTTCGGCGTCGAACGAACATCATAGACATTCGATAGCTGCTCGTTCGGATTCATGGAATATATATATTCATCGCCATTATCGTGACGATCGTCGGATCGTCTTTGGACCCACGTCACATTCGAGTCGTGATCAGTATGGACAAGTAAGACATCAGAGGTACTAAGCCTCGGAGAGATTAATCAGTGCAATTATAGGATTAAGGGAAGTGGAGGCGAAGGCGGAGGCCGAGAGACGCATAGAGCGGGGAATAGGAGAAGTAGGAGGAATAGGAGGAATAGGAGGAACAGGAGGAGTAGGAGCAAGAGGGCGATAGAGAGGAAAATCGATCGGATCTCAGAGGGAGAGAGAGGCAGGGTAAAGGCCCCACGCTTTGATGCATAATCACTCGAGTTTCGCGAACCCTGCAGCACACGCGGTCGTAGCGTTTCCAAAGCACGTTTTGCTTCCAGCGGATGGTTATACATGGTGGTGAGTGTATATTTTCGAAATATATGCACGGCGCGCTGCGGGTGCAGGGTTGGTATCATATACATGCATTTAGTAGGGTGTCGAGTTCAGCAGTAAATTCGACTAGGCATCCGTAACAGGCCTATGGTTTCCTATAGCAAAACGCCGAGGTATGATGGAGTCTCGGAGGGATTTGACTACGAACTCAACACTTTGACTGAGTATGCAAATCCACGCTCGTTTTCAGTGGATCCAGTAAGGATGAAGCCCACTGCAGAACCGTAAGCTTCCGTTGAGAGATACGCACGTGTGATTCACCGAGTAGGTAGCGCTCACTGCGATGAACCCACTATTATATCTATACACTCAACGTCAAGGGGTGGGAGCCTGGCCATCAATATATACGGGCGATGGGTAGACGATAGGTCAAGGGAGAAGATAGAATCGACTGTATCTATCGGATACATCGATACCAGAGATCGCAGACCTGGTATACGCACGAGAGAGAGAGAGAGAGAGAGAGAGGACGGATAAGGGTGAAGAGGAGCTAAAGGCAAATAAAAGACTTTGCGTCTGACGTTCCCCCGGGAGTGAGCCGAGGGGTGGTTCCCATGGCTGGACAGATCGCAGTTAGCCGATTGCAGCTCTCGTTTGTCGGTTAACTTTTTACACTACCCTGTTCGATCGAAACTTATTCCCCCTGTCCTGTGGCTTCTTTATTTTTTATATATTCTTGATTTTACCTTCTGACCTTCTAATTCCCCCCCGCCGTATATTTTTGTTTTACAACCTGCGCAAGATCTGCGACAAGACACCCCGGCAAGTTAAACGGAGTCGTGATGCTTTCTTATATACCAGCGAATCTTTACGTCACGCATCGTTTGTGGAAAGAAAGTTCGAAGATATCGTGGTGAATTACACGAGTGAAAGCAGCGGCACCCATATTATAAAACCATCTCCTATTCTATATTGAACAAACAAATCAATAAATATTCCCATGGTGAACTTTGCCTTTACAACGGCGTCGACTATAAATCTTGGAACCGTCTTAAAACTTAATTCCTGCGGGAAACATTACCTAAACGGAGGGGAGGGGGAGCAGGGCCTAACCTAACCACCACCCTTCCTCGTATAAGCTGTCTTTCTTTCCTATTCTTTTACTCTTTCTCTCCACATCTTCCTCATTCTATCAACCCCGCCATGTGCATCGCTTCCCTTTCCAGGTTCACAAAAGCTTTTTGTACTCGACAGCGGAAAATGGGAACGAAAAAATTAAATATGTATATACATATACTGTACTTATATAGATATACACACACGCGCACACAGATTACACACCGTTGCAATTGTATATGCAAAAAGAAAGGTGACAAAGAAGCGGATTCTCCACAGTTTAGGACTTCTTGGCTTTTCACAATGCATGTATATCCAGGACTCGTATATACCATGTACTCGTAGGTATGTATGTACATATCTATGTATCTGGGCACCCTTTTGACTGCGGTGCTCACTGTTCGCAAATAATCCAAAGTGGTGCGTAAAGCGAACCCACGGCGCGACGTTCTTAGGCGTTTTAATCATCCAGCTAGGATTACGTTCAACACTGGTTCGTTTCGCGGATGAATGATTAACAACAGTCGAAGTGACGAAAAGACCGAGGAGAAATGAACGACTCGAATGTTCGTTGTATTCCTGTAACCGTTGTAGATCAGTGAACGTTGAGCAACATGCAGGACAAATAAAAGAACGAGATGAACGAAATATTTTCGGCAGTCATAATCGGGAAGGACCTACAATGCCAACTTCTGAACACCAAGAAGATAAATTGAACACTTCACGTGTATCTACAGGTGTGTGTATGTGTGTGTGTATATCGGGGTGGTTTTTTCAAAAGTTTTTTTTCCTTCTTATGTATCCTTCGAAAAGTTAGTTTTTAGCCTCGCACGAAGCTTCGTGAAACCCAAAGTTGGTAGCAAAATTCTAAAAGGTGACTCATCCGTTTTGAATTTTTCAATCACTCTAACCGAAATATCTCGAAAACTATACAAGTTGGGAAAATGTTTTTTATTTCATTTAGTAGATAATCAGATTTTCTATACACCTAAATGTTCATCTTGTATTCGATACGAACGTTCAAAGTAATACGAACGTGTTCATTCATTTATTCAAGGCACTCAGCTATATATATAATGTTGTAATATTAAGTCTCCAGTTGATGTTTGAGAAGTGCATCCGACGACATTTTCATTATTAATTTAATCTCATAATTGATTAATTCATCAATTCATAATTGACAGTTTTAATTCAATATGAACTTTCAATTTAGGAGAATAAATGTCAGGGATGATACATTCTTGTGTTATGGATCGTGATCTTTGGCTTGAATATAAATGTCCGAAAAGAAATAATAATTCACGTGCTACAACGTGTTTCTTCACAAATTCAAAAATATGTGAAAAATCAAATGAGCGCGATCTTCCACATAAAGTGGACCGCTCATCCCTGCACAGAATCTTTCTTTTAACCTAAACAAACTTTTTAGGGTGTGCCATGATGGAAGATCGTGAATTATTTTTTTTATGAAACACCCTAATATATTGTATATAATATACATCTGAATGGGGAAATACGAACAGACTGCGACGACGTCATCGAAACGACTCGTAACGCAGATTAGGGTATAGAAGGGATGGATATGTATGTTTCATCTTCTTTGCTGGGCTTCGACCCTTTCGGGGCTTCGCCAGTGTCTTGCTCGTCCAAAACTACTGCGATTTTGCTAACTCGATTTGCTCAACAACTAACGGGATTTCGTACCAAGTGAAGTGAGAGGAGTGTTATAATAAGTTCTTCATGCAACACCAGTATGATTTACGCATATTTTTTTGTCTGTGTTTCGTACGTAAAGTAACAATTTCTGCGACAGTACGAAAAATTTCACATTTACGTCCTAGTACTAAAAAGTTCTCTATTTTATACTCCGTGGTGTAGAAAAAAAAAAACTTGGTCACCACCCTTTTGTTAGATGAAGTGTCGTGAGCACCATGCAGGCAGGCAGTCTTTTTCACGACGCGTATTTGCAATATCCGCTCGGCGTAAAAGGACCTACTTTGCGTCCTTCGTGGAAAATCTACTATTACACGTGTAAGATGATGCTCTTTCATCGGCCGACGGATAAATCTTAGTAACAATGTCACCTTCGCGACAGACGAATTACATGTACACCTTCTCCATTTTTTTCCTTTACATTGTAACCAAGGGATAATAATCATCAACCGCCCCATCCTCAAATTACGCACTAATTAGCACGCAACGCATAAGCTTGAAATTTCGTACGACGAGCGAGAGACAGAGAAAAAGATTGAAAGAGCAAATGGTAGACGAGTGAATACTTCAACGTCGTTGACTCACTGGCGAGGGCGGAAGGGCCTTTCTCCTTTGGGTGGAATGACGCGGATGGCGGAAGACCGACAGTGAAAGAGAAAGAAAGAAGTGTATAAAGTAAATGGTGGGTGGTGGGGTAGAGTAGAGGGCGGAGACCTAAGATTAATTAATGATATAATTAACGGGGACCGTAATAAAAGGTCCCCTCCAAAGTTTATTCTCGTGGAAAGATTTTTAAGACGATACGACAGTTAGCAATATTAACAGAAACGAAGTACCCGAATACAGAGGAGAGGGAGGGGAAAACTAAAGTCTGACAAGGACTCTCAACACAGAGGGCGCTAGTTTTTGTTTTTTCATTCTTTCATTTTTCGCTTTCCAATTCTTGATTTCCATCCGAACTTCTCGGGTATCAGTTCGAATCACAATCATGTAACCAGTGCCTTTCGGCTATGTAAAAATGTACTGGAAATACTGGAAATATATTATCCGGTAAAAACGAAGAATTCCCGATAGTATATAAAAATGTGAGTAAGGTTCGAAGTAACGAAACTAACAAAGGCATGGAGAGAATGCGGCGAACGGAATAAAAGAGTAATGTAATCACTCAAATTAGTCAGCATTCGGTGTAATTACAAAGCAGCGGAGCCAGCGTCCGACCGTCGTACATAAATTTCTCGACGAATTACGCGCGCGATGTAATCTGTTTATTGATCCTTGTTGAGCTGAACACGAAAGCCACTCGCCGTTGGTGGAAATTGTCGTATATAATAACATCAACAGAAGTTGAAGGTATCGTCGTTACTTAGTTGTGGAATTACGTAAGGCCGGGAGTGGAGAAAGATTGGAAGAAACGAACAAACTGTTACCAACAAAAAACATGTGCGAGTGAATGTCTCTTGTCCAATACTACGACGAATGGCAAAAACTTATGAAAAAACAAAAAAAAAAGAATAAAAAAGGAAAAAGACCCGATGCGTACGTGATAAAACCAGTCCTTTCGTTCCAGTCGTGGAACCACGTGCTGTGCATTTTCTACATTGATACAATTATTGTTCGTTAATGCGCGTATCCTACCAACCGTAGCCTTTGCTCAAGCCACTGAAATTTTATTGTTCCCCACGAATACGTTAACGGCCGGAAAGCTGCAGATACGTAGTCCTGGATTTTTCCCTCGTACGTGCTCCACAATCACACACACACACACACACGCACTACGTATAGGTCGACAGACACAAACGCTTCTAGTTAAAAGCACGATATAACAAAGTTACGAAACGTATTCCGGGCTGCGCTCCCAATTACACCCGATTGGTAAAATGAAATTCGCCCTCGTTGCTGCTCCTTTATCACTCTCTCGCTCTCTCTGATTCCCCACTCCTTCCGTCCCAGTCTGTCTAAATTCGAATTTCGAAGCTCTGGCCGAAGCGAAACCACAACCTATTTTTCCACAAATTCGAACGGTATGTAACGCATTTTTGAAACAACATCACCGGTACGTAAGGACGGTGTCGGCGTTCAAACGGGCGTGAAAGCAATATTGAATCCGTATTCAAACATCACTCACAATCAAATTGATCCCAGGGAACCGCTAAGAGATTTTTAGAGCAGTGTAACTCGCAGAAGGCGAGTAAAAAGTAAGAAAATCGTAAAGTCTTGATCTTTCGTTTGGTAAAGAAAATCGATACATGTTCATAGGGAAAAAAGTTAATCTCGACTGCTTTGAAAGTATGTTTCCTCCCCATAGTTATTATATACCTCATTTCTTATAGGTATGACATACGTACGAGTGTTAACCAAGAGCAACGTCATTAATTTCAGCCACCCTTCATATATTTTTTTACTCTCCTCCTCCATCACCTTTTATTTCTGAAAGACTGTCCACCAATAATGAAATTTCCTCAAATTTTCCAGCCGAGAAAGCCATTTTCTTCTGAACCTAAGATTCAGTAAACTCAAAGCCCGGAAGTCGATGCACGCTTAGTCTGATCTACAACCCTGGATAGAAGGGGAGGAGAAAATGGGTCGATATAGTCACGTGAATAAATACTTGTAATAGTGACGAGAATCGATATAGACTACTTTTGTCGTCGGTAATTGCAAAGTAAGCGAACATGCCAACTGATTATGAGAGGGTACGCGTTAACCACGGCACGAATCGCAGTGATCTCGTTGCGATGTTGTCCTTCATATTAAATCAAAGAGCTGGCCCGAAATCCGTAGCCTCAACTGATGATCGGGCAAGGGAGTGATACCTATGTAGGTACGTATATATTCAAGGGTTTGTTTGCAACATCCCAACCGGGGCGTCGAATCGCGCCTCCACAATCAGGAAGGAACTTCCGTTCGGCCGAGCAAGTCTGGTTTTGGTTATATACGCCGTTGGTGCGATCGGATCTTCGGTGGGATTGGTCAGAACAGAGGTAGGGTGGGTTAAGTTAGGTTGGATTAGATTGGGGATACTGCAGGTCTGCTTCGATGGGTCAGAGATTCGGAATCCGCGTTCCGTTCTCAGGCTCGCTTATACGAATGTACTGTGTTCGATGCGGTAAGATAAATTGCACGAAATTCATACGAAGAGTAAATGAATCTGTAGGTGAACACAAACGTCAACGAACCGCAGAACTTGGTGGACAGAGAGTATCTACCGTACCTGAATACGAGCATCCTCCTCCTCCAGTCTTAAATGAATTCATGATAAAACTATCAAGTCCCTCTAACGTGGACCGATTGTCCAACCGCATTCGGCCACACTTTGTCAGCCATCATGGAAAAGGGAATACCCAACTGCGATCATCACAATGCTCGACGAAATTGTTTAAATATCGTTTAGACGAGCACGTGTTCACCATAATCGCGTTGTAAGAAATTCATGTTACAATTTCGGCAGAGTATCTTGTATTTAAGGAGCATTAAGGACTGACTCACCGGACTCCGATACCGAAGGGCTGCCCGCTGACCTGTCGGAATTTCTTGAGCTTGCGGTTGAGCTTGCAGAGGAAGCGGTGCCGACTGAGCACTCGGAGATGCTTCGCCTCTTCGAGAGCTGCAGGCTGGACGTGGACGTGGAGCTCGGCGAAGGGGCGCTAGAGCTTAAGGTCACGCCATGGTGATGACCGTGATGCCCGTGGTGCCCGTGGTGCCCGTTAGGGCGAAGGGAGTGCAGGTGACCCGGTTGCAGCGTCGTCAGCTGCTCGAGTCGCCGTCTCAGAAATCTGTGTTCCCGAGACAACTGTTCCTTGTGAACGGCGTGCTTTCGCTCCCGTTCTTCAAGGTTCTGCAAGCACGAAATTAAAACCAAACTCACAACTCACGTTAATCAATGAGAAAAAAAATTAAAAAATTAATAAAAGACCGACATCATTTCCTTTTTGTATGGGATAAATATTAGCTGTTTACCTACTCGTAAGTTTGAAAAATAAATCGATTCCTGACAAGTCATTTGCCTAACAAACTTTCCAACTTTTCCCGATTAACGGTAGGGAAATGTAATAAAATATAAACAATGACGTGTACACGTCTGGTGGATCATTAACGGGATTACGTATACTCGGGAATGGAATAAGAAAAAAAAAAAAAAAGGAACAAAGAATAAAAGAGAACATTAAAGAGGGACGACTCGGCGGCGTTGCTTTACTGCAAGTTGTGCCTCACGCACCGGAAGTTAACAGCCAGCGCCTTTTCCAGGTAGACGATTATCTGACGACTAGCGGCAGAAAACGGCTTGGCGTACCCGACACAATGCTAAATAGAGGAAACGAATTATCAATCAGCGATCAAGCAATTACTACCTTATACCCGTTGGTTGGCTTTGTATACGGCTACAGCTACGGCTACGGTCACGGGTACACGGTTAAGGATCGAAGTGTGCGTTTTCGGACGCTTCAGTCGGCACCGAGGTCATCAAGCGGGATGGTAATATAATTGCAGGCTCGGGTGATCCTGGAGGACCACCTCTCGCTGTGTCTCGGGATCCTATAATGACCGCTTTGTAGGTCAATGAGCTTACGAGATAAGAAAAGGGTGAACGTTTCCGGGAATTGCCAGATCTCGATGCGATAACCATTAAGCAATCTAAGACAGATTGCCCGGCGATAATTTTAGTATTAATATTAATGTGCGAGCTTCGTTCGCAGGACCATGGAGTTATTTCACGGCGTTTCTCCCCTACAACACCCGCGGATCTCTTCTCCCCCAGATTCTTGGGTCCGTCTCGCCCTCGTGGCAATCAACAACTCATTACCAGTCACCACCCTCTTCACTCGCTTGTCCGTTGGGCTATTTCGTAATTCACGAAAAATTAAAACCCCTCCGTTGGATGCAAATTCTCATGCCTTCGTCCCAAACCGGGTTTTCAACGTGATACAAACGCAGATTAATTTCGACTGACAAATTTCAGAGTCGCTTCGTATTTTTGGAGTTTACTTTTTATTATTATCAATGGTAGATCGCGGATGATGGAGAAAAAAATATTACGTTTACATACAACGATTCTTCATTGTCGGATACTTTCAAAGATGCAGGGTATATTGTCTTGTTAATAAAAGCTGATCACTTCTAACCGTAAAAGGGGTTAGGCAAATTTTCAAGGACTAAAGTGAATAAAAACAGTTCTTATCATGGGATAATTGTCAATTTTTTAATTAATCGGAGGTGAGACGTGAGAAAAAAAAAGTAAAAAAAAAAGAAGTAATTTCTCTGTCCGGTGTAGAGGACATTCTTCCAGGGTAGAATCTCCGCGACGAAGGAAGGAAGGAGGGAAGGATAGCTCCGAAGGGTAAAGAATACGAGGCAAAGGTTCGTCGATACCTACGCCGCCTACTCCACGGCTCATCCGAAAGGCTGGTTGGGTTTCCGAAAAGATAGGCGATCGGACGTGACGGAGTACCTAAGATGGATCAATGACATGCTCTACTCGGGAATGTAATATCTCGCTGGTTCTATCTTCCCTCTTCCCTTCCTCCCGCTGGCTGTATTTCGATCCAAGGGAGCATCGAGAATGAGGGAATTTAACGGTGTTGGTGGCGACCCTTAGAATTTGAAATTGTCCGTTTTGTCCTAGCCTCGAGTTTCGATCGATTCACCCCCTCGCTCCGGCTCTTTAACGGTTTCGCATTTTCCAAGCGCGTCTTTGGTCATTACCATCACTGTCTCAATTAAGACGGTGAAAACTGTTATTGGTAAGTGTTATTGTTATTTTAATTACTATTACAGTTACCGTTACTGTTATTATTGTTATCGAGGACCCTCGGCCTTATCCGCACAAGCTCACGATGAAATGGTAGGAAGAAGAAAGGAGAAAGAAGTAGTGATAAAAACACAAAACAATAAAAAAAAAAAACAGGGAAGTAAGTGCAACCCCCGCAGTCTCGTAACCTAATTAAGTTCTGTTCTTTTTTAGTCATTGATTTGTCATTCTTTATTGACCCTTGAACGGTTGACTCTTTTCGCAAGTGTACCTCTTTCACAAATTATGTCATAAAGTCTACGTTGTGCGCCGAGTCACGGCTACAGTGCTAAATGATTTGTGAAGACTAAAAAATAAAAATTATGACCCGGCGAGATTTTCTGTTCTTTAACGAATGAAAGACTCGCTCAGCTAGAGAAATACGATGTAACATCAGATTATGTATTTATAATCGAATTACGGAAACCTACCGTCAATTCACGCTGGGCTACTATTAGATTATCAGATTGATCAGCGATTCACGCAGTGATGTCAACTACGAATTATAGAGTAAGAATCAAAACATCCTAAAGAAGAGTTCTTATTATTTTCTTCTCCTCGTTCCGATTCAGACGTTTTTAATTTTGCTCGTCGACTGCAGCGAGTCTCGTTATTTCCATCTTCTCATTCTCTCTCGTTCTCATTTTCTATCCCCGCATTAAAACGGTGTGTGAGAATTTGCATCTACCAAATAGTAAAAATGAAAAGTAGACTTGCACGGTGTCTGGGGCTGAAGTCTGGATGGGGGAGGGTTGGGAAGGGGATGAAGCAAGGGATAGATACCGAAGTGTATAATACAGCTAGACATTGAAAAGTTTCTATATAAGGTTGATATCGCGTCGAGTTTTACAACGAAGATAAGGGTATTAAAGCTACTCACGGTTTGCCTCGTAAACCTCTCGGTCCTCCATATCACATTCCTCGATCCGCTGACCCTCTAAAGTCTAGAGCCAAGACATTTGCTGCCATATTGGCAAAGCCAAAAGATGAACATTGCTAGACCGGCGTTCGCGAGAATTCTCAAGTTCGCTTCGCCCGTCTTCCATCAAATGGTAATAAATATATTCGTGTGCCTTTTTCAGTTACGAATAAAACAAATGCAGTTTGCGCGGGGTGATCTTTCATCCTTTCGCTCCTGCTCATAATTGATATAACAAAGTTTTTCAAACTCCCGATTCAGGTGCATAAACCTGGTTGTTCGGGCTTTCGTTCAAAACTGCAGGACAAAGTTTGAAACCGCTGCTAAGAAGAAAAATTGAAAAATAAAACGAGCGGAACAAAAGACGAAAAAAGATACCAACTTCCAGTACACTAACTTATACTGCATATACTTGGATATATACGTATACAGTGTACATATACGTAGGTTACACCGCACCACTGCAGTAATTCTCTCTTTCCTCCATCTCTCTTTCTCTTTACTACCACTTTTTCACCTTCCACCTGCATTCCGACGGGAACGAACCAAGGAAAGAACAACAGCTATTCTCATTCTATTTGAATTTATTTTTCGCCTCGAAAGTCCCCCTCGCCTCCTGTCACCGTTCCACGTCTGAAAGATCTAAACCCCGTAACAAGGGGACGAGGAGAGGGGCATGAACGAAAGGAGAAGGAAATGAGGAGGTAGAAGACGAAGCGAGAAACGGTCGAGGATGAAGATGAAGAGGAAGAGGAAGAGGAAGAGGAAAAGAGCTTGCGAGAGCTGGCGCATATTTTCCTGACAATTAAACACAATCGTCGCTAAGCGGCAGCCGAGCTAAATATCCTCTCGCTTCGGGAGAGGGGAAATCCTGAAGAGAAGAGGATCCTTACGATTATACGGAATTCTGAATTGATTGTGAGAAAACTCTGGCTCAATAACCAGAGCGTCGTTCCCTATTGCGCATGTATAAACGAACAGTAAAGTAAAATGAAATACAAAAACCGATTTATTCCTTTCCTTATACAGCCAAGAATAAAAAAAAAAAAAGAGAGAATTATACGAGATGCGCGAGTAATTGATTAACAAAAAGGTAAAAATAAAATAAAACCAGCGACTGCTGCACAATTGATAAGGGAAGAAGCAAAGGAGAGAAAAGACAAATGGCAAAGTTGAGAGGACTGATTGTGAGGGGAGGCCGCGGATTCGATGATTATACAATCGAATGACTGATTCAGCTCGAGCAAAGAAAGACCCGATCACCTCTCGCTTGTTACACTTCACTCAATCTGTCATCCACGTTGTGCTATACGGACCCTGTGCTCCATGCCGACTTCCTCGACCTGAATTGCAAATTGCACGATGACAGGCCGCGCGATTTATCAGACTAATTTCAGGGCTCCACCTCCCGAAATGAGCACAGAGTTGAATCCACATTGGAATCAACGGGATTCAGGATCAACGTGATGTTCAATTTTCCTATTAGAACCAGAAAATTGGTGTGTTTGTTATACTGCTCTTGTTTCTAGACAACAAATTTCGAGTTACCGTATATAATATAGTGAGGAGAGACATAACTGGACATCTTCTCTTATTTATAACAAAATTTGGTAACGTTCCCGGTTCTCTTTCTTCCCTTTGGCTACTTCGGTACTCACTACTGCCACGTCATGGGTTCAGTTTTAAACGCGAGTGGCTCGTTCGCACGGCTCGAGGTATAAACGCAAGCGCATTACTACGGTTAGACGCATATGCGTAAGGTAAATACGCAGTTGCTGCGGACCTGCATGAAAGGAATATACGCGCTGCGAGGAACTCATTTCGGGTGAAGAAAAAAAAAAAATCTCTATTCCCATCGCAAGAGTTGGTAACTTCGCGGGGTCGACAATGCTCGAGATAGTGAATCTCCTCGCGACTCTCACGCGTCCTGCTAGGTACTACACATTACAGAGCTCTAGCTACCGTACAACTTGTGTGCAACGTAGATGCACACAGTGGTTGCGCGTAACGTGTAAAGATGTGTATAATAGCGGTGTAAGAGCTGACTTTTGTGGGCTTGTGACGCGTATAAGCAGCGAGTGGAATACGGACGGAGGGTAAGTAAGAGTAAGATTCGCGTGGCTGCGTCGGCGCATTTAGGTAATGAATATTCCGTTGTCTCCGCCGGCATATCGCGTCCGCTTCGAGTTGGAACAAAATCTCTGGTAATTTAGGTACGCCCGGGAGAACGCGAAGTTCCTCTACAAAGGGGCTTTCTCTCTCTCTCTCTCTCTCTCTCTCTCTCTCTGTCCCTCTCCCTCTTCGAAAAAGGAAGTAGTGATAGACGGTAAGGGGAGGGGGGGGGGGGTGAGAGGGAAGGGGTGAAGGGTAAGAGATGAGGGTTCGAAGGAGGAGGTGAAGGTGTCGCGACAAAGAGGCTTCGTAGCACAATGCCTGCGCGCAGTTAGCAAATTGCAGCTTACTGCAGGCGAGAACTGCGCCAAGTTCCCACTTTTTTTCATCATTCGTCAACAAGCTCGCAGTGTCCGCCCGTCCATATCCTTATTCCTCATTGGCAGGTGCTGTTTGTTTATCTTAGTTAGAAGAATATTCCCAGCCTCAGTTGGGCGATGCTTCAAATTCTCGCGAATTTTCAACCGTACGTTATTATAATTATAGGTATACGTATAAGCTTGAAAAAATATATATAGAAAATAGCAGAAGTTACAAGCACAGCCTGTACAATATATGTATAAGATAAAGAAGTAACTCACCTTGATAAACCGTTTCGCTTTCGTGAGAAGGCCTAGGGTGGTGTGCCTCGAGGTTTCGGGGCCTAGCGGGACCAGTACTTTCAACTTTTCCAGACAGTTCCGTAGATGGGCCCGCCTGCGACAAAAATATCGAAAAAGAGTTCTTTCACTTTCAAAGGTTGGTTACAATTTTCCGAGTGGTGTCGACGACCTTTCGCGACTCGAGTACCTCTCGAGAGGACTTAGAATCGGGGGCTAGATACAGAGTACGGGGGAAGGCAATGCACGCACTATACATATACATATACGTGTAACATGCTTTATTTATACGTGCCGTGCCTGCGGTATACGGATATTATTGTACATATTCATACACACATTTTCATCGGACGAAGAGAAATAGATAATATGAAACGTACCGTGTCGTGTCGCAATACTCGGTATAGCAGATTAAACGTGACATTGACAGCGATACGTCTGACACGACCAAATTTTCAAGTTTCGACTACTCACTCCGATCCCTGGTACTTTCAAAACTCTGTCCTCTCGGTTTAGAACGCGTGGCAGTAGATATCAGGAACGTGAGCGAAAGTAAGGCGAGAATAAAGAAGAAACATAAGTAGATACAAGAGTTGGAAGAGCGAAGCAAAGCAGTGTCAAACGAGAAAAAGTAGGCAACGCGTAAAATTTTCCAGGCAACATTTTGTAGCCGAATAACCAGCAGACAACGTGCGGGCAGGCAAGCGAACAGGCGAAGCCCATTTCATCCTTTCCGATTGAATCACCCGCGAGCACAATGACGATGACGCGAGGGAAACACTCGCCACGGCAAACGGGCAAAGTGCCGAATAAAATATCAGATAGACCTGGGTAGGTAGGCCTTCGCGCCCCCCCCCCCCCCCCCCCCCCCCCCCCCGCCCCAAAAAACACGGTCGAAAACCCCCTGCAGGGGGATTGAATCGCGCGGGCGGACTCGCTCCGGTAATGGACCTATTGTCGCGAAACAATCAACCACTGGCAATTGCTCCGCTGCGACAGTTAATGTTCCCGCAGGTACACACCCGACCGCGACGATGTGTCACGTCCAACAATACTATACGTCTATACCCGTGTTTACGCCCCCCTGCCCCTTGGTCAACTTCGTCGCGTACGCGTACATCTACCGCTACGGGTTCACGTATTCGCCTTATCCACCATCGACGCTTTTGAATGTGGTTGCGAAACGATACGTCGCGTATTTTTCGAATTTATCGTCAACGTCGAGATGTATTTGTCAGATATTCAAAACTTTACTTTCCTAAATAACAAACGTTAAGATGGTGTTTGTTGAAATTTAATTTCTGTTCATAGGAAATTGGAGATCGTCTCAAACCAGTTACGACACGTAATACCAATTTTATGTCGTCAATGATTCATCATTTCTAAATTTCTCGATGAGGTGTTGAAGAGTACAAGAACAACTTACAGATAATTTAAGTGACTGCGAAACGGTATCTGATCAATCCAACTTATTTCCTGATAATTTTGAAATAAATTTCGGTAAAAAAAAATTCCTCTCCGACTCTGTAGAGTAGATGAAAACCGTATTGTGGATTCCGAAATACTTGGGATATGAATTTCCACAAGTGTAAATACTCAATAATGCGGCGAGATTCCGAAAAGGGATCGCCTCGGATCGGCGTGACAGGCGCGAGGAATATCGAACGACGTCGAACGACTTGGCAGGAAGGAGTATGGAAATAAAGGGATTCCAGTTATCGACTCGCACGGACCATTAGGTAGGCGATCCCTCCGCCCCTCGGCCTTCTTTCTTTCGCAGTACCCTCTCCTCCACCTCGGGGGTGGTAAAATAAATCTGTGCCTCGAAGTGAAAACGACACGTGACATTTCATTTTCTTCTTCTTGCTTTTTCTGCCACCTTTCTCAATCGAATTTCATACAGAAAGATTTCAAGCGAGCAGGGTAAACTCCTTTCGCTTGTATAATAATATGACTTCCCTTAAGGGATGTGTGAAATACACCATTGAAAGGAGATATTTTGAATGATGTTGAAATTATGTTCGATTAATCACGCCCTACGACTGCTCAACGTTATAGCGAGGAACACGTTATTGTACGGAGGATTTACGTGCAAGCGATTGACTTTCTATAGAATTTTATTGCTATCCGATGGGGGAGGATTTCCGGGTATTATTCGATGCCGCATCATCGAATGAAATCGGCTGATCAGCAAAAGAAGACCCGTGTTTTTTTTTATACGAGCATGAATGAAGACCCAGCACACTAAGAGAGTGACGCTCGGTGATAACAGGAGCAGTATTGCCTATTGTACCGAAACATGAATGTCGCGTTGAAGTTTTATTGCTAGTAGCGGCTACAACGCGATCCCTGACGGGTCTCTGCCTGTATCTAGATGTAGATGTATTAACTGACACCGCAAAGCTTAGGCCCTACTGCGTTGTACGTGATGAATAACCAAACATCTATAGGCACGAGTGACAAAATATACTTTCCAGAAGTTAACCGACGTGTACAAAGTGAAATTTCATTCTCATCCGGATACTTTTAACACTAAAAATTGATAAGTTTCATACATCGGTTTCCAAAAACCGTCAAGTTTTTCATTATACCTTAGCCCTTGTCTCGGAGAGCTAATACCGAGGATGTTTACATCGGTAATATCGAAAGAGAGTTATTAAACAAGTTCGGGAAGTATGCGGAGAATCTCGGGGAAAGATGTTCGGAACGAGTTTGTTGATTCAAAAAGTCGAGGCGAAGTCTTTCCTTCCTCGAATCGTGGCAAGATAACATCGTTTAAAATCGCACGTTCGCCATTGCTTTCGCCGAATTCATGCGACAACTTTCCTCGTTTTTCACCACTCTGGTAGTAACCGTGGTTTTTAATATCGCGTCGATCATCCCCGCACGATTATTCTGGTCCCTCGCCTTGGGGCTCTGCTTGAAAGCCAACCGAGACCGTCGTTGTCGCACGCAAGCACGTTCGCGTAGTTACGCGAATATTCTGCGCCGTGGTTGAACGAAGAAGGAATGATAAGGAGGAGAGGAAAATGGTCGTTATAAACTGCAAATCCCAACAGAGCTGGCCGAGTAAGCTGCCCGAGGGACGCGGAGGACAGCGCTTAGAACCAACTAACAATAAAACTGACGAAAGCCGGCCAAAGTGGACTTTGAACGAAACGCGATAAAGCTCGTACTGTTCCAGTTTGATTGTTAAAAGATGGACGTCCTACCACTGCAGGTAAAGGTACGTTTCTTTACGAAGAAAAATTTAGCGGGTAGACCTTTTGCTTCCTCGGCGACCGGCGTTGCACGTTCAGCGGAACGGCTCAAGTCAAGGATATAACACGCAGTCCGAAGGGAATAGCTTACCAAGCTGATATCGATTACCAATCGAGCTGCGATTAACTCGCTCAATCACATCCTTGTGCTGATTTTCATCCTCATCCTCATCCTCATCCTCATCCTCATCCTCACCCCTATCCTAGTCTTCCTCCTCATCCTCGTAAGTAGTCGTCCTCTTCCATCCCGTTCTCCTCCTGATTCTCGTCGACTGCCGGTGACCAGAACGAAGACAAGTTTCCGCGCTTACGGCGCTAAGAGAGAACTTGGCCGGTCGAAGGGCGGAGGATGGGGAAAGTAAAGGGAGGGCGAGGGCGAGGTTGGCACACGTGCTAGACGGGTTTGAATAGTTACGAAATTAGTCGGTAATTTGCTCAAAGTTTCGAGGGAGGTGGAGTTGCATAGTCGAATGCAGAACTGCACGCCATTCGCCTAGCTAGCTCGCCTATTTGCCGGGTTCGGACGAAGAAGGTGAAGATGAAGAGAAAGAGGAAGAGAGATAGAGAAGCGAGTAAGATCGGAGGATGAGGCAGCTCTTGAGATAACCACGAGTTCAAACTTTTCCCACCGCCTTGCTCCTCCTTCGCTTCCGTTTCTCTCGTCTTTGATGCATCGAACAAGGATTGGGATTATACCATTTTTCATTCATCCATTTGGCCGTAAATCTTGACAACATTCAAATTCTCTTGTTTTTCACCCTGGAGGTGCGTTCTTTCCATTGACGCGTTTGCCTCAATGACTGAGAAGAACTGAGGAGGTAACAAAAAAATCCGTAGAACAACCAAAAAACCCGGAGATGATATTTCTTTTGCTTCTCATTTCTTCAACTCATGTAGATATACTTGATTCAAAGAAACCTTTGAGGCAACTTTTCTTTTCATAAGGTCCCTGGATTCCATATAGCTCTACTCAAATGTTTGCGTGAAGCTTGTATGAAGGATATTTCTTCATCTTCTAAAATTAACGTACCATTGTGAATTGCATCCCCTTATTTAACGGTGGTATGTTTTTGAGTGACTTGAGCCTTCACTCGGTCCACAAATATACCAAATATCCGTAACTCGTGAGAAGTATTAATACATAAGAATCCCGGATTGCGAATAAAGTTTCAAAGAAGATTTTTCAACCGTCTACTCATATTTTTAAGTACAAAAGTTACATGCGTGATGACAAGGATTAAGGTAAAAATGGGCTAAGAAATGTTTGCTCGATATTTTCATATAAAGCTTTCAATGGCGAAGAAACGTGCAGCAAAAGAAAGTACGTGGAAGACTTTTGACATACGGGAAGAAATGAGAGAATATCAAGGGAAGTGCGAGGTTGGCTATAACGAACCCGCATAGTTGAAAATATTATCCCAACTCTGTCCGCAGAGATTGTCGGCACGCAGCACGCACTCATTCCAATTACTGAGTATCTTCGGCAACGAATTTCCCTCGAAAATTAACTCACCCCGTTCCTCCGCTGATCAGCAGGTAGTATGAACTACGCAAAAGCCACCCCCCTCCGTCGAACTCCGTACTCCACGCGACTTTCATCGACCCCGAGGCAACGGATAATCGTTTTGCCCGCGTTGGAATCCCAAGAATAGCAACCAACGACAGCGCCAGCGATAACAGTAATATAACGATCGACGGAATCGCGCGTGACCGTTCGTTCACACGATACGTACATATAACTTGGCGTGCTCTGCGGCTTTCTCTGCATGCCTTATACATTTTCTCAACAACAATCATACTGGCCAAAGAAAAAAAAAATGAATTCAAGTCTGTAGGTTGCAAAGCTGTTAGAGCCGGCGGAACCCCTCGAATGTTCTGATAATCTTCTTGGAGCGGGGGGGGGGATAGAAGGAAAGGTAACGATAGAGATGAAGGTTGGAGAAAGAGACGATTAGAATTACCCCTAGGTTCGCTTAATTAAACTACGGGCGAGTGGCGCGGCGCCTGGCGCCCTGTCAGCTATCTTCCGGTTTGTGGCCCGGAAGCGGGACCTATAGGCGTCTGGAAGTTGCTTCTGTTCCTGATTAGAAGACGAGCGTCAGGCAGGGATCCGAGTGGGATCCCTACCTCGATTTGCCCGTTTTCCCGTTTTCCCGTTCCCCGGGTAACCCGACATTGTCGTCGACAAGTACGAGGGTCTCACCGAAGCAAGATCTCTACACGGATAGGAGGCCGACGAGGAGGAGGAGGATCCTCGAGGACCGCAACCGGAATACCGAGATCCCTGCAGCACCTGCAGGTGTGTAAGATCCTTGCCGTGTACGGCAGCCGTGGGCTGCGTGGGAGAAAAGCGAGCCGCCACCGTGCAGAATTCCAATCAGGCTGATTAATTATCGCGGTGTGTTTAATTACAATTAGTGAGATTGCCAACCGAGCCCGCGCATTTCGGTCGCGCCCTACCTGCGATATATAACCACGCCACGCGCCTCCCTAGCGCAATGACACTATTAATCTCACCCCCATTCTCCCCGCACTCCACCAGGAAGGTGACAGCAGACAACTGCGTCCTCTGCAACAAAGGTGAGACCTGGAAACTTCAATTCCGCCTTCCGACGTACGATCAATCCTCGATATTCAGCTGGTATACAGTCACTACCTCGGTTCTTTCGTTTACTGCTACGGTACTCAAGGTTTGCTATTTTTACAATATCTTTCACTTGGTCAGGTGATTTCACAAGTTTATAACTTGTAAAGGAAGAAAATAAAAAATGAAGTATAAATTCTACGAAACGTTCAATTTTATCAGAATCGGTGAGCTAAATATTGAATTCATGATTCAATGTGTCGGGGGCGGTGTTTTCTGTTCGTTGAAACGGTCGTTCGTTCGTTGACGGGTTTCGAAACGTTAATTAAAACTGCAACCATATCGCCAGCACGAACGTCACCCAGAAAATTTTGCAAAGAATGTTGAATGCCACGGTTGAGGTACTTTTTAACGACAATCAACACCACGAGGAAAGGTGCAGGGTACAACGGTAGATCGAGCAGCGTTAGCAACCGAGAGAAATCGATTGCAAAATTTGTACCGAACAGACAAATAAACAAAAAAACAGAGAGACGAGAAAGCGAGTTGATAAAATCGCGGTAAAACGACTCGCCCGATCAGAGACCTACGTCGTTTAATTTACAATTATTCGAGCAATCGGCATGTCGCAATAATCAATCAATAGGTGAGAACGAAACCTAATTTGATGCAAGTTCACAAGGAGTTCATCTGAGAGATAGAATTTAGACTGCACGTACTTAGAATTTCACGATACATACAAAATACATACAGAGAAAATGGACAGGAACGAGTCACGAGATGAAAACATCTTGGCGAATCTACTGAACGTACGCACGCGTGAAATCGTTGAGGATTTAAGGATCACTTATATCCGCGAGAAAACCGTGTCAATTTAATCAGCGAACAAGAAGACCTTACGCCTCCCGACTGCCGAGTCCCGCGACCGCTTGCCGTCCACTTCTGACCTTTCACCTTTGACCTTTGCGCTCTACCACATTCTCGGTGAAACAGGTGTCGTAGTGAAAAAGGGCCGGATATCAACTTCCCGTTTACCGGTACTGATGTTGATGTCGGTTCCGTGCAAATCAGCAACGGTTATCCCGTAGATCACAGCCTATTCGGAACCAACCCAGAGAACCGCATGGGTATCCTACAGAGTGGACGAAACGAAATGAATCCTATTAGGTGAGAAACTTTTCACCAGGGTTTTGCCTGTGCTTGCTGCCACTGACCGCAATTCGTATCTTTCGCGCAACGAAACTGCAGTCCGCTATGTAAACTGCAATCTGTATAAGTTTGAATCGTTAATTAACCGCCATGCTAGCGAGATCACCACATATTTACCAAAGCTTTTCACCAACACTACGGTGATGACGGGGCTCTGAGTGTGAGTGTTTAATTTTATTTTGTCCACTTCCATTCTCCTTTCCGTTTTCAGCAACACTTTTCAACTGCACCGCACGACTCGATAGGAAAAGAGAAGCTAATCAAAGCCGGCACCACTTTGGCAGCTAGCTAAAACGAATCAAGAGAGGAAGAGAGAGAGAGAATGAAAACGTAAAAAGGAAAGAACTTGTGGAACAACTGTGGCCACTTAATGTCACCGTAATTCCGGCACTCGTACCGTGTAATCTCCGCGTTTCTTGCATCATACACTCAACCACCTTCGTTCGTTCGTCTCACGCAGACGTCGCATCGTCAAGACACGCGATTCAACCGATCCTTGAGCGAAGCCTAATCTAATATTCACCCCCAACGCGATCCGATTAAATCCTTCGAAACATGAATGAACGAGGTTGCCTGTTCAGCTGTTCGAGGGTTGCGTAGTGTACTTTATTATATACTTTTGGTTTTTTTCACGAACGCAACACAACACGGGCGAACGAGGAGTTGCAAAGATACGACGAGAAGTATTACACGCCGTGCTGTACACCGAGGCTGTGTCCGTAACTTGTTTCATACTCACGAGGCTGCCTACTAGGAACAACCTGCAGCACAGCAAAAGCAGAAGCACCAGCAGCAGCCTGCGGGACGACTAATAGGGTTATTTACTACGTCCGGTCTAAACACAGGGAGCATATAACATAGCTCGGGAAATACGCAGAGAAATGCGAAACGTTACCGCGGCGACAGTTTGGTCTCTCCGCTGCCTGCTTTCCGTCGGCTTCCCTCGGTAAGTATATTAGGGTTCAGCCATGTGTACAGGGTGGCCCTCGGAACAAAGCGAGGCTTTGTTCAAAATCCGAAAACTCTCTCCGACGCGTGTTGCCCCGCGGTATCCGCGGTGGTCACATTTTAGAGTGAACGTTTCAATTTCCAATGATGCTCTGTGCGAGTTTCATAATTAAATCGAACGTCTTCACTTTCGGTCGAGACATTGCTGGGAAAACTGGATTGAAAAGTTCCTGTAAATCAGCCCGAGCTGATCAAATCTCGAACCCAGAAAACCCTTTGGTCCCATGGAACGAAAGGTAGGTAATAGGTACAGAATATTGAATATATTCAACACCTTTAAAGGATTTCGCATTTTTCTTGTCAAACGTAGCGTTGTTGACGACGAGTTCTTCGAAGACCATCTCGATTCCCAGGCCTACCCGTTCAACGTACGTTAGGGTATATTTATAGTACGTAGTTTGAAATCTCGGTTCTTTCCCCCCTTTGAAACAAGATCGGGAGGAAGAGAGGCTACCCAGAGTAGACACTGTGCTCGAGCACACGTAATCAAAAGTTATTGGCTCTCGAAAGAAACGCGACTTCTTTTTCTTATTTTCCCACCGCACGCGCTCTCGTACGAACACGTGTAACATACCTAATAGAGCGTCGTAGGAATCATACGCACCGGTGTGTCTATTCGGCCGAGGAGAGCATCGGTGCAAAAACCTCGAGACTGCGGAGCGCGGACAGCCTGCGGATAAAAGGCCATTCTCCCGATACGGGCCAATCGCATTGTACGGAATGTGCCGTGCCACATCGTTGAAAATACTGCATACTTTTTGCTCGCGGCTCCTTGTCATTTTATTTATTTATTTATTTTTTTCAATCTTGATCCTCTTTCGCAAAACTGAAGCACAAAGTGAACAGGACAGCTGCAGCGGTTGATTTGGAACTCAAGTCGTCGTAGCTGTGAGAGCAGAACACCGGTAGCGGAGTCACGTCCTGCAGATATGACTGATTTCCGGCAAGTTTATGGTGCTTGCGCTGGGAATAGTTGGGATTTATTTTCGAGATTTAAGTCCCTGTCCTTGTGTATGTACTTTTCAACTCTTTCCCCTCCCGCTATCTTCCTTCGCTCCCTCTCCCTCCTTCTCTCCTTCTCTTCTTCCACAGTTTGATAGTTTTGAAAGAGATTTATCGCCTTCTGCACGGTGCGGAAGGATTCATCAAACGAATGCAGCTGGGTTGAACCGTTCCTCCTCCCTCGAGTTGCTCTCTTCTTTCTTTTCTATGTTCACTTTTCCCTATCTCTCCAGCTCAATCTTTTCCACGTTTCCTAACCTCCGATGATTTACCACTGCAAAGAGAACAACTTCGCCCATGGGATAAAGTACTAGAAATTTGTTCAACGCTACCAATAGCCGTTATAATCGCGTTTTTCATGTTAATAGGTATGTGGTAAAGCAACTGTCAAATAAGAACCTGCAATTAGGAATTCGATTTAGCCTAGACTTTGGAGATTGTGAGACATCATTTTTCCTAGTTCTCTTCTCGAGCATTATGACCTGTTATAGTTTCTTTCATATCGTGAAAAACTCTGCTTTCTAAGCAGCTCCGCTGTGGTGTGCTTTGTAGGACCAAAGTATATTTGGTACCTATCTTTGAAAGAAATCTTAGAATCGATTATATTTTTTTCTCCCCTTTTCTTCTTCTGCGTATTTCCAAATTTAACTTCACTTGTTATTAACGCGTGTCGTGAGGTAAGCATAAGACCACATATTTGCAATTTCTTAAGTTGATAAGGTAAACCTTTGATCGGGTAAACTTTACCGGAGATGGAAAGCAGCCAGAGATGTTAGAAGACACGATAAGAAAATGATGAATATTTCTTATAATAAGGCAGAAAAAATCAGGGTAGGAGTAAAACTCGAAAATTCACGTGTATATATTCAGTAAAAAAAGTTTTTTCCTCCAACCCGCACGATAAAACATCAAGATTTAAGGACGATTTTCAGTGAATTCCCGTAAATGTATAGAACTTTTCTCAGCGGACGACTTTCCGGGACTTCCTGGAAAGAAATGGGAGAGGCAAATAAAAGAGGCCAAAAATCATGCGATCCGTTTTGGGGTTCCGGAGTTTTCGGGAGGGGTTGTAACGGAATTGCACTCGTAAAATCGGCGTTTCGATGCCCCCGCGCACCGGACGGAGGGTGAAACCTGCAGCGAAGAGAAAAACATACGTGGCGCTGAAACTTTTGAATATTTTCATAGCGTAGGTATATAGGATGAATGGGTCTGTAAAGTTTCCGGTGTTTGCTCGTAGGTACACGTCAATTTCGAAGTGCCGTTCTCTTTTCCTCCCTCGCCCTGCGCTTCATCCTCCTCCTCCTCCTCCTCCTCGTCCTCCTCCTCATTCTCCACCTTACGTATAAATAAGGTGTGATCAGCTTTCTACCGCGAAGCGAAAACTCGCATGGGCTGTGGTACGAGGAAGCAGCTGCGATTAAAAAGACATTTTCATCTGGCACAAACTCTCGATCATTACTTGACGACAAAAAGCTTTGGCCGTGTGACAATCGCGATTAGCGGCGTACATGCATACGTTATACCTACATAGAACAGCGTTGTGTTCACTAAGATGATATCAAGAAAATATTGCTGCAATTGATTTTAATGTGTGAATTATACCTAGGCAATGATGTACTCGACGCGAGGAAGAAGAGAATGAAAAAAGTGGGAGCCACCCAAAGCTTACAGTTCATCATTTTCCGCAGATGTTTCGTCGCGGTACGACAGACAGAATGTAGGACAGCTTCGTTTCATCTCGCGGATTGCGGTGAACCGCGTCGACGAGTAATTAGAATTAAAGAGAAGCGTGATTCCTCGGAGACAATGAGAGGAGCTAATTGGCAATATCCTGCCGCACCGCTATGTCCCTCGTCCACATGCATGCATATGTATACTTGTATACATGATAACGTACCATCCCCTCCTCTCTCTCTCTCTCTCTCACTCCCCATTTACATAACAGCCGCAGCAGGCTGCATTATTCCTAAGCAATTTATAATTATTGCAAAACTTGGTCACCTGACGTCGCGCGTTCCAAAACCTCGGCGGCAATATCGCTCAACCTGTATACCTGTATGCATATACTCGCCTTTCCGTACAGTCAGCCAAGTTCGCGAAGTTATTCACTCTGACTATTGAAGTAATTTTTCATTCCTACAATTTTATATTTCCAGCAATATGAAGGCCAAGAAAATATTGTCAATTTTTTCACTTTCAATCTCTCGCAAGATTCACTGCGTTATTACATTACCAAGTACATTTCGTATATCTTGTACATTTTACAGTTCCACCGCAGTCAGCAGCCACGAATTATTTACCCCACATTCGATGAAACCTACATAAGTGCATTTTTCCCAGCAACAGTTTTGTGCGACGATTACTTGCAAGATGCACGCGTATATTGTGTACATCTGCATAAATACTTGTACGTAATAATGTCTGGAAGAAAATGTGGACAAAAAACATAACGAAAGATAAACATTTCCCTCGATAGCAATCCAACGATAAAAAATATTTCCCTCAACTTTCATCGGCAACAAATACTTGTATGTGGGTCACATCGTACGTATATATGTAGCAGGTATAGCGCAATGGTGTGATAATCCGCGTGATCGAGCTTCTTTTTCAAACAATTGAGACGATCAATTTTTAGTTCTCGTTTTTCTTCTTCGTCGTCGCGGGGAAAAAGTTATAATATCCTTCAATATTGACTCAGGTCAGGAAAAGTAGTATAAACAGTCTCTTCGTTTCATCGGCAATCCTTCCTGAAATTGAGTTCGAAAATTGAACGAAGGTTCGGAGTTTTCCGCGAGTTTGCGAGGATCGGCAAAAGACACGGGGACCAAACGGGACCCGCTAGTGGTCAAAAGGGTTTCCCGAGAGACTTGATGGACCACATTCTTCCTAGCCGGCGAATCATTCGCTTGCACCTGCAGACGGACGGCGATCGTTTCACGGGTAACCCGGGGGCATTCTAGCTTCTAGGGATACCGCGGAATTTCCGCAATATTCTGATAACGTCTGAAACTCCTCCAGCGCTCACCCATCCGCAAGACTATAGTATAGAATCTATACTGTTCGCGCAGGTGAACTGAACAAATTTATAACTCTTAAATCGAGGGTGCTGCAGGAGAGAAAATAGCAGAAAATCGTCGCGAGGCATTTGAGTTTTATATTTCTGATTCGTTTCGTCTCGTTTTCTTGGCTTTTCTTTTTCGTTCCTGTATTCAATCGGCATTGAAGTCGGTCTTTGGTTTACAGCGAATCAATATTCGAGAGAAGTGGAATAATATAATCCATTCTTGTTTGTAGCGAGTTGAAGCTCGTTGCAAGCGAGGCACCAAGAGGTACGGAATGGGAACTAACTCTCTTTGGAGAGGAGGGAGAGGAAGAAGTGCAGGGGTATTACGGTGGAAGGGAACAATTGCCGGCATCTGGCCCGCCGCCTTGTTAGACTCTGCATATTATATCCGGCGGTGGCGCTGCCGAGTCTGCGGAAGTGTTTGTCGCGCGTCTCTTGCCAACCGGCGAGATGGGTAAAGCCGGGATTTTTGTCAAGCACGACGTCCCGGAATTTGATATTTCGCGATTTACATTTTCGCTCTTCGTTTTCCTCGGCGAACATCCGTCCGCTATCCACGTGGAAACAGATGAAGCGAGAGAAAGAGAGAGAGAGAGAGAGAGAGAGAGAGAGAGAGAGAGAGAGAGAGAGAGAGAGAGAGAGAGAGAGAGACAGGAGGGTAGAAACCAGTCGCATTTCAATTGAATAACACTGAGAGAAGCAATGTCGGAGATTCCACTATTTAAGTGTACTAGAAACACCCGACCATTTGCAGAGTTGATTTGAGCATTGTACATAGTAAAATCGACCATTTTCTATTCAGACGTTGTGCTCTTTGCATGTGCACAAATATAACGTTCCGGCGACAAAAGTGACACAACTCAAAAATTGGTATTCAGTAGTTAATAACCGGCGAAATCACTCGACAAATGAATTGTAATCTATTTCCATCACAGTGTTGATCATTCTTCGGAACAAATAGGCGATGAAACGATCCCTCGTCTTGAACTATCCAGGTAGTAACGTGAGAAACCCGGATCGGTGGAAGTAAGATGGAACGGAATTGAGGAAAGAGGAATCGTCACTGATCCACCATTTTTCGATCAGTATTCCTTCGATGCGAACGAATGCTCTCGGGAATTTACGAATTTAACCTTTGCGCGGTGGAGTGGCGGCCTAGGTTGGCTTTGAGTCGTGACGACACACGGCGACCGGTGGCACGGATGTAACACGTACCAACATTTTTCTCTTCACCGGACTTGGATACATCGGCGAGAGTCACAGGCCCATCTTGGCCTGCAGGTCAATTCGATTCTTCGTCTTACACGTATGTTGCGCATTTGTGATAACACGGCTCCGTTTTACACTTACGCTCCATTCGTTTCTTTCATCGTCTATTTCTTCCGTGTCCTAATCTCTGCGGAAGCAATTTTTTTTTTTTTTGTTTTTTTTTTTAGTGGAAACTTGTGCCTAATCAGCCGAAAACATTCTCAACACTGAAACACGGTCACAGTCATGATCCCAACAAGTCCCACCACCCTGAAAGAAGATACTAATTTTTATACATACATACATGTGATATACATATTCCCACTCTGGAACTCGCAATTCTCCGTACAAACACATGTCCCAGCCCTTCTCTCGATGTCCAACTCTTCATGTCAAGTATGGACTATCACGTGACCGATAGTTATTATTTTTAAACGTATTAATTATAGGGACTTACGATTATACATTTAAAAGTGTATCAACGTTAAATTGAAGATTATCCTTCTACCGAAGATGCTACCGAATGCATCATGCCGATACGAGTGGCGAGGCTGCCTGCGACCCCCGAATGCAGTTTTATCGAAGGATAATCATTCCTCTATTTTGAGCATCGAGTGTCGAAGAGCTGGTTAAGCGTACACGACGCACTGGCCGTGGGGTCAACGAACCCAATAAGCCGTCGAGTGCGGGTGTGAACGGGTCCGCCATTTAGTCAGTCAGTCAGTCAGTCAGGCAGCCAGTCATTGGTCGTTCCTCGTTCCTCCGACGTGTAAAAGTATATAGGCTCGTAGAGATAGACCTACGCTATTCACGTTATAACATAATATACGCGCAGCTAACTAACTGCCTGGCTGGTCCGCCAGCCACCTATTAAACCAACCAAACAGCAGATGTTGATAGAGTGTCTCTCATTACGCGGTGTTAGTCTGTCCAACGTCGTCTATCGCGAGCACCGTACTCCGCACGACGAACAGCAGTGCCATGCAGGGGGTTAGTCGAAAATACGTCCGTAGGTGTAGAAGTAAGTTTCATTCCATTCACCGAGAGATATCGCGGTCTGGCGCTGCGGGGTCCCTGTCCCCGCATTCGTCTTCCAACAATATACAAACCGATATCTTTATCGCATACCTTAATACACGTACGAAACCGCGCAGGCAGTCAGGCAAGATCGTAATAATATTGTATTGCTTTCGATGATATCAACGAATTCCATTCATGACCCTACTTCTGTTCCACACGTGTGTTACATACGCACCCGTCTTCTTTACATACATTATACGGTTACAGAGGCAGATGTTCACAAAAAAAAAACTTCGTATTTACGAGTCGTTCATTCAAACGACATTTTCTTCAAATGTGAATTCAAATTTCACGAAGATCGATACCTTATACTCCGAAGGTGAGGCAGGTTTAAACCGAATCACTAGGTATATATGAGGGATTCAAAATGATCCTGCGCATGTATCGATAGTACCTGGTTTGCGGTATAAGAAACGCTCACGAAATCAGCTGCACGTTTCATTCCTCTTCTGCAGGATCAGGGGTGGATAAAAACTGATTGAATGAAGAGATATTTGTTATCCATGAAAAAGGACAAGTATTTTTCGGGAGAAACCAGCTACCAGGCAACGAGGTCAAAAACAAGGATGAGGCAGACAGCACCTGCGGTCGATAACGAGGAACTCCAGGACGATCGGACTAGGCGGTCTCGTACTTTGTTTAGGCATGTCCCTCTATTCTCCCGTATAGGAGAATTGTCTCGAGGAATTGTCCACGTTTGCGAGCGAAGCTTGCGGACCTTTCGAAAGCCGAAAGAATAACGATGCACCACCCGCCGGGATATCAATGGTCCTTCTACAGTATCGGGCACGAATGTCCATCGATGGAAAAATGTTTTTTGCTCTATAAACAACAAGCACCGGAGCTCTGTCTAAATTGGGCTTTACCTTTTTCCCCGTAGGTCGTCCGGTAACTCGGCGTTCGGTTAATTTGCGAGCTTATGGGGGGGATGGAACAGGAAAACCACACCCTGGCACGACCCTCCATTGTATTTGTTAGCGGTGGATAGACAAGCTCGAGTAACGAGGGCCAAGAGTGATTTTTGAACAACCATTAATCCGATCTCAAACCTATGTTATTCGATGGATTGACCCATCACGGTGAATAATGCGTGCGGGGCTTATTATCGATCTACCAAACATGCGAACAAAAGAAGAAAAATAAAAAGTAGCGAAACCGTCTGTTGAATTTAATTAGCACTCACGAACTTCGGACCTGCATTATATTCAACAGCGCGTGCCTCTACAACACTGAGCTATACGTACTCGTCTGCAACCCCTGGAGCGAAGAGGCTTACCGTCAAGGGATTTACTCCTCCTACATTCCTCTAATTAGCCATGCACATTCAAGTCTATACGCCCACCCCCAACGTTTTCGCGCTAATACACTACGCGCGTTCACCGCACACATACCTCTACTCTGGATATCAGTCATACGAATATACAGCATATACGTTGGTAATAATCGGTGGAAAAGTATCGTAAGATTATTGAATTAGAGTCACATTGATTTTTTTCCGGTATGGCGTACTTTCCACTGGATACAAGCGAATATTCAGTGACAAAAAATCAGAGTACAAAGCAGTATGCATATTGCATACGGTAAAAAAAAAAAAAAAAAAATACAGAGTCAAACGAGATACCGCAAGAGGTGGAGAGTGGAGTTTTATGTAACCGTCTTCTCTCACGTTTACTCCCTTCAAGAAATCGCGTACAATACATGTACAATTTATCCGATATGCATTACACTGCGTTACATGGCAAGGTGCCTTGAATTTCTCGTTCGATAATTGGTGCAGTTTCAGCTTGATCCCCCAATTCTCCGACCGGGATTTCCCAGTTGGCCTGAAACGGATCACCACGCGGCGAACAAACTCGTGACAACGAAAGGAATATAGAGAAAAAAAAAAGAAGAGGAGAAAGTTAATTGTAAGATACAAGGAAATACGGTTCATGACGATTTTCACAGTTTTTTTAAACCACGGTGGAAAATTAAATCGATAGTTTACCGGTCGTTTCGACGCCCTTTAGAGATCGAATTCCGATAATGGTACCGCCGCTCTCGCTTTCCCGCCGGGTATATATCGACGAACGGAAACGTCGTACCAGGATAAACTCCATCCCTTTTTATTCCCTTTCCTTCCGTTCTTCTCGTCGTTGTTACCCCCGCTGCCTCGCACAGAGAGAGAGAGAGAGAGAGAGAGAGAGAGAGACTCCCTAGCGCTTGTCAGAGAAACGCTCTCGCGACCCACGAGGCCAATATGGCGAACTCGGTCAATTTAAGAATATATCCACAGTTGGATCCCCGGGGGATTTACTTGCCGGTTTTATGTGTTTTCCGTCTTGTCTCTGATCGTAACGAGCCAAGAACCAAATCATCCTGATTCATCGATCGGTTTACGTATACTGCAGAACCACCAGCAACTGCGGGTGATTTGGGGAAGTAGAGACGATGATCCTACGCCTGAAGACAAGGGCTGAGCTAAAAATAATGGACCGCCTCGATATGATGAAACGAGATTACTAATTCGCACTGCGCGTGTAAGTATACCGTACAAGTGGAGCGAGGCAGAGAAAAAGATGAAAAGCACGTGGCGGGGGGGAGGACGATAATAGTGGAATAAAAAGTATGAAAATTAATTCGAATTGCATTCAACGGGGCGTGTAAGTGCATCAGAAGTCCGCGGCTACTCTATGAATGCCAAACAGCAGTCTGAGACGAGGAGTTCAAAGTCTGCTGAGGCACCTTTGACTGCAGCTGGAGCGGCATGCTGCAGGAGGATCATGGGACGTGAAACGTGGCGAGGAGGTAAGACATTTTAGCTAGATTAACCGGCACGGGTATCTTATACCTGCCGCGCCTTCGTACCTACTATACGATGTACGCCTGTGGAGATTTTTCAATCTTAAACGAAGTTCGGAGATATGCGGCTGGAAAATATTTTTCACCCATAGGAATGCGGGGAAATTATATGAAAAGCTTGAATATACGCATCGCATCGCATCGCAGGCATTTCGCCTCCTGCTGTATACGTACATTGTGGTATAAGGATTTATCTATCCCTGTCAAGAAACCACAACGCGGACGCATCTACGAAAATGAGAAACAACAAGGATCAGTCGGGTGGCTTATCTCACAATCAACTGGAAAGCTTGAAAGCTGGGGCGGAGAGGAGAGGAGAGAGTTCGATCTTACCTCCGCGATGCAGTTGTGTTTACCCATCGGCTGTGACCACATCTATGACCCGGGGCAGTTTCCAGCTCAAGTGTAATTCGAAAGGATAACCATATTCGACGGAATATCTTGGCTAGAGGTCGAAGACCGACTGATCTCTAGTATCTCAATCTATGCACATATTATTTACATTCGTATATCGGTGTACTGTATACTAGAGTGAAAGAGTCAATATTTCAACCAAGAAAATTATAATTTGTAGGAAAGACAATCGATGCATAAAAACCTTGTACCTTTTTTTTATCGCATTTTCTTTTTTATTTCTATACAGGCAAGAATAAAAAGTTGCAATCGCTGCACACAATGGTTTTAACGTCGTTAGATTTTATGGGTGTTTACTTTTAATTAGGATTCAAAAGCTTTGGGTTCAGCGGTGAATTAATTACGCGGTTAAAATGGTCCGCTGCTGCTGTTACGGCGCATTCTTCCAGTCAGAATATAGGTATGCAAGGTTTTGTTACCTGAGGGCCAAGACAGAGACGAACCCCCGAGGGTTGAAAATTTAAAATAACCCGGAGATAAAGATACCAAGGAAATAAACGAGCGAGGGAACTAGCTCATATATTTCTCCGCGGATCATCGTAAAACAGTTACGACGGCAAAATGAAATTGGCGAAAAATAAAAGAAACAAAGAACGAAAGAAAAAGAATAGTAAAGAAACACAACAAGTTGAGCAGCAAAATATGAAACGCTGTTACTGTTTCCTTCATTTTTTCAAGCTAAAGTTAGGATAAGTGATCAAAGCGAAAAGAAAAAATACAGGCTCCAAAGTATCGGGTACTATTAAACAAGCGTCTAATACTTGGGTTAGTAGGAATGCGGATAAAAAAAAACCAACCATACGTACAGTGCTGTACTTTATTTCGTTTGCATCGAGAAGAGAAAAAAAAATGAAAATTCAATCTACCTGTACGACCGCTAGAATTGTCGGGAAGACAAAGGGAGCCCGAAAGAAAGCAAAAAGGAAAAGACAAAAAATATGAAGTAGAAAAAAAAAATAGCAACCGGAGTAATTACGAGTCGGTACCCAGTAGAAGAGCGGTTTTATGCCCGTCGTTGCTTTTCACGACTCTACCCTCCGAGTTTATGCGTTGGGCTGTTTGGTCTGCCATTTTTTGTCTTTCCGGTCAGCCCCCCCCCCCCCCCCTCCCCCACACAAAAACTATGGCAATTTCAACCGCGTCGCGAGCACAACGCCGCACGTTTATCCTGACCCGAGAAAACAGTGAATTTCTGCACATGCAGAAATTCCATTTATTCCGGCGAGTTATTCTTATTATCATTACCATACTACGGAGTTATAAAGGCAGCAATAATCGTATAGGTAATAATACCTACGCATACACAGACGCGCATAAAAATATCATACGTCCTGTTATAGGGTGGATGTATAGAAACGCTGGTTTCGGGGTTACATTGAAATTGATTGATTGAGTTGGACGGCGGCGGGACACAATAGACTGTTGTTTCAATGCGGATTTTCATGATATTTAGCATCGAAAATTTTCACCATTTCACCAATACCGTAGCCAATTAGTACCACAAGTTTTGTATTTCTTTTTTTTTTTTTTTTTTCATTTACCGCCGAGACACAACTACACGTGATTATAGGTTAGCATATATTCGTCGTACACACATGTCTGTACATAATGTAGCGACGGTGCATTATTCATGCTCTATTCACGCTCGGCTGACAATCTCGTGAATACTGAACACCCATTGTACGTCGAACACTGCTGTTCACAATGATAATAATAACAGTAATAATTTCTTGTCAAACTTGGAATCTATCACGTGTTTGAGAATATTAAATAAACCACTCGCTGCAGCTTACGGTCGTTATGCAAGTTATAATTCCCGCGGTGCAGGCAAGATTTCAATATTCAGACGAACCAATTTCGAAGTTTAAAGCAACTGCAGCAGCGGATAGTGTCGACGAGATATGAATACCACTTCTTCTTTATATATAACGTGTCTAGAAATGTTGGCTTATTTCGATCGATATTAGCAACAGCGCATACCTGCGTATGAAATAAAGACAAGTACGTACGCATGTATGCGCGCGTACAGACCCTCGGATTGATTCCGACGATCCATTCAAGGCCAACGTTTTCGTTCATTTCGCACGTTAAAAAAGCGGTAGCAAACTACCCCGGTGGCCTTGAGCGTGACAGAATCAATCCAAGGGTCCGTAGATGTTCCGGGAGTGGCTGTTTTCCTTCGTCGGGAAACACGACGCCGTGCCGCCTACTTTGTCTTGGGTTACGTCGCCCGTTCAGGCAAGAGTAAACGTTAAAGTAAGTGCACCGCACACATACCGATAGGTAGGTATGGACTGTGCTACCTACATAGATATACATATATAAGCGTGCGGTGACGGGGGATGATTTCATCCGAATTCCATTTAAAAAAGGTGAAATATCGGAGGGTCGGACGGACGAAGAAGGTTTGCTGGATGTGTTTGCTCGGAGTGAATACGCCGCGCGTCGTCGCCGAAGGCGAGGGTTTGCTCGCAGCCCTAGGGCCGGGATGGATGTGAGGAGAGAGCATCGAGATAAGAGAAGGAAGGAAGGAGGTCGACCCGCCTTTGTTCGACGGCAGACACGGACAAGGTATTCTCGCGGAGTCGAAGAGGGTAGCCAAATATCGCGACGACCACCCGGTAATAGATTCGAAAAGTGGATGTCGCGTGTGACACGAAGTGTAGACGAAGCCTACACCTGATAAAACGACGCGGATCACACAGGGCGCTGCTGTCTTCCTTTCCACCGGCTCCACCGCGAAAAGCTCGCCTTCGTCGTTCGAGCCACGCGCGACAAAGGGACGACGATGGTTGAAGCTTTTTCAATCTGCTTGGAAATACACCGCGTGTGGCGATGGCGCGGGCAGGAGCAGCTCTCTGTGTTTACACAGGCTGTTTATCCTGGCATGATAACTCCTCGTCGTGTGCAGTACAGTGCGCAGTGGAGGTACCGGTACTGGGGGGGGGGGGGGGGGGGGGGGGGGGGTGTTATATGTGTGTTTAAGCTCTGAAACTTCGAGGAGGTCCGTCCGCCGCCACCGTTCCGCTGGATGGTCGAAGCGACTCGGTAGTTCTTCGAGATGCATTGAAAATACTTTGCGGGAGGAAAATGAGAAGTAAGAAGAACCGAAGTGGCAGAACAATAAGATGAAAGGAACGACGCTTCTGCGGTGTTCAGCCGAGCAAGTACAGAAAGAGGGGGAGGGGGGGGGGGGAGGTTGGTGTGGATCGTGCTAGGGATCATCCGAATGGCCGGAAATGGGAATGGGACATGATCGCGGCGGCGGCGAATAGCTAGGCATTGTTCTCGGTGCCCCCCGCCCGCCTTTTCCGACGCCCCCTCAACGTCGACGGGCGGTGGTTAACAGCCCGCGGTTTAAGTGTGTCTCCACCGACGCTGCAATGTACATACCTATATATGTATGCACGTAGGTGTACACCGAGTCGTATAACTCCCGTCAGAGGGAAATGGCGAAAAAGTGTTTAGCATAAATTAGTTCGTCACGCGCGAGCAAGGAGCAGCCGATCAACGTTACCAGCTACCAGCTACCAGCTACCACCTACCGCCATCGCCTCTACAGCTTTAACGACCTCGTAAACATTTCACCGTTTATTCATGCGCGTTCGTCGTCTCATTGTCAGCTATTAGCGTGGCATCCTGCACCCCCTGTAGGTACCCGTGTAATACAACAAGGTGTAAAACTGGGTTAACTACATTTTTCGTCACTTGGGTACCTACGTGCATTACGATGCATACGCTCAACTCTAGTCTAGAACGACAGGTTTGCCATACCTCCGTCATCCTCTGAGGAAAATAACGCCAAACGTTCTTACGAGCCGTAATATTTAGATTCCTGTACGGATACAGGCTTTAACTCTTATATTATACCGACTCTTTACTAATCTCTACCTAGTTTTTTCAACAACAGGGTAATGAAATCCAAGATTCAAGATTATTTGAATCATCCGGGAATCGCGTGAATCATACGTTATTCGCACCTATTTACTGGTGCATTCGAGCAGGCGACGACACTGCGTGATCCATAAAGTAGAGCAAAATCAATATCGCACAGATGGGTCGCTACTCGGACTACACGCCTACTGTACATAATTCAATTTTCAACGGAGGATTTTTCTGTTTTTATTTTTTAACAGGCGCGGGAGAGAGATGTAGACACTTGAGGGGGGTTTCTTATTTGTTCGCAATAAAATTACGGTGCCAACAAAAGTTTAAACAAGGGAAGAAAATTCGTTTCGGCAGCGGCGCTGGGTAAACTTATTGTTAGTTACTTTTTCATTCAACTCCGCCGGCGCTGCTCGGTTAACTTCATTCTACCCTACTATTCTCGCCGTGTGTGTGTGTGTATTATATACAATATACATACACACATGCATACATGCATAGTGCAGCAACCAACTTATTTTCTTCCTGCACCCCTCCTCTCTCCCGTCAACGACGGATGACTTTCCTTCCTTCCTGTAGAGAATTAGTTGGTAAGTGTTTGGGAAAGGGGAGCGAAGGATAGAAATGTAGAAAGAGAGAGAAGGTGGGAGTGAGCAAGGGTGAGAAGGAGACTGAGGGAATTTCGGTATGCCGTGCGAAATTATCGAATTCATTGATCAGCGAATTTTAATAAAGATGCTATCCCACGGCTCTGCAGGGGGTGATTCCCATTCCATCGTCTCTCTGAACCCTCGTATTCTCGGTCTATTTTTAGCTTTGTTTAACAGGCGAGCAAGAAAGAGAGAAAGAAAAAAACCCCAGAAGTGAAAGGAGACGTCAAACTTTAAAACTGTAAGGAGGGAGAATCGTATAACCTTATCCAATCCATCGAATCAGTAACTCTCTCAATCAAATCGTTAGCCACGGATCCATAAATTTTTAATCCACCTTACGAAGTGATAAAAAAAAAGGGGGGGGGGGGGGTAGTGGTGGAAGGGGCGGAACCGATATAAAAGAAAAGGTGGACAGGAACCCGATAACCTGTACAAAATTTCTCAAAGTTAGATGTATACCTGTGACTCCTTTGGGATTAACTTTTATCACGAAGAAGGTGACAAGCAGGTGCAAAACAAACACCAAAAGAGCCCTCGCAAGTTGAAAAACATATTTCCATGGAGCTTTAAGGCTGTTCAGCTTGTAAAGCCGCAGACGCGGAGGTTACTTATTAAATACGTGGGCCGGTCTCGTCTACTTGAAATTGAATGAAGTGAAACGACGACCGTGACATGCGCGTAGCTCATTCATTTATTTTCGGTTCATGTTCGAACTGTGTTAGTAACCGCAACATCGGAATGGATCCTGATAACTCGGCTGATTGTAAGTACCACCGGCAATTGGGGAAGGATAAAGGGAGGGAAGGAGAGAGATGGTCGTTAATTCAGTTCCCCGTCTGAACCCCGGGCTTGTCTCTCTATTTAATAACTTTGTTACAAAGGATAATTGATTTGCCATTCGCATTATTGCATAGACAATAATTTACCATTAAAATCTTCAATGATCGGCTACTGGCTACTCGTTACTCGCCATCCCCTTCTCTCCTCTCCTCTATGCTCATCCATGTTACGCAACAACCAAATGGGTATTATCTGTACGTCATGCGTCAATATCGTGTCTATAACTATCTATACCTATGCCTGTAGTCATAGAAAATCGGTGGGTATCGGTGGGTTCGAATATATTTACCCATACATAATATGTGCGTGTGTATGCACCGAGAATTGTCAGTTTTGACAATTACTCTACAATAGAGAGCAATTTCGTATCCTCTGTGTGTATATATGTGTATACATATACACAGTAGTACAAGTAACCGCAAACTTTACGATATAGAATTTAAATACATCCACACATAGGTATATGTGTATAATATTCAAGGCAACTCCCAGATGAAAATGTCATACAAATATATAGGTATACATAAGTGTGTGTGTGTGTGTCTACGGGTACATGGGATATAGGATTCATTGTCGTTACCGAGTTACGACACCATAAACCTGATACGAAATCGTTTAACTGCAGCTGTCTGGTATGAAGATTATCTTAATAAAATTCTTCCCGCAGTGTGTGTGCGAGTGTATTATAGTATAGGTACTATTTTCGGCGAGAATAAGATTTACGAGACACACAGGGATTTCAGATTTCTCGTCTTCTTTTCCCCGTCTTTCGATGACTTCCATCAAAAATTGCGATACGGTCACACGACGGATCACTCTCTATGTTAATGTCACCCCGCGTATATTGTAATACGTATACATCTTTCATCGCGGGGAAAAAATTACTAAATTCAATTGGGATCTCCTGGTGCGTAGGAGCATAAAACGAAAGATAAAAAGAAAAAGAAAAAAAAAACGACTTGTTGGAAGAAGAAGAAAAACGTTACAATCTTCGATACATCGAATGCAGGGATTTTGAGCGCCGTCCGAGTTTGCGACGATACGTAATACAACGGAAAATACCCCTGCGCACACCCCGCAAGCTGATTCTACCCCGCCCCCCGTTCCTACCTGACACTCTAAATATAATTTGACGAACCCGTAGGACGTCACTTGGTGGTAGGTGAATAGAAGCGCGCGATAGAAGCCCCGTAAGGTCCTCATCCCTTCGCCCTCTCCCAGCCTCGCCGCTTAAGTCGAGCATGGCATAGCATAGCATAGCACAGCACAGGCGAAGAAAAAGCGTCGCCGAAAGTGCAAAGGGCACCGGCAGAGGGATCCTCGGCATCGTCGACGTAGGTGTGACAGAGAATATGCGAGTGTATGGAAGAAAGGCTCCCTAAGCTGGCAGCTTTCATGGATTCTCTGATTTCATTTAAAAGAATGCACCGTCGTGTCCGGGTGGAAAATCTCATTAAGGGGACTTTAACAACGCGGACTATCACCACCCGGCGAACCAATCGCGTCCCTCTTAAACACACCACCTCCGCCAGGCCAGCTGGAATACCTTACACACCTCGGGATATTGTCGATACGCCAGCCCGTCGTTCGCACCCCGCAACTTAGGTACGTACTCTCGATTAAAATCTTAGGTAAAACCAGCGAATCGAACGCTTCGCTTGACAATCGGACGTGTGAGCTTGAATCCTCGAAAACTGCCGCAAGACAAGCCGATTGTACCTACCGTGCATACTTGCTTGCACGTAACGTTTCGTATGTACGATGAATTTAAATCATCTCGCGAGTGCTTATTTTCATTCAATTTAAACAAGCTTCGCGTAAAGAAAACGACGCGACGAGGAAACATCTCTCAGGCAGTTACAACGAAAGCTGTACAATCTCCCGAGGCTGTAGAAATGTAGGCACAAAAGATATCGGTGAGTATTATACCGGCCCGCCCCCACGACGAGCGCATTTAAAGTGATTAGGGAAATTCCGGTTCGAATGGACGGTGAATTTAATTTATTCCCGCATCGTGATGTTTTTATACGAAAAATGTTCCGAGGCAGAGGCAGAGGCTGCTGGGGGGTGAAAAAGTGAGAACTCTTCTTTATCGCGGACAAGACAGTCTCGAGCCCGAACCGGAATATTAATTGAATGATGTCGAATAAGAATCTTTTCCTCTTTTCCTCGGTTGTGCAAGTTGAGTCGTCAGAAGAAAAATAAAACACAAAAAAAAAAAAACATTACAGTCATTCGTCTCCGTACTTCCGTATTTTCATTTCAGCAATAATTTGTCGTTATTATTAACGTGCTATTTTTTTCCTCTCACCAAGTGTGAAATGAATATAGCAAACCACAGAATTAATCAGCCATTAGGCAATATAATGACTCGTTTTTCACACAATCGAACGTCTGCAGTGGAATATTACAACAGTAGTGGAAAAATACCCCCCCCCCCCCCCCCCCCCCCCCCGTCCCTCGCATGCCTACAGGTACATAACTACGCTACTGGAGTTTCAACAACGGGCGTAGAAACGGGCTGCGACATGTTTCCCTCTCACTTATTTTCTTTGTACGTTGTTATTGTTGTCGCACACGTTAAAATATACTGCAGCGGATTGCAGAGCATACAAGGAACTTTCAAACGACATATTATATTTATCATTTCTATTTTCCTATTTTTCTTATCTCTTTTCTCGCCTCGTTCTCAATGACTTTTTCTCTTTCCCCCGCAACGGCACGCATGTAAATATGATATACACACCGTCCTCATCCAGTTAAGGCTGATTATCACGAAGATGTAAAGAGTTCATCCCTTTCACGCAAAGCAGGGTGCAGAAAGTAAAGAATAAACGCGAGACAGAAAGGGTGTGAGAGGAAGGAGAAAAGGGGAAACAGCGGTGGACGTAACGAGTATCTTTCATCCCCGTTCGCTCGACGACGCTTTAAAAGTTATTAAAAAGAGTCAAAGATGCAGGAAGTTAATCTGTCAACCGAGGCGAGCTGCTGTTAGGTGAAGAAAATCAGCGGGAGATTCGACGGTGACAGAGACTTTAACCGACGACTACACGATTGAAGATTTATTTTTAAAACAGGTAGGAGCTGGTTTGTTTTTTCAAACGACGAAACATACCGCGATGCGTTACTCGTCCAAATCACAATAACACCGGTACGCGTTACTTTCATATGCAAGCGTGTACAGATAATATGTGCGTATAGCACGTAAACGCATTTATTCACATCAAGATTTTCCCCGGCAATTCGATCTCCCGAGAATTCGAACGAAAAACAGAAATATTTCAATCATCGCTGGCGGATAACGGGCCAAAAACACCAACTATATTGCAATCTTCGTCCAGCTATCTATCTATAAGTGCCGGTGATGCTGCTCCTGCTGCTGCACATACCTATGTACAGTTATTTTTCAACCTTTTTTATTACCACCTCGCAGGCGAGAGAAGGAACGAAGCCAACAATCCCAGAGACCAATGTAAAAAAAGAAAGAATAAAACAAGCGGAAAACACCGAGTTAGTGGAACTCTTCCATTTCGCATCTTCCGTTGTTTTTTCTTCTTCTTCTTCCTTCCCTTCCGCGCATTAGAAAATGATGATGCTCTTTAAACATTATAAATGCAAGCCAGGTGTCCGGGTAGAGCAATAAAAACAATTTTTACAAGCGCACACCCAACAATTCTCGGTTAACTGCAAGTACGGCCGAAATTTTAATACACCCCTCCGGGGGGCGGGCAAAGATACGACAAAGAAAATTATACAGCGAGGAGATTAGGAAAGGAATGAGATTTGAAGTCGTGCGGACTTGCACTTGTGTACATTGCACACGTACCTATACGAGTGATTCAACTTTGCTGGGGATGAAACTTTCCTACAGGCAACAAATGGCGCTGGTCCTCCAGGGACGACGAGGACCAGGATCATCCGCGTCGGGTTCAGAGTTTGGGACTGTTGCGGAGCTCTTCCGGAAAATGCTAATACTCTTTAATCCAGGTCTCGCCCTTCCGTCGAACCGTACGTCAACAGAGTGATAGCAGAACCACTTTCGACGACAATAATTCCAGCTCCAAGTTTAGGAAACTCCGGGATACCGGAAGGATAGACGTGCAAACCGTCCACCGCGAATGTAAAGAAGGTGTTAGGAGGAGTAAAGTTGTTGCTCGAGTGCAGAGAAGAGAAGAAATTCGACTAAGAAACGATCGAAAACTAACTGCGGTGATGCCAAACATCGTCTCTTGACACATCTGCGCCGCGTTTCCATTACTGTAAGAGATCATCATCAAGGGTTTCATGAAAGGACCAATTACCGCAGGATCCAGTGCCTACGTACCGCGAACAAAGCGACTACTGCAGGATGATAATTAGGAGGCCGAAGGGGGCAGAAGGAGGAAGACGAGGAACTCCTGAGTTTCGGCTCGGCTCGTGTTTTCCAAGAACCAAACTTCTCGCTCCCTTCTTTTCGTAAGAACGGTGGGAAAAAAAACCAACAACAACAAGAGGAAATGATCGTTGGGCTGGGGTGGAAACAACCTCAACGCTGGCACCTCCGCACGTCCAGTTATCTCTGGCCTACCCTACGGACTCATCCTCGAGCTTCCGTCGCCTTGCGGATCTACTAGATTCTCGTTGCGAGACAACGAAAGCCGACAGAGAAAAAAAAAACCCGAGTTTCGGGATAACCCAACGCTGGGTGATCGAGATGAAGTCGAACGCCTTCCGTAAGAGGACAGGCGTCATGATGCGTGTCAACTCTTGACAAATAAAGAATATTTTGATGCATAAAAATACCATAAATTGTTGTTGATGAATAAAGTCTGTTCGTACTACTGATTTTTTGTTCGTTCGTTTATGAAATTCATTCAAGTGTCCCGAAATATGGATTGCAATAATATTGAATCTGTTTATATTCTGAGTTACCAAAGTTTGCGCAAGCATGCTGGTCTCCTTATAGCCAACATCGCCAATACCAGACGCCCTTCTTCTCATGGTTGGAGCTTGCCATATTACCGCAGGTGAAGATTTGAATATGAGAAAACAGCAGCTATAACCTCGATCTACAAAACGGTCTTACTCGAGCTGAGCGTTACGCGAGTCAGCATCTTTGCCACGATATAACCTCGTTCTCTTTCTTCTCTGGTTCTTAAGCATTATTCTTCCATTCATAAAACATCCCCCGGTGGTTATTCCCTACACGAAAACGTTTTCAGGCCACTCCTCATCTACACGTTCATTCGTTCGTTCCTTCAATCGTCCGTTCATTCATTCGTTTCTTTGAATCAAGTCGCATTACGTGTGTAAACGGTTACGTACCAGCTTATTTCAAGACCGAGTAAGATTCTCCCCTCATTACATTCATTATTCTTACCACCCCTCAAACGATTCAGTCTCATCGTGCTTCAATGGGAAATGCGGTAAATCCTACCGAGATGTAAGTTGACATTCAACTGCTTTGTTACTGCAGAGTTCGAGGGGGGGTAATAAAGCCTTTTAAAATCTCCATTCTACTCAACATCGCATATATTCTCGTCCGTAGCATAGCCGTTTCCAACAACAATAAGACTAAAACTCTACGATCCATTATAAATATGACATTTGAGGTATAGCAGCATACCTCACTCCTTTATACTGTGAATGATTAATTAATTCTCGGTTCAGTTCGTCGTCGGTGTTGCTGCAAAGAACCTATATACTGCATCAGCTGCTCCTACCCGCCTACCATCCAATAATAAAAGATGCAGCACGGGTATTAAAATGTCGGCCGGTGAATTCCCAGAGGCTAACGCCCACGGAAACACGTTTACAAGTGCCCCCCGTCATCCGTTGTAGACACCATAGAGATTATACCGTGATGTGCGGCGGCGTTATCCATAAAACACTTGCTAAGAAAATGCACGAAAGAGAAACCGATGATATTCGTTCCATTTTAACCCCTTGCGTAACAAAACTGATATTTCTTTTCATTATGGATTGACAAATATACCTATTCAACGCAATGAATATCAATCGCCGAAAGGAAATATTCATTTCACGTTTCTCTTGTATAGAAAATCAAGCTGCAACTCTACGATACGCCCCTAACCGTAGCCGTATCCAGACAAGTTTTCAAATCAGACACAGTTTCAGCTCTACGTACATATAATTTAGTGTAGAAATATGGGTTCAAAGCCCTTGAGCATCGAGAATTTTCGTCGCGTCGGTACGTGCTGCTTTTTACATGGATCCTGTAACCTACTTGTCGCATGAGTTTTTTTTTCAGCCTCTGTTGCCACTCTCTTCTGTGTCCAATATCCATGCACACATATGCAAACGATTTCTGGGCGTAAATTGATTCTGCGCGGGTATCCGAACCATCAATGGATGTGAGTCCACAACGACACGTGGTGAACGACGACGTACATTAGGTATACGCACAAGTGGAAGCAGGGACTACATGTCTCTGATCGAGTAATCTCGCGTTAAAGAGGATGCCCTTGTTCGTTCACGCTTACGCGAATAGCAGCATCAGCTACCACCAACGGGTTTGACAAATAAATAAATAAATAAATAAGTGAAAGAATTAACGAACGAATGAATACGTATCTCTGACGCGTAGTTTGTTCTCCTCCTCTCTCTCGCTGCGCGAGTGATGGCTCGCGGGCAAAACTGCTTCTCTAATTCTTCCTCCTCCTGTTCGTCCACGAGAAGAACTGACAGGCGAGTGAGGTGAGGAATTAGGAGGCGTCGTTCCCGGCTCATTGTCGGACAGATTTTAGATTAGGTTCGGTCGTTTCAAAGTGCGCTGCCATCGCGGTCGGCTGGGCTATCGATTTAAACCTTGCAGCGCCCGCGTACTCCTCTCACCCCGTGTCAGACGGACGTCCACGTCCACATTCATACGAATTTCCATACGCCTACACCTGCCACGGACTACTAGCTATACGGAGGTCCGAGGCAAGTACGCGAAGCGTACCGTGCTTAGGGCTAACCTAGTTTAGGAAGGCTGGTAATAATTTGTAACCACCGGCCACAATCCTTGCTTATAGAGTGAAGAAGCTGGAGGAGGAGGAAGAGGAAGAGGAAGAGGACGACGTGACAAGCACATGTCGAAACTACACATCCTCGAAATACGCGTAACAACTCGCTTCTTGACGAGGTTTAAAAAAAAAACAATTTTTGAAACTGCCGGCTGTTCGATTGTTCGAGAATTCGCCCGTTCCAGAAACCGCGGGGCGTGAAGAAGATTAACAATAAGAGATTCGAGTCAGACAGAGAAGCAATAGAAAGACAGATCTTTTGTAAGCGTAAAATATAGCCCCACCATCACGCCCTACGCACCGATTCTCACTCTCTCTCACTCTCTCTCTCTCTCTCTCTCTCTTTCTACTCTCGTACTTTTCTCCCTTCTCCCTGGTACGCACTTCGGTTGTTTCGGTCGCAGGAAGAAGGGCTTAGAGGTAAGACGAAGTCCCGTAAATTACAGTCTCTAGCGACAGGTGGGCGCGGAGTTGGAAGCTAGTCTATATGTAGGTAAAGATATACAGGATGCTCCCGAATCTATGTAAGACGCGATAGCTATGTACGTACAATACATCGTTCCTACCTATGTATACCTATATATAAACACGTGGCAATTTTCCAGAGTCCCGCCGAATTCTCGTTAATCCGACACTCGCGATCCTGTAAAACGGATCTGCGATAGCTTCCTCCGAATAATGAGGACGTAAGTGATGAATTGATGCGTGTATTGTATATATATATATATTAATTCATCGTACCGTTGCAAAGGGTTGGGTAAAACGTGGCTTTGTTATCAACAACACCATTCTCGAATTCAGCGAAGTACCTCCATCTACGCGGCACTGTGATAGCGATCGTACGAGGAGAAGATGAAAAAGAAGAAGGAGGAGGAAAAGGATCAAGAAACAGTTTCCGCTTTTGAATAATTCAAGTCGAATACAGATCCAAAGAAATTTCGGGTGCACGATTACTTGCACTTGGCTTCTTCCGTTCCGCAGAACATATATTATCGTATGACTGTGTAACTATCTCCCATACCCTACATATTGGGATCTCTGGCAGAGACGTGGCTTAAGAAATTGCACCTAGCGGTGTAAATATGCACTAGAGTGAGTAGGTCACGCTGTACATACGTAAGCAAATGCCAACAAGTGTATTTTTATAAAAAATACATATTGCTTTTGTAATTGTAAAATATAATATGAAACTTTCGTGACAAGAAATTTGTGAATTTTGACACAAACATGTGCATAGTCCAAGTCAGCTGATGCGATTCGACCTACTCGCTCAGATGTTGAATATCGCCACCGGATAGCGTCTCCGAGTTCTAGACCTCCCAATCGCTGTAGAAGTTACAATTCAAACCGGCGATAATCTTTTCATTTTACCACAGATAAACAGGAAAAATTACGTCGACAATAAGCGTGGAAATGTATATTCAGTGAGAAAATGAACTACATTAAAAAGTAACTTTCAAAAACTTGAATACCTGCACAAGTTAAATTATACGAACGAATAATAATTAGAAATGTTTGCATTATTCGGGCAGGAGTACGTGCGTTTTACATTTGCATAGTAGAGATTTAATACCTATAAGGCTGGAACCAGTGTTAACAGAAATACTCCCCCCCGCCCCTGCCATTGTTCTTTGGCGGTTCTCCGCGCAGCCCGTTGTTCTCATGATATCCTTCTTTTTTTCTTTGATCTTACTTACTTTACTTTGAAGATATCTCGAGTAAAAGTACACGTTATAAATATACAGGAGATACCGTAGCCCCGGTACGCATCCACGTTTGACAACAAATTGTACGCGATTCCCGCGAATTAGCTGTAAGCATTCAGCTGATTGACAAACAGAGAAGAAAAATCAAATTTAATTTCTTTCGCGACGTACGTTTTTTTTTACTACGACCTGTCAGTAGGCAAAAGTGAGTAATACGATTCTAGGCGGGAATCCACTTTATAAAAACAGTTACCCAGTGAACACAAATAAATACCTATGTACCATTCGCAGCAAACCTTAAAAATAGAATATTTCCAGAAATTTTTAAATACAAACAAAATTCAACGACATTTTCAGAACCCCAAGGACTTCCAAGCCCACCGGACACCATGGTAGAGAGAAATTTTTTTTTTTTTTTTTTTCAACATCGAGATCCCCCGAAACTGAAGAAACACGTGCCTATATATATATATATAACAGATACACATACGAAAGGAAGAGGCCCAGAATAAGATCTGCGAGTTTGACGTAGTCGGTCGGATTGATCGATAGAAAGGAGATCGGTGAAATTACAGAAGGGAAATGTTCTGTAATGACAATCTCTTTCGCAACATTTCCTCGAAAGCTCGGGACGAAACGGTGAATAATAATATCACGGGAAGAGGGTTGCTACACACAGATATAGCGTTAGCGGGATATGCAGAAGCGTAGAAACAGAAACACGTACGTACATAAATTAAGAGGCAAGGAAAAACTGCGTCAAGTTAGTTAGTCGCAGCATCCAAGCTGAATCGATTTTTCCGTGGGAGTACATGAATTGTAACCGATGCCAACGTTCAGAGATTCCACCGTTATACATATACATACCTACGTAAACTAACGTATAAGCTGTAGTAGAAAATTTCTCAAGAAACATATTTTAATAATAAAGCGCGTTCGGAAGATTACCCGAGAATACTTAGAGGCTTTATCTCAGCTTTTATCTCACGTTTTAATATTCACTTAGCAAGTGGGCGTTGCCGGGCCCCTACCTTATACCTATGGCTCTTTATCGCACTTGTTAAGCTCTTTTAAAAACCAGAAGTTATGCTGAGAAAATCCGTCTTCCAAATCCCCGCCCTCCTCCATTGCTCCTTTTTCAATCTCAATTTTTGCATTTACCACAGCATCGGAACTTTCACCGCAAACGTTATATACATATGTATTTGTCGACTTTAGAATCACGTTTGAAACTACTATTCACGGGCTAGTCAACTATTTCTCCCCCTAAATTCACTCCCCGCCGCAACGAGCCAATCCCACAAGGTTGGTACGACGAATATTCAACGTTCTTGATACTTGATTAAATTCAAATCTAACTGCGAACCGATGCCTTAATAACCTAGGTGTACATAAAAGTGTACAGTTAATACGTTTATGCTGGATTCGGTTGATAAACAGTAGTTTCGTCAGCAAATAAATTACGGCATACGAATCTGCCGTGATGAATGATTGCGAGAAAGAAACAAATGTGTCGTAATAATAAGAATTAAAAGTTGCTACCTTGGGGTGCGTATTATCTGGTTCAGATCACTCACCTGCAACAAAAGATGAAACAAACGATTGATTATTTATGCAACGATAAAAATCTACATTGTAATAATCAGCAGCCACCGCTGTAGTGAAATAAATCGCGTTTGTAGATATAATTCATTTCCAAACGTATATCGTATAGTTAGCTGTTTGATAAAATGTTCAGCCATAACCCTAACCTAATGTAACTTTAGTCGAGTCATTGGTTTGCGGCCAAAAAAATTATTTTCGTGTTTGAAAATATACAGAGCGTTGTACAGATCGGTCGTTTCTCGCTCTCCTGGAGAGGGAGAGGGAGAGAGTAAATCGCATTACAGGAATCCAACTATTATATGTGCCCGGTCGCTTTTCCCCCTCTTTCTTCCTCTCGCTGCTCGTCGTCGACGGCTAGCGCGAAGATTTTTACGATTTGTGCGTAAGTATGCGAACCAAATGTCATTACCGAATTACCTACAGTGCAAGATTAAAGATCCTCCGCCACAGTATCGAGCATCAACGTGGCATGCGGATTAATCCAACGCCGACAGCTCCAAGAGAATCACGTAGGCGCGGCCGAAGTGCGTAGGCCCACGACGTTTTGCACAACCGTTACAAAAATAGTTATACGAGTTTAACGACCAATGAGAAACCTACCTAGTCGCGTAATTTCCCAGAGAACTGGTCGAAAGTTTTTAAAAATATATATACGTATATATACACACACATATACCATGCAACCTTGACCACGAGACGTGAGAGAAACACGAGTCAGAATAATGATCTGGTGGGGAGCATTATTTTTTCTTTTCCGCAGAGCAGCCAACGTATTCTTCAACGTTATTGCGACAAGTATTTCTAAAATGAATATCACCACCACGGGTCAACGCCCAGGGTGAGATAAAATTTATTAGGCACCGTCTGGCTGGTATAATAGATCGATCTCGGTTCATCGAATAAATTAACGAACGCGACCAAAATATAAGCCGCCGAACAGTTTGTACGTAAATGAATTAGAGTAAGTGCGTGTTCTTTCGAGCGTCGTCGCGAAACGCAACAGAGACGATGTTTTAAGCCGGACACATACAATATTAATCCTCAATTGTGATGAAGATCACGTTCCAAAAGTCTACCCGACCTGCAGGCGACTATCGGAATACATTATACGTACCTACTCAACGAGTTGACGATATGCACGAGGAAAATATTCGCGAATCTTGGCGTACCTGAGTATAATAACGGGAATAGATGCAAAGTCGCGAACGTTATTCATCGAACGGTGATATAATCCCAAACTAATCGTAAGCTAATCGTAAGTACAGCCGAGATGTTGAACGTCGTTCGAATCGGTATGCAAAATTTTCGTGACAATTATACCGACTGTACAATGATATTCGAGTGAATAACCTAATTATTACTACTAGCAAAGTTTGCGTCGCTGTTCAGCGATATTTCTGCATACGATATATTCCACGCCAACTCAACAAATGATATTCCCTCGCCATTTTTGATTTCCTTCATAATTTATTATACGATTATCCCAACTCCGAATAATAACACACCTGAATTATTTCAGACCTTTATCGTGAATCGTAATTTTTTTAAAATAAATTATTGAAAGTAAAAAAAGAAAGCCTTTGGGAAAGTCGCAAAAAAAATTTTCAAAGATTTTTCGATCCGAGACGATCGTTTCAGGCGAAATTATTTTTTTGACATATATTTTACTAATTGCAAAGAAAAAAAAAACTATTTAATTAATCACGTCTCTCATTATTAGTTATTAGAACCAATTTCCTCCCAGTAACACAATCCGCTTATCAAAGATTCTGCGATCCATTAACGCAACGTTAGCGAATTTTTATTCTTTTCTAGTAAGTAAAATAAATATTTAAAAAAAATAGTTTCCACATTCGTATTTGTCCTGAAACGATCGTCTTGTTGTTGGATCAAAAAATTTTTAAGTATTTTTTCGAAAAATGGTGTTTTTTTTTTTAAATTTTAAAAATTTTGGAACAAAATAACCGTTCGCGATAAATATCCGAAATAATTCAGGAGTACTATTCAGAGTCAAGACAATCGCATAAAAAATTACGAATAAAACAAAAAATGGTGAGGGAAACATATTTGCCGAGTGTCCGTGGAATACCTCGTATGCATACGCTTACGCCAGACCAATCACCCGTATGCATGCATGCATACATACGCGTATATATGTAACGTATATACCTCGCCTACCACCCGTCTCTTATCGTTGATTACTCGTTGCTCGACACACATGCATATTACATAACATACCTAAGCAGCTTGTGCGTCTCCTCCTAACATCGACGTATCACGCCATTTTCTCATTACTATTATCACAGTTATTATTGTCTCTTGTTGTTACATTAGGTGTGACGATTGTTGAGCGCGACGCGACGTAACACTGAGATGGATTGCGTTACTCGATGCATAACACAAACAATATACCGATCGGAAATGTCTGTCTTTCTTTCAATTTCCGTTCCACCCTTTCCGTGCAAAAATTTGAAAATTCACTCAGATCCGGAGCAAAAAAAAGTACATCCCGTCTTCTTTGCAATCATTCGTCACGAATTGTGTGCGTGTGCTAAAGCGCAGCGTTTCCTCGTTGCTCCGGTTTCCCTTTTCCTCTGAAGTAAAAAATGTATGTAAAAAGGAGATTGAGATGAAAAAAAAAAAAAAATGGAAGGGTGGTGGGAGTGGACTTTCGTAGGAAGAAAGAAGATCCAGATGAGATATCGAGTTCGTCGCGCAACATTGCACCGGACAACCGCTCGCGAGACCCCGAGCAAGCCGGAGGGAAAATCAGTCAAAGTTACGACGATCTTTTCTCCGGTATTCCTTGGCCCAACCCCAGACTCCTTCCCTTCACCTTCTTGCCACGCTGCTGACTATCCGCTGCGGTGGAGTGGGAACTCCTTCTATACGTATATATCTCTTTCCATTTCCGTGGGCGAACCCTGTCATTGATCAGTAGAGCAAGAATTCTCTATACATGGAATACAATGTAAGGCACGAGCTACCCGTTAACAAATTATTACTTAACAATTTTTTTTTCTACTTTATCCTTCTCTCATATATTGCACCGCATTTTCGATGAAAAGATAAACAGCGAGATGTTTTTTGATAAATCTCAAAAGTTAAGAGTAACAGCTACACGTTGTAGCCCGCATCGGTATCTGCTCACTGAAGATGTTTCTCAATTTTCCAGAATCGGCAAATTTGCTAAAGAACTTGACGAAAACTAATCTGCCTAGTCGGAGAAATCTCCGTGTTCTCGTTTCGGTGTACGAAGAATCGTACCGGATTCTCAATGAAATCGCAAGAGCGGGAATGGATCACTCTCCGACGTGAGATCGACGATCCTTTTCTAACGGTATAAAGGAGCTGCGCAAGTTAAGGGAGAATCTGCAGCAAGTAATATCCTACATCCGTTGCACCCTTTGCGCGAAGAGGAAACGCGTCTTCGGTTTGCAAAAGCCCGAGGACTCGGACCCGGGATGACTGCAGAGTACGGAATTTGAGAGATTTTGGAATCCGAATGCCTGCGGCATCGGCGCGGCGCGCTCGCCTTGATCGTCGTCGATCGTCAAACGGTAAAGGGCAGACGTCGGAAGTCAAAAGCTCGCAGGCGAGCCAATCGCGAGATTCCGCTTCCATACATGTACAACACGTGCCGCGTTGCGGTGGGTGAGTAGGGTTAAACGCGAATATCTGCAGGTTCGCGCTCAACCGTGGCCGGAAGGACTAGGGATCTCTTTGATCTTCGTCACGAGCAATGATCAAAGTCGAAAGAAAGAGAAAAGGGCGCACGCGCGAGATATACGGAAGCATGGAGAGAGAGGGCGAGAGGGAGAGAGGGAGAGGGCGATGCGCGTCAGCTCCTGGCTTTCGTAAGACTTCGCGCCCTTGGCCTCACCCACAGCTGATTCGACGTTTCCACTTATACTTCCTCTTGCCAAGACACAAGAGTTACCGGAGCTTTCGCTTCCCCCTGGCCACGGCACGTCTGCACACGCTGGACGACCGGCGAGCACTTTCCGCGTTCCGTCGCATACCTTCGGGGTGACGATCGACTCTTACCGTAAACGTTGACGAGTATCGAACGAACGGACGGTGAAAACAAGCTTCGCCCCGCTGGCTGTGATATCGATTCCGGGGCACTTTTTCTCTCCCTCCCTATTGCACGCCAGCGGCCGCACCTCTTCGGCTCTCGACGGTTAACCCATCCGATACCTCGTCTCTCGAAGATACTGGAGTACAGGCGAACTCTCAGTTCTCTGCCCCACGTGATAAGGCGATAAGAATAGCCGGGGAATTAGCGAGGCCTCGATAACCGCCTTAACCGCCTACCTTCGGCACATACTTATATACCTATGCTCTTTCTCTCCGTCTATCGTTACGCCGAGCGACGTCCATCTTCGCAAAAAAAAAAAAAACGTTCAAACGGAACAACGGTGATCGCAACTTTACGTTTCATGTATTTTGTTTCCTTTCTTTTGATCAGCAGATTGCCGACAAATCCATGAAAATCTTCAATTTTTCAAAAGTCAAATTTTCGTTGAAACGCAACGCTCTTGCTCCCAAGGCAAGTCTTTTAAAACCATCGTACTCTACGCGTACACGGTATGAAAAGAGACAAGGAATCGAATTTATATTTAATTCAAGGGAAAAGAAACGTGAACCAAAGGTAAACCGTATGCATATACCGCACTATCCCTTCGGGCTTACATGCACGCGCGCACACACGGTGTCTCACGTCTCATCGCCGACAGCTATGTAACAAGTACAGAATGCAGCTCGCGCTACTGTTTACACATGCATCCCACCCGAGAAGCTTCGTGTTTCGTGTTGCACCGGAGGGTATTTAGATTCTCAAAAGTCCGTCGCGCTTGGAAAACAAGGACTGACAAATCGTCGCAAGTAATTCTAAAGTTGTACACAAATACGCGAGAAAATATCAACAGCAGCAGTCACAGCACGAGGAAAGAAACAAAGCTTATGTGCTAAATGGTGTTTCAATTATAAAAAATCATTGTACAACATTTTTTAGAGATATGTTCGTTCTAAAGTCAGATATTATTTAATGCAGTCAAATATTCCGATACAAAGTCCGAATAAACCCCGCGAACTTCGCTTTTCAATTTTGTCAAATAAACGAAAAAAAAAAAAAAAATGAAGGAAATCACGCCAGTGAGCTGCGCTAATACGAAAAAACTCTCGTCGTACGGAGGGTAAAATAATCCGACTCAAAGTCGCACGGAATATTGTCGAAAGAGCAAAGAAAGAAAGAAAGAAAGTAAAAAAAAAAAAAACATTTCACGAGTTTCAAGGAGAAGGGTGAGTAGGGAGGATGAGAGGAGGAGTAGGGAAAAGTTTAATTTTAGAAATGGGCAGCGTGAATCAGGAACTTCTTAATCTCCGAGAAAGACTTAGGCGAGTGCTGGATCTGAGTTTGAGGGTAGCGCGGTGGTTTCGCGACGCGAGAATCACTGCTTGACCAAGAACGCGAAGGAGGTAAATTCGGTGAAAAAGCTTGCAGCAAAGAGCGAAAATAAGACTAGGCAAGCATGGATTACCAAAGATTACGTCGGGACGGTAGAAAAATCCCTCGTCTCCGTCCCATGTCGCGGAGTGGTAGGGGAAGTAAGGGGAGGACGAGGACGGAGGCGGAGGCGGCGAGGCGGCGAGGCTACGCAACGATTCCGAAGGATCCGAGGCCACTTTTACGAGAGAACTCCTCGATCCTGACTCTACCCACTAAATCCTTCGAGTTTGATGAAATGCGGCGAGCAATTCGTTATATGCTTTTCGTTTCCCCGCCGCCCCTCGCTCGTCTAGCAAAACCTTGGGGATTAGGTAAACACTGCCCTCTTCCCCTCTCGCCGCACTCTTTTCCTCTTTTCCTCACCCTCCTTATTTTCCCAAACACCAAACAAACTGGAGACCCCTTTTAAATCATTCCGCTACGTAATTCATTTTTCGTATTTTTACCTTCCCGCTACTCTTACACTGGTGGGTATTATCGCGGAAACGAACTTCAAACTAACTTTCTTACAGAATCTAGATTGTTTATTTACAAGACATCCGACGATCCAATTTCGACCGTGTTTTGCATAAGCTTTGGTCGATTAATCAGTCGATTCGTCGAACCGTGAGTAATTTATTCGTCATTTGAATTGAGCGTGCGAAACGACGTACGCGTTCACAATAAGTGCCCAAAATCTGAAATGAATTCCATTTCTTCAATTATCCGTATCTGCGCAGACCATTCGTTGAAACAATACGAACTCTGCAGGATTTTAACCCATCACCGTGTAGTTGGGGATCCTTTGAACTACCGACCGATACCGCTCCTCCAATGCCTATCTAGTTTAATTGCAAATTCCTCTTTGAACTTAAAGCGTTGCGGAGTCTTTTATTTCAAATTGTCGAGAGGACACCCGGTAAATATAATTCGGTAGGCCCACGTGTATGATTTGGTTCGCGCGAATGACGAGAAGAAGAAGAAGAAGCACAGAGGGGAGGGAGAGAGAGAGAGATTTGTCGTTTACGTATTGAACAGAGAAGAAGAGGATAAAGGATCCCGAAAACGGGGTGGAACTTACAAACCAGTCACGTTCGGAACTCGAGGTGTCGCACGTGCCGAGTCAGGAGACAGATTCCCGAGGGAATGTGCGAGGAGCGCTAGGGCCGAGAGCGTTTTTATTCAAACTCATTTGTACCCGAAAACAAGAAAAACTGGAGGAAGAAAAAACTCGACAGGTCGGCAAAGAAGGCAGGTTAAGAGAAGGAGCGGTAAACAACGCGTGTAAGTGAATAAACGAACGGAATAAAGTATATCGAAAGTAAATGTGGCACGTCCGGCCGGTTATGTACATCGTTGACCCTGATTCTGGCCATCGAGATGCTGATCGCTTTCAGAAACGAACAAATGCAAGAAAAAATACATCACCCGATAAAAAACGACACATCAATTACTTCGTGTTTACAAGTGCACGATTTTCCGAGTATAACTGACAAGAAAGGCATCCCAGGTCGATATCTCCGATTTGATTTCTTTTATAACATGTAGTAGACTAAGAACTAAGCGAGACGTATTTATTTATTTATTTATTTTTTTTTTTTTTTATCGACCATTAGACATTTAAGGGTGGTGAAACCAACATCCAAAATAAAGCATATTAAAAGTCGCGGTTTCACAGTTTCACCCACAAGAACATCATATTTTTTAACCAATCCAACTGGAAAAGTTTTCTCAGAACGAGAAGTGTACCATGTAATTTGCTCAATTAAAGAGAGAGAAAAAAAACTATGAAACAACCCTCCGACAAGCCTTACTCCGGAGGATGGTTTGACTCCTTTAAAGTGCTTAATGTCAGATAAAAAAGAATACATGTCGCTCAGTTTTTAGTCTACTATAACATGTTGTTACGAAAAAAAAACATCAAATCGGAGAAATCGACATGGTATACCTTCCTTGCGAGAGTATAACAGCTATAGTAAATTCGGATAACAATATCCAATGTTTACTATGCCTGTGCAGAATATGGCTAGTGTCCTCTCCTCGGTTGAAAAAGGAAAAGAAGGGTGCGGGATAAAAAAAAGAGGAGATAAGGGAAAAGGAAGAAAAAGCTCTTTTTCCGATGACGATAAGGAAAAATTGGCAAATTTTTCCCACACGCTTTCCCCTCGGGTAATCCTCAGGTCTCGTTATAATAAATTGACGCCACACGGTACCTTCCAAGCTGTTGCAACTTCCACGTCACTTGACATCTTACCGACAAGAGCGTGCCTCCTCTCCTCTGCGTTGTTATATACAGTATTGACTAGTATTTTCTCACCACCGCATAGGTACATCGTTAACCTCCCGTTGAGCAGTGCTTTACCAGGATGGCCACTAAATCTCCATCGCAAAATTCCCTGACTTTTTCCACGTTTTACAGACAAAAATCTTATAATTATCCCTGACCAATTCACATCAATTGGTTATGGCAAATTGAAAAAAATATGAGTATTTTCCATACAACTTTTTCTTTTTACGAAAGTACGAACTTTCACTTCACAGTTTGGAGAGAACCTTCCGGCGATGTTAAAAAAATTCGCACTCGATCTAATTTATCTAATGCTTAAGAAATATCGTGGAACGCAGTTGTACGAAACAAAATGTAGCGGACGATTCCCTGACTTTCCGCAAAAACCCCCGACATTTCCCTGACTATTTAAGAATTTCGCATATCCATGACATCGCCAGGTTTTCCAGTATTCCCTGACCAGTGACGACCCCGTTTACCCAACCTACAGTCGACCAATCAAACCACATAAAATATTACGAGGGAGAAGGGCCGCCAACTGACTCGCAAAATAACCCCGTAACGAAAAAAGAATAAACGTTGTATGACACGTGAGTTTATAATTTATTGCCTCGTAACTGTATTTGCTTCGTATCATTTCGCTGATACTTACATAATATTAATCCCTGTTTAACCACGTTGCGGATGGTTTGGACCAGGACGAAGACCCAATGACTTAAGACCGGTCGATTAGCCTGTGCTAACAGAGCGACCAGGTTGGTGGGTCGGTCAATAAGTCAGCCAGTGGTGATCGTTAGTAGTGAATGACGAACCCGAATAGCTGTATGAGGAATGGATGAGCGGGAAGGGAAAGGATGGGGGGGGGGGGGGGGGGGGGGCAAAAGGGAGAGAAGCGACAGAAGCAACAGGGCATCAGAGGAAACCCACGAACGGGTTGAGGAAATCTAATTTCAATCCAAACTCTAAGACGAGTTTGGTGGGTTTCGTGGGCTCAGCGATGGTCGGTGAGATGCGACTAATGAAATCAAGAGTCCCGTCAGAGTTATGCCCCCCCTCCCCAGATGCCAAGCATCTCTCCGCACCGCCACGATCCTCCTCTTCCACCCCCCCCCCCCCCCCCAACCCTTTATGCTGTACTTCTCTCGCATTTCCCTCTCGTTTCTCCCACATTTCTGCTTTGTGAAATCGAGTCTCGAGATTCATCTCCTCAAACCCTCTTACGCCCTCGACAGTTCTGAGCTCGGTATTCAAGAAATTTCAGATATAATGTAATACTTGTCGCACGTTTTCTGTACATCATAATCGTAGGCGGGTACGGATTTTTCTTCGAGACTTGCTGATTTACCGAGCTGTCAAAAACGGTGTTTGAAAATGTGATTTCATCGAAGTAAAACCCGAACTTTTTTGAGAACTCACATACGAGAAGACATATCTGCGAAACTTTTTTTCTCTCATTGTCAGAGTTGCGCGAAAGTGAAGAAAGGGAAGAATCGATAGTGATCGCCAAAATTTCCGCGGTCCATCTTCGTTATTTGTAAAATTTATCGAAACCAATTAGCGAAACCCGATTAATTATACCGACACATTATAGCGCTACCGAAACCAAGGATGGAGTTCAACCTCCGTTTGATTTCCATCAGATAGGTACATGCTATTGCAGCGTGCTTTCAGTTCAACCCGATTTCTCTTCGATACATAGGATATATATATCATCGTTGGCGAAGGCTATAAATCAGTTGTGCAGTGGTGCAGCGGCTCGTTCCGTGCGAGGTAACGCTGATTGATTTCATCGCTCGTCCTGCAGGATTTTGAAAAATGTTCCGATCGCAATAGCGGAAATTTCTGCACCGCGTTGCATGCAGAGGAAGTGGATATCGGGTTGTGTATATGTTACACCGGATACACGAATTTATACGTCCAAGTCGCAGTTAGACGTATTGTCGCAAATTCATTCTTTACGTTCTCACTGTTTTCGTGAGGCGTGTCACTGACAATATTATATCTTCATCGCGATTACCATCCTAGCATCACTTTCATCCAACCAAATATTCGCTCTTGTATTATACATATAATGCATAGCTCGCGACTGTCTCACGAGTTGAATTATGCCCGAGTCTTCGCAGAGATTTTGAGCGAGGAGTAAATTGAGGAGGAGAATAATTAGGCAAGTCTAGTTTAATATGAAGTATATTCTCTCCTCTCTCCTCCCTCTCTCTCTTCGAAGTGTTAACTTTCAACAAAGAGTAAAGTTATCCAGTCTTTAATAATTATCACCAACTTATCCACACAACGTGATTCTCTCTCCCTCTCTTTCTCTTTTTCCCAGCTATCTCGCCGACGTCAACGTATAATACATAACATTCCCGAAATATAATTTTCTGTTATGCACACGGGCGTGTGTACGCGCGAGAGCTGTGCCACGCGTAAGGGTGGAAGGCAACGCGGCCGTCACGCGTCTTCCCCTCGACACCGCGTGTAACCTATCCCATACTCACACATGAACCGGCAAACGCGTAGGCCGACTTTTAAATAGACGTATTCGATAATATACCTCGAAATAGAACCTTTGCCTGCCACACCACGCCGCGACCGTGTCGTAGTCAGCCACGTTTCGGATTATTGACTTACTTTCCACGATATTATTTCCTACAACGAGCTTCAACGATTTTGCGTTATGCTTCTTCCAGTCCTCCTTAGGGGGTTATACCTACTCAGAAGGCCGAGAAAAGCGATTATTCAAGGATTTTTCACCAAGAGACATTTCGATTTGTTAATTTAAGCAGCATTGAACTTGATTCTGATATTTTTTATTCGTAAAAATAATGATTTTTACAACTGCTGCAGCCGATCTTCGGAGCATCTCTAAAAAACAGAAGGCGTCTTGCGGTGATCAAGATATCTCTGGATCGAATCGTCCGAAACGTAAAAACCAAACAAGAGATTTAATTAGTAATAAGGTATTTATCTGGTCTTTGATCGAAGTAACAAGCAAAACATTAAATTTCAACAAAACGGCGGCTTCTAAAAAAAAAAATTAATTTCCCATTAAAATTTTCGCCTTAATTTAATTGTAAATTGAAAAATATTTATCGGCAAGAAAAAACCTTCGATCAAGCACGGAAAAATATATTCATAAAGATCGTGTAAAGATTTGATACTGATCGGTCGAGCCGTTTCCGAGGAATCTTGCTCACCGACATTGAAAACACAGTTTTGAGGAAAAACGCATTCAAAGTTTCACAAGCACTTTCAAACGCTCCGTGGCTTCTGCGCAAGTATACGCGTAACTTTGAGAATATTTGTCGGATCGGCATGAAATTTTCTGAACATATACTTGAATATATGTACATTACGAAAAAATGTGAAAATGAAATTTAAAAAATCCTAACTGGGTACAACCCCTTAATCGACCCTCAAAAAAGTCTATGTTCCTGAACTGTGAGAGAAACTTCTAAGTAACCAGCTTGGTATTCTATCGATTTTTCTCGGTTTTCTCCTCTCCCTGATCACCCTGTTTAAAATTGCTTGAAATTAATATTCCTCCTCGTCCCGCGCATGTAACCATGACGTACGGCTGTGTAATAAAGTAACAAAAAATATGTTCCAATTGCGGTTGCGGTGGTTAGGGAGCCGGCCCAAGCCGCTCGTCCGCTGCGCACGAACGCAACCGCGACATCTCGCCCAGGAATTATCTTTCAAAGGTCCCGACGCGTGACCGTGCGTAGTGACGAAAACGCGGCGCATAAATATACTAATGAAATATCGTAACGACTACACGGCTGAACAGACTTTTGTAACGTGGATAAATTTAAGTAATTTCAAAAAGGAGACCGAAGATTTGATCGCGTTTTTCTAGAGGTATCATCCTCGCGGCGAACTGTGGATTCGAATCTCATCTCTCAAACACCCCGATACGGATGAACCGTTAACCCTGGGCCTTTATTTACACCCAGCGATCAATGTTCCGGCAATCGACGAGGGTCCAGGCCAGCCCGGATGGCTTCTTGTCCTTCCCGAGAGAACCTCCTGGATGCGTGTATCCACTGCTTACGGGGAAAGATCCCGTTTCCCTATTTACTATCCAATACCACGACGTCCATCCGGTTCCTCACCCCCCTTTCCGCCCCTTTTCGGCTGCACATACGGGACTAATACGAACAGATTGATTTCCTCCGGCAGGTTTCCAGTTCTCGCCGTCACGAGGGCCACAAGTGAAAATTACGTTACCGCGTTCTCCCTACACTCCTGCCGCTTCACCTTAAACTTTTTATCTTGGAATTGCGCCAGCTAGTCTTCCATGGCTGTATACGACGGAAGAGAAACAGAATTCCTGATGGGGCGGCAGAAAAGGCATCCGCACGAAAGATTCTACGGCTATTATTACGTGTATGAATAAAAAATATTCTCTGGCCGATGTACACGTGCAAGACGGAACCGGTGCGAGTCTTGCAGGAAAGAACAAAGGGCCTATATATAAATATATATGCAGGTACGAAGTGAACAAGCATTCGCGGCTCGTATCCGGTTTAGCCACTGCGGAATAAAAAAAACAAAGGGGTGGATATGATCAGATGACCCGGCATCAAGGACGAATATAGGATACACGGAGCGGGGTCATTGAATAACAGAGAGAGCGACGATCTCTGCTTGAACTGAAAAAGGAAAGGTATATGCAACAAAGGTCAAAGGCCGCGGAATGTAGACCGAAAATAAGAAATAAATAAATAGAGAAGAGAAAAAAGGGCCAAAGTTAATAAGGGGGGAAAAAAATAAGGTAGAACGTAGGTAGGTACCGGAGGCATAGGAAGTAGAAGGTGTAGTCGTGTGACGGGGGAGTAGAAGTAGAAGTCAGGTATCGGTTTCAGACCGGTTGGAAACACGAGCCGGGAGCGAGTCCGAGGGCCTCCTCGAGGCTCGGTACTGGACGCGTGCTCGTTTTAATTACCGTTTTCCATCTTCTCTGATTTCGTTGGCATTATTTTCACCGTGGGAACGAGGCGTATCGCTTCCCGAGTTGCCGCTGCAGGCTAGAAGACTGCAGTCGCGGTACGTGCAGGTAACGAAAGGATACGTAATAATAAATACCGAGACATCTTCCTCTCGGGTTCGACTACGTCAAAACTTGGCTATAATTTACATATCGAAAATTCCAATACTTCATCGCTCGGTACGGAGAGGCAAGGGAGGAATGAGCAAAGGTAACGACGGATCTGAAACTTCCAGTTGAATCTATTCCTACATTGAGCACCGCTGACACGGATCGTAAAAACTCAAGGTAAACGAGGCTCGACGGTCTCGCTGGACGCCGAGGTACCGCAGAGTCAGTCGCCTTTTCTTCGTCCTTTCGAAGCCGCCTTGCGTTTGTCCTGACAAAATTTCAGCCTCAGTTTCAGACTTTCAACACCGTACGCGTTCGCGACGACAAAAAGAGAATAAAGAAAATAAAGAAAAACCATAATGGCCTATCGGGATACAGAACCAATGCAGTTGCCGAACAACTACATACCTACGTATACGAGTCAAACAATGTGAAGAAAAAAAAAACGGTCACCCTCGTCACTTTGCGGTTCGCCTGCAGATAGTCACGTTACAATTGCTTTGGTTATTTACAACAATTCGATACTCTCCAAGCCGAAAGCAACGCGAGTTTTAAAAAACTCGAGTAAAGGTTACAAAGGTCCTCTGGAATGACCCTGCAGAACATGATACCCGTAACTGGACGCGGAACTAAACGTCGACTAGAAGCATGCCGCGTATTATCGGCATAGTCGTTTCGCAGTCGGGGTACATAGTTTTGTTCTCGCCAACTCGTTGAACTCGTTATCAATCTTTCGCAGTCGTTCTCACTTGGGTGCCGGGAAAATCTAACTTTTACGTTGTTGTTCGACCCGTTTGTCTGACAGTCTGTCGAGGGTGAGAGAGAGTGGGCGACGATTTTGTGGTTAAATTATCCTGGAAGAATAACTGGAGGAGAAGTAACGGGCGAGTGAGACGGGTAGGCCTAATGGAACCGGAGTCACGTACTTTACGCAGATCTGCATTAAATCGTTGTTAAGAACGAAAGTTTTCACTCACGGATGCAAGAAAGCACCGCAAGAGGGTCCATCGATCCGAGTTTTTCGCGCTCTGTCCCCGACGTTTATACCGCCCTCCTCGGCTCCTCATCTCGGTTATACGCCCTCGAATTTTCCCCTCTGCCGTTGACGTGTTGGGTAAACAGGCTTGACAAGTATTTCAAATCAAAATCGGATGATGAAAACAGATATTATGTATATCGGGGCGCAAGAAGACGCGAGAGAAGAAAACAAGCAGGATCTCTCGGGCGATTTGCTTGACGATATATAAAAGAAAGCGGATGTTTTCAATTCGGCGGCTCTTCCCACTGCGTGTCTAACTCAAGTGCGCTACACGTAGGTATTCTCGACGTTCCTGCACTTTTTCTTCGTAAATCGCATGACTTTCCATCCAACCTACATACACCGGAGAATCGGCTAGCTAGCCTGTAGTACCTACACACAATTTGGTAACCAGCAACAGCGTGTCGAGTAACCCCGGAGACTCGAGTCTCGCCGTTACGAAGCAATTGACGAGTATGACAGAAGCGGAGGGAGAGTTCTGCGACGTATCTACGCGTCTGTGCTTTCGGCTCCCCCAGCTGCGTGCGTATTATGTACTGTGAATTCGGTATATACATATAGCTAGTGAACGTCGCAAAGATGATCATTGAAAGTAATCGGGGTCAAAGTTGACACACCGTTTTCTCAACCGGCGTTCGGTACGAAGAGGTTGCTTTCGCTACGATGGCGATTACGATGTGAATCGGATCGATTGTCACATACGGTATGCGTTACTCTAATTACGCGTGTGGAACACAACGTCATCCTATTGCTTACCGAACGGGACCTCTACAGCTGCCGAGGTGGTGAACATCTTTCGCCAAAACCGACAGCCTGTTGAACCATAACTCCCTCAATTGGGGCTTCCAACACTTTGCAAACGTTTATTTACAACTCGTTTTTGCCACAGGCAAACACTCACAGCAAGGCAGTCGTCCCCGTTTCCGACAGATGATTGTATCCAGTCCACCATCGCACACGCGTATAGTGTAAAATTACCGCATGTAGAGATATCGAAGTGTCCGAACGTCGCGCCGATCGAGGATCGCTAGCGTTAACTAAACGAACGTCATCGAATAAAGTTTCCTTTATTCGTTTATTCCTGTACACCGCATACCCGAACCCCTCGAAACTGGATAACTCCCTCGTACGCTGTTCAAGTGTGCACGCATACCAGGCCGGGTCCGATAATAGGATCAAAAGTTATTGGCTATTGAAGTAATCCATTTCTTCTTCGCAGCCGTTTCGCGTAAAGGCGTTATGTAATTCTATAAGACCGGACTGCAATGCGCCACCGCGTAGTTGCCTATAACGTACAACAACCGTGTCACACCGCTGTAAGTTGCCACAACTATAGTGGGTGTATAACCAATAACAATCTTCACTCTGGACCCGTAGTACCTTGTATATTATAAGTGTAAGCAATTTTGTGATATCGCCAGGCGAAAAGTTTACAAATTCAAGCGATAAAAATCCATAACTTCCTCTCACACCACAGCATCCAAACACGACGATTTCTCTCTTGAACGGATAACCGTTTATTTTTGCTGTTTTACCTGTCAGTGATGATACTTATTTTTATAATAACAATAACCACGGTAGGTAATAACGGTGGTGACGATAACAAGAGTATACGAATGTTGGATCCTAAGTTTTTGCTCATACATTATTCATTGGTACAATATACCTAATTATGCTGCTTGTCTGCATCCGTCCATCTCTAACTCTCTCCGCACAGCGACGCGGCCACCGGATATATCTGGTCAAAGATAATTTCGACCATTAGTAATCAGGTTCTACCGTTCGAATCTTCACGAGAAATTTCACTATGAACCCAGTTTTTTTCAAATCAAAACACACACTTCCTTCGTATCAACTTCGCGGACCACGCAAAAGCTTAAATCTCGCCTTAGAAAATATTTTGCTTGTTTCCTATGTGATCTTTTCAATTCCCAAACATACGAACGATAGGCATGTAATCGATGCGGTCACAACCCCGTTGGAATTGAGAAACCATCGCAAGAAACCTTAAATAGAACGAAGTAGGGGTTACAGGATTCCTGGAGTTTCTAGCCACGAGAGTATCAAGGTTCTACTGTACCGCCACACGGCCGTGGCGTGAACATGCCTAGATACGTCTCTCGTACAATGGGTAGAGGGAGGAGAGATATGCATGCGCGCAGATACGGATATACAACAGTCGGTAGAAGATGAAAATGGAAGCTCGCTCGCGATCGTTCAGTGGAAAACGAGTCTTGGGCCCCCCTCCCCCCGACGGCAGGCAACCCAGACCCCCCCCCCCACCGAGCACGACCAATACAAGACGATGGTACAGTCGCCGCGGGGATGATGTGCGATGAAGGAATTTCCTGCGGTCTTATTCGCCGCGCCAGCGCCAAACAGGATAAGAAGAGGAAGAGGAAGAGGAAGAGGAAGAAGAAAATGCGCGTATGAATACCTACGCTATATGCGTGTATACGGTATACCGATACAAGGCGACGAGGGAAAGAGATGGAAAAAATGAGGAGGAGAATATGGAAAGGGAATGTTAAGGTTGGTCGTAGGTAGCTAACCGTGAGGAAAATATGAGCCTGGTGAAAAAGAAAAAAAAAAAAATAGCTTTCGACCTGGGTTTTCTTACCACTCTCCTCCCACCCTCCTCACCTTCGCCGCAACGGGTCTGCGGGGAGTGATACCGGGAGATACCGCTAATACGAAAAGTCAGGAATATTACGTCATACCTGACGCCAGGCGAACGTTCACCCGGCACCCCTTGTAGTACTAATATACAGACACACACATAGGGTATAACTCGTCGTGTAAACTATAAACCACGGAAGAGAAGAAAGGAGAAATGGCAAGCGACGTCAAGATGTCATTCTGCCGACATCATCCATCCCGTGTAGAGTAGTAGTACCACGGAGCAGCGATAGGTACTGAGCGATTGGTTAAAAGGAAGAAACTGCACACAGGCAAAATCGGAGGCGAATCGTAAAAATTACGATTTTACGAAACGCGGCAAACGTTCGTAAATATTCGTCTTCGCTGTTTGTTGCTCAATCAAGTGTCGATTGTTGTTGGTAAAGTTCCTTCAAAGCTGAGCCCATTTTCACTTCCGACAAATTCTTCGGCACGGTTAACCGAATATACCGCCTAACTTTTACGACGGCCTCTATCCTGACCAACGACATCGCAAGCCCTAGACTTAAATCTAGCATACACGGACAGATGATGTACTGCTGTGGCCGATCGTTGATCCTGTGCGTTATATTACATAAATGCTTGCACGTAATCCCGATGTAAAACGCGTCTAGCCCTGCCTGCCCAAACCGTCCCCAACATACGCATATACACGCGCACACAGCCTTGATCCGGTTCTACTCTTGTGGAAAATTTTCAAACGACTCATTCGCCGTAAAGTTTAACCGATTCTCCGCCGAAGGGGAAAGTTATTTCCCTCGGTTGCTCGCAAAACGGCGAAGTAGCGGATGAAGAAGGGAAAGAGCAAGGGGAATGAGGAATGAGGAGAGGGAAAGATGAGGCAGACCGGCCTCGTGCCGCTCATTACAGGAGAATAGAACAAGGTGCAGGGTGCAGCTGGAAGGGCGCAGGATAAGAGAATATCGGGTGCATGTTTTCGGAAGAATAATTGGTTTAAGAAGAAGAAGAAAAAGAAGAAGAAGAAGAAGAAGAAGAAGAAGAAGAAGACGAAGACGATGACGAAGAAGAGAACCGGCGGCGGCAGCAGCAGCAACCAGAGTTATACAGGTTACCCTGCAACTACGTTATCCAAGCTGACACGAGGTGCTGGCACCCCGGGGTGGGTATTGATCTGCGGAGAGAAACGCTCCCTCGCTTCCTCCTCGCTCGGCTCGTTCTCGTTCACCGCGTATATATACATACATATATATGGTATATATGTATATATACACGAGTATACGTATCCACCTCCAGCCCACACAGCTGGGTATAGTAGGCGGCGTCAGCTCTGGCCCAAGAGGTTCCTTCTCTCATAACTTGGTGGTTGGTTCGACCTAGCTATCTCTCACGCCTTACGCTTACAACAGTTTACCTACGTCATTAGCCAACTTGCGGGCGATGCATTATTTCCGCGAACGAGATCTCCCCCCCCCCCCCCTCACCCCTCAAGGGTCATCCGCACTCTGTCAAATCTAGAATTTTTCAACCACCAAGCAGGTGATGCGTAGAAAACAAAGTCGTCGTGACAATATTGACAAATTTCAAAAACAATAAAGCGTTTTTTACTTTGATGGGGAGGGGGGATTTCTTCCAAGCCATGGAATTCTCCGCAATTAGTTACGCCGGCAGTTTGCTCGTATATAAAGTTTGAAAAACATAACACCGTTTCCCCTCTTTCCTTTCTCTCATTTAATTTCTTATTTAATTAATTAATGCCACCTCGCGTCAAGCCGCCTTTCTTCTTGTATAGCCGTTGACTAATCGTAATAATTCGTCCAGGCATTTAATTATTGCCTTCATGAAAATACATCATTGTATTTTATCGTCGCGATCAATTAGAAAGAGCCCCACCACCACCGCGAAATTCTCCTGACACGTGTGAAATGCTGCCAGAGATTCTTCTCGGGTATTACAAGTATCCGGTATGACCAAGATAAACAGCCAAATTTTCTGGAAATTGACGTTGAGTAAAGGAAATTAGGAAAAATAAAGTAAACGAATTAGGAGAAGAAAATGAAGGAATCGTAACATGAAGTGAAATAAAAAAAAACCGCGAAGGTCGACTCGTGACGGAAAGCGGCGCAGCAGAAAAAGAAGGAAAGGAGAGGAGAGAGGAAAAGAGAAGAGAATAGAAGAGAAGAAAAGTCCGCTTCAGCGCGGGCGACGTACACAAAGAAAGGCGCTTAAAAATTCAATGCATTTGAAATGGCCTCTCGGCTCTCCTTACTTCACCCCCCTGGTCGGCGCGTTGTGTTTTCAAAATCGCGAAAGACTTAAGGCCAAGCCACGGGGATAATAAAATAGCAAGCTCAGGCTGTAGAAGCCGCGTGTACAGTGAAAAGCTGCTCACTGACATAGGAAAGCGTTCAGAACGAAAATACCAAGTTTGGGTAAGTGAAAACAGGTTGAAATTTTTATGAGTGCATTTTTTCCCTCCTCTCCGAATTTGAATCAGTGAAAATTCAATGATTCCCAGTTACAATGAAGTATAGCACTGGCAAGAAATATCAATGTGCGTACGCACTGTCCATTCGGTGAGCTGTCATTGCCATTCCGCGGTGGTATGCTTATAATAACAGATTCATATTTAGAGAGTACGTTACGTAAAAAACGGCACTGCAAAATGTTAGCTGAATTTTGTCGTGGTATAAAACATCATCCACTTTGATCTTATTGTTAGGGTGGGAGGATCGAACCTGCCTAACCAATTTTATACCTGCCCGCCTGTAAAAGATATACTTTTCATCGGCGAAAGAACACAGGTGAAAGAAAAAACGATTCTCGTAAAAAGGACAGGTGGAGCGATGGTAACCCTATACAGAGCTAGCCTACATAACAGCTATGGTCTATTCCTCCCTATGGGCAGAGCCGCGGAGAAAAACCGAACGACCTTTGTTCCCTTTGTTCCTGAATACAAATTCAATTCCGTATAGGTGGTAGGTAGCTCAAGTCAGTGGCGCACGCGCAGCTCCTTTATCTTCGGTTTACGCAGGTACCAGACACGGTCGAGCTTTAGAGCTCGATCAAACCGCGAGTAAAACGCGCGTGTTACGTGGCTTGACGCTTTCCTTCCACAACCACGATCGAAAATCACCCGTCGCAATCCTAAAAACCAATCAGTCGATCGGCAATTATTAAATAGCCGAATTTTTTCGCACCATGCATTTACAAATTTCTCTAAATAACAAAATACTTTCCCGAATCTGTCGGGACAAAAAAAACACACGTCGCGTGATCCTTCCTTTTCCAGTATTTTTTTCATGTTTTTGCCTCCTTCTCTGCTGTACCTTGGGCAGATACTGTTCGCAGATCAGAAGCAATTCAGCCGAATTCGTGTGTCCCAATTTTAAGGGGTCTCGTCGAAGGACGAATTGAGCGAGCATGGCATACATAGGCCGGCGACTATTAGATTACGCCACACCTGCAGACGCGAATACTGGCACCGTTTCAACGGCATTTGTTACAAATAAAAGGCTGGATTGCAGCAACGCGATTAGAAATTAAATATTTAATTACACAGGACGTAGATTCAAGTCCCGTCGTGGAGATGAAAGAAATATGTTTCAGTATAAATTTTTCACACTACAGGAGTTTCACGACCTCGTGGAAATGCCTCGTAAGGAAGTACGGAATCTAACCACGTACCTAACAGAAAGTACAGGTTACAAATTATCAGCGATATAATGACATAACTGCGGACAGTACGATACAGAATGCAAGATTTCGTAACGTCATTAGACAGAATTGTTGTTGTGACTGCTGCTTTGTTTTAAATCGTCGTCACGTCGCCCGGAGCGTCGCAAACAATACAGAAGCAACAATTAGTTTAACGCACGGTGGGTGAAGTGTTTCAAATACTATAAATATAAAAGGATAGGAATTTTGAAAAAAAAACGAACATGGAATAATTCCCTGATAAAAAGCGATAATTAAAAAATAACGTCGAATATCTATGTGTGTAGAAGAACCAATGCACGAATACGAAGAACGATACACGAATATAAATAGAAACTTGACGATTTTGATTCTTGCGCCAAGTTACACTTGCCACGAGTATGGGTAATAAATATCAATAATTACCCTACAAGTGTGATATAGTATAGTATATGCAGTATTAGATAAAGACAATTAGCACTGCAGTGGAAATAATGGCAAGGCCACAGCGAGGATTCTCAACAGCGCAATGTACATATAATGCGCAGCACAGATGCGTGCGGAATTGATACGCAAAACGCAGGCAGCGAAGGAAGCAAAGAATGCACAAAGTTTCGCAATTTTGCGATCGCATTTAGAACGATGCGCTCAAAAAGTTTAAATAAATCAGCTGGGCAGAGCAGGGCAGGGCAGAAGCAAGTAGAAGAGTTAAAAAAAAAAAGAGTAGAGTAGAGAAGAAGCGAAGACAAGAGAGAAGAGAAGAAGCTGCCAGGCGGGGGGCTGGTAGCTGGTTAAACGATAAAAGAGGAACGCCGTTGATCGGGAAACATTCGCGTGCCGTCGGGTTTAAAATTACGCGCTGTTCTTACGCAACAGCGTGCACCAGCGGCACCAGCAGCATCAACATCAGCATCGGCATCAATGCGAAGCTGTTGGGTTATACAGCAGAGCGGAGTTACGTAATCCCGTAATTAACGAATTACGTAGATAGAAGAGCTAGTTTTGGCACGGAGAGAACGTCGCGACAGACGGGAGCCGAAAGTTTATTGAGCTGCGCTCTTTTCGCTGCCGATTGAAGGGGGGTGATTCAATTCATTGATAAGCGCGATGTATGTACAAATGGGTTATAATTAAAACACACACGCACACACACGCGCCAATATACGTATATACACACAATCGTACACGCGTAGGAGGACCAAACAAGGCGTGTTTGTATGCATGCATTATAGATAAGCCCGAAGAGAGTGTATCGACCCCGGAATTTGTTATTATTAGAATCTTCCAATCTTTTATACGCGAAAATATTGTGTCAACTGTTGTTGACGCCGCTTCGCTGCTGCTGCCGAGCTATCAGCGTTTCGGTTTGTTGCTGCCTCGTTGGCGAACAACGCACCGTACCTACTGTATTATACGTGTGTATAAATAAGTATCGCAAGAATTATCGCGTCCCCATAGTCGATGAAGCAGTAAATTTTTAACAGGTATGGAAGTGGAAAAAAAAACTAAACAAAATAATAGAAAAAATTGAAAGAACCGAGGCTCCACTCTGAATCTTGCGTGAAAATGTTTTAAAAAACTTGACAATATCATGGTCAACCGTTTACCGAGTTGGCATGGAATACCCAATAACACTGTTATACGGTGTTTTAATGAATAACGAAGTAATTGAGACAATTACACGCCAAATTGATATTATATATATATATATAAATACGCCGATGAAATTCAGTTAATTCGACCCCCTATAACGCCAACATAAATAACATTGCTGAACGGTCGTAATAAATGTTAAATTAATAACAACGCCAATTCACAACGTTCTCTCTCTGGTGCATCATAAACGTACAGATTTCAAGGTCCGTTTAAAGCAAAGCGTCCTCTCTCCTTACCTATTTACGCATGCATACATGCAACTCCATCCGACTTGATAAGAACAGCGTTGTACCTGTTATACCTACTCAATGTTAGCCTGCAGTAGCAATTCGTATGGAAGATATAGATAGGTACATGTAAAGATTAATTAAGAAATCGTTCGCACAGGAAGCAAATGCAAATGTATTATTGCAGCCGGGTAAGTGTTGGATGAGATAGACGCAACATGTAGGTATGCCTCGTACTTGTTCGATGCACATACATTGCATCAAGCTGCATCAGGTATACATATGCTTGTTATACACACACAAGGTGTACATGCGATAGGTGATTCGCGCACGGTTATTAGTAGAATTAATTAAAATTCCGTCATGAATATGCTCTATACAACGTGCATGACACACGATAGATTGTATGTATTAGTTACATTGCATATATTATGTACCTGTCGCATCACTCGTACACTAACCCGAGGTAGATAGCACTTTATCATCGTGCTGATATGTATGCTTACGATTAGATATATTCCTATATAATATACATATATATTCCAATCCAACCTTAGATATCATACACCGCGAGCATATCCATACAATTATGCATAATAATTTTGCCGGCAGCGCGCCAGTTTTCAAATTTTCAATTAATTTTCTAAGATGTCGAGAGTCATTTATGCGAGCGCGCATTGCAATCACCGTATTATGAATTATGAATGTCCAATGAATGTCGCGACGAACCCCTAACTCCCATTTCCTTTCCAACGCCCTTCTTCTTTTCCTACCTCATTCACCGTCTTCTTATTCAAGATCCGTCTGATGCAGAACTGTATCTTGATCTTATAACCGTGTGTGTGCGGGTCTTTGATGTTTATGAAGCTTGGGGCTTCCTCCCAATATTCGCGAATTATGGGAATTAGAGAAAAGAATCCGAGTAACGGAACAGATTTCTGTCAGAAGAATTTTATAATGAAAAACATGATCACTCTTTTCGATTTCGGATTCGTTAGTGTTTCCTGTAGATTCTGAATTCATCGTATTTGTCATTGTTGTTACCGACACAAACCTTTTTCTACGATCTTTGAGGGACGGTAATATCGACACTCTGATCAACTTTTCCGATCATCGGATCATTTCCTCGCTCTGCCTTCAACACATTTCCCTCTTTCCTACCGCCAACGGAAACGGAAACAAGACGTAAACTCTATATCGCAAGCTTACACAAACCGGTGTATATATGGCCTGCATCACTCGAGGCGTTAGAAAATGGGGGAAAATTGTTGATAAGTCAGAGGGAAGAGATGATCCGATGATCGTGAAAGTCAGTCAGAGCGGGTATATCACCCACCCTCGGAAATTCTAGAAAAAGACCAGTGTCGGTAACAGTGTCGGTGCGGGAATCTGTATCCAGCACCCGGCATTCTAAACCTCCTTACAATACGAGTAGATACGTATATGCGTGTTACCTACTTAAAGGACGTGTTCTATTTACTTGTTCAAGACCTTTCGCAGGCTTGCGTTGCCGAGCGAGTTTAACGACACGACGCACGGCTGATCGCGAGTTCGCGCCGTAAACGGAGCGTGCATGCTGCGTCGCTGCTGCGTCGCTGATACGACCCCCCCCCCCCCCACACACACACACGCACGCACGCACGCAATTACATACATGTACGTATTAACGACGCAGCCTGTGCACGAGACATACGGGCATAGAGGCATAGGCATGCCATAGACGAGAGCTACGCAGCATCTGCGTATTCCGTAATACGTACAACGTGCAGCTCCTGTGCACCGCGGTATATCCGATCAATTACATGAGGCAAGAATCTTACGTGAAGATTACCGTACGATCTCAAGATGAAAAATTATCCGCCGAACAGCTATTGCGATCGAAGAGAAGGGAAAAAAAAACACTTGCCAGAACTCGTGAGCTAAAAGTGATACTGGTTGCTATACGCGCAGTAATTACTCGGCTATTTCATAATTCAACTATCGTGAAATTTTGCAACATCTTCTTGCACAACCTGCGACGAAACTGTACAACAAACAATTCTACACATATATTCCAAATTTCATTCAATTTCATTACTATAAAATAAAATTGTAAAACTCGTCTTTGCTGGTGCCGGTAGATATTTGTGAATTTTTTTAAAGATAAAAGTGAATACGTTTAAGTGGAAATAATCATATGATAGAAATGTTAATGAACCAGAATAATGAAATCCGACGGTTACTCGTAAGGAAACAAGGAAAACATACTTCAAATTCGAAACCTTCTTATTTATGTACACGTTGATACCTCCGTTACTTACGAGACACCCCGTACGTACGGAAAGCAGTACTCTCTGAAGCCGCCATGCTGGCTGCACCAGGCCACGCGACTCCGTGGTTCTCAACTCTCATTGTTTGATTCTGTTTGTTTTTAACGTGAAAGAAAAGGAATCACCTCTTCCGTCAACACGGTTCTTTTTAAATGTTTATTTCATTTTTTTTTATTTTTAAATTTCTTAACACCCCAACTATCGGTAGTAAATTATATAGAATACGTATTAATTCGTGTCATCGCGTGATCGAATAAAAATAAAAATAAATAACGAATGTACCAATTTTCAATATTCATCACAAGCATACGTGTACTCTAATTGTAAGGTTAAATCTCAAAGGTAATAAGCGGGACTTGAATTAAGAAAGAAATAAGTTATTGCAGAGAAATACGATAAATATAGCAGGTAACAATCAATACAAAATTGGTAGCGCGAAAATAGCAAAAGGTACGGTAATGTTTATCGGCTTAATCCACGCTCGGATGTAATCCAAAGAACTCGATTGACGGTAAAAATTAATGCACAATAGCACGTAAGATATAATGAGCGATACGGCAAATGAAATATAACAAGCATTACTAGGACAGAAATTGAGAGAAGACAAAGGTAAGAGACAACGCAAAATATGATAGAAATTACAGAATCAGTCTAATAGAAAGTTACGGAAAAATCAGAGAAATTCGAATATACGAGAGGAAAATAAAAAACAAAAAACGGACACAAGATTGTATACATAGTACGAGTTGTACACGTGGATATGGGACGTCGAATAGAACCTGAACGATTATGTTAATTTGCAGCGTTGATTGTACGTATATGTGTATATAAGCCAGTATTTCTCATGTCCATTTGCAACAGGTGTTGTAATTTTTTTATCAGTCATTTGTTGTTTATACCCAGAGGAAACACTTTTATAACGAAGTAACGGAACAATTTCGTTACACGTATGGAGAAGAAAAAGAGCAGATCTTACTCAAAAGTGTAGGAAAAAAGAAAGTATTGAAACACATTGATTCGGTGTACGGAATAATTTTCTTGAACGTATTCGATCAAACCAATAAAATATGTTTTATCGGACCAACCAAACTTATGGTAAATTCAAAAATATAAATTTTGTTCGTTCGATGGTAGTCATAGTTCACGGAGTATAATTTTTTTCGTTTCATTAACAAAACTTGGGTCAAAATGATACGAACAAGAATCTAACCGTTGAAGCAACAAAATCATTTTGTCCCAAGTTGAATTTTTGCTTTTTTGTTCGTTAGATAAATAATAATATTTCAGTTGATTTTTTCTGAGTGTATATCTAATTTATGACAAGTTACCTCCCGCCTCGTTCGTAGCACGGTTTTCACCGAAATTTTGGGTGACCCAACGATATTGAGGTCCTCCACGGGTATGCAATAAATATATGCATATGATACTCTGACGAATTTTCTAATATTTCGTTAATAACATTATACACCTTCGCTTCGAATTTCATTTACACTACCGCGCAACGATGAAGGATTTCAGTGATCTTTGCAATCTTATACCTGCAGATATATCGTATCAATCATCGGCGGTGAGGCTTGACTATAACTTCGCAGCTGGAAATTTCTCAACGATTGCGATAACGCGTGTCAAGGTGTACACATTTATCATTATTATTATCATTATATGTATATATATATATATAATGTCTTGGGATAGTCATACACACATATATACATATCAGTCAGAAAATTGATACTTTCTACATAATTACGATTATCAAAAATGCACTGCTATCGAGTGAAAAGATTGAACAATTCTCCTTCCTGCAAGAGACTCGGTGAACTTTCGTCATGCGTGTAAAGTGCTGGCAGCATAGCTGCAGCGACAGTGGCGCGAGTGAAATAGAAAGAAAAAAGAAAAACGAAAAAAATCAGTTGGATGCTCGAGGCGCGTTCGCGCCTTGAAAAGCCTTGAAGGACCTTGAAGGGTAGGGTGATGACGGTGGTGATGGTGGTGGCGGTCGGATTGGGCTCTGGGTTCTCGGTATCCCCGCTGAGAGCAACGGGTTCTAAATATACGCTCTCAGGGTGGTCGCGGGTTGAACTGGCCAAGGGCAGATACGGAGAGAATGAAAAACGAGGGAGAGAGAGGGGACGAGAGTAGTCGTCTATCTTCTTCTCGCTCTCTCTCCTAGAAATAAACCCTTCTCAACGTACGAACGAACGAACGAACGCCGGACACCGCGTTCGCCGCGTACGATGTACATGTATTCATGTGGGTAGGTACGTACAAACAAGGTACAGGGTGCATATACAGGGTGGCAACGAAGACGAGACTCGTAGCGAGGTATGTTGGCTTGTATAATGACCACCTCGGTCTGCCGAGTTGGCAGACGCGACACTGCTGCACGACGAGAGAGGGAAAAAAATAATCATGTCTGTATGTATCATCGTAGTTTATACTACGTGCAGTTACGTCGAGAAGAGGAAAAAGAAGAAGAAGAAGAAGAATTACAAGTTGAGGTTGTTTCACGCGTATAACCTACAACCAACCGATACACTTACTTCGGATACTTATCCGCAAAACACCGTAACGCTTATGCTGACGTGCAGAAGCATGAATTATAATCATGATGTGAGACGTTTCAACCGTTTCAACGTGTCATATTATAATAATAATATATTATACGTGCTAATAAATACTGCACCGTGCAGCGTCGTCAAAGGCAAGAAACTTTAAATATGTAGGTGATTACAATATGCGCTCATCTATACGTCTATACGTCTGCGGTAAGGTTAACGAGCGTTATACGTATACGTACAATACGATAACTCCGAATCCCGCCGAGTTGGCGCATTATTATACGTACACACATGTATATGCGTGTGTATATACATATTATAAATATATGTATACCTATGTATAATATCCATGTCACGAATGTTAACAATATAGGTACAAAACAGCGTAATCTCGCGATATGTCGACGAGCAAAAATTATCGGACGACGTTTTACTTTCACTTTGAAATTATAACCGCTGCAAGGTCGCGGGCGATACAGTATACTATATGTATGTATGTATGTATGCATGTGTGCGCACGTGTGTGTGTACGTACGTACGTACGTCTCGGCTGATTGCGAATGGGAATCAGAACTATTTGTGAAAACTTGCTCTGAAACAGAGAGAGCCTATCTACATTCACCACCTCCGCCCAATGTAACGAAGGGTCGAAAAATAACTGATTTTCGCGATTTTTTTATCCGATGATTGAAATACGTTAATCAGTCTGTATTTTTCATGTCAAATTAAAGCACTCATGAACGCCAGAAAATATATTTTTTAAAGATTATCTTAATTTTGTTTTTACACTTTTCTTTTAACGATTTTTGTTGAAACGTGTTTTTTCAAAACGATGGATCTGTCTCAAATTTGGACACAATGTTCTTCGCGTCATTCTTTATCTTTCCATCGATGTGTATATTCATATACGATTTAGGTGAAATAAGCCGGTGCTCCTGCATATCGGGTATCGGTCGAGCAAGATCGAGACTGTGACATATAAACGTCATCGAGCGTGCAGCCGCTCCCGTTGTAATGCATGCGGCTACATAAAAAATACCTGCCTCCTACGTGTCTGTCTACATATGTACGTACATATGCATCATGGATCAATGTATGTAATACACGTCAACGGATGATATCTCACAATAGATGGATTAATAAATAGTATCGAAATCAAGACGGGAGGGGCAGGCGGGGGGGAGTGTGTGAAAGAAATTAGATAAGCAGAGTAAAGATAGAAAAAGGAGAATGAAAAAGGGTCGTTTTGTGTAATATTAAAGCCTGTCGTACCCGATCCGTGTTGCACCGCACGTCCGCGCAATAAGTCACCCACGTAATGCACAGAATATAGAGATATCTACCGGGTATATTATTATACTCTACCGCGGTTCCGCTATCCACGTACGTGATTAACTGTACAGCTACGTGTACCTATATTAATGACGGACAACGATGTCCATTGTACGTAATGTATACCATTTCGTACGTATATATTGTATTATATACGTATTATATGCACCGCAGAGACGAGAGATTTATTGACAGGGCAAATGTGTGTTCAACTCGGCTCACATAATACGGCGATAAAACACCTGTACATTGTACAGCGCGTCGAATATTTTTTTCGAGTGAAAAAAAAGTCTATCGGTTCGATAATTAATTAATCTGTTTTGTTATACGGATACGTATAAGTGTGAGGTGCGCAAATATATGAGAAATTTACTGATTGTGAGGAAAATAGAAAAAAAAAATTTTGTTTTTTAAATATGTATGGGGCATTCCATGCGATGTGTTATATATATATATACATAACTCAGTATGTATCAAGGTGCAGGAACTTTCGGTTGTGTTTACACAGTTGGTCAATAAATTATCAACGAATGTTCGTTCCCCGAAGTTGGTAATAAAATTCTCGGAGGCGTAACGCGGTAGCTGCTAAGATACATACATACATACATGCATATAGCTGCGTCATCCGCATATCGCTGCCATTATACATATACTCGTATGTATTACAAGCCTAACCGATATTCACGGTTCTCAACCTGATGAATAATTACGCAACATTCGCAAACTGGCAAGCTTATATACATTTCCTACAGATACGTATACATAACGCCATCCTGCCGTTTCACCCGCTCTCGTATCTTCGGCATTATAGGTACCTACATGCAACTGCGCGCGTCTAATTGAATCGATAAATGAAATTGGAAGGAAGAGTATTTTATACGAAGACCATTACAAACGATGAAGAGAATCAAAGATATGGACAAATATTCAAATCAGAATCGGCGTTGATGTTATATCCGCGACGGGTCCAAACTACTCAACGTAATGTTCGTGTCCCACCGTTTCGTACCGTTCCATGTGCATTTAACAAGTATTTTCTGCCATTTCAAACTCGAGTATCCCAATTATTCCACGAGTGGTTACCCCTCGTATAAATATATCCGAGTATAATATAATATATTAAGCATACACCGATAAGATTTGTTTTCATTCCAAGCACACACGTTTCCTTCTTCCTTCTTCCTTTTCGTTGTCGTTGTTGTTGTTCGTCGTTGTCGTCGCGCGTGTGGGTGTGTGTTTTGAGGGGTGGGTGGTTTGAAGGGTTATCGCCGGTGCTGCATCTTTACGGGCGGACTTTCAACATTTACGTGACTGCCGCGTTATACCCGACGACGACAGGTAAGTACCCACGTAATACATGTATATTGTATAGGCGTGCGTGCATATAACGCTTTATGCTTGTGTTTACGCGTGTATAGGTACACCACGATGATCGTGTGCCCTGCAGGTTTGTCGACCGCCATTAGGTAGATGTGCCCTCGCGGCCGTTCGTTAACTCGCGCGATGCGATGCTTACCAAGCGGTGTGTACGTACATCTGTGCGTGTTGGTGTGCGCGCGCGTGCATTAACTAAAATCTCTACCGCGATAAGGGTAGATGATGTAGATTGCCCTATACACCTTATTCCTTATTCCTAACCACCAACCTCTTACACGGTACAATGTAAGTATCATCTATTATATATCACAGACGTTAAAACGAATCCCATGCCTATACATACACAGCGAGATAAACTGGTACAATGTATATATGTATAGTTGTATAAATTTTGTGATCACATAACGAAATGCGTAACACACAGTATTGTAACGCTTGACGGTGCAGCGCGTACGTCGTATCGATACGGATGCAGTTTTTCGGCGACCGTGGAGGAGACGAGGAATGAAAGCCGCGGCGTGGGATGTAAGGGGTGAAAAAGGGTGAGACGGGTGAAGAGGGTAAAGAGGGTGAAGAGAGGGGTGCACTGCAAGTGAGGACGGATCTGTTCAACGTCGCTCCGTGCGCAACGGCGACTGCCAATGCGAGCGAGCGGGGGAGAGAATATAACGTGACGTTATATGTGCATATACGTATGGCGGAGGGCGAAGACACGTTATCATTATCGCCTCTGATAAGAGATTCGTCAGTCCGGACGGTGGTGCATTGCGTGGGCGGAGAGAAAGGAGAGAAACGAGAGAGCGGAAGTAGGAATATAAATTTGATAAACAGGAAGCTTTATATTTATGTTATATGTGCATATATGTATACATGCAAGCGATAAGGCGAGTGCCTATATTGCGTGAAGTACAATAACGATATCAGAATGGAAAAGACAAGATTATACGGGTATCGGTGTGCAGAGTTCGACTGTCTTACGTGGAATTTTCGTCATTGGTAAAAACAAATTTTCATTTGGACCCGTATCCAATATGGTCAGACACATGGAGTAAAATTGCGCCAAAAATCAAACTTACATCATCCCGAATGTGTAACATTGTTTCGTTGTTTAACCGTAGTCGTCAGATATGGTCGGACCACGTATTCGTACATATTTTTACACACATACATACGTAAGAAAATGTGAAGGATAAAATTTTTCAATTTAAAAACCGTTAAATATAATTATAATAACAATAACCAGAAAGCAGAAGTAAAGAAAAAAGACAAGTAGTAAATTTTACTGACCTTGACGGTCCGTCCTAAGAATATTCAGCTCTGATGCGTTTCAAGTTCGTAAAACATCGTAAAAAGAAATCTTTTTTTAAAATTGATTTTGTTATTCAAATAACCCGACAACGACTGCTTGTAGACCGTTCATATTCGAAATTTGATAATTTTCAATTTAATAAGAGACACCTCGATCATTAGCGACAAAATCATCCAAATCCCTTGTTTCTTTTTCGAAATATCGTACAAAAAATTCATCACACCCAAACGCACACGCACAGACGGCGAAGTGTTAATCTGAAAATCATCAAACACAATTGCATCGCTATAAGACCTGAAAAAGAGACCTGCAACCCGATGGAAACGACTAATTGTAAATTTATAATTTTCCGAGGTGTGATTGCTACGACAATTAATTACTTAATTCCATATCCTCTCTACTATCTGAAAAATTCAATACGGAATTTCAAAGAGACGTCAGGTACGCGACACGTGATTTGTGAGACACGGAAGAAGGAATATCGTTCGTAGCATTGTTGATTCGTTCCTATGCCAGTTCACAGGGATAGTTTGACGGCGAGCAGGACAGCTGATTCCAAACTACCGCCGCCGTGTTGCGGCGGCGACGCGTTACGTAATTCGGCAGCAGCAGCCTCTGCCAAGTTGCACATTCGCCTCTGCCTGCCCGTAACACCCACCCCCCACCGTCCCCCCTCATTTCCCGTCCGTTCACCAGCTTTTATCCTATGCAAACACGTGCGTAGTAGCGTGTATAACCGAATGGCGCACCTACACCTGCGGAAGACTGTATTAATATTGCAAGGATTTTAACACACAAAGACACACACACGCGCACACACGACACGTACCGTATACTGTTAACCTGTAATGTAAACGCCCCGCGATCTATGGCTACATCGCACATACATTGACAATAATAATGCACAATTATACACGGTATTGTCACGCGAGTATAGTGAGCGTTTATTTTTAACGTGTTGTTTTTTTTTTCTCTTCCAAAAGCGCGACCAGGTATGCCTACACGGCTATAGGATACGAGGTATAGGTGGTGGTGGTACATAAATGGATTGGCAGAGACGGGCATCGTGTATGTATACATATATATATATATACACGTGTAACAGCAGCAAACGCAGACGGCTTAGTGTGAGGTCCGAATTATACGTACCCCTGCCGCACGCGTACAGAGCTTTCTATACATATATATGAAACTCTTGGATATGTATTTCCCAGATCGATATATTCGTACAGGATAGATATATACATTATACGTATGTGCGTACATACCACACGTATGCATGTATTCAAGCCGATGTCTTTCATTGATTCGAAACGGACGATTCATACAGCATTTCCGAATAAAGATTCTCCGTTATATGTGTAACCTGCGATAGCGGGTCGAGGATTCGGCGCCAGTGAACGATGAGACATCTATCTATCTATCTATCTATCTATCTATCTACCGACTAAATAGCATATATATACATACGTATAATAGTAGTCGCGCTACGGTAAATAACAATAACAATAAATTATCGCGAATATATTACGCACGCCGGAGAAAGCGGTTGTTCAACCCAGTAGTTTCGATACACGGAGGCGCCAACGTCTACGCAATAATCACAATCGTAAACATATAAATACATCTATACGTACTATTTTTTAATTTTTATTTGACTTTTTTTCTCTCTTTTCGAAACCTCACCAAGAAAACGAATCACTGACATGATTTCTCCAAGAAGTTGGATACGAGGTGAGCGGTAAAAAAAAAAAAAAAAAAACTAAAAAACTCACACCTCACGTATAATCTCGACGAACAAATATTTTTCACGTTATGCATGTATTTACATACATTCACGATACGCGCCCTGATCACACGCATCGTGTGTAATGTGCAGTACCAATACGAGTCAAGGCAGCCTGCCACAGTACATAATCAAGTCAGTATAGGTATATCTATAATACACAATACATGTAACATAAAATAACGGGCTAGATTGGAGTAACGAGAGGAGATTGACTCTGACTATTATTATCCCTGCTCTGTGTCCCCTCCTCCTCCTCAGCAACCACCGCTCAAATTGTTTCACGGGATGCCGCCAGAAGAAGTGTAAAGGTCATCGACAAACTTGTGCTCCGTGCATTGCCTACGTCATACGCGTACCTACATCTACACATGTACAACTATTGCACAACATGTAATTGAAAAAGAATCGAGGATAGGTAGATGCGTGTAGTTTTCAAAAGCCAACACCCGGCGTGGCGGAGCTTTGTCAATTTCTCGATAGGTTTACTGTATTGTGTATAATGCATCACGTACATGCATACATGCATAGTTACAGGAAAAAACTCCAGGCAAGTAATACTGGGATTCGAGATTGAATTGAGAGTAGAGAAGAAGAAGGAGGGAGAAATGGTCAACAGAAGAAACTGGGTTGTGTCAATTTTTTATCAAGCGCAAATCGTTGCGCGTGACTCCTTGAACTTTGACCTGATGAATAAACCTAATAGGGTGTGCTTTTATGCAGACAAGCTTTGGAGAAACAAGCCGGTACTCTGTAGATACTCTCTGCACGTAATACTACAAAGGGATATACAGGTATATATACAGGTGGTCAACACTTGGAAGGGTCAATATTTGGAATGGCCGATATATCAAAATTTCAAGTATGTGAAAATAAAATAACGAAAGATGAACCGTTAGAAATCTTGATTTTCGAAAGTGTCACAGATTAGAATGTTCCAAGTTTTAACCCCCAGCGAACAAAGAACGGCACACTTGCAACCAACGAACCACAACCAGGGCAATCTGCGTCGACGATAGATGCCTGTATTGTTTCCATATCCTCGGGAAAAATAAAAATGGATCGTACCGCAACACAACTGGTGGTTATACCTCGCATGATTGAGGAGAATTCTAAACAGTACAGAAATACGAAAACCCGTAAGAAAAACCTTCAATTACGAAAACAAATGAGAGAGGGAATATCTTTGACAAAGTATAAAATTTCCGGCAACCGCATCTCCCCCACCTTCCGGCCCTAATAAAATTCTGATTGTGAGTAATCCTAAAGGGGCCTGGAGCGGCGTCGTGACGTTGAAGAGGGGATGAAGTGAAATTATCCGAGCGAATCCTGCACCCAAGGTGTGTAACTAATATAATCTTACCTTGAATTTCCGCTCGCCGTAAGTAAGGCGGGTCGTATAATAAGCCAGATGATGTAAATATTTACCAAAGTCGTTGCGTTTACGGGTAAATTGTTTCAAATCATTGGCAAAAAAGAGGAGATGTTTTATTTAAACCGGAGCTACTGCACCGAGTATATCACATAAGATTGACAAAAGGATTCAAGGTAAACGGTATGTGATATTTCGGAGGGTATACACATTCCTCGTGACAATCCAGAGTCAGAGCTTTCGTGTAGAAAAACTTGAAAGCAATTGAACCAGGATACTGACGCGCGGCCCAGCCTTCGCATCGTCACGTGATCGCGTGACGCCATTCCGATTGGAAGACGTTACAATATCCATTAAACTTGAAAGCTGTCGGTCGTAGAAATTTTTTAGCTACTCGCGATGAATTTACACCTCTAAAAATTTCATCCAGGGAACGACGAAATCGTCCGATTTTCAAATCTGAATCGGTGCCTCGGTCAACAACGACAAAGGAAGCGGCGGAGATGAAAGTTCCTCAGCATGTGTGATATTATGCTCGGCAGGCGTCGGTCATGTTCGAAATACAAAAATAGTCTAACTACCCGAGGATCCCCGAGAGAGAGCGAATCCCGCCGAAAGAAACGATCATCGCCGACGGACTCTTGCATTAGAGTCGAGTTCTTACGCAATCCCCCCCGCCCTGTTTGCCGCTGCCGTATGTACACCTAATCATTATCGCACGCGTCAGCATACATATATGCAACGGTATCGCGTATGTTGCATGTACCTACACACTACCTATACATCGTTATTCAATTTCGAGGGGAATGCTGTACACGTGTAAGTGAGAGGCGAGCAAAATGGGTCCCTTGAGCGAGGAATAACGTTGGACCAATTTTGACAAGTTCATTTTAAGAATATATTTCAAGCGTGATCGACACTTTTTGAAATCTGATTTGATCGTACAGGGGGCCCATTTGCCCGCCTCTCCCCTTCGTGTGCGCAAAAATCCCAGAGTAAATTAATATCGTATCTCGACATTTGCAGTGTAGCAACCTACGTCAAAGGTGCGTCATATGTATGTAAGTATGAATTGCGTCAAATAAGGAGGATGAAAGGTTGCAACGAGCGAGCACACATCCGGACAAATTTTGTGTCTCAGAAATTCTGCGAGGTTAATCAGCGCCAATTATACCGAATACCGAGTGCTGAATGTTGAATGCTGAATGCCGAATGCCGAATGCCAAGAAGCAAATGGCAAAGCAAACCTGCCTACCAGTTAGTTACCTATAGTAACAACAAAACGGCACTCCCGTAACTGCCAACCTACTTCGTTGTTCCATCGTGTACGTTTTTCGTCGTAAAAATCACGCCAATTTTTACCAACGCACGTTTCAAATTCTGATCAGATCTACCCCATTTAATTTTTCTTGTTACTTTTTTCTTTCTTTCTTGCTTTCCTCGCTCTTGTACCCTTCTAAGGCTTTAACGCAGGACTTCCCAACCGGTGTGGCGCGCCCCCCTGGTGGGGCGTAGAGAAATAGCAAGGGGGGCGCAACACGCGTTTGCAATTTCGAAAGAAAATTAATTTAACGGATTTTAACGCGTATATTATAACGTCATAATATCACAGTGATTGATTCCGTCTATAAATAACTTTGGCAAAAACTGTACCTAGAATCGACAAGCTAGTACAGAACGTGCAAGCTCAAGTATCTCACTAGTAATAATATTAATATTCATTTGAAAATACATAAAAGTTGTAATTGATAAATAAATCATATTAAAATAAAGTGAGTTTGTTTTATTGCCACGAAAAATATTATGGGGGGGGGGGGGGGGGGGGGGGGGGGCATGAAAACGTTATTTATATTACGGGGGGGCTTGACACAAAAAAGGTTGGGAAACCCTGCTTTAACGGATAGGTTGAGAAGTGATTTTTGCAATAGAAATAGAAAAGAAAAAATCGTCATTACACTCTGACATAAATCTGGCAACTTTGTTCTCATCTATAATACATATCGTTTGTCAGGCAGAACTATTGTAAGATTCAAAGGTTGAAATTCTCAACACTTGTATGACGAAATTCTATTTCGAAAGAATCAGACTATGTATTTGTCCCAGTAGTTCCGTGATTATGAAGACATTACCGGAAATGGGTTCACATCACACCGGCAGATGTATAACAGACGGACAAAGAAAAATGGTACGATTCGTTAATCCCTAAATTTATCGCTGTATGATATTGCGAGTTAGTTCAAAACGGCACGGTCATTACCATTTACGCAGGAAGTCTTCTCACGTCTTTCATTATTACGCGTATTGACAAATATCAATAATAGCAAGGATATACAAACCGAGCGTATAAATTTAATATTACGTAGCTTCGTATGGATGTATTACGAAAGAACTCACCTATTTTTCTCCAGCTCGTTATGAGTCGTTCTGAAAAAGAAAAAGGAAAAAAACGGATTAGAATCGTAATCACACAGACATAATGAAAAGAAAATGAATGGTGAGTAACATGATGATGGTTCGTTAATGCGATGAGTAACGGTCGTCCAGGGATAAATTGATTTAGGATATGAACATTGTTGAAAACTACGGGAGAGCTTCTTTATTTTATCATATAATTTTTTTTTCATCTTTTTCGCGTTTTATTTCAATCTTCAAACAACAATCGCGAGTCACGTAAATTTTATAAAACACAAAAAATTACAATAATTTGTTACACTCTTGGGGAGAAAAATTAGATATCGCAGAATCAATTTCCCCACGTGTATCTTAATTCACGTACATATTGCACTATTCGAAGTTTCGTCAGAGTGAAAACTTTTTTCCCTCAAATAAAACTATACAGGTATTACATGAATATAACAAATATATAAATAAATCGACGAACCTGCTGCCCTGGGATTTTTTTGTCTTGGTCCTCTTGACAACGGTCCGAATATCGTCAGGTATCGGCATTGTCGACGCGTAGCCATGTTCAGCCTCTGCAAAACAACAAAAACGTACGTCTTCATGTAATAAATATAACGCAAAATTCCGATATAACGTGGCGCGGGGTTCAATCTCTAATCTGTACCCTGGCCCCTCATAATTTAAAAATCCCTAAACTCCAAAATAACAAAACTGTCCGAAAATTGTGTATTCTTTAAGGACAAGTCGGAGAAGCAACAAAAATTAATTTCCTAAAAATTCCGAGTTGGGGCTTTCTGAATTAAGAGGGCAGTACTCCCCATGTATCTTCGCACACATATTATATTAATACACAAGAGCCCGCGATAAGTGTTCGTCTGGTGGGCGAGGTGTATCAGCGATACGTATTTATTATGTATATGTGTATTGTATAAGCTGTTGGCGAAAGACGGTGTAATCGAATCGTTATTCAGCCGAGTCACGTGCAACGGCGGCGGTGCGAGCGGAGAGGAGAGGAGGACTGTTTGAGCGTAAAACCCATGAGACGAAGAGCCGCGAATTCGATAGCGAAATTAAATAATCCTTTGGAGCAATGACCGAAGCGTCAACTCGTTCCAGACATATTTCTATATACACACATAAAATCTACATTGTACATACATACTCCATTCTCCGTACAATACGATTGAAAGACAAAAATTTACATCTAATATCGATGAAAAAAATTATTTTGGTATTTGGACAACCTATAAAGATGCAATCTATTCTAATTTACTAAACTTGTTCACCTGCAGCGTGCAGATCTCGCTGAAACTAATATATTTTCATCTTACAGGCAGAGTATTCAAATTTCGATTTCAAATACATATAATACTTCACTACTATACTAATACTAATATATCATAATACTTTTCGGCCCATAGTTCGGAGTGAAAAAATTACTACGTATGCCCTGCAACTGACGTAAAGATGGGATTAGGTAACATAGCTACTACCGAATACGTAAACAACATCACGTGTACTGCTTTATTCATTTAATAAAATAACAAAACGCGTTTACCTCGGCAATCCTCGAACTGTACAAAACGTGTCGTATAAATTTCAACGCATTATAACCGTTAATAATTATCATAATCGGAGAAACTTGACAGATAGTAGTCTAGTTATTTTTACGAAAGAGGTATCATGTAACAGAGCAGAAGAAGTACTAGAGAGAAATAAGAAAACTCTGAGAAGAGCAAAAAAGAGAAAAAAATAACCAGAAATCATTAGTCGAGCCGCAATTAGCGAAATATTCATAAATCGAATAAAATAAATTTCCAAAAAAATAAGCCAAATCGTACACAGATAGGAGAAGGTAAGTGAAAAGACACGACGGTGGCGAGCACGAGGTTCGTCGAATACCTGTTGTAGCGTATAAGGTAGGATTATACGAAACAGGCACGCGAGCAAGCGAGCTCACGGCCGTCGAGCCGTGACGACAAGTAAGTAAGACGCGGACGCTGCCACGCCATGTGACCCGATGCTTTCACGTTAATCCCGTTATATTACCGAGTGAGTGAGCGAATGAGTGAGCTGGCAAACTAAACACCGGAGGAGGTTGCTCTCGGAGGCCACGCCGGTCGAAAAGAGGAGGTGGAGGAGGATGGATGAAGAAAACGCGACGAGAGAGAGAGAGAGAGAGAGAGAGAGAGAGAGAGAGAGGAGAGAGAGTGGGTGGGGGAGGGGGGATGGGAAACAAAAAGGATGTTGGCCGGCCGACGAATGGACGAAGAACGATGATCGTGATTCGGAAGAAGAAAATGTACCAAGGCGGACGAGGAAAGGAAGAGAATAACACTATTGATGTATAACGTACACGGTGCACGATACGTTGTGTATCCACGTGGCATAACCAAAGTTATACTTATATATATATACCCGATGCATCTATGCACGCATCCTGTCGAGATAATGTTACTGTACGCACTTGAAGAAAAATTAGTATACATATACAGATACATGCCATTTCCTAATCATTCACATTTTGGATTACATGCAACCGGTCAGACGCAATATACTACAGATATACGTTGGTATCTAAAATGCATTTATTTCCTACATATTTCTGTTGTACCTGTAGACGAAGAATACCGTGTGTAGTGTAAAGTCGCCATACATATGCCTCAAGTTTCACGCTCTCTAACTTTTTTCACCACAAATTATAACCGCCACCGTGTCGCGTTACTGCTGTAACGACTTTATTGCTGTATATAACCGTATCTGAACGGGGAGGGGCAGGGAAAAAAAATTGAGATTCGAGTCCGACGAGAAAAAGGAATTTAATGAAATACGAAGAAGTCTCGTGATAAGCTACAGCCTGATCGGCCAAAAAGAAGAAACTACGTTACCTATAATTATTTTCGAATTATAGCCGGTACATAATTTGCTAAATGCATATACACGTATACATATATAAAATATCATACATGTGTTTGAGAACATTAATTCAGACATGCTGGAAAATATTCCGTTCTATATGTACTACACATATAAAACGCAAATAGGTGTAGTAATAATATCTGTGAGAAAACATGATGATAAAACACTGACGCGTCTTCTTAAAAATCGATTATCGATACTGCATATTCGATACGTGCGAACAAAACAATGTTCTAAATATACATCGTTGCACCAATCACTTTCTCATGATCATCATCATCATCATCATCATCACCATCGTCGTCGTCGTCGTCGACATCATTATCATTGTTATACATATTGATATCATCATATGCACCACTGCGGCGCGTTATCGGCGTAGTTATATTATCGTTGCAATATGTACCATGGACACATCTGTACTTTAACACCGCATACAGTGCAATCGCGATTACGACTGCCTATAACTACATATACATATATACGTTCATGCATGTGCCTGTGTGTGTATATATAGGTATATAAGACGCAACGCACATATAAATATATAGACGCTCGCCTACACATCGCACGCCGACAGGCACTCGTAGAGGCGAAACGGAGAGCAAATCGGGCATCCTCCCTCCCCCTGCCCCCCTCTCTCGTTGCAGTAAGCATATAGCATAGGCATGCCTACGAGAGTAGATGCATGCATGCTGTGCACCGCTTCTCAAAACTCTCCGTCAAGTGGAATGATAAAAAGTAATGTGAATATATAGATGTGTCCACCAAGGTTGAATTCCCTGGCTCGGTGAGAGGGAGAAAAAGAGGAGGGACGGAGAGGTTGGATGCACGCGAGGGGGGTGAAAGGCAGGGTTGCTGGGAGAGTGAAACACCGGAGGAACGAGGACGGTAACCGAGTCATGCACACACGCACGCACGCCTGCCGCAGAGCCGCGCATCGCTCTCTACCATCCATACGTACGTACGTAGAGGTACGATGCATGCATGTATGCATGTACGTACATACGTAGAGGCGACGTTGGCCTCGGCGGCGTACGTGACAAGTGCAATGCGGGGCAATAGTGTGTGTGTGAGCGTCATGTCAACGTGTACGCTTAATACGCCTGTTGTATACCCACCACCTACGTTACACATCGTGTGAGTGTGTGTGTGTGTGTGTGTGCGTATGAACGTATATTTTTGCGCGTACCTATATGTATAATGCGCGTACACCCGGCGAATTCGCGAGAGGCACGAGTCTTCGACGAGGAGTACTTACGTGCGCGTGATCACGTACCAACGAAATGGCAAGAAGTGCAACAACGGACCTCATCTTATACGTATACGTAGCATCATGCTGTACAAGATCGCGACGACGCGTACATACGGCATGCACGTCGTTGTTTCGACGCCGGGGCGCCGCTACACGGCGAACGTGAAAAAGAAGTGCGACAACGTATCAACTATTTTTTTTTAATTTGCAGCTGTCGACGAGAAAGAAAAATATGCGCCAATTTTACAATTATTTTTACTGTGAATTTTTCGAATCAACATCCACGACATTATTCGTCGGTACGAGGATGAAGCTAGCAACGTTACTACTGTAACAAGGACGCGTGTTTGGGAAAAATCGTTACTAGGTACCTTTAGGATTGTCAGAAATTAAGTAAACCATGACAAATAAAATATACCCATATTTCGCAGAGCCAACTTTACCTTGAACGTCATTCGAAAGTTGCGCAATAATTATTTTCGAACGGTACTAAGTTCAGTCACATTTCATTACATACATAAATAATTGCTCAACTCGAAAATTAATTGAATGACATGATTTTATAACGATTGAAATGCTTTACGAAATGAATTAAAAGACCACAATAATCTGCGACAAGTCTAGTATTTTTGCTGGTAATCTTAAAAAAACTGAATTCCTACGGGATTCCAATTTTAACCTTGAAGAACTTTCGAGAGAGTTGACTTATCAAAGAATTGTAGAAGATCTTTTTCTGTAAATTCAATTCCTTACAAAAATATGTATCGGACATTTATGTATACAGCTTCGTTAATGAGCTGCAAAATTCCGAAATAACTAAAGTTATTTTCTAATGTTCATCCATAGGAAAATGGAAAATGGCGTTCAGGAACCTCTGCATTTAATATTAATAGCTCAAATTAAAACGGGCGACTTATTTCCTCGTCCTACAACTATTGAACATGTAACTTTGAGAGAGCAAAAAACTGTCGATTTTTTCGTACCAATCTAATATATATGTATACACCAATTCGCCCCAAAATCCACAGATCTAACCACTTACTTTTTCCCCTACGTGCTATTTTTGTTTGTTTACGCGAATATTCGCCTCGTTCGCCACCCGAGGAGAAGACGGCATGTAGAATCTCAAATTACTTTCTTATGTAAGCCTTGGCGTTGCGAGTCCTGCAAGTTCTGCAGCTGAAATCGGTGCATTCGAACACACTACGTGCATATAAATGTATACGCATAATATTAATTTATCGAACGATCGGGGTCGAGTCATTGAGATTAAACGAATACCGGGGTCGTAATTTCTTATACGGGTGTGTGAATATGCGTGTATGCATGTATATAAACAGGCCGGAACGAGGTCGAGAACGTTTCTTTTTCATCGTCCGTTAAATGACTTGATTTAGAAATTGTATAATTTATCGTAAATCGCCGAGGGAGTCGTATTATAAAAATGACTACAGTCCCTTGAAACTGCAGATACGCCTTGTCTTCATTTTTTATACACCCATAATTATATCCCAACAGTAGCGATACGTACAGAGTTATATTTTTATGAAACAAGCTTCAACGTTTACCCAAGAAACGATGTTCGAATAAAAACATGCGTCAATAAAAAATAATGATGATACTATCGACGACAACAACAACTAAAAGAACAACTTGCTCTCTACTGTTTTGTACATAATACATCCGACGTGTCATGTAATATTAATCGAGATAACCGTATAATAATATGTGAAATTTTGAAATTCTGAATGCGTCAATTGTTTTTCGAACCACAGTACCAGACACCTACGAGGAACATCCTCGCGAAAACCGTCTTACATATCCAGGACCGGAATTTCGGATGGCTGAAAAACTAACATTTCAGTTCCTCCTTCCTCGTTCTCACCCTGAACAACACGAACGTCACATGCAGCCGCGCACGATGCGTGTGTCATGCACATCCCAGATGCCCGCGGTATGCCCTGCCGCGTATCACACGCACGTCAGGTTTTCACTCGGCGTGTTTTGCGCCGCTGTGGGCGAGTAGGAGGTGTGCGTTTTCAGGGACCTCAACCCGCCCCCCCGCCCTCATGCACGCGCATCGTCAGGCACACACGCATACGTTCGAAACGCACCAGAGCTGTGACAACGAGGTATAATAATACGCATGTAGCCGAACCACACGCGGCACTCCATCGTCGTCGTCGTCGTCGTCGTCGTCATCGTCATTGTCCTCACGCAACGTTGGCACACGCGCCGACGGATGCAACTCTGGACTCGCACCAACACGCCTGCAGGCGCGGGCACTGATACGCACGCCAAGTGACAGAAGAGGATCGCCGTTTGGCTGACACTTGCTCCACGCGTCGTCATCGCTTCGTCGCGAGCACCGCCGGCTGTGCGGCTGGTTGGTAACGTACTTACAGAGAATCCAGGGGGGGAAGCCAAAAAATCAAACCGCGTCCTGCACTTACCCCTTTCTCTACGTTCAATGTATTCAGCGGCCTCGAGAAGGGCAGCAATGCTCATATTTCCGTGATTTTGAGATTACCCTGGCACTGTCGATGCGGTTTCCGTAAATTCTCTTCCCGTCACTTTTATCGTTATTTCTATTTTATCCCGTCCGTCAAGGACTGAATTATTCTTCTTTTGTCTAACACAGCAAGTTGACTCGTGGCCGCAATTCGTTCCCTTATCTTTCACTTTTTCACTATTCCGGGAAGTCGAACGAGCGTTTTGTTGTTAGTTTACTCCTTTTACGCGCGCGCGTGTGTGTGTGTGTGTACGCGAGTGAACGCGAGTGTGTAGATATATGTAGACAAGCGGGTATTCTGTACGCGAGATTGTGCTTCCTTGACGTTTATTACAGTTATTCTTTATGTTACGTTATCCTCTATACTTCGAATTATTAATTAATCTCATCACTTTCTCCCCTCCACTAGTTTAATCCTTCTCTCTATTTCTCTCTTTTCCGCACTCGAATTCCGTTTCTCGACCCGCTTCTGTCCCGAACGTCACGCAACGCTCTATGACGGTCACTTTTGTTTAATGCACACTTTCGACGGAATGGAAGAGCAAATGAAAGCGGGGCATGTGTGGAGGGGCGAAAATAAAACGGAAAAGCGAAACAAAACACGGTCTCACACGTAACGCCGAGACAGCGGAGTTAGATTTGAAAACAGGTATTAAAAACACGACGTTCGCGCGATAGGAGTAAGGAAGTATGTAACGAAGAAGCGGTGAACCCACTTGAAACTATGTACTACGTTCTCGTTAATCTCGCACAGATTATTTATATATATTGTTTAAATAAAAATTTAACCAAAAAAAAACAAAACAACCAAGAAACAACCAGCCAACCAATCGACTAACAATCGAACGAACGAACGAACGGACACAAGGAACGCACGACGGCCTGGCTCCGCACCTCGCGAGCACTCTCACGCATTTATCGATGTCAAACGTCTTTGCACCGCGGACCAGCCGTCCCGCACTAACGCGCACTCTCATTGGCCGAGCATTGCGCGAGTGCATGGATACGGCCAATCGGAGCGGCGGACAGAGAGGCGGCCGTGCAGTCCGCCACTATAGTGCCACTACCTGACGGTGTCACGTGAATTTCATGCCCGAAAACAAAACAAACAGCTGGCTCTGTGCCTGTGACGCTTCCGTGCGCCACTATTTATTTCTTTACATACGTTTCTAATCTACATCGTTCTTTTCTTCCTTTTTCCTTTTTCATTCTTTTCTCTCTCCATCTCTCTCCCGCACCTCGAACGATGTACGTTAGTATCATAATTAAGAGATCGAACGATACACCACGCGGGCGTATCTTCTCTGCCACCTTTCCATTTCCCTCTACGTTTCTATCCCTTTCGTTTCATTTTTTTAGTACATATCGACGCGACGGACCCTGTCGAGCACTCAACTTGACCCCGACGAAAGAAAACAAACAAATATACCCTAAGTATGAGCATGTTTGCTCTCGTGGGTATTTCGAACCCCGCGATATGCAACGAGGATTCGGATTCGACGACTCGTTCTGTTGCTTTGTTTGGTATATTTTTTACCGCGACGCAACGTCACCAATAACTGCTACCTGTTATTATACAAGCATGTTGTAAACCCCTATCGCAGCGATTTATTGAACAACAGATATGGTACTTCCGTTTTAATTGTTGACCATTATTGCTGTTGTAGCTGCTAATGAGTTGGGAATAAATTAAAAGCGAATTAAAATAACAAACGACGAAGGGACAGGAAGTTGGGTAGAGAGAACGTGAAACTATTAGAAAAAAAAAAAAACAGAAAATATTTTCCCCCTTTGTTCCACAAGTCTAATGAGAAACATGAAATATATGGGATGGAGGACGGATGAAAATCGGTACACACATTATAGTATCTGGATATTTGATACAGCCTAACAATTCTCTAACACAGCTCATACTTTATGGTACAGGTAATCGATATTGAGACAAATCTTGGATTGAAAACTCTAATAGATTATTTGATTGTATTAGATATTCAAACTGTGTTCTGGTATAAGCAATCAACAGAAATGTGTCATCATTACTGTAAAATAAATTGCACGCCTGTACTTTGACTTTATTAGGTACCGACACAAGCAAACACACCGTCTTTCAGGTGCACCTTTATCAACATTATCAAATAACGTTGATAGATAAGCTATATGTGAGGCTCAGGTTTTCAAGACAAGAACATACAAAGAGAACGGAGAGAGAAGGAGAGTAGAGACGGTTCTCAACTCACTCAAATTGTTTCCAATTAGCTGGAAATTTTGCTATCCAATTATTCGGTCAATTTCTTCCCATTTATCATTACATTCTCGAAACTGGATCTAGATTAAGAAGCCTCAAGGCATTGCGTGTTACTATCTGTATTGCCTTCAGTAGATATAATCTCGCCATCATGGTTGGTAATAAATGATCTCGTCCTTCCTGCAACATCGAAAAAATATCGTTTACCTGAGTCACTCTGAAGTATTGTCTTTAGCCATTGAAAGTTTTATTGCTGCTGCAGCAAAAATTCAGGGATTCTTCACTCTTTTCAATTTTAACCATCCCTTTTTCTATTCTTATAACTCTCGACTTTGTTTTAGAAAAGAAATGCCAATCAAATTAAAAGGAGCAAGTGTCCAATGTAGTATGCACAGGTGTAGCAAATACATAAAATTGCGCTTACAGTCAATATGCGAACTCGGCGATAATAAGCGCTGAATTTGCTGACCAATCGTGACAAAAACGAACATATGTAGTGTGGACAAATCTCCAGATCTCCAGTGAGCCTTGCACAAGTTTTTACCATCTCCGGATAGCCAAGTAAAAAGATGTACATCAGTTCCCACTCCTCCTGGATTACATTTGAAAGAAAGTATTATAGATAAGAATTAGTATCTGAAAGAAAACTTTGAGATTTGTCTTAATTATTCAATTATTCGGAGAGATTTTTACCGCTTCTGTGAGTAACGAAAAATCCACCTCTTCGATGCTTGGCAAACTAGGATAGTCTCCTTTTAAGTGTTGTTCGTCGAATTTCTGAAATATCGCCGATATCCTAGCTGTATTGTAAAAAATAAAGGACGAGCCTGAAAGTATTGAATATTTTACTTCATACGTAAAAGTGGTGTTAGGTTGAATGTAGAGAGTAAAAATATAAGGGAAATCGGTTGATATGTAAATAAGAGGAGAGTTCCAGCCCAAAATTGTTGGATAAAGCAACGTTTTGGAAAACGACTCGTTGTGAGTATGGAAAAAACTGAAACACGAATCTCAGAATTTTTCTTAATGGTAACAACTGTAATACTTATTTTTATCCATATTTACCTTTCACATTTATAGTACTCTCGTCCAAGCCAAGATCGGAAGAAATTGTAATAGTACGACTAGGTTTCACAGCCAAAAACTGTAACACAATCACTGCCTCCGCGATTTGCAAAAGTACAGAATTCTGCTCATGTTTCGGTTCAGCCAAATCAGGCAGTTTGTGCTCTGTTGTATCGGCTAGCTCCGCCAACCACCGATTCAAATATTCGGCTTCTGTAAGCGCAGTTTCCTTTGTTCCAGTAACAGAATTCTTTGCAACCCCGCATAACAGTATTTTGGGATATTTTGTCAAATCTCTTTTTGACTTGGTGGTCGCATAATACTTGTCACTGTCGCTACTTTCAGATACCTGGTATCCGTTGGCCTTGACTATATTTTCAGCCACACCTTTAATCAGACGCAAACGTAGGTTTGTCAAATCTGAGTCTAGATCTTTGATGATATGAAAAAAGAAAGATCCACTCTTTGACTCCAATTGTCCATAGCTATGGTCTCTGACCACAATACGAGGTAGTACGTCTGCAAAAGTTTGGGTTCTGTTTAAAAATACAGATACTCTTTCATTTCCAAGCTGACACTTCTCAATTTTCAGAGACCAATTTCTGCTAGCTTTTATTATATTCTGAAAGGCCTAGAATGATCATCAAAGATATCGTTACTTCCGATGCGGTGTGATACGAGAGATAGGTTAGAAAACATTGGAGGTTATGTTTCTTTCACCTTTTCGGCAGCATTGCAATCCTCAAATTTTATCTCATTTTTGATTAAGTAGTGCTCGAGTATATTCCTGCAACTCGTCGTCGATTTCAAACTATTTCGAAACACTTTTTTCCAAGTAACGAGGTTCGTCAAGAAACACACGTCTCCGTACTCTGACAGATTTTCGTTGTTTATTTTAAGGATCGAAGGATCTTCATTGAATTTAGTTTCCACACCCAACAACAAACGGCAAATACTGTTCACCAACTCCTTTATCCTGAAATCTGAAGACCCTTCCATATCGTTCAAACACTCTGGACTTCTTCAACAAGTGATAACAGACAACCCCCCCTCCGCCGCGTTGATAAGATTCAGCCGTTTTACATGCATGCGTGATTCATTCAGGACCGCGTAGTCACGCACGCAACACACACTGAGTCATCTCTGATAGAAGACGCATCCTCATTGACTCATACAAGAAACAGTGTCGGGAACGCCCTCTATCTTTTACATCCTTAATCACATTACGCAGCGCCAAATGGTTCAGAAATATTTCGTCTGAAATGCGTTTAAAATATTTTAACTGCCGTTTTTTTTAAATACATTATAATATATTACAAATGAAATATTTGCTTCGAAATATTGCATAAATTCTCAACATTCAAGAAATCTTTGAACTGACGCGTTCTTGCGACACCCAAATCCATGTGTTTCAATTGAGATGTTTCAAACAATAACGGACAATAGCTCATACAATCGGTTATAGAGAAAATGTCTTTATTGAAAGCAAGTCAACTTAACAAATACATACATGCATACATACATACATACATACTTACACACACCCTACATCCATACAATATCATCATTGTACGTACAATAATAATATTAATAATAATAATGCACAGCATCATCTTTGGGACGTTGATATTATTTAATCGAACATAATGGAAATAAACATGGGAGAAGGTACAGTACTCCTTTTGCCGAACATGCCACGATTACCTTGCGTGAATAAAATACTTTGATTTGTACATGACAATTTATAGATAATTTATCCATTCGATATGCATAATATACATCATTAATTATACTTTAAGAAAACTTAATAAGGTACACGGAGCGTTAGCATATCTGATTTAGCTGATCCTGTCGACTCAAAAGAAAAAACATTTTTTTCGATATTATTAAAGATAAAAAAAAAAGAATGTGTCGATTATTTTACTTTGTCATATTGCAACTACAATTTGTAATAGCATCCTAATGAAGCGGCCAAAATAAGAACACTGATTCTTATCGTTCAGACTTCAACAATAATTTCCTGAATTCAATATCTTCTTGAATGTGAAACAGTACCTGTTCATAATTCGTATCTTATACAGTGATTTCGTATTTTATTTTCACCTCACTTGATCCGGTATTTGTAATGGCAGGTTATAACTGAAGTAACTTCTAAAAAGAATTTCGCTCAACTGATACAGGACTTCAGTATATTTTTCTCTTTTCACAGTTCTCTAATTCCAATTACTGTGATCACTACTGCATTGGAAATATTTCTTTTGATTTTTAACAATATAAAAAATCGAAGAGCTTTATACATTTAACTACTAAGGCCTTGTTTCGCATACGTTAATATTCTTCTAAATGGTTACGGACTAGCTTTTAACTTACAATAAATACGTATTTTACATCGAGCGATGATACTTGACATACGCAATCGCTGCTAACTCTTTGCAAAATTCTTCAGTAATCACAACGCTATCAAGCAGAACATTCTCCTTCATACTGAAAACGCAAAAACGAATCCGTCAAAAGTGGTTGTCTATAATTAGCAACTCGTTTATTACCTTTTACACATCGATACTTACTGACTTTGAACGGAATCATCCAATAATTTCTGCCTCGTATCTTTCAATAACCGCTTATAGTCTGGTACCTTGGGTATCTCTGAAGCCAGATGCTTTACAACTTGTTGCAAGCAGCCAAACAAGCTTGGTGTGCCAGGAGTCAAGGGCAACAATGGATTCAACAGATATTCGTGAACATAGGGATGCGGTAAGAGTGCCAGCCTGGACACCAGTACGGTCAGTTGCAAGTTGATTTCGTACTTCTGACTGGGAATTTTGGTAACTTTCTCAAATAACATTGTCAAGAATGGCCCCGGATAAAATCGAGGTGTACAATGGTCAGCCTCTGGCCTTGAATCCGAACTGGCGGTATCATCGATTGTTACAGCTTCTAGAGGCCAAGAAAGTAATGCGCACTCAGCGAGGATAGACGAGTATTGCTTCTCCCAATCGGTCATGTATTGCTCGTAGTTATTTGCATCTAAATCCGACTGAAGGCTCCTCGGTAATAAGGTTAGAAAACTGAAACAGGAGAGATACCTTTAGGACTAGTCAAAAGTGGCTTAGTTTGACTGATCTAGAGTAATCATACCAATTTATAATCCTGTGTATGTTCGAAGGCGCCAGCGTTCTACTATAATTTTGTTTACTCGACAAGTCCAAAGTGCCTCTACTCTTCTCTCTTTCATCTTCTTCATCGCTCCACGACGCGATTGCGCTGTCTGCGGCGCTATTATCGTAGTATCCTCTGGATGTCAGATAGGTCAGGATCAGACAGTGCAAAATATGCTCGTGACGTCTTTCGATCATTTCTTCAAACAGCCGTAGTGTTTCAAGCGTCAAGTCGTCGCTGTCGGTGTAGCAATTCTTTATTAACTGATGAACAACAGGGGATGGTAAGATTCCAGGTAACTCTGGGTCTCGATGAAAGCCCACGAGCCAATAATTGATTTCTAAAAATTTAAGAGAGAAACATTCTAATTCTAAACAACCAATTTCGTTTCCGCCATAGCTTCCTTACCAGCGTTTAAATAAGGCGAGGTAATCTCCTTCAAGCATTTCGTGATGAGTGCGGTAATCAGCACGACGTGATGGTCGGAAAGTGCAGGTGTTAATATTTTTTGAAAAAACATCACACGGATATTTTCAGCCAGAATTTCTCCCACAATCGCGTGCGCCTCTCTAGTCAACTGATCGCAATAATCGAGCCACATGAAAAAGGCGGCAACCGGTCTGCATCCTGGAAATTTATTTTCACTGGTCCACAACGGGGAATCCAATCCCCAAGTCACATTCACCTCATCAATTTCAGTCGGATCGACATGGGCTGGTATTAAATTAAACAACTTTTCCAATCTATTTGACAAAGCAAAAGGCAGTTGACTGTTTGCAACACTGCGAGCAAATCGTGAATCTTGCAATGACGCCAAAACCATTACTCCTTCACAAGCCTTAACTCTGACCATGTTATCCTGAAAATTAGATAATTCAGCATTTAAATAATAGGCCCGTCAGTAATTAAACGCCCCAAAGGACTTTTTGCAAGTATAGTCTCTTTATTGCATCTAAGTTTGCCTATGTTCAAGAAAATTGGTAATAATAATATTTGCAAATGTAAGCAGATTTTCCCATAAACAGTTAGATACTTACTGCACTATTCAAATAGCTTATCAATGCATCTAGTAGCAAGCATTTTGAACTTTCAATTTGCAATGAAGTATCGGCAGGACTTTGCAGGGATTTATTCCGGGTTGAGATGTCACTAGCAGAATCAAACTCAGATCTGGTAGTTTTTGATATATTTTCGAAAAACTTGAAGTTTGCCTCAGCCTTATCCAATTCAGAAGAAGCAGCTGTGAAAGGTGAATCACTCTTGAATTCTATTTGCAATTCCCTAAGATCCTGTAGTTTAGAATCGATCTCTTCCAAGGAGTTTGCAGACCCGTTTGAACTATTTTTCAAATATTTGCAGGTCATTTCATTAGCTGACAAAGATGAACCGCAATCAGTTTTCTTGAAATACGCACTAGACTGCGGCGATGCAGAATCTACCTCATCCGATGATAACGAAGCATTGGAATAATTTGAGATTTTTCTTCTGTGTTCCATAGCGATTGTATCTGAATTGGTCGATTGTTGTCTATCTACTCTACTGAAGAGATCCCTCTCTGAGTTTTCACTTCTTAATGAACATTGACTAGATTTGCTTGAGAGTTTCCTTCTGCTCTCACACTTGTGTAAATCTGGATTAATTAGAGTCACAGCTTGCGTGTCTAAAGGTTCAAACAGTGGATTAGAGTTGTTCCTTGTTCTCGTAGGAGCATAAGTGATTTGTTGTGTTTCCAGTTTGTTTGAACCAGAACTGGCCAATGCATTTTGCTTCTGCGGAGGAAGCCTAACATTGTTCATAATGTAGGTGAGGTTCGGATGCTTGCAGATCAAGAAACAGAGAGCGACCAAGAACTGAATCTCTTCATTCTCTGTTGGCGAGGCCAGACTCCCATTGCATAACGCAATCAGTCTCTGAACAGGTGTGTAAACCGAAACGTGAGGCAGTAGTGGATGCTGCAACCGTGTTAACAATCTCCTCAGAAAAAACAAGCAGACAAATCTCATTCCAGGAGGTGCTTCGGCACTCGCCAGTGTCGCTAGCAAGTCCAGTAGACGATGCTGTAACAGGTACTCTAGACAAGGTCCAGGATTTTCTGAATTCAATGCATTCTCCTCGCTGAACAAAATGTCGAGCAGGCGATCCAAGTGGTGAGGAATGTTTGTAGCTTCGATGGGCAATTTGCAATTAGTCAGGTGGTTCACATAGAAGTTCATCAGCTGTTTCCAATGATAAGTAAAGTCATCCAAGGCCGTCGCAGGTGGGGCAACCTGGAATGAAAATTATTTTCAACACTTGCATCAACAGCTCAACAGGCTTTTGAAGCTGGAGCCGTTTTTATTGTCGCAAGCTCTACTAACTCGATACATTTCGGCTAAAATATTTTAAAGTCAAAAAAGGTAACATCAAGACTGTAATATTTCAATTTGACGAGGGATTTACGCTGATATACTTATACGATGATAGGGAAAAAAAAACGTGAAACTAAACAAGATCGTTGGATAATATAACCTGAAAAATGTCTAAATTGTCACAGGATGTAAGTACAGAAATGAAACATAGTTGTTTGATAAAAACTAATAGTTATCGCTGTACAAGTTTGGTAACAAGCTCACCACATCCACGGCATTTTTTAAGGCAGCTTGAAAACTGCTGATCATTTTTCAAACGGATGATTGAAAATATTCGCTACCGTTACTCGGTAATTAGTACTTTCAACTCGTCACGGATCTGCCAAAGGCATTTATTCTATCGTTACAAATCTTTTACATCATAAAAATTGTCACGTATGCATGCACATGCACACGCAATATGCGAAGGAGGTAAATTTACAATAATTTCGTGCAGACGACGCGAAACTTCTGACTTTGACAAGTCGTCGAGTTAACCGATCGCTAAAGATGGCGCCAATACAGCTCGAATTTAACAGAATGCTGCAAAATACCAGCTGAATACAAATTCTATTCTCTTCGATGAATGCAAATTTGACGTACAATTTCGAATGGCATCGATGTAACATGCTTTACTCAATTTGGTAAAAGATTTCCGAAAAGTATATACGACTTGCAGCGAGAATTTATAAATAGTATTTAATTATGTTTCGTAATTATTCTTACAACCATAATAATAATAATGATAATACATAATAATAACAATAGCAATAACAAAATCAATTTTTGCGGTGAGATTTGGTTGCACAAAATTTGTACGTAATTTACTCGTCATGTTGGTATAATTTTGTAACTATGTGTATATTTTGACGGTTTTCAATATATGTAGCCCAGGGTACATGCTACTACACTATCGTATACCTAGGCTTATACCTGCAGATGCAATAGAATTGTAATCTCTTGACGGTCGCGGCGGTTTGTATGGAAATATAAAAGTATCATTTCACTACAAACAACGCGACTAAGTTATTGCACATCATCAGATAATATGGAACATAACAATGCATCTGTAGGGTTAAAAATTTATATATATGCTTAAATTTTTTTACTCACCGGCATTAACTTTCGAAGTCGACGAATCATAATATAATGATGCCTGGTAGGCTTGTCGTTACGGAATGATACAACTGTACGAAACAGGGTGCTTGGAAGAGAAAACTTACGCAGTATAGAAAGTGAATAAATAATTTTGGAGGTCGCATCGACTCTATGCCAACGGCGAGTATATTCAGGTTTCTCCTTATCTGTGGTTTATACTGCTGCTTTATCGGGAGATCGTAGAGATAACGGATGGAACAGGGCGTGAAATGGCGGGTAAAACACTTTACACCAAATTTCGTCGCACAAACTGTTGAATATATTGTGATTCAACATACGGTATGTTTGCATAGTGGAAATGCTCCAATATTAACATCATAATGCATACCATCCGCACATTTGTTCAAATAACACATATATATATGTTGAAAATTGTGTCATGTTATTCTCCCCGCTTACTTACGTACGCGGTAATAAACGTTAGCTGTTTAATCAACGATCCAAATGAAAGATGTGTTTTTTCAGGAGCACTCGCTCAAAGGAAGAAAAATAATAATTGAACACACAGACGAGAGAACGAAAAAAAAATAATATTAAACTGTACAATATTTAAATCTCACATTCTTTACTAAAAAAAAATATTTCACAATTATCATCTTGAATATTGATACATCATGCGAATATCATTCGTACTTTCCACAATTACTCGTTCGCACATTCATCAGTTTTCTCAACATATTATATTCATATACAATATTTATGTATACAAGATAAAATAATAATAATAAGTTATTCCATGAAATTTTGAACAAGGTACTAATTCTTAGTTCGTTATTTTACTTGCTATAATTTTGTTGTTAAGGCGACTCTATGTATGTATAATGTTAGTTCGACGTTAAGTACATCATATCAAATTGCTCAACAATCTAATATAAAACCGACACACATCATTATACCGGAATACAGTAGTACTTTTTTTTATTTTTTTGCTACCAATTTTCCCTATAAGAAATTTTTCATTAAGTAAACAATTAATATTTCGCATTAAGTAGCACAAGCCTATCAGGGGTACCGAACTCCTAGATTTTTGTGGCGTAAGTACCTTACTTGGATAAGTAGATGATTTATACATCGTGCTCGTTCGTACGAAAGAAAGTAAAACTAAAGCTTAGAAATATACAATGCATACAGTATCGTAACTTTCGTTATTAGCAATTCGATTTTTTCCGTTGTTTCGCTAGAAATATAATTAACCAATCTGTAAATGATTTCAAGAATATTAGCCTAACAAAGGGTTTTCAAATTATGTAGTCGCCTGCAGTGGTTCCTCGTAACGGTCAACGTCCGACATCTTCGTCGCACCTTGTTTATTACGAATGTTGTATGAAAAATCGAAGTAAACCACTATTATTATCCTACGAATAAATGAATGATGATTACAACCCACGCCAAGGTCATATGTTTAGGAACCGAATTAATCAGCTATTGTACATACTAGGTATATTATACATGTAATAATCAGATTGAATAGCGCGCGCACGCGCCAGGCTGACATCGCTCTAATTTCAAGCTAAACGCTTGTCTGCTATATGTACATGAATGTGCTGATCATCACGTTGAATTGAATTAAGTAAAAAAATTCTCATCAGTCGTTGATCAGGTGCGTCTTCACCGGTCTCGAGAAGCTACGGCGGCGACCAGCGCCGCTCCACGACCACTACCGTCTTCCGACAACATCAGGTCAAACTGTAAGAGAAAATCGTTTCCAATAAATAAAAATTATCCCACAATCGAGCGGATAAACCATTTGCGAATATTTTATTCTTCGCGTCTACTTCTGCTACTAGTCCCGATATACTTGCCTTATGACTCTGAAGATGACCAATTTTCTCTGTCATTAAATCATGGAAATGAGGATGGAACCTATAGACAGATCCGTCAATGCCGACAGTAACGTTGTCCTCTCCCATTTTGTTGAGGAGAGTAGCGATTCCGGCACTGGAAAGGTGAGCTGCTCTCCGCGAGACAACTGAACAAACATATCTCACGTTCTCGCAGTCCTGATCTACGGCATTCCGGATTCCCAACTCGGCCAAAACTTGCCGGCAATTCCCGTACTTGCCCTTCGCGTCACTGTATGGAGAAGAAATAATTTTTCATTCGCCGCATGACGTTTTATTCTCAGTCTTTGAGACCCTATTGAATGTTGAAGAGATACTCCAAGGACGCATACCGCGAATATTCGTAGACTATTTGGGAATATGCATATTGAGAAATCATAAGAAGAAATCACAGTGATGCTCAAAGTGAAATAGTAAAATTCCCAACTACCTTTCGATCTCGGATACGTATTTCGTGAAGAATTTCCCCCTCTGTCGTAGGCCGTTTGGACATTTTCCACCGAATAAGAGACCGTCCGTTGCTAGTTTTTCAAGCACGAGGCGAGTCAGCTCGCCCATGTACATCCCCGATATCATTTTCTCGAATATCTGTCTCCTCGGGTTTATCGAATTGTTGTCGATGTCGTGATCATACTCAGTCAGTATGAAGTCAAGGACGCCACCCTCGCCGAAAGCACCCCACTCCGTGTTTATCAGCATGTTCGGTTTGTCGTAGTTACCGCTTTCGTGATTCACGCACTGGACATTGCTAGTCTTCTCCACGTAACAGGCGTTCGAACCGGTACCTTTAAAAATCAGAAAACAGCAGGTGATGGATGATAAGTTGGTGCACAACTTTTTATTCATCGATCATCTATCTAATTCGCCTTCTTACGATCAGAACTTAAATAGCGATCACACCCACCAACTATCAGACCAATGCGACAGTTCCGGTTCTTCCACGCGCAGGACATGAGGGTGCCGGTTGTATCGTTCAGGATGGCACATACGTCAATTTTCACGTCCTAAAATACAAAGGAGTGAATGAGTAAATAGTGGACAATGTTTTACACGGATGCAAGGCAAATTTACGTCGTTGCATTCCGATTCTTACGTTTCTCCTAGCGATTGCCTCCTCGAGCAGTGCGACGACGTCCTCGCCGACGACGCCGCTGCAGTTGAATCCCTTGGTCCACCGGACCAGCTTTCCTTTGGTAAGTCCGAGCTGGGTCAAAGGAAAGCTGAAGGTAAATCCCAAGGGAAGAATTACGTCGTCGAGGCCGAGGTCGGTGATGAAAAGTGCAAGGCACTGAGCGATGTGATCGAAGAGTTGCTTCCCGGTGCCAAGCATGAGACTCTGTGGTATCGCGTAGATTTTGCTCTTCATATCAAAGTTGTTACCATCCAGGGTGATCAGCAGAACACGGAAATTCGTTCCACCCAAATCAAGCGCCAAAAACTTTCCCTTCTCTGAAAAATCAATCAATCGATCAAATTCCTTTCCAGGATATAATACCTATGTCGTATAATTTTCAAGGCTATAATAATACACCCATAATCACATGTGATCGTAATAATTCATGTTCAACGTTACAAGCGAAACATCGTGAGTTGTACTTGACTGTTGTAATTCAGTGTGGTTCGATAAAGCGATACCGTCGTGAAAAGTCGACATAGGGTCATTTTTGAACTTGAGTAGGTACCTGAAGAATTATTTGCAGATTCGACAATATAACAAGCTCACAACTCGTGAATTTTACCAACTGAATACATTCAAATTTTAGGATTCAACATTCAAGTTTGTTTCACGGCAAAAGAGCCAAAATTACTTTTTCGACTTTATTCTTGTTTCACTCATCATCGATTAAAGCGTCCTTTGTCAATATCATACTAGTAAAAGTAAAAAATTCGTCACGATTTTAGTTGCGCAGAAATGTGGTTCTAATTATCATGAACGGTCTCACAAACAAAACATGTTGCTTAAGATCATCCGTTTCACTATCGAAGATCCACTTTATTTTTATAATACTCGTTTTATCTCCGTCTGAACTATGTTGAGTCATCTTAAACCATTCGCCTTGTTTATGCATGGTGTATAACAACAGCGCCTTGTTATGTGTGGTATATTATTAAGTAGGTTCACAAATACACAACTACGAGGTTGAATCTATGTCTCACATCATTTAGTCGCATGAATAAATTCTGGGTCATTGCCTATCGTCGGCTCGATTATCACTTCATAACGATCATTAATCTTCACACAGAGGACAGGATATACATGTGTGTACATGACATCATTCAGCATTATTATTAATTTTCAAATGGACAGCAAATTCATCCCCGCATAACGGTAAAAATTCAACTCGTAATCTGAAGTCGAGATTAGTAAAAAGGAAGTCAAGACGTGGCTTTAAGATTTTTATTGGAAAAAAAAAAAAACTTGTAACGAAACACCAGTTTCATACATTTTATCTCGTGCAGTGTTTTGGCAACAAGACAATCTGCAGCAATATATTTATAAGCTTACCAGTGCCATTCGGAAGATCCTGGACGTAAGTGGTGAAGCATTTAACAACGGCTTCGTCGTGAGTTGCCTTTGATAAACCTTTGTTGATTTCTTCGGTGAGCCTTTGCATGACTAGCTTGAGTTGTTCATCGGAGAGCACCAGATCCTTGCAGGCCTCCCTGATCTGAAACGATCCAGCAATATCGTTTTATTTCCTTGGATAGGGTCAATCATCATACCTATATCATACAAGATATCACGACGATACGTGATAATGTATAAATTGTAACTCATGCATCGCGCGAATAAACGGTTCTGTATAATATTTTTCGACCCAAGTTCGCTCAACAAGTGTATGAAAATCGCAATGATTGAATCGACTGGGTGAAGATTAATCGGAGAGTAAAGTCCGCTATGGCGTGAAGAAAATTACGCTGCGCAATTTTTGTACGAGCCTAACAGATAATCTTCAATAATATAGTATACATTGCAGACGTAAAAGATTGGATGACCATACAGTATATAAATAGGTGTGTAGGATGACTTTTAAAATCCGTCGAGTAGCGCACGATTATTGAGAGCTTTTTTCTCTCCTAATTCAAATATCATCCAAACCGGCGGCAAGTATACATACACATACAACTGATCGTTTACTTCGCCGTAAGCTGCAGTTGCATTAAACCGAAAAAGACATGACAAATAGAGTTACGTCATACTAGCGTACAATAGACATAATAATGACGAGTCGCGGGAAAACAAAAAAGAAAGAAAAGAAAAAAATAAATTACAGTCGTTGCAACACTGCAGCCCGGTGCATCAGACAGAGCTGTTCTCCTCGATCTCTCCCTGTAATTACCTACTATTATACTAAACTATTTGCATACTTGTGTTAAAATTGATCCTGCCCTAGAAACGACGAGTTTCGCCTCGCACGCGAGACACGAGAGAATTATTGTCACGGACAGAGGTGAACGAGTCAGAGATCGACAGGCCAACAGTCGACATGCGAGTTATGTTTATGATTGAATTGTCGAAATCTAATTGCACCGATCCTCAATGCCCACACAATCATACTATGTATATGTATCATGTATATTATACCGCATTGTCATATAGCTGTAAGCAGTGGTGCAAACTGCAGGCGGTCACGAAGCTCGGGGATTAACCGACTTATGCAGCTGCGTTACGCGAAACTGAAAAACAACGATACAGATAAACGTTAATATAATATTTTACAACTACGTAGCGTCCCGTTATTGTCAAGCACCGCCACAGTTGTTTGTTATATTTCCAGGCATGTCCAATTAGCCACGTACGTGAGGTAAATACACTTATAATACGCATACATACTTATGGTACGTACACGGTGTTACGTGCTAATCATCATTTCGCGCTCACACTAATTCTTCGTCTCTCTTATCTCGAGATTTTTTCACTCTTCGCCAGACTAAACAATCCCTCGCACATACCGTGCATGGACACCTGACCATGCATCGCCTCTCGTTCCCAAAATCCTAATCACGCTCCTTCCAATAACCGTATACCTCGTATTTACCTCTCGATCTATGCATTTCTTTCTCTTTGCGACTCTCTGATTGATAATCAATAAATCGCCGAGTGCTATTTCACCTACGAAACCCATCTTTGCTTTCAAGACCTCAATCAAGACTCCTCATCCCGGTCGTTCTCATTGTCAAACGCAAAGGCGAAGTTGAACCCAGTCGCACTCTATTCCTTGCCGCTCGGGAATAAACGGGTCCCGCAATTCGTTACAATGGTATATCGGATGTACCCCGTATCGCCTCGAAGCGCACCTGCACAATTCAATGAACGTATCGAACATGATATAAATAATTAATGGCACGGAACAAAGGTCTCGAAAATTTTTACCTACATACGTATAACCGGCTAGCGTGGAATAAAAATTTGTAACCGCGGGTGTGCCCAAATATTACAGTTCTAAGGCAATAGACACGTAGATCCGCTTTACAGGTATTGACCGCGTAGATAGAGACCTGGGCACCCCGCTGGATTATTTACCGATTTGCAGAACATACTCCCTACCGTAGGTATACACTTTCACATCAATTATTGTTATTGCACAACGCAGAAGAGTATCGACTTACGACTGTGTCGCAAACAATAGAACCATCCTCCACGATGTGATAATGTTACGGGTATGCATACCTATGGCGGAAGTTGTCGAATAAATGAATTTTGTTAATACATGCAGAAAGCTATCATTCACCGTTGACAATGAACTTCTCATTGTGTAAGAACAATGCGCAGGTATTCACGACGACCGTTAATTAAATATTAAATCATATCCGTACAAAAATCCAGCGACTCGCTTATTTTTCTATCAATTTAAATTGATCTATTTTTATAATAACCATCAGCTGTACGGTCTTGAGATTTAAATTTTCATTTTTTCGATGATTGAGATGAGCAATAAAATATCATATAACACACGCATACTTGTATCACACAAGTGAGCCGAAAATTGTGCTAGGTAATTGCAGAACGCGCGTCAAACGAATGCCTTCCCTTGGCTTCTATTCCTCACAGTTAATTAAACGCATCCACTTCGCAGGGGTCGCGTTGAGGAAGGTTTTCCGCGATGTCTGTTATTCCTATATCTGCGGTGCTATAGCGAGGTCTAACATCGATCGGCGACGAGTCACTGACTACTATCGCCATCTCTCTCTACCGCTCCCTCACTTTCTCTTCGTTCTTCTCACTCTCGCTCACTCTTTCTCTGTCTATCAGCAGGTATTTGGACGATTGAGAGTTGTTCTTTTGTATTTGCACTGCTCGTCTGTTTTCATTCTTTTCTTTTTTTTTTAACTCTAATTAAATAAAATGAAAATACCTATCTATGTATATCTCTCTCTCTCTCTCTCTCTCTCTCTCTTTCACGCCATTTCTCGGATATCGCGACACACCCGCCTCTGCCAGCCAATGCGAGCCGCTTGCTCACGTGGAAGCGGTGAGATATATACCTATCTACATATACTATATATAATATAGATATATGTGTGTATACACTATATACGCGGCCCTGCGAACTGACCGAAGAGACACGTTTTACGGGTATACTACCTGCTCGCAGACAATCTCCTCGTATGTATCAGCCGCAAGTCGATTAGTGCCACAGAGTAGAAAGTCGCACGGTATTTATCCAACTGTGAATAGTTTAGCTTTGTCTCATTTTTTAATTCTTCTATGTCAACGCTCGAAACGTTCTTCTCGAAAATCACGTATATAGATGCGACACGATTAAATAAAACTTATAATATCGTTTTTGTTTCACTGTACATTTTCTCGCTGCGTTCAGATCGCATTATCCAAAAATATATACGGTATATACAAAAAATGAGTAATTTTCCACAAACGATTGAAGTAACGACTCGGAGTAGTGTTATACTTATATAATATGCATAAACCAAACACCAACAATGATATTGACCAGCCGCCGCAGGTCTTGTGACACGAATCGATCGATATAAGTCGAGTAAGGCTACGCAAGTACGTATAAACCCAAATCATTATACCGTAGGGAAGGTACAGCAAACGAAGGTTCGTTAACAATATATGACCCGCGTCCCGTTTATACCTGTCCCGTAGGTATGTATAGTATGGAAACGATATACCGTATACACGCGCAAATGATGTTTGGCATTTACTCACGTTTCGTTTCGACCCGTTCACAGCCATGGCTTACAAATCCTGATCTGACTGCCGACAAGATGTACGGACACCCTAAATGCAAACGCGTTAAGGCTTGCGTCACCGGCGTACGGAATCCCAAGCGTTACGCCACTCGTCTAAGGTTTTGAAAAATTCATAATATACGATCTTGACGATGTTTCGTCAGCGGAAAAGTGGCAGGTCACTTGTACGCGAGGATCTCCGGCGCTAAAGATCAACCGTTCTGATCATGAGAGGTGAGGTACAAGCGTTTCATCTCATCTCTTCCCATCTTACCCCACTCCTCGGCCATCTTCTACTTCTCTTCCTTCTCTTCTCCCTTGACAGGAACGTCCGGTACGCAGACCTTCTACCAAGCGCAAATCGACGACGTGTGCCGACACACGTGCAAGCGCCGCTGTAACTTTACCGTAAAATCGGCAGATCCGCGCGTACGCTTGTATAACGATAAACTTGGTATCGATAACGCGGGTATAGACCGCATACTTGCGGGTCTTTTTTATCGCTCTGGTATCCCTGTGCGTGATGTCACCAGCGCTTCGATAAGATTCGACAGTTTCCTTTTTCGGTCGATATTTTTTGAAAACACTCTTTTAAGGTTCGTTTTTTCCGGCTTAATACGACCGCTATAACACAAGCTCATAAATCGCGCGTTGCTGTCTCTCCGGATATTCGTATGTATTTTTATTTGCTGAATGCACATAAGCCCAAAACCAAGTATACATATATATAGGTACATATACGAGAATCTAGCTCTGTCTCTGTCTACGCGATATCTATTAACATGTCATATAATTACGCTTCCGGCACCTCCCTTCAACACAAGTATGCATATCGCAACAGCGATAAAAAAAATGTTCAGCGCCAAGACAATGGACAATATTTCCTGTATAAAATAGTGGCACATGGTTTGTCCGCAAATATAATAGCCACTCCCCTCTTCGCGTGTAATATCGTCCTTTGTTGAAAGTCATGCGAGTTGCCAGCAACTTGATCTAATCTTCGATGGATCATTATAGATTGCACCGGCGATATTGTGGAGAAGCAAATCAATCGGACAGTTTATAATTGGAATGCAATTGGAATTGAATCGCGTATGAAAAACCTATCGTTTCAAAACTTGCGTTTCGTTCGCTCAGACAAAAACTGGTCGTTGTCACAGTTTGTTCAAGTATTCGCACTTATTTGTCGAATTAACGAAGGACGTGGGTGACTTTTCCGCGTACAACGCGCAAGTTTAATACTTACGTCGAACGTGCACACATAGGGCATGTCTTAAAGTATTAAAGGACGCGGTATCCTCCTTGGAAGGACACGTTACGAACGAGATCAGAACTGTGCCGGTGCGTGCGAAAACGTCGAAATTTTACCTCGAACTTCGCTCGACGAAATCATGACTTCTTGACGTAAAACTGTGAACAGGGCACCCAAGATACCCGATTAATCGACAAATAGAGGGTATCGACTTACCTCCGGCAGTATCGGACTCCGCATCCCCATTTTACCAACTCCTATTCAATGACGTACTTTCACAAGTTTCCCAGCAATACAAACGCCACTCGAAGTTATAACGCCTCGGCAGTTATAAAATTTTACTTATCTCTCTGCGATAGAAGGAAAAAAAAACAACTACTCTCCGTGTCAGTAAACCAGCGCCTCTACGTCTCGACTCGCGAGCCAAATACAAAGAAAATAACAACGCGTTTGCGTAAGTGCGATATTGTATGTTTAAATGCCCGCGAAATATGTCTTCTGCTCGCGACAGCGCAACTTGTTCGAATATCGGGAGGCGAATGCGGCTCTCTAGTACCGGTCGCTTCGTGTCGAGTCTGGTCGCTCGGTTTCTCTATCTGCGAGAGGGGCGCGCGCCTCTGGCTGAAACCTCACACACGTGTCACCCGCGACGAGAGATACGCAGGACTCGCCTCCTCTCTCTCACTCTGGCGAAAGGATCCGCGAGAGCGGGAGCGAGAGAGCGAGAGAGAGAGAAAGAGAGGAAGAGGGAAAAGCGTGTGTGTGCAGGCGCTATGAATGAGTACCGCGAAGCTGCGGCGGAAGACGAGAGGGGAGCGATTCGCGTTAAGGAGGAGCGTCAAGGGCAAAAAGGTCAGGCAAGTCCCGGGCTTGGAGGGGCGCCCTGGGGCTCCTCCTCGAAGGTCACGGATATTCACGGAACGCTGACGAGGACAATAATCCGCCAACATCGAAAGAAATGTCCCTGTTCAACAGTGCGCCATGTGACCAACAATAAGTCTCGTAACTAAATCTCGAGAGCAGTGCGTGATCTGTCACAAGCCTGTAACGAGATCTTTCGTCTCCGCGCGACGGAGTAGAAACAACGGTTGATGGCGATGGGAAATATCCGCGATATCGAAACGGGGTTGAAAAACAAAAGAAAAAAAAAAAAACAAACTCCCAAAATTAGGACGTTTGAATAAATTTCGACACGCGCGTCTTACCGCGGTCTGAGGTTGAACTCAAGGAGTTAGGGGTGCGTGGTGCAATCATTTCGAGGTTCGCGCCATATCGCGCAATCCTCGTCGCTCTGGGTAGGAAGAGAGATGCAATCGGGATGATTATTTCGAATCTGACGCAATTTCGAGCGGCGCCGGCCGCCGTTACGGCCCTGAGCGGCGTCGAGGCGCAGGTCCGTCGCGACCGCCGCCATGCTGCGCTCCTATTGGCTGGGAAACCGGGGGCTCGAGCGGTCGATCCCTTCCCTGACGTCACAGACTACCCGGCGTGCCTTGCTCGCCTTGGAGCATTGCTCGCCGCGACATACATATACACATATGGTACGTATAACGGCATACGTGCGCAAAGCGCATACCTACACCTACATCAGTGATGCTCGGTACGTCGCACCTTCCCGCCCTACGACTCAACTGCTATCGTTATTATCATCATAATTATCGTTGTTGTTATTATTAATATTATTAGTATTAACATCAACGTTATTCCCCGCGCTATGCCTGCGTAACGCAAATAGATATTATTATGCTGCTCGTATGTCGATGCACTTGGCATTCGTATAATTATGACGACTGGAATGATGGTATGTGTCATGATTCGTGTAGAAGGTTATACGCGGAAAACTGCATGCGGTCAAGAGGATGCTTGTAGTACAACCAAGTAAAATGTCACTCATTTTCACCATCGCCAAAGTCTTCGCATCACTGAATTCTGCGAGAATGCCTGATGTAAAGCTGAACAAATATACCTACGCAAATTTTTTTTTCTTCGTATCGTGCGAGAATGACGCCAAAAAATTTACGATATACCCACGCTAAGTCCAGGCAATTCAATTGCACGCAATAAAATATTTTTCTGCCTGATTTTCGCGCTTAAAGACTTTTCTTAACCATAAATTTCTTTCCGTATTGCGTGTAAAATTTTTGTATAAGCTCTGATGATATCCAAACTAAGCAGAAACGACAATTAACGCGATCGACAAATACCGAATAAATGTATGCACACGGCTTCGTCCCAAGACCGCTATTCCTCGATTTAGAAAAAAATAGTACGTAAGAGCGAGCTGCTTAATCGCGGATCGTTTCGCTCGGTTTCCTCTTGTCGGAGTGTCAGACACGCGACCCGCCTCGTCTGCAAATAGTTTCTCCGTTCAACGTAAACGATTATTCAGTAAAATTCTTGGAATTAGTTTGTCGCAACGATTATCCGGTCTTGACGACCACGTACCAATTTCAATGTAATCGTATACTCGGTCAGCGTAACGATGTATCATTATTCGAAAAAGAAGACGATGACTAGAAAGAAAAAAGAACAGAAAAATGGGAACCGAAACTGAAACTGAAACTCAAACTCGTCGGATATACGCAGTAACGAAATCTCGCTGTATCGTATACGGTATAAATAATGAAAAGCGTTCGGGAGCGCCGAACGATCAGGTAACGTAAAACGACGCGTAAGCAATGAAATGTAAAATTAAATTCAGACATCACAGTCATGCAGCCGTATACCTACGTTATACGTGTCATTATACCCCTGGAATACCGATGTAGAATTGCAAATGACCGATTGGTTATACGTCATTAACGACGAATGCTCGTAGTTGTTGACCTTTGCACCAAAGTTCGCAAGCTGCGCCAAACTTCAGCTACATATGTTACATCTCTGGACATGTAGATGTAATGATAGTATACAGGTACAGCCGATATACGTAGGTATAGTTTGCAGCGGTAAGAATCTGTCTGTAATATTCTGCGCAGAAAATCAAGACGATCAAACATGGATCAAACTTGCCTGCCGCATATTCGGTTCATGATTTGTGAGCCTCTTTTCAAAAGTAACTACACACACGTAAGTATGTAAATACATACATATCTATCGCATAACTCAGCTTGTGCTACAGCGCAGAAATACTTCGGTCGTAAAACAAAAACTATACATATGATAATGAATATTGTACGGTGATTATGTCGGGTTCTCGCAACTCGGTCGCTTCGTACGCACGTGTTTTAATCTGCGTGTAAGTATACGTTATGCAATGAGTTACTATAATAACAGGTATGTATGTACATACATACATGCAAAGGCAGACGTACAGAGGCATTATCGTTATTGAGGATCAACCGTATTCCAATTATAACCACGGTAGGTAGATACGTAGGTACGCGGGCGCAGGTGCAGGTGTAGGTGTAGGTGTAGGTGTAGGTGTGACGAAGATAAGGTGTTTAATCTTGGTGGCAGACCGGAGGCAAGCATTTTGAACACCGCTTCAAGATAAAGGCAAGTTAAACACCTGATAAAACAGGAGCAGCCGCCGCAGCGCCGCGTGAGTCCGACATTTACGGATGTCTCGCGATCCACTTTGACTTCGTCATCGTGCCCTCTCAAATAATCGCTAATTCTGACGCAACGCCGCAGCCGGGAGGCTCGTCCCACCGACATTCTTTAATATACATGCATACTTACCGTTCCTGCAACCCCGCCCCCCGTTTCCCGAATCTCCGTACCGGGTCGCCGACTTCGGATCTTCGCACTTTTATCATACCGCTATCGTATCTGCCAACCGTAACGATGATGACTTTGGCAAACGGTTTTTTTTTTCTTTTTTTATTAAATTTTATCTTTACTTTATTCGTGTCAATAGGAAAGTAATAATGCAATTTCATCCTGCTATAGATGATGTTGCCAAGTATTACACACGGTTTGCTGTACGCGTACCTGCACATAGTTTTATTCGCGTATCGTGGTTTCGTCTTTTTTTTCGTATTTTTACGATTGATCAGAAAAATTGTCACCAGAAGCGTAATCGATTTATAAAAGGAAAGAAAATTATTCCGTCGTTGTTTTATTTATTTCTATGCTCATCGGCCTGAAAGATTGAAGGAAGAAAATATGCCGGAAATAAGTCTCGCGATTGCAATTACAGACTGATCGCCTATAATAATAAACACGCTTACTAACGTATGCGAGGTTCTATTTTTATGAATTTCTTACACGCGAATTGGCCTAGTCCTGTATACAGAAAGCACGTGCATCGAAGCATGTATGCCAACGACTGGACCGTTGGTCCAGCGAGGTGCCACATGTACCGAGGTACGTATGCATGTACGTGATGCTCGTCACGCGACGAACGGAAAGAGAGTTAATAGCTCGAATTGCGAGCCGTTTGTTAGCGTCGAAAGTTTGGTGAAACGATTGATCGACTTTCCATCGCGAACGAGTGCAGCGTGTATACGGTGTACACTCGTCTACGATAGTGATAAATTAATCTGAAAAGTAGTCGATGCGTAAGAAAGAAAAAAAGGAGTAGAAGAATTAAAACGCACCGTGCATTTCTCATGCAGATGACCACATACCTGTAGAAATTACATCGGATAAAAAGTATAAAATTTTTATAACAATGCCGCTGTAATGAAGTTCAAATCGCGTGGCGGTCGAACAGACAGCGCAAAAGATTCGTTTTCAGTGTATGAAAGAATTTTTCATATTACGTACCAGAGTACACATAATATATATCAATTATAATTCCCGGCCGTTTGCACAGATATTATATCTGTCACAGCTGTATAACTCGACCTTGCAGACTTTATAGAAAAAAAGCTGGTCACGGCACCTGTGTATTCATTATATTATTATTCCGTATTATCTGTAATAAGAGGAGCGGAAAAGTTTCCGAGTCGCGTGATGTGAAGAAAGATAGTTACATTTTTCATGGCCATACCGCCTATCTATTAGCATAAGGTCCAAGTCGCAAAAAAAATGCGATTTAAGTGGCAAAAGAGCGTGTAGTGATTAAAAAAAAAAATTTTCATCACCATTCGCGCTGAAAATGATCAGAACGTATGATTCAATCGAAATTAAGCGTTTGACAATATAAAGACAAATGGTCGTATGTGAGGCAGATACGACCTTTTTCCATTAACAGGTACACGAAGAAGAAAGATCAAAAGAGAAGTTCGTAACAAACATTTTGTGTTTTGTTTCTGCAATCGTTCTCGAAACCGTTGAAACGCATCGTGGATAAATCGAGATCTGCGAAAATTTAGAAATGTTGTGAAAAAATTCTTCATGACAAGAACGAAAGGGCGTAACCGCAATTTTTATTTTATTTATTTTTTTTTGTAAACGCCCCAACGACTAACGAATCGCGTAAACAATTGAAACTAACAAAGTTATACAGCGAGTATGACGATTTTCTGAACGTCAACTGTCCAAATCGTCAATTATCGGAATGATAAGAATAACAATAATAATATTCGGCGCTTACGCCATTATGCAATTGGACGCGCGATATGATAGTACGGAAATTGGGACCGAATAATTTATCGATCTTGATCAAACCCGCGAGAATTCACTCCGAGTGCGTAGGAGTGAGAACTTGACCTTGAAATCGAGCGCGGCTCAAGTCCCCGCGTATTTTGAAGATCGGAATCAGGATTAAACGTACATTCACAAGACATTTGTTCCAGGCCTGCAGCAACGATCCGCCGATTCGCGACGGTAGTTTCGTTCTGCATCAGGCATATCGGTCACTTGAAGAACTCGAAATTAAATTTGCAGCGATTACCGAAATGCAAATAACTGACGTGCTTAACCGTCACTTAGCATCCGACTCGTTAACATAATGCAAATATCTCCGGCGCGACTTCTTCGTACGATAGGTATGTTGAAAAATAAAAACCACAACAACTTACTACGCCTCGACCTGCACCGCCGGTTCTCTTTTACCGATCATTACCTTCCCCTAACAGGCATTTAGCCCGGGCGTTAGGCAGTAATAACCGCAGACATTGTTCACCCGACTCGACGCAGTCGACGCTTGTTTTATGCATAGCCCATTTTTGTTTTCTCAAATTCTGACCTAGTACTTCGTTGAATTCTTACAAAATTGTACGCGCATTAATTCTTCGACGTAACCGTTACATGTACACAAGCAGCAGAGCTTGCTCCAAGGATTGCTGTGGAAATAAACAATTTATTACCCGTCGCAAGGTGTTTCTGTATCCAAATCTGACTGACTGCGCGCAGGCGTAAGGCATAAATATTTTTCATTCTTATCCACTTCGGCTGATGAATAATAAGCGTATCAAATTATGAAATGGCAATAACAATGTGTAAAGAGCTTTTAACTTTACAGTGACTGAGAATATCAGCAGGCAGGATCGTAAATATTAATCCAGGAAAACATGTTATCTCGACATTTTGGTACAATCGTTTAAAATCATTTGTACAAAAGAAAAGTTCCTCATTGACGTTCTACTACTACATGTTTGTTGTTACTCAGCTGCAAAATCATGCTCACCGTAGGCATGAAATTTTACATAATTTCGAGGAAACTCAATTTCCTTTCAATTTACTGAATTCCACAATAACAATTATTCAAATTAAACTATGAAAAACTCATGTGAAAATCCAGCGTTACGTTATAAATGTGATGTTTGGCGAAGTCGGCGAACAAAAATTTCGAGAGAAAATAATGCGTACACGAGGTAAACCCATAAACGTAATGAGTTACGCACAAGGAAGAGGGAGAAGATTTAAAAAGAAAAAAAGTCAACCTGCGGTCAGAAAGGTACATACGCGGATCTTCTACGTCGCGGCATCGCAGGACAGAAATGACGCAACTGGATACATAGTTGCGCGGCATCGAAGCGGTTTGCGTAGTGTGCGTATACCTGTGTACGTACACGCATAGAAATAATATACACACATTGAATCGAATATAGGTTCGCAGGTGTACGAAACCGCGTACCTAACTCGCGTTTGTACACACACACGCAGCGTGCAGCATTGAAACTAACGTCGCAGATTTCCGAATCGCAATACCGGTTCTTGTAAAAGTACTTGTTTTAAATAACTGTTGCAGCCGCCGCGAGGGCAAAAACTTCCGCAATACCGATTTGTCATTGTATCCGGCTAGCGAAAATTATTATTTAACACCGCGGACTCGCCGTGTACACGCGCGTATACATGCACATTATTATACGAGGAACCACCCGGCGCGAAATTATCATTTTCTTCCAACGCGATCTTAAACGTTTTTCCTTATACTCGCATGCTTACGGATTTACTTAATTTTCGTCAGATACTTTTCGTTTCCATGTCATATACATATACCTATACACCTCTGAGAAAAAATTCCAAAGGGATCGCATGCATTTTTATTCAATTATTGTACCGTACGAGAGATGGATTTTCTAGCGATCTAACGAAATAAGTAAAGTGGCAGAAATTGGAATCTGTTTCATAGGTTACACACGTCGTGATCGGTTAATTGCGTAACCGGTAATCAATTTGAACCTTGCCATGCAGAGCAACGAAGAGGAGTCACGATATGGTTTCTTGGAAAGTACGCTGGGCCGGAATATAAAACAGCGATAATAATCGGCCTTGATCGGCCTTTCGTCGATCTAACCCCCGCCTGCCCTGCCTCTCATCCATAGGATCGTGGAAATTAGGTATGCCATTTTATTATACATACATTTCTAGGCGTCGGATCGCGTTCACGATCGTCTATACATTACGGGCAAAATGACGGCGTAAAAGTGTAAAAGTTTCGCCTGCATCCACGCGAATGCCTGTAACGGTCGTAGGATTACAGGAACAGAGGCAGTATAATATTGAATTTTACGACTGATAAAGCGATCGCCGCATAACATTTCCAACCTGTAAGCATGTTTGCCGCAACTTAGGCAGCTATGTACTGCGATCAAATTGCAATACCTATAGTGCATTTAGGCTCTAAGCGACAAGTTTGTTTTGCAAACGTTGAAAGTTTCACCCTGTTTCGCGTTACCATCGGTTGTATATGGATATGTAGAGGTTTGGCCTCGAGCATTCGCACCCGAGATCAATTATGATTATAACATAAAATGTCAAGCTGCGGATAAGATCGTCGAATGCATAATTCAATCGCCGTATACCTGTAAGGCACACACGTTCGATATCCCTGCGGTGTACGGTTGAAAAATGCGGATTTACGGGAATTTTATACTTATGTGTTATATACATAGGCGGTCGGATGTAAAGATTCGCGAAGAGAAAGGGACAATAAGAATCAACGATGAATATTAAAATACGTGTATCAAATAAATTATATACCTATACGACCAGGAAGCTGGTTAAAGGCCGAATATTAGTGAAAGATCAAACTAAAATAACTTTGTTTCGCGGCCAAACTTAAGTGAGTTCGTTAATCTATCACGATTACAGAAGTCCTGAAAATATTATTTCGCAAAATCATATGGAACAACATGATACATCCTGCGTACCACGCTTACTAATTTACGAATACAACTCGCGAATAGGCCTGGGCATAACGCTTGCATGTAGCTAGCGATGGACGCTGACAATGAGCTAAAAATCACCGATGCGTCGATTAATCAAGTCGATGATAATAATCGAACACGATTCGATTGAATCGGTAAAAATGAATCGATTAATCGATTATTTCGTATTTTTTTTTCAACCGGTGCTTACGAAACAAACATTTCGTAAATTTCATTAGGCAGTCTTGATAGCGGTAAAGTTGTTTTTTTTCAATTTATAGTTTCATTCGAACCATTTTTCAATTTCAGGTGAAAATATTTATTTATCCATCACTCGTTGTATCAAATAAGGTACTTGGTAAGTAGGACAATGATGCTAATTGATACTTTGATCACATAAATTAATACCGCATCGCGTCGTTCATAGGAGTAAAGAACGGAAACCAATGGCGAGGTAAAATCATCGAGTCGATCGATTAATTTACCTTAAAAAATAATCAATTATACTCGATTAATCTAGAAAAAATAATCAATTATACTCGATTAATCTAGAAAAAATATGTGATTTCATCGAAAATCGATTAACCTCGGTCATTCTTAGCATAACTAAACGTGTCAGACCGCGTATGTTATGATTATTGACGCAGTATACACCATGCGTGAGGTAGATCAGTATGCAAGTAGGTATGGGCGTCGAAGTTGAAGGCGCGAACTGTAAACGTGTACGAACGTTCCAAGCGGTGTCACACACACACACTGTTGCGCGCGTACGCATGTATGTATATTGCCGAGCGAGCGTTTAATTACACCTACACGCCTTCGAAGACCCATTGTACATTTTACGTAGAATTATGGTTACACGTACGCGGTATATAATACGACATGTTTCGGATACAGCACGATGGACCGCACATAATTCGTATTATTTATACGCATATCATGTTATCTGTATAATGTGAACATATTTTTCGTAAATACATCATTCGAATAATACATGTACTCTTGGGAGGACTTATCAAATAACTCTCGCGCCGAGATCGGGATTAAGATTTTCTTCTTTCAACTTTTCGACCGCGCGTGTTGCGCGGACTGTTGAAAATTAGTCTGAACAGAGTTTCTCGGCTAATATCAGCTGAAAGCAACACGGGCGTTGACGTCAAGCTGCGCGACTGGTAAAAATATGCATGTATGTGTGAGGGGCACGCGGTCTGCGTCGGCACTGTCCGTCGCAAAATTCTTACCGCCAAACGATCGATCCTATACCGATGACCGAAATCACGTATACCAGCCTCGACTTTTGAACTGACCTTCGATAAGTCTACCTACAAATTTGAATAGGATAAGGGTCATTGCTGTACCTCGTTGTTTCGTCGTCGAGAAATTTCGAGCTTAAATTAGAGATCGGGGATTCAAGAATATACTTTATACGTAATACGTTATGCATTTATAAAATCGTCAGAGTCACAACAATCACAACGACGTCGCCATCCGAGAGAACGGGGCCCAGACGTCGAGATTTATACCAGGCGTGTAACATCAAGATAAGATTGTTAAGCATAATGTGGATTTCGATTGATTACGATCAACTCTTCGTCGGCTTTTGCCGCGCAGTTAGACGACGCGTTGTAGCTCGAAAGGTGGAAGGGAATGAAAAAAGGAGAAAAAACGGCAGATTTCCGCGCGAACGTTTATACGCGTGTTTATACCTTTCGACGGGTTTTTGCATAATTTTCCTGCCCCCTCCCCTGCCCCTCTTGCCGCGATTAAAAGGAAAGGCGAGCCGTGAATTACAGAGTTAGACAGAGAGACTCACGAGTTGTTCGGGCGTCGTGTTTTTCATGATGCGTGTTCCTCGCCTTCGTTTGAAAATTTCCACGTGCTGAGGTGCGGTGTAAGGTGTGCGGTGTAAGGTTTCGGGTATCCGGTGGTCCGGCGACGTCGAGGCACGATCGGCTAATGCAAGTTGCGAAACTAACCCGAGAAACGCGAGCGTGCGACTCGTGCGGCGAACGACGCAAGTCTGTGAACCGAAATAATCGCGAGGGAGAGAAGAAGAAGAAGACGAAGAAGAAGGAAAACGAAGAGAGAGAGAGAGAGAGAGAGAGAGAGAGAGAGAGGCAGGGAAGGAGGGAAGTACGCACCTAAGTACGTACGACGCGCAAACACACACACACACACACTCGCGCCACGCTCACGCTCGACGGTGAAAGGACGCCACGGTGGCTTTAAAATAACGCGACGTTTCTTATGTATAGGACCTTATATACGTATGCAGGCAGTTAGGCAGGTATTAATAATGGTTGTTCGTTCGTTCGCCAGTCGGACCTTAGAGTCGAACGTGCGGGTAACGTGGAAGAATAGTAGGATTTTCTTTGAGACAACGCGCTGCCCTCGCCCGACATGCCGCACTTGCGATTCGTTTAATCGTGACGCAGGTTTCGTTGCCTTTGAAAAATCCGAGGATCGTCCGCCGATGCAGCGCAGAGCGCGACGGATATCTGTAATTATTTACGATCACTGTCGCTGCTTAATTATTATTAATTACCGATCATCGATAGATCGAACCAATGTTTCGTCGTTCCGTTGATCATCGTCCAATGCAGACGCGACCGTGTAAACAATTTATCTATAGGTGCTGCTGCAGGGATACGACGTTTGACCAATAACGACGTATAATCGACACTTTTCCAATCCGTTTGACGTAACGTGAACTTCTAAGTCTGCGGGTAGGTGATCCTCGAAAGGAAAAGAGCGCAGCATGTATCGTTCCAATAACTGTACCGTATGCAAGTACATACGTGACAGCGGACAAGAGGCAACTGTCAACGTTATAACCAACGGCACGGAACTGGAAGACTTTCTGTTACTGATATCGAGTAATTCACTGATTGCGCACACGTCGGTGTGAACATAATTTTTCCGAGTCGATCAAAGTTGTAAAGATAAAGCGACGCTTTCGATCCGCGAATTGAACCAGAATCGTAATAACTAAAATTTATAGAATGGCGTTGAGGCACAAGTCATAAACCTGTGTCGACTTCGAAGAGAACCGTTGGTAAAGACGAAAATCATTGGAAATCAGATTTTCCTTCTCGCCAATGTCTTTCGTAATTACCTTGCTTTGTCGTACATAGGTATAAGCGGCCTTGCGATCAGAAGTGATCGGTCTAACGGCAGAGTATTCTTCCAGTCAACCGAATCCGATTCATTGTAAACTTGAGATTTGTACACCTTGTGTAGGTAACGCCGAGATCGGCACGTGAGGATATCGTAAAAATTGAACACGCGTCGCTTCAGATCAGTGAGCCAGCCAACGTTACATACGATTCGTAAAACTGAAATCCCCACGCCGTATGTAACGTATGAAATACAACATCCAGTGGTCAGCGTCGTTCTATACATATTAAACACGTCACCCTAATGTATAATTATACGTATTCATAGGTAGGTATATGCACTATTACGAATGCCAACCGTCCGTCGTCTGCGACGACGGAATTGTACGATGACCACAGCGGGATATTGTATCAAGTGTAAGACCCAAAATATATCGATCCGTACAGAGACGGTCCCGTGAAGGTGTAGCAATTGTTAAGAAAGCGATTGACGAACGGCAAACAATTCTTTCACAATCCGATATTGCGACCACATATTCAACGTGACGGCATACGATGACTCTCGGTATTCGAGCGACGATCGAAAATACACCAACATCGAGCTAGTACCTGTGGGATTTGAGATTGGCAAGGAATGCGGATCGTCAACTTCGATATCGATCCCCGGCGTCGCGACGCTCCTCCGTCCCAAGGTGACCTTCGGTCACGACTCGCTGTATACCCGACGGCGTCGTTCGCCAGCGATAAGTCGCCACGCGTTGCGCTGCGCGGGGGCCGATGCTCCGAGATATTGGTACACGCGATACGAAGCCGTGAAGAGTGTTCGCGACGTACCGCGAATTGAAAACGAACGGGGGATGGACTGGAGCAATTTTGGCAAAAAATCAGTCACGTTCATCTTGTCGTTAAGGTGTAAAAAAAAAACTTGCACGCAGGCGCCTTCTCGACGAGTCGTCCGATGAAAGGACGCGCGGGTCGATTATTGCCCGCCTTTTACCTCATGGATTTTTCCGCCCTCGTGTGTTTGATCGCTGATCGGCTTCCGAAATTTCGTGCAGGGCTCGAGGCCTCGTTATTGAATAAGCGTAGGCATTTCAAGGTCCGAAATTAATCAGGACTTATTGACGGTTAAACACGAATATGTGTACCGATGGCGCGGCGCTTGTTGCCTCGCGACGAACGGAGTCGAACAGCAGGAATTGGTAACAGAGGCCGTACGTACCCCGAGGACCAAGAGACCACTGGTCGAATAACGCTGACAACCTTCGGGCGAAAGTGAAAGGCGCTTAATTACAGGCGTGCGAATGTCGGGTGAATTTGTCGAATGGTTTATAGGTATGGAGGTCGCCTGCTTGACGATTCTTCGACGGATACGTGGGTGTGCAGCAGGGTGGAAATCAAACGTGTCTGAGAATCGGTAGAACGGTGGGGTCGAAGGAGGATTTTAGAGAGCGAGAGAGAGAGAGAGAGAGAGAGAGAGAGAGAGAGAGAGAGAGAGAGAGAGAGAGAGAGAGAGAGAGAGAGAGAGAGAGATGAAGGCAAGAGCTGGGTAGATTTTATTCCCTATGCAACACGGGCAATATTTGATAAGTCTATCGGTATAAACCGGTTGGATATCCGTATAACTCGCGATACGTATTTGAAAAAATGTTCACGATTAAAATTGTCACCTGGGAAGGACTATTTTAGTAAATACTACGACATTTGTGGAATTACATTAATTAACCAAGTCCGGACAAAGCCGGAGAGTTGTTAACAAGTGTACGTGGTGATTTCAATTCTACCTTGCCCGAGGTGTTCGCACCTGTAACGCATTTGTAGGATTTTACGAAAGCTCGTATACATAAGTATATGTTATATTGTTACGCGAAAAAAGGTAAATTGTTTCGTTACGTTTGGATATGCCGATGATGAATATCGGCGTGTAATATACCTAGAGTAAAGGCAACGATTGCCTCGTTGATTAAGTGAATAAGTAAAACAGTTAGTCGATCAATTGCCTTTGCGGAAACAGGAGGCGCGCACATCTCTGCCTTCTTTTGCTCTTTGCAGCATGGCTTCCTCACGACTACGGTCACCGGCTGAAAGTTCAAGATACAAGGTCAACGCTATCTCTCAAGGTCGCCCGGATTCATTCAATATGCTTACCCGGAAATTTTCGCGAGAAAATAAAAATACGAATATTAGGAAATCCTGGCATAGCCCGGCATAATTTGGCCATGCAGTGAGAGTATATATTATAAACCGTGTAATCGACTTTGACAAATTCGTACCAAATTCTCCCCAGGCGAGTGTCCGTGCTCCATTTCCCGACGTATTTATAACACGTACAACAATTGCAACCCGAATAAATGTTTAATTTTTTTTCACGCGTAGCACTCACAATCAAATTGGCAATAAATCATCTTTCAAGTCCACCTTAACGCGACTATTTCCCCTGATCGATCACGTCACTGCGAATTTCAACGAAACGGAGCATAGAAAATAATCGATAAACAATCGAAATCGTTCAACGTGAGATTCAAGTTTTGCGCAAACGCTGCCTGCATCTGTCACTGATCATCGCCGGCTGATCGTCTCGGCTCACGGACGATCAAGTACCTGCGTACATCTAATTAATTGGCGAAAAAGCAAGAATCAACGTTACCTCGTCTATCGGTTCGGGACTGTAAGAGTTGTTTGCGTCGTTCTGAACCGGTGCAGCCTCGCCGTTTTTCGCGTAACATGTGCAGATTTTGCTCAGAAGCGAACCGTTCTTCGTCTTCATATTGCCCGACAGCCAGTAACTTCACTTCCACCAATTAATCTGACCAACGTTTCTAAATACCAGGCGATGCAGTCTCGGATGCACTGAATTGTTCAGCGCGTATTACACGGAATCTGGCTTGACGTAGTAACAGCTACTTATATTCTTACAAAGAATCAGGCAGCGGGGTAGAAACACTCGCGGCGTTTGAAAACGGAGTGTGCAGCATCCTCTGGGTACGGACCTAATCTATATTATAAGGACGTACCGGGAGGGGAGAACCTGACCTGCCCGTCTCTCGCTATCCCACCGTGCAAGGGCCAATGGCAAGCCGTTTCACGGCCTGTTTCGATTCCATGGCGTGTGTTTGCACGCACGTATCCAACGGGGGTGGCTCGGGAGGCTCGAGGGCCCTCGATTCTTACTTCCTGTTCAAAATATTACCCAATTCTCACACACGTTTGCCACCGAATGTTTGGGGAAAATATTCCAGAACCTGAGACTCTGTTTTTCCTGACATTTCCCACGATAGAAACCTGATATTTTCAGTTTTTCCATGACTCAATTGAAAATCCCCTGACAATTCTGAGTTTTCCATGACCCCTTTTAAACTATCCTGACATTTACAAGTTTTCCAGGTATGTCGCCCGACTTCTACATTTAACTGAAATAATCATGCCGATGAAGAATTTACTATACGTTTTGTAGATATTTGAGTGCATGTAATGAACAGCACGTAACTTGTTTCGGATTCAGCCGTACTCTTTGCTATTCTCTCTTTTCGGTAAATTACAAGTGATTAATGGACAAAATTAGTGTATCGTACGTGCGAGCACGTTGCATGCAATTACGTAAAGTCGAGGCCCCGTTTGCGTCTTTAAAAAGCTTTACAAAAAAAACAATTTTGTTTCGCATACGTCACAGTACCTTGATAGTCGGTTTTTGAGTACACATAATCGGCGGGTTGATTTTTGCACAATATCTTATCCTGAGTGTTGAAAGGATAAATAGTCCGCGATGCGTTATCAATATTTCTTACAGCACGTCTATAACTATGTGGCAAAAAGTCAATCACGAATTCTCACGTTCCTTTCACCGAAAAACAAAACTTTTTTCGCAATGACGTTGAGTAAGACCCACGAGTTTATTATCATTAAAAATTATCAGCAATTAACGAAACCAGTTCCGCAATATTGCACAATTCCTTCGTTGAAGCAATTTATAACCACCCCTGTGCGATTCGATCGAGACTTGTTTTCGCACTACCGGATAAGCTCGAATTATATACATGCATATACTCGTGGCGGCAAGTGTCAGATCACGTTGCAGCTGTAAAATAAGCAATAAATACATATAGCATTATTGCTAAGTAAATGTGACAGCTAAACCCTGTTCGCGCGCGGTGTAATAATTTATAATCTTATCAGCACACTTCAATATTCGTTATAAGCCGACCTTGAAACATTCCGATTTGACAATAAAACGATATATCTTATGAGCAGTAATTTTTATAGCACAACAGGTTGAACTGCCTCGAGTTCCCCGTGGCGAACCGTTATAACCCGGCGTTGTGAAGTGATGCCTTAAAATCGTTCACTCTCGATCTGCCGCAATTGGAAACTACAATTCCATGCACTTCTCGAGTGATTATGTATGTTGCATCTCAGGGTCACTTATTCGTTGCCGAACGCGAAAGGGAGAGAGAGAAAGAGAGAGAGGAAGAGTAAGAGAGAAAAAGGTTGCGTCAGCCGTACTCGTTTTCAGCAATAAATGTCCCATATTCTTTTGCAAACGGTCGCATTGAATTTCTGCAATGTCTCAATACGCGGATACTGTACGATGAACGACATTTGATCAAAAGAGTTTTATCGGTAATATACCTAATGGATAACACATCTGCCTATAATCGATAAAGCAGCCGTATAACCCTCGCAATGCGATGGAAAAGTTCCACCTTTTTGCCAGTGAAACCACAATGGATGTTGGCACGATTCGACATCATGTTTCTTCTAAGACGTGTCTTAATTTAATGACCGCGTATCAGACTAATCAACAAATGATAAGTATCATAGGGATTATCCTTTTAACGTGCAGAAATCTAAGCAACAACACGGGTGTGCGATTTTATTGCACTTGTAAAGTCTAGTTATTACATGACAAATGACAATAACAACTTCGCGAAATACTTCCTATACTCTACATCGATCTATATTATATTCGGCATCATCTTGTATCATATAGTTTTATGACGATGATTTTGTAAATTCGTAGGATTGTATGGATTACTAGAATTACTAGAGACGGTTCATTTCGTTTTTTTAATCTGTCCGATATTGTAATACTTTAATCACGAGAATTAGCGGCGAAAAATTTTACTATTCCTCGCCTGTTGTCAGTGCAGCCAATGAGAGGAAATATAACGCGGCGTGTAAATTTGGTTTTACAGGTACGGCCTAGCTACGAACACTCTTCGATTGCAGAAAGAACCCTTGTGACGGGACTCTTGGGCACTCGTTAAGACGCGCGTCGGTGACTATCAAAAATAGAAATTCCGCGGAGCTGACGAAAGACCAAAGACCCAAAGACTAGTTCATTTTTAAATAGGAAACTCACATCTTACAATTAGACGCACGCCAACGGCGAATTCGAGCGGATGTGCCGGCTCCACCCCTTCCATTCTCTTCATTCCCCCGTGCTATTAACGCCTCACACGCGAATTGTAACACGCGGTATATGTTAAGCCCGTGTCCTTACATGCAATCACGTCGTAAAATTATGGATAAAGGTAACAAGTACGCAATTTCATTAATTGCGTTGCATTAATTGTCCCTGAAGAAGAACGACGCGTCTCGTGAAGATGGAAACGAATGATCGGGCGAATGAGAGATCGGAACGTTGCAATAGAGAACTCGCGGGACTATATTCAAATACCAAGGTGACACGAGCGCCCTCGATGCTCAGTCAAAGCGGATGGCAATGATATTCAGTTCAGTGGAACAACGCGCATAATACACCTGATCATAATATTGTTTTGTACGTAAGGCGTTTCGTGGATTACAGAGCGTGTAGAAGTTTGGGGACCGGAATCGGTGACGGTACGACACGTCCCGAATTGCAGTAGTAACGCAGGAATGGCGTACAACCACGCCAGCGAGTCGAGTCACCAAACCGCAGCTAGGTATAATTACTGTTATATCAGATGAAAAATGCTCACAGCTGGACCGACGTGCTCCCACTTTTCATTGACATAATCCCAATTCTCCTCTTCCATGACGGCCTTGGTCACAGTGATCGCGAGAACGAAGGTGTTATCGGTATTGGTATTCGATACGAGGTACGGCCAGGCTCTCCTCCCCTTAATCGCGGACCGCGATGATCACGCGCGACGATTGATGAATGAATCGAGAGCACGACGACGAGACAGGAGCTCCTCGGAGCTCGGCTCTGTTTCTCTTCCACCCGCCAGCGAGACGAAGCCAACCTAACGACAGGGATGCGCCTCTTCCTCGAGACGCGACGCGCACCACGTAACTCAAGCGTAGATCGAGGTATCATTATACAGGCATACGAGTCGTTACGTTGCGTTTCGACTTACGTCACGGCTAACGTGTTGGCTCCCCATCGGGCCAACGGGACGGAAATACATCAATCGAGCGTGGGGAAGGGTATTTTTGGAACCTCGACTTCGTTAGTGGCTTCGCTTCGGGAATGTAAATCGTATAAATCCGATCGCGCCCATTTGCGACCAAAAACAATGCGAACTCACATCGCGTGCACGACTAAGAATGATGATTTCCTTGCGGTGAACTATCAAACGTAAACGAGTACTCTGATTCGATCGAATCTCTGACGTTTCCTTTTGCATTGCAGATATGATCCGTCGGGCTTGAATGCCGGGCGCGGAACGGACCAGGTAATACTGTACAGGTTGTAGAAACTGGATAAAAGTTACGCAAAACTTTGCCTTTTGACAGGCCGCTCGTGCGTATTCCCCGTGTGATTTATTGTCAATTTGTTCACGCCTGCTGAATTTATTCGGTACGCACAGAGAATCTGCATTGATTGTACCGTCATCCAAACGGAATGTCAAAATCATTTCGACCATACATGTAGATCTCTACAATTACTGTATATTCTGTACAAGCTTCGACATTTTATCCTGAGAAGGACACGCTTCATTTTTAGGTTCATGCAAGAAGAGGGCTGTTGTCTAGTATAAAACATCTAAACAACTCGAATTACATATAACCAAGCGACAATTCTGAAACTTGCCGAAATGTATAAGGATGGCCTTATAAGGTACACCGTTATCATATAAACATTACAAATGTATGGAAACGTACGTCAGGATGGCCGAGCGGTCTAAGGCGCTGCGTTCAGGTCGCAGTCCACTTCTGTGGGCGTGGGTTCGAATCCCACTTCTGACAATTTTTTTTCATTCCCCAAACACAAATTTACTTTGCAGTACCTGTAACAAACAGAGTACATGGCCCACAAACAGGACTCACCTTATAGTCCAGTCATTATAGACTAAAAACCATTTTTCGAATATACGCACAAGCATGATTTGTGTGACAGTGACCCCCCCCCCCCCCCTCGAGACAGCTGTGAAAAAAAATTCACTAAATAATTATTCACGGGTGGGGTCGGTTTTTTGGATATAAGGACTGGACTATTACCTTCGGCTATCCTAGATTTCATTTTTCTTGCAGTTACATGCAGTGCGTCACAAAATCAGTAAAACGGACAGGCGACATGCGAACACACATTTTGCTCTCCACGACTTGCATTATTCTGCCGGCCGTCAGTAATCCCAAATCAGAATATTAAGAAATGGACATGTAAATGCAACGTCGGCAACGTACTCAAGGCATCGGTGGTTCAGTGGTAGAATGCTCGCCTGCCACGCGGGCGGCCCGGGTTCGATTCCCGGCCGATGCAAATTCTTTTACATTTCCTACATCTACACCCGTTGTCAAGGTGAATTACTATTGGTCGTCGATTTCTCGACTCATTTCGTAAACTGGAGATTCCATCAGTACAGTATAGAATATCCACAACGGAGTGTCACAACATCTTGTTGAAAAACGTCAACGAGACTGTATTTAACTCAACGTAGAGTTTCTCAGTCAGTTCATGCGCACAATCTTGCATTACGTAATTTTTTAATCTTTCATACTGTCAAATCACGAATAAAAATCGCACCGACCGCGACAGACACCTGCCACGTTATACATCATTGGAACGTATTGACAACATCTTAGGTAACGTGCTACCTGTAAATGTAAGACAAAAAGCTGGTCATTAGTCAACATTCGTGTAAAGTTAATCGCAACGACAGTGAAACGCATCCCTTGAGCTGTTTATTAGCTTTGTTTGCGCCTTCCTAAAGTGTCCTCGGTAGTATAGTGGTAATTACACCCGACTTATCCGACTAATCTTGGGAGACCGGGGTTCAAATCCCCGCCGGGGCAACCTTTTTTGACTCTTGATTGACATATATTAAATTCGCTTTTTCTCTTCATGGAATCAGAGTAATTTTTTCGATATGCAAGAAATTCCATTCCAACATAGAATCAACCGTGGGATTATAACGATTGGCTGCACACGGTGAAAAATTTGTATGCAGTAAATAATGCGCACGCAAGACGGGCTCATTCAGCGTCCTTCAAACATGGCAGAGAACGGATCGCTTGTCACGGTGTCAGGGGCAGCCCTATCTTTGCTTTTATACGAAAATGTGCGAAGTATGGGCGATCAGGTAATAAGAAATAGCCCTAAATTATTCCACACAATAATTTGCAACGATATGTTGTAAGTAGTCAAGGTCTATGTGCTGTTAAATTGGAGATTTCAACGTAGCCAGTATCATAACCTCTTTGCATGTGACGTTTCGGCTATATAAAATGTTTTTCTCATATCCTCAATATTATGTTGCAAGCGTGTTTCATTACTCTGACTCTCTTTTGTATTTCTACAGATTGGCTTCCTGGTGGGAGAAGTTCTTGTCTATGTTACCAAAAATGTCACTGATTCCGACAGACAAGTTGAAAACATAAAAACACATGTCGGTAGGTCACTGCAATTTCAATTGTTTTTCCACAAATGGTGCACTTACATTTTGCGCATTCACTCTCGACTCGGATCGAAAGCAGCATTTCAACTATAAATTTTGATACTCAAATGCTTATACATTATGAAAGATTGCAAGATTGCTGTTACTTTTACAGATATAAACACGATTATTACCTATCCATCGACAAATTCGCTCTACAACAGCATAGGTCATGTGGATAAGGAAAAACTGAAAGCATTCATCCGCGATAAGAGCAAACACATCGTTGGATGGTTTCGATTCAGGAGAAATGGATCCCTTGTACCCACCCTACAGGATAAAATTTTACATAAGGAACTTAGATCGACTCTTTTCAACAGCGATGCTAGGAATCACGAATACTTTACCATGTGCCTTCTTAACACCTCTGTATCGAACCGGGGTGGAACGCACAAGTTTAGACATGTTTTTCTTCGCTACAAAAACGGGTAATACCCAAATTTAACGCATAGAATGGACTCTCGTACAGATTATTAAAACGTGCAAGTTTTCAGAAGCTCGATGTTGCACGCAATTAACTCTACAGGACATTTAATTGGAACCAGTTCTTTTTCAATTTCACATAAACTTATAAAATCACAGTATTTATTCATACTGTTTGCTGTTTCAGTGATTTTGTGCCAATACCATTGAGAATAAATAACTTGGGTGACGATTCTTCTCGCCCGGATGGATCAGATTATAAACCCACACCTCTACAAAAATCTCTGTCTGAAACTGATGCATTTACGAAAATCATCAAATCCCTAAAGTATGAAAAGAATGTGTTCATATTTCAAAAATGATGTGTCATTATCCCTCTTTCAGAAAGTGTGATCATCGGATCCGCAATCCGTGCATTTAATGAAGAACATTTTTACTTCAGATTAGATGTGGTGAAAACTCCTGGAACAGAATTGGTGACGTGCATTCAGAAAGCAGCCGAGGATTATCTGGAACATTTAATCCCAAAACTATCTGCTTCAGACCGAGAGGTTGCCCAGTTAGAAAACAAAGTATGGCAATTACAAACAAAGATACTCGCTAAAAAGTTATCCAGTAAGACGAGAGAGCGAGAAACTTTCTGTCTGGGAAATCTGAACTGTCGGTGGGAAAAAAATGAGCAAGAGAGAGAGAAAAAAAAGCTAGAATCCAAGCTATCTGCCGACAGATTGCGAGACGAATTAATCGATATCTTCAATGACGACAGCTATGCTGTTAGAAATCAGTCTATGGTACAGGTACGCATTTATTTAACGTATGGATGTACAGGTTTTTACCCCTACTGAAAAAGTTCGATAGGAAATGGTAGACTCTGATGGAATGTTATAGAAAATAACATTTTGCGTCGTGCTTTGAATCCCATTCTGTGACATTATTTAATATCGTATTGTTTTCTCTCAAATCCTATTGAGCTTTTCAAGAGGGGGCTGCGATTAGAATTGAACAGATTTTCAACCTTCTCATCTTTTTATCCATAGAGGCAGGCCTCGTATACCAACAAGCAGAGGAATCTTGTAATTCAGGCGCAGAAAAGTGTTAACGTTAACCCAAATAATTTCAATCAAGATGGCACAAAGGGAAAGTTTAATCCTGACTCATCAAAACCAAATACGAGTAGAGTTCAAGATCCCTTGGCTGTTTCAGTAGCAGTTACGAATATAGATATGACTGAGAAAAGCCCAAACAAAGATAGCAGATCAATGTCCAAAGAATCAAGTTCAAGTCCCGAATGCTTAATGTTTGTAAACCACGTAGACCATAACGATTCAAATTTAAATCTAGGCCGGGGGTACAGTCGTAACATTGGTAATCAATCCGAAACATTAGACTCAAGTTTTGGATCTAAAAAAGCGCGTCGAGGGAAACCGAGAACAGCCTCACACAGCCAAACACCGACTGAACAACAACAACCAAATGTGGCGGCGAAGTTAGAATGCCCTGTTTCTACTTTATCGTACAGTCAGGTCACCCGTAAATCAAACGACGCTAATACTATCCAATCCTCAGATTCGCAGGAGTACTGAGTAACTGATAATCTCGCAAATATTTAAACCATGTTATGTATAAATAATACGAGCACAAATGGTACAGAATTATGTAAGCGTGGCAGAGACATTGGCATACAATAAAATCACTAATAAGTAAATGACTCTCAAACGATCTGATTGTAAATCACATTAATCATCGCTCTGAGTCATATTTATTCGTTTGACGCATACGATTTAGTAAGTTCTATGCTGGGTTTACCTATGGTACCACAATGTTAATTTTTTTTTCTTTAAATAAAAAGAAGAACAATCACATGACTTCGGAATATTTTTACTGCGTTCGATTTGTGCGCATTTTTTTTCTCGTTCGCGAGTGATAGACCAAACTTATCCTAATTGAGATTGCTTGGATATTCTATGTATAGTACGATCTACTTAATTTCGTATCATTATGATGAAGGCGAGTCAAACGGGATTAATATCGAAGATTCTGTAAAGTTAATTTGCAAATTTTTCAACTTTGTTTCAAGAAAAAGGTGAGCTAGCAAGAAATTCCGTTCTATAAATGCAAACAAATATGAAGACACACTTGTGCTAAGTAACAGACTGGTTTACTGTCTGTTGTTTTTTTACAAATAGCTTGGATGAAGTATAAAACTTTATACATAAGTATGGTCCCTTTTGCACAGTTGTTTTTATTGATACCAGGAAAATACCAAAAGCGTAGAAACTTGGTAATTTAAAATTTCTAACTCTCGTTTGAAACGAAAAACCTAATTTTTGCATTGTATGTGATTATATTCCAATCGAGTAAATAAATAGAAAACATCTATCTACCACGTTCACATCAATATTGAACGCAATATAAGTGTATTCTGCTTGTGTACTTGTAATTATCTTCATTGAATTAACAATTTAATGTCAAAATAATAAAAATAATGTATTTTGCTTATCTTGTCTAAAACTTTTCTCAAAAAATGACTGATGGTAATCGTAGGATTACATACAAACATGCCGACATACGATGATATCGAATATTTATTACCGTCGCATTGCTTAAAAATGTCAGACGTTATCAAATCTATTCTTGTACTTTCTCGCGGGATAATAAATCCGTATAATGTATACATCATTATTCTACCTGACGATCAATTCATTCAGGGAGAACTTTGCCGATGTCTAAGTTTGTTAATATTAACTCCCCAGTTTGAGCTGCAAGTGAAAATATGTCTAGCATAAATGTCATAAACGTGTATAGTATTTACATTCGCAAAAGCATATTGTTGTAACATATTTTACTTCAGTCTTGCAAAATAATATATCTATAGAAAGGGTTTCCAATTTATTGAAACAAGGCAGACTTACTATTAGCACATCGGTCTGATAAGTGATTAAAAAACAACCTCACACTCACGAAATTTCTGTTTTACTGGCGAGTGTTTTACACGTCATTAGAATATAATAAAAATAAAATGTTTATCGCTAATTACTTAGGAAGCCGGTTATTTTACTGTAGGTCCGAGATAAATACGTCTAATTTTTAAAAGAACATACGATAAAACAGGTACACGGGTATAATAGCAATAAATTGTACAATAACGATTAAAAACGGGGTTTAAGTTAGTAAAATTATCGTGATGACAAATTGGGGAGAAAACACTATTTCCTTGTTATTACAATGACTGGATAACGAAGGAACTAAGATTTCAAAATATGTGTATGTTTCGTTTTATTACGGTTTACAGAATCGTTACGATAACGTTACTAACTTCAACATGATGATTAAAACATGGGTATTTTTAAAATACTGCATCAATACGGAATGTGTGCTGTTAATGTGGATATCATTTTTCGCTTGAACATTTTCTCATTTATCTTTGCGACCGCGCACGTACGAATCCCAAAGTAACGGGATTTCTTCAATTGCGAAATTTGTATAATATCCTTCCGCAAAATCGTCTTCTTATCCTCAGTCATGACAGTGACACGAAGTGAAACGGAACATTTGAAAAAAGGAACTGAATATCAGACGTACTACGGGTTTTCTATACCTATTCTGAAACATTTCGTATCCTTTGGTACAGTCCAAATATTACTTAGAAAATTCTGTGACTTCTTGAGGGTACTTGGAGCTGCTAAAAATAGATCGAATTTGTTCTGGTTCCATTTAACTCAGTTTCGCATTCTTGTAACCCTGTCCTGTTGATATTTTACAGTATATCAATAGGGTTGTTTGGCACTCCGGTAACTTCCCATATCGTCGCTGCGAGTCTTCTGGAATGTTCCAAGACGCAAGACGACGTTGCTAGACCCAAGTGTACACAGTAGAGCTCGTATATTCTGATCTTGTTTGGTGATAACTTTGGAAAGCAGACTTCGACAAGTTTCCTTGAAGAATGGGAAATCGAAGTATTGATTGACTTGTAAAACTTAGAAAGAACAATGTTAACCAATTTTAGAATCATTCATTTGAGTTTCACTCAAATCAAATATGGCTGCACGTACTTGTAATAGTCACCACATATGATACCAGGCAGGGGGAGATTTTTCATTAGATGATTCGGGTGAATTTTACACTTCAAGGGCGATCCCTGAAAATAATTTTCATATAAAAAATTACGCTGATACGATAGATATTGACGATGAAAAATATACGTAGTTTAACAACATACCGAATTGTCCTCAAACCATAAAAAATACGCGTAATTAAACGTTGTATCCTTCCACATGACAGACAAGTGTCCTTCTTGTAAATGAGCTCTGCTATGATCAACCATCGTCCATATCTATACATATGAACCCTTCGATTAGACATTCAACCCAGCATCTACGGTCAACACACTTGCGCCATATGCGCCAGCGATATTTTGCGGTTTATATCCCCAGTTAAAACTGATCAATAACAATTTTGTTATAAGTGTTTTTCAAAGGTCAGGACATCCCCACTAGAATGATAGGAATCTAGTTTTGGGGGAAAAAAATGGAAAACCCATTCATAATAACGATAATCGGCGATTTCAGCAAATTCAAACGAAATACAAAAATCTTGGTGCAAATTTACACGTGTGTGTAATGAAAGGGTTAATGGTAAATACAAAAATTAATCTTACGTTGCATATGTTACTTCAATAGGAGAGCAACAAATCGTTGAGTGACCGTTTCATATTACCTTCTTATTGGTAAGCGCTAATGTTTCAGGACTAGTGAAATCCAAAGTTGGAGCAGTGAGCCTGTGTGTCGTTCTGTCTACATAAATAAAATGAACCAGCCCTGGGAACTCTTCCAGATATTTGTTGATGGTTAGGGAAGTTCTCGTGAGTAAAACGACATTAAGGATAGATAATACGATGGAAGTAGAGCTGTCAAGCCATAGTCAAAATTTAAAACATTGGAAATCCAATCGTAAAATTACTACAAACTTATTAAAGGATATGAGCCGAGAGTGAAGTTCTTAAGAGCTTTGACTTTCAAGAAATTGCTGAAGTCGTTGATCTTCTGTCTGACCAATTTACTGACAGCTGTAATGACGTCTACACCTTGCTTCAGAAAGTTCTTGTCGAAGCAGGTGAGCTGCAGTAGCTCTTTCATAGTATCCGTAAATCCAGAAGTGCTGGATTCTATTCTCAGAACGCATTCGGGATCTCTGGATTTCAGTAGTTCTACATATTTCTTGCGTATAAATTCCCATTTCACTTGTAATCTCCTCTGACACATATCAATGTCGTTGTTTATATGATTTCTGTTCTTCTTAATCCCGTCTATGGATTTCTTTATCGCTGCGTCTAAATTATCGAACGCTGGCTTCAGCTCGTCTATGTCTTTCTGCAGCTGTAGATTGTTTATTGTATTCAAATAGTAAAAACTATCGTAGAGACCAGACGACGTTGACAAGTTGCTTGCCTCTATGATTATAACTAAATTAATACCATCCGCTAATTCTGTGATGTGAATCGCATTTGCTGTATAGTTATGACCAGAACCAAGCAGTACCAGTTGGCTGTATAAATCATCTTCGGCCAACTTGTACAAGCCCTCGCTGATAGACGAATCTCTCGAGTCACCTGTAGGAGAGACTTCTTTGTAAAGTTCTGTCAGTTGGAGAAAAGTAAGTTAAACGCATCACATTGAAGCTGGTAAAATCAAACTGAAGCTAGTAAACTAGCATGTGTGGTTGGATATATTGAACATCATCTAAATAAGATAATGTAGTAGAGTTTTACATCTAGATTCCACAAACTGTTATCTTTTCACGAGATTTCATGTAATTTTGATGCTCGGGCCTTACTGCCTTATTTCAATAAATACAATCCCTTCGAACGTTATCTGTGACGACTGGACGCGGAATCATACTGATAAATTTACCAAATAAATTCGTGATGTCTTTGCACGTTGGATTAGCTAATTTTCCAGCAATATTAAGGCCTTTTGACTCTTCTGTCAAGCTATTTTCCGGGCTTAAAAAGTCATCGTCAAAGTTGTCTTGATCTTCCATTAATTTTCCTTTATCTCCAGCAACCCAGCATAGCAGCATCATTAGCAAAATATCAGAGGCACTCAAGTCGAGTGAATTTTTACTCGAGTATAAGGATAAAAATTTATTTTCCACCAAAATCAAGGCATGGACATTACTGAATTCCGATTGCGTTCTAAGTTTGTCAGTTGCATCGTGCAGTGCTCTCAGAGTAGCGGACGCTAAATCTGGATTCACGGATAATTGTTCTATAGCCTCGACTAGTACGCTCTGCTCACATCCCCGCAGAGTTATCCAGGCGTCCAGTAAGGATGAAACCAGAGATACTCTTTGCTTGTTCCATTTTAATCTAAACAAATATCGAATAAACAGGAAAGGTGAATGCTGTAACACTACTGATTAAACTTGATTTGTTTTCATCTCATGACACTAACAGAGCTACGTCAGGTCCACATAAGTGTCGAACAATGGATACGCAGACACCCAGAGTCCTCTTCATTAAAGTGACGTCGCTACTGGCTATGTAGACAAACATATAGCCCATGAAATCATCAAATACCATGTTAGTGCCATCCTGACACTGTACAGATGTATATGAATTGCCAAATTGACACGCCATCACTCGCTGGGAAGTTACAATTGGCGCAAACAGTTGGATTATTGTATTCGGACTCAGCTTGTTACTGACATCGTTTTCGTCCTGTAGAAGTAAACAGAAAAGCGTGTTTCCTGCATTATTTTATTCTAATTCAAGAAGAACAGAGAAAAGAGGGACAGACAAAATAATTATTGTAACCCAAGAAGGATTGGAGCTGTTGTGCCAATATAATAACACACAATTACCTTATCCTCAGGAATGAGTCCCTGTATCCTAGCCAGTTTCTGTATATGCGCGGCAAATTTTTTGTTGCACTTTGTAAATAACACATCGTTCAAGTGGTCAAATATTAAAATGCACCGCATTGCAGTCGGTTGAAAGTGACAGGTGGCTCGCTACAAAAATAAATACATGCACATATGTCTACGCACACAGGCTACAGAACCGTAGTAACCTAGCATTTACGTTGAAATTCGAATGCGACTGCAGAATTTTATTCACGACGCAGAGAACTATCAATTTCTGTCACTTTGAAACGTCTCTTGGAACGTAATCAGGTACTTGTCAATATTGACAAGGGGATCCTTGGTTCTGATTCTGGCTTTTGGCCTAATCAGTTTGAAGCTCCGGCGTCTAACAGGTGGCGCTAACGACGTGATTCTCGACGAGCGTTCGAAATCATTTGAAAACCATTGCGAGCCACTTCAGAGCGCTAGAGAGCAGCCCCCGTAAAGTAACGACAAAATTCAAATTCCCACGCAATGAATAGGTAAAATTTTGGTACCGTCAATAAATTCATCAATGGAATAATTGTCCATGAATTCGCCCACACATTTACTTCTTCTATACACTTTACAGCCGGACGTGTCTCACGTCAAAGTTTCGATTTTTTCGGTAATTGTTATAGCACACAACGAGCAAAGACCTCGGGACGAATTATTCACCACTCCTACTACAACTTTTCAGTCATTTCCAGAGAGGTGAGAAAAAAAAAAAGAAAACCGAACAGGTGCGAACATACAAGCCACGAAGACCGCAAGCGGAATAATTAGTCCCGCGTTTGAAGGACCTCATTAACTCGAGAGGACGAATGCACAGCTCTGTGTGCGCGTGTATGTGATTACTTTACTTTGCGAACGCTTGTACATCCGCGTCCATGCATATATCGTTCGGCGGTTTTAATTGCCGAGGAAGCTGAGAGATAGCTGGAGTATGCGTATTTATGTACGTTGCAGTATTGTGGAGAGGCCACGGATGTTACGAGCAGTGAATTTTAGTGGGATTCCGGAGTCAGTGAGTCACATTTGTTCGTGCATCGCGCTTCGTAATTGCAAAGGCTTGCCGGTTGTCTTACGTTTTAATTGTACGAAAATCAAATATTGCCAAAAGTGATACGCATACGTCGTTATACCGATGTTTTGCTGGTTGCATACCAACAATCAGCTGTAATTACGAAAGTAGTACGAAGAACAAAGGGTATATTTGTTCAGATCGGCAGAAATTTAAATATGTACAGCGTTCACGTGACACCCGGAGGATCTTCGAGCAAGACAAGCACCGCGAGAGGACACCCGGGCAGTGAAATCACTTACAAGGCTCGACGTCGAGAATCTGTGCCAATTCGTGTCATCAACTATCTACGATCCCAATTCAAAGCCGGCGACATACCAGGCGAGTCACTAATTGGTTTTAACAATGAACCGCCGTAAGTTATGAAATGTGAAAAGTTATCACCTGACATCGAGAGTTCGTATAAAGGATATGGAAATCAGAATACATGTGTATGCTATGTACGTACGTACATATAGGTACATACTTCTATTTATTTTTAATCTTAAAAAATATATCGTTATTCTTATTCATTATACAGTTATATAGGAACGGATATTATAAACATATCTACGGATAATTGTGACGTTAGTTTGATTTTCTACGCGCAGGTAAATGATCGTGTATCTTCGGCTCTCGTGTTACCTGATGAAAGAGAATTCCTATACGAAATAGCTTTCAATTTTTGTGGTCCCAATTGATTCACTATGCCTAGTATGCAAATAATAACGGTTTCTCGCATGTAATAATAGGTACGTGTAGCAATTTCACCGTGAATACCTATAATACAAACGTATATAACGTTTCATCGATATCAAATAGTTGTGCAACTCCAAATACCTGTATCAGAAGGTACTAAGAAAAATCGTTGTATTATTGATCGTACTTTATACCCTTACTCCCATAAGCTTATTGTTATTGTGCTCAAGAATTATACTATCACGATTCTGTACAAACAATACATAGGTACCTTTGAAAGGTATATAAAAACTGCCCTCTACTTATACTCAGAAAAAAGTACTGAATTTTTGGCATAGGAAAAAAATCAACTAAAACAAATCTGCAGTATTGTTTCCACAGAATATTCATTCATTCTTTGCAGAATGGCAATTGTTTCTGCTCTGTTTTTATCATTCGACACTTTTTGACTAGCGTGATGAAAATATCTTCGGTGAAATTTGTAAAAATACGAAAGTGATCCAATAATACGTAAAGAAAAAAGTTCTTAGTCTCTCGCTTTCGAGTTCGGGATGCCCCGTTCCGTAGCAGTGCTATCAGAGATTACATCCCGATCAACTAGATCCTTAGGACTCATCTGCAAAAAGATTGTGATTGGTTGAATTTCGATAAATGGTTCAGTCGCGAATAATCGACAAGCACGTGTCTAATTACTTACGTTCTTCAGATTCGGCAATAACTGCGTATTTTCCGGGTCGTTACTGTCGCTACGTGTGCTTACAGACTTGACGTTCTGTTCGGGCCATTTTGATTCCGGCGGGTCGGCCGACGGACTCTCTTCAACAACGAATTCCGCTGTTATCTGCTCTTTGTCTAGCCGAAACGCTTGCAACTCATTGCCATTCAGTTCGATATTCTGGATATTATTCATATCCAGTTGGACCGCTTGCGGCTGTGAGACATTATACTCGTTCCCGTTAGCGTCCTCCTCGGAATCAGCAGGGATCGTACCGTCGCACCTACGGGATTCGTTTGCGTCCTTATCTTTATCGATAACCTTGATATTTTTCGACATCTGCATGCCGGTCCTAGTGTCGTCGTATAAAAGCCAGTACGGTGAGAACGTGTGCTGCCTATACTCAGCGATAAACCGCCGCTTCTGCGAGCATGGCGAACTACCGGAAAACAATCTTTGGGTGACAATCGGGGCGGCGTAGCAGTAGATGCACGAAGTCTGATCGATTCTCGAGTAATCTATGTACCCGTAAGTGTTCAAGTTCAAAATATTCTCGAGATAATTTTCCGTCATCTTGCCGATGGTTGGTCTCTGGGGCCAAAAAGGTTCCAAACTCGTCGTAACGTCCGACTCGAGAGTCGTCGAAGCGCTTCCCATCAGCACGGTTTTGTTCTGACGCCGAGCTCGGCTCTCTCCTTCCGCTTCCGGCTTCGTTACCGTAATCGGCATGCCCCCGGCCTCGATACACAACTGCTGAGCATCGATCGTTGGCTGATCGTCAACCTTTCGAGGTCCGTTGTAGGTATAACACCCAAAATTACCCGCGCGATTGATTGCTTCGGTTTGCGTTGTTTGCAACTGAGAAAAATTATCGATGTGTTTATTACAGGAGGAGGTAGAGGTGAACGACAGATTTTGCATCAAGGGCGCAAAGCCGGCGGTGGTTTGTTGCTGAATATCGGACGTCGCGTTGTAATTCCCTGAATAACCGAGAGGTTTGACAAAGGAGTAATTCCCGGCAGTTTCGTTGATCGACTTCGCTGGACGCTGAGGCGAATACATCTCTGAGCCATTGCTCATGTCGTGGTAAAACTTTCTTTCGGGACGCGAAGGAGCCGCGGCGTTGCTGCCGCAATGATCGACGACACAGTTCTGACTACCTGGATAAACAGTGGCGGCCCCCTCTTCGGCCGGGAAGTCTTGCTGCAGAGGATCGTACTCCAGGGGCCTGGAACTTGCGTAACCCACGACGTTGCAGGCCGCGTCGTAGTACGAACCGCCGGGCGCAGGCAGCGTCTTCGCCGCGTAGTTGCCGCCCTTTTCGTCGGTCAAATCCTCCACGTCGAAAGGAGCGGCAGCCCGCACCATTTCCCACGGCTGCGGACAGTTGGGTTGAATGTCGTTGAACTGGTTGGCGTAAAGCAGCTGGTACTGTACACCCGCGTTTTCCTCTGTGTTGATAACGGTTCCAGAGAACTGCCCCGCAGCGACCGGTTGATCGTCGAAAGTTCGACCGGTCGTCACGTTGCCAGGGTTCAGGATCAACTGATCCCTCACACTGTTGACGAATTTGTAGTACTCGGAGCCGATCGGCCAGTTGTTGATTTCCTCGTTTCCATTCATTTCCGAGTTGGCGGAAAGGGTGTCAGAATTATCGAGCAGATTGGTTTGGCCGTGATTGTACTCAACGCCCCCCCAAATTCGGCAGCTCGAGCCCTGCGCCTCGGGGCTTGCAATTTCCCCCAGATCCGCACCGACCGGTGCTTGAAGCATCCGCCTAAGCAATATCGATGTATTTCCGTTGCCGGTCGGATCTTCCAGAATTTGGTAGTCAAAGGCACCATTTTGTACGTGGACTTGTTCAGAGTACGCCTGGACTGTTTCCAAGCTGTTCAACGGAGCGATGCTTGCGATCGGGTCAATTTCGTTTCTGGCATTGATCAGACCGCCGTGATTACCAGAGTTCAACCTGTCGTTCATGTCTAAGTTGTTGTTGTTGTCATCGTTGTTCGTGTTGTATGTCTGATAGTCTCTTTGTATACGACGGAGCAGAAATTGGCGAAATTCTTCGTATTGTGGAACACGATTTGACTCATCTTGCCTGTTTGGGATTTCTTCCTCGGCCCCGACCTAATTGATTAACAAAGTACAGTTCTTGATCTACATTATTATAATTCACACGAAACGCGCCTTACGTACGATTTGCGATAGTGTCATGCGTATTTGTTTCTCAACATTTAGTATATCGAAAAAAGACTTCCCCGCGCGTACTTCACCGATTTTCTTTATTCTGCGACCCCTTACGTTTGTTCGCAAAAATCTAGTTTTATGCGATTTCTCGCTACAATAGACGAACATTGATTTTTCTTTAAAAACCGATATTGGACATATTCGCTTGGACTTTATTCGCTATCAACAGACGATACTACGCGCAGTATTTTTTTTTTTCAAAGCTTCCACCTCTTATTCATTGGGGGTATACTTCAGAGGTGGTTTTTACCCTTTGGACATTCAAATTGACACTTAAAGAACGTATCAAACACTCGTTTATCACTCCTAAGGCTGTAGAAAACTGATTCAACGAAAAGTTCAAGTTGCGCAGGTATGCCGCACAATTATTTCAACAGTATTACCATTTTCTGCGTGCAGATAGATATTACAGTTGAAAGTTCTTCGCTTTCACGATCGGTACTTAATAATCCTCTTCCGGACCTCATCGTCAAAGTTCCGGAAGGACAATACCGCCAAGTTGTCGGCCTGCGCGAATTTACCGCAATGTTGCCATCTCGTTACCGCACAGGCTTAATCGCCATCATGGCGGTCACGATCGGTAATGTAACCGCGTTATAAGAACGACGCGTAGCAGTTAGTAGAATAGCAACATATTGTCCGGCTGTATAAAGGAATGAAATTGATCTCCAGAGATCTTTACCCATTGATAAGGCAGACGATGTTGAGCTGCGTAATAATCGTCGGCCATGTCGTAAACGGGGCTGTGAATTGGTGTTGAAGACAAGCTCAATTTCATCGGTTTCCCTTTACGTATTCTCTTCTTGCGCGTCTGTCTCATATCGGCCAGCAATTTGTCGACTTCTTGTTCATTTCCACATCTCGCGGCTTGCAGGACCTCGATCAGAAGCTGTTTCTGCGGTCAGGGAACGTCACGACGACATACGCGTATAGTATACAATATGTATGACATACATACATACATACATGTACGTACACGGTATGCACGATATACATGTATATACGTATGTATCAGACCGCATTCGGCGATTATCAATATAACTCGACGCGTTAGGTATTGCACGAACGCCATGTGCCCCCCGTTGTCGTTACGTGTCAACGTACCTACGAAAATCAGCCGGCACATCACGATCGTGCAGGTGAGTATTCGCGACAGTATAGTACTAGTCGTACAATTTACCTTGATGTTACCCGGGACTCTGTACCGCAGTGCCAGGGCTTGAAGTTCCTTGTACGACAGATTAGAGATATCATTTCCACTCTGCATCTTATGTATATCGAGCACTAATTGTCAATCATCGATCGAAGAATACACACATTTCTGAAATGAGCGGTTGACTGCTGGCGAGATGGCAGGGGGCGAACAGCCTGAGGGTGGGGGAGGGGCGGGGGGTTGAGGGCTAGGAGGAGCTTGTAAAATTCGTCTGCTCAACGGTGCGCGAGACATTCGCAATTTCTCGCGGACCACGGAGTCCCGAGATTGCGGTACGGATAGGATCTAACTACTACGAACTTCAGGCGGGTAAACCCTGCACGGCAACTGTCGTGCCGAACCGCGTTCGAATATCGTGTGTACGTTGCGACGGATTGTTGTATAACAGTTTACGCGTGTGTGTAGGAAAATAATATTTCACACTTGTCGATAAGACTAGGAAAAGTATCGAGTCGTTTATTAGTTAAAAATTGCTACAGTTGGCAGTGTCGTAAATGATACTTTAAAACTAGTACCTACAGGAACAGGTATGTGCAGGTACTATTTAAAAAATTTACCTAGGTACAGATCCAGATACTCAAAATGTATATCTATGTAGCATACAGGTACTCTATTTACGTTGAGTGAACGGAGAGAATGAAAGAGCAGATTTTACTGAAAACCGCAAGAAAAGACGAGGGACGCATGAAGGTTTTTAATAAAAAGTACAAATGGCAACTGTATTTTTTACCATAAATCCAGCAGACTTTGGTCTGGCCACAGTGGTTTTTACTGTTTTTAAAATTAATTCTGCATTTTAAGAAGTATGCTTTACCGAAAAACCTGATGTTTCCCTCTTTTTCCGCAACTTTAATTAAACTTTAATAATTATACAAGTGGAGTCTGCTCTTTTATTGCTTTTGCTGCTCTTCGCGTGTAAAAGTGATACGAAAAAGTTATACACCTATACAGTATTGCACTTATATGTCTTGTGCGAGTTGTCGGTTATCAAATTTATTATATTTAAGAAAAAATAGACATTCGAAAATGTCACCGTGTAATTGATTTTTCGGTGGAGTTAATGTTTCCCCTCCAGCGCTGTACGCACGTTGTACTGGAAATTTTTTGCGCAAACAGAGCACCTCACGTAATACCTATAAACAGATACAGGTACAAAAAAGGGTACATGTACCTCGGTACTTTACTTCGCTGACTATTGGTTATTCTTCTCGGACGGTTGCAACTACTCAATTGTTACATAACTGCAAACATTCATCGGAACAAATAACCCGTTGAAAAAGATATTCACCTTTAACGGCTCTGCAGTACCGCTTTTACGGAAATCTGAATTTTCGGAAATTGCGATAAATTGGGACAAGCTCGATATTATAAATTCCCCAACGTCGATCGTTGTGGATTTGTATAGTTATTGTTTTCGCTATCAACGAGACGCATCTCTCGCACAGAAAAATATATCGATAGGGCCTCACATTGCGAGCGATATAGTACAAACGGCGTAGCGGAGACTATATTACAAATAATTGAAGGGTGTATGTATAGGCGAGGGTATACGTGTATCCGTTATGTAACGAGGCGGGTATTATATTATGTATTGAGTTTGCGCGGAGATGTTGGTTTCGCTCGCCAGCTATATACCGACTCAGTACGTCACGAGAGAGTTATAGCGACGCGTCTGCTGGGTTGCATTTCTTATATTACCATTTGTTATTCGGTAAAGGTTGTGAAATAATATTGTACGTAGTGAATCCAGGTGTTAAATACACGAGTATTTGAACGTTTTTCGGTCAACTTGTAATTGTAATTGTAATAGATCGCAGAAATTTGAGAATCCACAGTGGTTGGGCATCGTCCGTTCGTTGTCAGTTTCCGATAACCGAAAGTGGCAAATCGAAAGAGAATGAAAGCCCGAAAGAGTCGCGGAGATAAAAGTAAGTGTCTCATCGACTCTTGATTCGCGGCTCAAGTAAGTACCGCTCGGTGTTCGTCCACCGGCCGTTTTCACAGTCAATACCTGACAACATATCGTAACTGTCGCGGCGCTGTTCCCGAAGCTAATGTTCAAATTGCACCGTTACTCTCCTCGCGTTCCTATGTTTACACCTGCGTTAGGGAGCGTTATTCAATGCGCTGCCACAGAATCATCGCAATGATATGCCCAGTATGCACAAGGCTGAAGTTAGTAACGTTAACGTAGCGAAACGTCATGGAATAAATCGTTGTTCAATTTTAGGACGACTATCGGCAAGTTGGCTTTTGAAGATATGAACATGTTATCTTTGTTGCGATTTACTAGCTGAATTTCCGACAATACTGAGGGTCTGAAGCAACGATATTCCGAAACATGCATCGTTAAAGTAACGACCTTGCAACCTCACACCCGTCGGTACACGTACGGACAGTCAACGATCCGTCATCAGATCGCAAACGTTATTAAACGTCGCAGTATTAATTCGGACGCGTATTCAGTTTTAATCGACGCGTGCGTCTTAATTAATCGCGGTAAAGAGACCGTTGAATTATTTACATACTAAGCATATACAAATTGATCTATTAGCGTTGGTGACGGCCTACCAAGGGCCTGTATAGTTACCATGGAAACCCCGGATGCCCGGGACCTCCATGCAGCTATACATACGCAGTACGTTATACGTACTTACAGTTGCGTCTAAGCTACGTGTGAAAAAAATAAACTCACTGTATCACTGTCACCCATACACCAGTCTATATATCTTCACCTCACAATTGGTACGACAATGTTGATTCTTGCAACGAGAAAAAATTAGTTTTCTCTGCACGATGGAAAAGTCAGCGAAAGTCAGCCATGCGAGAGTATGATTAACAGAGTTTCCGCCCGAGATAGCATCGCAGTATCTGACGAATGTTAAAGTGTGTGCATTTTGCAGAGGGTGAGCTTGAAGAATTGACCGGAGTGTTGGCCAGTACCGGAGGGGGAGCTTTGACGCTCGGGGGACGCCACAGGCCGGAAGAGTTGACTACGCTGGCTGCAACCACTCGGTTTTCACGTAAGGAAATCCAGCTCATCTACAGAGGATTCAAGCAAGAGTGTCCTTCCGGTCTCGTGGACGAGGAAGCCTTCAAACAGATTTTTTCCCAATTCTTTCCCCAAGGAGGTAGATATTGCGCGGCATTCGTTTCAAACCGCAAGGTGCGAATATAATGTACTGTTCCAGATGCGAGTCAATACGCGCACTATGTATTCAATACGATGAAGCGCAAACAGTCCGGTAAAATAAGCTTTGAGGTGGGCATAGCGATGTTCTGTAACGGATTCGCATAATTCGTCGTCGTGCAATAATTATACGGTACAACCACCGTTTACAGGAATTTCTAACTATTTTATCAAAAGTATCCCGTGGGTCGGTCGAAGAGAAACTCCAATGGGTATTTGGGCTCTATGATCTGGATGGTGACGGGCTGATTAGCAAAGACGAGATGCTGGATGTTGTTGGTTCGATTTATGAAATGCTTGGACGATACACGCAGCCCCAATGCGCTGAGCCTCAATTAGCGGCCCGGGAGCACGTCGAACGTATATTTCACGTGAGTCACAAACTGCAATTAATCTATACTTGCAAGCTGCCGAATTTGGGCCTACGTATATTCCATGGAAGCCTGAATAACTTTTATGGTTATTAGAAATGTGCTTTTAACACTTTGGTCAAAAAGTGCAATTACGTTTGAACAGTTAATGGATACAAATAAGGATGGTGTGGTGACAATCGAGGAATTGGTCCAGTGGTGTTCCAAAGATGAGCAGCTTCTTCGCAGCTTGGACACCCTAGATACAGTATTGTGAAATTACATTTTCCTGTACTAATTTTACCATATGCTCAGTAACATCGTGATAAAGTTTTCGTCGTTCTAAAATTTTCTGCACAAAGGTTTCCTCGTACTCTAATTTAAAATAATATTGTCGCGATAATTTTCATTCTAAAGGCCCGAGAATTCTATTTACCGTGGTCGCAGCCTTGTTCAAAGGCAATTTAATGCAAGAATTACAGCATCTAGTGTCTTTCAAATTCCCTGAAACACGCATTCCCTCATTTTTGCTTGGATGCGTTTTATTTAAATTCAGACAGTTGATTGTTCCCGAGAAACCGATAAATATGCTGCAGAAAACTTTACGAGCCTCTCCTGTAAATATTTTCCTACCCAGTCTTTCAAATGTGCAATTGCATAATTCCAGTATTATTATTATTACATAAGCATTAATGAATGCAATGTGTTAGTCACTTTTTCAATATTTCAGTCGACGCAGTTTTAATAAAGTGTCAATGAATTCTCAACGGTTCCTTGTGAGCCCGCATTAATGAAATTTGGTACTTTTAAAAAAGTCGGATCGATTCGACCCATAAAATTTGCGACTGTAACTGGCACGAGTCTGTTACCAAGTAACACTGTCTGTTGAATACGTCTATGCATGTTCAGTTCGACAAGTTTGAAGGAAAAGACATTTTATAACAGTCTTGTGGGTTTCTAAAATATCTTAACTGTACCTCCACCTCCGCCTTATGGCTGTTTGAAAACTATGCTTAAAAAATTATGCTGACTGAGATCCTATTGCATTTCCACGTTCAAAGGTGTTATCATGTCAAACACTTGAAGTTATACGCATTTCTACAACCGATTTAAAATCACGAATGAAACGATCACGAACATTACAAGAATTTTTTCAACTATCGATCTGATGCATTTTTGATCTCCTCTTCTCTATTGTAGACATTGAACAGTTTTATTTGAAGGATTTCATGTTAGTGTTGTATACTGACGTCCCGGGTATACAATATATATTGGCGTGGTCCGTATTTAGAGCTCGAACGAATTTTTCAACAGACGCCTCCTAAATCGGCTCCAAATAATTGAAAATCACGTGTATTTTCAATGGAAAACCTCATCCTCCTGGTGAGAGGGATTAGAGTTGAGGTAAGAATCTGAAAAATTGGAGTATTGTTTTTAATTATGTGGAACCGGTTTGTGGGACGTCTGGTAAAGAATTCGTCCAGGCCCTAAACAAAGACCACCCTGATATTATACACCTATGATTAAACTATTACACTGTTATAACTTGTGAGGCACCAGTCTTGTGGATATAAGTATATGTGTTCTTGTTTTTACTACGATTCTTGATTCGCATTTAGGGTTATAGCCATGCGTAGTTATGATATAGAAGCGAACTTTATAGGAGTGATAGAAATTGTCTAGAACAGTTTAGATTTAGCACTGACCAAGCAAACCGCTCTTTCGACAGGGCCTCGTGTGATTCTCCTGTACCTTACTACTATTTAAATAATTAATTATAGATATAATAGAGTATATTTATACATATATACATATGTGTATATGTACATGTATATTGTACGTGTATAAAATTATATACATGCATATATAATATGTATATACACACGGTTATTAACTTGAAATGTATAATTAGGTTTAAAAATCGTATTTGACAAATCCGCTCGAATTCTATGACATAAATATATACCTATATATGTATATATATATATATACGTAAAAAATTTCAGCAATATTAATTATATGATTGTTACGTCAAATTGCTTTATACCTCGTTACGCTTCCTCGGTTATGAATTTACACGTAAAATGTCTTCGGTGCATTTACATTGTATTGAAAAATACACGGATCAACGGTGAACATGCCATTTTCCGTATTTTCTAGCATATGGCACCGTATATTATGCACAAATCAGATGGACATTATAATTTAAAATATTTTCATAAATTTAATATGTTACAAAAATGAAATAAGTTACATGCACAAAAAGTACATCCGTATAGCAGTGCCACAAAAGCAACGAAATGTATAATGTGCCATTAATTTCTCTCTATGAATTCACCTATTTGTCTTTCAACAAGATGCAATTCTGTTGTTATTCGCTCAAAAGTCACATGGTACTGTACAATTGATGCAGATGAAGTGTAAGGTTGGAATTTTTCACATTTACTTCCGGAGGCACCATAATACAAATTATTGACTTCTGCACTGACTGAAATACTTTACACATTACGTAATATCAAGCGTTGTAAGTGTTGCCACAATTATAAACTTTGAGAAATAAATTTACCAAATAAACATTTCAAAGCGTTGTTGATACTTATGAATTATCCATCGATAATCTAATACTCCGAGTGCCAATCAGTTACCGTACGTATCATCACTAGGCCAACTACATTACCATGACTTCACGAGCAGTTTATTCATAGCTGTATAATCTCCAGTCTTTAAATAAACATATTACTTACGGTTCACTAATAATATTCTTTTCCCTGCTATTCGAATGTTCAAAAGTAACTTCAGGGACTTTTTAATATCGTATTATACGGCTGTATACTTTGTATTTGTAAATAAAAAACAAGTTGCTATTGTGCATAATTTATTGCGTAGTTGTGACTGTATCCCGAGTTAAGTATTTGAACCTAATTTCGAAGCCGAAAATTCAGCTGATTCCCCAATCGTTCCAATCGAACGATTAATCTTTTCCAAAAACTGTTAACCATTCATACCCGAGTATTCTAGTGGTACACGATTGTGCCAATATTAAGCGAAGGACATGTTATCCTTGAAACGTGTCGAACACCATTGAGCCCTCTGCTACTGGGTTTTTATAGTCAACGTCCTTAGGGACGATATTTTCCTACGGTAAAGAAATAAGAATGTATTCTCCGAGATATAAGTAAAAGATTAATCGACCACTCATTTTTACAATAAATGTCCTTGTGAACGAAGTATATATATGGTATATATATATATATATATAAAAATAGCCTACTCATTCTCAGCTTATTCACACTTTTTTGCCTTCCCGCCAATTCAAATTGAATTCCCGGCTTTTTGCAACATGTATTTGTAGTCGAGGAGTTGTTCGATCGTTGTAAGCATGTATGGTTAGGGTCAGAAGCGGTCTGTTTACGGCTGTAAGTTTTGATCACGGTTTCGACAATTATTCGAAGACGTTTGGATAGTATAGAATGTCGAATATACGATGGTCTTTCGGTGGTGCCCCTACAGCTTTGAGGCAAGTCTATTGACCGTAACTTTGAGTATAATTTCAGCATTTAGTAAACATCTCGTCATTTATAGGTTAGGCGTAAAAAAGAAATGGTTTCGACTTCAAATCGTGGTCAAGTCGTTATTTTACAATCATTTTTTGGACTGGGGTTACGTATGCGACGTTCTGATGGAACCGATGTTCTGGTTTGTTGATAATTTCGCTGGGTGGCTTGGTCCGGTAAGTATTTTAATTAGGTCCTTTCAACTTGATCGGCCGATGTATCATTGTCACTGTCGAAGGAATCTAAGAGTTCGGTGAAAATTTTTATGCATTCCGACACGCCACACTCTTGTTTGAAAAGTTTCACAATAATTCACTGACTGACGTAAAATCTATAGTTGTTCGTAGTAATGGTGACCTTGTTGACTGCATCCATCGTCGCAATTGCCTATTGGATAGGGCTGCCCTATTGGTGGGATAAGAGTCCAGCGATGACTGTAGTATTGATATTAATAGGGAATTGGTTACTACTAAACGTCAGCTTCCACTACTACATGGGCGTCGCTGTTCCTGCCGGGTACCCTCCCAAAGGAGAACTCATTCCAGAGGCTGTCAGTATTTGCAAAAAGTGTATCAAGCCGAAACCACCAAGAACACATCATTGCTCGGTATGCAATAAATGTGTTCTTAAGATGGACCATCATTGCCGTATCCTTGCTACCTTTCTTTTTCATTTTACTTTGTTTCAGTCGTCGTTTTGCAGAGTTTGGCACTTAGACGGCCTTGATAAAAAATTTCAAATTTTCAATTTTTTCTCAGTGAATATTACAAGTCAAGTTGTTCACTGTTTGTGCAAGAAAAATAACCGAAGCCAAAATATTTGAAAATAGTGGCGCGAGCACGGCATTTGCTGTTCTCACACTTTGTGCTATGCCAAGTAGGTACTTCCAGCTGAATGTCTTTCGGACGGTAAAAAATCAAACAAATGATCAGTTATAACCTTAAGCAAATCGTAGCGTGGCTGAATAACTGCGTCGGACACTACAATCACAGGCATTTCTTTCAATACATGGTCTTCACAGTTGTTGGAATTTTATTCATTATGATATTTGGAGTAGAGATTGCCTATCAAGAATTCTTTCCAGAACAGGATCCCGATTTGGAAGGGCATCCTGTACGGATAAATAATTCTCTCATCATTCCAGTGGTTGGTATTGCAATATTTTTCTTTGAATACAAGTAGCAGATTTTGATTTTTGTTTATTTATATCGCAAGTTGCTAATCGAACAAAACTATGCATCTGTGAAATATTTTCAGACGGAAAGTCTGGAACATTTGAGTCAAGAAGAGCTTGATGAAATCGCCCGACAGGCTGCCATAACGCAAATGAAAGATTGGAAACGAAAAGCAATAATTTACGCCGCAATGATAAGTCTGGGCACATTTGGAGCATTAGGAGCTCTGGCCTGGTGGCATTCAGGCCTAATTACGAGGGGAGAAACAAGCATTGAAGCTCGAATAAATAAAACAGAGTCCGAAAAGTATAAAGCCAAAGGTTGGGTGTATCAGAACCCGTACGATTTTGGACCTAGAGAGAATTGGAGAATATTCCTAGGGCTGAATGGAAGGTATGAAAATAATTGCATTTCTCAACTATCAGTAAAGATCAGTGGTGCATGTTTCACGTTTCAGAAGTTGGTGGCACATTCTTTTCCCATCGACACACGGGCCCTACGGAGATGGCCTTACATGGAACTCAATTCACGATGCAAAACTTTCATGACAAACTCAGTTTTACCACATTGCTGTATCACTCGAGAATAATCATTTAGTTTTTTGACTACTTTATTAAAATTCGCTTAATAATCTAGTCAAAATTTGTAGTATTGTCGTTGAGATCACAGTACTAATGTTCAATAGCTAAAATCAGTTATAAAACAGCAAGTTTTAATGATGCAAATATTCGCGTCCAAGTCTAACTTTAGACTGTTACATGTTCTCCAAGTTTTAGTTTTTAGTCAGACAAAATTAACGCACCAAGTTGTTATTTTTACATATTTTTACTCGTCATTACGAAAGTTGGTGACCCAATAAATATACGTGTATAAAAATTTTCTATGCTGCTTCGCAAATATGCTTTACTAATTTATAATGATATCATATTGTAAATGCGCGAGAGTGTTACATTTAATTATTATAGTTTGATATGTGCAATACTCAATCGCATGTTACAAATGCTGGCGTAGCTATCGGAGGACTAATAAAATTCAAATATTCGAAGAATTTGAAATAGGTACTATTATGAGAAATGGATTTCTCTTTTGAGGTATTCTTTTTATTACTACTGTTACCATCATCGAATCAGATCTAAGCTTCGATCGCTCTTAGATTGTATCAATTGTCGATTTAACTACTTCATTCGTACAATCACAATAATTATACATTGCTATGTGCTAACGACATCCATTTGTAATCTATAAAGTACATTATCAATCTAGTCGACAAACTATTTTTCTTAATAAATCTATGATAATTGAGCATATTGAGTATAATATATATATTTGGCATTTTCTCGGGCCACACTATTCTTTCTATCCAATCAAGATAATGTGAAACTCTAGTGTATATCCCAGGAAAGTCACGCAATGCACAGAGTTTCCCAAAGCATGTGATGCCTATCACTTGATAGAGGCAGCTAATAAGTGGATGGACAATTTGTAGAGGGCCTCCTGAGTCTCCTTGGCAGTTATCGGACTGCCACCCGCCAGTTACATCGCCAGCGCACACTATACTGGGTACAATTCCACGAGGAACTGCTACTGATTTATTATGGCGCAGAGCGCATGCAACGTTGTCTAAAATGTCTAAACGTGCCTTCAGTAATGCATCGTTACTGTCTTCTCCTGAACTTCGAGTTCATTGTTGCATCGTATTATACAACAGTAAAATTTTATAATGTTATAAATTTGATTTCGATTTCTTCAAAAATTACGTTAAATGCAATGTCGGTTGAGGCAACAAGTTTCTTGCAGGTATGTAAATTTACCTAACTCAGTTCCACCCCATCCAGTAGCCCAAGCCTGTGCAGGCGTAGCATCGTACTTGGATAGAGGCATGCTGGTCTTATGTGATCTGTGAAGGTAACAGGAATTTTGAGTTCTATCAGAGCTATGTCGGCGTACATAGCTGCAGGCTTATACGTCGGATGTCTTTGTATCCTGATAATCTCGACAATCCGGCCCTCTACATGGTTTCCTAAGTTGTGAGCTCCTAAGCGAACAACAGATGGACTCCCCCTTTGGAAGGAATAATTTGATACTGAGCTCAAGAGACAAGATATTTCCTCATGTTTTTTCTTTTTTTTTTCACGATTGTCCACGAGTACAGTGAGACGCAGTTAGTACCCAACGTTCCGAGATCAGTGTCCCACTACAGAGGTAATTGACTTGTCCCTCATTGGGCCAGCCAAGGGCTACCATGTGTGGAAATTCCAACGATTGAGCTTCAATACCACTTACAATGAGAGGAGTATGCAGTCCTTCGCACTTGCTATGTCCATCGTTCAGTGGAACACCTTCGTGCTTGGTGCCTACCAAAGCTAGTGCCCAAACTTTTTTACCGACGGCCTGTCCATATTCTTCACATTCTGGAAGTGTTTGTAAGGTGCAGAAATTCTTGGACTGATTTAACAAAATACAAGTTTATATTATACTATTTTTTGTGAATGTACTGATTTCAGATGTTCGTTTAGGATTGTTAGCCAATGTGTCGATATTCACATTGGTATTGAATTTTATGCCATCTTTGTTGTACGGTCTGTTAGTGGACTTCTCTAATTGTGAGCTTGAATTGAAACCATTGGTTTCCTGAACGCTTGTTGTGTGGTTTTTACTTTCTAAAAATTTTAACTGGGACTGGTCATTTTCGTCAATTTTTGTTGCCTGATTCGAACTAGTGTGGTGATTTTGAGACCACGTGAAGCTATCCTCTCTCATGGCATGATTATAAGTGTACCAAGCTGGCTGGTGTGAGTCATCCTGGGTATTTCGGCTTTTCCGTGAAATATGTTCTGCTTTAAAAAAGCCATTGTGATAATTCATTGTTGAAAGTATTCAAGTTTACCGAGGCGCGTCGATTATTTATGCAAGCCTTGTGATTCATTTATTCTCACCGGGAATCACAAGCCGCCGTTCGCATCGCGATTTTGTACCCATTTTGCATACATTAAAGCAAATTCGAGCGCGATTGGTATTATGTTGTACCTGCAAGTTGGTGCCACACGGTCTTGACTTTCAGAAGGAAAGTTCCGAAAATGTATTTCTCCGCCGTATTTCAGTTTACGACGATACATAACATCTATGGGGATAAAAACTACTATACCTACAACGTATTATAATGGTTCCATGATTCGTTCGTACATGCAGTTCTAACGCCTCGGCGCATACAAAATATAATTGGACGCGACGAGTTGCGTTGTCAAATACTTCATTTTTAATTTGTTGTAATCGTAGAGAATTGGCATTGTGTGTAGCATATCGTGAACAGGTGGTCACCTCTCGAATGCAATGGTGTATCATGGGCAATCATGGCAGATGAATAACCTTTAATACAAACTGAGAATACTGTTTCGCAGCTACTAACACATCTATGCACCAGTCATCGTAGTATATCAGGATTTTAGCGACCATGCCGGCAGGGCGGAATTCATACCGACCGGTTGTCATTATATCTAAATATGAGTGGATTACTATTTAATTTTACTGACACACGAGCTCCCCATAAAATCAAAAATCTTCCGACCTATTGATTAGATATCAGTGAATGGAACATGTGTGGTCATTTAATGATAAAACTATCCAGTGTGAGATATGCGATTGAAGAATTTAATAAAACTGAAGGACCAACAGAAGTGTTGAAACGGTGTTGATTAAAAATGAACGAAAATTTCAAATTCATGCGACTTACTCAATATCCATCGTGGCAGAGTCAGCCCATCCTCGACATGTAGAGTAAATCTTTTCGGTCGGAAAGGTGTAGTAAATGGTGTGTTCCTGCGGAGGGCACTGAACATGTTTTATATTCCTTCGGGAAGCACTAAATAATTTTTATATTCCTGTAGAGGGCACTGAATAAATTTTACACTGACACTGAACAATATAATAATTCACAATCCCTGCGATGATTCGTGTTAATAACTTCACTCACATCCTTGTGGTTTCACTCACTGTATTCTGAAATGACACTATATAGGTTGACTGCACAAAGTTACAAAAATCACCACTTACTGAGAACATGCGATAATTATTCGGGAAACAGCTAATGAAATTATACACAATACGTTGTACTCGCTGGATTCCAGCCATGTACAACTGTACTAATCGGGTTCGGAAAATCGGCTTACACCCCAGTTCCGTTCACAGCAACGAAAACTGAAACGAAAAATTTTGTTGGCCTAAACACCTTTGCCACGGCAGTCGACCGCTCACACCGCGAAAATCTCATCGTACGATTTATAAGTTAAACAAAAATATCCTCGGCTGTGTTGCACATTTTCTTTCACTCGAGAAATACCATACTTACATCAACAATACAAGCGGCACGCGAAGATTTGACCGTTAAATTGGCGGTAAATTGTCAAGATGGCACCGTGTCGATCGTTTGTCGATTGTTTATAAAATATGAGACTGCGCGCGTGTACAAGCACCGCTATCTAGCGGTGAATAATGTTCCAATCGGTACAAGAATATTCAATCTAATTGGCTGATTCACGGGCCCGCTCGAATTTTTTGAATAAACCAACGTATCCGTCCAATCACGACACTCGAACTACGCCCGTTGGGTATCAAAATCCGATGACAAGCGATCGGTGATAAACACAAGTTCGCCATTCCAGAAACATTTCCCGCAAAATCTTGCAGAGACCTGTTATCTGATTAATTTAGTTATCTGATTTAAATTCACCACGTTGCATATTCAATATAAGTTAAAAAAAAAAAAACACCGAATAAAATGTTCGACCATGTACTGTAAAACCCGCGCAAGAGACGCTATAACCTTTTTTCAAATCGAGTTTCGCATTGAATAAATAAATACATATTTACATTCACAATTATTTTCCTAGGGGCGAAGAATTGCCACGCGAGTTAGATAAACCAGCGCACACTCAACATACACTGCGTCAGCCTTATGACGAAATGATTTTTCTTTATATTTGATCGAATTGCGGTTGCGAAAGATCTGTATTCCCGGCGTTGCATTTTTATAACAACAGAAATGGTCAAGCTATGAACGGTGCTTAGGTCATAGCAATTGCAGATTTACTTCTACGTTAACACAACGAATAACTTATACGAGAATAATAACATGATTTTTATACCCAGAACGAACTACTGAACCTTTATTTAGTCGAGTTGACGTATCTAAATCCAAACCATGAGAGATCTCAAACGGAAGCGTTGAATGGGCATCCTGTTAAAGGAAGCTAGCTGAAAGCAGCACTTCGTGCCAGTTATGTGAGTCCGTAATTCTAACGATTCGCAAATAATGGTCGATAAATGAAAGTGTCAAATGTAATTTGGTCAGTATCCCATCTTTAACTTCTCTGTCTTCTTCCAATCCGTTGCATAGTAGATAAAGATCAAACATTTGTATCAGTATGTCGAAATTCATATCGACCGGCTATTTCCGAGGTAATGCCGGCATGGAGACATAGATGTCAGTAGCTGACTTTAATTTTTCCAACTTTCTCTTTCGTACGGTTGGTTCACTGATGTGTACGGTAAGATGAAAACAAACGGATTTGCAAGCATTTGCAAGAAATATTGGTGTTAACGAAATTACCCGCAGGGTGCAGATTAAAAGCTTATACATTTATTGAGAAATAAATAATCATGACTGAGTTATTTCAAACAATATTTATTGGTTGTACTTGTGTGTCAAAGTCATGATATTGAGTCTGGAAGGAACTACTAAGGACAAAGAAAACTACGAAAGAACGACCGGTTTCCCGCGTTACCAAAATGGCGCAGGTAGCGGCGTAACTCAAACGGTTCGGACGATCCCGTCGTTGCGTGGTTCGGTTTATCTGTTCGTTTCGCAAAGTGGCACCGCTAATATAAACACAAAATAGACAATGGCGAGTGAAAGTTCGTTGTCGTTATTGACGTTGACGAGTTCACAGGAAGACAGCATAATTTCAGAGCTTCGCGATAATGAAATAAATCTACAAGACCTGCACGAGTATGTTTTGATCCCAGTTATTGTCGCATGTATGATAAATATCAAAGTTTTGCTCATGAACTATCGAATGTTTGTTAACGAATTCAATAGATAGATGCTATTATATGATACAGTAACCTTAATTCCAATTGCAACTCTATTTCTCAACACAAGAGTTCAGTAGATTTATGTTGGGAGAGGGATACAATGTTTTCATCAATTTCACTTGCTTTTTCAGTCCATAGTAATGTTTAATATGTCATTATAAATCAAGTTTTGATTCTGGCAGCTTTGCTTTCGATCACACCGATATTGTTGAAGAGAAGTTTGACATCAGCCATTATCAAGAGACGCTACCGAACCACAATGATCTGTCCACGCAAACTGTAATGCAGGCACAGATGCCGGCAAACCAGGAGTTTGCTGGCGAATTAAACTTCGAATTGTTGCCGAACCAACAAGATGGAAGCAAGTCTTGGGTGGTAAGTTTTTACCTGAATTAATAATTGATCTATTTTACCAATTTGCACTGCACGCATATTGTGTCAATGTATCGTCACCTTCTATTCCGAAACATTGAACGCCACACGTCTAATTGTCAGTAACATGGTGTTGAATGTAGACTACAGGGTTGAATTTATGCATTTTAAGAGCGTAAAACGGTAGTACATCATTTATCTAAACTTACGGGAACTTATATTAGATTACCGGTCTTTGGGATATTTTCCAAATCTGCATTTATACAGTTCTTACACTAGATGTAAAAAGACATTAATTTCGAGAATTTCGCAATTTAATCCCTATGGCTGTTCTGTCTCATCGCTTTCATTGACTTTCACCTGAGACCAGTGATCTTTGGTAATAAAACAATGTGGTGGAGAAATTCTCTCAACACACTGGCTCTCCGTAGATATTCTCATTTACGATGTGCAATTGTATACCTGCTTTTTTGTCTTCTTATATTGAAGCTATTGAATATCGATACTATTTGCTGAGAATGACAAAGATAATCAAAACAATGAGACTAGTAATCTTGATTACTAGTGAAACAATTTTTTCTTAGGTAATTTTCTCTCCTTAGTAATTGACCTCTGCAAAGTCAACGCGCAACTTAGTTATAATGTTTGGGGACGGCAGAATTTCAGTCGCCAGGTTGTGAGTTGCCATGTTATGACGACGAGTTGAAATATTGAGGAGAGTTAAAAATCCTGCCAACGATGTAAGCGATAAGTATTCTTTGTTTGGTGTATCGCCAAATTTCATAGAGTGATTTGTCTTAACGAAGAGGGTGCGTCATACTATAGGCTAATACTAGTAAAAAATGAATAATTTTCTCTATTTCAGTACTCCGCGAAGCTGCAAAAAGTTTTTATTGAGATGGAAAAAACTCTGCCTTTATGGGTCAAATGGTCACCACCACACGGCCAGCTTTATGTAAGGGCTGGAATGGCTTTTTGCGAGCCCACCCACCGGTCAGATCCTGTGACTCGATGCCACAATCATATCGCCCTTTCAGATCAGAATATCCCATTCCTGCGACATGTGCTTTCTTGTAAGCATAATGGGGCGAGATATTGTGAGACCAATACAGGGCACTATTCAGTCCTTGTACCACTTGGAACTCCTGAGCCCGGTACTGATTCGGTTCAAATGGATTTCACTTTTCATTGCAAAAACAGCTGCAGTACAGGCATAAATAGAAAACCTACCGAAGTAATTTTCACTTTGGAGACGGACAGAGCAGAAGTGTTGGGGCGCCGCAAACTGCTTGTGCGAATTTGCAGTTGCCCGAAACGAGACAGGGGCAAAGAGGAGAAAGAACTGCGGGAATCTTCAGGTGTAAAAAAAAGAAAAATTATGTTAGGCAAAAAATATATATCGCTACCTGTAGAACAGCAGCATGAAACCGACGCTGAAATTTTCTCGTTCAATGTTAAAATTTATGGCCGTGACAATTATGAAACTGTAAAAAAAGTTACATCAAGTGTCATGGCTCAGACTCTTGTCGACGGAGGGCCATCAGCGGTAATACAACCGTTAATCGAACACATTAAACGTCTACCATAATATGCATTGGTATGATGCAAAATTTATTATTATTATCATATTGTCTGTTTTAATTACGCAAAAAAGAAAAAAAGAAAAAAAAAACTTCATCGTCATCGAAGGAATACTGACTGTAAATGGAAACAAACAATCATATTTTTACGTTATTTGATAATTGCACCCTAACTGAGGAAATCAATTCCATACAGCACGTATGTACAATGATTCTATGATGACGCATATGGGGCATTATTTTTGAAATTGGGCAAAACTTTGAAGGTGAACATCAAATCAAATCTGCACATAGCAGAAAACAGTGTAGGAATACCCAGGGTGGATACAACAATGCCGTAGTCGTGATCCCGAGAATGCATAGGTTTCCCAATTCTATATAGGCCACACACCACAAAAAAAAAAAAAAAAACTAACCAGTTTTTTAATATTATTGACAGCAATGAAGGTCTGGGTCCTCTAGACTTTTTTTGAGAGTAACTTGACAAAGTTCGCATTTAAATAAATAATGAAAATGTAACGAGTGATTGGCTCATAATGATACTTGGCTTAAAATTCACGAAACAATTCGAAAAGTTGGTGATAATGTTGTGATATAATTCTTTTCTTATTTAAAAAACTTTTTTTTTCAATATTCCTTCGTTTTCGAGTTGTACTCATTTGAAAAATTTGAACGCGAACTATTTCGAAAAGCACGTCAAGAATAGATCGAAAAAATTTTTGGAAACCTCATGTATATTTCTTTTGATAGGCAAAATGAAATTTAAAAGAATTATGTGAATAAAAAATTCGAGTTTAAAGTCTTTTCCGATTTATCAAAAAATGTACCTTACGCAATGTCTTTTCTACATACCAGTAATTATTATATTGATAATTATTACGATTATTATTTGTTAAGAATTACCATACATATTTTGTTTACTTCATTTTTAAGAGGACAATTCTTCAGCAGGATCAAATCTGATGAGTTTGTGTCTATTGCTCAATTTTATTGTTGCATTTTTAACTCGTGGAACTGCGTTCCATTTACAACGGTTTGGATGTTCGGGTATTATTTAGTAGACCAACTTGTGCCTTAACCAGTAGTCGGATCTTTTTTTAAATTTCGAACTCGAACGTTCAGATATTAATGCAAGTGAACTAAATTAGGAATATTTTCGTATGAAATGTTAGTTTAAGACCGATGTTTAAAAATAAAGTTACTGATACAATTTTCAATCACGTGATCGTTATTTTCAAGTATTCACATCATTACTTACAAATAGATTTCACGACGGCAATCACAATTTGTGAACCGTTGAATATTAACGCCAGAGTTATTATTATAATTCGTATATTTGCAAAATTCGCACAGCCCAAGTTCAGGAAGACTTTTTTCCAGTACCAATTTTCTTTAGAGTAACATTGTAGTCGGTGCTTGAGACGCAGCATATTAATTAATCAAGTGTCCGGACTTGAGCGTTACCCGTTCACATCCGAGCCACTTCTTCCGAACGGGATTCCATGAGTTGAATTTCCACAGTTCTGATATCGAGTGCCTTGGGTAAGGGGGCGATTTGTTGAGCCGTCAAGGGATGAAAGTCTTCCTCCAAGGTGGCGACACTCCGGCGTAATTTCACTTCGGTACCGTCAGTTCCCCATCCTCGCAAACACCAATCCCACCGTCGAGCTCCTCCGACTGCAGTAACGATCCACGCAGCTTCTTCGTCGCACTGTACGCGCAATAAATAACATAAGTATTTTGTTGACCAGAACATGCGACAGGATGCTCTGATACTGTTGTCTACAAGTTTCTTTGCATCAATACGATACATAACGGTAATAACAGCCGTGTAAATATTTGATATTTCTAACTATTTAAACAACGTTTCGCAGCCTGGAAGTGGGACAAACTTGTTAGCCACGCAGATTTCCGGCTACCACAAACAGAGGACCCCCCCCCCTCGTTTGAAATCCAGGAGACTCGGCACGGGCATACTGACCTTAAAGAAGAAAATCTCGCCCCCGTGATGCAGCACGTAAATGGCGTTGGGTCCGAGGTGTGTTGGTAAGGATACCGTCGCAGTACCAGCATAAAAATGAACCTGGGGGCCCCGATGGGCAGTGCCAAGATGTTCGAGGAGAAAACCGGGAGTGAGGAGTTCCGTGCAGGCGTTGGATTGCGCTAGTGGACATCGGACGAAAGTGTTCGAAATTGACTCGGTCGATCCGCCCCAAGTCGGTGTCTGCGGAACGCTGAGGAGGCTCCCCGAGCGTCGAGTTACTCGCTCGTTGGTTACGTCGGGGTTCGAGCAGCTCGGGAATTCTGGCGGCTGGTTCTTCAGGGCGCGAACGGCAGTGGCACTGGCAAGCTCCCCGGTGCTTGCAGACTTCGCACGATCGCCGGAGGTCAGCTCTCCGAGCCGCTTCGCTGCCGGCCTCTGGGACACGCCGATCTCGTTCTTCCGGTCATCGGCTCCCACGATAACGGACAAGTTCTCAGCCGAAGCGGCCCTGTTGTCGGTAAGCCTGTCGACGCTGCCTCCGACGCTGAGGAAGAGCCTGGCCAGGAGGTGGCGGGTCCCAAGGCTGCCCCCTGCGCCCCGTTGATTCGCGTTCCGGACGGCCCTCGATCCGCCACTCGTACGATTCGACTTGCCGAATAACTTTTCCCCCAGTCGGACTTCCGCCTCACCCAGGGCGAAGGCTTCCCTCAGAGTCCCGTGGACCTTGTCGGCCAAGAGGCATCTGCCCTGGCCCAGCCGGACTCGGCAAACCGGGCACCGATCGGTCCGCGATCTGCAACTCACGCAGAGGATGTGCCCGTGGACGCACTGGGATACCGGGGAAGCGGCGCTCTCGAGGCAAATCGGACACTCGAGAGCTCGGACGACGCCCGAAACAGCATTGGCTAGTTTTCGGGCAACCTCGGGAAGTGGGCCCTGAAGGGCGACGCCGTTTCCAAGTCCGTCATCGGCCGCCTCTTCGACGCTGCAGTCCGCGTCGGTGCTCCGCCATATCTCGAGGTCGACGGCCTGCTTCGCACGGTTTTGAATCAAGGTGGCTATATCCTTGACGCGGAGTCCCACCACGTCCTGCCCGCAAACTTCGAGCAAACAGTCACCGGCCCTGCAGATTGCAAACGAGAGGAGAACTTTTTTGAATAACTTCTGAAAATTGCTTTAACGTCAGTCCGCACGGTCGTGCGTCATTTGACGTATATCCGTAACTTGTTGGTACTGTTCAGATTTTCCGCGGTCACGCTGTCATGCGAGGGTGTATAATATGCGTATTATTCAGACTGCAAACACGTCAACGGTGTAGTAACCGGCGTATTTCTACCGACGGTGTAACGTCTAGGAGGAAATGTAGAACGATTTGCGGTTGCAGACCCGACGGCAATATAGGGATAAAGTGGCATATTTCATATTCAATTTCAAATCCAAGATCCCCACTACCCGGCTTCCTTGTTCCGTCTCAATCGGGCATAATAAAGTATAAATAGAACGAGGAAGATTTACTCACCGCAGGCCGGCGATATGTGCAATGCTGTCTGGCTCCACGAAACCTACCCACGGATAAGGATCCCACTTTGACCTTGTGAGGTGAAATCCGCAGGACTTCCTCTCCTTTTCCTTGTCAAAAATGTTGGGGAGGATTACCCGCTCTCTCGGCGAAAAGTTGGCGAAAACCTCGTTGTCTCGAGGAGTCGGGGCTGCGGTCATGATTATTTTCACGCCAGCAGCTTCCGTTAAAAATTCCGATCTCGAAGAACTCCTCTGCATCAGCAACATTACGAAACGTCCAAATAAGCGATGGATTAGAAAAACACTTTACACAGCCTCGCGCATGCGATGCAAATTTATGTCCCCTGAACAGTTTCTGTCGTAACGACTTCTGAATGAAACTCTGATTAGATACACGAGGAGAGGCGCACTACTGACCGACTCCGGTTGTGCGTGAAACTCCCGCGTCAGTTAATGTGATAATTAAATTTACATTACCTTCGTCGAGTTTGGTAAATAACTAATTTCATACTCTCATCGCTGGGATTACTATCGATTTTCGTAGGACCCGTAACGCAAGTACGACGCGGAACTGCCGTTGACATTAATCGAAGGGACGCCAACACATCGCTAATATCACTTACCTATGAAGGATGCGTCTGCGTCGAGGATCTGATGAGGAACTTCCAAGCACACCCGTGTCAAATGTGAACAGATCAGAAGAAGCAGCTCTGTTAGACGCAGACCGTCTGCATCTACAAAGTTAGTACGCGGTCCGCGACTCATGTAGGTAAAAGTCAGATCGGTTGATCACCTTCACCTACATACTTGCAAGAGATCCAACTTACCTCGACCTTAGTTTTTAATTAGAGGTCACGCGTGCTTTTCCGTTCGATGGATTTTCGCGAAAGCGTTCTTCGTCCCCGGGAAAGGTGGACTTGATTCTTGTATAAAAATAATACAAATATAGATACATTTACGAATTTGTAGACTTTTATCATGAATTTGACCACCTGTTTAAACTCTGCAATGCTGAACGTGAGGACTTTTCGTTCGATGCGTCTCACCAAGCTCTGTGATGTATGAACTTCGTCTGCAATTACGAATATGCTAGCGACATGTAGACCAGCGTTCGTCCGGGTGGGGGTGGAAAACTAGAATGGCGGATTGATAGAAGGGCCGAAATATCGAATTTTCAAAGACGTGAAAATTTATTTCGCAGAGCTGTTGAAATTTAGGAAACTCAAGTATAGGAAATTTATGTTGTAGAAGGTCAAAATACAGAAAGTTCAAACACAGAGCGTCAAAATCTAGAATCTGTAAACGATTGCATATTATCGAGACAAATTCCGACGATACTTCAGCATTTTACAATCCGACCTTTTTATTGTTCTAATCTTCCACATTTCGGCATACCAGGTTTTTAAATTCTATAAATTAAGTTTTCGCTTCTTCAAAAATTCAATATTATCGTCTGTCTAGTTTTTGATCTTTCCTATATTTTAATCCCCTCCCGTTCATACCCATGGCAATACCTGACTCATTATACAGTGTGATCGTTGAAATGCTACGACGATACACCTTTATCCTTGTAAAAAGAAAGCCGGATCGCGGCGCAGACGAGAGTTGTACTTGATTAAGAAACGCCTTCTCGCAAAACGTTTACTCTAAATCGGAGAAAAATCTGTCGAGTTTTAGACTCTATGTTACAAGCGGATGGAAGAATGGGATTTAGAAAAGAAACGAGTTATAAATATATTCTACATTCGAAATTTGAAAGAGCAATGATCTTCCTCAAAGTTTTCCTACAATTTCAAACTTTCCTGGTACGCAAGAATCTTTCTCGGTATTGCTGGTATATCTGGTGGATATGTAATGACTTTCGAACCGGAATAGTGTCTCGTTCTCGGAACGAATTAATCAGAACGACGAGTTCGACCACTGAACGTTTACTTTCCTGCTGTGACGGGCCTCAGGTATATTGGATTGTTTGTCGTCTGCAGACGCAACGGCTCCCACTTAAATTTTGAAACCCGTCGAGCTGCGGTTAATGCGATGATTATAAGCACAATCAACGATAATTTAACTGAATTTAATCGTTGCCAAGAAGGATGGAAACGATTTGGTTCTAGCCCGGGGCAAAATCCGTTTTGGGCTGACAAATTGGATCTACACATGTTTCTGTTTCTACGACTGTATATGTGCCTGAAGCATACGATCAATTCTCTAAGTAACATTCACCTCTATTTCAGTCTGAAATTGATGTATAAAAGACTCTGACTCGTTCGCTTTTTTTTTCCATAGATCAAATATTACGAAGTAACAGAAGCAACCCAGCCTGAAATCTTGCCGACCACCACTGATCGTGAGTTTTCAATTTTCCACGACGACACTAGGTTAGGCTAATTGCAAGGGAGCCTATTGTGAGCGCCATCCACTACACCGCGGTTGTGGAAAATGTGTTGCTGCGTATTTAGGGCCTTTTCCACATTGCGCCGTAAGCCACTGATGTTTTCGAAATGTCCGTGGCCTCATCCGTGAATACGTAAACCTGGTCTATGGTTCCATTACGAAAACACGAGTAAATACAAGTTTAGTAGAAACTCGATTTCCACAGGATAATTTAATGGTACGGTTTTAAGGATTTCGAAATCTAGAAATATCCGTCTACTCTCTGAGATCATATTGCGAATCGGCCGTATCATGATTTATTGAAAGCTATAAAGAATATGGGAAAACAAGCTCAAGGAACAACGTTTTATGCGTACAACATCGCTGAACCGTTAAAACCCGTATGATCGTTTCAATTGAGACGGTGATGCTCGCACGGTGTAAAATCGTGAACGTAACAAAAGTTTTGCAATAATTAATTATCAGTTGCACAGTTGAATATTTGCATGGCAATGCTGGAAATGCACGAGTAGTGGTCAGAGGTATGGCCGAAGGTTTTTACAGGACCCAACGAACAATGGTAGGCAGGTACCGACTGACAATGAATTCGACATGCTACTCGAGTGTACAATATAGGGCGACAGATATGCAGGTTTTCACAAACAGAACAAGTGGCAAGTGTTGGAACGATATCGTAACGTTTTGCGAATATAAAATAATTAATTGAAAACTTTCTGTCTGTTTGCCGATTGGCTTTGCTTGCAGTTACACGATTTCAGTTGCATTGTTTCTGACTCGTAAAGGATGTTGACTGAAACTATATAATAATAATTGCGTCTCATAACATTCACACGTTGTTTGTGATGACAAACTTTGCAATCTTCATGAGATATTAAAGGCATTGAAAAGTAGTGAGTTGTCGTTGCCCACAAACAGGTTTGTCCAGGTACCACTTCCCGAGACGTCGATTTGTGGATTCCATCAATTTATTATAAAAGGTCAATTGACAGAGGAGACTTATTAATAGTATTCTAAAATCTTTACAGAGACATTTCGCGGGTCATCGTTCTTGCTTCACGTGAAAATGATTCACAGCTACCCGTTAACCCTCCCGAGACAAATTAATAGCCGTATTCAAAATTTATTCACGAACAAACGATTACTGTGCTTAAAATTCCAAAGGTCAACCGTATTAAGTAAGTACTGCAAACAGTTTGAGCGGACGGTTTCGAACGATCTCACAGAGCGTTCGAGTTTGCGTACAAAATAATCGCAGCCTCGCTGTTCTATGACGTATTTAAATTATATCTATAACATCACTCATGACGTTCGCAAACGGTATCAACTAAGCGGTGCAAGGAAAAATCCAAAGATTAAGCAAGCGGTTTCAACGAATCTCACAAAACGCACGAGCTTGCGTGTAAAATAATCGCAGCTTCGCTGTTATATAGTATAACATATTTTTGAATTATATCTATAACTTCAGTCATGACATTCGCACATGCGTAAATTTATGTCCGAGTATGAGTGAAATATTAATAACGCAGCGCCGTGAGAAGATATCCTTGTGAGATTCCTGTTTCTGCAAAAATCCATCCTCAAGGCAAGGCATGCATCTGCCTTTCTAACAATAAGACAAATTGAGACCCGTAGCAATTGTGACGAGTTCTCGTTTGATTACAGCGAGATAAATTACTGATCACATTTAAATCTTTAGGTGAAAATAAATCAATGGATCGATCGGCGTTTCGAGAAATGATTATTTACTCTTGGTTTCGTAAAAGCCGATTGACGATTGACGGTGAGCAGGAAGATCCGTTTCGGGCAACGAAACAGTATCTGCAATAATCGATGAACTCAGGGGTTGAAATCTACAAATATGCAATTTCCTTTAAAGAAATATGCATGTGGCCACATCCGTATGATGCATACAGTAATCTTGAAACGGTCTCACAGATTTTTATTCGTAGTTTTTTGCTGCCAATTTGGAATCTTTCGACGATAACTGAAAGTTTATACCTACACCAATTGTCATCAGTTCCCGATTATCAATACCTACACTAAAACGAGTTTCAGTAAGTCCGTATTCCCGCCCTGGTAGAACAAAACAAATTATCATCGTTACATAGCCAAGGAAATCAAGTATTTCAGATACATGACAACTAAACGCAACGCGACTGTAATTAGATTTTCCACTTTGACGGCGATCTGACGTACTTGACGCGATCTCCCTACTATTTTGTTGCGGTGTTTCACGGTACATGACATACGTTAGCCGCGAACGTATGCACGCGCCCTTACATACTCGGGACGATGTGATATTTCTTCGTCGAGTATATAATGGTAAGAATGAAAGAGCACAAAGAAAGGGGGGATTTTCACCGAGTTATTCCCCGGTCAGATCCAAGGGACAGTGTCGATTTAGTTTTGGTTGAGCTTCCGCGTGCGTCAGCTTCGGACGCCTATATAAATAATGCGCGTCCGGCTGGTGGAAGCCCGTTGTTTAAAAAGCGTGAGATCGGAACGTCGCAGGCAATCGTGTTCAGTCGCAGATTGGACCGCGAACCCTGCGGGTGTCGTATTTTCGCCGTTTTTCCGTGTATCCACGCTGCACTTGACGTTGCTTCGGTCCTCGGCGATGAACATTGTTTTATTGCCAGTGTTATATCGCAGTAATCCAGTGTAGTGCCGTATACGACGTGGTCGTCTCCTCGCCGCATCTTCAATAATTCGCGTTTGGACTGCTTTTCGTTTAGCATTCTGATTGTTTTTCACCGATATCCGTCGGATACAATCGTTAACAATCGCCCAGCTCGACTTCCGAGAGACAAGAAACCTCTCAGGAACAATGGGGGAATTGTTAAATCTGAATTTTGGGCTTTGCCTCGTTCTTGGATTCGTCGCATGCGTCCAAGCATATCCGATCTACGAAGATCGTGATCTATACGGTGAGCCACCGATCTCTTCCATGCACTTCGATGCAAACGGATTTTATACCACCCCGTATAAAAACCTCCGTTTGCAATAGTATTCAACGGTACTGCACGTATTGCACAATATTATTAAGAGAGCGAGAGAACAACGGTAGATGGAGAGAACCTGCATAGGCAAGAAATAATTTTTTCCCGTGTCTAACTGCCAAACTTGCTCGAGGCTACCCAAAGTAACTTACCGATACATACCAATGTTTTTAACGACCGCTTTGAATAAACGGGTTCCTATCGGGCAACAGCGTTTTGCGTGCAAATTTATGTTTCACGACTTATTTTTCTTTTCATTTCAAGGCTGATTTCAGGTATGTCTTGCCCGAAAGTTCGGTCCATGCAAGCAATAATGCAGACAAATGAGAGGTTTTCACACAGATCAAACAAAGGGAAAGAAATTTAATTCGCTTGTCTACTATTATCAGTAGATAAGTAAATTTGTAGTTTGTCCTTGGCGATTACTGTTTGTCCGTAGTTATGCGTTCGCTTCCGAATGTAGAAATAAATCGGCATGTAATGCGTACGCATAACGGACAGACTGCTGTTGGCTGTGTGGAATCTTCATCCGTCGTTAATGATAACTTATTATACTATGACTGTAATAGGTGGACGCGTGTCGAGCCAAGCGATAATTGTATGGATTTCATACTTCCAAGTTTTACTATCCTCCTAGATGTGTAATCAGTCTTTTACAATTTTACATGTAAAATCAATTCTTCTCTAGAACCCGTCGCGTACATTTAATATGTAGTATCGAATCTTTGGTACATGCAACAAATATTTCCACAGCTGTTGAGTATCGAACCACACGCGTTTTATGTTTTTTGGCCTGATGTCGAGGTCACGGTCAAAGTTCAAAAACCTACTAACGGCGTCAGCGATTGCATACCCACATACGCATCCATGGTAGTCACGCAGATACGATTTGCGGTTTAACTTAATGGAAACTACGGCGAATAAACGGCGATAGACGGACGTTCATTGCAAAAAGGAACTCGTCACTGTACTTCGCGACGTCACCGTGTGGCTTTCACGTTATCGCCGACTAATATAAGCGGAGGAATAAAATGAAGGAAAATCGTGAGGCTCGTCTTGGGTTTGCGCTTGAGTTATTTGACGCTTAGTTTTCGTCAACGCTACACGTACATTAGCCGATAGTTATCTAGGTTTTCCCAATCTATGCAGTGATATATGTCGAATGCGGCAGCGGTCAAGTATTGTCAACGACGTCTTTAACCTCGATTACTTACTTCAAGGGATCTCCGAGTAAACCTGGCATTGCATTGCCAGGTAGGTTTTCGACCAACCTCAACGCTTGTAAAACCGAACTATACATATACCTGCCCAGCTGAACAAATTACTGATTATTTGAGGATTGGTCAATTAACTGTTGTCTCGGAAATCCGACGAGAGAGAGAGAGACACGCTTGATATCGATGGATGAAGGAATCTTGCACGTAACACAGCGATTTACTCTACGGAATCGTCATATCCACTTATATTATTGTTGACGTGATGTACAGTCTGTTTTAGTCGTTGCAAGCGATTCCTCGCAGATATAATCTTCGTGGTGTAATTCAAATTTCCCTCGATCCCAGTGCCGTTTCAAATTGTTAAATGTAGCAAACAAGCCTGCGTGTGTATAGGTATGTAGATACATACATACGTAGGCGGAAATTTGTTAGACGGAAAAACATTACGATTTTTTGCCTGATATTAGTTGATATTTCGTAATTCTTGCAGTTTAAAAATGTATTCTCATTTTTTTCCAAGAATAATAAATGAATGTACAGGTGGACGTACCCGCTCCGATTGCTCATACGTATATTTTTCATCCGACATGCGGAATCAATCGCGCGGATCCGCATTGACACCGTAATAAATTCCAACAAACTACCTACCAGCTACGCGTGTCAACTCCCATTTCCTAGTCACTTGGGGTCCGATTCCGGGTGACCGCAGAAGTGGTACAAAAGTGTTTCTCCGAATACCGGAATCATTTGCAATGCATCGTTACCGAGGTGCAGGGAACTCACCGTTTACCCTCACGGATACTATAATTCCGGTACTACGCAACGAACGAACGAACGAGGATTTCAAGAATTTTTGGAATTGGATTTCGTATGGACGGCGTAAAAATATTATTTTCATTGCAGAGGGTAGTCCGTGTACACTGTCAAATGGCGAAGGGCGAGGAGTTTGCAAGAAGCTGCCAGATTGCCCGACGAAGATGCGGGAACTCCATCGGGGAAAATACAACGATGCCGACCGGTGCGGTTTCGAGGAGTTCACTGAGATTGTTTGCTGCATAAATATACCAGGGAAGGTGGGGAACGACGAGAGGAGGCCGCGACCGGCCGATGCTGGTAAATTATACCCACACGTTATATTCTATTGTTATTACATAAATTTCAATTCCCATTTTCCATGAATTCGTCGATAAAAATGACCAACTTATTGTAAGGGAATTCTCATTCGTACTACCGGACGAAAACAAATGTGGATTGTAGACGTTTCTGCGATCCGTGGTGTTGACGAAATCAACGACGCAGACACGATCCTTGTACAGATCTTGCAATAGCTGCTTTATCCATGCACTCGACTTGTTCTCGGGGGCATCTATAAATAAGTGTAATGACGAGCTTACGAATTCTCTTGTATAATGGTTATAGTGTGTCGAAGTGCGTAGCCATGAACGCGGATAGCGAACAAGGAATAAAAGTCCAAAAGAAGTCTTATTGACAGTTATCGCAAATCTTTATGAAATCTTCGGGACATACTTATGATAATATCTTTCTGTCTTCACGTAAAGCTATACGCGAGACCATGTCGAGACTTCCGCTGCGCCATATATCTATTTGTTTTTTGCTATTTCGAAGTCAGTTTTTGCTTTTTTTCTGCAATCAATTGTTTTCCACGTGTTTCTTCAAAAATTGACAAATCTCTCGTACTGCAAATGGTACAAGTAACATACCGAATCGATTTTGTCACTTCTCAGCGTATTCAAGAATAATAATTCTATTGCATCATAGCAATGATAATAATCCTTATCGTGTGTTCGCCGTATAACGCCCATGTTTACGAAGCCAGCGGTTTTCGAATAATTGACGACCTCGCATCTGTCTACATATGATAATCTGCACGTGGGAAATATTTTAAATATATGTACTTCGATGGCCGCTGAAATAGTGGATCGTGTACAGTACTCAACCTTTCATATTGCAAATATATCCGAAATTGAAAGCATTGTGAAAACATGGTTTCAGATCTAATTTATTGTGCTACATACGATCCATTCAAATTATATGTCCTGTAGAGTATAACTATAGCTTATTTACATTCGTTAATCTTTTTCGAAATCCTGTTCTTCGGATAAAATTTATCACTTATGATTCCGATTTTCACCGACCGTATTGTATGCAGTTTGCGAATAATTTGTATACGTAAATATTAATTTATACGCTTGAAAATGTTGAAAAATTTTATTCGCGTTTTGTAATTTGCGTAACGGCGTGGTTCAAAAAATGATTACACACCAATACGTATATGGTCAAAAATTTCATGACCGTTATGAAAAAAATTACGTACATTGTAGAAATTACTTTTATTTTTAAAACGAGAACGATTATATGATTGTGCATGCCCTTAAAACTTTCCCATGTATTATGCGCAACTGGACTCACTCCTCGTGAAAAAAAAACTAATGCATCTTTATTTTCTGCATGGATAGCTTGCCAGGAATACAGCAATGAAGTTCTACCAACCGAAGGCTCCGTGAATTTCTATGTATTGAACGGAGAAGACGCGAAATCAAGTGAATTCCCGTTCATGGCAGCGCTTGGTTATGCGGATGGATCGAAGGACAACGACGCCAGCAGTATCAAATACACGTGCGGAGGGACTTTAATATCTCAGCAACATGTCCTCACCGCCGCCCACTGCGTTAGCAATCTGGACGGGCGAATTCCCGTCGAGGTGGGCTTTTAAGAGTCATCTAAATCTCGTGTAACGCTGTCGATAAAATAAATGTCCACATGAGTACCGAATCATCCACCGATTCACGATAAAAAAAACAAAAAAAAAAAAAAACTTCAATTTATACTTGACTCTGAATTCGTGTATACACTTTTTTGTTGTTTTTTCAAGCCGCATATTCATTTGCATCACAGGTAAGGCTCGGAACGACGGATCTGATCACCGCCGAAAGGGATACGCAACGGGTGCCTGTAGCATCTGCGATACCGCATCCTGATTACTTGATAACCGAGAACTACAACGACATAGCGATATTAAAGCTAAGGGAACCAGTACGGCTGTCGAATTCGGTACAGCCGGCGTGTCTGCTTTCAAAATCCTTGAACGTTTTGGAGAGAACGAGGAATGCGACTCTGGTTGTCGCCGGTTGGGGAGCGACGGACTTCGACGGTACCGAGACGACGAAACTGAAAAAAGCTGTCGGTCTGAGATTCGTAGAAACGAACGAATGCTCGGATAGCTACAGCAGCAACAACGCGAGGCTTCCCAATGGGCTGGACAATATGATATGCGCGATTGACCCGAACACCACGCGACGAGCGGACACCTGTTGGGGCGACAGCGGGGGACCGCTTATAGCATCTTCGGGATCCGCGCGGTTTGTTGCCGGAGTTACGGCGTTCGGCCAAGCCTGCGGCGGATCGACGCCCAGCGTTTACACATCGGTTTACGATTACTTGAGCTGGATCGAAGGCCATGTTTGGCCCGACACCGAAGGAACACGATCTAGAAGCAGTAAAATATGGTGAAATCCGACTCGCGGGTACGGTGTGCGGAAATGAAACTATTTGGCAAACTCTTATGGATATCGACACCTCAGATCGAGAGTCACACGCGTGTTTCTGCCCGCCAAATTGTGTTTAAAATGCAGGCGTGTAATACGTAACACTGGATGCCAGAGTTGGAGAAAAATTCGTGCCGCTGTTATCTCACTATCTCGGTACAGTTGGGTCGGTATATTTGATATAATGAAGTGTATTATCGATATACGCACACGTCGGACAATATTGTATCTATACGCAGCTTATACTGTGTCACTTTACTAACGATAAGGTACCATTACAGTTCACCTCGATTCTGCGGATTTTGCTGCTATAATTTATTTTACTTGTCGCAACTTTCACGCGCAATAGAAACATTTCCGAGAATTGAAAACTTCGTCACATTATAGCTGTGGAATTATAAGTGCGTATGAATACCGTATGCCGCGATTAAATATGATAGCCAAAATAGTTGAATAATATTTGACCTATCAAGACTGCAAAAATTATCATTCAAATGATAATTTGAAATTTGCTTGCCCTCATTATAAACAACGTCGCTACTTGACATTTAGATACTTGCGAACCAGAGTAAGATCTAGGATACCCGAAATAACGGTTGATTACCAGTGAATACTACGGGATTCCCAACATCATAAGTAACAACTCAATTTTGAGATATGTCGAATTGCAGTTGATATTACTGCACGTAAATCGAAGATATAGTATAAGTGACTATTTTTTAGAACTGCGATGGTGTTTCTATCCTGAGTTTATTGAACTCCATCTCAGACGTGCAGAAATGCACAGTGATATTATTCTATTTTGTACATATGTATACATACGATATAGGTGTGTATAGTTTTTGGCGTTGATGTCAAAAAAGGATGTTTGCTTAAACGGACAACAGAATGGTGCTCAATTTTTACGTAATAATAGAATAGCAACACGGATTGTTAAAACTATATTTTGCTTAACTATTCCCCTACGACCTCTTACAGAGCCGCAGTATTTTATAAACCAAACTAGCACTTTCATGTTATTGAATATGTAGTTGCGTTTAATTTTTTACGTCGTTAATAAAACATGTATTAAAATTTTTTTCGTTCAATGCAGTTTCCATCCGCAATTTACACGGGGTAGGGAAAATAAATTGTTTTGTTCACGTTGTTTATACTTTTTTGATTAAAAATATATATATTTTTTCAGGCAATCACTATTTCAATTTGCAGACAACGCGAAACTATCATATAAGAAGATCAGAGTACAAAGGATTATACTTGAACGCAAGCTCAAGATGTTCTATCTGAAAAAGAAAAGACGAAAGAGATACACTTATCTAACACTCGACATTAAAAATGTAATATTCACTAGTAATACAGAGTGTTCTGTAATTACGATATAACTATTATATATACAAACACAGCTATAAGTGCGGCCAATTGTCACTCATCAGCCTTCCAGCCTTGCCTTTTGGCTCAGCTATTCAAATAATTTAGATTGAAATTTCCTTAGAAGAATTATAGCGTTATTACAAATATTTCTTACACATCATAGCTTGATCAGCAAGTTATAAGGATGGTCAAATGGACCGATCACGCGCTGACTTATTACCCAGTGCGGTAAAAGTTTACCTACGAGGTGATAAATAAATATTAAACATAGCAATTTAGAACCCGAACTAGAAACATCTTTGCCTGGTTTTCAAAATAATTATCTCATTTACTAAGAAAAACAATCGTAGAACCTCACTCAAAATCAACAAAAATACGGTATTCTTTCTCTCCAAACAATGCAGTAAACAGTGGCGATCCAATCTTCAGAAATTTGTACGTATCAACTGTCTACTCGATTGTCCGTAAAAATAATGTAACTTTGTGAAACCATTTTCGAAAATTGAAAAAATTTATGTCACTTTTATTTCTGCCAAGCGAGGTTGCATTGTTTTAATGAAAATTTGATTGTTTTACCGCGAAAAACATTCGATTTAGTAGAATACTTTTGGTTCTACTCCATCTGCTTGTCACAGTTTGCTACATATTTTCGTAAACATGTTGACGGTTAATTATACTTGTACCTTTCTTAAACACACGGTAAAAATGATAATGTACTTGATTTATTGCGGACTATTCTGAGATCCAATGAGTGGGAATATTTGAGTGATTTGGCCAATGCCTTTCGTGCGGCCCTCCCTAAACAGTAGTCGCATTCCGACGTGGAGATATTCCGGATGGCCAACAAATCTGAACAGAACTGATGCAGTATCATTAGTCTGTAGTCCCTCTTCTTTCAGATCCATTATTCCTTCTATTGCGCACGTTTGACGCACGTTCCCGACGTGTACGGTTGCTTGAAATCCGGGATATATCGCTGTTGCATGGTAGACAACCAGAACGGTGGCCTGAAAGTAACAACGAAATAACCAAAACTTGGAAAGTATTTCTGTCTGAATATTGTCGAATACGTTAACATTCAATTGACGATATTAAAGTCTCATAGACCTCAGTATTGGTAATTTCTAATTAGTCCACCAAATATCCACGAACGGTCACCCAAACATTAGAAATTCAGTATTAAATTGTACCTGGAAGAAAAATGTCGCACACGGATGATCTCGAGGTGAGACAAGAACCATTCCGGGTCGTAGGTGGGGCAATGGTGGGTCCCTGGCAGTTGGCGGTGCAATAGTCAGACTTGCACTCTGCGATGCTCGAACTAAACAACAAGGGGCTTTGTTTCTATGCAAGCTAGCTACTTTGACTGGACTAAATTCGCCATCTGGCAATGGTCCGACCAACAAGCGAGTCCCAGGTGCAATGATACCCCTTACCAGCAAGCCACCTAGAACTGGCTCATTCAGTCCCACCACCCTGAAAGTTTATTTTAAAATTACCAAACCGAATTTGTGTATTATTGTTTTTTGTCCATTTTACAAGGTCTGACGTGAATCAAGGCACGAAAAGAATCACCTAAATGTTTCGTCAATTTGAAACAAACACGATTCGGGATCTGAATCTGGTGGAGTGGATTCGGAAGGCAGCAAATCTCTGATGAACGAGGTGAGTTCCTTCAGGCCTTCCCCCGTCACACAACTCACAGGAAATACAGGAATTGTTTCCAAATTATAGCTTTGACGCGCATTGCTGTTACCATCAGGAACAGAATACAGAATTGGTTGTTTAGAACAGCCATGAGCTCTCACAGTACTCTCTAGTTGAGCTAAGGCATCCCGGGCGTCACAGAGGCCAAGGTCAGTTTTGGTTATAACAACAAAAAATGGTAGTCTCAAAGCAAGGCACAAAGCCAGATGCTCTTGGAAAGCCTCATTCATTGGAGGTGCTATAACCAGCATCACATGATGTGGACAATAGCCTAGAAATAGGTATGCAATTTTTTGAGAGGTGACTTTAAGTAGTTGTGCATGCAAAAATTCATGTATTTAGCAGTGCTCGCAGCTCGATCGCACCTGTAAGTCCCAGCAGTGTTGTTCTCAAATATTTACGATGACCAGCCAAATCGATGAATGTTACAACTTTGGAAGCCTGTTCACAGATCTCTTCGGCAGTGTTCATCTCCGCATAGTTGAGCACGTGACCTTCGCTATCAAAACCAATTATCTCGTGGGATATCGATGAAGTACGTCCTGTTCTAATTTCGTGCAGATGGCGAAACATATTTAACCGTGCTCTTCCCCTTCCATTGTCCAGCTCACCTTGTGTCAGCACTCCTGTGTTATGCAGATAATATTATGAGTACGTAGCAATAGAATCTAGTGGACTGTTGCTCATACAAATGCAAGAAATATTTGCTCTGTGATGTATTGCATTTCAATTGAATCTGATTCTTGGATCGATTTTGAAGTGTAATCAATAACAGGGAGAATTATGGCTGCTAACTATGCCCAACGGGAAAGATCAGAATATTAATTCGGAAGTAGTCCTCAAACCTAGCAGCGTTGATTTTCCAGCATCTTGTCCTCCTGTTACAGCTAGTCTCAATTCGACGACGGTTTCTTGATCCTCCCTATCATCTTTTCGTAGCTTCCTTACTAAAACTTCGGCCACTCGTTTATTTTCGGATTGATTTTTTGGGGTGTTTCTATTCTGTTCTTTCTCATTGCAGTGAACATTGTTGTTGGTGAGTTTCTCTCGAAGTACATCTGTAGTCGCACCTAGTCTGGCTGCCATTTCCCTTAAGGTTTTCAGTGAAGCCTTCATTTCCTCCCTTGACAGACCTGCCAGTCTGCCATTGTCTTCGACTCCTAATCAGCAGTCATTAAACTGATAAGGTTGGTATTCTAAGTGAAACTGAACTTTAATTACATGATTTTACATCTACTGCCAATTTGTAGAATCTAAGAATTAACGAACAAACGGTCATCTAATAGTCGGCAACTGCGCACCAATTTGATAAATTGCTTCCCCGTGCCCTTCGCGAAGTCTCCATTTCATTTGGGTAACCAGATGTTCAAACCTCTGGCTTGAGGGGTTCACAAGCTTCAATTTATACTCAATGTTTCCTTGTTCTGGTTCAGGGGGAAGTCTTTGTTCGACATCAGATGCGACGTGTTCCTGATCCTCGTCATTGCTGGAACTCTCACAATCGGATGACCCATTGCCCTCTTGCTCAAAACGATCCCAGGTTTCCTTGCCCTTTTCCTTTCCTTCTCCAGGATCGAACAATCCGAGAAACGACTCCATTTTAATATACTTGGTTCACCGGCTGTAAAGAAAAATCCAGGTACAATTAGTATTTGAAAGTAAATAACACTGATATTTTATTTTTTCTGAAAATAGGAATGCAGATTTGCTGCGTAATATTGCCAAAAGTCTGTCAACAAAGCCAGGTACAAAAATACATTTGGCAGTATGCGAACATGAATTATAGGTATGCATTTAAAATACACAGATATACAGTTCAAGAACCAAAATAAGTATATTCAGCTATAGCAACAAGCATATAAGGTCAGAGCTAGCGTTGGACAATAGTAAAAATAAATCATATCTACAATTGACATTAAATTCATTGTTATATTATCAATTACATAACTATCTCTGATCCATCTGTTGCTCGAGATGGGGGAAAATGATTCGTTTGAAAAGGAATGGAGTTGAAATTTTTTTTAAATCTGACCTACGGAGATGATGCAATGTGTATAATATGTTGGGTGCTGCATTTTTTTCCAACTACATCCAGCCATGAGATATTTGAACAGTAATTGCGAAATAAATTTGCAATTCTCGCGAAGTTTTTTTCATTCTTCAACCTGCCGTAAGAATGACACGTTTGTACACCTATGTCACATGGGCTTTTGACAGCTGTGTTTCGTGACGGTGATTGGCTGCGGCTATTTCGCGACGGCAGAAAACGGTGAGTATGTAATATGTAATTCGGTAAAGGTGTGCATATTAGGGATAAAAATCAGTCGAAACACGTGAAGGAGTGGTATTAATATTCGTAATTGATATTGTCAATATTGATTTACGGTAATAGACAATGGTTTTATTTGCCCAAGAGCGGTGAGCGTGTAACCAAAAGTAAAAGTGACAGAAAGTGACGCAACATACAAAAAAACAATCGCAAACATCAAACATCTCGTTAGCAACAAATTTTGCAAAAACAGCCCGTCATGTTAATCGTCCATAGCTAAAAGTTTGACTACATAAAATACCTGCAAAGCTTGAACTTTCTTGCCTGAAATTCACTCTCTAATATGCACCGGAAATGTTGAATTTTAAATCCCTATCCAATACCAACGAAAACCTCGACAGCCATATTGGTCGCACTTTCCCTCCACGCCCTCCGCAGTCCGCTGCTGTGCTGCGATCGCTGTGATGTCTGACGGGGCGGGGCGTCAATCACGCGGGGGCGCGGGAAGCGCGAAACTTTAGGAAGCGGGATCGCGCGGACGCGCGCAGCCTCGGGCAGACACTTACCCTCGGCCAACAAACGTGTATTCTTAACAGTGTAATTTTCAACAAGACGCCAGCATCTAAATTTGCAACCATATGTATTTCCTCACGATTATAAGATAATTATTGATTCATGTGTACTAATTATAAAGTAAATCACAGTAACAAGCAGACTGCCCACATGACATGAAAACTTTCTATGAAACTTTCAATAAAATATTTTATAGACAGATTATGAGAACCTTTTTAAGAACAACAACAACCAAGAAATCTTTTGCAGGTTTTTGGCGCGGACATTTTCAACTTGCAGCAACCTTTTTTTGAAATATTCATTGTTATGTAGGTGGACAGAAAATATTGCGATTTGTACCTTTTCATTTATTTAGATAGGTGAGAGTGATAAAAAGAAAAAAAAAAAAAAAACGACAAATTACGTAACCAACACTATTCTTAATAATAATAATAACAACAATAATCATAATAATAAACAATCGACGTTGTGCTACGTAGATCATACGAATAGATGCCCATTGTCCGTCAACAATTTTGACGGCAACATTATATTTCACTGATATTTTTCAAATTTGCAAGCTACATATGTTGCTTCCGCAAAGCATATGTAGAAATAATATACTGCTCATGTTAAAATAAAGCACCATCCTAAACTGTGTAGATAAATGCACGGTAACACATATGGAATAAAAATATTATGTTAATTAGTCATGATGGTAAGGCAGAGAACGTGATTCAACCGAACATGCCTCCGAGCAAAAATACTTCAGCCCCGTTTTCGCTTTCCAAGGCATGAAGATTTTTCGAAACTTTGGTAGTTTACCAGAATTATGTGTATGACATATGTAATATGATACATGTAAAATCCGCCATATGTACGTAAAGATATATACCTTTCGAACATGTAGATGTACGTGATGTTTCGATCAATTGCACCTGATAAAGAAGTCAAAGTTTAGCATCAAACTGACTTGCTAATTGTAAGATTCATTTTCCACTCCAAGGTATATTATACAGACTGCGATACTAGCAACAGGTCGAGTTCGGATCAAGCATAATTAATCGAAACTTCCTGTACACAATATATTTGGATTATTTCTGTAGCCATGGATAATAGCATAAATACTTCACTACCCCGATAATGTAAAGTCACCCTGGCCATCTTTACCATAAATTATATATTAAGTTGTTTCGTTTGAATGCAACATTTTGTTTCGCTTCTGCCAGAAAAACTTTTACACAGCAAAAAAGAAATCCACGCTCGAGGATATTTCTTAAATCCACTCTTCAAAAATTTCTTTCGGAATTTGAAGTTTACCCATTTGAATAACATGGAGAAGTAGTAATTTTATATTCTTCTAATTTTCACCACCCAGCCCCACTTAATAATATAGACTTGATGCTGAAAGTATTTTTTAGAGAATTATATTCTCTTTAAAGGTGTGGATTCTGCGAAATTCTTCGTCCGAATGGGTCAAATTTTATAAGCCTTGGCTCGAAAGTCAATTTTACGTGTAAATTTATTCGTAAATGTTTACAGTGGCTAGCTATCAAATTTAATACAGAAATTCAAAAGACACTTCTGTGAAGAATTTAATTCTTCAAAAATTGCTTCCAGGATCAAGTCCATATCATTAAATGCTGCTGAGTGGTAACCATTGTAAAGAAAAATGTACACCTTCTCCATGTTATTTGAATGAGAAAACTGAGGATTCAGAGAGTATCTTTCAAAACTGGAATTAAAATATATACTAGGTGAGGATTTTTTTACAAATTTTTCAGGTCAGAGCAAGAAGAAGTGTTGCTTCCAAACAAAACATCCGTGTACATATACATATAATATTTATAGCTTATATACATACATATCTGCATACCGTGAATATTTTTTGAAGCGGATCCCTGCAAGCTACTCAAGGTGATTTTTTCCCTTGAGCTAGTCTCTATAGATGGCCCGCACCATGCGGACTTCGGATCTGCTTCATTGGATATTCACGGCATATACCACGCTGCATTACGTACATTTAAATAAAATTAGGTATGAAATCTGGACGTTAAAATTTTATGTCATTGGGGCAGAAGCGGCTCACTACCTGCTCTCACAACGCTCTTACCCGATGAAACGGCTGCAGCGAGACTCTGCTCAGAAATTTCTGACTTTGTACACTTCTCTGACTTCAAAAGGGCCTCATTCAAACACACATTATTCAGGCTTACTGCGCTATTAGAAAAAATAGCCATTGCCGAAGTCGGCTTGGTCGTATCAACGTTATTAAAATCTGCTTCCCGAGAGGCAGGCGTTGGACTTGATTCGGTGGCATTTGAATGAGCGTGCGACGCGATGAGGTCACATGCTTTCCCTAGTATTACCAAACTATTCAGAACCCGAAACGATATGAGAACAAGGTACGCCATAATAAAAAGAATCAAATTCGCTGGTCTGGCAGTAGGAGTTAAAGTCGTGCACAGTACACGTGCCATTGCAACGCCAAGAGGAAGGGGTATAAAACCCATTCGACGTGCGACCAGGTCGGATTGGTCTGAAAATGCCGTCTCCTGCCGTGTCTGCGCCATATCATAAGCCAGGCTAACCGTGTAGTCCCTATATACGGTCGATCGAAGCTCGTTGAAACGGGTGATGAATGCGTGTTTTACCTTGGACAGCAAGGGGAATTTTCATTTACTCGTCAGATGCTTGTTCGTTTTTGTGTCTTACATTAGTACACGAGACACAGTTACCCTTCCCCTTGTAAAATAGGTAAATACCTACCCAATCAACAAGAACTTCTGCCACAAGTACGAGTATGCAATCAGGAAGAAGAATGACAAGACGATCGGCTTTCCAAGAATATTCCTTCATGGTTTGCAAGCATACGGCAAGAAGGAGAACAGCTAGGTGAAATCGCTCCCTGACATCGCTACAAGATACTTGAAATAAGTTGTTCTTATCAAACTTTTTGAAGACTGATCCCTTTAGTTCAACGAACTATAAAGAAATACAAAATCCAATATTAATTTCACATGTTACAATGGATTCATTATTTATTCACTTTGTTATCAGGTGAAGCAATCGAATTTTGATAACATATACCACGCATGGGTGATACTTTGCAGATAGTGTACATTTTCAAAATGTAATAGCAACTTACATTGTTGGACATCATGATGGTTAGCAAACCTTTATTGTTGCTATTTATTGCCACGTTAAGAGTGGTTGCCTGAAAAAGCACCAAAATGCTATGCAGCACTGGCATAATGTTTTAAGGAATAAACAATCCAATGCAGAAGAAGGAAACATATCGAATAGCATCAAATAGTGCATGTCCATCTTTGTTTGAAAAGGATACAGACATAAGCAAAGGCAAAAAGAAGGTGAGGCAGTGTTCCAAGATGGCGGGTGTGGTTTGAATGAGAACGAGTGCGTGGTTCCGTGGCTGTCCATAACAAGGCGTCAATTGTATCTTGTCCAAAGGCGCTAAAAAGCCGATCGCCAACTTCTAGCATGTTGTAAAAAATATAAAGCTTGATAACGGACTGGCTTTTTACAAGATGATACATCATTGAAGTGTCTACTCGCCAGGTTGCAGCCCAGCATGCAACAACAACGACTCCTTTCAGAAGATCACAAACCTCTGCCGGCCTTAATAACCTCTCTCCTTTCTTGTCGTTCAATTTTTTACCTCTAGAACAAAAACAAAAGGAATAATATCGACAAACTTTATTGACTCATTAACACCGAAGGCTTAATTTTCTATTTGCAGCAACTACACAACTCACCTTAAACAGCGCATCAACGGCCGTGTTACTACCGCCCAAAGAGCCATGACGAATCTCAGGGGCAGGAAAGTGTAAACAAACAGGAATGAATCTGCACACTGATAGTAAGACATGCATTTATATTGAACTTCTGATTTCCTCCTTCGGACGCAAAGTCTTTGTTCGTTGTGATTAGTAACAAATATGAGAATTCACAGTAACCACTCACCTGGAAAAACCCATAAGCCATGAACTTCTCCAGCTCCCTGGGTATCTTCATAAACGAATATATTTTTTCTCGTCTGGCGGAGTATCGTTCTTCATCATGTTCCAATTGATAACCGCGTGTCAATTCTGTTTTCAAAAATTGACCCAGCGATATCCCTGTTAAGATGGGACAATTTATTTGATAATTGTCAAATAGTCGGATCATTGAAATCAAACTAAAACAGTTGCTATGTAACCTCGAAAACCATTTGCGTTCGTTAAGAGAACCGATGTAATAAAAGATGATGAGTGAGGATAACGATTCTTATTGGAAGAATTCGGAGAGTAGTGCACGGTGTAGTTGGATAAACATCTCTTGGGAAATATATGTACCGTGTTTTTTTGCATTGTCCTGTTTAACTGACAGCTTCGGAGTTGCAGGACGACTCGGTTGAAAATTGACAGTTTCTATACGACTTCCCTGCGATCCTGACGCCTTGCTAGGACCTCGAAATTTGATGTGTGTTTTCTCTGCAAACATCGCTTCGCTTTGAACGGGCTTGTCATCTTCCGTGTTCATTCTGTTCGATGCGAATATGCACGTTGAAAAGTTCTTCCTCTTGACTCACGGACATAGTCTTGCACGGAACAGCTGTTCAGTTCTACAGCACTGTAGCAAAAATCCCTCCTCCTAGCGGCCCTGCCGTATGTATTGCATGCATGCTGTACCTATGGACGTGCAGTTGCATCTGGTTGGATCGACAGGCATTTAAAAATGGCGGAATCATCGACGAGAGATTCGGATGATGATCAAATTTATTCGAAAATAATCATTATTGGGGCTGGAATGGCCGGTTTGGCAGCGGCCAACCATTTTTTAAAAAACGGAGAAACCGATTTTGTTTTGCTTGAAGCAAGAGGACGTATAGGAGGACGTATTGTCGCTATAGAGATGGGTAACATTTATCATAACCTCAAAAATACTTTGCGTTATCGGCTTCTATTATTTTTGAAGACATGCCTTACGATCGGTACACAGTTAATTGTGTCGTGACACGTTCCGTTGCGTGAGAAATTATCGAACTTGTAATTTGAACAAAATCGGTGAACCAATTGTTACGGGAGGATTCGGTAACATTTTCTTCAAAATTTCAAATAATCACGATCAACATCCTAGGTTCAAACTATTCTAAAGTCTTTCATGTTCCACTTGGAGTGGGATTATTTTTCTCCACTGTAATTTCGCCTCAACATTTATCCCGATGTAAAACTTGAACTACCATTGCGGATCACTTGTAAATATTGATCTTTCCAGGGAATGAAAAGATCGAGTTAGGTGCTAATTGGATCCATGGGGTATTGGGCAACCCGATATTCGAACTAGCAATGGCAAACGGATTGATAGACATAATAAGCGTGCCAAAACCACATAAGGTAGTAGCAGCAATGGAGGATGGAAAACAAGTGCCATTCCAAGTGCTTCAAGAAATTTACGAAGCCTATGTGTGTTTCCTAAGGCGCTGTGAGGAATATTTTTTAAGTGCCTACAGCCCCCCTGAGGGAGTAGACAGTGTAGGTGCTCACATTGCACTTGAAGCTCATCTTTATCTCTCTTCACTGCCCCCCGAAGAAAGGAGACGAAGAGAATTACTTTTTGACTGTTTGCTCAAAAGAGAAACGTGCATAACTGGCTGTGATACAATGGACGAAGTAGATCTCTTGGAGATGGGATCTTATGCAGAACTTCAGGGTGGAAATATAAGCTTGCCGCAAGGGTACAGCGCGATTCTGGAACCAGTTGCCAGACACATTCCTAAAAATTGTATTCGCACTAGGCATATCGTCTCATGTATAAGGTAAGTGGATTGAATTCAAAAAATTCTTCAATACTGAATTAGATCTTCGATCCGTAATGGATATTCTTGACGGTTGAATGCAAAGATTTTCACAGAGGTTCAATCAACATTTCACACAATCTAGGTATTGTTAATGCACTCTTCTTAGGTGGGATAATGCAGATGCAACAGATGGTACTGATTCTGATGATTCTGATAGAACAGTAATACGAAGTACCGCAAAAGATTGGCCTGTAGAGGTGTGTTGTGAAAATGGCAAGAAATTTTTTGCAGAAAAAATTGTTTGCACCTTACCGTTGGGTGTACTAAAAGAAAAAGCCCGTGAGCTGTTCAAGCCGCCATTACCCGCTTCTAAATTAGATGCTATAGATCGGCTCTTATTTGGAACTGTCGATAAAATATTCCTAGAGTACGAAAGACCATTCCTGAATCCAGGAATATCTGAAATCATGCTTCTCTGGGATGACAGGAGTTTGCCAGAGGCCGAGAAAGAGGATCTAAGTAAAACTTGGTTCCGGAAAATTTACTCGTTCAGTAAAGTTTCAGATACGTTATTACTTGGTTGGATATCTGGTGAGCAAAAAATAATCTGCTCCTCTGTTGAAACTTGGGCAACAGCAAGCAACATCTTTTTATACATGTTAAACGATTTTCACACCAGGAAACGCTGCTGAATACATGGAAAGGCTAAGTACAAAAGAGGTAGCTGAAGCGTGTACGTCTATACTGAGAAGATTCCTCAACGATCCGTTTGTCCCTGTACCAAAATCCTGCGTAACAACTTCGTGGCACTCACAGCCATTTAGTCGAGGTTCTTATACAGCAATAGCAGTTGGCGCAGGGCAGATGGATATCGAAACCATTGTTGAACCTTTGCACAGTGGCGACGATGCAACAAATTTAAGAGTGACATTTGCCGGGGAACATACTCACTCGTCGTTTTACAGTACTGTTCATGGAGCTTATTTAACAGGCAGACGGGCCGCGCAAACTATTCTAGACTCGAGAAAAAAGAAAAAGCAACCACTAAGTCTCAGTTGCGAAGAGACAAGTGATCTCAGTTCATGGATCCAAGGCATTTCTCTAGATTAGTTTCGATTATTCTTTCAGCCCATTCCATCTCAGAGCAAAAGAAAATGACTTAAGAATTTAATTGACCATTTGGCCTAAGCAAACACCATGCGTATAGATTTCCAGAATGGGAAAAAAATGTTCCTGCACATCTCACATTTTAAAATTAATTAAATGAATATCGAGAGTCTTTTGAGTTTTATCATTACGCGCATTATAGAGAATAATTTAGAGCAATTTCAGTATTTTATTTTTGATCTTCGCCTTACATACGCGCTATGTACATACTCCGAGGAAACGTATGTATTTTTAAATTCCAGCAAGTGATACAAAACGTACGTGAAAAAATTTTTATTGCACTTAACTTTTAAACTCATTGATACTCTCAGAAAATGCAGTTGTTATACAAAACACAGCTGTGTGACGTGATTTGATCGTGCAAACAATATTGCTTGTATTAGAAAATTTAGGGCAAAATAATTCATTTTTAAGCTAGTTTTTTTGCTTCCCTGTAATAAGAGGAACTGTAAGTAGATGATATATAGTAACGTAGCTCAATGTCTTCTAATTCGTTTGATTATACAGCTATATTGAAATGAAACAATAGTTTGTTTCAAATACTTTTAAGCCTATGAGGTTGTGCTGAAATAATTTTTTTATCCACTTCTTAATTTTACTAATGCTTTGTATATGATTCCGATTTATACGCACGTAGATCGCAACGTTGTAAATATAATATAATTCATGATTGCCTACGTTATGTACATAAAATATCTGTCTAGTATTAGATTTCGATGAGAATAGCGGTACGCATAATTCAGGCAGCAAAGCTTATTCACAACAATTTTTCATGTATCACATTGTCTGTGACATAAATCTAGTCAAATAATATCCGTCATTTATGGCAAATAATTGGAACCTTCTTTGAAATTGATTTAATTTAATAAGTCATGGTTTACCGCGCCTTAAAAATTATACCAAAAAGTGGTGATTGAATACATATATATTTCTTTAAAATGACAGGTGGATGTTGCACGTTTCGTGAATTTCTCCCCTTACTTGTATGTAATAAGTGCAAGTAGACCTAGCTGTATCGATTGCCAACACGAAGGTTTACATTTTTTTCCTGTCGATGACATCGAACCTTGTATAAATCAGACGAAAGCGTTTGTTCTCTGATGACTTTATTCATCAAGCTTAATCGATTCGCAGTACATGGTAATGTTCTAAAATAACATCAGTGAGCAGATTTATATAGATATATTAGCATAATCTCTGCTGTTATCGATGACAGAGCTGGGATCTTGCGATCATCTATACCAAAGTACCTTACTACTGAATAACATGCATTTTCAAAGTGAAACTCGTATAAGTTTGTTAGCATGGGGGCTCATGCAATATTCTATATAAGTATCGGTTAGCGATCGTGTACACACTAGATGCCGTGGCGAGGATGAGATTAGTCTAGTCGTAATTTTACGTCATTTTCAGTAAAATTAATAGGCCTTTCGATACTGGTAGCAATCGATGTACATTTTGTTTATAATGTGTGTAAAGATATAGACTTATCATTTAGAAGCCATGTCTTTTACCCAATTGTCCTAAAGTACTTTGTATACCGAACTAACAGTCACTGGATTTCGTATGGTATCTCGCTATACCAGCAGTATTATAACAATCAAAATGTTTGATGTATAAAAAGCTATTTCAGATCAGTACAAGAATGCACAAAGCCAAAGCTCGTTTGCGTGAAATGACCAGTAACTACTTTAGGTACTTGTTATGTTACTACTTTTTTTCACTTGCTGAATGCAGTAAAATGTGTCGACTCAATTTTCAGTTGATCATAATTTTATTCTATTATATATACTGTAACCTTTTACAGATGATGCGATGTTTATTTATATACGTGTACGTTGTCGTTAATCATACATATTTATTATGGATATTTATAATGTGAATAAAATAACCTTTATCATGATTGAAAGTTTTACAGTTCTTATTCAGTCGCAATTATCAAAAGGACTCGCAGGTCAAGTAGCAGCATTCTGTAATCTCTTATTTCACTTCGTAAGTTACTTGTTACATTTCACTTGGTACAATAATACGAGTTGCGATATCAATAAATTCGAACTTAATAAAACAATAAATTTTTTCATTGAGGATAAAAAGCTTCTTTGCTCGTCGGGTGCGTCATTGTGTTCAAAATTTGCTAGAGATATAATTTGCACGTCAATTATTGCTCCACTTTTATTAACTTTCAATAGAAGCCAATCGCCAATAATGAAATTTGTTGCAATGTTCTTTTTATAAAAGTTTGACTGTTGGACGACAAGTTCTCGTGTGTAAAATCGTTATTCACTTATCACAAAATCAACTGTTGATTCTTTACAACTGATTTCTAAAATTCCTAACTGTAAAATATCAAATTAATGTGTATTTTTTAAAGTTCATGAAGATATCCAGTCCTTCCCGGTCAAAAGCTATCGTTCTAATCGCCGGTAAAAATGTTTAATGTACACACAATAGTTATACCCACGTTCCATAAGGCATAGAATAATTTTACACAATTGTAACACGCCAATCACGTTTTTGGCATAATATATTCAATTCATCGAATAGCTCACTGTTACGGCCAAATTTCACTCCTAAATTTAATTTTAAATATCATCAAAAAAGCGCTTACAAAAATACGGATGATCCTTTATCCCAATTTGATTTTACTGTGCATTAAGACTTGTTTATATTTTTCTAAAAATAATTATAACACAAGACTGTATATCTTCAAATTTATCTTTAATTCTTAAAATGAGTTATACAGGCTACACACAACAATGGATCGTTCACTGAATGTCTAATGGTACACATTTCTTTGTAAAAGTTGTGGTTATGCTTAAAAAAAAGTTTAAAAAAATATACATACTTTTTTAGTGCGTTCGGTTTTTACATCTGATTCCTTGATTACTTCGAAACGCAAAGCTTCTTGCCTCTTCTCACGACACATTTCAAAGTGTTCTTCTCTGTTCTCGCAACGCGTTTCAAGGTAATCGAGGAATCAGATCTAATACCGAACGCAGCTTTATTTATCGGAAATGCCTAAAAACTTGGCGAATTCCTTGATTAGTTTTGTTTAATTCCAAAAAGTTTTATAACGACAAACAACTGATAATGGTAGTAAAATTTTTGGTACAGCTGCAATGTCGCGTTATTTAGTAGCCTGCCTACATTATTCACCCCTTGCGCGATTTTTTTTTTTGAAAATGATAAAAATATTAAACCCCAGATTTTTCAAACATCATATAGCTCTTTCTTTTTTTTCAAACTTCAATTTCTAATTTATTATTTCATTCTGCTCGACGTAAAGTCTTTCGCTTGAAATTAAACATTCTCAAACAACGTGACAGTCTCAATTTCTTCTATCGAGGCCATTATAAGTAATGTAAAAAAAATATATATATGTAGGTGTGTATCAAAGATTTTCAAATATATGTATAAATATATTTGAGTACCTAAAGTCAAAATGACACAGCTCCCATGTATTCCAAAAATGTTATCAAGTAAATGTGATCAAGTTTCAAATTTGGAGCGCTGTAGTTACAATCAGTTCTGATCGATTTTCAGTTAAGTGTCAGTTTGGCTATAGGTTGACATATATTTCAGATTGTATATCATTATATAATAAGATATATTTAATAAAATATTTAAAAACCAAAAGTCACATATATATATATATATATATATATATATATGCTACCAGGGATCGCTGCCAGAGCAATTTCCCAATCTATTAACTAAAAACTACTGTTCTGTTTGCGACGCGTATAATAATAGTATACATATATACTTATGTATATCGCCGTATAAATCGATTTTTTTTTCAGCCATTTAAATATTGTAGCAGGTATAGAGTTACTTTTTGAGGTAGACCAAGTCAACTACATTTCTGTATCCGAGGATCGTGTTGGCTGGTTTTATTATTCAGTATTACATTTTACACAAAATTCGCTCTCTCAAGATATTGTTTCCCATAAATTACTTCTCGAATAGAAAATCAACAATGCTGTATTACCTACATCTGATGTAGACCCTCGAAAATAAATAAAAGCTAGTTAAACATTTTATTGTCAGTTTCCGAAAATACATAGAATATAAACTGAACTATCTTCCATTGCGTGGGAAAACAGTAATTTAATGTTTCAATTTACCAAAAAAACGCGGAGACGGAATAATTACGAACGTTGAAGCGAGAGTTGAAGGTATTCATAGTGAGATACCGCAAAGGAATTAAACGTGGTTCTCTCTAAATTTTACGGTCCTCGGATACACATACGTTTATAGGTAACGTAATATACATTACTACACTAATGATAAGTAATAAATTAATAGTTATTTATCGTGTCATTTTATAATAACAAAAAATGTAGCCTTGCTTTCGCATGTATTCCATAAAATCTTTCGTGCTCTGTACATAGTTGAACGAAACACATAACGATGAAAACAACTGTATACTAAAAATCATCAATTCCTCCATCGGGCACCCCAGCTCTGACCTTGTCCAACACTTTATTGACGAATTCGGTGGTTTGGCCGGCGATTCGCACCTCTTCATTTGGAATACATATAAAGATATCATTAATATAACGTCATGCCTCTCGTGATCAAAACATGTTGAATATGTTACGCGCTGTTACATTTGAACTATAGCAGTGCACTTTATGGTTGCAAGGCATTGCCATAATTCAAGTTACAGTGAGACTGAAATAGTTGCATACTCACTAGTTGCTGCTTTGCAGATTTTTTCCATTTGTCGAGTCAGTTCTTCCTGTTTCTCTGGATTAGCCTCAATCAATTTTGCAGCTAAAGTTTGCTTTATCTGAGCGATGCCATGAATCAGTCGTCCTACGGACAATTAATAATCTCTATGTTAGTAATCAGCCGAATTGTAAAAATGACTGTCGTCAATTCAATAATAAACTCACTGTGCTCCTGCTCCAAACCATGCAACTTAATCTTGTTGGCTTCGTGTTGAGCCTTTTTTTTCAGACGACAGGCACGTGATGCGAGTTTGTTCTTTTCTTTGCGCGTTTTGGGCCGAACATTAAAGGGTAATTCCGAGACTGGCGTCATATCGTTTATAACGCTTGAAAGTTTATCCAACTCCCGTCCAATGCTGCAGAGCTTCCTGGGATTCGGTGTCAGGTCGTTTCCATCACCTTTACGAGCTTTACCACTGTGCTTTATGCCTCTCAGAGCGCAATGCGGACTAAATACCGGGTCTGTGGCCTCGTTCAACACATGCGGATCCTCTAGTCGGGCCCGAGCTACCAGCCTCTGGCCCTTTGGGCCTTTTGCCTGCACGTTGTACTGCCAAAAATAGCGCTCCTTCTTACTGTGCCTACTTTCTCTGTTTCCGTCACCAGTACCAGCTACTTTGACGCCCCTTTGTTCCTCGACATCGCTACCGCCGGAGTCTGAAAGCCATGATTGAGGTTGATAGAATTTGGACACTTAAAATAGAATCAAAATCAAAGGAATTCGGGTGTCAAAAGAACTACCATTGTCGGAACTGTAGTCATCATAGTGGTCGCTATCGTCGTCGCTGTCTTCATATTCCTCATCATGACTCAAAGGATCAAGGTGACTGAGGGGATCTGGGCTGAGTGCCCCACCGGTACTAAGACTGCTGGTAGAGCCAGCTTCTGCCAGTCCCAAGCTGCCTGTGCTTAGTAGGTGCTGTCGGGGCTCCCTCCGAGCCCAGATTTGTTCCAATCCTATAGTTTGGGAAGGTGCAGACATTGATAATCGGGAAGATTTTGGTTTTCCCCCCATTACCAATACTGGATCTATCTGTCCTCGCATTGGGCTAGTTGTTGGGTTATCAACCTTTCGCATCAACAATTCATGAAGCGTAGACTGAGCTGGATTCCGAGGTACTAAGTGGGGTGACGTTGACGAACTTGCCGTTGAACTGCCTGTAAAATGAGAAAATCTTTGAAGGTACCTGTCAACTGAAATATGGTTTTGAATAAATATAATAAAGGTGAATTAAATCTGCTGTTGAAGTTGCGGAATTTCAAGCTGACTTTGTTAAATGTGACAGCTTCAACCGGGACTTATCGCCTGTCCATGTAACTTTATGAAATATTTCAAATATAATTGAATTACAATAGTACCTGCTACATTACTTGTTCCTGGACTAGGATATGCTGGGGGACTGGTTGTCTCGGCTGTTTCCATAAGACTGATACCACCATTCGTGTGAAAGCCAGAGCAAGAGTTCTGCGAGTTATGAATATTGCGATACAAAGGGCCAGATTGTGGAAAACTACTAGGAGCAAAATTGGATCCACTCCCAAAGAGGGAGGTGGAGGATTGCGTCAAATCATTACACATCTTGAGTGGCTGATTCTGTTCTTCGGGCAGTAGTAAATCGTCAAAGTTTAAATCGCCAAGTAAAGTATCATCGTTAGCATTTAATTCAGCGAGTGTGGGACCTTGGAATAAGTCAGCCTTGTCAACTTGAAATATATCGTCATCATCCATCTTGAATGACGTATCCAGCTGATCAGGGTCTATCTTAAAGGGTGAAATCACGTGGTCCGGTCTGGACCCCCAAGCTGACGGGGCGGTCAACGGAGAAGGTGAGAATTGGTCATAGACACCTCTAGTACCTCTGTGCCCACAAGGTATCGGGACAGAAGCGGATGACGGCACCATTTCCTGCGCTGGTTCCTGTTTTATAAGTCCGTCAATGGTGCTGCCCCCGAAGCCGAGAAGGAAATCCGAATAGGTTGAGTCGCCCATTTGTATTTAGATGTCGAGAGAGTATTATCGAATAAAAAAATAAGCGAAGTAAAGGAATATGAATAATGATTGGGTGTCTGGTTTTATTTAGTCGGTTGAGATATCGACCTGCACATCTTGGTGATTCATTACATTTCACTCAGTGGCCAAATTTATTATTATTTTTCTACCGTAGGGAATCTGGAATAGTTTCGAGAGTGAATGACCTGTCAGTGAATTTAGCAACAACAGCAACTGTAATCAATCGTGATACAGTAGACAACACGTTATTTGGGCTAATTTTGTGTCCCGATCTCTTATTGGCTGATAGATAAGAGCAAGTCTCTATGAGAGTTGTAACAATAAGAACAGGATGTTCCGCACAAGTTCGCGTGACAATGGTAACGAAAACGCCAAGACTGGCAAAGACCAAGTTGAGTGGCTGGTTAACGATTGAAGAAGACAATGGAACGTCTTATATGCCGTAGATTAGAAAATGAATGTCGTCAAATAAAATTGTTTCTGTTCTCTTCTCTGAATTCTGTCTCGATGTTGATGGCAGAACTATAAGCACCAGGATCACATAGTGGTTCCGTGTTCACCTCCCTTACGCATGACCGTGACTTTCAATCAGCAAATATTCGCCGTGACAACATCGCGAAATCAAGGAAAATCTTTTTATTTTGCAAAATTATATTCAGCAGCGGTGATTCATTTGTTTTGTAGCTTCCGACACACACAGCACATACGTAGAACACTTGTCCACGGAGTTTTGTACAACTATTGGACGCGCTAAGCAACGTCGTTGTTAAACTTTCAAGAGTAGAATTCGCCTGTTGTTGTTTTGCCACGAGATCATGAGAAAAATATCCCAAAGTTTTGCATAAACGGAAAAAGGTCACATGAACGCGATCAATCGGAGGAGAGATTCGACCAATCAGCGATTCGCGTGCCACCTCACTTAGGAGAATCTAGAAACTGACCGCACGGAAATCGTTTATTTTTTTACCGTAGATAATCGCGATCCAGTACTGAACCCGGATCACATACATCTTCATCGACATCCTGAACAAAACCCAACCGGGCGTGTTCTTTGCTTTCAATAATTTACACCGATGCGCGACGTCGATATGAAAATAAACATTGTAACACGAAGCTCGTTTTTACTTGGCACTAAACGTAATGGCGGCTTACATTGGACATCAGCGCGCTTTCAAAAAAAATCGTTATATTTCATCATCCGATATGTTCCATCCTATTCAAATGGTACGTCACGATTCAACTAACGTCCGTCAATAACAGCATTAATAAGTCTAAACGCGATTGAAGGAAGGGTGCGACAATGGATAAATAAAATGTGAAATATTCTGTTCTAGTAGTCCGAAAAATACAGATTCACGGTGAGCAACGTTGCGCGAACAAAATTCCAGACAGAGGTGGAGAAGAAACGCGTCAGAACTGCGAGGTCTCAGCTGATTTGACTAGTAGAAAACTTCATGCTGGTCCGAAGATTTGTGATGGCTGTGTCTTATCGTGTTTTCATGAGGAACACGGTCACAAAAAAGTTAGAAAAAATACATAGTTCGTAATGTATCCATTATTTTATACCCGTACAACGATGGCTGTACGATCCAGCGTATTCAATCGTACGTATAAAATACTCTGTTCATCATTAATACTGTATTCATTTTACCGTACATGTGCCGTCAACTTGATCGCTTACAGGGACACGATACGTGCCATCTCATGTTTATGTAACATGGAAACGCGTGTATTTCACGACTATTTATACCACTGACGGGCATCATATTTTCGTTGGTTTTCTTTTAGTGTATCCGCGTCAAGTTTTTCCCAGATTCACTCTATCGATTGTGTGCATTAGCTATGCGAATTGTTGACCTAGGTTAGGTTTCAATACATCTAACAGGTGATCGGAATCGAATCGGCCCTGTCATTATATTTCATTGCCGGTTTCGAAAATCCATAGGATTCGTATGTTACAACAAGAAGTCAGATGTTATATACATATGTAAAGCAATTAGCCAAGTTTGGCACATACTTATACATAAAATTCGAAAGCAAGTCGAATTTCAACAGCTGTACGAGACTCTTCAATACGATTTATTTCCCATCTATTACTTTTGTTGAATGTCACTCGATTTTCATCTCATCTTCTTATCTAGTGAAATATTCGCAAACATGTTTGTACTTTGATCCATTAAATCTAAAAACAGTAAGAGTGGACTGTTTTTAATGAAATCATTATTTCATTTACATGATAAACGTGATTTTTTTTATTGCGACATCTTTTACTTTGATCCATCCGTAACACACTAGTGTCATAAGATACCATTATAGATCCCGAGTTGTTTATTTCACTTTGTTTCTTGCTTCTTCCCAGATGGATGCTACTGTAAAACATGGTGTGGGCACTATCGTAGTCTTAACTATGTCACACCAGTTTGTTCGAGTACGAGAAGTTTCCAAACATTTTCTAAACCTGTAGAACCGCTGCTAACAAGTTATCATCCTATAAACCATTTATACATGCAAAATCGAAATTTTTACGTGTCTCTGACATGGAACGGGCATCAGGAGCACTCTTCTAAAGTTGAAGAAACAGTAAAAAACATCAAGGAGCAAAAGGAGCAATCGGAAAAAGATAAGCTCACTACTGGTGCAACAAATACAGTAGCCGAATCCCCAACAAAAGCTATCGCTGTAAAACGAACGATCTGGCAAAAAGTGAAAGCAGAAATACAACATTACTATCATGGGTTTCGATTGTTGGGATTAGATATGAAGATTTCAGCAAAATTGATATGGCGCATTCTACGTGGAAAAGACTTGAGCAGAAGAGAGCATAGGCTGGTAGGTTCGGACTCTGTCTTAGGATGAGAATAAAACCTCATTTGATTTTATTATGCATGGATTGAATACCACAATAATGTTTGCTTTCAGCTCATTAAAACGACGGGTGATGTCTTTAGACTCATACCATTTTCTGTGTTCATAATTGTGCCCTTTATGGAATTGTTGCTGCCAGTAGCGATTAAATTATTTCCAGGATTATTACCATCTACTTTTCAAACTGCAACTGAGAAAGAAGATAAATTGAAACAGGCACTGAAGGTAATGCTATTTTCCTTTGTAATCATTGAATGCAGAGTTTTCTATCAAATATTCTGATTTTGTCCACCTTAGAAGAAGAAATGTTGTCCAACTATTAGATTATTTTCCAGATATACGAGCTAGAATAAGTACAAATTATACCGGAGATCTATCTGTTTCAATTAGATAAAATTTCACTAGTTTAAATAGTTTTTATTATCGGAATTCAAAGGTCTGATTGTTAATTAACAGAAGCAGCCATGATTGAGTATGGCAATATATAGTCTATTGTCATTAGTGGATACTGACTTATAATTTATGTTACGTATTGACTATCCTATTTGGTAAAATTTAAGCTATCCTTCAACTAATCATATTATTCTTAGGTCAAACTAGAGGTAGCCAAGTTTCTACAAAAAACACTGGATGATATGGCCGTGCAGTCGTCAGATCGAAACTCAGAAAAAGCTAAGGAATTCAGTGACTTTTTCTATAAAATTAGATTGGGTGCCGTCGTTTCCAATGAAGAAATAATGAAATTTAGTAAACAGTTTGAGGATGAAATAACACTTGATTCTTTGTCCCGACCACAGCTGATAGCGCTATGTAGGGTAGTGGATGTACAAACTCTTGGTACCACCAACTTTTTACGCTTTCAGTTGAGAATGAAGTTGAGAAGTCTTGCTGCTGACGACAGGGTATGTTCAATTCTACAAGTATCACCCACTGATACTTAATTTCCACAATTCCTCCTGTGATTGTATCATAGTGCATTCTGTCACTTGACTAAAAAAGTTTTTTGACAGATGATTGACAAAGAAGGAGTCGAATCCCTGACGAGAGCAGAATTGCAGCAAGCGTGTCGAGCTCGAGGAATGAGAGCATATGGAATGCCGGACTCAAGGTTGAGAGAACAGTTAGCGCAATGGTTGGATCTGAGTCTTGGTGAAAAGGTACCTCCAACGCTATTACTTTTGTCACGCGCACTCATGGTTTCTGACACTATTCCTACTTCCGACAAACTGAAAGCTACTATATCGGCACTACCTGATACTGTGGTGACCCGTACAAAGGGTGCTATCAGTGAGAAGGAGGGTAAGGTCGATCACCGAACGAATATCGAAATTATCAAAGAAGAAGAGCGTAAGATCGAAGAAGAAAGGCAAGAGAAAAGAGAGGAGCGGATTCCTAAACCATCTATGATTGATCTTACTCTTCAAAACCAAGATGAAATCACTACTAAAGATGTCAAAGTCTTGGAGCAGGCTTTAGACACTCTTGGCAAGGTATGTAGAGGCCACTTAATTACAAATTTTTTCACCAACTCGCTGGGAAACCAACTTAGATGAACCACAATGAATAAAATCCTTTCTCACAACCCGTTTACCAAGAGTTCATAAGATTGCTCTTATTTAACTAAGGCAAAAATAATAAATTTAGGAAATATGTCATAATTATTTCCCTGGGTTTTTACTAGGAAAAACAAATGGCCGTGGAAAAGGAAGAAATAAAGGAGCTTAAAGAAGAAATGGCCGAATATCAAGAAGATATTCAGGAACTGTACAAAATGAAAGCTCAAGCAAAGGGAGAGGCTGATATAGAAGGGTTGAAGGTGTCAAAGGGAGCGAAACGCCTGTTTACTAAGGTGAACAAGATGATTGGCAAAATGGACGCAGTTTTGGCAGAGCTTGAGCAATCTGAAAAGAAAATTAAAGAGAAGATAGAGGGACTTAGTTCAGAGGAGAAAAAAGATTCGCATGTGACTGCAGAGCTCGTTAAGATAGACGAACTAATCGCAGCTATAAAACGAATACAAAGTGTTCCCGATGATTCTCGGTTAACCAGAATTGCAGAAATTCTTGGAAAGATTGACGATGATCGTGATGGTGCCATAAAAATTGAAGATGTACTCCGGGTAAACATCATCGTTTCATAAGACAATCTATTTTTTGATTCATTTTCCTAGTGTGCTTGGTTGGTTGTTAATTTTCATTCCCATGGCAGGTGGTGGAACTGATCGGGCAAGAAGACGTGAAACTCAGCAAAAAGCAGATGGATGAGCTCATCGAACTAATGGACAAAGAAGAGGTCCTCGAAATAGAGGAGCAAATCCAAAAAGCACTGAAGAAAGTAGGAACAGAAACGAAAGAAGCAACAGAGCCGATACATGAAGATGTACCAAAAATCGTACCGCCATCTTCGCAAGCAGAATCAGTTGAAGGCAATGCAACTGTTCAAGCAACAGGGACAAAAATTACAAATGCGGAAACCAAGACAGACAATAAAAGCACATCTTCAAATGAGAGAAGTGAGCTGTCGCAACAAACGTCGGTTATGAAACCAGAAAGTAGAGACGTGAGGGATCCGACCGTAACAACAGTTACATCGAGCGTTCCGCCTCCTCCAAAAAAAGCAGAAGGTTCTAAACAACTGTGATTTCATTTAAATGAACCCAATATATTATAAAGTCATTTAAATTCGGGGCCCAGACAGTTGAACTGAAACGGAAAATAATGCCAGTGTTTCTAAAAACGCGTTTTGGTGTCCGTGAGTCTGGCGCTTCTTCGAGCCAGTGATATTCACTATATGATAATCAACGAAAAATGATGAAATGCAAGGTAGAAGTTGCCGCCGACCTTTAAACACGTGGTATTACAGAACAATAGTAGATTTCCATGAACATAAGATCGTGTATATTCCCTCTTCTGTCCTGTTATTTGTATGGAATGGTGACAGTCATTTTGTAATTTGTATAGATTGTAAAGCAGGAGTCATCCACGTGTAACTTATTCGTAATCCATAATTTAAACGAGTAGAGCATGAGGTAAATGCAGGCAGGAATGGCAGGGCGGCAGTGCGGGTGAGGGGAATAGTATTACGGTATTTACTACTCATTCTCTGAGTGACAATATGCATGCGCTGGCCACAAACATGTGTCGCTTATTAAAATCGTATGATTTTTTTATTACGAAAATTACGAAAAAAGTTTTGTTATCTCGTAACGGAGGTATCATTCCATGTTTCCGAAATTTAGTCATCACCACTGGATACCAAGCAATTGCTTTGTTTATAAACCAGCTTCAGCGGTTGAGTGAAGGATTATAGTTTCATGTTACATACGCAAATTTGCCTGGGGTACATATCGCACACATTAAACGAACGTGCAAGTGCATAGTGCAAGATGTACACATTGTAACCATATAATCCATGAAGTAAAATTGTTATAACTCATTTCATAAATGTACTACCTGCTATATTAAAACGAGAGTAAGTCAACATATATATTTTCGATATTTTCATTCGTACTATTTGGTCGCAATTTTAGTGTAAAACAAAGAATCTTGTACAGCATCACAGATATCTATGCTGTTTTATTGAGTGCTTATTGTCACCAATGTATATTACACACAGGGCATATTTCTTGAAGCGAACACTTCAAGAAGTATTCCCTGTGCATATTCAAATATATGGTGAAGACTAATTGTAATATGAAATTAACATTTTATGCTATGAGCCAATAATAATAATCTTACTCTCAAGCTTAAGAAACTAGGTATGTGTATTAACACAAGCACAAAACCTCAGGTTTGTCTGTGGTACCACAGGTCTGAATTGCTAGACATATTTACTACTTAAGAGATTGTATAGGTAAATAAATCATGTCGCTGTACCCGCGTCATCTGTTCATAAATGTAGAAAATTCCGAGTGGTTCAAGGTGTATCTAATTTAAAAAAAAAAACCACCATTTTAATAATTGTATTTTCAGCATATGACAATGAGGGGCAAAAAAATATTGCAACAGTGTCGGGAAATAAGAGCTCGAAGTTAATAACTAAACATTGGAATCCTAGGCTTCTGTCAAACTGAGTTAATACAAGTTGTCAAGTGAAACGTGCCCTGTGTAAAGATCGCGCGAGCGTATCGAAGCTACTGAAACCATCGGTACACCCATGTATACCTATAATCAACCGGAATACCCGTCACACCGTAAAATCCTCTGTCTCCGTACTCCGCGCTCTCTCATTCGCTGATGAAAATGTTGCAATCTGTTCCGTAAATCCAGGTTTAACTTTGCAATGGAAGAGTTTCTGTTTATCTTTCAATTGCTGCTCAGGCAACGCTTACCTACCATGATAAACGCACGTATTGGCACAAGTGTTTGACCGGATCTTCAGTCACGCACAAGCGTTTAGCCCGGTCGTACATGATTATCGCACTCCTCTACATACGTATGCATACATATCTATGCGGATCAAAGTAAAACAAATTGGCAATGTGAGGCGAGGCGAGGCGATACGATCATCGCCTATCATCGCATTGTATTCGACCAAATAGCGATCTACGGATCCACGGGCCGGCGAATCGGGGGGGGGGGGGGGGGGGGGGCATCGTCGGCTGCGATCGGACCGCGTCAGCACGAGAGAAGGGGGGGAGGGGAGAAACCGACGAGGCAGCGAGAAGCGTGAAGAAGGGAGCCAGTTGGGAGAACACGGGAGAAATAGCTAGAGCCTAGTGGCCGCCATGTTTTTTACCAACTGGGGTGTGTGAGAGACACGGCCGGGGTGAAAATCATCTCTCAGGACATGCAGGTAATACTTTTTTTACGTTATATCACAACCCGGAGTACCTGTTTTCTCTAATCAAGCTCTGCGTCGTATATACCGACCGTTTCGAACGCATTACGTCTTGTTTCGCATCTCATTTCTCAAGTTTGTTCGAGCCTGTATGACTCAGGGGAAATGCGTAGCGCAACAAACAAGGTTATTTCTACAAGCTGACTTTTGAAAATACAATCAAACCAGCCTGAGCCCTTAGTAGGCATTGTGTTCCTCGAATTTCTTCTATTTTTTTAAATTATATGTCATTCGTGCAGTTCCCTTGGCGTTCCACTTTCTCCACACAAAAAATATCGCTTTGTTGTGAAATGAGTTTGAGTCATTGCGTGTATTGCTCTTAAACGAATGAGATTTGGGTCGATGTACTAGTTGAGTCATAAATTGTTCCTGCAAAATAATTTTCTAGTAGGTATTACCATGATCGATGTACCATGCGACACGTGCATATACTCGAGTATTACTTCTCTAGCAATAATGTATAACCTATGCAGTTAGAATTGATCGGTTGTTTTTGCAGTCAGCAGCCAATGTCTGCATGTCTATCTTAGGCAATGCCACTAAGAGTCAAGGTCATTCTAGCACACTTGCTAAAGAAAAATAGCATGCCTTGAAGATCTGGGCTGTGAAAATTGGTTCGATATGAAATTAGGAGCGGCTAAGCCATAGTAAATCAAAATTTAAAAAATTCAACGTAGGTAAATATTTATTCTACAAAATTCAGAAGTTGAGGTATATGGTACGGGTTGTACTTTATGCTAGGAATGTATGCGTTGAAACACAAGGGAGAACTTTTATATGTATAATTAGTCTTGGTTTGCACAATTTTTGTAAAAGGTCTCGAGTTCTTCGGAAAAAATGATCGAATTTGTCGTACTGCGACTCTGACAGTAGCAAGTAATAATAATAATATACTTATTTATTAACTATCTAATTTATTTTCCAGTGTCAACATGGGAAGGAATCAATACTTATCCTTCACTGAGACCTGCCATCCTTGCAGCAACAGGACGCCCACCACCCACCTATTTAAAGAAAATAATCACCAATACTAATAAGCCACAAATCAAACTCAAAGCAATATTGCAACTAACATAACTAAAAGAAATAGCCGAACTGACATAACTTAAGCAAAATAATTCATCGGACACATGAAAACTTAACACTGAAACGACGGGGTGGTGGTTTTGACAAAGTCAATATCCAAAATCTAAAGGAAAGCAATCAGAAATAGAGAAAAGAACAGGTAAGACTTTTAAATCCCAGGCTTTCAGATTTTCAGATTTTTCAAGTCAGCATAAAATTGTCATGTTTCACTTTCCTTATGGGAAAACTATATATCACTTACATTTAGAAGTAATCAATTTTCAAATGAAAATTAATTTGATTATTGCAAGAAACGATTATTCGTTTTCAAAATTTGACGATAAAAGCACCGCCCATGGCATCAAAAATAACTATAAAGGGTGTTTGCATAAGATTGACAACAAGCAACATTCGTTGTACTCATGTGAATACTCATTGAATATGCTAGTTCTTGATTTGCTACATGTGATTTGTCTCGGTCACAGAAAATGATAATATTTACCTAGATATTGATGAAATTTTGATAACAGCACGGTATAGACTTTCATGAATATTTATACAATCAGCCATGTATTTGGCACTTATTGTTAGATCAGTAAGACCTCGCCTCTAAAGTGACAATGTCTATGAAATGAGCTGAAATGATGACTGGTAAATGGATGGTAATTAGGAGAGAGGATGATCACCCCGGAAGCAGCAGGGTTTGCTGGAGCTCGGGTTGGAGAGGGATCTATCACGAAGGAATGAGGCACCCTGCACTGCACCTGGCTGGGATCGTGGCATCCCCCAGCGGAGGTGGGGGTGGGATATTTGGCACAGGGGCTGAAGAGGAATTGAGAAAGTGGCTGGAGGTGCGACTAGATGCTCTGGGGATTGACCCTGTAGCCTATTCGCGTTTCGTTCTCAGCCTACTACGACGTCCCGACTCTGTCTTCAGTCCTTGTGACAAGCCAGGAGCTTTTGCAAAAAGTGGCTGCCGTCAATACAGAGCTCCCACTAGACCTCCACCAACCACTGACAGAGAACAGAAACGCGCCGTCATTCAGTGCCTTGTCAGTGCTGCAGATCAGGTGTGCAAATTTTATAGTTCTGAACTTTGATATTTAAGGATCAATCGACTTCTTCATTGAAAGCTAATAGTAGAAGCTTTCCTCTTAGAAAACGGTTACTTTGAAAATCGTGTAGGCAGCTCGGTAAATTATTTCATTTTTGAAATGCAGGCAGTAAGAAATTCTTTGAAACTGCAAATTGCGATGTCTGAGATACAATTTGATTAACACCTTCTTGGGATATTGTGGATAAATTATAAGCTGACCTGCTTGATTATTTATAAATCTTTACGAATTGCAGAAGTGTGGAGTTGAGTCACTGGTGGATGAGCTCTGTCTAAGGCTGAGGGAACTGGAGGGAGGAGATTCAGATGATAAAAAAGATGATCGCGAAACGTTAGATGGAGAACCAAAGATGGCGTTAGAGTCACTAACCCCTCGAGATAGAGCCCTCAGATATTACGCAGCATTCCCAGCTCTACAACCTGCCACCCCCAAAAAATTTATTCATAAGAAGGACCGGATTTCCATAAACAATAACAACGCCAACAACTGTAGCAACATCAATAACAAGGCACGCAGTAACAAGAAGACCAAAATGTCCATAGTAAGACTGTCTGGTACATTTTTCATCGTTTCAAGAGCGTGAACATTCACACGTTTGCTGTAGTATGTATAGACTGTGCATTACTTATCCAGAATAAGTATCATAAGTTATAAGTGCTACGGCAAAGGTGTTCAATGTGTTTGAAGATTCGTACATATGTTTATATGCATAATTGCAATTTCCGTAAATTTTAAGGCTATGGAATCGGGGAAATCAGAAGAAAAAGATACAAGTTACGGGTTTGCAAAGTCAATGGAAAAAGAAAGGGACAGCGAAAGAGAACTGGAATTGGATCAATTGCGTCTGGCACAACTTCAGGCAAAGTTTGATCAAAGCCTTGAAGCGCTTTGGGATTCAGGTCCAGGAAATGCTCAGGATACAGCCTCAATTTGGGCAGCTCCCTCTCTTTCCATTCCTTCAGGACCTCTCTGGCCTAGCGATCCAAACGAAGCACCATTTCTTCTGCCATTAGGAAACAATGGTGGCAGCGTTATGGATACACCTTATCAGGAATCCATTATTGACGACTCTCCGCTTATTCCATGGGACATTGACTTGATTGATGTTGGAGACTATGAAGACGAACCTAGCAATAAAGATAAGACAGGTATATATTTTTTCTTTACGGAACAATCATTTTCACGTAAACATGATTAATGTATGCTTCCAACGCATATCACCACTCTAAAACTGTTCAATTCTATTTGCAGGCTTTGCTTTGTAATGTTGATAAAGGTTATAGAATCTGTAGGTCATCAAAAAATATCCTACAACGTGTTTAGATTTTTTCCCTGATGTATTCCTTTCGATTCCAGAGTACAACGTAAACTGGTCAAATTCTATTGCGGAAGGACCTTGGGCCTGGCGTGAACTAGGTGGAAGTCTTGCCACTTTGGGCCACAGCTCAGACGCAGGTAGCTGTTTCATGCCGGTCAGACCATGCAAGACACCCGTAAAAACTGGGGAGGAAATACGTCCGAGCCATGAAGTCGTCAGTCTTCAAGAACCGGACGAGGATTTGCTGACTTCGGCTCGAACTCATTTTCGACCGATTAAAGAAGATGGGCACTGGGCTGATGGGACTACTTTCCCCGTTAATAACAGTATTGAGAGGGTCGCTTACCGTCGCTCAGATTCGGGACACATACTCTACCTTCCAGGTAGTGAAACCCCATACATGGAATATCGCGAAAGGACCTCCTCATCCTCGGCTACTAGACCAGCCACGTTGACGTTGAAGTTTCGTGTACGACAATGTGATAAATGTGTACAAACCGAACCAGTACGCTCACCGGCGAAGCGGAGGATTATCTCGAACACGGATCACTTTTGTTATCCCGCTAATAGGGATGAAGAGAGCGATATCGTTAAGGTACCGGAAACGACACAAATAGAAAAGCATTGTTTCACATTTGATCAGTTGGGATGGATTCAACAGCGATTACCTTTACATAACGACAGAAAAAGGTAAGAAGAGGTGAATGGAATAAGAGATTTTTTCAAGGTTTATATCTACGTTGCATCCTCGGCGAAAAAAAACTTTTTAGTGTGAAACTTTGTTCATATGAGTATTTATCCCATGATTCGTAGGAATATGAAAGAGGATATCTTTTCTTTTCCCTTCTTTTTCCAGAAGGCACAGCAGCAGCTTGAGATGTCGACCATTAGCGACACTGCGACCTCTCACGCTTTAAGGACGATGTCGTCAATGATGATGATAAAGATCAAGATAAAAATAAAGATAAATAATTGTGAAATCTTGTTAGGGATTATGGTGATTTAGCGAAGTATTTGAAGTAATCGTAAAATTTCGAGGGGGTGCCCTTGGCATGTGGAATTTGTTATGCATGAACGCAAGGTGACACGTCTCGCCCCCTCCTAAAAGACCACAATCGACTACAGATGATTCCAACTACACGAGTAAGAGTAATTATTCAAACAGTTCGTTATTATTACCCCTTTGATGAGAATACGGGAGGTGGTGAAGTAATTCAAAAATCAGAGGTAGAAGAGGAAAATTAAAACTAAAAAAAAAATCAATAAAAAAAAGAGCAAAAAAATGTATACCCACCTTTGTTAAGGCGAGAGGATTGAAATTAGTAGAGGTAATTTCGGTTTATTTAACTCGTTGACTTTGGTAGTAATTGCGGAAAGATTTTTCCAATATTATTCTACAGTATCTTATCGACTTTTATCATTCGTTAGTAAAAACGAATCAAGATTATTTTCATTTGGCGAATAGAGCGCTGAGCATAAGAAGCGCTTAGATTCAATTATATATTATACGCATATAAAGTTTGTAAAACCAAGAGAAGTGAAAAAAATTATTAAAAAAAAAAAACTAAAAAAATTAAAATAAACAACAAAAATAATAAATCAAAAACAAATAACATTAAAGTTGAAGAATTGAATAACGCCGTGCACGACGACTTCTGTAAACGTCGTTTTCTGAAAATGCTGTTCTATTATCTTGTTGTTTTCCCTTTATTATTAATTATTATGTTAATCATTATTTTTAATTATAATTTAACTCTGTAGAAGATTAACCACTTGTAATCCACACTCCTGATCCCCCTCCACATCTTCCATTTCCTGAGATCTAAGAGAAAGAACGAAAAAAGCAGCGACTATGTTGAAATGATATGAGAAAACGGAGACGAAAAATGAACGAATGGTTCAACGCAATTAGCACTAACCATACCTCAGTTGAAGAGAATCTGAAAAAGAAGAATGTATAAAAATTTGCACAAATCGGATAAGTATCCGAAACAATATGCAGAATGGTAATACATAAAAATACCTACTAACGTAATTCATAAACGACGGAGATGTGCATGCGACTGAAGTCTATCGAATGTAGGATCAAACAATGATAGACGCGTTCTCTTCCCAAGAAAAATTAATTATAAAAATCGTACGAGAATTAAAGAAGAAAATCCATTTACACAAATGTATTGAATGAGGATCGATGTAACTAGCTGGGAGTAACCAATTAAAAGCATTGCAGACATACGGTGTGTATTGTGTGTTCATTAAGCCTCACCAGAGAGCAATGACAAGATACATCATTGCTGCCCGCGGCTGTCCACTTCCTCTTGTCAACCGCAGCCCTTAAATTATTCCTTTCGGCATATGTGGTAATATTGTTATACCCATTCGATTTTCACTCCCAACTATACGGAACGACATTAGGAGCTTCGAGAGCAGCGGGAGCTCATTTAGCATGTTGTCACAACAGAGTTATATGCTTGGATGTCGCGTATATGGAAACCGGTGAGTAATTAGTAGCGGTAAAGGATCTCTTTGCCGAATATATTCTACATACCTACATTCGCCATTTATTTCGACAATCAGTAATACAAGGCCTTTTTACTAATGTTTCATCCGTAAGTGCATACAGTAAAAAAGATTTTGTGCAAGAACATACGCGCATTCGTGTGTATTATAATATTTGGGGATTAGAAGAAGCCTAAACAAATTTTGCATTCACTTATTATATACAGTTTTGTTTCAGCTTATTATACCGCCGGTATACCAGCCAACCAACGGTAAATAGAAGTAAAGAAGAGGAATTTAACTCTACGAGAGCGTTTTATTGCGAACGATTTTCTCTTTCACCTGTAGTGTGGCCGTTTCTTTTCCTGCATAATGATTTTCAAACAGGTATGCAGATATAACGCACATAATTTTTTATTCGGTATAAATTCCAAAAAAAGTATTCTACTCATTCAAGTTAAATTTGAATGAAAAGTCAGATGCACTCTTCGAAACTTATGCGCTGTGATAAAATTCAATGGAGCCTATGTGAGTTGTTGGAAAACTATAATAACTCTTACACATATATAGGCGCCCTTTGAAAATATTTGCCAAATGTATAGTATAATCGGAAAAATTGGAAATGTATAATGTTTCCATTTTGATTTTCTGTAAATACATCTCCGTGGGGTATTTATCTTCGCACATGCAGTATCAAATACAATAAATTATCGATACGCGGTCTTCAAAAGTTTCTTTTTGTTTTCATAACTGTGTCATTTGCAAAGTTGAACCGTATATTCAACCAAACAATAAATATATCAACGAAATATACGGAACATTGTACTTTTCTAAAACTGCGCCCGGAATTGTGACGGATCAAAGGCGTTTCTTGGGGGGGCTGCAGCAGGCTGGAGGTAAAATCTTACTGGCTTTACGCTGTGCGTGGTTTTTGGATTTTGCAAGGTATTTAGGTTATTGGTCTTTGGTCTGTATCGGTACCACCAGTATTCGAAGGCTAGGGTCAAACAAGCCATGCCTATGCCAACGAAAATTACAATAAATACACCACCAATGTTCTGTATGCTGATACCATCGCTTTGGTCATCTTGTTTTTCACATGTCACCTTCAACGGGTTGCGGTTCCACCATTTCTCCTTTAGTTTCTCCAATTTTCGTTTATTCAACAACGAAAGGATCCTGTGCCAAGAGAAAGAACAGGCTATTAATGATACATAACATACAAACTGACTCATCCAACCATCAAACCCTTACGATCGTTTCATTGTACATGTAACTGGTTGGTTCCATGCGATGTACTTGTTGAAATGGCACTAATTTTGGGTATTCAATTTGCCAAGCAATCCCCCCGCCCCTATGCTTTTCCCCCTCAAACATCGTTATACGATTAAATTTGAAGTTCACGTCTGTAAAGTGTGTCTGATCATGGTCATGAAAGTACTTTGAAATATTTTACATCGGTTAATGTCGACTGATCTATTTCTATATATCGATACGCCATCCCATCACTGAACTCTGCGTTATCTACCCATATTAGGAATGAGTAGTAGAATCCGTGGATCTAATTGCTCAAAAGCAACGTAGAATAGGTACTTGATTATACATTATTGACGAAAGAGTGGTTGATAGTGTAAATGAATCAATAGCGTTTGGCACTTACGCGTTGTTGAATTGATCCTTCAGCGGCGAACCCTGTTGGACGGCTAGCGCAAGCGGTTTTCGAGAAAATTCCTCTCCGACCATTATCAGATCGCAGTTGGTCAGCGTCAAGTATCTTATGTCCGTAGCGTCACCAATGAAGGCGAAACCTTCGCTGGATGATTTGGAGTTCCGTACCCTGTCCAGTGCCTCGCTCATATTCGCTGGAAAACCAGCCTCCTTCATAGCCTGGTACATTTTTGTATATCTATCGCTCACCGGGTAGTCCCAGACGGCTAGTTTAGACCGTTCAACGTCAGATAGACTGTCGTTCAGACTCATATCCTTCCAGATTCTGTGGGCAAGCACGACATAGCTGTATACATACTGAATGTCATGGAATTTACTGTCTTTTCAAAAATGAATGGTAGATAGTAAAGAGGATAATAATAAAAGTATGGCTCCAGGAAACCACTCACTCGTAGAATCGCTTCTCGATATCAGACATTCTCTGAAAGTAGGTGTGAGCTGATGATCCATTTTGCGGCGCGTACTGGATTTTGTACTGCTTACTGAGATCGTCCAAGGACTCCACTGGTGTATCGAGTCTCGAGACTGTCAGGAAGGCGGCCAGGTTAGCGGTGTACGATGCGATAATGATGAAACCAAACAGCCACCACGTGGCTGCTACGAGACGTCCGGAAAGGTTTTTGGGAGCTTCTCCACCGCCTTGAGGAGTAAGGGAGGTCATGCAAAACCAAAGGCATTCCTTGAGATTGAACTCCCTCTTCTCCTCGTCATCCTTGTACTTCTCCCGGTTATTTTGATAGCTGTAGGGTGACCAACGGTCGAACACCCACATCAAGAAGCTGGTGAAAAAGTAGGCAGCGAGGATGCACAGCCAGACATCATTCTCGAGGACCGTGAGAAACTTGAAAAGCGACGTTGGAGCCTTGGGCCTTTTCATAAGTATTGTAATGCCTACCAAGTCGTAGTATGGTACAGTGAAGTCAACCACGTTTTCACGCTCTGCCATCACGGAGAGAGACCCCAGTGCTATGTCAGCTCGCTTTTCCTTCAATTCTTTTATCATGCCGTTCCAGTTTCCCTCGTCGTCCATATTTCCGAATCGCTGGTCGTCCGCTTGCCGTATTTCATATTCAAACTTCACTATGTCACGGATCTCGTCAAGCAGATCGATGCAGTATCCCGACCACGTGTCTGTTTCCGCGTCGTAGATTACAAAGGGGGCCTGAGCCACGGTCACCACTCGGTAGCTAGTCTGGGCTGTATGATTGGCGACGAGGTCTTCCGAGATTACCTTGTCGAAACAATACAACCTTGTGAGGCATATTTCCAGATATCGCGTGTCTAATTTTTTTTATTTTTTTTTTTTTTATTCTTAAGAACGCCTTAAAGACTATTGAAACGTATAAGCAATTGAAACTAACATAGTTATTCAGTGAGAACGTGGATTAGCCAATGTCGATCATCCAAATTGTCAATTATTGAATGATAGGAATAACAATGATAATTTTTGGCGCTTACGCCCTTATGCAATTTTCGTAGTAAATCATGTTTTCAATTTTAATTAGGTGCAAAAGGTCGTATCTACCAGTACATACGACCTTTTGTTTTTAATCAAACTGTTATTCAATGTCAACGTTTCTGACAATATTTTCATGTCTTAAGCTTGGATATGATAAAAAAATATATACGCTCTTTTTGTCTTTTTCAGAAGAAAAAGATCGCAAGGTGGCGCTTACGACCTTGTGCCATCAGACACGCGATGTAATTGCAAAAGTTTCTGCGAACGCGTCTACTGAAAGTGCGGAATCAAAAGTGTTTGTAAAAAGGAACTACCGCAATTTCTTAACAACAAGGAAACTTTGTAATCCGTGTAGGTACTCGATGTCATGTGACGATTGACCCACCTCTAGACGTCTGTCGATGCCAGCGTCCCAAGAACCAGCGTCCTCCGTGGACACCGGATTGTTGTCTGCGATAGTAACGAGAGTAACTGTCATCTTGAAGCTGGCCTGATGTTGCCCGTTCTTTTCGCCCCACGTAAAATTGGCGTAGGTCGGCTGGAAGTCATTGCTCGAGGTAACGTTCTTTAGGAACTCGAGGAACCCGATATTGCGGGCTGGTGTATTGGTCCCATTGTACGAGTCACAGGTCAGTCGATCGACGTTGGACGACCACTGTCCGGCGTCGATCGCTGCTCGCATGGCCATGACCCCGAGACGGGTGAGGTCGTAATAAAAGGCCGAGGTCAAAACGGGCTTGGGCAGAAGTCCTTTATTGCTGAGTTCGCCAACGGCCTGCTGGTTAGCGGAGGGTGACGGTTTCAAGAAAAGTACCGATATGTTGACGCAGTTGCATTCGGGGCTGAAGTCTTCAAGTGTGAGTCCGTGCCAGGCGTACTTTCGCCCGGTAAAATTCAGCGATTGAGCCGCATCGAGAGTCGCCCGAAGTGTTTTCTGGCCCCCGAGGACAAAGAAATTGACAATGTCGAGGTTCCGCAGTCTGAAAAGTTGGTCCTTGGTTTGTTTGTCGGCGTTCTTACTTTTCACGATTACGTGACGTACCGGAACGTTTTGCAATAGACTTTTGTACTTGTGATCCATAACAAAACTCTCATCAAACAGAATCGCCGCGTTACTAACGTTCATCGCAATAACTAGCTGCCGAATCGCTTCCGGTACCAGATCTGCTGGCGGCATAACTTGCACCAAGTAATTGGTTTGCTCAGGCTTAAGGTTTCGCCATTGCCTGAGGTCACCCTCCTGACCAAACTGCGCCGAGAGCGTTGGCAATCCTAATGCCGCAGTAAATGAGTTTACAGTGTCGGAAGCGGGTCCTGACATGGTTGTGTCCAGCACGAGATCCGGGATCCTGTAACCTCCCAGTTGGACAGCAGCGTCCCAAACACCGCAGATGAGATCCAAAGTGCCACGAGCATCTGATTTGTTGATCTGCACCACAGTCACGTCCCCCAACAAAAAATCCGTTCGCTTTTCCCTTAATTCCTTCAACGCGCTAGTCACAGACTTGTTTGCGATTTCATTTTCCTCGTCATTGATCACCACTGTACAATGTAAACAATTTGTAAATAGAGCTCATTACTGCATTGTGTATAAGTGCTTAGTGGTAATTATCGTTACGGATGTGCGTCGAAAGCTGCATTATGCTATATCAACGGAAGGGTCTTAAACCCAGGTTTTCGGTCTAATTCAAATAATTAGGAGTAGCTTTCGAGGTACAGCCGCCCTTTACCAATCACCGTGCAAAGAATCGAAAATGAATTGGTAAAGAGATGAAAAACCTACGCAGATTCAGAGGTCTTGAGGAAGACGGATTTTGCGGAGTGGCATCGCCCTGTGGTTTGTTACCCTGCGCCTGGCCCCGAACTTCGATGATTAGAAGCAGCAGAGCTGCTGCCAAGAGGAGCAATATCCACTCCTTTATCCACGAGTTGGGAATCATCGGAACGACTCTGTTTCCCTCCCCTTGGGATTGCCTGAATAGTGACGACGACGGAAGCGCAGAGCGGAAGCAGAATCCGGTAAATTAGGTGAGAATCCAGGATTGACTGTCTCTCTGCTCAGCTGGTCAGTTTAGTCGTTCACTTTGTGTTTGTGCAACCGTTGCCCAGGGGATGACCCAATCAATCGCTACCGACTTGTAGACCCGTCCAGTCGTCGGACATCCACAAATTCTTTTCGCCCAACCACCGTGACTCTCCCCACACTTTGGTAAGAAGATGGCCGCTTCCTCCGCTGACGACGAGCAAGCCGTCGGCGTCGACGAGGTGTCACGTTGTCGCGCCCACTTTCCGAAACTGGATGACTTTTGCTTCCAACGAAGCTATGAATATACAGGATACAGGTGATTCTTAAATTATACATCCATTTTAACCCCAGGCACGAGTAGGAATGTGCGACGTACGCGGACCACCTTTATTCTTTATTGTTAGTGCTCTTATTTGTACACGTATTGGGGCCTAGTGTTCTCTGAACGAGATGACACGGTAATCGTAGAACGCTCGCGTACCTATATTATTAGTGAAAACGCGTTTCGTCTTCTTTAATTCAAAATTGATTTTTGATTATATCGGATAGGAAGACAATTAATTTCTGCAATATGATTGGCTCGCGGTACCAAATGATTTTGTTCAATTAAAGTTTTCAGCCGCATCCAACTACAAAAGCTAACGTTTAGTATATTCCAACTTTTACGGAATATTATCATACTGCTGTACTAAATTGGTTTAAAAAAAAAAATGAAATCACTCGAGGTACGCCAGCCTTTCCATTGTGCCCTATTTAAATGCCCATTCTCGCTCCTAACCGTTAGTGATTTAATTATATTCTAGCGACAGAGTTTACCACTGGCTTTAAAACGTGCAGGCAAAGGGAATGCATGGTTAAGAGGAGCCAAATGTCTCTGTCTCGGGATTTTCAAACTATCCGTTCAGAAATGTTTCTTCGGCCAGAAAAACATGTGCCCAACGGTTCGTAACTCAATAATCCCCTCCACCCTCTCCAGGAGGTAAAAAATGACATTTTATGCATTAGATTTTTTATCTCATGTCTCGATTGACGGATCCTTATAAAAAAAATTATGGATATCCATTATCAAAAGACCTCTTATGTAAATTAATTCAGGCGCAAGGGGCCACTCCTGAGGTTCCGAAAAAAATTCATAAATGTTAATAATCGTTTTATTTCCAAAACTAATCGATGTTCTAGAAACTTTTTGTTCGTCTTTTCATTGCTTTAGGTGTATTTTAACGAATTATTTTAAATTTTTGCCAGCGCAGGTGCGCCCGTGATTTGCGAAAACAAAATCACCGATCACAGATGATTACATATGATTGTTTATTTTTTTCTTCTGTTTTGTAATCACGGTAGTCATGAAATTTTTTTGCAGTCATATGTAGTCAATTTTCATATTTAAAAGGGAAAATCTTTTGCAATATCGTAAAAAAATTTATATAGTCTGCAATCACTGTGTCACCTCTTTCCGAGTGGCCAACCCCTCGGGGTGAGCTTTAGGCGCAGGAATTCGTAAACACAACGACTGCGCAAGTAACCGCGCGCTGGCCGCACGAACAGGTAGATTATACAGGCGAATTTATAGGGGCAGATTATAGGTGGAGGCGATTTAACTCAACCCCCTCGGTGGATGGGACGGTGTAGCGTGAGTCTCGCGTTCCCCTAGCGTACGCAAAGGCATAATAATCAGCCTTGGACTTGGGATATAAGGGTGTTGGGTATGGTGTGTCGTATGTCGTACGTGACAGATTTCGGATAAACCTTTATTCGAACCTTCAGCTAATTCGCACACACTCGGCATCTCGAGTCTGGATTATGCAACTAATGCATAATCCATAATGCATAATAATAAGGGTGAATTTCTCCCCCTCGCATATTTGTATTTCTAATATTCGCTGCGTATTCCTCGATGTCAAATCTTCACCCGATATGATATCATTAATCGTAAGATCATCGTACGTCACTCCGGCTTATGCTGCCGTAGTTACAGATAAAAATAACGCCAGTCGCGCGCAGGCGCTTTCTTGCCCTTAAGCCGCTGCTGTGGCCCTCGTTGTGTGTCCTCTCGGATGGAATGAAACGGAACGTAACGATCACGTGTAGGGCGTGATGGGGTCGAACGACTACGGGTGGATGCCTAGGCTTGGATATAAGCAGCCCTGAACGGGGGAGACTCGAGGATCTTCCTCTCCGGAGCTGATAAACTCAATAAGCTTCGTTGGCATCTAAACGAGAATGGTTGCGTGTGAATTTACAGCTTATGTATTCACATTCGCCAAGTGCGTTTCTATACGTATACACATAGCTCAAGTTTCTACGTTGCTCGAGCAGCTTCGCTAAAAATTGACACCTTCACCGTGGTGAAGCTCTAATAGCTGTACATACTGCTGAAACATGGAGTTGAAGTCTTGTGATAATTTTGTAGTTAATTAAAAAATCAGGACGATGACTTCCATTCACTTCAGTCTGTTGAGATTGGAAAGAAAAGGTGATTTTTTTTTACTTCGCGTTCCCTGAAAGGCTGCACAAAATTTTTTAGTCAATTAGTCTGACAGTAGATATATTTTATAGCCATATGATAATGGCAGGTATAACACTTACCACAATCTATAATGCATACGCATGTATCATACTTGTACACGCATTATATGCATATGGGTGCGAAGATGTAGAGTAGATGAAGGATATTGTATTGACCGCTTAGATGACGATCCGCGGGTTGACGGGCGTACCGAAAGGGGGTATATGCGAGGAAACGATAGAACAACAGGCTAAGGGGCGAATGGGGGGAGGGGGAGGGGTGCTGTGCTCGCAGGAAATTAGAACACGACAATAAAAGGGGTTCCGGATTAGGGTTTTCTAGGGTATGTATGTACGTATAAAAAGAGGCCGGTGTGATAGAAAAAAAATTAGGTCATTCAAGTTTTTACAGATATATTTTTAAATATACAGTGGTACAGTATTGTTGCATTACATATGTTTATACGACCAAAGCTCGAATTTTAACACACGTGGAGTACGCGTTGGTCCGCAACAAACAAGGACAGAATGCAATAGATGCGACATTGGATGAACCGCGACAAAAGGTGTGATTGCAGCCGGGGTGTACTTTTTACCTCGGCTCCTTGTCGATCAACTTGGCGACGTGTTGAGTTAAGCCATAATATGTACCCGCACCCAACATTACGCTCATAGTTGCATCATTATTTACACACATCCGAGCATAACATAAATCGTGTATATTGTATAATGTAATATACCGATAGTCGATGACGATTTCTCGCTTTGGCCGTACATAAGTTGATTTTTATTCAAATTTTTTTCACCCATCAGTCGTATCATTTGCTCAAGGGTATTTGACGTGAATTTATTTTTGGCGCGCATTCCCCGTGCTAGTAAATAAACTGTACGTATACTAAAACAATTAAAAATCAAGGATTTAACCCCGTCAGGGTGTATTGCTACTTGTCACAGCATTCTTTATACCATCATCGACACGGAAAAGGACCACACTGCGGAATTACCGAAATTGGTCAACGGTACCTATGGCACGTATAGCGGATACATACACGGATAGCGTATTTTTCGAATTCCCCAATCATATGAATCTTTATGATCGATATCCACATTATTTTCAATATCATACAATTCCGTCTGCGCCTCGATCGCGGGGGCAAGAAGCAGGTAAAATGTCGAATAACCCCCACAATCTGTTCATCGGGTACAAGTTCGTTACAGAGTAATGGTAATTTGTAGGCGCAGAAGAGCAATTGTCAGATGAGATTTAAGTGAGAAAACATGCTGGCCCAAGGTGTTCGGACTGCGGTTGAATGGGGGAAAACGGGTAATTGATTTTGGAAATACTTGCGGTATGCGGGGCCGAGTGTCGAGCTCGTTGCTTATTTGTTGGCAAGTTTTAAAGGGCGGTAGCAGTGCCTACAGTGGCATATTTATAGGTAAGTACGACATATTCGGAACATAGTCTGTTCCAGACGAGAGTCGACTGCCTTTCCAACTTGTTGTTAGGTAGAAGCCAATAAGCCCTTACATTGATTCCGATTGCGTACACGGTACGACGTTAATGCCGGCGGCCTTTTTCCCTTTCAAAGAAAAGTAAGAAAGCCGCATAATAATTTTTTTCTTTTCACGATCATAAACAATTAACAATAATGACAATGGTAATACTTTTTCATGTTCACTTGTACATTTTTTCCGAAGCAAATGAAATCTTACATTTATTTCTTACTTAATCTAATTTTCTTTTAATTCTCCAATAGGTTATATTATTATATTGTTTCACCGATTCTTGATTTCACGCTTCCCTATTCGCTGACGTGTAATGTACATACTTAACGACGCATTATATTACCCGTTCTGCGTACCTATATAAATGTACGTGTAGGTATCGTAATTAATACTATTGCAAGCGACTTGTGTCTGCTTGTTACAAACAACGACTGTTAGGACCAACACAGGGTCCAGCCTTTAATCGATGCTTCAGTTATTTGTGCTGTTGTTCTATATTTTTTACACAAACAGACGCAGCTTGTGTATTGCTATGAACTTGTAAATCACAACCAATAGAGTATTAAGTTATTTATTCATTTACTTGCTTGTTAAGTTTTTTTATTTTTATTTATTTATATATTTATTTATTTTTTTTTTTTTTGCTTTTTCAATTTTCAAAATATTTTTTAAATATTTGATTTCTTTTCTTTTAAAGTATTCATCTATTCAAATGTAGCGTTTGTTCAAGTGGGCAGCCAGGCCCAATAATAAATCAACCTATGTATAGGTCTTGTAATAGACTTGTTATAATGTTAGTAACTAATATTATACCCGACGCGTTTTTAATATTCTTATCTTTGAGACTAGCTTTAAAGTTTTCACATTTTCGTTATACTTCGCTAACATTTTGTAAACAAATAACAGAAAACTCGGAGATATCCCGTTGTATCATTGATTTTTTCCTTATTTAAAAAAATTTTCCGTACTTCAATACCGAATGATTACATTGATTAACTTAACCGCAATTATTATACAAATCTCTCTCGATAGCAGTGTCTAAACGTATGAATCTCGCGAATTGTTGCTATAAACTTGTAATATGGACTGCATGCATAGTTTTATGCGTCTTTTTAAACGGCAGGATAAATTTGATTGTCATACCTGTTTTCCATGCGATTGAAATATTTTTCAGCGCTACCTCCGTTAATTACAACTTGACTACTATGTAGGCTTCGACAGGAGATAGCACAGAAAATAAGATTTGTGGCACGTGCGCGTATAGAGAATTTTTGACTCGCCTTCGTTTCGTGGGGCACTTTCACACCCGTCAAGAAATCCCTATTTTATGCGCATTGACCAAGAAATTAACTATTTCAAAACTCAATGTTGAGATAATTGGTTTATACGATTGATTGCCGGAATATACTTTGTTGCGTGCAATTGCATTCGATTTATTTATATTATCTTTGGAACAACGACAAACTTAACTCCGGTAAAGCATTGTTTTTTTATATATTTTTTTTTCTGTTCTTTCAACTCAAGATTTTCTCAATTCTTCAATCAATGGAGTTGTAGGATTTTTGTACTCCTCAATTATCACACTAAAGATTTGAAACGCTGTGTTCCAGTCTTTTACCCCATGAGATATAGCCCCAGAAAACTTTTTAAACGGATCGTATCGAGAGTTTTTCTTTCGGAATTCCGTTAACGGGTGCAGGTTTTTCTGCATATTGTTTCTTTAATCAACTATCAGGATTCTACCGAGCATCCATGTGTGAAACCACGATATCGTTCATACCGTTAGGTAGTTTTTTCATTTTTATACATATAAAATGTATTCTACTCGGCAGATGCTTCTATTCTACGGTCAAGATTTTAGTTCATGGCTGCAGCGGGTGGCCGTTTGGCCAATTTCCTTGAAAGTGACAGCTTACACGACCCTCAACGGGGTATCTGACGTGGAGTGGCTATTCCTTGACTCCTGGACATACCCAAGAATAAGCCTTTTGTCTCTTTCGTTGCACGACCGCAGCCGGCCATTCGTTCCAGCTCAAGTATAAAGCTCTCTATCGGTTTTTTCTCGACTCGGAATCGCATCTTTCACATCTTTTAGATATCTGTCCCCCTTTTCTCTTCGAACAATGGCGAGCATCGTGGCCTGCATGAAAAACAGCTTTATTTCAAGACAAATTGTTATCATAAACGCGGAGACACATTTCATGCGAATCACCTGCTAGTATATTACGGTAAAGTAGTTTCACACACGCGTTATCAACGGATTTGTACATCGTTAATTCACGCTGACAGTGAGAGTGAGAAATCTCGGGATGAAAACAATTTGAGCTATATATATATATACTCGAAGATTGCTGGCGCAGAAATTCGAGGTACACGTTATGCATATATATATGTAACTGCGATAACTCTGCCTAGAAGAAAATCACTTTTGCTAGCAGTCGATAGAACGGACGTGAAAAATTCGGTCATCGCGCTGTGCCCGCCGCAGAAATAAACGTACCGCACTCGACCAATTCTAGCAAAGAAAGACGTACCCTTACCTAAATGATAAATATATGTAAGTTTTAATTACGAGTACGTTTCATTCCCATCTCATCATATCTCACAAATAATTGGACCACCTTTTTGGAAATTGAGAATTTTTCGATGAGTTCCGGGCTTACACATTCGTTTGAGCGTTTTAACATTTCAGCTAGTCTCAAACGCGGTGGGCAATATCTAGTGCATTGGACTATCTTTTACATAAAATTTCTATCCTGTATACATATTAATATATGCATATCTGTGCGTTTATGCATCTATACATATGTATATAGGTATACATAGTTTTAAATTGTGTTTGTTTGATAAATAAACATCTTGTGTCATTCAGAGCGCGGCTAAGAATGTTTTCACAACCTTATCACAACCTTATTAAGAGTGTCTCCTGACAATAATTGTCTTGCACGACAATCGTCAGGTATTTGACGAGCGACGCGTTGATTAATATCAATTATTAATCGCGCGTTCGCTACTTTATCGTTATTATCTTTCAATTTGTAAAAATAAAAACCAAACTGAAAGTGATAATAATAATAATAATAATAATAATAATAATAATAATAATAATAATAATATGTATATAATAGAACGCGTACTTCTTATGTACGTAATGAATATAATTAAAGACCATTAGGTAATAGCAAATGGATTCTGATATATAATATATGTTGGTATATATATATATATATATATAGTTTCGGTACATACATGGCTATATATACATACCGAATCACAACCTTAATACTTGTAATTATTTGTTAAAAATGTAACAACTAGTTCTCAGTAAAATTTTTTTTCAAGCGCCTTGACCGGAATGGTCATAGCTCCGTATAATGTTCAACCTCATTTGTTTCGTTTTACTGATTTACAATACTTACGGTACACTGAACCCTTCGTTATAATTTGCTTGAGATGAAAATGTATACCTAGTGAGTGATATCTCGCTTCGCCGATATTTATTCCGCCCGCAAGCAAATCGCTATTGACTCTGACACGAATCATTGGTATTCTCGGTCGAAACACTATCCAAACGAAACGACTGATTTAATAATTAATTACCACCCTAGACGTGATGCCTTTGCAAGTTACGAGGCAATCGGAAAGTTTATTTCGCCCCGCAGACCTTTCTGTCTCAATTTCCGTCGCATCTCAGCTCTTAATTCTTGACTTCGTTTTGTCAGATCATTCCATTTTTCCCGGCAACTCGGGTGAAGTATAAAATTTCAAGAGGGCCATTTTTTATTTGGAAAACTTGGAGTCTTCGTTTGAAATGTGACCGAAGCCAAAGAAGCGTACGGAAAAATCAAATTTTTATAGTAATTTTGCGTTGTAAGTATTACGCAGCAGACGTTGTTGAAAAAGTAAAATTACCGGAAGGGTTACTTTTGGATTCCTATTCCAAGTTTTTAATGACTACGTAAACAAAAACTTCCTCTTTTCTGACGAGAGACTCTGACTTATTTATTTTAATCGTTATTTTCATCTCATTCAGCAAGTTTAATTTCCCGATGTCGACGGATGAGCAGATGTTACCGTGAGAATGGATAAATGTAAACGGGGTGAGTTTCTTTTCCATTCCCGTAAAAAAGTCAATTGAAGTTCTCTTCTGGTTTCCGACAAAATCCCCACTTCCATGAATTTCTTACATAACCACCGGAAATTTTATTTCTGATTGAAAAAGTTTCACGGCGCTAGACAATCAGAGGACAGAGTCATATCGCTGGCAGCGTGCACTTTAGGTGCTATCTGTAGTACTTTTAGTATGCGGGGAGGTGACACTGATCGGTGCATTCGTTATCTTAAAATCTTGAAGCCGTTTTACCTTCCCTGACTTTGGCCGATAAGGAAAGTATGTAGACACACCGAGGAATGTCTTGAAACGATCGCGAGAGACGAGATTTTCGATCCAGAAAAGAAAAAAAAAAAAAAAAAAAATTAAAAAAAAACCAACATTAATCACTCCTTCGGTTTTTTTTGTCTTTGCAAAATGTTGAACGAGTCTACGCCTGTTGATTGAAGAAAAATCTCCATAATTGTACGCGCCTTCGAGATACATGGCGGGGGGGACCTCTGTAAGCGGAGAAAAGTATAGGTACACAAAAAGTGAATGACATCGACGAAGCGGCGAATCACTTTAGGGGAAGTAACAAGTCATAATCAATATCTCGGACGCACCGTCTCGCAGCGGCACGGATGGTGCTACCTACAATATTCGTTTAAATTTATCGCGTCCTTTAGTCGTCAGAATGGATTCGAAACGAGTGGGTCGAGCTTCAACGGATATGAAGGAGCCGCCTGAACGCCCTCCGGTAGTCGAGATTGAATATCGTGTATATGAGGGGGTTTAGAGCGCTGTTAACGTATCCGAGCCACGTAATGAAGTAGACCATTCTCTCGGTGGGGCAGCAGCTCGAGCAGAACGGGACGATAACGTACATAAGGAAGAAGGGTAGCCAACATACGACGAAAACACCCATAATGACACCGAGTGTCCTGGCGGCGCGGCGCTCCTTCGACAGCGAGATCCTCTGACGTTCCTCGATGAACTGGTACACCGTGGTCGAGGGCGCGATCGCTGTCGTCGTCGACGTCGCCCCTCCGAGGGTGACCGTCATGGTCGTCGGCCCGTCCTCGATGAGGGAGGGCTTCGCCTGGGAGCGCGGCGTCGACCTCTCGTTGTGGTTAGTCTCGGAGCTGACCGACTCCTCGGGATCGTCGTCGGTGCAGCGATGCCTCGTCGAGGCGACGGCGCCGAGCCTGCTCTGCCTCGCCCTCTCCCGGAGTCGCTTCCTCGTCGCGAGGAATATCTCGAGGTAGACGAGACTCATCAGGAGTAGAGGCAGGAAGAACGAGCCGAGGGAGGAGTAGATGACGTACCCCTGTCTGCGGGTCAGCTGACACGGAGTGCCGGGCTCGAGTTCCTCGGGCCAGTCGTTCCACCCGGCCAAGGGGGGGGAGCTTATCGCCCCCGAGAATATCCAGACGAAGGCGATCGTCGCGAGGACCCGTTTCAGGGTGCGTTTCTGGGCATAGTTTATCGGGTCCGTTATAGCCCAGTAACGATCGAGGGCGATGGCGCAGAGGTTCAGTATGCTCGCCGTGCAGCAGAGCACGTCGCAGGTCAGCCACAGCTTGCAGAGGTGGATTCCGAACACCCACTTGCCGAGGAGGAGGTAGGCGACGTTGAACGGCATGACCAGGAGGGCCACCGCCAGGTCGGCCACGGCCAGAGACACGATGAAGAAGTTTTGGACGATTCGTAGCGGCCGGTAGGTGAATACGCTCAGGATAACGAGAGCGTTACCGAGGACCGTTGCCAGGACGAGGAAGCCCAGGGTGACCGACGCCGCTGCCGCTTCCCACGGCGGTAGGGGGACGCCGGATTCCGTTTCTTCCGGGCAATTACTCTCGAAATCATCCCCCAGGGGACCCCCGGGCCCTCCGACTCCGCTCGCGTTCATCCCTTCTGTGCGTCCTCCTGCACAACACGTAGAGACATTTCTCTTTCTCTCTTCAACAAACATTATACAAATATACTTCAGCTTCTAACGTTTCATTAGGGGGTCGTACTAATTAGGCGCATTTCAGGGCTGCGATACCCGATGTTGGTGTCGTAGTACATTGTGCGACGACGTTGTGGGGGGGGGGGGGGGGGGGGGGGGTTGCTCCGCCTAATGCACACCGCGCTTTTTTTCAAAGAGAGCACGTACAAGCCGTTTTCCGAGAATGTCTAATATTTTGAAAAATGTTGAGGAAGAGTTTCGTTCACAGCATTCCTCAATTACGCGTTACAAATACATATACTAATACCGTTTTCGGTCCGACGATGTGTTATTTTCGCTTCTTTTACCCCCAGCGCAGCGCAAAAATATGATATCGCTTCATACGTATGTATGAGTACTTGTCAGAGACAAGCGCGTACATCACTCTCCTTTCAGTTCTCTATTTCTCTCTTTCTCTCGGCCTGGGCTTACTTAATCTCTACTGTACTTTAATTATCATTAGCTTAGTTAGGCTTAAGCTTTGTTGAATCATGTTAAATTTTTTGATCTCAGTTATTTATTTCGCTCTGCAAGTATCGCTGTCTAAACTGCTACGACTTTGTAATTTATTCTATTTGATTATTTTCTTTGTAGTGCTCCTTTCATTGCAGATCTTTATTTTAGTTTTTTTTCCATTGCGTTACGTATATCTGCTCTGATTCGACATCTGATCCAATATTGCTGTGGATAAAATGAAAACATCTTTCTCTCTCTACTCTACTATCTCTAACTCTCCGAGTCTCCCTTTCGGCACCTCGGGGACGTAAATTGGCATTGAGTTAGACACGTGAACAAATATAAGATATAAAACTTTGGAGAAGTATGCTGACGAAGCTACCTTCCCGCGCGAACATTCTTCCAATATTTTTTGTCCACTTCAAACCCTCGAGATATTCACCTCTACATCCATAAATATTACAGTAATATGTCTTTACATATTTACCCAGCGGTAGAGGACGGTAAATTGATTTTCGATATTAAATGCCAATTCGTATTATTTCTTTAGAATTATTTGTGTTATGAAATATAAACCGTCGTATACACTTGCGTCGATACTTCACACACACCGGCAAAATTTTTGCTGTACATATCTCACCGTCAGCGTAAGAAAATTTATGCGCATTGTTATAATATGTAGATGTACGCTTATATTTATACTGTAATATTTTGGTAAGAGGGTAATATTCGACCGTATAATATGCTGAACACACTCGTGGCAAAAACGCGCGCGGCAACGCGACGGTTGGAATAATTTAAGCACAAAGTCTTTTCTTATGACGTTAAATTTTACTTTACCTCGTGCAACGTTTTCAAGAGTTTTCCAACGACCGAGATCAGGCGGATGACCCTCTTTCTTCGTCAGTTACGTGCATATCGTTAACGAAACGTTGAATTTAAATCAGCCGGGTATTCGACGCTGTTATAATTACATCAGATGGTATAATTGCGGGGGATAAAAAGAGAAAATAAAAGAACATAAATTAACGCGCTACAGATATAGCCGCTGCAAGCGTTGCGATCCTCCCCTTTAATATTAGTACAATAACTGATAATTATTCGAAACACAAGATTCTCCAGATTCTCCAGATTCTCCAGATTATACGACCTACTCGAGGCTTCGATTTCTCATTCACCCAACGCAACGCGGCTAGGCGTGCACGCATTATACACCTGACAATGGCATACACAACTTGTGGATTTGGTGCATGACCGATTTCCAACTATGAGATACCTACGTGGATGATTATCCGAAAGTTTCAAAAACTAATAAATCATCACACCCGTATTTTTTTGTTTATCCGGGTCATCGTATCTAATCCCGGTGAATTTCGAGTAAGTACGTAAAGACACGGTAATTCGCGATACGAAATGCCTGACAGGATTAAAGTTTGTTCCCACGTCGCCTAAATCACCTGTCGTTATTGGAAACCAGTCCGCCATCCGGCAAAGCCCCTGTATAAGCATAACAGCCACATTAATTGATATTTAGAACGCACTGAATGTTTCAACAGCTAGGCTCCTGAAGCCCATTACCGGATGGTTGATTTTCGATGTTTACTGGTAATGCGTGCGGTGGAGTCGAATCGCGCGATTGACTCTGTCTCTGGCTCTGGGTACAAGGTAGCGACGAAGGAAAAGCGAAGATACAGCAGTAACGTGTATGATTATTATACGTGCAAGGGTAACCCATGCGACGAACACCCCGAGTACTCGAACACCGCAGGTACCAGCGACTGGTCCATTGTTGAAGTAAAAAATTTCCACTTGAACTCGGTCTTCGCGGGAGATCCGAAAATTGTGCGAAAAACACACAGTTCACCAAAATCGAAACTGGAAATCAGACAAAGCCCCCAGGGTACCAGGGGACGGGAAGGGGAGGTGGGGTGGATGCAAATCCGAGGACAAAGACGTCGAGGCTGAAGACCGAGCGCGGCCAATTAAACACTCCATGGATACGCGGTTGGGCGGTAAGTGCAATTGTGATTCGTGTCGCGAGGGTTGATTGACAGCTAGGGGGCGACTTATCGCCCCTCTCAGTTAAACAGTACCTGGTATCTTTTATGCGGTGGTACAGGGCGCGGCGACATGCTCCCGTCCCAGCGCCGTCCGACAAGCACTGAGCACCAGCGCCGGTTCTGCGCCAGCCCGGATGCGTTGACGTCGAAGAGACGCGTCGCCGAGAGTCGAGCTGCAGAGCGGAGCGGAGCGGCGCGCAGACGCTTTCCGTCGTAACCCACAAAACGCGAAACTCCCCTGCTTTTTCCCTCTTCTCGCGGTTCCTTTTCTTCGCGCACCTTTCGCCCGGACCCGCGCCTACTCGTCGACCCGAACCCCCAACGACCCACCCCAGCCTCGATCTGTCTTCGTCCTCAACTATAATCACGGGATCCCGCCGTTTCCACTTTGGGAACATATTTCATCCTCCGGCTTATTTTCATATCCAAGTATATTTAAACAAATTTCTCAACGTGTACCTAATATGTATGAGGAATTCCACGCGAAACCAACCAACGTCCGACCCTCACCATTTCTGATTGCGTTTAAAATTTTTTCGGCAATTGTTTCGACTCTGAAACAGTACTCTGAATTTTTTTAGATTTTTTTTTCTCAACTGCTCACTTGTTTATAAATATTTTAAGTAATTTCGAAAAGGACCGTTATTGAAATTCTCAAAAAATTATTAGAAACTGTTTTTCCATGCAAAACATTTCAAAATCGGGCTCACGGTCTCACGAGGCTCATGGCTTTGGAGAATTTTTCCAGAATTTAAAAAAAATTCATGTTTAAAACCACTCTCAATATTTACAAATAATGGATCGCTTGAATAAAAAAGCTAAAAAAATACAAGGTACCGTTTCAGAGTTGCAATAATTGCAGACAAATTTTTTAGTAGAGTCAAAAATTTCGAGGGTCGGACATTGGTTGGGTTCGCATGGAATTACCTATACAGGTATATATACGCATACACAGACGCAAAGAGTTGGAAAGAATGTCGCCGAGTGTTTTCGGATGAAGAATCATCGCATCGGATTCGAAACACGTTTTCTTATCGTTGGTAATTTTTCTTATATTCGTCCCCGGATCATTTGTAACGACGTTCTTTATTCTTACCCTCCCACCATTCGGTATACAGCTGACGTTAGTTTCGTTGTATCCCAATATTTTTTTCACGCGCCATCCAAACTTGCAGGCCACCCCTCTCGGAAAAAAAGAAAATGAGCTGCACTCTCGGAAATGGAACATGCGTGTTCACGCCGCGCATTCACACGGGCACTCGCTCACATGGAAACAGTAATCGCCAGGCATTGCATACGCGCGTGTGGACCACTCTGTTACATCCAGTCAAAATGTTGTCACCTCGTGTGCTGGCGAAATTCCACGAATATCATGCTCCTCAAAATGGCTATGATTGATGATTGATGATTGGTACAATTGTAAAAACCTATTTGCGATCTACCCCCGTACATTTGCCTTGCCCACCTATAAGCATACTATTCATAAAAATACAGGATGCTCGGTATTCTTCCGACTCGGTGTGAAAACGACTGATCCGATTTAAATATCAACCTTGCATTGTTGAGCAATGGAAACTCTTTGAAGCGATCCGCACTTTGTTCCATTCTAATCCGCCAAGTTGGAGTTGCATAATACAATTGAACATAAAATTGCGCCTGAATGTAGGCAATCTTGATTTCACCCTCCAACACGACCCGTTCGCCTGTTCGCCTGTCCGTCAGCTATCGTAGCTTATGTACTGTTTATAAGTATGCGAAATTGTTTGCAGTATAAGTTTAAAGTATGCGGGCAAATAACTCGAACACTGTTCCTTCAATTTTAAAAATTCTTCCTTCAGCTTGTCTTTAAGTTAATTCTTCTATATTTTGATCTTCCCACGTTTATTCATCCCTGTTACTCATCAACTGTATTATGATATATATCAAAATCAAATTGACGTTAGACCGGATTTATGAGCTTGATTTTTTCCAATCGTTTGTGAAAGCGGAAGCATTGCGGAACACCGAACGGTAGCCCGAAAATTTATCTAAAATGATAATCGATACGGATTTAATGTCTCTTTTTTCAAATACGTTCGTCATTTTAAGATTATATTTGTGAACTTTCATTGCAAATGGTGAATCAGAAAGTACCTTTTCGAAACCCGATTTTATAAAGAATAAATACAGAGATTGTATGCAGAATGATAGACTATCATGACTATCGATCTATTCGCTGCGTGGAAAGTGCTGTCCTAAACAGTAACGATCACACTAAAATCGTTGAAGATTTCGCTAGCGCAAAAATTCGAAGGAAAACCTTGTAGGCAACGAATCTTAAGTTTTTCTGATAGTCGTTGATGCTTTGATCGTTATTTTTATGATCTCTGATCTCTGATGTTTTGGTCACTCGAATACTATTATAATAATATAAAAAAACGTGCTAAAAATAAAAATGCGTAAACAGTATTATCTCACAAATAATTTCTATTTTTTAAATCTCCATCGTACCATGTTTAATTGCAATGCTCGTTAGATGTATTCATTAAATTTTCGTCTATTTGCAAAGACATTATTCCCACGTAGAGCCCCGAAATATGTGTGTAGCCCCAGGCCCTTTACACATTCGACTCGGCGCTGCGTTAGTTGTGTTTTCTGAAAAATCGCCTATTGGCTGAAATGGGAAATATTGTGCGCATCAAAATACGCACTTCTTTCGCACCCCGAGTTATACCTACAGCTTTTTTCTCAGTCCGAGGCCTCATGGCCGTATGGTTTTCGTCACGTACTTATACGGCCCCGCGTAGTGCTTCCTCGGTACTATACTTGTTTGAGAAAAGGACTGATGTCGTACGTCCAGGGGTGTAAGGTATACATGAATTAAATATGGGAAGAAAAGCTCAGAGTTCATCCTATGGGAAATGGTATATGTACATACAACGCATAGGGTTATGCTACAGCGACAGTCTGCAGTTTATATCAAGCAACATTTGGTCACGAATCAATAAATTTTCTACAGTTTCAACATGTATAAACTTCAAATTATTATACGAACAAAGGTTAAACCCAACCGAGTTACTGCAATTAAAATGTTGATCAATATTTATAAGTTATAGGATGTGAAGCATGGATGCTCACCGACTGCAAGACCACCGTGTCAAGGTTGAAATATTTGATTACGTAATTAAATGCACTTGCATTAATTGTGTTTATCATTGCTTCTGGTAGATACAATTTTAATCGGAGTGAAGTAACACAGAACACACTGCAGAGCTATTTATTTTCAGTTGGAGACTATTCAAAATACGTATCTCGTGTTGGGGAGAGAGGGAAAACGATATCAGCATAAGATAAGCGCGGGGAGGGGGTGCAGATGAACGTGACGTTTGATATTGTGTGGATATGAGGTTTTCAATGGTTCGAGGCTAGGGATTGATTTTTTTTACGTCCGTTCTATGGGTCTGAAATATTTTCGGCAAGGCAAAGGGGGGCAGCATTTACGTTACATATTATTTTAGGGGGTTCCAGTAAGCGATTAACTGTTACAGGGGGGGGGGGGGGGGTCTCTAATCTTCACAAAGTGTGACGTATGCAATCATTTTATCCAGCGCTCGCGTTAAGCGGTTCGCTCTCACTGAACGACCAGCGTTCAGCAGAACTAATTATAAATGACCCTGTACGTCGAAGAAACTTTACACTTGTTTCATTATCTGGCAATGATTTTACTCTAATATCAAGAAAATACCGCATGGTAATTGATTTTATCGTCGAGCTCGTGGTTTAATTTGTAATAATTTTGCATCGTATTTAATAGATGTGCGATATATTGGTTCGTAGTGATTAAAATTAAACCCACTTCTCCTCTTTGGCCTCGTCTTGAAAAGGTCGGACGAAGTTCATACGTTTGCTACACCGCTACAGAATTCTATGAACGAAAAGCGTCTGGACAAGTGCTAATAATTTAGTAGAATTATTAACACGATGTGAATGTCGTGCCGGTTGTCCAATGACTTTTACTTTCCACGAAGATTAAATACCCTCGTATTTTTTGTCTAGCTGGTCGTAAAAAGTTTCATATCTGACAGATATTTGATGGAAACTTTAGCTCAAGAGTATATGCAGATAACGAACGACGGTCGGTAAAGAACTTGAAAGATGTTACATTAAAATCTCGGCCGCAGGAGAATATCAAAATCACCGAACCCATTTGCTCAGGGTTAAACTAATAGAATATGATTAGAGGTGTTGTGGGAACAAAGTAGCCACAATTGCTACCGCAGTCAATTTTCCTAAAACGATAGTCGGTTTGAATCGCTAGTCGAAGGAAATTTCGATCAGTCTTGTTAGGTTTTAATAAGACATGCTTTATTCAAGAATTTCTACCAATACAATATTCAGCAAAACACTACAATGATAACTTCCGTATCACAAGTAATGGCATTTCTATCCTCTATACGATACAAGCGCAGCGTATAGTGTTCCCTGTTGTTGCTCATTGTTTTCCAGAAAGATTCACCAGTTCCAAGAGACACCAACCGAAAATCGGATAGGTATCCGACCCGCTAGAGGTCTTTCCGAGGGGAATCCTTTACTAATTTGTTCGTCCACCGCATATACCTGGAAGCAGCAGCTGATTATGAGTAAGCTACCGCATGCAAATGAGTAAGCCAGCTCATAGTTGACCGTTCAAAAAGTTTACCGTACACGTAAGTGCTACAGTGCAGATAACGCACATCGACCGCCTAAGCTTATTTTGCCGAGATCAAAGGCCGTGACCCTTGGCGTCACTCGTTTTACTGCAGAAAAGCATGTCCGGACTTTGCGCGCCCTTGCACATCTGTCCAAGTTCCCTTTACGAAGTGTATATATGTATATATATTTGTGTGTGTGTATATATGTCTGTATAGGAGCGGGGGAGGGTGAACCAATCAGACAGAGATAGGCGGACTAAGATACGGAAAGAGAAAGAAGAATCATGCATCGATATATCCCTCCCCTCCTTCTAGTGTGACACTAGTCTGTCTTCACCGATAGCGGAAAGTTTTGCCGCAAGATTCGCTCCGCGGAGAGATTTCAGAGCGCGGAGTTGTTCTTCAGTCCGTTGTTGTTTGGTGCCGCTATCGACTCGTGCATATTGTGAGGTTCGCATTACAAACTGTTGCATAGGGCACTAATAATATCATCTGCACAAATCCACATCAAGAAAATGTACACGGGTCGCTTAACCAGGATCGCGAGGGCGGCACTCAGTCCCATGAAGTATCGCTACACTCGTCTGGCCTCATCTTCGACGGGGTTGTGGTTATCGCATGCTCAACCCGTAAGTAACCCTTTTTGGAGAATCGAAGTATTGAAATGGAGCTCAAGAAACGGTTGTATCACAATAGATTCATTTGTCGAAGTAGAGGGAGCACGGTTGCACGAGACCAAGGCTGAAAGTCAATCACTGGTGCTCTACGAGCATAATTCGCTGCTTTGACGGATAATATCAAATCTTCGTCGTCTTTAAATACTTCGAATAACATTTTTCTGCTTAGATGTTTATTCACCGAGGGTCCATGATAAAAATTTATAACAGCATCTCACCTCCGTTGGGAGATTCTGTGCTACATCCCAAAGAAACCACAGATACAAACTTGCTCTTAGAATGATTTATTTATGTCAGATTTTCATGCGCAATATAAGTCAAATACAAATTGTCGATACAGGGTAGTCAGATAGCGGGCATGCGACGAGCTCTTCAGACTTCGGACAGGCCGAGAAGAGCAACGTTCACGGACCGTAGCCAGTTGAAATACGCGCGACGTTTGGTCGTCAAGTTGGGAAGCGCGGTAATAACTCGAGAAGACGAGCATGGCCTGGCTCTAGGTCGCCTGGCTTCGATCGTCGAACAAGTAGCTGAGTGTCAGAATGAGGGACGTGAGTGCATCATGGTAACCAGTGGAGCTGTAGCTTTCGGAAAGCAAAAGCTGACCCAGGAACTTCTCATGTCCCTCTCGATGCGCGAGACGTTGAGTCCCGCAGATCACACTCGGGAGCACGCAGGTACCATCTACTTTTATTTTTTCCTCTCTTTGTTTTCTCTTATCATGCCCCGGTCAGTTCCATTGTGCTGACGTCAGTAACTGTCAATACAATAGCTACGGTGCAAGAAATATTCGATACACAATTTATACGTGATGATGGTAAACCAACGAGATAAGGTGGGTATGGGATAGATGACAATTGATTAGGAATCCAAGCAATTTCTCATGTTCCTTAATTAAGGGACTTAGCGTAAGTTTCGTGCATACAATGCGTTATACATTCCAATTTTCCGAACTTTGAACAATCAAGCATTAATAAAAGCGATATAATCATATATGTCAGTCATCCCACGTCAATTAGCTGCACGCTTTTGGGGTTAAATTTATATCGATATATCCAAATTTCAATATGTTGTCTTTACCTCGAGAGGATTCCTCTAATTTTCTTGGATTTTTGAGTGTCGGTATTTTTGGAGTTACACGGGGTCGCCAATAAAAACAGCAGAACAATTGCGCACGATGATATTTAAACACACATGTCTCCGGGCCTATTTATCTTGCAGTTTCCGGATGGAGCTCACTTTGAAGCTAATGAAATTCTTCATCGTCGAAATTTCAGGTTCTATTGTAAATTGTACGAGGAACAAGCCGGAATTTTTTTTCAGAATTTTCGGTAGTGAAGATTATGGTGAAATATCTACTTTAATATTTATACCAATGAAAGAACATGTTTGATTCTGAGGAAAGGGTAGCTGGTGTACACACATTGGAGTGCATTTTTATTAGCCTCAGAATGATCTTCATCCGGATCCTCTACGATGAATATATCCGGAGTTATGAGGGTTTGTACGTTACCGTGCGCGATTGTTTTGCCATTTTTTTTTTTTTTTTTCTAATCGCAAATATCGATACTAAATCGAAAAAACTGTGGGAATCCGTTTGGCTCAAAGACAATGTAGGTACCTATTCACGAACTTTAATAAAATTTTGAAAAGCTGATTGTGTCGAGACTGTGCGGTTTGACATAAAATGACTAATGTGTGCGAGACGATATCAGGGTACTCATTCTTATCATTAGTCCTGGTCAATTTATTGTTCCTCTTCTGTCGCGTTCATACGATACGTATGCTGAAGTTGACGAGCATTAACAGCTGATATGAATTACTACTTATTTTCCAGCTAGACGTGGTTTGAGATCCGTCGAAAAGCAATAGAACCTTAGAAAAACCAATTACAGTTAAATCGGATACCATTGAATCAAGTGATAAATATTTATGCAGAGCTGTTGGTTGCTGAAAGAGAACCGACAGGAATTGTCTATGACTGTTACCAATGTGGGATCTTAAATATTATCAGATCGAATCACGATGATAAGAAGTACTTGTACAATAAACGATAGAAGCTGACAGGGTTAGTTAAGAGAACAGAAATCTGACCAAAAACTAACGAAAGCAGTTTTTTTTTTAATTCGCAGAGGGCAAACGCATTAACTTATGTATTTACAAGAATTTTTTTAAGCCCGTAATTGAGCCATGGCACGTGTGTGCCATAGACTTACAGATGTTGACCACAGTCGTGCTATAAAAACTGCGTCTACTGTACAATTGAATCAGATCTTAAACAAGCTTGTAGACTCTATGTGATGTAGTATTTGACCTAAATGACGGAGCAGTGGAGTAGGAACAAATATACTGAATTATGTGACGTCAGAAACGAGGGAATTCGACATTCGCTTGAGCAATCGTACAGTATACGCAGATTTCATTTCTTTGCATCTCTGAGACCACACAACGTACTTATTCATATTTCATACACTTACCTCATTTATAGACCAGGATGAAATAGTTTTTTCATTTTCGGTAAGCGAAAATCCTGGCCTGTACATGAACATCGCTTTATGGTCTGATTGTGAGACACTTGTGATCTCCAGATGTTTTTTCTACAAATAGCTATAAGTCTCCGCGGAGATTCCGGCAATCAAGTTCGCCTCTTTCAGGTACGCTGCTGGAGCCTCGAGCGGCTGCTGCAGTCGGACAGTCCGGGCTAATGTCCCTCTACGATGCCATGTTCGCACAATACGGAGTGAAGCTGGCTCAAGTACTCGTTACCAAGCCCGATTTTTACAACGAAGAGACTCGCAAGAATCTTTTCAGCACACTTAGCGAGCTGATCAGTCTGAACATAGTGCCGATTATAAATACGAACGATGCCGTTTCTCCGCCGCCTCAAGCCGACGAGGAGGTCGCCGGCTCCGGAGGTCGGAGAGGGATCTCGATCAAGGACAATGATTCCCTGGCGGCGATGTTGGCGGCGGAGGTACAAGCGGATCTTTTGATCCTGATGAGCGACGTGGATGGAATTTATAATCTACCACCATGGCAAGACGGTGCTAAACTGCTGCGTACCTTCAGTTCCGACCAGAGGGGCAATATTAAATTCGGACAGAAGTCCAAGGTCGGAACCGGTGGCATGGACTCCAAGGTAAACGCGGCGACGTGGGCGCTGGACCGGGGCGTTTCGGTGGTAATATGCAACGGGACGCAGGAGAAAGCGATCAAGAGTATAATGGCGGGTCGGAAGATCGGCACCTTTTTCACGGACACCAGCGGACCGTCGGCGCCTGTCGAAGTCGTCGCGGAAAACGGTAAGTCTCATGGCGGTCTCTTTTAACTGCGTGTTCGCAATTACTATTCGCTCTTTCCGTCACGTTCTATCATGTTATACCTACTCATCTTCCAGCCCGGACTGGAAGTCGAGTCATGCAGTCTCTGCGCCCGGAGGAAAGAGCCAGCGCTATAAATACTCTGGCAAATCTGCTCGAGTCAAGGCAAGGTGACATATTGGATGCGAATAACAAAGACTTGGAGGAGGCGCAAAAGTCCGGGGTGGCGAAACCGCTGCTCTCGCGACTGTCCCTGACACCATCAAAGTTGAAATCGTTGAGCGCTGGTCTGCGTCAGATAGCCGACAGCTCCCATCAGAACGTTGGTAGGGTTTTGCGGAGAACCAAGCTTGCCGAAGGACTGGAATTGAAACAGATCACTGTCCCTATTGGTGTTCTCCTTGTCATATTCGAATCACGACCTGACAGTTTACCGCAAGTCGCAGCTCTAGCGATGTCTAGTGCGAACGGGCTGCTACTCAAAGGTGGGAAAGAGGCGGCTCACAGCAACAAGTACCTCATAGAGCTTGTCAAGGAGGCCTTAAACACTGTCGGGGCGTCGAACGCGATTTCTCTGGTTTCAACCCGTGAGGAAATAGGCGACCTTCTCTCCATGGAAAAGCATATTGATCTCATTATTCCCAGGGGGAGTTCCGAGCTTGTCAGAAGCATCCAGGAACAGTCTAAGCATATTCCAGTTCTGGGACACGCTGAAGGGATATGCCACGTGTACGTTGACAAGGATGCCGACATTGAAAAAGCGTTGAAGATAGTTCGTGACTCCAAGTGCGACTATCCGGCGGCCTGCAATGCTATGGAAACGCTCCTGATACACGAGGAGCACTTAAATGGCACATTCTTCGCTGATGTTTGCAACATGCTCCAAAAGGAAGGAGTGAGTAGACGAGTTTGCTTCCCCTGAAGTTCATCTGAAATCCTCCATGATTTTGTTGGATTTTTCTAAACTCAACGATGTACCTATAGGTCAAGATCAACTCGGGGCCGAGGCTTCGACAGCAGCTGACGTTTGGTCCACCGGCTGCAAAGAGCATGAAGACGGAATACGGTGCCCTCGAGTGCACCATCGAGGTTGTTTCGGACTTGGAAGAAGCTATAAACCACATTCACCGATACGGCAGTAGTCACACCGAAGTTATCGTCACGGAGGACAGTCGGAGTGCGGCGCACTTCCAGCGTCAGGTTGATAGCGCTTGCGTCTTCCACAATGCCAGCAGCAGATTCGCGGATGGCTTCAGATTCGGCTTAGGCGCAGAGGTTCGTACAGAAATATATCCACCTACGTAATTATATGCTCGTGAAAAAACGTGCACATTCATAATATTGTCTTGATCTTTATCACGGTAGTATTTAATTACCATGCCCATTTTCAATACTGCAGGTCGGCATTTCCACGGCACGCATTCACGCTCGAGGCCCTGTCGGTGTTGACGGTCTTCTGACGACAAAGTGGATCCTGCATGGTGACGGTCACGCGGCCTCCGATTTTGCTGAAAATGGGACACGAACATTCGTGCACGAGTCACTTCCTCTTCAGGACGCATGAATAATCTTGGGCCCTGATGAACCTCATTACGTTGTGACTGCTGACCGTTGGCGATATCGGCACGGCAACGCTTGGAATCTTAGGGTCTACATACGACGATTCGTTGAATTCATTCAAAGTTATCTTTTTAAAAAAAAGCGATCGGTCAGTACTTGATTGCAAATTGTGTTCTTACAACTTTAATAAAATCACGAAAATAAGATTTGAGGACTGAAGTTTGACAAATTCGAAAACAAAAAGGCGATTATGATTAGAATGACATGAACGTGGAAGAATTTCGTTTCAAAGCGAGATATTTTTCGTTGTTTGATTTATATCTAGCAGTTGAAGGGTTGTAGATTACATACTACTACCAGAAAAGCTAAGACAAGTTACAAACTAGATGTCAGATTTTATTGTATAAAGTAGAGAGTCTACGTATATTTTGTATGATAGAATATTGTAAAATAGCGTATCACATAAGTGTGTACAGTCTAGCAGCTAATGAAAATTGCAGCGTAGGTATTATAAGTAGGGAAATTGTTATATTTTTATAAGTATATTTACAACGAATGAGGCGTATGCGCAACAATGGTACCAAAGATTTGCAACGAAGCGTACACAAGATCAATCAATCATCTTATCAACTTGGAATACATTTATTAACATTGTTCTGGTCATAATGAAATAAACATGCGCTTATTACATGCCTATACTACGTACTCTATAATTTAGCGACAATCATAGCTAATTCGTTGATCATTAGGCTGGATTTTCACGGGTTCCAGATTGACGCAACGGCAAAATGCCGCGAGACTAAACTACGTGGTTGAGTCAGTGGTTCTCGATTGCGTTTATTATTGTAAAAATTGAAACATCTAGGATTGTTGATTGCAAGTGTGAACGAACGGAGAAATTGAATCCGGGAGAAGGGAATCGAATAAAACGGTAGCAGTTTTGCGAGGCATAAAAATAACGTCCAAAATTCATTCTCATTATTCCAGAATCGTGAACTCGTGGATAATTATTACATCTTTGCCTACGTTTATTACCGCATAGTCCGTACTGAAAATATTACCGTGCGTCCAGGGCCTTACTTCTGAACAATAAACAACGATAAAACAGATATCACCATATGATTCATTTCAATGAATTACATGTATTACGATTCTAGTATGATGAGAATGAATTAGATTATTGTCATGTATCTCGAACAGCTATTCATGGAGCGTATCGACAAGCTCTATGGAATACGCTGCGCGCAGCGGAGAAAGTGGTACAGCCGAAAAACGTGGAAATTTCTTAACATTTCTTGAGCTGTTGATCCTTTGCTGTTTTACATATTTATTTTGCGTTTCCCAGGGTCCGATTTGTCCTCAGAAATTGGAAAAAAGCCCGGTTTATCCTATGAACAACGGATTAGAAGTTAAGGCCAATATACATGGAATTTGGAGAGGGATTTCGAAAAGGTGGAGTAGGAAAATCACAAATTCACAGCTAAAAATTTTTATTTATTCAACATACCTTAATAAAATACAAATGTTTGTGTGTCACTGTGTAGTAATTTCACAAATTAACAATCAAAATAAAAGTGAAAGATAAAGAGGACTGCAAAAATTTGATTAAGCATTACGTAAGAAATCTGAATCTTACGGGTGTACCTATATGAGTATGCAATATACGTTGTCATTAGGTGAATATGAAAGAAACTGTAACAGAAAACTGTAACTGAGATAAATATTATCTCTGTTTTAAAATGCAGCTAAGGTTTCGGCCTGTGAATGAGTGCAACACGCCTCTGCAATATACAATATAAGCTGCATGATATTGGATTATCTCTATTTTCCGTAACCTGTAACAGAATAAACGAACAATCAGTATTCTTTTGTCTTTTTTTTTTTATCTTTAATAGTAATGTCCATGACGGTATTGGACAATCCGGATATATCAGTCTGACACAAGTTTAACAACTGAGAAAAAAAGACCGTATCGACTGTATTTCTGTTGTATTTTCTAACCTGGTGGTGGCCTGCTGTTCTATATCTCTGTTTCGTACTCCTCAGGGTCGGATAGGTCTGGAAAGGTAAATATGAGAATCAATTCTGAGAAGAAATGTTTTTTGGTGAAACCTGTAAGAGTCGGATTTTTAGTAAGAATAATAGAGATATTTGAGAATTGCTGGAATAGATTTATTGTGGCACTATTCCGACGTAATTTTGCGAGAGAAATCGATTGGGCGCAGTCTCAATACGCTGCGATCAACGCATCAAAAGTTACAGCCAAAAAACCAAAACCAGTGTTTTCCACATTTTTCAGCAGCTGCTTTTTCCTTCGTAATTTCTCTCCTGTTGCTCCCACGCTCTTTTCGCTGCGTTTTTCCAGTTCCTGGGGGTCCAGTTAGTCGGAAAAGGGTCATACGAATCGAATCTGGGACCAAAAATTTTTTGGTCGAAAAGTTAAAAAAAAGTAAGGCTAACCCGTTTGCATTTTTGACGAAAATTTTGGCGATTTTGAAAAGTGCTGAAATAAATTCTTTCATGCACTATTCCGACGTAATTTTGCGAGAGAAATCGATTGGGCGCAGTCTCAATACGCTGCGATCAACGCATCAAAAGTTACAGCCAAAAAACCAAAACCAGTGTTTTCGACATTTTTCAGCAGCTGCTTTTTCCTTCGTAATTTCTCTCCTGTTGCTCCCACGCTCTTTTCGCTGCGTTTTTCCAGTTCCTGGGGGTCCAGTTAGTCGGGAAAGGGTCATACGAATCGAATCTGGGACCAAAAATTTTTTGGTCGAAAAGTGAAGAAAAAGTAAGGCTAACCCCTTTGCATTTTTGACGAAAATTTTGGAGATTTCGAAAAGTGCTGGAATAAATTCTTTCATGCACTATTCCGACGTAATTTTGCGAGAGAAATCGATTGAGCGCAGTCTCAATACGCTGCGATCAACGCATCAAAAGTTACAGCCAAAAAACCAAAACCAGTGTTTTCCACATTTTTCAGCAGCTGCTTTTTCCTTCGTAATTTCTCTCCTGTTGCTCCCACGCTCTTTCCGCTGCGTTTTTCCAGTTCCTGGGGGTCCAGTTAGTCGGGAAAGGGTCATACGAATCGAATCTGGGACCAAAAATTTTTTGGTCGAAAAGTGAAGAAAAAGTAAGGCTAACCCCTTTGCATTTTTGACGAAAATTTTGGCGATTTCGAAAAGTGCTGGAATAAATTCTTTCATGCACTATTCCGACGTAATTTTGCGAGAGAAATCGATTGGGCGCAGTCTCAATACGCTGCGATCAACGCATCAAAAGTTACAGCCAAAAAACCAAAACCAGTGTTTTCCACATTTTTCAGCAGCTGCTTTTTCCTTCGTAATTTCTCTCCTGTTGCTCCCACGCTCTTTTCGCTGCGTTTTTCCAGTTCCTGGGGGTCCAGTTAGTCGGGAAAGGGTCATACGAATCGAATCTGGGACCAAAAATTTTTTGGTCGAAAAGTGAAGAAAAAGTAAGGCTAACCCCCCCTTTGCATTTTTGACGAAAATTTTGGCGATTTCGAAAAGTGCTGGAATAAATTCTTTCATGCACTATTCCGACGTAATTTTGCGAGAGAAATCGATTGGGCGCAGTCTCAATACGCTGCGATCAACGCATCAAAAGTTACAGCCACAAAACCAAAACCAGTGTTTTCGACATTTTTCCGCAGCTGCTTTTTCCTTCGTAATTTCTCTCCTGTTGCTAACACGCTCTTTCCGCTGCGTTCTTCCAGTTCCTGGGGGTCCAGTTAGTCGGGAAAGGGTCATGCGAATCGAATCTGGGACCAAAAATTTTTTGGTCGAAAAGTGAAGAAAAAGTAAGGCTAACCCCTTTGCATTTTTGACGAAAATTTTGGCGATTTCGAAAAGTGCTGGAATAAATTCTTTCATGCACTATTCCGACGTAATTTTGCGAGAGAAATCGATTGGGCGCAGTCTCAATACGCTGCGATCAACGCATCAAAAGTTACAGCCAAAAAACCAAAACCAGTGTTTTCCACATTTTTCAGCAGCTGCTTTTTCCTTCGTAATTTCTCTCCTGTTGCTCCCACGCTCTTTTCGCTGCGTTTTTCCAGTTCCTGGGGGTCCAGTTAGTCGGGAAAGGGTCATACGAATCGAATCTGGGACCAAAAATTTTTTGGTCGAAAAGTTAAAAAAAAGTAAGGCTAACCCCTTTGCATTTTTGACGAAAATTTTGGCGATTTTGAAAAGTGCTGAAATAAATTCTTTCACGCATTATTTCGACGTAATTTTGCGAGAGAAATCGGTTGGGCGCAGTCCGAATACGCAGCGATCAACGCATCAAAAGTTACAGCCAAAAAACCAAAACCAGTGTTTTCGACATTTTTCCGCAGCTGCTTTTTCCTTCGTAATTTCTCTCCTGTTGCTAACACGCTCTTTCCGCTGCGTTCTTCCAGTTCCTGGGGGTCCAGTTAGTCGGTAAAGGGTCATACGAATCGAATCTGGGACCAAAAATTCTTTGGTCGAAAAGTGAAAAAAAAGTAAGGCTAACCCCTTTGCATTTTTGACCAAAATTTTGGCGATTTCGAAAAGTGCTGGAATAAATTCTTTCATGCACTATTCCGACGTAATTTTGCGAGAGAAATCGATTGGGCGCAGTCTCAATACGCTGCGATCAACGCATCAAAAGTTACAGCCAAAAAACCAAAACCAGTGTTTTCCACATTTTTCAGCAGCTGCTTTTTCCTTCGTAATTTCTCTCCTGTTGCTCCCACGCTCTTTTCGCTGCGTTTTTCCAGTTCCTGGGGGACCAGATAGTCGGGAAAGGGTCATACGAATCAAATCTGGGACCAAAAATTTTTTGGTCGAAAGGTGAAGAAAAAGTAAGGCTAACCCCTTTGCATTTTTGACCAAAATTTTGGCGATTTCGAAAAGTGCTGGAATAAATTCTTTCATGCACTATTCCGACGTAATTTTGCGAGAGAAATCGATTGGGCGCAGTCTCAATACGCTGCGATCAACGCATCAAAAGTTACAGCCAAAAAACCAAAACCAGTGTTTTCCACATTTTTCAGCAGCTGCTTTTTCCTTCGTAATTTCTCTCCTGTTGCTCCCACGCTCTTTTCGCTGCGTTTTTCCAGTTCCTGGGGGTCCAGTTAGTCGGGAAAGGGTCATACGAATCGAATCTGGGACCAAAAATTTTTTGGTCGAAAAGTTAAAAAAAAGTAAGGCTAACCCCTTTGCATTTTTGACGAAAATTTTGGCGATTTTGAAAAGTGCTGAAATAAATTCTTTCACGCATTATTTCGACGTAATTTTGCGAGAGAAATCGGTTGGGCGCAGTCCGAATACGCAGCGATCAACGCATCAAAAGTTACAGCCAAAAAACCAAAACCAGTGTTTTCGACATTTTTCCGCAGCTGCTTTTTCCTTCGTAATTTCTCTCCTGTTGCTAACACGCTCTTTCCGCTGCGTTCTTCCAGTTCCTGGGGGTCCAGTTAGTCGGTAAAGGGTCATACGAATCGAATCTGGGACCAAAAATTCTTTGGTCGAAAAGTGAAAAAAAAGTAAGGCTAACCCCTTTGCATTTTTGACGAAAATTTTGGCGATTTCGAAAAGTGCTGGAATAAATTCTTTCATGCACTATTCCGACGTAATTTTGCGAGAGAAATCGATTGGGCGCAGTCTCAATACGCTGCGATCAACGCATCAAAAGTTACAGCCAAAAAACCAAAACCAGTGTTTTCCACATTTTTCAGCAGCTGCTTTTTCCTTCGTAATTTCTCTCCTGTTGCTCCCACGCTCTTTTCGCTGCGTTTTTCCAGTTCCTGGGGGTCCAGTTAGTCGGGAAAGGGTCATACGAATCGAATCTGGGACCAAAAATTTTTTGGTCGAAAAGTGAAGAAAAAGTAAAGCTAACCCCTTTGCATTTTTGACGAAAATTTTGGCGATTTCGAAAAGTGCTGGAATAAATTCTTTCATGCACTATTCCGACGTAATTTTGCGAGAGAAATCGATTGGGCGCAGTCTCAATACGCTGCGATCAACGCATCAAAAGTTACAGCCAAAAAACCAAAACCAGTGTTTTCCACATTTTTCAGCAGCTGCTTTTTCCTTCGTAATTTCTCTCCTGTTGCTCCCACGCTCTTTTCGCTGCGTTTTTCCAGTTCCTGGGGGTCCAGTTAGTCGGGAAAGGGTCATACGAATCGAATCTGGGACCAAAAATTTTTTGGTCGAAAAGTGAAGAAAAAGTAAGGCTAACCCCTTTGCATTTTTGACGAAAATTTTGGCGATTTCGAAAAGTGCTGGAATAAATTCTTTCATGCACTATTCCGACGTAATTTTGCGAGAGAAATCGATTGGGCGCAGTCTCAATACGCTGCGATCAACGCATCAAAAGTTACAGCCAAAAAACCAAAACCAGTGTTTTCCACATTTTTCAGCAGCTGCTTTTTCCTTCGTAATTTCTCTCCTGTTGCTCCCACGCTCTTTTCGCTGCGTTTTTCCAGTTCCTGGGGGTCCAGTTAGTCGGGAAAGGGTCATACGAATCGAATCTGGGACCAAAAATTTTTTGGTCGAAAAGTGAAGAAAAAGTAAGGCTAACCCCTTTGCATTTTTGACGAAAATTTTGGCGATTTCGAAAAGTGCTGGAATAAATTCTTTCATGCACTATTCCGACGTAATTTTGCGAGAGAAATCGATTGGGCGCAGTCTCAATACGCTGCGATCAACGCATCAAAAGTTACAGCCAAAAAACCAAAACCAGTGTTTTCAACATTTTTCCGCAGCTGCTTTTTCCTTCGTAATTTCTCTCCTGTTGCTCCCACGCTCTTTTCGCTGCGTTTTTCCAGTTCCTGGGGGACCAGTTAGTCGGGAAAGGGTCATACGAATCAAATCTGGGACCAAAAATTTTTTGGTCGAAAAGTGAAGAAAAAGTAAGGCTAACCCCTTTGCATTTTTGACGAAAATTTTGGCGATTTTGAAAAGTGCTGAAATAAATTCTTTCATGCATTATTTCGACGTAATTTTGCGAGAGAAATCGGTTGGGCGCAGTCCGAATACGCAGCGATCAACGCATCAAAAGTTACAGCCAAAAAACCAAAACCAGTGTTTTCGACATTTTTCCGCAGCTGCTTTTTCCTTCGTAATTTCTCTCCTGTTGCTAACACGCTCTTTCCGCTGCGTTCTTCCAGTTCCTGGGGGTCCAGTTAGTCGGTAAAGGGTCATACGAATCGAATCTGGGACCAAAAATTCTTTGGTCGAAAAGTGAAAAAAAAGTAAGGCTAACCCCTTTGCATTTTTGACCAAAATTTTGGCGATTTCGAAAAGTGCTGGAATAAATTCTTTCATGCACTATTCCGACGTAATTTTGCGAGAGAAATCGATTGGGCGCAGTCTCAATACGCTGCGATCAACGCATCAAAAGTTACAGCCAAAAAACCAAAACCAGTGTTTTCGACATTTTTCAGCAGCTGCTTTTTCCTTCGTAATTTCTCTCCTGTTGCTCCCACGCTCTTTTCGCTGCGTTTTTCCAGTTCCTGGGGGACCAGATAGTCGGGAAAGGGTCATACGAATCAAATCTGGGACCAAAAATTTTTTGGTCGAAAGGTGAAGAAAAAGTAAGGCTAACCCCTTTGCATTTTTGACGAAAATTTTGGCGATTTCGAAAAGTGCTGGAATAAATTCTTTCATGCACTATTCCGACGTAATTTTGCGAGAGAAATCGATTGGGCGCAGTCTCAATACGCTGCGATCAACGCATCAAAAGTTACAGCCAAAAAACCAAAACCAGTGTTTTCCACATTTTTCAGCAGCTGCTTTTTCCTTCGTAATTTCTCTTCTGTTGCTCCCACGCTCTTTTCGCTGCGTTTTTCCAGTTCCTGGGGGTCCAGTTAGTCGGGAAAGGGTCATACGAATCGAATCTGGGACCAAAAATTTTTTGGTCGAAAAGTTAAAAAAAAGTAAGGCTAACCCCTTTGCATTTTTGACGAAAATTTTGGCGATTTTGAAAAGTGCTGAAATAAATTCTTTCACGCATTATTTCGACGTAATTTTGCGAGAGAAATCGGTTGGGCGCAGTCCGAATACGCAGCGATCAACGCATCAAAAGTTACAGCCAAAAAACCAAAACCAGTGTTTTCGACATTTTTCCGCAGCTGCTTTTTCCTTCGTAATTTCTCTCCTGTTGCTAACACGCTCTTTCCGCTGCGTTCTTCCAGTTCCTGGGGGTCCAGTTAGTCGGTAAAGGGTCATACGAATCGAATCTGGGACCAAAAATTCTTTGGTCGAAAAGTGAAAAAAAAGTAAGGCTAACCCCTTTGCATTTTTGACGAAAATTTTGGCGATTTCGAAAAGTGCTGGAATAAATTCTTTCATGCACTATTCCGACGTAATTTTGCGAGAGAAATCGATTGGGCGCAGTCTCAATACGCTGCGATCAACGCATCAAAAGTTACAGCCAAAAAACCAAAACCAGTGTTTTCCACATTTTTCAGCAGCTGCTTTTTCCTTCGTAATTTCTCTCCTGTTGCTCCCACGCTCTTTTCGCTGCGTTTTTCCAGTTCCTGGGGGTCCAGTTAGTCGGGAAAGGGTCATACGAATCGAATCTGGGACCAAAAATTTTTTGGTCGAAAAGTGAAGAAAAAGTAAAGCTAACCCCTTTGCATTTTTGACGAAAATTTTGGCGATTTCGAAAAGTGCTGGAATAAATTCTTTCATGCACTATTCCGACGTAATTTTGCGAGAGAAATCGATTGGGCGCAGTCTCAATACGCTGCGATCAACGCATCAAAAGTTACAGCCAAAAAACCAAAACCAGTGTTTTCCACATTTTTCAGCAGCTGCTTTTTCCTTCGTAATTTCTCTCCTGTTGCTCCCACGCTCTTTTCGCTGCGTTTTTCCAGTTCCTGGGGGTCCAGTTAGTCGGGAAAGGGTCATACGAATCGAATCTGGGACCAAAAATTTTTTGGTCGAAAAGTGAAGAAAAAGTAAGGCTAACCCCTTTGCATTTTTGACGAAAATTTTGGCGATTTCGAAAAGTGCTGGAATAAATTCTTTCATGCACTATTCCGACGTAATTTTGCGAGAGAAATCGATTGGGCGCAGTCTCAATACGCTGCGATCAACGCATCAAAAGTTACAGCCAAAAAACCAAAACCAGTGTTTTCCACATTTTTCAGCAGCTGCTTTTTCCTTCGTAATTTCTCTCCTGTTGCTCCCACGCTCTTTTCGCTGCGTTTTTCCAGTTCCTGGGGGTCCAGTTAGTCGGGAAAGGGTCATACGAATCGAATCTGGGACCAAAAATTTTTTGGTCGAAAAGTGAAGAAAAAGTAAGGCTAACCCCTTTGCATTTTTGACGAAAATTTTGGCGATTTCGAAAAGTGCTGGAATAAATTCTTTCATGCACTATTCCGACGTAATTTTGCGAGAGAAATCGATTGGGCGCAGTCTCAATACGCTGCGATCAACGCATCAAAAGTTACAGCCAAAAAACCAAAACCAGTGTTTTCAACATTTTTCCGCAGCTGCTTTTTCCTTCGTAATTTCTCTCCTGTTGCTCCCACGCTCTTTTCGCTGCGTTTTTCCAGTTCCTGGGGGACCAGTTAGTCGGGAAAGGGTCATACGAATCAAATCTGGGACCAAAAATTTTTTGGTCGAAAAGTGAAGAAAAAGTAAGGCTAACCCCTTTGCATTTTTGACGAAAATTTTGGCGATTTTGAAAAGTGCTGAAATAAATTCTTTCATGCATTATTTCGACGTAATTTTGCGAGAGAAATCGGTTGGGCGCAGTCCGAATACGCAGCGATCAACGCATCAAAAGTTACAGCCAAAAAACCAAAACCAGTGTTTTCGACATTTTTCCGCAGCTGCTTTTTCCTTCGTAATTTCTCTCCTGTTGCTAACACGCTCTTTCCGCTGCGTTCTTCCAGTTCCTGGGGGTCCAGTTAGTCGGTAAAGGGTCATACGAATCGAATCTGGGACCAAAAATTCTTTGGTCGAAAAGTGAAAAAAAAGTAAAGCTAACCCCTTTGCATTTTTGACGAAAATTTTGGCGATTTCGAAAAGTGCTGGAATAAATTCTTTCATGCACTATTCCGACGTAATTTTGCGAGAGAAATCGATTGGGCGCAGTCTCAATACGCTGCGATCAACGCATCAAAAGTTACAGCCAAAAAACCAAAACCAGTGTTTTCCACATTTTTCAGCAGCTGCTTTTTCCTTCGTAATTTCTCTCCTGTTGCTCCCACGCTCTTTTCGCTGCGTTTTTCCAGTTCCTGGGGGTCCAGTTAGTCGGGAAAGGGTCATACGAATCGAATCTGGGACCAAAAATTTTTTGGTCGAAAAGTGAAGAAAAAGTAAAGCTAACCCCTTTGCATTTTTGACGAAAATTTTGGCGATTTCGAAAAGTGCTGGAATAAATTCTTTCATGCACTATTCCGACGTAATTTTGCGAGAGAAATCGATTGGGCGCAGTCTCAATACGCTGCGATCAACGCATCAAAAGTTACAGCCAAAAAACCAAAACCAGTGTTTTCCACATTTTTCAGCAGCTGCTTTTTCCTTCGTAATTTCTCTCCTGTTGCTCCCACGCTCTTTTCGCTGCGTTTTTCCAGTTCCTGGGGGACCAGATAGTCGGGAAAGGGTCATACGAATCAAATCTGGGACCAAAAATTTTTTGGTCGAAAGGTGAAGAAAAAGTAAGGCTAACCCCTTTGCATTTTTGACCAAAATTTTGGCGATTTCGAAAAGTGCTGGAATAAATTCTTTCATGCACTATTCCGACGTAATTTTGCGAGAGAAATCGATTGGGCGCAGTCTCAATACGCTGCGATCAACGCATCAAAAGTTACAGCCAAAAAACCAAAACCAGTGTTTTCCACATTTTTCAGCAGCTGCTTTTTCCTTCGTAATTTCTCTCCTGTTGCTCCCACGCTCTTTTCGCTGCGTTTTTCCAGTTCCTGGGGGTCCAGTTAGTCGGGAAAGGGTCATACGAATCGAATCTGGGACCAAAAATTTTTTGGTCGAAAAGTTAAAAAAAAGTAAGGCTAACCCCTTTGCATTTTTGACGAAAATTTTGGCGATTTTGAAAAGTGCTGAAATAAATTCTTTCACGCATTATTTCGACGTAATTTTGCGAGAGAAATCGGTTGGGCGCAGTCCGAATACGCAGCGATCAACGCATCAAAAGTTACAGCCAAAAAACCAAAACCAGTGTTTTCGACATTTTTCCGCAGCTGCTTTTTCCTTCGTAATTTCTCTGCTGTTGCTAACAAGCTCTTCTCGCTGCGTTTTTTCAGTTCCCGGGGGTCCAATTAGTTGGGAAAGGGTCATACAAATCGAATCTGAGACCATAAATTTTTTGGTCGAAAAGTGAAAAAAAAGTAAGGCTAACCCCTTTGCATTTTTGACGAAAATTTTGGCGATTTCGAAAAGTGCTGGAATGAATTCTTTCATGCGCTATTCCGACGTAATTTTGCGAGAGAAATCGATTGGGCGCAGGCTCAATACGCAGCGATCAACGCATCAAAAGTTACAGCCAAAAAACCAAAACCTGTGTTTTCGACATTTTTCAGCAGCTGCTTTTCCCTTCGTAATTTCTCTCCTGTTGCTCCAACGCTCTTTTCGCTGCGTTTTTCCAGTTCCTGGGGGTCCAATTAGTCGGGAAAGGGTCATACAAATCGAATCAGGGACCAAAAATTTTTTAGTCAAAAAGTGAAAAAAAGCAAGGCTAGCCTCAAAAATGTTTCGCCCAAAAAAAGTAAGGCCCTCTGTAGTTTAGGTGAAATGTTTTGGTCTTTTTAAAAATGCTGGAAATAATTCTTTGACGCTCTAGAGCGACGATTGTTGCCTGAGAAGGTGATAGTCGGGGGTTCATCGCGAGGATCACATGACATGCAAGAAATTCGAAACAACAATAGTCTTTGATCCGCCGTTCGCAGCGAGTTGAGCATGTGCACAACGGATTTGTCTGGGAAAATCATGTCGCCATATAGTTGAACGAAGCGATGGGAATGTCCAGCATTTTTCAAAATCTGCCACAAAACAGCTGAAAAATTCAGTAGTGGCCTTCAATGTTTCGCGATGTCTTGGAGGTCGAAAATTTGTCTACTTAGAGTCGTCTTTCAAGAGCTTTTGTATCAGAAATTGAATTTTCCGGACTTCCACAAAGGCCTCTAGAACATTGTAGGTTTTACAGCTGAGGAAATATAATCAAACTAGTTCGTTTATGGTCACTAACTTCAAAATATTAAAATATTGATCTCTGAAAGATAAATATTGGTGTTTATATGTATTAATTTCATTCGGCCACATTAAGCTGATTCGGCGTTATACTAATGGATTGATTATAGATGTTTCTGAGAAAATCGCACGTTTTTGTTGTTAAAAATGACGCATGTCACCAGCTTCTAGCTGAGTTTGCCTGCAATTAAGCCTGCCTTCTTCTATCCTCTGTCGTGCACGTTTGATCGCCTGCAACTCTGATTATCAAATTATAAAGTTTACCATCTCAGAAATAGTATTCAGCACTCTGAATATACTCACCACATCGTTTGATACTGCAAATCATACAGAATACACCACAAACATTATTACCCGTACAACAGTACAACGATAAAACAATGTTTCATCATGAATTTTCAACAGTCATAGATTTAATTTCCTTAACATGGTATCCCGTGTTTCTCTGTTCAGTCGATTCTACTTACAACAGGAGAAACAGTCACCGAAAATTTTCACTAAAGACAATGGGCATTTACAGGATTTATAGCAAATATTTTCTTTTTATTTCACATGTTTTCAGGTGCCCAGAGCTTAAATGTTCTATCATATGAGCTTGTGACTATAAATTTGTGGTCAGGAGAAACGTCGCAGCACATTACTTTACCATCATGTCCTGGCAATGTCTTCAACGGTTGCCATGTTTTGTTGGACCAAATTTTCGCAGTATTGTCATACGACGCCGTGACCAAATACTGCCCTTCAGTACGCTGATACTTCACGTCTGATAATAAATTGGTGTGTGCCGGTATAGTGTAAATACACGATCTTTTTCTTAAGTCCCATATTTTGCACGAATTATCCTCGCTTGCAGTAGCCAGGTGAAAACCATTAGGCGAAAAATCAACTCCGAAAATAGATTTCAAATGACCCTCCATAAACATGATACAGCGGCCTGTTCTCAGGTCCCAAACTCTGCCAAAGGAATCATGGCCTCCCGTAGCAACAACGCTGCCGTCACATTGGAAACTGTGAAAAAAAAACCATTCAGTCAACCATTGTTTCTGTCACCACATCAAGATCGACTGAAAAAATTTCTTCAAGAATAGTAAAACTATATAATAGTATCAACCTTATACAATGTACTGCCTTGGCATGACCCTCTTGATGCAAAACTTCAGCTTGTTGTTCCAGATCCCACAGTCGCCAAGAAGCATCGTGGCAACAGGTTCCTAAAAAGCGACCCGATGGATGAAATGCAATCCTTGATACTCTATGGGGCTCATGACCTTCAACTTCTGCTAACGGCTCTTCATTTTTGCCTCCACCCCACAGCTTAACACTTCCTGGGAGAACATAAAGATAGAGATGACTATATAGATAAATCAGCTAAGCAACAGACCAGTCATAATACAATCTTAGAGTTAAGAAGCTGAGCATCCACTCTGTAAGTATGAGCAAGTCAATCACTGACTGATAATATGACCGATTTAAAAATGCATAAATGAATTTATGCATGCAAATGAGCAATACTTTCTCATGTGAATAAGCAGTGTAATTTTGATGTGAACAGATTTCTGGTGGGCTATAAAAAAATCTGCTATCGAATTACAAAATAGATGCATTTCTTCATGGGTCAACAACACATGTCCTTCACCATGTCAATAATTACCGTCTGAAGCACAACTTGCTAGAACACATGTAGGCGACGCATTTTCTCCCAGCATGTCTTCAGTGAGTGTTGCATTCGGATGGAAAACAATACAACTTACATTACAGGTATGGCCCCTGAGGGTTCTGGCAATTGAGCATTCAGGTACAGACCAAATTTTGCAAAGCCCAGACCAGGAAGATGTTGCCAGTAATTTTGAATTCGGACTGAATTGGCAAAATGATATGGGACGGCTGTCTCCAATTTGGGAGCAATAAATGCTGAGAGCTTGTAATTTTTTCAGAAGTTCCTGCCGACGTGCAGTACGTGTAGCCCCTGGAAGCTCTAATTCTTCTCTAGATTTTTCAAGCCGATCTCTTGCCCTGGGAAGTGAATACGCTAAAAAAAAAACATAACTGTTACAGTGCAGACTTTTGATTTGAATCAATACGTTTTGATACTTACATGCTATCCACGAGCGGGCAATTTGAAGGGAATCTGGTCCTTCGTGGTACCAAGTTGATTCCGCATCTCGTTCTGTCTGATGCAATGGCCGCTCCTCGTCCTCATGTTTTTTTTTAATAGCGTCTTCACCTAAACTAGCCAATAATTCTCTCAACCTGGACCTTCTGTCTGCTGGGCCTTCACCAAACAAACAAATTGGTTCCCCTAATTGGCGCAGATTGTTTTTCACTTCCGAATCATCGGTGGAAACATTAATCTGCCTGGCTTTTTTTCTCCGCTCAAATTCTTCGAGCAAAGCTTGCCTGTCTTTAGACATCTCATCTTCAAGTTCCATGTATTCATTTGATATGTGCACATTGCCCAGGGCAGCAGCAGTTGTTGGCGTATCTGATGGACTCCTATTATGATCTCTTTCCTCATCTGAAGATTCTGCAGTCGTAGCTGTGAGCCGGGCACGTTCAGCTTCCTCAAGGGATCCATAATGCACAGTTTTTTGCTTTTTTACATAAACAAGGTCCTCGTCGTCGGACATTTCAATTATATCCAAGTAAAAAAATGTATAAATACGTTATTTTGTTTAAATACTTCACAAAATGCGGCTTATAACGTTTATAATCTAGGTTAGGCTACGACCATTCACAGAAGTTTGGAATTAAAGGTCTACAGAAATGCTATTTATAGTAAAGCAAAGTATTCTTTGATTATAGTGATTTCACTTGCTGCAATGAATTCATCTTTTTTCGAACGAATATTAAGTGTTACACAGTCACGTTATTGTAAATTATCATTGACAGCCATACTGGACGCTATTCCAGACATAGACTACTTTTTCACCGATGGTACAGATCAGTCTAGAGCAGCTCCCTGCAATTCTGTGTTTCAGACAACGAGTCTATGTTGTCACACTCGGTAGAGAGCGTTAGTAGTACAGTTGCGCGGTTTGCGATATATATCAGTGGGTTTGCGCGATTACCTTTACGGCCTTTACAGAGTGCAACCCGTGCAACTGCACTACTAGCGCCTTCAATAAGAACTAAAATTATGTGACATACTAGGTTACTCTTTTTACTTTTTCGCTCGATCTAGTTGCAGGGGGCTGGTCTAGAGCACGGTCGTACTTACAGGTCTGAAAACTCGGGAGGTGGGGGGGGTCTCCAGTTTTGTCCATAAATTGTGTAGTTCTAACATTGGTTTCATGCACGATTCGCGAGGCATCCCGGGCACTGATATATGTATGTATATATACACATGCAAATCAGTGTGATTTGAGTTCTTTGAGAAAGTTGCAAACTGTCGACTTAAAATATTCAAAATAATTAAGCAAGGCCCCACACAATCTTATGCAGGTAGACTTATATCCCTTATGTCCAGCATTCATACTCGGAGCTATAACCATATTATTGCATTCTTGTATAATGCCATTGCAATTGATTAACTGTAGTCCATGCTGAGTATTCAATATTCTTGTGAAAGTTTTGTGAAGCAACAAATCATTAGCACTTGCCCTAAGGGGATATAGCCACGAATTAAAAAAGAAGACATTATGAATATCTTAAGGTGCGATAAGCATGTCTCAGGAAATTTGCAACCACGCTACACTGATTTTTTAAACTCCAACAGGGTAGCGGCAATTTTGCTCAAATAAAATTCTAGACTTTTCCCTGACTTTTCCCGTCGAAAAATTAAAAATTCCCTGATCTTTTTTTACAAACCTTAGGTCACTTTAGTTGGATTTTATGACCAAAAGCTCCAGAAATTATGCACCTGAAATATATAAATTTGGATTCAAGAACAGTGGGGTTTCGTTTCACATAAATAATTACAAATTGAACAATATCATTTCAAAATGTTAGCTTAGCTGAATTTACGAAGCATAGTTGAAATTGAAAACTATTTATAAAAAATTACGTTTTTCACCGTTCTTCATCATAATTCCCTGACTTTGCCCAATAGACGAAATTCTCTGATTATTCTCGGTTTTCCCGTATTCTGGGCACCCTGTCCAATATATGTATATGCACAGTAAAGCCTCAAACAGTGTTTCAACTATGTACGCCACTGACTGTTACCTCAGCAAAGTAAGTAATTGAACCTTTACAACACTTGTATTTTTCGGATGGTCAAAGTGGTAAAATTAAAGAAAAAACGAAACTGGTACACATGTTACTTAAATATTTAATACTATTATGAGATTATCACTTGATATTTGTTTCCTCTTACTGTGACAAAAATTTGACTGATTTTAAAGAGATAAATATTAAGCACATCCAAGATGCAATATTTTCCCTATTACGAAGTGGCAAAGTCAAAGGACGGCATTTCCAACGGGGCAAGCGGCGGCAATGGGGCAAGACTTATTGAACTATCTTCAGTGTTTGAGTGGAGGGACTCCTTGTCAGGGGCTGTCGCTGCTCTCAATTGTTCAGTGAGTACTTTAATCTGTTGTTGACTAGAGTCGAGCTGGTTCAATAGTGTTCCGATTAACAGTCGCAACTGGCTGTTGACTGTTCGCAGTTCTTCTAGCACAACAGCTGAATCTTTTGGACGTTTTACCGGTATGGTGTCATTTTGCGGTGTCAATATTAGGTCTATCAAACTGTCTTGTTCATCCATTGCTCTGTCGATAGCTTGATGAAGAAACTTGTCATCTTTGTCGACGGTGACAAAGTTCCTCGAACTCAAATTTGAAGAGTGCTTCGCAATCTGATTAGACAGCAGTTCTCTTTCGTGTGTTTCCAATGCTGCTTTGTACTCTTCGTATTGAACCTGCTGCATTCTGTAAAAGTAATCAAAGTGTTCAGATATATCGAATCGCTTTCAAATTCAAAACTAGAAGCTTCCGAAAGTTACAGCTCGACTGAACAAATTTACGAAAAATTACGATTACTTGAGCAACTATAGTCAATTGATAAGGGTTTACGGTGAGATGCGGGAACAATAATCCTCCTAACAATGCTATAACCATTGCTACCAAGCTTCAGTATAATAAAACTCCAATGTGCGAAAAAATAATATTAGGACGTATAGACATTGTGAAGCTTAAAGCAATTCTACATACATGCATAATGTATATTGCATGGGCGAATTAGATTACCTGACAAATGCTGCCTGTTTGCGATGGTAATCTCGTTGCAGCTGGATGGATTCAATAGCAGTGTGTAATTGAGATGGCCTTGTCAAGGGGTTCAAACATCGGGTCGATTCCCCAACCTCGAAATTCCGTACGTTGTCAAGGTTAGGCAACTGTATCTTTATCTGGACTTCAGAAAATAGCTGGGCAGCCTGTTCGTGGCACCTCGCAGCCTCCTCATACCTCCTCTCGTTGACTAACGCCTCGGCCCTACGTTCCACGGCATGGGCCTTTATCAGATCCCGCCCCCACCCCATCATCGACCCCCACCGTGACAAAGTGACATAAATAATTCGTTATTATTATTCCTCGCACCATTGTTATTATTATTTAAAAACAAGTAATAATGTTTATTTAGACGGGATCTAACAACATATTTATTGACGTGACTACTCACCGTGTTCAAGGTACATCCTTCCATTATCACAAGGAATTATGGCTCAGTAAATGTTTCACTGTCGAAGAAAATCCGATAAACGTTAACAGTTGCCAATTACTATGTATCGAGAGGCCGAAAAAATGCCTTCTCCCATCACACTCGAGTGAAGCCCGTGACAAATTCTCTACTTTGTATATTACATACACGTACGATGAATGTATGTACAAATGCAAACATACCAACATGCATACCGTCAGTCGTTTGCGATAGAAGCGCCAGCTCTGGTAGCTGCCAACACTGTATGCAATTAGGTATTGCACACTGAACTATAATCTAACAAGTACGCTTGCTATTCTACGGCATAGAGAAGCAGCGAGCCGAGAGAAATTTTGTCTGGTTTATGGCGTCGGGCATGCGTTCGTCAGAATATCGTAAAGCATCTGCAAAAAGTTAAACCACCAACACTGTAACCACGGTTGACATAGGCGGTGTAAAAGCGCTGCAAGAATACATTGAATTCTCGTTTACTCGAACTAGCTTTTTGGAACGGATTGTACGAAAAGACCCCACTATAGGTATTATGACGCTATTTCTCGGCTCCACGGTCTTACATACAGGTCCGGAAACTAGTAGGGTGGGGAATGACTCAGATAATGAGGCAAAACCGTGGTTTTCGTCTTCGCCGTCTGCAGCGCTGCCCCCTCGGGGTGAGCCAATCATAAATCAGATCCGAACAGCTGATTTTTCGGAACCAACAATCCTGCATTTTTTACACCGTTTACACCACGGTCTTACATACAGGTCTTGCGACTCTGAGTTTCGACGTGGGCCTCTTAACGTGTCAAGCCGCTAGCGTCGCTGCGATCGAGGGATGCCCGGTGCGACAAGGATGACGATAGTCGCGCTCGCGCGTCACATGGGCGTGGAATCCTAACCCATAAATTTTATCAAACATTGTAGGTTATGTTGATGCATCCCTCGATCGCAGCTCCATCTGGATTTTTCTTCAACAGAGGAGCCACTCTCTACCATTGGAATTCTATTGAGTCGCAAGACCTGTATGTAAGACCGTGGTTTACACACTTAACACTGAGTTATGAACTGTCAAAAACTTCGATGAGCAGGTATTATACCCCGGGCCAATGGCGCCCCTAGCGGATAGATAGGAAACAAGACCGTGTGCCTCACTAACGGTGACACCCCCTACCACTCAAAAGTGCCGGAGTTACCAGACCTGTATGTAAGACCGTGCTCGGCTCGCATCGAAGGCATATTCTAGTTGTATTAGAATTCAGTGAGTGTGCTACGGCGCAGCCCTTCGGAAAAACCAATCGAAAAGGTCGGCTAGTTGACGTCACAGCAGTCGGTCGATTCAAAACTGTTTGAGATTCCGAGGTAGATTAGAATTTTATACATGAAACGTTGATTGATTTCTTCAGTCGACGCATAATGGAAATGTGAATACATTTCCCTCTGCAGGTCCCACCACGGTTCTTAAGCCCCATAACCGAACAGCTGTACATTTTATTGAATTCATGAAACGATGCGAGTCAACGTGAGGCGTGACCCGCTACGTTTGTTCCGTGATTGTCAACGTTGTATTGAGGTAATGTAATTTGTACGCGTGCATGCGCGTGCTCTATAGGTTCACCACGAAGTTAGTATTACTTCGTGAGGTTCACCATGACTTGCCGTGACATGAAATAGCGTGATGCGCGACCTTGTACGAAAAATGGTCCTTTATCGAGCGCACCTGATTCCTTACACTAGCGTGGCTGCAGTCGATGTACACTGAGTGCAGCAAGTGAAAAACTCTATTATTTCCAGTTGTGATGATTCACAAAACCGATATAATTCGTTAGCCGCAGACTTTGGCGCAGTTCCGAATCGTGGACAGGGTTGAAGATGCGTATAGCTAACCAAACGCAACGCGAAGTAACTGTGAGCCAATCACTATCGACTTTCGAATGTATCAGCTAGAAGCTCCAACAGAAAATAACGAATGATACGCTGCGGACATCGAGACAGAACGCTCATTTGGCCAATCTCCATTGTTCTCAATCTCCTGCGATGCTGCAGGTAAGAAAGATATTGGCAGCACGCGATGGCCGCACATGTGTTTCCAGTCTTTCTCTGCGACGGAAAACATTTTTTTCCGAAAAAACTCTGTGATGATGGCTGCCAATGTTCCAGGCCACTCTGTCTGGCAGGCCGGTACAGCGTATGCACAGCTAGGAAGGGACTCCCAGGTGTATACAATACATTGAGCTACTCCATGCAGTATTGAATATGACGAATGCGTGAATCCACACTGTACCGATCGATGAAAACTTAGTCGGATGCAGCGTTGCAATCAGACTTCGCCGTCGTCGGTAAATATTCTTTACCTACTGGTAGAGCTGCATTAGCTAACAACCTCAGCTATGTTCCAAACTTACAAATAGCTGACAGTATTGTCAATAAGATTAGTTTTTGGGTTCTATAGAGCTCAATTAACAAAAAGTTATTTTCAAATATAACGAGTGTGATTGTTAAGAAGTTCGCTCTGAAGCGCTATAACAATACTGATAGTTTGCTTGCAAAAGTTATAATGAAATGGTATGTAGCTGTTACAAAAAAAGAGTTTTCGTTTAAGCTCCTTCTAATCGATTGCTAAAACAATAGCGACTTTGCTTGAGTATATTATTACATTTTATATACGTTGATCTCTTTGGCCAAGAGAAAAGCATAAGACGAGTCAGAGTTTACCTGGCTAAGATTTTGCAACGTACCGAAGAATGTGATACATCAGAGTTCTGTGATTTTCGAAAGTGTCTAGTAGGTTCGCCTTCGAACACCCGCGTCAAAAGCCCGCAATCGTCGACGTCATCAAACTGATCATTCAGAATTTTTCAAATAGATTTCGATAAATATTTGCGGAACTTGACTTGTTCACACGAAGAGATACCTATATTTGATCTGGTCAATCAATGATTTCAAAAAACCGTTGCGATCCACTACACATATTTGACAAATAATGAGGACGAACAATATAAATACGTGTGCGCGTATGTAAGTCGTATTTCATCAGGATCGAACGGAGCTGCATACCTATACGAACATCTTAATTTTGAATAAATAAATATCATAGTAATGACCCTGGTATATTAGCTTCATAATCCAATCGCGAGCTCGAAGGTATGTATACATATATATGTATTAACATATCACATATATGACGCGGCTGGTTGCTCTCGGTAGTACGGCTCCGAGTCCCCTCGGGCAGTCTGCCGCGTTTTCCTCATACCTCTACTTTTTGGCGCTATCTGCGTTAGTAGCGCAAACACTGAAACCGAGAGGTCAAACACTGCGGTGTATGTGCAGATGAGTATACATTGTACGCAGTTAGTCATTGGTGACACTAGGTTATCGTTGTGTTTGCCCCTGTCTTCACCACGTGGCTTAATTGTATATTTGTAAAATCACCTGCACAAAACTGAACACGCATCTGTGAGCTCGAAAACGTAAAAAGAATTGAATTAAGTGAGATTGAAATTTTTTTTAAAGTTCCCCTGGTTGATATGCCTTTCTGCGCGCATTAGCACACGCGTTCGTGTTTCCCACCTCTTAAGGTAGACGATTCTTAAACAAGTCCGGAAAATCTACAGAGATTTTTTTTATCAAGCTGATTCAAAAGTTGCGAAGCTCATAGAGCACGATAGTAAAAGACGATTAATTAAAATGAGTTTAATACTTTCGAAATCAGTTTTATGTTCAGGTTTTTTACAGCAGTTATGTTTATTTGACGAATCTTATTCTACAGTGTCCAATTCCAGGTGTTTAAATTCGAACATGCTCGCAGCGTACATCATCGACGCAAGAAATCCCCTCGCACAACCGTTGCGACACCCACTAACTGTTTCACTCCTCTGCGCTTATATGATCTACGAAGCCTCTTATGTAATTTCGCCCGTGAGTAGATGCTGCCACGTCCTAGCAGAGAGGAAAGGACCAGAAATTTGTCTTGCGTGGGCGACCGGAAACGATGGCCCCTGCCACCTTCTTGCCGCCCGTGCCACCACGTCCCTGATCCTTCCTTTCGATCATACAGTAACTTCTGGCCTTGAGGAGAGATGCAGCGGGCAGCGCGAGCTTGTTTTAGTCAAATAGACTGGAAGGGCGAAAGCCATTCGGATGTAGAAAGGTGATGACCTCGATCCTACGGGAGGACTAGAGAAGAGGTACGTCTGAGAGTTGCGGAGAGACGCGGAGAGACGCGTGCCACACTCATCTGCCCACGCGGGTTATACATGTGCATACATGTGTACCTATTATAAGTGACAGTGTATGTGTATTATAAATTATAATGCATATGTATGTATACCTACACGTATAAATACAGACGTGTATGTCTATCTGTCTCTTATCTGCACGTATATCTATATTTACTATGAATGAATTTCATTCATGATTGGTCCACCGTGAGTCAAGTGAGCCGAGATGTGAGAGGCATCGCAGAATGAACGCGTACCCATACCTGATTAATTAATCTAATTGAATGTAAATTTTGATTGTGCACGGTATGTAGCAAATGGGCGTTCCGTTTTGGTAATGCAAAGAAGGGTGACAAGTATATTATAAATACCCAACGATCGCTTTATTCGAAAATACTCTTAATCTCATAAAGTAGGTTTAATAATACCTTAAGAAATGATGACAAGGTTGACGCAGTTATACCGTTGTTCCGATCAGGGTGAAACATGCTCAACGAAGGCGGGACTGCAAAATTCAGTTCCACACCCTACACAAACGCTAAAAGCATATCAATCCCACATTGACTCTTGCCATACGGTTGTGGTATGTTGTATAGTGATTCCCAAATACAACAGCAAATAAAATCCGAATTATTCATCTCTCGGTGAGGAAAACGTATAAGCACAGTTTTTTCATTCATGTGTAAACAACAGAATGAACCACAGCAACCAGATGAGTGTAAAATTTCCTCGCATGAATACACATGAAAATACTGCATCATCTCTGTTTTTAAACATATCTCCTTCGGATGAAACTGCAGGTTCACAGAAAGCACCAAATTGTTAGCAAATTGTTATCGATGAGGGTAAAAACGTTCTACAGCTCACGCTATCTTCATTGATGTTATTGAAATTTTTTCATTGACTCTTAAACAAGAATAGCATAACTACTGTGAGAATGAAATGACAACTGATGCCTCGAAGGTCGTCAATACCATTCTGATGAGATTATGTAAGTACGATGCATGTACTATACCCGATAAAAGTGACACTATATAATAAGCTCGGCGTTGTGGCGTTTTTTTAATGCGGTTATATGCATAACTAGATCACATTTACGTATGTGACTGAAGTTTTCCCCATACGGTTACTTCATATTACTTCTATAGAGCGAGGTGATAGAACGGTTATAATTTTCCAAGTGTGCATTGCCGGATTTTACAACTGTTCATAATTTTTTTCCCGCCCCTTCAAGCAAGTGATGAATGAAATTATTTTAAAAAATTCGAATATTGTACCTGCTCAAGTTTTCCTGAAGCTGCAGCCGAGACGCATCTAGGTAGCTTAATAGCGTCCATTCTCGTTCTCCTGACAAATTCATGGTGCGAACTGGACCAATCATCTGCTCAGCAGCTTGGGACCAGTAATTCTGCAAATACTCATACTGTGAACTAACTCAGCGCTTTGTCTAACTTTATGGCAAGAGCCGCCAGTCGTGGTTTCGTTATCAATCCTATGTTATTACCGACGACACGAAGTCAGGTAAACTACGATTAATGGAATTATTATGAACATTCGCCTATGGGCACGAGCATGTCACGTAACTAGTGTTCAAAAGAATCGCATTTGTTTCACCAAGTCACATTGCATAAATTATGCTGATTGTGAACGTGAGATCGTTGCAATCGTTGAAGTAAAGATTATTGGAAAATCTGGATTTGACTTGACCGTGGTCTCAATGACAACACTTCCCGCACACGTATTCGGTTCTTATTTTTTTAGAATGCACGCATATCGTACAGAGATTGCGACACGGAGTCTGCTACATGTTGCACAAGACTTTCACCGTACAGCAGCCGTTCATTCATAAATTTTTTATTGGTCTCTCGCAAGCCTTTCTCGCTGTGAAAATTAAACTGCGATTCCGCCCCGAGCGTAATCCTATTGAGACAACGATCGAGTACAGGTAGCAGCCCCAAAGCATCCTGCCTCATTTGCCTTCGTGTAAAATAAAAAAAAAATATATATTTTTGTCAACATACATGATATTCGATTCGGTTCGATATTCATTCCAGAAAGCCGCATCTAACGGTTGTAACAAGTTCAAATACAGTTGAACGAAACTCTGTGCATAGAACGAGAAGATTTTCAGACAAATTTTTTATAAGCCGTTAACACAATTCGTGCACGAAACGGGTATAATGTATAAATTTAAATGTATCATATAACATGATACACACATAGGTAGGCATAGGCATATTATAGGTGCAGGGGACGCGCGTGCCTCACACGTGCCCTGGATAATTTGCCATGATACTCCGGTTGCCTGGTGCTTGGGCCTGCTCGTTCGTACCTAGCCGGCAGTAATACGGGTAGGTAACTTAACTGAGGTGGGTTGGGCCGCACCCTGTTCCTCAAACATCCACTACATACGGAGAGACGGAGAATCAGTAGAGAGAGAGAGAGAGAGAGAGAGTACCGAAGATACGTTTGCAGGGCGGGTGCGACGGAGAGAGACGAAGCGAAAGAAGGCGAGAAAGAGACCCGGGCTCTGCACACATGCAGAGATGCACGCGAGAGAGACCGCGCGCATGGAAACGCTAAGGTATACGGGCATCGTTGCATCGGTCAAGTACGTGTGAGGCGCGCACGTACGTGGAGATATACACGCCAGACGCACACCTCTGCGCGCAGTACAGCCAGCGAGGTGAACGCCCCTCACATATCTTAAATCCATGCAGGTATATAATATACCTGCGTTTCACGTATGATTGTGTATGCACTCACCGCCCCACTCGTACAGCTAGATCGCAGGCAGGTACGGGTTTGGGTTCGGGTTCAGTTCGGGTTTGTCCAGTTTTCCCATGGGATATAGGTACGCGTATATGCATACGTCTGTCAACCTAGGTATGTGTGCACGTATTATGCGCGCTACTGTTATACCTACGCGTACGCGGTATCACCGTTATTATTTTTCATATTTACCAATATTTTCCTCACTTTTTCCATCAACAATCGCAAACATGGCATGCGAAGAGTTTGGCTCGTAAATTGCGGAAATCAATCGTACAAAATTGCAATCGCAGTTATATTTATACCTATAATGAGATCGACGATGACGATTGCTCACAACAACAACAATACCAATGATACGGATGCAAAAACGATGATAACTGTTAGACGTCGGGTACGTGGGAGTCAATCGAATGTTTAGTTTCAATCACAGCACTGTGTTATATTGCCGCTGTTAAACGTTTGTTGAATTACAAACTGGGAACATTTGATGAAAGAGGCCACTAACACCAAGGAGGGGATCATCCCGCAGCTGTATTGCAGGACGGAGACGGTCACCGCGACTAAGCTTCAGTGGCTATTTTCATGAAATATTCCCTGTATCTGTACTGCAGTTTACGCACAATCATGTACTTGGGGAGGCGCGAATTCGCTGCTTCTCTTTTGTGGTCCGATGGAATGAAATATTCACGGACCAATTATTGCGGGTAACGATTTTCCATCGCGTTGATCTAGTTCCAAAAATTGTAGAGCTCCGAGGTGTGAAATGTATTCGCAAGATTTCACTGCATCATTTGCTGTCGTTGTGTGATTGCACAATTTCAATTTTCCGAAGCGTGTAGTCTTGGATAGAACAGGTCCATTCATCATACGTATATTCGTATATAACATGTGCGAGCAAGCACACAGATATCATGAATTCAACGAGGTATTATCGAGTGCACGTGCCATTGTTTACAGGATGTTTCTTACGTTTACACACAATGTGATGCTGTTACAAGGAAACCAGGACGGTGAAATTTGGATGATCGGGAGTCTCTGCCACCCTCGCGATTCTTTGCCGCAGAAGCTGAGAGTCTCAGGTGACGCGGGAGGTGATTTAAACCGATCGTGAATCGGCGGCGTCACACATACGGTTACCGCGTCGACTCCGCATCTCTGTGGGCTGAGAGATTCGAATTCCAATTGGGTGCGACGACACTGCCTGCATATATGCTGTCGAGGAGTGACGAAGGCACTGTCAAGTGACGATTACGGCTATGCCAGAGTGACGCGGCACGCGCCTGATGTGTACCGCGGTGCAACGAGACCTATGCACGTGTTGTTACGAAGTTTTCTACCGGATTTGCGCGACGCAGGAGCACGCTATGAAAATATATGCAGGTATAAGGTAGGAGTATGCTACTTTGAATCAAGCAATCTGCGCGGAATTCTTGGACCCCTGGTATTGAGTAGTTGTTCACGGAAAAAGATCGCTTACACGTATCACTGTCGACGATAATTACATTGGTTGTCGTTTATCCTGACCAATAGTCAATATAGTTCAAGTTTTCTTCGTCGGAGGTTATGCTTAAACGCAGTAGTCTTTCATGTTTTGCTGATAGAGAAATTACGGAGAATTTTGAAACGAAGCACGTCTTCTTAATCAATAAATGTCTAGAAATGTTGTACGAGTGGTAATATAACAAATACAAAAAAAAAAAAAAACAACAACATTTATATGTTAATTTTCTTTTTCACTCCCCCATCCGGTGAATTCCTGATTTATGGACATGTGTAAAATTCGTAAATTATTGGGATCGCTGTTATTTGATTATCCCTCGCTACCAAAGAGATTCTTTGGTTCCCTGAGCATTTAAACTCTGTCTCTGGCCAAGCCGATAGCGAAGCCGAGCCGAGCGGGGCTCTCGGAGAGTCCGTCTACCCGCCACGGACTGAATACCCAGATGGAAAGAAAAGAGGTGTGGTCGCCCTCGCATTGTCCGCCCGTATAACGTAGCACTCCGGCGGACTGGTCCATGCAGCATCCCAATCTATCTACATACAACATACCATACATATATTATGCGTACGTACGCACGCCGTGTGAGCCCACCAACACGCAGAGAGGTCTGACCGGTATTCAGAGTTAGTGCCGGTGTGGAGCGGCGCGATGAGGAAGGAGTGGAGTGGAGAGGCGAGGAGAAGAGAGAAAAAGAGAGGAGAGGAGAGGAGAGAAGAGAAGAGAAGAGTAGAAGAGAAGTAAGAAGAAAGGAGAGGAGAGGGGAGGAGAGGGACCAAGAGGGTTCGGCACGAGCCTAGCTGCAGCCTCAACCCACGCGCGACGACTATCTCCTTTCCGTCCGTTCGTCTGTCGGCCGTCCTGGCCCGTCCTTATATACTCACTAACACCCGGTTACCATACCGTACATCCCTAACCATTATGTACATGTGCCCCTTCTTCTTTTTCCTCTTCGTGTTCTTCGTCTTCTGCGTCTGCTGCTTTTCCCTCTTCTTCTTCTTCTTCTTTTTCTTCTTCTTCTTCTTCTTCTTCTTCTTCTTCTTCTTCTTCTTCTTCTTCTTCTTCTTCTTCTTCTTCTTCTTCTTCTTCTTCTTCTTCTTCTTCGTCGTCTTCTTCTTCGCCTTCTTTCTTTTGCCGTTCTTCTTCTTATTTTGGTCACTGTTCTCTTTTCCCTCACGCTCCCCACTCTGGGATACTCGCAGAGGTATCAGCCGCGCGCTCACGTTCAACGCTCCTTATTTCTTCAATATCCGCGGAAAGATGTTGTCGAAACAAGGAAACAGATACTATAAAAAGACGAAGAGAACTCGAACAAAGAAGCGCGCTTACGGTTTAACTGATTGAGCTGGTATTCCTATATAAACTACCACACGTCACGTCCGGCTGAAATTTATCTTCCCATCCTCCTCCCCCTTACGTCCCATAGCCCAGCAGATGAATGACAGGCGCATGCTTGGTGTAACTAAACGGAACAACCATTTCACGAACGAACGCCTTACATGCACCAGCATCTGCAGTAGCAGCTCGAACGATAAGCTTTCGTCTCGCAGGAAGATGTGTATGTTAGCACGCGTGCTCTCATTAACGCAGATACACCAAGCGGATACGTAGGTATATACGCCAAACGTACGGTCGCATGAGTTTTAATCAAGCGTGATTAATATTCCACACTCCAGAAACTTTAGGAAAAAATCTCAATGAGCAAAGCAGACCAAGCTTATAGCTTCTCTGTACATTTAAGAGAGAAGGGCAGACAAAATCATTTTTCTTCGTCCAGAGGAATGATGTGAACAAAAATAACATGCCATTCCTGCGTGGTTGACCTTATTTAAAAATTTCATCCGATCGAATGCATGGAATATGCTGAAAGATAATGCCCACCAATGACCAACGGACAAATGGATGCGAAATTTACATGGAAAATTGTAAATCCGTTTATACTGCAACTTTTTCATCACTTGACGAAAGATCTTGAATTATCTGTATAGTATTTCCGTACTGATGTTTGTTCACATACGTATACAGATGTTCTGATAGTTTAGCTTTTGTAATGCTGCCATATCTCTGGATTCTCGTGAAGTTTAAAGTCTTAGCGAATAATCCGTGACGGCTTTGCTAAATCAATAAGCGGCTCAATTGAATCGAGATGTCCAACCCTCAGGACAAATGAGATCGATAATAGAACAAAATCTATGTAATCTGATAAAATGTTTGACTCATTTGTATTCGAAGGTATCTTTAAGTAAATAATTGGTTTCCACGTCAAAATGGAGAGTTTTACAACTTTTAGACGTGGACCCGCATTTTTGCTTTTTCCGTGGACTTCAAGGTTGAGAAAAAAATCCGGAATCGGGTCCGATGCAAGGGGGGTATCACAAAAGAGATGTGGTGTGGACAGCGGCAGGATCAAATATAAGATGCTCGCGTTGATGTTGGGACGTTTTACGGTGGTTTAGAACACAGTGAAATAATTTGACAAAGTTTCGCTGGGTGATGCAGGAAGATATTACAAAGCGACGTCGCAAAAGGGTGTTTGGCGATTTTTGGAAGAATAAAAAAATTCGGCATAACTAACAATTTTTTGCCAGTGATTCACCCCTCGATCAAAAGTAGAGTGAAAGATTGTTTTCGTGCGATGTAATGGCCGTTTACTAATAAATATCAACACTTTTCCTTGCTGTACGAACGCCGTGTTCATTGGGTTGTAATGAACATACATATACATACAGGGTAGGTAAGCTGGCGCATTCTACGCGAACGAATTTATCACGTATACATGTACAGTGGACTGATACCAATGTGATATGACACAAAGAAAGAGGGGGGGGGGGGGAGGGGGGGAAAGAGGCTAGGAGGTATTGCTATGCGAGGGATTTGAATCGAGCAAGTGGGACCGGTTGAAAATCAAAGTAGGAGGAGCCAATCGGTAGTCAAATTTAATGGCGGGGTATGTCGATTCGCCAATCGCGTACGCGTAGGCACGGCAAACATCGTGGTGCTCTGAACACCATGCCGAGTGGTGTTAAATTGAGGACTGGCTTTAATAATATCGTTATACGCTTATCGCGAGGATTGACGACGGCCAGCTGAAGAAACCCGTGGGACAGCGTGGCGCGTGCCCATCGCCCTGCTCCCCGCTCGCTCGCGTGCCGTATACCACACTAAACATCCGCTACCTGGTACCACGGCCGTAGTGCAGACCTACCCGCTGTACTATGCATGCACCATTTGCGCGGTATAGTAATAAGTGCACGACTTGTGCAGAAATAAAGGTGTAGGCTGGGGCTGGAGGCAAAAAAGATTGTGCATGCGTCGAAGGGGGTCTTTTAGAATCCTTATTCCTGCACTTGAAGTTTCTCGGATGCCTTTTGTTGCGATATTATGTACGTTAATGCGCGTTGTGCTTTTGATGCGTGTAAAGCGGGTGGCGAGGGGAGGGAAGAAGAGGAGCGGAGAGGAGAGGAGAGGAGAGGCGAGATAGATGATTATGGCCAGAGCCCGGTCGCCGCCGTTGAGAACGGGCAAGGGATAGCCGGCGGAGGGTACTCGGCACACGCCACACGCCACACGCCGTCGTAATGAAATAACGAGGCAAGAGGACGGCGGCAATCGCGTAGGCACCTCACCCGCGAGTCCGCGACTTTATATGTACGCCGCGTAAAGTAGGTACGTGCCGGACGGCTGTGCGCGTGCATTATAGGTGTGATGACGGTGGTTACGCGCGAGCTCGACTCGAGGGCGGGGGGAGGGGTATAAGATGGAACGAATTGAGCAAATCAGAGCGACATCCGCGATGAGGTCATTCTTCGCGTGCCGCGAGCGGGTCCAGCGCAGGTCTCGTTCCGAGGATGGAGACTGGCCAGCCCAGCCCGTTGCTCTTGTTGTAGTTAGTCTTGCTTCTGCTCTTGCCGTTTGCCGTTTCTCCGGTGATACAGTGCATCTCGTCTGCTACGAACGATTCTCCGCGAAGCGCTATGCCGAGGAGATGTTCGTCGAGGGCACGTGACCCCGGGAGCCGGGAGTCAACTGGCTCAAGTAGCCGGGCTCTGCCCTCTGCCCCCTAGCAATTTCAAATTATCTCAGCTATATCGGGGCAAAGAATTTTAAAATGAGATCTTAATGTATACCTATATAATACTATACATATATACATATACATACATGTGTTTTACGATATTAACGTAATGGCACTTAAAAGGTGCGCTACACGGCGGAACCGCTGCCGTGTCGTTGCAAGGCAGAGGCAGAGGCAGATCTGACGAAGGTACACGCAAAGTACGGCGCGCGGAAGGTGAGGCAAGGTGAGTTGCGCTTAGCCCACGTAAGTCAAGTCTTGCCAGATATGGCATGTGCCGCTGCTCGGTTTGAGTCAATCGCCCTCTATCCCTACTCCGTTCTTCCTTTCCGCGATACACCCCGCGCCTTAAACCCCCTCCCCCGTGGCCCCTGCCCACCCCCGGAGTCCTGTGTGTCTCGCGTGTCGCGTCACGTGTCTTTCACCTCTTTTCCAAACAGATACAATATACATAGGTATACACACGGCGCATGGATGGGCGGGGAGGGGGTGGGAGGGGGTCTTTGGCTGGCACTGCTACCTTCTATCCATTTATCTGACCACCTCTCTGTATTCGGGCATGGTATTAGCGTCAATGGTCTCACCCTCCCCCTGCAGCGGCTATAGCTTATCCTCCTCTTCCCCCTCGCCTAGCTGTATCATCTAGTACAGCCGCCTACCTGCCTGCTGCCTACGTGCAAGTAAACAGATCATAGGTGAATAGAGAAACGCTCCAGAGACTAGGTATACACCGAGTGGTATAAACACATTACCGCGGCTGAATGGGATTGCGCGCCACTGCTTACCGCCTCAACCCCTCGTGCGACCAGGCGTCGTCTTCGACGAGAGCCACCTGAGGGGCGGTCAAAACTAGCCCGTTTATAGTAACGGAGTCTAGAATGGAGAAGCAGTCGCGGGTGCAGAGCCAGTGAAGAATAAGGACGGCGTGTTGTGAGGGGGTGCGCCCACGCCGAGTGACGTCATCCGGTGAACGCCACCGCTACCCGCGCACTTTCCTCCCTCTCTTTCTCCCGCCCGTCGTCTTTAGATCTCGTATCTTGTAGAACCACGCGGTCCTTCGCGCGCGCATTAAACCTCATCTGCAATGGCGCACTTAACGTAAGGTTAACAGTAACGTAACCGATCGCTTAATTTTCCGACAGAGTCTACGACGCATGTCGTGAGCTTAGACCGTGGCACTTGCAGTTTGTTAAACCGTTGCTCTCTCTGCGCGTCACGGTGTATGTGAAAGTTGACAAACAAAACGATATAATCTGCATAATTTAATTACCTATATACATATATATAATAATGGCAAACTTCGCGTCGTCAACAAAATGCAACTTCCACGGTAACGTTTAATGCGTCTCGATCACAATGGCGCCGTTCAGCGTGCACTTTGATTAGGTATATCACACTTACGCCTACATTTTTGCCACTTGTTGTGCCAAGCCGGGCCGTGTGGGGGCTACACGCAACCACGTTACAAAACAAGGTGGACGTCTCGTCAAGGGTGGGAGCTGTTACAAATCGTACGGCCAAGAGATATGCCCGGATGAAGGGGCCGCTGAGTACGGATGCGTAGGCAGAGAAAGGACTTGGCGGCCGTCGAAAAATCGCAAGAAAGACGCGCCGTCGCCGGCCACCTATGGCAGGGGTTGCCGATGTGTTATATCTTTGGTGGCATGCATATGCCGCCCCCTAAGGACACCGAGTGATCCTTGGCAATGGGTGTCTTCGTCGGCCGGGGGTCCGGGAGAGTCCGCGAGACCGTCCCCCTCCCTCCAGGCCCGCCTCCCTCCCGCGCCGTCTTGTCCGCTTGTCCGCTTGCCCGTCCTTCCTCCCGCTCGCTCGCTAGCTTGCTTGCTTGCTTGCTTGCTTGCTTGCTTGCTTGCTTGCTTGCTCGCTCGCTCGCTCGTTCGCCGAGTTTGCCCGTTCACTCGCTTCCACTTTATTAGTCTCGCGTCTCGCGCGGACCACCGCGAACCCCTGCGACCACGACGCTCCTCAACCACTCAACAACGACGACCGACGACCGACGAGCGACAACCGACAACGGCGCAGCCACAATTTGCGTACCTCAACCCGGACAACTGCTTCCTAGGCCGGGACGTGTGCGGGATGAGAAGTTACCTCCGTCTTTGCCGTGCCGCCTTGACTGTCTGACTTGTGAAAGAACTCAACAGATCGAGACCGCAACGACGACCGCGACCACGAGTACTGTGTCTATTACAGAAGAAATATTATACACCGAATACACTGAGTTAACCGCGATCCCGGTCCGGAATTGCTGGATTATACCGTTTAATCATTCCGCGTGTAATTGTGCGCGTAAATGTGATTGCCGTCCGTTCGATACTCACGTGCGTGCTGCTGCAGAGTTGTGATCGGGGGGTCGCAAAAAGTGGATACTGATAAATGGTACTCAGTGTCATGTGCAGTGTTCCAGTGCATCAAATAACTATTCGGTTAGCACGTCGTGCCCCGCCAGATCCTCCGCAAAGTACGGGAAAGTTTGTCCTGGTGGTGAACCAGGAGTCCGTTGTCGCCCCGTGTTTTAGACCAGCGCGTTACGGCGTGCCGGCCAATACTGCGCGTATAACGAAATTGTTTGCGTCAGAAATCTCGAGGGGGAGGGCGACGAGTTGAGTAAAAAAATGCTGGCACTCGCGATGCGTCGCGAACACACCGCAGGCCGTAGTAATTACAACGATCCGAACTCCACGGCGCCAAACTTTGATCAGCTCCAGCACTCGTTCGCGGTTCAGTCCGAGGGTCTTGAAGCGGTGGTCCTCAACTCGCGGCTGCGCGACAACAACCAGGGTACCGGAGGCGAGTCCGAAAGCGCCGAGGCCGAAGGTGAAGGTGAACTGCAAGAGTTTGTTGACATTGCACAGGTCCAGCAGCTCCTGCAACAACAACACCATCATCACCACCATCAGCAGCAACAGCAGCAACAGCAGCATCAACAACACCAACAGCAACAGGTCCCACCAGGCTCTACTTCCTGTGTCTGGGGTGCCGTTTACCCACCGCCACCGCCGGCGATAACTTTTCCTCATTCCACACACCATCATCCCCATCATCACCATCATCATCCCACGCCAGGTGAGGAAAAGAAGGCTTCGTTTTGTCCCCGGCAGACTTCCCTGGGGACAATTTTCTCTTATACTCCATACCCTCTCACTCTTCGAAAGAACCGGTCATTTTTCTCGCTTAACCACACCTGCATTTCGCCATCACGCCGGGTTATTCCGTTAACCTGATCATTCACCATTGGTCGGACAAAGATTCACTGCTTCCGGTACCTGTTGCATCCCGACACGCGCGCGCGGAAGTATTTGATAAAATTTTCAAACTTACGCAGTAGCAATAGCAGTACTAGAGAAGCGGGTTGTGCGAAGTGACGAGTTATACCGGACGAGGAGTACCAGAGGCACGTGTTTGCGTTGGTATTCTCGGTGAATAAAATGATCAGAGAATCAGAAAAAGAAGTAGGATTTTTTTGCTCCAAAGCTCAATTACTTAATCGTCGCTATTGGCGTCTACGATGAAATTACAACTTGGCAGAGTAATGCATCGAAGACTGATCAATTGGTCATTTTGGCCATCCTTCGACAGAGATCGATTTTTCCGGGGTTTTTCCCCATACCTATACTGTCCTTTACCGAAAGGACAGATGTCTCGCAGAATACTTGACTGAGTTGGCGTAACGCTGCGTTTGAAAAAGGGTGGACACGTATTCTTCCACCGCCTGACTGTACTCTATCCAACAGCGAATTCGACGTAGTCACACCGCCGAACGACACTTATCGAACTGCCCCGGCAAAACAGTAATATTCTGTGCTGCGGTACAACCTGTGCGGTTTTTCTGAAGATGTTGGATACATAATTAATTTCAGCTCGATGTATTACCGAAACGAGGCTTGCTAGCGATTACAGGTAGACAGACCATTTTCGAATACTCAAACTCAACCCCGTATTTGCGCAAAATTTGTTGCTGCAGCTTATTCAACGGACTATATTGATTTGCACCTATAACGTGGCTGATTTCCGGAAGGGAAGAGCCAGATGCAGCTATATGTTGCTTCATAGCACGTCGGTGCAGTGCGGCTGTTGACGAAAAGTAGATTCTGCGTTAAATCACGTAGGGTGCAGCCCGATAACAAAAAATGACGATGGTATACGAACGGCGTAACTCGGTGGTTCTCTGACGTAGCAAGAGACAGCGTCACACGCGCGGCTATACGCGTGGCGTAGATAACATCTATCGACTACCGATTGAACTATAAAAAATTGCGCACCGGAATAATTACTTTAACGACACGATACGGCGGTGTATTTTTCACCGACGATCGTTATGAATTAGAGGTAACGTTTGCGATGCCGGCGGTTGTTGTTGTACGTTCTCTTTCCTTCCTCGTTACTCTTTTTTTTTTCTCGAAGCTCGTAGAATCGCATATACCTGTAGTTGGCAACGATCGTGTTTTAAACAGAATCGCAAGATGTCGAAGGCGCTTTCGCGGTTAACGCGGCACGGTGACTCATCCTTGATATTGGCGTGTCACGCTGGTATTTAGGGATGTTGGTCTCAGGTGGTTGCGTGGCGGCTGAAAATAGTAGCTCGCCCGCGCAAACCTAACGCGACTTGGTACACGAATAGATCGCGCCCACCGTGGTATACCTATACTGATCGTGCAGGGTAAATTTAGATTTTGTTATGCTACGCAAGCGACTGGACTCTCGGGCGGCGTACGTGTTATACCTACGCGGTCTGCAACGGGCGGGCCGAGTCGAGTCGAGTCGAGTTTAGACGAAACGGTGTATACGGAACGGAACGGGACGGGACGGGCCGGGACGGGCTGGACCAAGTTGCGGGCGCGTGGCGGCTGTGCGTGACGCCGAGCGTCGACTAGAGACCCTAAATAGGGCATCAGGTGGTTGCCGATGTGTCTCCTTCAACACCGCCGTGCGCGGTACCGACGCTACGCGACGCAGACGCGGATCCTTCGCGTCACATCGCCACCAACCACCGAGGCTTCGTATCCGTATAATACCCGCCACTCATACATCAACATTCAACATCGTATACCTAAACACCGACGCACACCCAAATAAATACGTTGGGACCGCACACCAAGCGCAGATGCGTGCGTAAATTGTCCGCGTATACCGCGTGTGCAAGTGTATGCAGCGTAGTTCGTACCTATGCATGCTCAGACGGGTATGGACGACACACGGCTAGGCGGGCGCGTAGAACGCCATCAAACGAGTTGAAGGGACGCGTGGACTCGCGCGCGCGCGCGCTTGCGTATGCGTGAGTTATAAGATAAGCCCCGCAAGCCCACGCAATATAGGAGCGAGCGCGCGCCGTGGCGCTACGTCACGCGGCGCGACGTCACTGGCGAACGGTCTGCGAGCCTCGGCTGGGGGGTTGGGGCGGGGCGGCGAGGTACGCGGGGCAAGGGGTAATCCGACGCGCGGACGGCGACGGCGACGGCGACGGTTCAGGCGAGAGCGCCGGGCGGTGGGTGGCAAAGGAGGGTGCGGAGGAGGCATACCGCGTATACGTACATACACACGGACGAGCGCACACATAGCGGAGATGGAGAACGGGGATTGGCTGGCGGTCGCTCGACGCTTCCAAATATGGGACAGTCTCCGCGGTCCATTCATAAAACTACGGGGCGCGCCGCGCTCTCGGCTCAGTCCGTGCGCGACCCCCACGCATCGCGCGTCCCGTATAGCAAACCCAAGACGCCCGCGTACCTTGTGTATACGCGGTGTGCTCTTCCGTATACATTACATACGAACTCATACGCGCGCAGTCACACACACGTACGTGTCGGTACATGTATATATATATACATATAAATACGTATACACACGCACACACACATATATATATATATATACAAACATGTATATTGAATACATCGACGGTATATAATACATATTTGTTGACGAGATAAACTTCCTGGATATCCTTTACAGACTGCACTTGTTTGGAGATAAGAGTAAAAAAAAAAAAAAACCCGAATCTTTTTTTCAATCATTTTAGATTTATTTCTCGTTACCACCTTCACCTGTTGGTATATTAAACTTGTTTCGGGTACACCTACGCGATATCTTCGGTGAAACGTTTCTTTTCGTGCAAGGACGAACCTGTTGTTTCCGCACGCGGGTTATCCAATCGAACTACCTGCTGGTATCGGGCCGCCCAAGGGGTTGGCCCACGTTCCTTGACGTGCTGTGGGACGGCCAAGTGTCAACGACAAGAATATAAACGCTACGCGCCCCGTGGTCAAACCAGGGAGACTGTTTTGATAGAGTTTCGAGTTTTCCCGAATCGCACGGAACACCAGCTGCAAGGCCGCCTCTGTAAACGGTTCTCACAATCTCACCCGCGCTACGTCGTCTTAACCTGTATCGCTCGCACCCCCGCTGCCCGCGACTCTGACGTTCGACGGTAAATGGTTTCTGCCTCGACGAGCCGATTGTTACTGGCGCTTACGCGCGACAAGTGAGCACCGTCGAGATATAGGATAAAAAAAAAAAAAAAGAATAAAATAAAATTTAAAGAATGAAAAAATAAAAAAGGAAACGAGACAGAGGAGGAGAAAAGGAGAGAGTGCACGCCAAGTACATGCCTACGTAACCATTGTCAAATAAATACGCCGCGGGTAAGAGCAAAAATCAACGGGAAACTATTATTCGGCTGAATATGCTAAATGATAACCGTATAACGACGCGTGCGCATTAACGGTTGATGAAGCAGCTCTGTTCGAATATAAACTAGAATATATACATAGAATATATATATTTTGAAGAAAACGGAGGAACGAAATTACGATAATAATAATTTCGTTAAACGTTGACACGACCACAGGAGAGGATACCTGTCCGTCTGGCGAGGATACCGCGGAGCCGTTGCAGAGGATGACGATGGACGGGATGGAAGTGGTGGGCTCGCAACCCCACGCAGCGACCAGTCCATTCCTGCTGGCCTCGCCGCCTCTCGGTCACCACCATCACCATCACCATCATCATCACGCAACCTTCAACCTGCAGGCGGTGCAGCTAAGCTTCGACGCTTGTCTCGCGTACAATACCGTGTCCTCGGGAAGCACGACGTCGACCGCGGCCACGACGTCGACGGTCTCGTCGAGTAAACCGGTGCCTTCGCTCTCCCTCGCCTCCTGTGTCTCACTACAGCCCCAACAGCCGCATCACACGACCGGCGACAACTCTGCCGACCTGCACCACCATCACCACCGAAACAACCACCACCAGCTCCATCAGACTCATCAGCACCACCATTCTGAGGAGCGTCTTCGGCTCACCGACACCCCGTCGTCCCCGTGCGAGACTGCCTCCGGCGGCGAGCTCAAGGAGAGACGGCAACACCTCCACGACGACGAGGAGTGCGTCGGCGTTTCCAGCTGCAGGGACGACCTCGGGGACACCGCGGAAAAGGACAAGCCCGGCGACCTCAACACACCCGTTACCACGAGCAGCGACCTTCCTTCGTTCTTCGGACCCTCGGCTCTCGTTGAACCTCCCCCCATTTCAGGTACACCTATCATATATGACAAAATAACTGACAATCTCGATAGTTTGCTGTAGGTACATTCCCTACTTCGCTACTCCGTAACTTCAAGCCCGCGATACGTTTGTGCTCAAGCTGCAAGTAGGTACAGGTAGCTGTTGACGCGTATAATCTGCATCATCCGGCACTGTCGTTCACTTTCACCGCTCGCCCATGGTAGATACGCATGTTCGGTTCACAGGCTTAAAATCAGTAAGTATGCCTAATTGCAGTAGCCGGTGAAACACCTTGACGGATCAGCTCGCGCGCGACAGCATCGACGACGCCCGGGGAACAGTGCGGCTTGATCCGATTCGAATGCCGCTGAGCGACCTGCGGTCAGAGGTTGCCCGTCAACCTGTGCTTCTCGTGAAACGGTTAACCGGTACCCGGTAGTCTTTCTCTGAGATAATTGAGCGTCCGTGAACCGTCCTGGAATATGCGTTCGAAAATCGGACGAACAAGGCTAGACTTATTGCGCGCTGATCGCCGCGGGTTGGGGGCTCGATTGAACCGGTGTTCATCAACCGGCCGGTGTGGGTATCGTGTGGGGGAGTTTTCATGCATCGACGAAGCAGCAAGGGGGATTCGGACATGCATTAGAGGCAAACCGCCGGTACGGCGATTGTCAGTCAATCGGCCGTGTTGTACCTCCAGGGCGCGTACGGTGCGTAGATACCTAGGTACATACGTGCTAGGCGAACGACGACGGAGACGCCGGTGTTGTGACGTATTGCATAGATAGGAGAAAAGGCTCAAGATATCGAGGCCTGCTCTCACGCTCGTTCGCGGATCAATACCGACGACCCCGACATTCAACACCGACTCCTTTCCCCGCCGGCCCTCGCTCGCCTCCTACCAACCACTTCCCCGAATCATCCACCTCCTCCCTCGCCCCCACCCCCAACCTTCCGTTGGTTCATTCATGCTTTCGCGCACCACGAGCACCCCCGCGTCATCCTCTCACCCTCGCTTTCGTTCCTTCTGCTGCGCGCCTTTTCAACTTTCCGATTAATAAAACCGGGTGTACGTTTACGTCGCCAACCTCTCTCCACAGCATGATACTCGGTTTCCTCGCTGTACACCCAGCTATCGCTCGTCGCGGTACGAGGAACACGTGTATCGTTCGCAGATGGTAGATTCTTATTTTATACATATATATAAATTACAACGATGCCGCAGCTGAGAATTCCGATACTGAATATGATTCTCGAGTTTCGCAGCAATAGAGAGCTGGCATTAGAATCAGTTTTTGATATACGCGGAGGCCTAGCGTGATACAGCAACGCGCTCTCTGCCGACGGCTGGACGATCAGCGAGTAGCGCGACGGGTATTTTGAAATTTCTTCCAACATAAACGTGATTTAACAGACCGATCGCGCACGCACTTATTACAGTTGGGATAGGAAGGAAGCAGTGAAGGCAGGATGCAGTTGAGTGATAGTGAGAGGGACTCGCACAGGGGCGTCTGTAGCTATATTCTCGTGATAAATATATGTACGAGAGCTTATATCACGATGTTTCCTGCCGGAGCAACGATAGCGCGCTGTATACAGAGAATTCGCTATAACGACGAATACGTATTATATTTTCCAGGAAGCTTGGCTGGCGAAGACCTTTCCTTGGAGGAGGCAGCCGTCGAGGATGACGAGTCGACAGCCGGTAATCGGGACCACCACCAGCACCACCACCAGCATCAACATCAGCAGCATCACCACCACCACCACCATCAACAACAACAACAACAACAACAACAACAGCAACAACAACAACAGCAGCAGCAGCAGCAACATCATCACCAACAGCCGGAAAACTCGACGGGTCTGAGATGCGACACGGACGCGACTACGGGAGGAACGACGCCGCCTCGAGCGAGTGCGACAGGTCACCACGCGACCCAGGAGGAGGCCGAGCGTTGCAACGCGGTACTTCAGAGCGGTGTGATCCTCTACTCGTCTCCGCATTCCTCGACGCCGACTGGAGCACCTTCGACGAGTCACACCCCGGCGAACATTTGCAACGTACCGACTCTGACGTACCGTGGGATTTTCACAGCCACCTGTACTCAGGCCTCACCCCTCAACCCAATTCAGTCGCAGCAGCAAACTGTGACCCCGGAACTCTGGGGGAGCTTACCATCGCCCACCTTGAATCTGACCGGTCAACCCTTCCTCCACCCCTCTCTCCACGCATCTCCTTACGGAGCAGAGACTGTCGAGCTACTCCAGGTCGAATCGAAACCCCCGCCGCCACCCGGCTATCACGACACTTCGACGCCGACGCCCGCCAGCTGGCTGACGGCCCACGAAGAAACTTATGACTCGAGCCTACTTTCGCACCACCAACATCACCATCCGCAACATCATCATCAGCAACAGCATCACCAGGAACCGACGCTGAAGCAGGAACCATCCACAACTCCAGGGGGCTACAGTACCGGGAACGTGCAGCAGCAGCAGCAGCAGCAGCAACAGCAACAGCAACAACAACAACAGCAGAGTGGCGGAGGAAACGGAGCGACCGGGAGCGTACAACTCGCGGAGTACAATCCAAGCACGTCGAAGGGTCATGAGATACTGTCCCAGGTCTATCAGCAGAGCGCGTTACCGCTCCGGCTGGTCCCCGTAAAACCGCGAAAGTATCCAAACCGGCCGAGCAAGACGCCGGTCCACGAACGTCCCTATGCCTGTCCGGTTGACGGTTGTGACCGAAGGTTCTCCCGGAGCGACGAGCTTACCCGACACATTCGCATCCACACAGGTCAAAAGCCGTTTCAGTGCCGCATATGCATGAGATCCTTTTCACGGAGCGACCACCTAACTACCCACGTACGCACCCACACCGGCGAGAAGCCGTTCTGCTGCGACCAGTGCGGACGAAAGTTTGCGCGGAGCGACGAGAAGAAACGCCACGCGAAGGTACACCTAAAGCAAAGGCTAAAGCGTGAAGCGTCGAGCTCCGCCGGAAGTGGTTCTAACGCCGGGAGCTCGAACGCCGGTAGTAACGTGCAGCGCAACCACCCCCAAGCTCACGCATCATCCCCCTGCAATCAGTAGAAAAGGAGATATGCGCTCATCCTTAATACCCACCCCGAAACACTTTCATTTTTACACATCTCATCGCTCTTTGTAAGTCTTTCCTTCCCTTCCCTCCGGTTCCCTTCCCTTTCCACCGCACTCTCGCACCACCTATATACTCACGCGACTGATTTGATTTTTATTCTTCATAGTTATCATCATTATTGTTATTATTATTAATTATTATTAATTATTATTATTATTGTTGTTATTATTGCTATCATTATCATCGTCATCATCATCACTTACTTCATCTTTTTATAAAAATTACGTTATCATTGCCAATCACCGTTCCCTCCCCCGACGATTACGACCTCTAGATACAAAACCGTGTTGCCGAACACGCTAAACCCGGCCCCAGTGTTCTTTCGAAATCGCTTTTCTCGTCTCGTCTCGCCTCGTCTCCTCTCCTACCATTTTTCCCATTTTCCCGGTGGCTGTATACCGTCCGTCCGTTCCGAGGGCGACCCTATATGTATGTACCCATGTAGAGGCGACCCGCCGCACCCATTCATCTCTCATGCCTCTCAAAATCTCACTACGAGCTGTAATTACTCTTAATCGATACACACATATCTATATATGTCCTATGTATCGAAACGCATGCATTGTAGGTATGAAATTATATGTGTATGATATATTAACGTACATACATGTAATATACGTCTGTATATTATACGTATACATACGAATATACGTTGCATAATAAGCTCTGTAAAATGTTACCCGGCATATACGTTCTCAAAATTATATATTGTTGATTATAAGAATCAAATTAATATTATGTATATGTTGATCTATTTATTAACACACGACGTACTGCTAAGGTGAAACATTAATAATAATAATTTTTACTATAGTATATATGTAATGCAACTCGAAATTGCATTAAAAAATTGAAGGAAAAATGTTAAAAACAAACAAAAAAAAAAAAAAAAAAGAAAGAGATACCGTACTGTACCTATTACTATTATAATATTACCAAGATAATTTTTTACAAATGATATTATTCTATCGTTATATATTATATATTATGTAGCTATTTAGTACATAAATGAATGTAATGGTGCTCTGGAGTGCAACGCACGAGAAAAAAAACCATCTACTTGTAATATTTTGTCGCCCAATCGCTATCGTCAAAATACGGACGCCTCCACGATAATTATTAACAAGAAAAAAAATACAAGTTAACAATCATTCCTCGACGTCTTTCATTGCATCCACACTTTTAAATACGGTAAAATCTCGCTTGACCGGGATAGGCGGAACCAGCGCGGATGATACGGTCAGTCCAAAAGCATATAAATTTTTTGTTGATTAAGCAAATCTGTCAACGTATTCTCACGTCGAGACTGAACGGAAATTTTCAAACTCGAATGGATACAGAACATTTCGTAATTTCCGAATATGGAAAGATTTCTATAGGATCTTACACAAATCGATACATCAATTCTTATCCTTCTGGAAAACTCTCTAGTCACGTTTCTTAATCTAGCTTTGGAATTGTTTCAGACAATCGTATACGTATCATCCGCCGCATCATCCTCAATTGCCGATAAAAAAATATGCACGTATAACCTCTCGGAGCGGTTAATCAATATTCTGCAGTTACAAAGGTTCTACTCAATTCCACTGTATCCCTACATATCAGTGTTTTCAAAATATTGCGTAAAAATATGTATTATTCATATACCTATTTGCACGGCATAATTATAGGTATATGCAGCGCCGGCCATTCCTTACTGACCATGGGGAAACCACGAGTGCGAATGGGAACACTTGAATTTTACCTGAATTTCACATCAATCCCTCTATCTCACACTAGTCATAGATTACTGCTCGCTCGCTTATTGTATCTGACCCTTGACCGACAGGGACCCGTTTATGAGCGCTCTTGGTAAAAGCACTTTGGCCCTGTAATTTAATATTACAAGAAAAGTTTCGCATTTTCCTAATTCTAAATTCCCAATAACCACGTTTGCCGCCACCTCGGAACGAATAATACCCACACAGAATCGTACGCGCGTGAGAGGTAAGTAAATAATATAGGTATACCTAAATGGTACATGCATGCAATGGAAATAAATATATGCGTTACAGGATAAAAGCGCTGTCGTCGCCGTCCGCGCGTCCGGATAAAGGTATATCCTTGTACGAATAGTAGAACGCGGACGAAACTGAGGTCGCAGCAGTTGAATCTGGAATGACTCTACTGTAGGGTCCAAAGCGCTGCAAGATGATGCGGGATGGAACTTGTGTGATAATACATGGACCACGTACGTATATACATACATAACCACATATAGGTAGGTATAGGTAGGTGTAGGACTCTGTGCGTTCCACCTATAAGACAAGATGCAAGAAGTGTACGAGAAGGCTGTGAGAACACGTCTATAAATAGGCCCAGGACTGGGATGAGACCTCCTCCAGAGTTCGCGGTCCCGCGGCGCGATCCCTTCTCCTTCTATCCCTCCCACGCCCACTCGACCCCCCCCCCCCCCCCCCCCCCGCCGTATCCCTGACTGTCCGGCCGTCAGCTTCCTCCGCCACGATGCGAGGCGTGCGCCTCTCACTTGCGCTCACCGGCTCTCGCCCAAAGGCTAAGGCGACGTGTGCTGTACGGGCCATCGGACTTGCGACGGTACAACAGTAAGTATACCTACGATTTCAGCATGCGCCGCTCATCCGTATAATGCGTACCGATGATGCATGCAACGCAACGCGACGGCTCGTGCCATTTTTGGCTATTAACGAATCCAGGTTTGATCGAATTTCGGCGAATTGTACCAATTCAGTAACATTTATGTCATTGGCACGGGGACCAGTTGCGTAGGGATCATTAGAGACGAAGATGGTGCTGCAGCGAGTCGAAGGGCCGCTTTGACCTTACAATTAGAGAGAAGATTGTTCTGTACAGATGTATATGTAGGCGAGTATGCGTATATAGGTATGTATGCCTGTAGAATCTCGGAACACGAGATTCGAAACCCACTGCCACACCCCGGCAGCTCGGTTAAACCTGTTGCTTCGTCACAATCGTTGTGTTCCTACCCAGCTGGTCGGTAGTTGGGGGTTGTTGAAAGTGACCGGCCGTGCGTTCGTAATCATGTTACGCTGCCATTGAATTCGGCATTTTAACGAATTACCGTATGACGAATGCAACCCTTGCTCGAACTGACTATTGGGCACACATCGTGTTACCTGTTCACACTCGGTTCGTATTTTTCGTCCGTTCCGGAAGACGTTACACAGTCGAGTCAATGATGTTAAGTAGAAAGAAAGGATCTTTTGAAATTTAGAACTTCAACACTCGCCCTTATTTCGGGGTTGAAAATTCGATTTCTTGAAAATTGAACACTCACCCGTAAAATGAATTAATATAATACATGGATAAGATTAAATTTAACTAGCGAGTATGTATGTATATGTGAGTGATGGGATATAGCGATGCTAATTTCAAAAGGGCTTATATACTTTTATACGTCCTTCTGGTTTTACAGAGTTATCTATAGCACAAAGGGCGTATAAGTTTTTTTCTTCATTGCCAATCGTTTCGTAGACTTGATTTTAAAGCTAAATATTGAAAACAAATTTTCAAAGCCAAAAAGGCGAGTATGTTTTTTTATTTGTTCGATATTTATGTTGAAAATAAGTCTACGGTACCTTTGACAACGAAAAAAAAAAATTACACGCCCTTTTGGCATTAGCACCGCGATATGAAGCACGACGAATTTGCGGCCCAACGCCGTGCCCGTCCGACCTAGGGTCATAAGAGCGGGCAGGGGGTTGCGGGGAAAGAGATTCATTCAGAACTGGCACGTGTCCGTGGTGGTATATATTCTGGTATGCTCAAGTATACGTGCCCGTGTGCGGTGATACGGTGCGAGTAGGATACGCGAGTGTCTTTTCGTATACACATATGCCTAGGTTGCGCATGTAGATGCGGCACATACACCTGAACGACACACAAGTACCCGTGATAGCAAATCGACGACGGTGTTCATCGGGGGGTGGGGATATGGCGAGGGTGACGGTAAGGGGTTGCTTGCCGGAGGGGGTTGTTGCCAGGCGACGATGCCCAGGGCCGCGGGTTGCCCCTGGTGACTGTTGCGTCACTGCGGCGTCGGGTGACGTCACGCGACGCCAATGCCCTTGACCGACGGAAGAAGCAACGACGCAGCCTGCTGCTAACAACCCCAAACTGCCACGCTCCTGCTCTACCCTACCCTACCCTACCCTATCCTACACTACCCTGCCCTACCGTACCCTATCCTACCCTACCTCACCCCCGTGAGATTCTGGCATACCCTTTGAGACTCTAAATTCTAGAATGATCCACCGGCTGTTCGCAGCAGTGCGTTAAGCGAACCGAGGTTACGCAGTGCGTGACGAATTTACTCCCAAGTCTGAGGGATGCTTATCAATCGTGGACGTTGCGAGAGTAGATTGAACACAGATAGCGAATTGATAAAAGCTGTGGGAAGAAAAATTTAAAGGATAGATAGATATACTCGTACACCGTATAGCTTCCATCTCTACCTATGCGCAGTGTGTAGATTACTAACAATAAGTGGGGATAAGCGGGCTCCGAGAGATACTAGATGTCGTACAGCTTGGAAGCCCATATTTATCAGCTCTCATTTGAATTTAAATTTCACTTAAATTTCGAGTGACGGTGACCAATGCCTTCCTACCGTCTGATTATTATACGGAGTTTAATGAGCTTCATCACCTTTACCTGCATGGGGTATAAAAGACTGCTCTCCGGCGCTCTTGCGGTCTTCCTTGGTATAGTCGCGCGCTGCGCACCGCAGTACATATACCTGTTACGGATTATGGCGCCTGGGACTGGTTAGAGGACCAACGCCCCCAACTCTAAATATCCCGATAAAAAAATTTCCATGCGTTAAATACACTCATATATACGGAATGAGGTTCAATCTATAGATTTGATTTTTTTTTTTTTACAATACTTATTGTTAAGAGAAACCTATGCCTAGAACATAGTTGTTCCTGAAATGGCCCGGTTTTTTGTCGGAAACAATTACATCGTTTATCTCACTATAGCAGCGAATACGCAAGTGCTACAGAAAAAATTTTAAGAAAACAATTGTTCGTCTTGAAATTTTACACGAAACTGGTTTTGTCGTTGTATGCTTTTTTTCACCCTCAATAGTTACGAAAATATTTGAGATCGAGATATACAACCCTGTATCCTTTTTAGTTCGTCACTCTGTCTGTCATTGAATGTTTTACAATCATTGGTATTGGTAACTACGTATATTGAACATTGGAGACAACTGTATGAAATAATTACTATCATAAATCAAGGCTAAAAATTGTTATTTTGTCATTCTTTTCGATACCACTAACAGTTTAGCCACCAAAGCGGTATAAACGATTAAACTATTTATCACGTAGAAGGAGGCCATTCGCGGACAATATAACTCTGACATTCAGATTACGCGAATCGAAATACAAGAAAAACAACCGAAATTACCCTAACACAATGTGAACAATCATTGATATAAATAAAAAATTTATCTAGCACGAAATTACTCTCATTTCGTTCACCACGGTTGCAAAGATACTTTTTTCCGGCGCCTGCGCGGTAGGTTCAATTTTCGAAACCTGTGGAGCGTGCGTAAATTGTGCCCCATTTCCGAAGAGTGCGGTAAAACGACGTTGGCTTTTACACATCAAGGCCTTCTTTGGCGCATGAGCACTTTTAAACAGTTCAATTTTACACCCTTATACAAATGAGCGTAAGTTACCTGGCCATAATTTTATGCGCTGGCATTCAACTTTCGTTGACAGGTATTGGAAAAAATAACGCGTCGTCACACGTGCGAATGGGCGAACTCTGACTCGTGTCATTACGCACTCGCCTTTTCGGCTCACGCTGCTAACCTTACAATCGTTGGAAATAGCCCACTTTCCGCACTTGTAACACAATACAAGTACCACTATTGATTTTTTATTGGCAGAGACGGTAGAAAGATTGAACTGACAGTAATGGCGCCACACGGTGAAATTTGTTAGCGTGGAATCGCATTGGGTCTTTGCACTCGAGTGTGAGTACCGGGTGCACGATTACATGTTAGCTACTCCGACTCTTATCTATATTGTGCAAAAAGGAGAGATAGATTTTTAGACGCCCGAAGCATCGGGGTTGACCTCACAGATTTTTTTTTCTCTAGCTTCCCGTGGAACGGCGCCCCTTGCAGAAGGGCGCTCTGGACAAGCGCCACGCTCGCCTACCCCTAGGTACGGCGCTGTATTCGTAATCAATGTAGTCGAAATATATTCCAAAAAATTTTTTTAGTGAAATCTTCCATTTTTCACGAGCAATTTGGACTTTACAAACCTGATTTATCTCGTGATTGCTCTCCATGGCTCGATTCATCACAGTTTACCTTTGACATTCGTTTTCTCCCAAGCCATATAAAAATTTACGAATAATTCCGTAGCAAAGCGGATTTTCGCGCGGAACATCGCTCAGTTAGGACGTGTCTTTAACGACATCCTGATTTTGAATGGCTCACTATGGTTACCACAAATGGCCCGAACACAATTATTCGCGCGCAAACACGAAATTTCAAGAACGAACAAAGTTGATACGCACGAACGATGTGCGGGCAAACCGTTTGTGAGTGCAAACCGGCTGAAGCCAGTACGCGGTTTAAGATCTTTGTAAAAAGTGGTGAACCTCCCTAATAAGGCGGGGAACACCTTGGGTCACGCAATGCAGTTTCCGCGTGGGCAGATCCGCCGGTTCGTAGATGCGAGCGTTTTCTCGCTTCATCGGTCCTTCCTTAGCTGGTTCTGTCGATCGGCCCGTTGATCGTTCGTTTCGTTCATTCATGAAACGCAGTTCAGTGCGCGCATGCGCCGCGTCATTGAAGCTCCCACTCCGTTGTTTGAAAATGTACATCGGCATGCGCACTGTATGTGTAAACGACGATCCGTATTAGTGTGAGTTGTACATACAGCACACAGATGCGACAGATGGTGCGAGTAAGCAGCTGTGCGATTCTGGTGTGTGTCGGACACGCAAAATCTAGAAGTATTGCTTTTGATTATGATAGGTTTCCTCGGGTTTTGCACAGGGCAAATGGGCGGGACTAAGAACTCAGGGTACTCGTGCGACACATACGACATCATACACCTCCAAATAAGTAGTCGATTTTCGTTCAATCGATTTGTTCACCCGGCCGGATTCGACGTACAAGCATTTTACAATTATATGATAAAATACACGTATTACAGTAATCAATCGATTACTTACGCATGATTGTGACTTAGTTGTCATTCACACTCGAATCGTTCTATACTTCCCGTTTAAGAAATAATATATCTATATGTTGTATAAAAAATGTTGAAATTTAAATGAAAATTTGAACGGTATCGATTATTTTAGTTACTGCATGACGATGTAATTGTAAAAAAAAAGGCTACAGTGGACATGCAACCAACCTTATATTCCCATAATGAGTATAGGATATTCAGCTTGCTTTTGGAACATACACGAAATGTTTACGTATAAAAATTATTCAATCGACGCGACCCGGAAGTGAGGCTGCCATTGCCAATTCCCACAATGTATTGACAAAATCACAATGGGCTCGGAATATATTCACTCTTATTCCATCTATTGATTATTAATAGAACCCCAAACAACTCTGATTGCAGAGATTAGTAGGTTGATAGTAATAAAAGAGCGCAACCGTGTTCCACTTAACCGATGATGACGGGGTTATTCTAATTGTAAGTATGTTGAACGGCGGCAAATTGTATTAGGATTTGGCTTTAACGGGTCTCATAGGATTTATCAATTGCGGCTGGCGCTAATTGCGTACGCACTTTCAACTCACACCTCCAAATTAATATAATTCTAATAGATTCGTGGGTATTTGGGTCATTTCGATGGAGCCTGTGATCCCTCTTTCAGCATATTAATTTTCTTTCTAATCAAACTCACAATTTATACGTTACTAAAATACAAACGTGATGGATTCATCTTGCAGTACGTTTCACAATACGCAACCTGTTGACACATGATTAGTTCACGGTTTACAACCACTGTTTAGGATGGCGCCATCAACTGGTTTGGAGCAGAGAACGTGTATAACATGGTAGAGGAGTCCGGACACCCTCCAAAATGGATGGAGTAAGGCCGTATTTATATTATTGTATTGGTTGATACGGACCTTAGATCACGCATAGCATCGACAGTGAAGAAACGTCCTCAAGTAGATAAGTGAGACGAATGTAGAAGGACTACATGCCTTCTCCTTCTACGGCAGTAGCATACCTATCGTAATTGAATGCCCCGGGCACTAATTGTAAGTCGACATAATCCGAATAATAAGGTGTGGAGGTTATGGATTTGTTAAACCTGCATTGTCCGTGAACTTTCGCGGCTTGATGGACTGTTGACAAGCAAGCGATTACGTCGAACAGAATCATTGATACAATGGCAGTATCAGTTGTTACGTGTATCTATTATTCAGGGACTGGCAATATGATGGTTTAATTTTTTTTTTAAATTGAAAAACTCACACCACGGTAAATGCGGAGCATAATCTTTTAAAAGGCAAGGCATACATACGTACAAGCGTTCAATGAAGAATACAAGACGCAGCCAAGTTCAGGTACCGACGTCCTGTGCTACGAGCGCGAGTGCGCGGAGTGCCTGGCGAGAGTTGACCAATCACAGTCTGCTAGACAAAGGAGGGACGTAATTTTATTACTTCTTTCCTTCTCGAAGCCGTTTACACTTATGCGAAGCGGTATGCAATGCTTCCTTCATGACTATACTTATGTTTCCACCGAGGGTACAAATCGAGTTGAGAGTCGGGTTTCCTCGACTGTTTGCTTACTGTTTGCACCGGACCTACGGCCCTGGCGACAATAGAGCGAAGTTCAATCCCGTTGGCAGTGCCGAAGTAACCCAACTCGACTCTTGTCGTTTCAACCGATCGCTTATTTTCGACTCCACGAAAAAATTGTTCAAGCTAGAGTTTGGGTAAAAAGTTGATGTTTCCACCGCGACGGCGCTCGCCCCAAGCCCTTCTCTCTCCCGATTGGTACCCTCGGTGGCAGCATAGCTATGTGCATCACTGATAGGTAACCACACTGGATAGACGATCGCCTAGGCTTTGCTGCTAGCAGCTCGGCTCAAGTTGACTGAGCGCATGGCAGCCATCTTATAGGGCGACGATCTACTTTATGCGCGGGCGATTTAAAAATGAAAACTATTTGTGAAAGTCACACAAGATTTCATAACAAATCAATTCAATTTCATTAATAACAGCGCGCCAACCGCGATTGGTCACGTTCCCATGGAACAACACTTGACTAGTTAAGAAAATGACATGACAGGTGTCGTTGTCCTTATAAGATGGCGTGGCGATTCCACTGTTTCATATCGCGCCACGCTCACTGAACTGCCACACTGGACAGAACAATCCTCTATTCAATGTAGTTACATGTGAATGATGTGTATATGCTCCAAGTACGAACCATACGTAACATCCGTAACATCACCCAATCGCATGGACGATTTCAAGACAAATATTACAGATACGTTCAGATGATTCGTAAATCGCTTTTATGCTTCGCATTAAATCAATGAGATGTAAATATTGCTTATGAACTTGGTTTTTAACATTTTCTCTGAAATTTTAATTTAATAATTTTTTTCAATACGGTTGTTTGAAATTGACCAATCCGGTAGCATCTGTGGCTTAAGACACGGGAGAGCGAATAACTATCAAATAACTACCCGCCGATCCGGTAGCCGAACCTGTGGCCTTTATTTATCCACGCAAACGCAAACAATTCAAAGGGGCGATTAAAAAAAAAAAAAAAAAATCATTCACTATTTACCGAATATCCGTGAAAAAATTAATTTCGTATTCTTTCCAATTTTAATTTTACGATATAATCATAGCAAAAAATGATAAAATTCCTATTTATACTTTTGAATAATCATAATCAGCAGTCTCTTACTTGATTCATTTGTGTTTAAATCAAGGAATTTGGAAACTCTCATCAAAGTCGATCACACAAATTTGCCACAGATTGTCGGATTCATAGGCACTTGTCTCAGAGAAAAAATATAGCCTGAAGGAAAAAAAAAAAGGAGGTTATTATCATACCATCAATCCTGAGGATGAAAGGAAAGTTCTCTAGTGGACAGATTAATACATGGAGATGTAGTCCTGGATGATTCGGATTCATAATCAATATCCATTAATCTTTCCACTGAAATTATATTGGGAGGAAAAAAGCATCATTATCGGACGAATATGAATGTGCAATATGCTCCAATGATAACATCTCTTTTGAATTTGGCTTGTATTGATGGATTTGGTAAGCTTGATAGTATATCTAGTGCTCAATTATTCAAAATTGACTGGGTATTTTTCAACATTGTAAAGTAAGATTGGAAATAAGTTTTGAACATCTGATAATGGAATATAATACAATGCTCAAAAGTAATTGGTATTTACATGTCATTCTTATGCCGACATTGTAAGAATTGTCGTTTTTACGAAACAATTGTTATCTGGTTATCGGTACCGTTGCACGTCGTAGCCAAGACAGGGCTTGCCGGTTGGCTTCTCCTTGCAACAGAGGACCCACTTTTTTCAGACACTCAGCGTGATAACAATTTAAGTAGGCAATCTATAAGAATAATAATTGCAGAAGTAAGTTCTGTGCCCCTCTCCTCTCTAAACGGTATGAGAAATTTTCGAATATTAAAAAAACCGATGAGAATACTGGAAGATAACGACGCTGAAGCTATGTGACGATATATATGTTTTCATCGCAACGTTACTCAATTCAGCGGACAAGCATCAGAATTGTTAAAACACGGTTCAATCAGGTGTTTTCTCAACGAGAATCGCTTCATGCAAAAAGTTTTTGTGAATTGATGATGATCGACTAGCTTCAGTATCACTGGACAATATAGCCCAAATACATACCTCCTGATCAGTGAGAAGAGATGTATCTAGTAAATTGCTCTGTATAGGGACCAAGGTGACACACTCAAAGGTGAGGAAGCCTCGAGATTTAAAATTGTATGGGGTAGCTGTTTCCACAATGACTTCTATATCCTCCAGGCGGATGCCAAACTTTTCATCCTCGTAGTATCCTGGTTCTAAATGATTTCAAGTCGCGCATATTACTTGATCTTCTTCATGAATTGATTTTACACCTCTTACCGTTGGAGAGAAACATCCCGACCTGTAAACCAGGGTCATCGGGATGCGGACGCCATGAAATACCCATTGGTCCCTCGTGAACGTTCAAATATGCACCAACTCCATGTGCAGTGCCATGCAAATAGTCTAGCCTGTTTTCATAACCATATATTAAATCTTGTCAACCTAACAGAATCAAGAATTCAATATGGATCACTTTTGCGCAGATTTTTCTACTTTTCTGCTTAGCTGGAAGAAGAGGTACCTTACCCAACTTCCCACAGGCTTTTGCGTGCCAAAATATCCAGATAGTTGCCCTTGATCATTGTAGGAAAAATAGCACTTGCCAGAGCACACTGTCCCTTGAAAACGCGTGTAAAACATTCTCGCTCAAAAGCGGTAGGCGATCCAAAATGCACGGTTCGAGTAACATCGGTAGTCCCATCGCGGTATTGGCCACCGGAATCACAAAGATAAAACTCCCGGTCATTGATAGGAGTGTCCGTTTCAGGACTAGGTGCGTAATGGATAATAGCACCGTGTGGTCCAACTGCCGAAATAGTGGAAAAGCTCGGTCCAATGAAATCTGCTTGTTCCCTATTTTGGTAAAATTTCTAGTGATCAGTATGGTTGGAAATATGTGGACAATAAAAGTTTATTGTGTGACAAGCGCAGAAAATAGGCGAGATCCGAACAAGTGTAGCTTGTAGCATGAGCAAAACGCGAATGTTGTAATCACACAAGTTAGATAATCGTCGATCTGCATATATCACAACAAGATATCGGCGCGCAAAGTTTGATTGGAAATGCACCAAGGGGAACAGTGTGTAAAATTAAGTTGTATGAAAGTGCGCATGCATGAATCTTGTTTTTCGGTACTTAACATACGATCTACAGACTTTAAAAATCAAACTTTCCAAGCACGTGTTCCACAATGGATGTTGTAATTTTGCCAACAATCCGGATATAAACGACACTTTACAAGATCATGCAGCAATAAATTTCATTAAACGTATACTAATACTTACGCTCTGAACTTTTCTAGTTGAGCAGCACCAGAAAGTTCAGTAACTGGTGATTCACCACTCTTAACCATTTCTTCCAGCCAGGCAAAGTATTTTACAAGAGCAACACCATCTTTAAGATGAGCTTTCTTCATTCCTTCTATTTCTGTAGGGTTCTTAATGGCTTTCATTATACAAATAGGCGTGATGTTGGTATGCAGTTTATTATGCATCTCTCCTGAGCCACAATTGCTGTGCAGCGCATAGCTGGAGCTGTTACTGATCCAAGTCTTTTCGTCACTAGCAGTACTTCTTTCTTTCAAATACGTGCCAATTGTGTCATATGGATGATATTGTGGGTCCACACCCTCATCTTTAAGCTGTTGCCTTGCTTCCTGCGTAAGCTTCAACTCATCAACAAAAATGTGCAGTTCATCCAGTGTAACAACTACGTAAGCAAAAAATACAGGATTGTAGTGAATGTCGCTTCCCCTCCAATTAAGAAGATACGCGACTTCATCAAGAGCCGTTACAACCAGTGTAGTTACACTTTCCTCTCTCATAGCTTTGCGGCAAAGCCCTACTTTTTCTCCTGCTGTTTTTCCGGTATATTTCAAGGGCTGAGCTACTATTTTATTGGATGGCATGCCTGGTTTGTCTGGTCCCCAAACCAAATCTACAAAATTTTTTTCCAGTGCGAGGAAACTATGTCCAGCTGCGACAAGGCTGGCATTTATGGCTGACCACGCCATATTACTTATCAAATTTGGATCAACAGCGACATTTGAGTTAGCGGATAAATTTGAAGCAAGCCAAGAGCCCTGTGTAGGAGTGCCGGCGACTCCCTCCTTCATCAGCGTCCATGCTTCAGGTGGATCCAATTCTTTTGTAGCCTGCGCAAAATATCGCCCATCTGTCCACAGCAGAGCTTGATCTTGAGTTATAATTGCCATTCCAGCCGAACCACTAAATCCAGAGATAAATGATCTGCGCTGATCTTTTGGTGCCAGGTACTCGGACTGATGAGAATCTTCCGATCCAACTATATAGGCATCAATCCCTTTCTTGTCTGTACCTACAGTTGCTGTCCTCAGCAGGTCTCTTAACTTTCTCAGCTTGGTTGCCCCATTCCTGGTTGTCATTTTTTCGTCTCTGCAAATTGTATTTAACACGTTAGTAACGATTCTTAGTCTTGCAGTATTTAATATAACATAAATAACGAAAATTTGAAAATAAACGGTGAGAAAAAGTAAAATGAGATCGAGCTCGAATACTTTTCGTCACGATCCTCTTCGTACCCGGTCATTTTTGAGGTTAGATAATCCAATATTCAGTATGCTAACGGTTAAGTTGCAGGTTGCTGCACCTGCGGGTCGAGTCCATACGGTTGAACAGGTTTTAACACGATATCTTATCAATCATAATGTAACGTTAATCCTATTTATCGTCCAAACATTACCGTTGACCGTTGTTGCAATCGCCCTGTCTGTTGTCACGCAGATAATATTGACGTGACGCCTGACAATGGCTGACAAGATTTTTACCGCCAAGGTTCGCCCCGGCGTTGACTTGCAAGCTTATATGGGCTTATGTGTGACTTCTTAGGGCAGTCCTGTGTTCATGTGTGCACGTCACCGACGGCTGCGTACAGGCTACGCAACAACTTTACCTACCGATAGTTACTACTTCCTTCAGTCAACGAGGTGGCAATGATTCTATAAAATTCCAATCACGACTGCTGTGCCGACATTATGATAGGAATCAGCTGAAATTTTTCTATTATCATGCAGTAATATACAGTAGAATCTCGATTATCCGAACCTCGATCATCCGAACCGTCAATTATCCGAACGATGACTTATTGTTAGTTTATCCGAACGCTCAATTGTCCGAACGTTGGCGCGAAAGATACATTGTTGCTCGCTGCCATCGCCGTCAGCAACAATGTATCTTTGCGAGAATCGCGGACATGCAAAAACGGGTTACAGCCGTTCGTCTATATAAAATTGACGATTTTATAAAAAAAAATATAAAAAAAGACATTCGACTTTACAGGTGTTTAAAATATATATGTCGGGGTGAAGCCTCGGAAAGGCGAAGAGGATGTAGGATTTCCAATTTGTGGATTGTTCATTATAGAAAGCGCGATGATCTCAACACGTCCGGTCAATTCGCTTGCTTTTCCGTGACTGTCGATTTCATCCAAGCGTTGTTATAAACAATTCATTTGTTTGTTCTATATTCAAAGCATGTTGAATAACGCTTGACGCTTGATACGGCGGACTCATTCAAAGTTCAAGTTTCCAATTCACTTGATGATGCATCCTCTTTATTCTTCTCCGACATGGCCATCCTGACAAATCACATGTCCCCATGTGAAGTGATCTGCAAGAAATTCAATTCTCCAGCAGTAAAAGTTCGTTTTAAATGAATTCAATCTTACTTTAATCATTTATATTGAACAGAAAACTTAAATTTCAGTTTCAATCCCACGCTTGACGCTTGATACGGCGGACTCATTCAAAGTTCAAGTTTCCAATTCACTTGATGATGCATCCTCTTTATTCTTCTCCGACATATATATATATATTTCAACGTTAATACGTATGTCAAATTTTAATACATATGTATGTACTGTTTTTATGTAAAAACGTGTTGTTCATGATCTCGTCTCAAAAAACCCACGTTTCGATTATCCGAACTAGTCTCGGTCCCAATTGGTTCGGATAATCGAGGTTCTACTGAAGAGTATGAATATTTGCCGCGAACGTTCTGCGAAATCTAGCTATAAAATTTTGGATTTCTTTTTATTCGAATTCTAAGAAAGATGAAATTTATAGTGTAGCTATTCCGATTGGGTTAATTTTACAAAAGTATGAACGGTAAATGTTTATTTACAAAAAAAAAAAGTACTTATTCGACTGTAACTGTATCATGTGACATAAGACAATCTTAGCAGATTAACGCATCATCGATAATGACGTTTTCTATGTAAAGAGAAACAATTAACCACAGAGTGAATAAACGCTGCGGATTAGTTTAATCGGCGTTCCGAAGAAAGATTTATTAGGCGTAGTTTGCAGATTACGAAAAATTGCTCATGGATATAGATTATCAGATATCACGCAAATTGGAAATGTCATAATTAGTCGTCGGATTGTTTGACGTTTCGAGATACACTACAACATCCTCCGACTAAACTGCTTACGAATTTCTTACAAGCTTATCGCGATAAAATCTTCGGTCTGCGACTGAAAGGCGAAAGATGTAGAAAAAAAATTTACCTACAAAATTTTTAAAACCTACTTGGCGCCTATCATTTCGTAGTAAAACTCAATAAAAGATTAGAAATTGGTTTTAGCATAAATAGTAGTACATTACAATATACGTCGCGTATCTGTACTTACAAAATCTGTATATAAACATAAAATGTCCTAACTACGAGGTATTAACAGTTATCATATGAATATAGGAATATTTAATTTTACCGAACACATCCAATATGTATGTTGTACTCACGATTACAGTTTTAACAAAACATAAATGAAAATTCAGTCGAACTGTACGGTTTGCCAAAACATACCTGGCTGCGTTCGAAACATAGAACATACATCATGCTTCTAATTAAAGCGATGTTCGCTCTAATCATTTGAACCATCATGGTATGTACATACATACGTACGTACACATACAGCTTTTACTAAAGTATATGTATACCAAGCGTGCTCGTTATACTACATATTACGATTGCTAAATGGCTGAAAGCGCATTTTCTACCTACATTTATTTGTGTTTTTTTCATCTTCTTCAAATTTTATATCACATGTGTTGTATACCCATGTGTTTTAGAATATTCGTAGTGGCACATGATATTATACCTATTGGCACATGGCGAAAAACGAGAATTAATATTCAGAGGACGTCTCCAGATGGTCTTACGAATAGTTTCATGAGGTCGAAAAAAAGTTCCTATTTCCGGAAGACGTCGCAAAGATGTGTCGTTTCTTTGGGGAATCATAACACGGAACACGATACTTTCCGGACATTTTTCCCTTTTTTGCTATATGAATAGCAAGCCGCAGCGCGGTATTAACTATCGCGCAATATTCAAAAAATTGGGATCGTTGATATGTGCCTGGCATGATTAATAAAAATTCAATTCTCTAGATATGACATGTTTCATCGGAAACTTGGAGGGTTTTCTGCTCATCGCGGGAAGTCAGAACAAGGTGAAATGTATCTGGCGGCAGAGCGACGCACCCTGGTGTGAGGTGAGCTTTTAAATTTTCGGAAGTGACCCCTTCGGCGGCTGCGACGTTGTAGTTGGAAAAAATCGCGGCCACAGTAGCGAACGTAAACGTTTGAACAAGTCGCTGCCCTACGCAAGTCCTCTGGCCAGTAGAAAATGGGAGGAAGTGAGCGGGTTTGATTAACCTCCATGAACCTCTTTCCGGATCCTTCGACTGGGCCAAGAAACGTTCAGGGTTAAAATTTTCCGCCCCTAAGCCCCAGTACGCCTCTCCGAAGTTAAGCTCGTAATTGTTGAGGAAAACAACGGTGTCCTTGCTGATCGCATACCCGTCGACCTCCGTGTCCCGCGTAGCGACGTGAGGAACTATCGGGGAGCTCGAGATCCTCAAAGTCTCCCACATAACGGCCTCCGTGTAGGGCATCTGGGGCTTGTCGGCAAGATCCGCAAGCCGGTGATTTCGTCGTTGTCGAGCGGCGTCGCATTCCGCTTGAATCCTTGCCTGGACCTCGGGATGTCTGACGACGTGAGCCAGAACCAGCATGACCAGATTGCCTATGGCCGAATGCCCGCCCAGGAAGTCCTCGAGCTCGAAGATTACGTGGTCCCAGGACAGGCTCGTGTCCGGAGAGTCGAGGTGGAGGAGTAGCTCGTCGGTGAAATCCCGGGGGACCTCGTTCTTCGGATCCAGCCTCGAACGGCGCACGTTTACGATCTTCTCGAGGATGAAAGAGCGGATATCCGTTGCCCAAGTCCTCAAGCGGTTCATGTGATTTTCGTAAAAAGGGCTCAACCACGGGAGAAAGTCGATCGCGTGACCTTGGTTAATTTCCCAGAATATTTCATCGAATATTCGCACCGTTCTCCGGAATTCCGGATCCGCGTAGTTGAACCAAGAGGAGCACATGTACCTCGTAAACATGTTGGCGACAGCGGCCAGCAGCAGCGGCTTTAGTGGCTCCTCGCCCCGCCGCACCGATATAGCCTCATCGGCACCGAGGACGTCGATCAAACGATTAGTCTCTATCGATGCTACTCGGTCTATATCACCTTGTTGCGCACTTCCGCTACGAGGCGAACAGTAACTGCGGGCCAATGCGCGACGGGTTTTTTGTAACTCTGACCAGTCGCACAATGCGAGCGCTGAAATGAAAAGAGATCACGCTAATGGGTGATAAGGTGACAAAGTGTAGGGAAACGCGGGGCAAGATTAGAAAAAACGAAAGTGCTCAAAGAAAAAACCTGGAGAGCGGGGCAAAACCGATCGTTCCCAAAAAAATTTACATGTACGCACAAATTTGTAATGGGCTGAGGGGAGTATTGAAGAATTTTAACAGGCCAGGCGTTTTTTAAACGAAGCAGATGTTATAATATTTAAAATACACGGAAAAATTACATTGACCATATAATCCCGATATTTCTGACTTAATTGGCCGACAAACGAGAGTACTTGGGGATTAATTTTGGTTTTGATCCATAATTTATGTCTTAAGTAAGAGAATCTCTTGGTTTTTTTATGTTTTCAAGTCGGACCTCGTCCAAGTGAATGAGATAAACAATCAAATTTTACGTTCCGTTTTTTCAAATATCTCGATAGGAGTTTGAGATATGGAAATTTACATAAACAACTTTTTATAGATCTTGATAAGATACGTAATATCGCTTCGTTTTTTTTCTATGAATGGCATACACCTGTGATGTCCCAGTTGAAAACATTCTCTATAAGTCTGTCCTTGCGAACATAAACATAAACTATTAGGTTGTCTTACTTGAGAAATAATGAAACTATCGATTAAAACAAAGATCATCCACTGGAAAGTTCGTTGGTCGGTTATCTCTATGCTACCAATAAGCGTCTTTTTATATAAATCACAGATTTGTTGCCTCCAATTCATTTTTAAAATGCAATAGATTGTGCTTTAAATATCAAAAATGAAGTCGATAATACTGTCAAGCTCTTGTATACTATTATGTACTTGGCAACTTTTTTATACCGGTATCATTTTGCGTGAAAAATGATTCATCAACGATACAAGCTCAAAATATGACATAGAGATTTGCACAGTATTCTTTCCATTTTTTAGCAGAGAATTCAATTCTAAATTTATTGTAACATACGCGAGTAGAAATCAACTATACTGACAAAGGATTGTATGGATGCTAATTAGTTGAAAAAATTTGTACAAAAAACCGAAAAATGGATGTCTAGGCTGCTTGATGTTATAAAAGGCGCGGTGAACTGACCAGAACTATAAAGACATTCGTAAATATCGCAGTCGCGTACAATGAATAACATTGACAACGATTCGAAATATGCTGTCATGGCTATGCCGAGTCAATGACTCACGCACAACGCCATGTCGCTTAACTGCAACGCGAGCATTTTCCATTTGACTCCAGAAGCTCAGAAGCATATTCGTTATTTGGAAAAGGGAGAACTTGCTTGACTTGCTTATGTGAAACGTTGAAATATTTTATAGCAGGTATAATTTATAATGCAAATACCGATAGCAAAATTTTAGCATCAGCGAATGAATCGTTGTTGATGAAGTTGTAAAAATCGCGCCACACCAATCGTCCCTTTGGAATGATGACAAATATGCCAAATCTGTTTGGTCGTCGACTAAGTTTGAAATTTCATTCGCAATATTGCTCTTAACGTCGTAGGTCGTCCAACGGAATTGTTACCGAAGAATATTAGAAGATAAGTAACAGAAAAATATAATACGTAAGAAGATTCGCAATAAACGAGTACAAAAGTAATATGGTACACGCGACGTGTTTGCGAGAGCCTTTTGTTTTTCTATCTTTAAATATGGTTTTCTTCTCTAAGTTGACACTAGCATAATTAAGTTGTTTCAAGTACCTGTCCTGTATCTTTTTTTTTTTTGTTTACTTCGTATCGCATTTTGTAATTCGATATGGTTTCTGAATTACGCATGTAACATCGTACGACGCATGGGTACAAAATTATTATGGTTATAAATAAAATTTACCTAGCCTAATAAACGAGTGCGATAGGTGCTGCAACGGACGTGATGTCTAGGTCCTTGATTATCCTTCACTAAGATTCTCTTCTGACGTATACGTAATTACATCTACATCTCCGCTTTCGCTCGAGCAATTCGCGGAACTCTTACGTGCGATGTCCGCCAAACTATCCCGCGTCTTGTGAAATGTAAAAGCATGTATATATATATATATATATATATACATATATATATGCGTGTGCGTGCAACCAGAGACTAGTTGAGCATTCCGTTGATAGCAAGCAAGTATATCGCATAATTGTTACAAACATTTACATAGGTCTGATAGTCAATATTTCTCAGACAAATGAAATTAGAGAGAAGTACCAAAAATTAAGTGACTGACATCTATGGAGTAGATGAATCATTCCCCGTCAAACCGATTTTCAAATTTCACAAAAATACGTGAAAACGTCTTTTTTGTAGAAATAAATTTTTCCAGATTTTCGCAGAATCTTAGTAATAATATTTTCTAACTCACGTGGGGTAGAAGGATTTGAAAAAACGGCAAACCTTTGGAGCACGGTGACGTTCAAACGCTTATATCTCCGGACCTATTCGTCGTACGGCTGGGTCCTGATAGGGCTCGTTTCAAAGCTATATATAGCGAGATTCACGTACAAGACGTGTATTTAGTTGAGGGTTTCATCATTATCTACACTAAATATAATTAGTTTTGTCGTTTCTTCGAATTCTTCAATCCTATATAAATCCGAAAATATTAACGCTAAAATTCTAAAAACATTAGGGAAATTCCATTTCGACAAAAACAACATATTCAAGAACTCTGGTGAAATTCGAAAATGTCGATACAGATTTTGGCTCAAAAGTGTGCGGTTTTGTACAGAACTACTCAGGTATAATTTAGCAGCTCGTGCACAGAAATTACAATTTTTAAACCGTATACGAGAATTCAAAGACGGCCGAATTGAGATCACGCGACAAATGCGTTTAACGTGTGCTTCTATACCTCGATGCCTAGCATCAAAACTCTGAACAATTTTTTTGAAAGTATAAAGAACGTACGTCCCGAGATGCTAACCTTATAAAACGCGGTGTGTGTTATAATATTCAGCGATCTGATTCTATTGGAGTTCGAATTCCGCATAGCGATAAAGAGATCGGATTTCTAACACCAAGGTGGCAAAAAATAAACCGTATGGTCTTAATTTCTTCTTTGCTCTTTCTACGTTATACTTATGTATAGGAATTTGGTTTACCACAGCGTTGATTAACTGCGACATAAAAGATGTTGCATGTAGATTAAAGCTCACAGTTATTGCGGTCACCGCCAAATAATTCGTGGAACCGAAGAAAGTTTGGCCGACCACCGAAATCCTTGCCCCTAGTGACCAAGACTTCCTTGATGAGGCGGTAACTGCTGACGACGACGCATCTGAAGGATCCCAGCTTGAGGGTGTAGATTTCGCCGTACTTGCGGCTCATCTCAGTGAATGCTTGAAAAGGTCCGCCTGGTCCTCCCAGCAAGTGAAGACAACCGAGAAACGGCAGTCCCGACGGGCCGTTGAGTGTTTTTTGCTTTCTTGAACCCGTCTTCACCGTGCGAGTTTTGAGTTTCCGAATTACCGATTCACGTGCAGTATCGACTGTATTTTTATGAACGTTGCCGGTATAGTCTGAGGCAGAATTTTCACCGTCACTAAGACCACTGCCCTTGCTGTTGTTGCCCACGCACCTATTGCGGCAAAGTTTGTTATCGGCACGCGATGTCGATGCCCGCCGAGCAATCGGTTGTTCCGATTTTGAGTAACACTCAATTCCAAGTAGAATCCTCGCAATTGCCGTTTGAATCAACGTAAAAATAAAGGACAACACGCGCCACATCCACTTGCACAAGATTTCTGGGGCCATAGTACAGGGTTCTGCCTTTTGTCTGACAATTAATCGGAGAATCAATGATCGTTTTGTGTCACCTTTGGTGGCTATAACTGTACACATATATAATCGTAGCTATCGAAAACGACGAAAACCGCGCACACTTTCCGAACCATTGAGGCTTGCAATTCCACTGCTAGGATTATCAAACACCGACGTCAACCGAAGAGGTGCCGTTTACGAGCGTGTATAAGTGACGTATCAGTATGTACGAGGAACTCAGAGCCCGATGAGGCGGCTATTCGAGGCGTGGATACGGACGATTTTTTCTAAATCGCCCACCCACCACCAGAGAAGAAAGGATTCTCCTTGATTTTCCTCGGCTGGGAAGTCGAATTTTCATACCACAAACAGTTTTTACAACTTCTTAACTTGCTAATATTCAGGACCTTCGAAAAAGATTTTTGACTTCCAACAACCCGGCAATCCACCATACCGCACCAAACACTCGAGTGATACTACGTTACAAAGTCGGTATACAGCGTTTGTGGTGTGAAACAGTGTTGGGATTCAAGGTGTCTTTTGCGCTGATTTTGACCTTCCCCTTCTTCACCGAGTTATGATTACAGTTACGGTTACACCGTGTGAAAAGATAAACAAACAATCTTAGACCGCTACGTCTACTGTTAGCAGCTTAATAGCGCTGTCCAAGAAAACGTACCTGAAGCAATGTTTTCCTCGGGCTACGTACAATATTATTGTCAACGTACACATTTCTGAACATTGATACATCGGGACGAAGACGGTATGGTTGGATTAGAAGCAGAATCCACAAATGTCGGCTGGCTACTACATATATCTATACCTAGATGTGAGACCTCTGAACTTGGGACAGTGGTTTTACGTTTTCCATGCCTGGAACCAGGCCAGACTGAAAAGCATCGTTATGATTTTTCGTACTCTTCTTTGCAGTGAAAGACAACGACCCAAGCCAGGAACACGCCTGTATAATAGGGCTGTTCAGTATCGAAAATTTTTTTACTGGTTTTCTGCAAGAATTTTTTAATCGGTGCACACGGTATATCGGAATACCGTTGTACCGGTGAAAACCGATATATCGTTCCGTCAGTAAAAACCGTAATTTCAACAACAACAAAAAATATCGGCGAGCATTCAAATTCCGATACCTGTTGAACATAGAAGTATTAATATACGTGTTTACACTACTAATCGTATGCCTTGACGTATGGGTATATCTCATCAAGCAATTCCACGCAAACAAAGCTCCATTAAATTCAATGATCAGGAACATAAACGTCTCCGATATTTAAAGACGTCGGTATTTCGGTATCGCTGTGTTGAGGGCTCGTGCTCATACCGTCGTATATTGCAAGGAGATTATACCAAAATACGGACAGCTCTATGGTGTATACCTGATATGATGGAAATACTCATAGGGTACGGCCAATTACAAATGCCCGCTTGAAAACAATAATGTCCGCGTTTTCAAACGTATATATATATATATCTCTGCTGCTGAGGGAAAACGCTCTAAAAATTTCTCTGATAATATTCGATTTCAAGAACACGTACGTTACAGAAAAGATTCAGGTACAACTGAGAATTCCACATCGTAAATAAGGTGAATTTTCGACGAAGCTTAATTGTTTTCACAGAGTAAAAACGAACGGTGTGAAATCCTCGCAAGCTATCACCCGTACGATCGTTGGTTGTTCGCGGAGATGTCGCGCCCTACCGGAGCCTGCAGAGTAAAGTTTTTCTCCGTAATCCGTTTCGCTCCCCCGTTCTCGCGGCACATACACTGTGACACACGGCAGTGCGGATGCGGCACGCATGCAAGAACGTCGTCGTCTTTCTCATCCCTTTCACCCCACCCTTCGGTCAATTGATCAGGCTAGCCACGGATCTCGAATCGGTTCGAACCTTTGCAGTCTCCGATCTTCAAGCGAGCGTAGATGTGCAACGGGGCGCATGCACCTGCCACGCGGGCAACACCTCGCTTAGTACATACGTAGGTAAAATTACTATACGGGAATGGTGTATCAAATTGCACAGCGGCGTACACGTCTAGCGAGACGTACTCGATGCACAAGTACAGGTATTATTGGAACGAAGTTCCTTATCGCTCGTTCACCGTAGGGGCTAGGCGGAAAAAAACGACACCAGAAAACCGACACTTTTTGGCTATAGTGCTCGTTTGCTATAGTGCGCGCGATCTCCCTCTCTCTCTCTCTCTCTATTCCAGCGTGTGCGCGCGCTCTCTCTCTCTGTCTCAGCGCTTGGGGTGGGAGACGGCAGCAGCGGTCTCTCTCACTCACAGCGCACGACTATACTTCGCCCCTCTTTCTCTCTCCTACAGCGTACAACTATACTTTGGGCCGCAGCGCGCTCTCTCACAGCGTACGTCTATACTTTGCCTCTCTTTCTTTCTCATAGCTTTCCCACTTTCTCTCTCTCTCTCTCACACAGCGCTCGGAAAGAAAACAAGCGGCATCAGTATAGCGTCTCTTTTTATATCTTTCAAAAACACATTCGTACGATTTTATTACCATTCCTTCATATATTTGATTTTTCATTTAATTATTCTTCAATTAAACGTTCTTAATTTATTCAATGAGCAGTAATATAGCGTAAGGAACTTCGTTCGTACCGGCTGTCCCATGACAGCTCTCATGTTTTTTTACGTATCTACGTTTATATGCGTGCAAACTACTCATACCCATATGACCACGCCTGTTTATCATCCACTTATATGCACCGCATCAACTTAACACTTCGCAGAATATTGATGTCAGCAAAAGATCAAAGACTCGGCTCAACTACCTGCCCCGCCCGCCTTTTTCGCGTCATTCTCTTTGAGAACTCCACCACTGCTTGGGAATGGTGAGTAATAATTGCCTCCTACAATATTATAACCACTGATTGAAATTCTGTTAAATCTTTGCCTTGCCTAACGCACTACCGTGCCTTTTTCTCCCTTACAATTCGCGCATCGCCGCATACGGTAACGCTTCGTACAATTTCATTTATGGAGAATGAATCGTTGAAATATATACGGTTCTCTGCAACCCTACTTACAATGATTATCGGTGTATAGGTACTACTTGTTCAAAATCCTTTCGCAATTACTTTTGAATTTGCATTCAGAGTATAAAAACGCTCACGACTGACAGTTCAGAGTTTTTATACCGTATATAACTTACTTATAATGTAAAGAGGCTGCGAAGTAACAATGAAAATTGTGTGCTTGCTTCGCAAATTGGGAAAAAAATTTTGAGGAAATTGTGATATCCGTGCTGTCGAGAATTCAATGTTAAAATGAATGTGTGCAGTATAACGTGGATCTTTATCGTAGCACGTATTTATTAGACGCAGAAATCGTAGAAAATGAGATACGAATGATCAAAATGGGTCGATAATCATTTAACGAAGCTAAAATCCAGGAGTGCACTTCCGGAAAGTGTTACTGTGCGAAAAATCGCCAAAGATTTTCCTCTGTTTGAAGAATGCTTTTTTTACAACTTTCTGTCCACACGAAATGCATACTGTGCACAGTGGTATTGTGCAACTCATCACTCGATGATGGCATTCACTTGTGTCATATTATATCACATAATGCTTGTGTCCAAGTAAGTTAATGCCGTTACGAGAATTACTTACCCATCAAGGTGTAATATGTGTAAAAAACGTGCGACCCGAGCAATGTGTAATGCCTTTCGAAATTAATGAGTCTCTTTCCGCCATTCCCGAACAATAGTTAATTGGAATAATTTTAACAGGTCGGCGGTAGCGCCTGATTGAAATTTTGTTCTTATCAGTTTAATGACAAAACGGCCAACGCAGTAGCCGATGTATGGTATAGCACGCTTTACCCGCCAAATGGTTTTCGTTCAGAATTTACATTTCTTTTCAATCTTCTAAAGGTGCACACAACGTAACTAGCCCAACATTAGACATCATTTATCGCGAATGTTGATATTTTTTGTCCAACGCGATGAGCTGGATGAGCGAGGAGTTCTATAAAATATAGCGCACTGCGGCAGTGTCGAATTTCCCAACTGTTTTTCTAACGTGAAATTTTGCTACGACATAGAGAATTTTTACCTAAAATTTCAAGATCCTGATGTAATTACCTATATTCAGTGCATGCAATTTTTGTGACAAGTTGTACCATTTCTATTCAATAACTAATAGTACGAACCAAGATTTTCATAAAAATTATAGTAGTAACCCATTCCAAGGGCACGTACGTCGAAACGGTAACGGTTATACCTATAGTATCATTACTATTACTGTACTTCGTGTCGTGTAATGTCAGCATAGAAAAGTTTTTAGCCGCGCTGTGTCTTTACTAAACTTACAGATGACTCGACCACTACGCGAAGCAGGTATTTTTTTTTTTCCCAAGGTTTGATAGGAAAAATATAAATCTACGTTTAAATATGTGTTAAAGATGTAAAGAATGTTATCCTTGGACCTGTTTCGTCGCTGAACGTCCGGCGGTATAAAACGGTCGAAAAAACGTCGGGAATTGTGGCAACCGGTACGCCATTTGCGGGTTGGTAGGTAGAGGCATACGCCTATTAAAGGCAGAATCAGTCAAGTTCAGGGACTTCCAGTTTCTTACGCGGTCCTCCGCATTTCTCCCCACTTCCTCCGGCTCTTTGTAAGCCAGTCTCTCCGTCCGCCCCCTACTCTCCACCCGCAGCCAAAGGACGCCTGGTAATCTACTTGAGGTTGATCAGCTGACATTTACCTCACCAAACATACCTGTTCGGCCGCCTCGCGGGAGGGAAACATTAGCAGGAACTGTTTAGGAACGGCACTATGCCGGAGGTTAGTCAAGGATCAAGACAGCGTCGACGATTTACGGCCAACGTTGCCACGGGACCATTCCCACACCCAATTATGTTTCAATACCCGATAGAAATGCAGAATATTTCGCCAATCGAGCACCCGTTGAGAGACACCCCAGTGACAAGTAGATCGCAATTATAACCGAGAAATTCGACGCGGAATATCGCACCGGAACCCCCCCCCCCCCCCCCCCGCCGTCATTTCACAAGCGATACAGATTCTCGTCTGGCACCAAGCTCGCTTTCAGATTTCGAATCCGCGACAACGGCAGTCATATCAGCGAACTATGACCTCTCGTTTGCGCGACGGGCAGAAAGATCACGAGATTTAGCGGACATCTTTTATAAATGGAATTTGCAACTTACGGGAGTACGTAGAACCAGCGGGTGGGAAACTTGGATGGATCAATATTTGGATCAATATTTGGAATGACCGATATATCGAGGTTTGAAACGTGCGAAAATAAAATAATGAAAGATGAATTGTTGGAAAATCAAGATCAAGATTTCGAACAATTCATCTTTCATTACTTTATTTTCGCATGTTTGAAATTTCGGAATATTGATCCATCCAAGTTTTGACCCCCACCCGAACTAGCGACGAGGACTTTTCAGTCCGTCTCGAGGAATGTCGTCGACTGCCGGAACTAACTGATACGGAGGTGGTGAATTCGCTGACGCTGTTATTTTCTGGAGTGGCCTCAGGTTGAACAGAGAAACAGGGATGCTCCAGAATTTTGATACCGTTCTCCGACGCGTGACCATAGCTGAATTTTTGGTTTGCGAGTCAAAATTCCGACTCCCGGTAGTATATATCTTTTCTTTTGGTATTATCGAGACTTAATTGTGTCTGGGGGATTAGGTTTTTGACGCGCATAGCGAGTCACCCCTCGTATAGTTTAGGGAACCGCGCAAACAGCATCGTTGCGCATATCTTCTGTGATATTCTTAATCTCGTTCGATTTAGTTTTCGCTAGATAGCAAGTAAGGTAATGTAAGTTAGTCTAAGCGATTGGCAGCTTGCATTACGACTTGAGTTGGATTTTGTGAGACACCGGTAGTGCCAATTCGCTAAACTAGCTTATTTCTCTTTGATTTCAGTTACTTTTCGATTACGCTAGATATTAAATTCTTCTGTTGTTAGCTCGACAAGTCTTGTGCTCGTGCTTGCGCTCGGCATACCTTAGTTTTTCTCATTCTCTCGTTGTTTATTTTGTGAATTTCAATTAAAGCGCAAGTACTTTAAATTTATTTCTCTCTGTTTTCTTTGTCTTGTTCTCTGTTTCCCTCAACTCATCCAGCCCCCTCTCCACAATACTCTCTTAGCCGGAGCTGTCGCGAAAGAGTCGATTAACCAGAAGCGTATCGAAAAATCGGGGTAGCAATACATGTGGCGCCCAAAAAAATAATTCGCGACGTAAACATCTAATTTGGGGTAATCGCGAATGCCAAATTATTGCACGCCATAGCTGGCGGCCGTGTAGTACAGTGTCGAAAACGATACTACTCGTACCCTTAACCCCGATGTATTATACGAAGCCCATTGATGCGACTACTGCCATCGGGTTTTGCTTGAAACCCGCATAGTCGCATGGTAGCAGATTGTCTCTCAGACGAGGAGCTATATGTATAGTATAGTATAGTATACGATAGTTTTTATAACAGGCGAATGAAAAGTGGTGACTACGTGGTAATTTTGTGGGACGCGAGCGGTCAATTTCTTCTCCCCAGGAACGAAAGTGAAGTAATTGTAGACTGCGCCTGCGCGAACCTACCTTTACAACACCGAGATGAAATTGGGTACTTTTGTTCCGCTCAACTGCTACGCAAAGCCCACCTTTTCATGCACGTGTGATAAAAATTGATGTTTGTATCGTAATACTCGCTTGCTACACCCAACGAGTGTTCCAGAGAGCTTAAACAGCGCTTAACAGCTACAATTAGTGACACGGCATCATCGTCCTTCTTTGCATAATCGATTGCTTGCTAGAAATTATGAAATATATTCTGCAGTTTAGACAACAACAAATCGCACGACATCATTCGATGCTTGAGAGCTGTACCTATATAAATATAAATTACAGGCGGGGTTGCCCGGTTCCCAAACACCACCCGAAATTTCATTTCAGTTTTAGCAAGAGCCCTATAGATTACCTTGATTAATGAACTTGGGAATAAATTTTACGCGAAATTCGTAATCCATCCCCTATATCTGAACATTCACAATGCGCGGCTGAATCCGGTCGACCGGTCAACGGACTTGCCTCCATCTTGCGTCTTGTTTTCGCGAGGGGATACTCAGATTTGAAAATAATACACATAGTCCAGGAAACAGGTATTTTTTCATGTCACGGCGTGCTGAAAGGATGCGACCTGCGGATTCTGGTAACGATTATAGCCCACATGAACGCCTACTACTTTCCAACCAAAGATTTGAGTTTCGAAATGTTTCACACGCGTTTAAAGTTTTGAAAAACAGGTCTTCTACTAGGATCTCATAAACTATTAATTGTGCAGAAAAAAAGTTGAATAACTTTTTGCAGGTCTTAGAAAGACAAACAATTTCCTTTTTGGAAAATTAAAATCGGTCTGTTAGTTCTCTTGTAGAGAAATAAAAACCGGCTGAAATGGCCATTTCTTAATTAACTAATTATGAGTCCAATAATGCATGTATGGCTTTAGAAATCTCGGAAAATATGTCTCTTAGGGCACTCGAGAAGCTCGCAAAACCGGGGCTCCATCGGATAAACAGTTTGTGAGAAAAGCTATTTGTTATGAAAAAACCGACTTTTTTTTTTGCAAGGAATTTGCAGAGCCGCAGAGCGTCGTACAGCAATTTGATTAGCGGATTTTTAATCGAGAAGGATCCTATTACCATGTACACTTAGGGGCGAAATGATTTTTTATTATTAAGTTGGTGAAAAATGGCTCCAAAACGAGGGTATGTTTTTCAGCCATAAACAAATGAAATTTCATCGCCAATTTTTACGTAACAGGGCTACGATTAGTCTCACTCGAAAGCTGTTATTTTTTGACGAATTTACAAAAAAAAAAAAAAATTGTCAATAGTCAATTAGGGAGGGAGATAATTTTTTTTTTTTTCACTAATTATTGCACCGCCGGTTTTAAACATAGAGGGCTAAAAATTGGACACGATACGGGAAAGGGTTCGTACTAACCGACAATAAATTCTGGTAGCAGTTGCTCATGAATTTGTTCATCCGCTTTGCGGTCAACTCAGTGATAAAATACAGGACCGCGTATGGCGGTGGAGTGGGTGAAGCCATCTCGGCCGGCACGCGCTCGCGCTCAAACTGGATTCGCGCGTTCAAATTCCATGAACTTTGAATATCTCAAGAATAAATTAACATGTCCGTTTCTTTCTTTTTTTAAACCCGAATAACTTTTTCCGCTGATCAAGAATTTGTTAAAAAAAATATTTTAAAAAATGATTTTCCGTTCCAAATTTGTTTATATACATTTTTTTTTTCTCTTTTTTTACCATTAGTTTATTTATTTTTTTATTTCACCTGAATTAAATCATATTGACGTCATATGCTTTGATTACAGAACTCGGAAAAAAAAAGATCAGCTAAAAATACATTGTTATTGCAGTACGCGTCTCTTCGTTTTGGAAAAAAATCGACAAAATAAGGGACATAACGTAAAATAAGGACAAAATAAGGTTTGAAATAATTATGAAACGTTTTTATAAGTTACAATGGCCTATTTATTATGAGAATACGTTACGAATAATATCAGAATAAGAGATAAAAAACGTTGGAAAAAAGTCAAACACATTCAGACACGTTTTTTTCTTCATTTTTACGAATGTTACAATATTCTTATATTTAATGTACTAAACAATAGCTACAGACATTTTTACTTAAATATTAACAATACTTTCTTAAACATACAATTCTTTACAATCAATATTTACAAGTCTACGTATTCTACGCTGTTCGCTCGAGTTCTTTTTATTGGCACCTCTAGTTCATCCATATGATGACAGCAGCAATGATAGTCAAATAGAATTTAAGGACGAGATCAAAGATGATTTAAGTGACGAGAGTGATGATGAACCAGAGGTGCCAATAAAAAGAACTCGAGCGAACAGCGTAGAATACGTAGACTTGTAAATATTGATTGTAAAGAATTGTATGTTTAAGAAAGTATTGTTAATATTTAAGTAAAAATGTCTGTAGCTATTGTTTAGTACATTAAATATAAGAATATTGTAACATTCGTAAAAATGAAGAAAAAAACGTGTCTGAATGTGTTTGACTTTTTTCCAACGTTTTTTATCTCTTATTCTGATATTATTCGTAACGTATTCTCATAATAAATAGGCCATTGTAACTTATAAAAACGTTTCATAATTATTTCAAACCTTATTTTGTCCTTATTTTACGTTATGTCCCTTATTTTGTCGATTTTTTTCCAAAACGAAGAGACGCGTACTGCAATAACAATGTATTTTTAGCTGATCTTTTTTTTTCCGAGTTCTGTAATCAAAGCATATGACGTCAATATGATTTAATTCAGGTGAAATAAAAAAATAAATAAACTAATGGTAAAAAAAGAGAAAAAAAAAATGTATATAAACAAATTTGGAACGGAAAATCATTTTTTAAAATATTTTTTTTAACAAATTCTTGATCAGCGGAAAAAGTTATTCGGGTTTAAAAAAAGAAAGAAACGGACATGTTAATTTATTCTTGAGATATTCAAAGTTCATGGAATTTGAACGCGCGAATCCAGTTTGAGCGCGAGCGCGTGCCGGCCGAGATGGCTTCACCCACTCCACCGCCATACGCGGTCCTGTATTTTATCACTGAGTTGACCGCAAAGCGGATGAACAAATTCATGAGCAACTGCTACCAGAATTTATTGTCGGTTAGTACGAACCCTTTCCCGTATCGTGTCCAATTTTTAGCCCTCTATGTTTAAAACCGGCGGTGCAATAATTAGTGAAAAAAAAAAAAATTATCTCCCTCCCTAATTGACTATTGACAATTTTTTTTTTTTTTTGTAAATTCGTCAAAAAATAACAGCTTTCGAGTGAGACTAATCGTAGCCCTGTTACGTAAAAATTGGCGATGAAATTTCATTTGTTTATGGCTGAAAAACATACCCTCGTTTTGGAGCCATTTTTCACCAACTTAATAATAAAAAATCATTTCGCCCCTAAGTGTACATGGTAATAGGATCCTTCTCGATTAAAAATCCGCTAATCAAATTGCTGTACGACGCTCTGCGGCTCTGCAAATTCCTTGCAAAAAAAAAAGTCGGTTTTTTCATAACAAATAGCTTTTCTCACAAACTGTTTATCCGATGGAGCCCCGGTTTTGCGAGCTTCTCGAGTGCCCTAAGAGACATATTTTCCGAGATTTCTAAAGCCATACATGCATTATTGGACTCATAATTAGTTAATTAAGAAATGGCCATTTCAGCCGGTTTTTATTTCTCTACAAGAGAACTAACAGACCGATTTTAATTTTCCAAAAAGGAAATTGTTTGTCTTTCTAAGACCTGCAAAAAGTTATTCAACTTTTTTTCTGCACAATTAATAGTTTATGAGATCCTAGTAGAAGACCTGTTTTTCAAAACTTTAAACGCGTGTAAAAAATTTCGAAACTCAAATCTTTGGTTGGAAAGTAGTAGGCGTTCACGTGGGCTATTATCGATATCAGAATCCGCAGGTCTCATCCTTTCTGCACGCCGTGACATAAAACTGCCCTTTTTTCTACCCGTTTCCTGGACTAACAGGTTTATACCTATGTGATATAACACGCGGTGGGTTGAAAATGGTAAACTGCTATAGACGGGCAATAGATGAATCTCATTCAGTTGACGGAAGATCGATCGAGATGATAAAGAATCCCTTATAGGTTGAAGATATTCGGTTTTGGATTATAGATCACGAATCTTGGATCTTGAATAATGCGTTCCGGATACCAGAGGACATCAGCGGTCAACAGAAGACTATGCATAGTTAATAGTGAATAGTAATGGAGTAACGGTGGAAAAACCAGTTGCCGGAAAGAAACACTGTACGCGAGCCCGATTCTGTATATCGATTCGTATGATAAATGTATGCATGATCGGGGATTGTAGGGAATCACAAATGTGGATTCAGTGAATAAAATACATTCCAATATTGGCTTGGCGTCAGAACACCCCACCATTCTGCAATCCCCGCCACTTTCTCGCTTGCCTCTGCGGATAGATCGAGGATAAGCCGATGGTTCTCTTAAGATACGAACAAATTTGTTTTATTTCGCCAAGCGCGACGTATCGTCGTATCAAATACGGCGATCCTGTTACACATGTAAGGACTATAGGCGGGGATTATCACAATATATACTACATAAAATCTTTACATAAGGTTCGGTACACTTGCGCTTATGCTACCGGTGTGACTTGATTTTGTGATGTACACTACAATATCTCTACTCGACATACCCTCAAAATCGCTCCATATAAAGGATGTAGAAGTGTCGGAGTTTTCCAGTTGTAAAGAATTAAACACACGCCTCGGGACTGCTTTCGTAGCATCGTGAACTCCACCATTCCCAAGTTCCGTGTCACTGATTCTCTCTTTTTTCTAATCATCTTGGATTAAGCAATTGATATTACCTCTTCAGTGCACGCGATTTCTATAGTCTTCGCCTGGCCAGGTTTCAATTTTTTTACCCACGAGCGGTCTTTTCCCGCGCCGGTATGCGTTCGCGTATAGTTGGATTTTACTCGACGCGGTATAATAATTGACACTCTCTGCTGTAGAATAACGAGTGATACTACCTTCAAAGATAAGATGGCAGTCGTCTGGTGGATAGTGAGTGCCGTAACATCCGCGCTCATTCTAATTTACCTGGCATTCTTCTGGAAGATCAATTGGATCAAGGTAAGAACGATAGAAACAACGAGTTGTGCCAAGTGCTTTAGAAAATGTTTGATTCGTTATAATCGGAACAAAGTGAAGATAATTTATCTGCGCATAAGAGAGATTAACGCAAATATCTTTATTCACAACACTCCAATAAGGATTTGACGGAAAATGACGCGAAGAGGTCTTGGCTCAACAAGCGATTAGGTGATGGTAAGAGTGGAGGTGGTTCGAGGAACAAGAACAGAAAAGTAGGTCACCTACCCCCGGTGTATCCGAACGGATGGTTCGCGCTCTTGGAAAGCTCGCATTTGAAACGTGGCGAAGCCAAGCACATCTCAGCTCTTGGACAGAACTTTGCAGTTTTTAGGTATGGGTACATTCATCCTTCATTTTGATGAAAAACCTATAATATGTAAGGAAATACAAGGGAAACGAACATCACACGGATTATCAATATAAAATATTTAATCAATCCTAGAACGCAAAAGGGAACTGTTAGCGTACTGGATGCTTATTGCCCACACCTAGGCGCGAACATGGGAGAGGGTGGCAGAGTTCGAGGAGATTGTCTCGAATGTCCCTTTCACGGCTGGCTTTTCAGAGGAGCCGACGGTCGATGCCAGGACATACCATACTCGGACAAAGGTATTCAATTCGCGTACATAAACACAGTAATCGATTTCTGTAAGTCGTAAAAAAAAAAGAAGAAAAATAACAATAATAATACCAATAGGTTCCGTGACACGACAGCGTTTGTTCCTCTACACCCGTTAGAATTTGAAGTCTCAAATCCCTCAATTTACATTTTCCCAGAATATTTGATCTACGAACCACGATGCGTATACGATTTTCAATTTCCAAAATGCCACTATACTGCAGTAATCCTATCTAAACTTTGTTACATATTTAGCTTCTTTACGATCTCCGCATCGATACGAATCGTGCGTCCCAGCTTTGAAATCTCCACCCTATGACATGTTCTTTTGAATTTTTTATAGTGCCAGAATTCGCGAAAACCAAGGCGTGGGATTGCTGCGAAGTCAACCAATTGATCTTCGTTTGGCATCACGCAGAGAACGCAAAGCCAAGCTGGCGGCCGCAAGCCCTCGGAGAAATATCTGACGGGAGGTGGCGTTATCACGGAAGAAACGAGTTCATTGTCAACAGTCATATACAGGTGCGTAGCAAATTGCTCACTGAATGTTACATCACAGTGACAAAAACAATGCCAACTTAGTTTTCTTCCCCTACATCTAGCGATAAAATACACTTCGCGGTGGCCGTAAATAGATACGTTTTGTCGCTACAAATGCTTTTGCCGATAAGCCGCTTTTTGTTAAACCACAAAATGTATCGTTCGACAACATATTGTCAGTATTGCAACTTGGTATGATTTCCTCAAAAAATCTCGCCATCAACTAGCAGTACTCTGATAATCTTGCCTCTCAGTTGTACTATTGGGTTAATGACACATACACTACGTACCTACACGTTTTACTTTTAGCACTAGCAGCTCTGTCCGAAAAACCCCATCCTTCACCCATATACCTTTTTTCCTTTGTCTGTCTAACTTTACGTTCCACGGTTATTGACGCAGAATCCACAGTTGTTACTTTGCACACTAACTAACAGGTGTAATTTCATTGCGGAATAATTTGAGTAAGGACAAGTGTCTTAACGTCTTGTTAGCTGTGATAACACAGGCATCGATTACTCTACATACAACTCATAACAATTGCAATCAATTTTCGTATTTCAACCATCACCAGGAAATACCGGAAAACGGAGCTGACTGGGCTCACCTTAGCGCTGTTCACGGTCCTTCGATTCTACTAAGCGAGCGTGTACCGTGGCTTGCACGTCACAGCTGGACGGGAGCGGAATGGACGTCGCACGTATCGCCGCCGCAAGAGCGAACAATGGCAAAGGAGGAGGAAGCAGGAAAGGCACAGGCTGAAGAGGAATGTGGGGCTGAGGTTGACAATGCACCGGAAACCGACCCCAACGTATCGCGAGAAAATGTAGCAGGCACGGGGAAGTTCGAAAACGGTGGTGGCAAGATTAGCAAGGATAAAACGGCGAGCGGCAACAAGTCGCACAAGGCGATAATGCGGTTACGTCACAGCTTGATCCTCTTCGAACGCATCCCAATCCTGGAACTTGACGTTCGAGCCGAACAGATAGGACCCGGTTACGTGGAACTGCTCGTGCAAAGCAGCATGGGGCCGATGTGCATTCTGCAAACTGTCACGCCGCTGGAGCCACTAATGCAACGCGTTACACATCTAATGTTCGCACCCCCCCTGCTTGCGCCGCTCGCTACTCTGGTACTGTTTGGCGAAAGCGTAATGTTCGAGCGGGATGTTGCCGTCTGGAATCACAAGCGTTTCGAGCAAAGGCCCCTTTTGGTTCGTGAGGATCGATCGATTCTTGCCTACCGCCGGTGGTACGCGCAGTTCTATTCACCCCACAGTCCGACCTATCAGTCCACCACGCGATCGCTGCAATGGTAATTTTTCATTTTTCCAATCACACACATATTCAGACACGTCGCCGACGACCATTTTTCCTGTATATCAACATTCAGTCAGTTTCTCCGGACTGATATCATTTCAGCGGAGTCGATGTGATTGGCCGAATACTCCGAAATTTTGCCCATGCTAAATTTTTTTTTCTTTTTTTCCAACTGTCGCGGTTATAAATAGATTATGGAAAATATAAGTGTCCGGAACGACGTGTCACATTAAAAATTAAATATCATTAGAATAGTACTCCATGAAACAGTATTTAAGCATAAATAGTACTGATTATAGTAGTCTGAAACGCTCTCCTCCTTCCCACTTTCCATCGCTGCACCGCAAACCCCGCGAGAACGAGTCGAATAATCTGGAAATTCGTTGTTTTTAAGAAACATACCACGGGATGCTTGTAAATAAAAACAGCTGCTGTATTTGTGAATTTATGTTATTATAAGACCAAGATAGTTCATTTGATTAAGTTTGCTTGGAAATTGCCAACGGAATCATGAGTGTCTTGCATTCCATAAATATAATATTGGTTCAGCGGAATTGTCACTAATAACACTGTACATAAATAACAGTAATTCTATCGCGAAAAACTACATACAACAGTAGAAATTCGTTGACATAATAAATAAGAACGCAGATTATTACCCAGAAATTGTGCTATATAAATTCATTCGCTGCTTACAAATATTCAACTTCCCTTTCACCGTGTGTATTATTAGTTATCACAGAATTCTTATCTTATTATTAATTAATTCTACAGCTTAAGCATGTTAGAGTTATTTGAAAACAATTGTTTGTCTTCAATTGTTATATTCCATCCCCCAAATCTGTTCGTTCTAGTATAAGGTTAAATGCTTTGAAGTCTGGGCACTAGAAAAATATCTAAAATAAGACTGCGCGACGTACGCACGGGAGTAAGTTCTACAACTAGTAGAAAACATTGTAAAGAGATTATTTTCAATAACGTATGGGTGTACAAGACTGAAGAAGAACTTATTGTCTCACAACTGCAATGGAGCCTACTCGGCATAAAAGTATTATCGAGATACGATCGAGATGAACTTTGAAATGTTTCGAGACCATTGTCGAGTATGAGATTAAAGAAAGAACTGCAATTCCCATTGTTGATTTAAGAGTGTACCGATCATACGGTCCAGTCAAAGAGCTGTCCAGACAGAAATATGATATAACAATGGTTTGGACATGCAACTGAAGTCAATCGAGTTGAATTTTGTTGAAACAATATTCCCTTGACATGGAAAAAATACAAAAACCGTAGGTAAACTTCAGATACAACACAGCACAATTATTGATGATTTTGAAAAGATCACGTTATTGCATCATTTTTACAATGAAGCAAACTGTATCCGTTGATAGATTTTAATGAATTAGAGCTGATCTTCTTCATAAATGAAATCTTTACATACCAACAGTCATATTTTGTATTCAACTTCTCCGTTACTGAAGAAAAAAAGTAAACAAAAAAAAATAAAACACGATTAGCGAAATCATTGTAAATGATCAATAGTACACCAATGCCATAATAAAAAATACTAGATTCTTATCCAAAATGTGATTATCCAGATTTTTAGAGAATTTATTTACGAACAAAGTGAACCGTAGTTAATTGTAATCGATCTAACGATGCGAATTTTTTCATTGTACAAATGATTCAGTAAAGGAGATCTTTATGAAGTCATCAATAATTGTGCTACTGTAGCTGAAATTGCCGGTTTTCTTAATTTTTCCTACATTATGGAAATTTTGTTTCAACTAAATCCAACTCGATTAACTTCAATTGCACTTTCAATTCTCCATTACATTATATGTCTATCTTGACAACTCTTCCACTGGACTGTACGCTTGGTACACACTTAAAGTGTTGGACAGATGGCACACATGATTTCACAACAGTCGTTCACAGGTGTTTCACGAATTACCATATTACTTCAGGGTTTTCACTGCCAAAAAGAAATCAGTGAGATTTGGGTAAAAAATTAGCTTCTACGGAACATTAAGCAAATGTCTTTATAAATTTCTAAAAATATATTGTTATTTTTGGAATTGTTGATTTCGTTTCAGGTGTAAAATTTTTCTCAAATTTAATTCAATTCAAAATTGATTAGAGTTTCCTCTGAAACCTCATGGATCTCGCTAGGGAAGTTTACGACAACGATTTTTGTATCTATATATCATATTCAAATAAATGAAATGAACTGAAATCACTGAATAGAATTCAGTTCAATCAAACAAAAATGTAGAATTTGCTCTCCTGAATTAATTTAGAGTCAAGAGGAATGGCGAATAATCGTTAATCAATTCATAGAGTTGATCAAAATTCTTGTTTAGCAGCAGGCTTTAGGAATTAACTCTGAATAAAGAAAGAGCGTGAACCAAAATGAATCTTGAGTGATAATGTTTTGTTGTCTAAGGGCAAAACAAAACATTATTGGGCGAAATCATGGCCGATGGGAGAGAGCCTTTTTTCCATTTTGACGTTAAACACCAAATGAAAACTGAGACGATTAAAGATTGTGTAACCTCGTACAATGAAAAAAAGCATAGATTCTGTCCTTCTTGTAAAAATTTAATACTACGAATTGCGCTATTTGGTTGCTGAATACTCAGTAATGCATTTCAAGCATGTGCATTCATACAAAAATAAATATCAATTTGACATCAATTTAATATGAGATTCGCTAACAATCAAACGTGATCAACGATAGCTATTGCGTTTTAGTTTGACATTGACATTAGGAATATTTACATATATTAAGGCCGTAGCTGAAGTCAAATTCGCTTGTACTGTTTACTCAAAAGCAGTTACATGGATGTTAGCTTGGAAGAATTTTTTCGTGCTATATTGACATAGCTAGAGCCTTATAGACTATCTGTTTTGTTAGTTTAGTAGGTAATTTTTATATCCGCGATGACTACGCAAGAATTTCTTCAAAGAAGATACCAGATCAGTTGGTTGCATAACAACGGAAACGTCGAGTCCGACACCTCCAAGACGTTCTCGAGCGTCTTCTCCTTGGCCCAGTATGTTTAATGGCCGACCATTTACTTCCGTCAATGTCCAATTTACGAAAGTTCCCGCTGGCATGGATGGATCAGCCGCAAGAGCTGCAGGTGGCAATCCAGAAGTCAATGCCATACCTCCAACCCCGATCACTTCGTTGCCCTGTAACTCGAGCCCAAATCCATGACTGTCAGTTTCGCGATCGCTCCCCCTAATCAAAGTCATTGTTCGACCCTGCGGGAGCCTCCTGACGATCATCTCTACCTGTACAAGATGGGTTACGTGTCAATTGAAGTGTCTGACGCAAAAATTTACAAGTCAAGTTGATAGTAGAATAAAAACAAGGCTGAAGTTAGTGACGATAACATGACAAAACATCATGGAATAAATCTTTGTACAATTTTAGTACAACTTTCAAGGAGTTGGCTTTTCAAAATATGAACATGTCTTCTTTATTTTAATTTACAAACTGAATTTCAAACAATTTAGAAAGTAACCATGTTCTTAAACATGCATCATTAATCTAACGTTACCAACGTCAACCTCATGAATAGACCGTCAAGATTTGATTATTTACAATGGATATTAAAAAAGTTGTCAGCTTACATATGGTGTTGTACAATTCTTGAGAATATCACGTGCAGACGTCGCACTGTGCACAGGACTTCCAGCTAAACTGAGCACCTGATCCCCGATATGCAGCACATTGTAAAGCATTGGCTGCTCACGTTGTTTCCATCCAGCAATCCTGCAAGTAAAACATATGAAACTATGGACAAAAGAACATGGTAACATCAGCACATTCTAATATCTATTGCAGTCTTCGATCAAATCCGTTAACTTTTACTAAACCGTTAACTTCTCCTGTATGACAAATATATGAGTCTACATTTATACCAGACTGTCCCAAATGTGTCAACAAAAGCAATGTTGTCCTTGCAATCTCTTCTTCTCAGCTGTAATCTGACTCCAGCGCGGTGGCCGATTTCTCTTTTGAGTTGAAGTACCTGTTGCTCCCTCAATGTCAGCTGTCTACCGTTTCCTTCTCTCGTCACAGCCCTGTGAGTTCCACTTTGTTGCGGTCGAGAAACTGGAGCTAAACTTCTATATTCTCTCAGAGCTGCATAATGCCTGCTCTCTGCCGATTCTGGACTGTTATTGCTTTCGATCAATCTGCCAGGTGTGATCGGAGAATGAGAGGATGCCAAAAATAGGCTCTCGTAACTGGAGTTATTATTTTCAATATTTGAGACATTCTCACTGTGTCTATCTTGGTGTCCTCCAGGTATAAATCTAGGCTGAGTAGATGGCTCCCTACCATTATGCCCTGGTATATTATCAAAGGTAAAGACATTTGGCACACTTTCAGACACTGGATATTGATTTATGGTAGCTGAGTTCTCCTCATGATTCAGTTGATTTGTCTGGTTTGCCGGTAAACGAATAGAACCGACACGAGCAATTTCAGTTTGATTTTCTGTGTTGGCTGAGTCGGAATTTGTTAAAGGAACGTGAACTTGTACTTCAAGTGATGGGGGTGGACGAGGTGGCAGGGGTAGGGGACTGGTCGGATCCCTGGTAGGGCGCCTTTCAGCTCCGGGTCCTTTGGAATAGAAATTTTCCTTGGGGCTCAGAATTTTCATCTCAGTTAATTTTCTACTAACAGTTTGTACCCAGTCGTACATATCCTGATAGGTTGGAGCTGCTAGCCGTAGGACCCTCTGGTCAGAAAAGTTGACACAGAATTCAAAATCTTGCTGTTCGGTAGCACAAAGTGTTGGTGATAAATGAAGAATGTTTTGTAAGGATGAATTCCAAAGAAATGAATGTTTGGCTGCCTGTTTTTGGTTGTTGTAGCCTTCAAAATAAGGCTCGACATCGTCATGGATACAAAAAACTACCCAAAATCTCGCGGCTTCTCTTTCCACCGTCTCCGTGCGTCGCAGCCACCCATTTTTGTGAATTTCTCTAAACACAATGCTTCCATTGGAATCTTCCATTTGCAGAGCATTAATGGTACCAAATTTGTTTGCCCATAGAAAAACTATTTACATTTAAGCCTAATAAATAGAAACAATGAACTTCATAATGTATGGGTCTTGAAAATATTTACTTTTTATACAATATTAACAATAGATCTTTTCCATCTGTTCACAGATTTAGATGTTCTTATGACAAAAGTCTCGAAATAAGATTCTAAAATGAAATTAAAATATTAAATGACTTAACTTCTTAGACCCAGTATATGGTCTAAGATTAACTTGACGCATTACAACTTGAGATCACTTGACATGCGATGATTCACAGCACGGAGACTAGAGCAAAGGAGTCCCCACGAAGTGATACTACTCTGAACATCTGATCCAGCATCAAAAATCCGCACATAAGGCTTGTGCTGGCTGACGCTGAACGGCGCTGATATTGCAAAGATTCAACGAGTGGTGGGAAAACGGAAGCGATTTCCACGCAATTTCATTTCGGCCACGATAGGCGTTTATATGCATAGGTGTGTGTGTGTGTGCTGTGTGTATATATGTATATACATATTTATATATATAGTGTCAATTCATACCAACTTCACTTCGGAACTTTACCATGACAGCGCTGCTTTCGATGAGATCTACACTACTTAAGCGACAAATTTTAGACGAATTTTTCATATGTTCCACAGTAGAGATAAGTCTCCTTTACTCTCGTTTCCATGATTAATGGACTTGACTTTACCATGAACCTGCATACCAAGTCTGATTGTGGTAAATTTGACTTACAGAAAAAGTGCGCATTGACTGCAAATTTCGTAGACTTCAGCCAATGGAAACGCTAGAAGACTAGGGAAACTGCAATCAGTTGCGACGTCCTAACGAACGCTTCCGGACAAGTTGAAAGTTAGCCTGGAATTGCATCACGAAAATATACTAGAACGCACAGTCAGTAATTCTCGGTCACCAAGTACCGACTAAGCATCCGAATGTTGTGGACAGTGGATGTTATCGGGCTATCAGATAAGCCAGGAAAGGAATGATTGTTGGATTATAAATTTAAATTTCCTTACCTCTTGAAGGTAACTGAAAGTCGATGAACGACGCGTCGATGTAGTGAGAGGATTTTGGCGGAGTGAACAACTTGATATATGTCAAATATTTTACATAAATTAAATTTATTTTATAATCGAAACCAGGTATAAACGGTAGCGTTGGATTTAAGCGACATATCAAATAGAATTCGACTACACTTTGCCTCACGAAACCCCCTTTTCGATTTTTCTTGATTTAGTTGAAAATTATGCAAAAGCAATCTACAAAAATAATAGAATGATTCATGTGAATGTGCGAATGCGCATGAATCAGTCACCCATTACAAGATTCCTGTTTTCGGAATGGACTAGGATTCTGAAGCGAAACTTCTTCAACTTGACCTCTTCCACTGCCGTTTCACTGCTTACCACAAACTTTTATCAAAGTAGACGCCTATGTTCACAAATAGTATACATTTCAGCAAACTTGTCGTGATAACACACCACATAGAAATAAAATCAAATTGTAATTTACCCGAAATTCCACTTAACAAAACTAGAACAACGATTTCATATGATAGATTTCTGTATTATATTATACTTACCAAACACACGGCTACAATAAAATTCTACTGAATTACTTTTACATTTATCACAAAATCTGTTTCGAGCAAAACTTCCTTTTGTTCTACAAATTAACAAAATAAGCGAATTTGGCACACTAGTTAGTATACATGCTTGGTATAAATATCAATATCTGTAGTGCCTGTCAAGATGGCTGACTTTCTTGATTTGCTTTCTGTCTTTCGCCTCACCGTCGCGACCGTAGTCTTCGGTTGTGACTCCGTAATGCAGTCCCAAGTCACGACAGATATATTCTCGCACGGTTAGATACATTCCCGCACGGCTTTCGTCCGGTTTAGGAATCGTCTACAGCTTCGCCCACACTCTACACTTCACAGTGCGAGAAGTTATAATTGCCCATCGCTTGGCCAGGCATTGCATACAGGCGTTGCAAAAAAGCTGTTTCAGAGGCTTGCAGCTGACTTGAGGATACGGTCAGGTTTAGAAAGCTTCAATTAATAACTTGCTGCATGACGAAAAGGCACGAGCGCTTGGCATTACAAATTGCAATTACCATAGTAGATCCTTTTTTGAAATTTCATCAGGACTAAAGGGTCTACGAGCACATATGACTTTTTGCTTTTAGGTTATGAATTTACACTTGAGCCCAAGAAAAGAGGAAAAAAATCATTCTAGCAGACCTGATGGAATTAGTCGACATAGGTTCTTATGGTTGAGTCAGTAGCAGAACATCGTATTCACTAATACATACGATCTTTTGTCCTTAATTAAACTGCTGGTTAATTTCAACGTTTCTGACCATATTTTCATTTTTCAAGCCTAGATACGATCAAAATAAAATGTACGCTCTTTTACTTTTTCAACAGCAAAAGGTCGTAAGATGGCGCTTACGGTCTTACGCCGTTAGACACGCGATATACCTATGCAGGTTTACGTATTTTCTACGATACGGGAGGAGAGAAAGGTTCAATTACGGAACTTTTCGTCAAGTTGAACAAGTAAAACATTTTTTATTTAATGAAGACAAGAGGTAGTTATTTTATAAAAAAATAAATTCAATGTAATTTAAGTGATATTGATATTAAATTACTTGAAAATACAAGTGTATGAATAAATGAGAAATGAAACAAAAGAAGATGGCAACACGACACCAATAATAAGTGTACAGCTGTGTAGAAGTATTTCGCTTCTTTACAGAAGCAATTTTTTCTTAATAAAAAACCGCGAGAAACGTTCCTACGATTTGTTTTTGTTTTTCAACATATAGTTGGCCCGATGAAAATGTAAGCGGTACTTTTTTGTCATAGCAATGTTTTAAACACGAAGTAATACTACTCTACGCCTGTAACTCTTGCGGATTTCAACCCTTTCATATAAATGTAGGAATCATCTTGACTGCAAAGTTTACACGTAGAAAGAAATCTTTGAAATGTATGTCTCGATCAAAACGGAAACATCAATTTTTATTAACATTTCGACCCTTGGTGTGGAGCCTCCTGAGGACATGTATTTATTTGAACATATACAGCAAAAATAAAAGAAAATTTCGACGAATCATTCTCCGTATTATAAACTGTACGATAACAAAGGTTGGAGTATGCCCCAACTCCTCCTTCGTTTGTTAAGTGTTTAATGCAAATAGAGCAGTTATTGGCGTTGTGTGAAGCGTAAAATTTGAGTCTTCAACAGTCATAGTCTGAATTTTGTACGAAGTCAGTAACGTGTTCCTTTGTTGCACTACTGTTTATATACGGAGAATGGTTCGTTGAAAGTTTCTTATGTTTCTGCTGTAGATGTTTAAATAAATAAACATCCTTGGAAGGGCGCACACCAAGGGTCGAAACTGTGACAAAAATTGATGTTTCTTTTTTGTACAAGACATACATTTCCAAGATTTCTTTCAACCTTTCATATAAAACCTAATGTATTTTTCATTATTCCATAGCAATATCATGTTACATATTAAGTGTCGCACCTTGAGGGAGGCGCTTTCACTCCCTTCCCCCGCGAACGAAAAAGCATCTCTTGGACATTATTGGAGAATAACTAATTGAAAAATGAACGAAATTATACAGGGACATTAGAATACCATTTCTTGGTACTATGCATTTCATTTGTCAGATCTACAGTGTAGCGTAAATATCTGTACGCACGGCTATAATACACAGTGTGCGCGTACACTTACGCAGGTGGATTCTGACAGATTCAAGGCCACCCATGTCGTCTGCTATGCAGGTTGAACAGATGGCAGCAGACGAAATTGTGGCCTTGATTCAATCAGAACTCACCTCTGTCAGGTGTACACCAATCAAATGATTGAAAAGATTGAAACGTCTGATGACGAACCGTTGTGCGTAACTGTTTTAAGTCTCTTCATTTCGAGCTTCCTTCAAAGCTCCCCCCCCCCCCCCCCCACTCTCCATCATCCACCCCCTCCACACCGCATTCACGCGCTCGCACACAACACACACAAACACAGCTTACGTGGGGCTCTCCCTTTGCCCCTCTCTGCCACTTTCCTCCTCGTCGCTCCGTGCCCTTGCTCTTCCTTCCTCGTTACTTCCCTGCACCCGCACCCCCCATCAACGCCGCATACTCCTTTCGCTCCCCCCGCCGCCGACTCGCTCAACGGCGACTTCCCCCCCCCCCGACTACCTGCGCAGGTAACGTGCCAACGTCAGGGAATGGCTGCTTTACCTGTGCACCTGGCTAACCGTTCTCCAGCGGACCGAACGACCGATTGGTCAAGATTCTTTAATCTATCTACCGATTGGCTCACGGCCAGGTTCTAACAGCAGTAGGTTTTAATCTGATTTACTATAGTCCGGCAGCACTCAGTTTGTTACCTTAGCTACATAGGCAGGCAGACATTTTGTAAGCCTGTAAAGCCGAATAACGCGTTCCTGCCGCATGAGCCGTAGTACTCTGTCGGAAATTGTCGAAATTGCATTCACCGAACTGCTGCTCGGCTAGCGAATCGTTATGCTCGCGGTACATCGTCAAGTTTCATCTGGTTGATGATGTAGTATTGTGGAAAGGCTTCAGCGCCGTTACGCCAGCCTGTCCGTCGGTATATTACAATTCAGCCGCTGCACTCAACAGCGCAATCGTCGGTATAAGCATTTTTATTTCCCTTACGCCGGTCCTTCGTTGTTTCGGGTATTCGGTTCAACGAAAATGCTGAAAGAATTCCCAACGTGTCGAACGCGAGTGATATGTGTAACACTGTGTCCCAGTAAAATATAATTATACACTCGGACGTTTCGAGTTTCCAAATTTATACGTGCATGTGTATAGTACCGCCCTCCTGCCGCATTTCCAAACTACCTCAAAGTATTTTCCCGCCAAGAAGTCTGTTACCCGTTTAATCTATCGGAAGATTCTACCAGCTGTGAAATACAATTAACCGGTATACGTATAATCAAATATTTTTACATATCGTAAGGATGAAGTGCGGTATGTGCTGTAATATTATATAGACGTAGTTGTTGCTACTGTTATTCAAATTCAGTGAGTGGCTATAATACGAAGGCAGTACGTGCTGTCGGCCAGTCTGTGTATACATACGTAGCGTCTACATATGTACGGTGTGTATCTAATATGGTAATTACTATGAGCGTGAGATTTATCAGTAAGTGAAAACTTGTGTCTCCAGCCCATTCGTGACATTACCGAAATCTGGATTACGCTGACGAATTACGAAAAGTCAAAATTATACCCGTTCGACAAAAAGGTACGTCAATGCACTTCTTAAGAGATGTTGTCAGCCTTCTTTCATTGAGCCCCGCAGGCTTTATAACGCCTGGCAATCGTTGTATCCATCTATGTACTCTGCAAGCCTTCGCGTCTGACTACACGCACTTCAGTAGTATGAAAAAAAAATATATTTCAACCATCGTCGAAATACACGAAAAATGAAAGTTTTTTTAATTACGGTTGAATTTAATTTTCCTAGCTGGCTAAATAAACTTTTTAATGAATTTTTTGCTTGAAAATTTTTTCTACAGCGCCCAGAAGTTGATAAAATTTTTCGATTCAATTCTACGAAGATATTCAAAAAATTATCTATCTCCCAAATATGAGGTTATAGGTATAATATACGTGAAAAGAATGGCATAATAACGTGAACTGCGCCGGGTTAAACGGTAACGGTCCACAATTACCATGTAACGTTGATTACTTACATACAAGTGTATCGAATGATAATTTATAATGTAGATACCAGATTCCCAATAAACTGATTTTCGTTGCATTAACGGGTAAAAAGCCTGCGTTACCGGGTGCGCGCACACAAGAGGCATACACATATAAATACACATGAATCTGCTTAGGCACCAACCGCACACGAACGGACGCTTATAATCTGATAGGTACCACCGTGCCGAAAGTTTCTCAAGGCTTGAATACTTTCTACTAATAGCTACAAACCGACATTGAAACGTTGCCTTACACGCCGCCATTACCAACGGCGCAAAGGTTTCCGAAATTTCACTGGTTTCGCTGACTCTGCGCTAGTTATACGTATACACCGTATAGTGTATGCAAAACCTGCAGGGTACGTACAGGGTGTCCCATAGAATGTGACATGAGAAAAATTTATGCAACTCGAACACGATTAGGATTATGAAAATTAGAATAAAATGCCGCCTAAGTGCCTGTGGCTATCGATTGTACTGCAAAGCTATGTCCTATAACGTTCAAAAATATTGTAACATAAGTGCCTTTGTCCATCATTCAAAGGACGTTCTTCATTGTCTCTTTTTATACATAACACTATTAAAGACAAATTATGCCGAGTATAATAAGGCCTTCGAGGAGTTAAAAGACGTACGTATAGTTAGGGACGTCGTTCGAAGTATAATATTGTTGGAGTTTCCTTGTTGCATGGAAATTGAAAGAAAAGGCGGCTTGGCCAAAAAGCTTCGTTCCTTTGCGCCACGTATCACCGTGCACACCACCTGCATGTCAGATACTAGTTTTAAAAAAATCGATTCAGCACTTCGTTTAGATTCCTGTACCTACGGAAAAAAACTCGCACACCGAACCATGTGATCGAAAATTGTGGAAAAATTCCTTAAAACGTGTTTCCATAACTTAAAGCCCTGTTCTAATTATCAATGAATTATCTTGTGGCGAATATAGAAGATACAAATTTAAAAAAATCTTTTATCGTTGGCTATTTTAAAACCGGATGTGAAAAACGTCTGACAAAGATATTGGAACATCGTATGCGTGGATGTAGACGATTTTCTGTTCAAATTTCAACCAAATCGCCCAAGTGGTTTGTTTGCTACCGCGTTTACAAAAATCCGTCGCGTAAGCAGGCACATGCACCTGTTCTTGGAAATATTGGTAAGCGATTTTTCAGATAATAAAAAACGTTTCCCGCGTCGTTTCGGAATCTTTTCGCAATTCGACGCTCCTTGCGAAGGCAAATACGTGTCAATCACTCCGCTTACGAACGATATTGCCTAAGAACAAATCTTTACCTCTGAATATTATGAAGTGTTAACGCTTAGTTATTTAAATGTTACTTTTGTTTTATCCGATGGGGCGCCCCGTACAAAGCAACCTTATTATACATATACTTGAATTATACGCGCATCACCTTCGCGTAATTTGGATGTAACGGTTAGGCAAAACTCCGGTGCCAATTTCACTTATAATGTGTATGTTATCTACCACAGTATACGCGACGCAAGCTCATCGTCACCTTGTTGTGACTGACTTCTACGCGCAATCAGCGTGTAGTAATTGGCCCACGTCGAACAGGGAAATTCCAACCATGGTTGGCATGAAATAAAAAAAATATTTAAAAAAAATTAACATCCCACCGACGTACTTATCTTGCGTTAATAGGTAGTACGGGTGTGTACAGAGCCCTAGGGTATGAAAACACTTATAGGCCGCTGTGTTACACACTACGTGTAAATCATTAACATCATTCGTTTTAACCGTATACCTATGTATACAGCAACTAGAATAGCAAATGTTAGTTTTGAACGGGCGCAGATATCGAAATGAAATTTGGAGGGACTGCATGAGACCAAAAAGTTTGCGCTTGCGAACTTGTGACGCAACTTACGATTAGCGTTTTACGTATCCAATGTCTTCGGTGAATTCGGCTGCTTCGTACCATGGCAAACTCCGCGCAGGCGGCATACCTACACCACGTGCGTGAGACTCGTTCCGGCAGCTCACAATGCCGAGCCTCAAGCACGTGGTTTACGCTTGTGTGGGGTCTGCACCAGTCGCGGGTGGATTCACAGGAAACTGTCGGTAAACAATAGAATCTCGATTATCCGAACCGGCGTCATCCGAATCCTGTTACCCGAACCACGGCTCACTTTGTCCGAGCGAAAGCCTGGTATTTTAGAATGTTATAGGTATATAGGTATAATTTGTTTGGATGAAAATTATCGGAAAAGGTCCGCTTACAATCTTATATCGTAAAATTAACGTTCTTTCAACTAACTTCACGTACGAACAGAGCTTGTCCGAACTTTTGCTAATCCGAACTAGACCCGGTCCCAGTTAATTCTGCAGATTAATCAGATTTTACGGTATATAATATAATATTTACAATAGCTTGACGCAATCGTAAATGCATGCAGGTATGCAACGAGGATGAAGTTAGTAACGTTACTGTAACGATTGCTGCATGTTTAGGAAAAATCGTTACTTCGCACCTTTAGGAATGTCGGAAATTTAGTAAACCATGATAAATCAATGTATACTCATATTTTGCGAAGCCAACTTTTCCTTGAAAATAATTCTAAAATTGCGCAACATTCATTTCTTCCCTGATGCTTCGTTACGTCAAAGTTGCTAACTTCAGCCTCATTATATGTACCTACACGGTATATTATACAGATATACCTAAAGTCATATCTGATTACAGGTGGCCGGATAGACAGAGATGGCATGAAGGAGGGTTCTGGCAACGTAACCGAGGTGGTGAGTTTGAATTGCTCAATTCCTGTTCATCTTCAAATCTTTATAAAACCGTTTCGAACTGCACGAGGGGTGTTCTCCTGCCTGCCTCTCTCCCAACATTGTGCACGTTTTGACTTGGCCAAGGGATTGTTATTTCTGAAGCATTTGTACGTGCGATGCCTGCATCCGTTACAATTACGACACGTAACTTATGTCACCCGGAGGATCATAGGAAAATATTAGCGAAAATACAATCGAAATAGGTGGAGTAGTTTTTCGTGTTTATCCTGTATGCGTGTGAACAGCTTACAATTAGCCCCTTTATTATGTAATCACAAGCAGAGCCCCGGAGCATCCGTTGGCCGGCTCTATTCGGGTTCATCTCGATCTTATGTAGGTCCGTGTTATCTAAGCCATGGCGGTTTCTAATTACAGGGGGAGGCCCCTAATCTTTCCATCCTGAATTTGGTTAGAATATTTTCGTGTATTAAAAATTAATACATAGACGAAATTGAAACGTACTTTTTTTTTAATTTTCGCACACAATTTTTATTTTTGCCCGTTTGGCAATCCTTCAAGGCTATCGGTAATCGTTAGTTACAGCATGATTTGATACCAGTAGAGTCGATTCAATGCAAAACGCAGTTTTAGTAGCGTGAATGTAGTTTATTTTCGACAAATGAAATTCATATCCAACGATAATGCAAACTATTAGTTTTAAATTCCTACCTAATCCCAAAAGTGATGAAAAGCCTCCAACTGTTGACAAATTTACCAAATTCTTACAACGAATGAATTGTATAATTTTTTACAATAAAGTAAAATTGATTGTTGTCACCATGCTGACTTGAAAGATCGTTTTAATGTGAGTTTTTTGCTTTGAATCACTTTGATCGGTGTAGTCGTTTCAGAAATATGTATATCGGGTAAAAGATATGAAATTTCCGACTTCAAAATCCTGTAACTTTTGACAATCTCAGATTGCAGGCAAACGGCTTGGGGAATCGTCTGATCCAAACTTAATATACATATACTTCACCCAAATCTATGTTGAAAAGGTGAGAAAGCCTTCCCTTGCTAGTCCGAATCGTCTGATCTTTCCACGTGAAAATATAATTAATACTCGTATTACTGAAAAATGTGCGTTCATTTCCGCAGTAACTTAACTTAAGACTTTCCTCGAATCCCTGGGAAAAACATCAGCGAGTGAAGAGGCCCTTCAAGAAAGCGGGCGGGCAAAGGGAATTCGTCGAGAGTCTTAGGGAGGCCTAGAAACTCACCGTCAGAGATATTTCCAGCGCCCAGCGCTGAGACACTGCACCGCTCGAGACGCAAACTTACGCTCATTGTAGAAATTCAGACGACCTGTTTTCTATCGCCACGCCGTGCACTTTATTTCCGTAGCAACACACATGCATACCCAAATTATATACCAATCCATACCCACTCTTTTATTGATCCACCTTCAGAATAATACGTTACGGAGTTACAGCCTAACTTCTCAATCACTGTGGGTTGCACAGTTGTCTTGGTGTGTCTACCTTGCGAACTTGTCCTACAAGTTGACACATTTACACAAGGAGATTGCAAAATTTTAGAGAGATCAAGATCGCACTTAGCGTCAACAGGTTGATTGACTTTCCTACTGATTTCCACAATAATTGATATTCTACAAGCATGTGTATTAAATAATTGATCTTTATCAACCACCACATTGCCATTGTAGTGAAATAAATGCAGAGGGGAAATAACAAAGAAACGACACGAACACCGACAAAGTATGGGCTAACAAATTTATCTCTCCCGAATTCGGGGATTGGGAGAAAATAAGTCCTAGACCTCTTCGTATGAACGCCAGAAACGCTGTTAATAACAAGTCACGTAGCAGTCCCACCCTTACCGAACGGGCAAACTCACTCTTTTCCTTCCTATATTAAACAGACAAATGAACGTTTTGTTCAACAATTTTTCTTGGCTGGTTCATCGACAGCAACGTTAACGAATCATTTAAACTACAGGCATTGTCGATGAATGCCCGCGGTCGATTCGACCGGGGCTTGGATGGGCACTGACGAAAGAGCCAGCCAGCCAGTTCCATGCAAGATATTATATTATGTGTAACGTGAAACGCTACTCCATTCGAATACTAGGTATACCTATATCTATGGATCTTTTGTGAAACAGGTCAGGATAAGAACAGCCCACCAGCACCAGTTTGGAGCACCTATTCTTCTTACCCCGTGGCCGTATACGAAATCCCTCCGGTGCACCCTCCGGCCACGGAGATCTTTCTTCGTCAGAGCGCCGCGTCGCCGCGCGGGTATTAAGGTGGTGGCACCCCGTTCATCTTATCTTGGATGATAAGAAATTTCTTGACATTAATAGCAACCTCTAGTCGCTAATATAAACCCTTGATCAAATCTCCGCTCGGCGATTGTTACAGAAGCTTTTGTGCCTTGCCGATCTATTGTTCCCTTTATAAGTATACAATATACGTATACGTGAATACCTCTTTTATTTCACTCTTTCTTCACCGATAACGGTTTTTTCAATTACGATACTCAATATTTTTACAATACCGTATCGCAATTGTATGTATATTTCCGTAGGTTGTCTCTCTACCTATATATTGTAAAGTCGTTTTCAAATCTAACGATATAATCTAAAAATAAACCGAACATTTTCATCCATCAATCTAACGATCTAAAATCCAACAGTAGTGAAATGCGAAATTATCTCTCTTTGTATTATAAAATAGTTTTCAAGTTTCATCTCAGAAAACACAAGAAATCTTCTGCGCGAAGTTGCTGTTCAGGTGATAGGTAAATGGGACGAGGTATATGAGAGTATAATAATCTGATTGCTACACTGATTTCTCGACGAGCCGGATACATTATTATAAGCTTGACGATCCGCGCAATCTTCGGCCGAAACGAGACGAATCCCCGAAGTATTAGTGGATAAGTAATATATCCTGGTTCAAAATTCGCGTTGGGATTTATTCCGCGTGAATCGCACTTTTGGAAAAAAGTTAATAATAATCTCATTTTAGGTAAATTCACTACATTTTTATTTATCCTATGAGATAATACGAGTCAAGTTCGTCGTTCTCCTTCATATGGCATGTAAATCTGCTTCCCAGCTTCTCCTTTTTCAAGGTGTGTTATAAAGAAAAAATAAAGTTCCTACTGAAACATATAGGCGACACCATTCGGAGTCAAGACTCTTATGTAACTTTGCGAAAATAAATAATTCAATGAAAATACATCTCCGAAAGGAACTTTGCAATCTACCATGCTCAAGAAAGGGATTGTGTGTTACAAACACATATTTTCTAGTACCTACCCAGATATCGAAGCGTGTCGGTGCAAACAGTCTGCTTCGGTTGCTGCGATTATTGTTGCATTTTTACCGAAAATTTTCGCGAAATAGTTTTTGTGCAGCAAATGTACAGCAATAATTGTTTGCTATTTCGATGTACAGCAAGCATCGCTTACATTTAACAGATATTTTGCTGAAAGCGTTTGCTTAGAATGATTTGCTAGAATTTTGACAGTAATAATTCAGACCACACCTTGTTCTAATATTGCTCGCAACGCTTTGCAACCATTGCCGTCTTTTTGCTGCATAATTTATACGCATGTGTCACAGAAGGCGATTACGAGTGTTATCGTACGAACGAAATTGCCTTCCGTCCGTTATGCAAACGTTTTATTTAACTTCCCGTTTCTTTGTTATCAGAGAAAAAAAGGAAACTATTATAATAGCCCCGAAAATGAAAATTTTAACCTCCACCAGATCTCCACGTTTTCAAGTTTAGAAAATTACCTCCATTCATTTTCAAATGGACATCTGTATGTGTGTGTGTATGCGTGTGATTAATTTTTTGCACGACGATATCTCGAGATCAGGTTACCAGATTTCCATTGAATTTTTTTGGTCTCAATCGACGCGGCTTTTCCAGAATTATAACTAATTAGATTTTGGCTCTGACAGGTTCGATACTTTTTGAATTATTTAAATGACTAAATTCCAAAAAATCAGATAAGAATGATGATATCTTGAGAATGAAGGAACGGATTTGAATGAAAATTGGTACCGTTAGGTTTTTTGGGTGGCTGATTACGAATCTGAAGTCAGATTGCGAAATCTAAAATGGCGATCCAGTATGGTGAATAAAAATCTAAAAATATTTCGATTTTGGTGGATATTGGTAGGTGGAAGTTTTTTGGTTCACTGATAACGAATCCAAGGTCAGGCTTCCGAAATTTGCTATGGTGGATCCATTATAGTGGTTATAAATATAAAAAATCGTCATATTACCATGTAATATGGTATCCGAGGGCTTTAAAATCGTTTATCACGAATCTGAATTTGTAGTTCGAAATTCGAATTGGATGTTATTCCTTTTTTATCTCCATGAACTTGGAACTTGCAGTGTGAGAACGGAAAGTTCGAGGGCTGGCTCATAACCAGTCTAAGGCCGCTTGTTTTTGTCCTAGTTCTTTTGAGAATCTGCCGTTCGCACGGTATGAAACGGGTGCGTGAAACGGCAACTCTCCGCCCGTTTCTATTACGCGGAAAACCGAGTTTTCAAGAAGACTCGGGCAAAAAAAAATATATTGTTTGAGCTAAATTTTACTTATAGATCTCACCAAATTGTTCGCTGATAAAAGAAAAAAAAAGAAATAAAATTACTCACAGCAAGAACATATTTTTCTCGCCGCCCGCAATGGAATATTTTGTCGAATCAACGATTCTACTTCCTCAGTGTACAAAGAAGAATATGTTACCGCGGGACGATCGCGCCGACCAATAGAATTCAATTATCTTGCGCATGCGAAGTCGTCGGTTCGGCCTGCTAACTTTCACCATTTCCTATCGGTATACTTGACTATGTGGTGTAGATTGGTCCATTAGTGTCCTTTTGCGGCCCCGAAGCCGCATGCACGGGGCATCGGAATTTAGGCATGTGACCAGTGTAATTCTGACGCGGCGCAGCAGGCATACCTAGCAGCACATGGCCCTCTCAAACGTGGTGCGCGTATGCAGGGCATATACGAATACCCACACTGCAGTGGTAACTGTATATTTGTAAAATGGCTATAGCCACTTTTCTAGATAAGAAGTAAACTTGAATCATCGCGCTAATAAATTCCTGCACGTATAAATACATACTTCCGCCTCCTCGGATTTTCACACGTTCGGAAATTAACGCCGAGCCAGGCTTGATTCACGTTCAGTCCCGAGACGCAAACTTCTGCGATACATTCTCCTTCGCTTAAAGTCTTTCAATTGTTGCTCGTACTAGAAATCTATTCAGATATTGATCTCATCGGAAGAATATCTTCTGCAATAAATATCAGTCCAGCGTTTTTACTACTCGATTGTTTGAAAATCAAATTTTACAGCGGTCAAAGCCGACCAAACACTTTTGTGCCATTTGTTGCCAAACATTTTTTTTTTCCCCCGAGGAATGGATATGACGAATGTAACAATTATACTTAGGTATGTGTGAACTACTATCTGCATTATATTTATTACACACATACTTACGTAGCCTTATATACACTGACAGGGGATGTGCGCTACTGTTATCCAATATTGTAGGTTATCAAATAATCTTATTAATTGAGTGCAAGATTTGTTTTTAATGTCAGATATTGGGTTAGATGAAAAAAAGTACAGTGACATCCCATCAAGTCTCGCTCGAAGTCGATAGAGGTAACTTGTATGACATATTTTCGATCCTTGGTCAAAAAAATTGCGTATAACTTTCGAAAAGCGTAAAATTATTTGAATAATCGTATTGGCGCAACCAGTTAATGGTCAAGTGACACATTACTTATTTTCGAAAGAAAGTGAAACTCCGTTGATTCAAACAATTCAATTCAAGTAAGCTGACGTTTGAGCCAAAATGAACCATTATTTTAATCGAAGTAAGGCACAACTTTGGTAGATTGTAAACCAAGTGCACGGGGCTTATAGTATTACATAATATAAACCGTATTCTTTCAACTATGCAGATTATTTTTTTCCAGTCTACATACGCTTTATGCGTATATTGTTGGATCGGTTGTTAAATCCTTATCGCCACTGCGAATGATATACGGGGGCGTAGCATAAAATGTCTACTAATCTTCGTCGACGTAATACAATTTTACTCGATTCAATGCGATTAACAATAAGACATCACATTAGAGTGTTTCAAAAAAATCGACTATTTTTTTTTTTTTTTCGAAGAACATTGAAAAATCTTCCGAGTGTCCCTCAAAAATGACCTCGGTAAAATATGAGCTCTTAATATTGATATTTAGAGGTGGCGATTCTCAATTTTCTCTTTCCCATTTAAATAACATGGGAAAAAATTTTTTCAAAAATTTAGAAATTTATTGCTCGAAAACGAATCAGTGTGAAGATATGAACTTTGAGATTTGAAATAATAATGATGAAAAAACTTGAGAATGCAGATGCATGAACGGAGCGAAAGAAATTTTTTATAATCTGTAAATTATGTTGTTCTTAGTCCAGTAAGTCGAAAGTTTTAAATTTTCTCCTCGCTCCGGCCTATAAATTCTACGGTAGCCGGTTGACACTGCAAATTTCACACGCGTGCGTTAGGGAATACAGTACTGTGCATGTCAGGTGGAAATAATATAACGAGGCGTATACCGTGGTTAAACGTAGAAATAGACCAGCTTAGCTCCAAGCGTAGGCAACCGTAGTGACGATTTGCCATCTCAGGCACAAAATTGTCACTCCGGCTCCGCATCTTCTTGGCGCCGCGCTGGTTCATTTCCACGTTTGAGCCCGGTATATGTAACACCCGATACTCACAATTACCGTACCATGTACTTGCGAATGCGTCGTATATCTTACAAGAGTACGTATAGCCGAATCGTCGTTGGTTGAATGGAGACTGTAATAGGCAGACACGAGCTGAAAGTTAAATTTCAATTCGAGTACGTACATACACAGATGGATAGATCCATACGCATATAGTATGTGAGCATGCATGCTTAGGTGCATCGGTTACACGCGTATATAGGTAGATAGATATCGCGATTCGCGATTGCTCAGCGATAAACCCCCGGCACTCGGTGATGTCCGGAGCTGTCCGGGTACCTCCGTTCGTTCCCGATGTTTCGGGGTAGTATATGGTTTTATCCCCACGCTCGAGGAGCCTCGGCGCTAGGCCTTCGAGAAATAGTTAAAAGCGTCGAGTCGAACGACCGACGACGATGCTCTCCAAGCCTAACGCGTACCGCCACGTCGCGCCAGCTGCCGCGTAACTTCTGACGTTCTCGATCACCACGTGTCTCGTTACACAGATCATATACCTACGCACCCAGTACATATATGACAAACGATACCTACCTTGATTAATATCCATGGCGTTTTCTGCCTTAAACAACGGTTATACCGGCAACCGCGCAGTTCGGAAAACGGATGTCGTATCGCTGAAATGACAATCATGTACAATGATGTTGTAACATGGAAGGCATACCGGCTAAAATTCGTGCCACAGACATTATTATCTTTATAATACACGAGGACTGGTTTAGATGTTGAAACAATTCACTGGCATTACCCTTGATAGTTACCCGTGTATCGGTCGCCTCTTCGAAATCCATAAAACAAATTACGCCGATCGGTGAAGATAATTTCTGATCGCCAACTTATACGTACCGTGAGATTCTTCAGTTAATAATGATAATCTGGAATTTTTCGAGTTTTTCTTCCACTTGTTGAACAATCCCTTGTCTGCGCATTACCGTAAAAATGGAACTGGTCACGATCGAATGAGGACAAACGCAAGTATATTCCGTCTATAATCCGGAGTGCTGATATTAATATAATACGCGTGCACGTGAGATATTATAATAAGCAAATTATACTCGTATATCATGTATAACGCAATGCTATACATCGAACGCGAACGTTCCATGTGAATAAAATTTGTGAACTACGCTCGCATTTACTTATGCCTGCAGGTCTGATAGTACCGGTTCTGTGTCTGTGATAATCGGTATTGTACAAAAGTCACGAACAATGCTCGACCAATTGGAATAGCTAGTTTAACGAACAGAATCGACGGTCTTAGGCATGAAACCAAAAGCACAAGAGTCCAAATGCATTTTTATTCCTCGTCATTCGCAGAAAATAATATTTACGAATAATTTAATTTACAGTTTTATAATAAGGAAGCAATACTCACGTTTACCATGACAAATGAACTAGTGTGCTTTCTTTACATTGAATTATCATGATAGGCGGATCTCAGATTATCGTAAATTTTAACAGTAGACCCAAAATGTTGTTAACGCACGGGTATGGAAAGAAAATCTTTCGTGTGAAGACTGATATAGTATAGCTGTAGAAACAATTTCTTTTACGATTTCGAAAGGTAAGGTTACAGCGCTCACGCTAGGTCGATTGATAGAAAAAAAGTCTCAAATACGACTAAAATACGAAAATGTGTTCGTTATATTATCGATAAATTATTTAATTTTCGATAAGACTTTATTCTATGGTGAAGATGTTGCGGGAATTTCGTACAGTGCTGACAAAGTGAACAAATCATAGTTTGCACTTTTTCCCGCCAGAATAACAAAATCGCTTCAACCTTTAGGAAATAATAATAGTTACATTTGTATTTGTGATGTAATTGAAGAAAGTTCAGAAAATTGATAAAAACACTGAATATACAGTAACTAACTTACAATAGATCCTCAGTTAGGTACCTGGAAGTTACGCTACGCTGTACTGATATCTGATTGTGAATACCATGTTCTCCGTAATTTTGCATCAATTTTCTAAATCTGTATCCATTAGTCTGCAAGCAGAATAGCAAACACGATCATTCCCCAACGTTTGAAACGTTTTCGTTACTCTGAAAAGAAATTGAATTGGAGCATCAACGAATATGTATGTCAGCGCGAGTGACGGCACGTGATATTACCTGAAATCCCTAATTGAAGCGACTCTCTCTCTCTCATTGCCATACAACAACAAGTAAACACATAATATATCTCGCTTACTCTGACTTTTTACCAAGATATAGCGATTAGCCACAAATCTGGGCTTCAGGTAATATCAAATGTCGTTACTTCTATTGACGGATCTCTACGAGTGTTAACTCATGATTTACCCTGCGGTGTAAGGTATACAGGAAATACTTCTCGAAACGGGCTAGCCCATGTGGAGTTTGCCAACACCTGCAATACGGCCTCTTCTTGATCCAACTTTGGCGATTGGGAGTTGGTCGAACCAACGGTTCAGCGGTATCAACTAGTGCTGAGTAAATAGTCGATTGTCGTTTCCCCGCATCTTGTATTAACCCTCGACTTGCCATTGGAGCCAAGGCTGAGACGACGTGAATCCCAAAGTCAGTCTACGCGTGGTTTTAAACTTTTTTTCTCTCATGTCAAACGGTGCTTGGTGGATACTCAGACTGTCATTTTCCAGGACCTGATATTGAGTCTTTGAGTAAACACCGAACTTGAGACCGGTCCCTCGGGATTCCTAACATCCGTCTAAATGTTGCTCTGAACGTCGATTTACTAACGCCAACCTGCGCTGCAGGGCTGATACATCTTGTAACGTAGTCCTATACCTTTACTACGCACACTTCGGCGCTATCCTCTAGTCTCTACTCACAGAGAGAGAGAGAGAGAGAGAGAGAGAGAGAGAGAGAGAGAGAGAGAGAGAGAGAGAGAGAGAGGGAGAGAGGGAGAGAGGGAGAGAGGGAGAGAGGGAGAGAGAGAGTCCACCCTACAGCGGTTAGTGAAGCTCACAGAGCCACCTCGGCTGCCTCGAGTGGCCCGCTTCGTATATGGAATACACTAACAATGAGCATAATGTTATAACATCTACATGCGTTGTATGCATACTCATTGTCAATCGTTTTGTGTAAAATGTCTATATCCCCGTGCGTCCGACTGATCATACGACTATGTTCTCCACGACGATAGAGTGCAATCGCGAACGATAAATATAGTATAAGAGTCAGAAATTTGATGTTGAAATTTCGTTTTTCAGTTACCAGTGGGAGGTAGCGGGGCTGTGCTGGTGCTTAGCGAACTGGAGAATATGGCGGCCAGGCAACAGAGGGAGATCGCCCAGCAGAAGCGACTCTTGGAGCAGAGGGAAACTCGCCTAGCCGTGCTCCGGGGCGCACAGGTTACAACCACGTCCTTCAATATTATGCACAGAATTGGGGTGAATCAGGACTTGGTGATAGATCATTGCTACAAAATTTCTAACTCTCATTGCTTACAGAAATCTTTATATTATATTATACAGAAAGGAGGCGGCTAGAATGGGCCCCCTGTATAATCAAATGGAATTTAAAAAAAAATGTCGCTCACGCTTGAAATGTTTTATTGCGCCAAAACCAAAAAAATTGCGTGGTCGAAATTGGTCTAACGTTGTTCCTCCCTTAAGAGACCAATTTCGCCCGTTTCTCCCTTATATATACACACATACATACATACATACATACATATATATATATATATATATATATATTATAAATTGTACACGTGTATAAAACAAGGGCCTGACTACAAGTCGATTCAAGCCCATTTCGGGATAATTAGTGCAATTAAAACTTACGGTCAAACTCTACATACCGTTTTACTTAATATTTTAGCTCTGATTGTGAGTGAACTTGATCGACGCAACCCACTCAAACTATATCATGCATGTATATAAGAAAAGAGTCAAAACCCAATTGACTTCTTCTGTCACAGAGCTATTCATATACGCCGTGAACATCATAATATTTAAATGCCTATTTCAACTGGTTGCAAGCGGCGGTTGTGCGCAAGGGGTACGCAGGTCACAAGATTAGAAAAAGAATGTCTAAACTGTTGCACGCCAATAAATGACACTGATTTCGATGATTTTGTTTGAAAAAATCACATTTGCTCACGTATGCCGGCTTATAGGTATATACATATATGCGCGCGCGCGTGTGCGTGTGTAAAAAAATAAAAAAAATGTATTTGTTGAAGGCACGGCTACAGTTTTCCCACATTGTTCTCTTTATTTTCAAAAGTAGAATTTTCCATCCATCCATGTCTTCAATTCCAATACGAGTATAGTGAACGTACGGGGCATCTGGAGTAATTTCGCGACTTTTCAATAGATTTCTCAGACAGCTGACGTGAATAACTGACTCGTACTTATTACGCGAAATATGTAAATTCGTGCGGTTGGAATGTCATATTCGATTTCAAACCTTCACCCTTGTACCGTATCGTTGAATAAGATTATCCGCATCGGCGAAGTATGGATATAGGTATATCTTATGTGCGAATGGGTATGCATTCACGTGTGGATAACTCGAACTCCGATGAATCACCATAAGGTTGATATATGTAAATGGGCGGATTCAGTTCAACTCGTTTACCCTTCACTTTTCAACACCTTGGATTTTTTCTTCCTTTTGAAATTTCATCGTACTATGCGAGAGTACCTCCCCTGATTTTTTTTTTATCTCGGGTTATAGTTTCGGTATTCAATGGCTAAAATAAAACAATTCCTAAAATGGCATTTTGTACTTCGGATTTTAAATGGATTTGAAAACGCATTTCTTATTTTATATTATTAATGAAAAAATGTAAGCATTCGACCATTTGTCAACTTCCAGCTCTATTAAAATGGATTTTAAACTTATCAAAAAATTCAATGGCTAATATTCTAGAACGAAATTTTCTCACATCACAATAGATAATGTTAGAACTGCCTGGTCTTCATACTCAATTTTCGATTTAACTAGAGTCAAGTTACCAATGCATCAATTCTTTCGCTCGACTGAAACGGTGTTTTCATAAATATCTTGAATGTATTGCATACGTGGTTGAAGTCCGGAGGGTGGTAGAGTTGAGCTGGATGACCCCACGTATACATATTAAATGTATAATCTGAGAGCCTTTGACTAGCAATCGTATCGAATGGATTACAGATAGGTACAGTTAATTTTTTCAGGTCCTGTCTAAATCTTTTCGACGGCCACCCCGATTCGCAAGATCACGTAGCATTAAAATTCATACACGTGGAAAATAAATGTACGAATTTGTTGTTACATACTTATTCCTTGGTTATACATATACGTCATGTATACACGATGTCTGAATTTGAAAGGCTTAAAATAAAAATGAAACGGAATATATTACGAGAGATATATGTATAAACGTAATCGATGATATATTTTCAGGAGCCAGCACAGCAGGACAGACTGGCAAGGTTGAGGCATCGTCTAGATCAACAACAGAGCAAGCTCAATCGCCTCAGGCTTCTGAGATCGCAGACTGATCAGTCAAGAGCGAACAATGCCACGCTCAGTAAGTTACACAAATTTAATAACCATCTCGACTATCACGTAATGCTTTTAATTTACTGTTGACATTTTACGCTGCAATGTATCTGTAGAGTATATTTCACGTCATTCGGAACTTGATTTCAGCTGGTAATTAATCAATCTTGACGAATAATCAAAATATCGAAGCACAAGATGGTATTGCTGATTTATTTATTTTTCTATGATTTTCCGATTCAGAGCCTGGGTGTAATTCAGTGATTTAAGCACTGATATTCGTAGTACAGGTTTACCGATTGTGAGATATTCGACCAAGACCCTGCAGCATTTTTCCGTGTAACGCGCCCCAAGGATAATTTTTACTTAAATCGAATCAGAAATGGATTGAGAAAATCTCAGAAAATAAGAATTAAAAGGTTGAATTCGGTAGCAAGATTATGAGTGTGGGCGAATTTGTATGTCGCGACGGTGTTTGAAGTAATCAAGTTATACACGCGTATATTTGGTACATTGTGCGCCTAGATGGTTTATTTTACCCGAGAAGCATTCTGGAAATGGCTGACAGCCTTAAATCTCTTTAATTCATCGAAATTTGGATTTCTGTATTTTACTGTTAAATAATAATGTTCAATTATAGTATATCATGTCATGAAACTTGAACATCGTCGGATTTAGGGAACCCAGAAACGGAGAAAAGATTTCGATTTAGGCAATATTTTCCAATTTACTATTGCCATTTAATTTGGCATAGAAAGTTTCAGAATCTTTCCAAGTTCGCATTAAGTATGATGTTATCTAATTGAGGGATCGATTCATAACTTTTGGCACAGCCCTTGCGCCTAGCCACGGTGCGATGGAAGTATCTCCTTTAAGAGCGTTTCTTCCAAAGAAGCCATTGAAAGACTTCCTCAGATATTTTCGCCTTTCTACCGACTTACCTCGCGATAATATTTCCTATGGAAATTAAGATTTGCAAGTCCAAGAATGCATTGCCTCGTGAAACGAGTACGTACTTTACCAAGTATATTCGTTATACGATTATGCGTGAAAAAAAAATTTTTCCTTTAGTTTTCTAGAAATACCTGCTGCCTACAGAAACCTGTACAAAAAGTGTTCTGGATGACTGAAATCTGAATAAAAAACATTTGAATTGTAGAAAAAGCTGTGAAGCATTAAAATTAACTCACAATGAAATGTACGAAAAATTTATCGCCTGCATTCTCTGTTTTAAAGTTAGGAAAAAACATGCCAAGGGTTACGATCTTACGGCAAGTATATATTGTGAAGTTGGACCTCACTGTTTCGCGAAGTGTTGTTGAAGCAATTCTCGAAAGATTGAAGTTTCGCTTGACTGATTTTTGACGATAATGAATCAGTTTACAGTCGATTTGTACACTATTGACTGTGAACTGATAACCTATAGCAGATATTTGTGAACGTATGGTTGACATGTAGTCAACTCTTCGTCAGTCTCCGATTGGTTGACTTCATTTTCCGCCGACAATAAGTCAAATGTGAGTCGACTGTGTGCTACTTGGTTTGTAGCGCAGTTTCACTGACTGCTGACGTGTTCTAGATGATCTATACCGCGAATGCAGGATGAAACCCGTCGAGCAATGCAATTTCTATCCCTTTCTAATTATAAGTCATGTACCATTTACAATGTCACGAAAAATAATTTTCACACGTAACAAGTGAACTGACTTTGAACAGCTATACGTTATACAAATCATACACTTTGATTCATATTGGCAATTTATGCTTGTTATATTGATGTTAACATTTAGCGTCCGACCTCGACTGCATCAGAGCGCTTTTCAATGAGAAGGAAAAAGAACTGTCGTTAGCGGTAGCCAAAGTGGAAGAGTTGACCCGGCAACTGGAGGAATTGAGGGGTCGACACAACAATGGGACCGAACATCTATCAACTCCCGCGAGCGCGGAACTTGAAAAACTGCGTAGAGAACTCATGGTGACTAAAAAATATATTAATGTACCTAAATTTATTTTTCTATGTGGTATACACAAAGTTTATCCGTATGAAGATTAAGGTAGTGAATCTATTGCAAGAGTAGGCAATGCGATACAGTTTCATTGTTAACCAGTTCTTGTTATGATTTTGCATAGCTCCAAATTCAAATATCAAACCTACAGCTTGGGCTCATTCTTTACCCGCCATTCACCGAATCGCCGTCTCTTAATCAAAATTTAGAGCATTAATTGTGCCTATCGAATATTATACTGCATTCATAGAAATTCAAGGCGTATTTGTAATTGAAACTAGACATTTCAATAGCAAAATTTTTAAGAAAAAACCAAAGCACATACACGTACAGCTTCTGTGATAGTATGCCTCGATTGCTATAAAATTAACCAGCGTAAGTGTACGAAAATCTTCTTCGAAAGCTGTCTGTATAGTGTCTGAATTAAAACATATTTTTATGCAAGCGCGGATGCGTGCATAATTTTTAACGAGAAGGACGTACTACGGAGATGTGGCGATTTTTACGAAATAGTTACAAACAGCCCCGTTCAGCTATGTTTTATTGGTGTAGAATCGAAAGCTTTGCAATAGCAATACTCTATCACACTACAGTAATATGAACCTATACGTTATGTAGTTTCATTAATTACGTCAAAACTACAGTTAAGACTGATACACATATTAGCGAACAAAATTTTTTCTAGATTATCTAATTCTTGTACAACAGTAAACGCCCTAGACCGGCCAATCAAGAAATACGTTCCCGTATTATTGGTGGGCGAAGGACCTGGATAGTGTGGCATTACCGTGAGTCGGAGTTGGGGGAGGAACGTGACATCCGGTTGTTACGTACTATTTTGGGGGTGGACGTAGAAGCTATTTTAAATTATAGTAACGCTTGCGTTTGTCGAATGTGTATGTGAATAATTCGCAGTTTTTTCCAGAAACATGATTGAGTTATCATAAATTGGCATAAATTTCTGATTCTAGTACCGTAACAAAATGAACGAACAGCAAAACCAAGTTGTGTCCCAGCAAAGGTTGGCCTTGGTTCAACGCCAGGCGGAAATGGCAGCCATAGATGCAAGGATAGCACAACTCCAGGGCCGGCTCCAGCGTAAAAGAGCACTGAACCAACGATTGAGTCAACAATTAGGATCAAATCAACGCGTCGGTGTGAATCACTCAAACTTTGCCGATTCAAAACTTGAGTTTATTAGCAACAAAACGAGGCCGGCAGGTAACATCGCTGCCATAGAGCCATACTCGCACATACCTAATGATGATTTTTCATTGAACAAGAATGATCCGAAGTACCAAACATTGCCGTATAATACAAAGTTTGCCGTAAACTTCAAAATTGACGATGACGTTAATAAAAACAAAATACAACACAGCGCGAGCGCATCGCAGATAGGCCAAAGGTCGTTTCAGCAATACGGACATCAGATTGCCCACAGTCAATCGCAATCCCACGTCCAAGGCCAATCCCAGCCGCTGAAGTCACCGACGATCCTCAACTTTGTGCATCCAACGAACAATAACATAGCCAAAAACAACTTGAGCGTCGCCAGCGCGAGCGTTACCAACACCGCATCAACCACTATCGTCACTCCTACCTCTCATACTGCTGCAACTATCGCGGTCGCTTTTGGCACTAACGCTAACGAAAGTACGAAAGGTACTACCTCCACCACCATGAGCACCCCCACTATTACCACCACCAGCACCACCACTACCAACAGCAACAATAACGACACAAGCAGCAACAGTAACTGCGGTAATCATAGCAATAGCAGCATCGGCAACCTTACCACCACAAATAATAATAACAGCAGCAACATCAACAACAATAACAACAATAACCACAACAGCAACAAAAACGACAATAACAACAGTAACAGCAACAGCAATGGCAACAACAACAACAACACCGTCTACAGTTTTGGTGATCAACAAAACTTGAGGATTCATAATCAAAAACAACACGGTGATGGCAACTCCTGCTCCGGTACAAATATTGTCAGCAACGTCGCACAATCTCTTTCGCACAATCAGAACTACAGATCTATGACGTTTCATCAGAAGCCCGTATCTAGCGTGGCACCCAGTTTTCCGGTAAAATCGCCTATTTATCAGACATCTTCGACAAAGATTCATCCCGTAATGCCACAGACATTGAGCTTGATAGGCCACGGACAATTACCAGCCACGCAAGCTTACAACTCAAATGGCCAAGAGCACAACTATTTCGCGAACCAAAGACAAAACTTCGCAGCCGTCAATCAAGCGCATATATCTCAAGGTAGTGGAATCAGCGATAACATATATAATAATCAATCACAAAGTTCATCGAATCTTTTGACGAACGGAACAAGTCTTACACAATGCTCGGCGAATTTACAAGCCAACTACTCCGGCAATCCCTTCGCTCAAAGTCAGAATCAAACTCAAATTCACTGTCAGCAGAACCAGCAATTATCGCCAAACACGAATTCTAGTAATGATGCGCAAAACGACAACGTGATCAAGGCAGATTCCGTAACGAAGATTGACCAAAATATAGTCAAGTACGATAATTTACAATCCCAGTTTGACGAGCGGCGAGAATCGATAAAACCTTACGAACAACCGGCAAGGCATGATCAAACCCATGGTAAATACGACCATATGCAAATAAAATATGAGCAGCAACAATTAAAATTTGATCACTCCGCAAAGTATAATGACAACAATCAACTCTTGGCCAAGTATGAACATGTACAATCATTGCAACAATTCAAACAGGAACAAAGTCATTCAATATTTGATAACGCAGCTGGACATATGTTGCTTCAGAACTCAAAGTTCGACCACCACACGGCAAAGTATGACCACCCTACCAAATTCGAACTTTCCGGAAATAAATTACCGGATAAATCATACGAGTACGAACGACTGAAGTATGACTCTGACCGGAGGCTCACAAGGGGGGATGATAAGATCAAGCCTGCTCTACCACCGAAACCTAACAAACCCAACCCTCCGCCCAGATTGATTCACCACGAGAAAGTCGAAGTCAGTTCCGATATCGCCGATGGAAAGGCCTTGGTTGTCGTTGGCGCGAGGTAGCTATATACGCATTTATAAATCACTTAATCTCGTACATGGGTATGAATGTGTTTGTATTATAGGTATGCGTGTATGGTGTACACCCGAGCGAAGTCGATTCTGACCCCTCTTGTTTTAGCCACCTCAGAAATGTCGAGGGGCTACGGAAACAAAATTTATGCACAATGCAGAAAATGTGAAAGTCAGGCCGTTAGGAAACTCGACTAAAATTCAGGATCAAAACCAAAATGAGAAGCTCAATATACTAATATATGTACACACATGAGGTAGGAAATTAATATAAAATTGAGATAAAGTTCGCACGAGAGAAACGAGATTTGTAAATTGCGCGGCTATACGCATGTATTTTCCGTTACAAGAGTCAATTTTCAAGGTGTTCGGTGAGTAAAGTTGTGGCGAACGTGAGTCCGCCTGGCTATGCCATATGGCAAGAGTGCACATTGCGAGCTTCGACATTACATATCCCGCTAACAATAAGTATAAATTAAATTTCGGAATTTTTCATATTCCGGCTTTGCAACTGCAAGACATATCCTCAATTTGACTATGTTTTTTTATCATGCAAGAGATTCCATTTGGTTTTTCTCTAATATTTAAAGCTTGTGATACATAAGCAGTAATGTAGTAATAGTCAGTTGGACCAGTTTCCTGGTTATCTTTACCACAATAAGTAATATGTTCAACGTTGATTAGCTTCTCTCCTTCGATAAAATTTTTACTGGTAAATGCGCACTGTCCGAATGCACAAATGTCCGATAAAATTAATATCATTGTACTTGAAACTTACCGCAATTTATTTATTTACGTATATTTTTTTACATTTATCAGCTGCTGTTCTATCCTAAATAGGGCGTTTTAGATATTCCCCACGGGGCGGCGCGAGCATAGAGTTCACACGCCAAAAACGTAGGAATTATTCGTATCATGATGGTTGTATTTTAAACCGCTTTGTGTCAGCATTTGTCGTCCGCATTTGATCTCAATAAAACCCTGGTAACGAAAAACTTTTCTGTCCCAGAATAATTTCTTCAACAATTTATTGATGGCGAACAAAAAAATACGTCCAGTTGAAAATGATACCACACTTTTTTCACAACTTGAACTATGTTCGGTAAAATTTTCAAGTGAATCGGGAAGACCCCAATGAAATTCTTTCAATCGCGATTTTCGGGGAGTCAAGAATTACTTGGGATCCAAAACTATGGAACACTCTTCAAAAGATCGTAAGGTATGAGATTCTGGCCGGACATTAAATTCGGTGACCAGCGACCGAAAACCACACTGTTTCGAGTGGAATATCCCATGTACAGGGTGAGTAGGTACAAACTGCGGAAATAGGAGGAGCTTCTTATCGAATAATTGTCGCCCTGTAGCCAGTTAGATGAGTTAATAAGAAGTACGTTCACGTATTCGTTGGCTCTGTCGGCTATCATCTCGGATGTACGTATTTACAGTAAAATGCACAAATGACTTGACCTTTCGGCAAGTTTGGCTTCGGTCCGAAAGAAAATGCGAGTTCAATTCTACACAAATTATGTGACAATAACTGTCGATGCAGCTGATATGAGAAAATGGAATGAATTGTTACCTAATTTGTACAGAATCGAAGTCGCATTTTATTTTGGATCGGAACAAAGTTAGCCGGAAGGTTAATGGATTTATGCATTTTACTGCACCTATATAGCGTAATTGACTACTCCGATGTTAATGATGAAAACAATTGTACTAATGAACGATATCGAATTTGTTGTCAAATATTACTTTTGTCAAATGACGACTAGTTTCCCAATGCACTCCTGACTTAACTTTGTTATCAACGGAGACGCCTCTCAATTTCACCAATTTTCTTGGAAATCGTGAAAACTGGTTACTAAACATTTCTTATTTCAGTTGAGGGTAATCTGCTTATTATAAGCCGCCAATATCAAATCATCGAAACTTCCCTCCTATATCGATATCGACGTTGCTTTAATTAATAGTAATGTTAGTAGTTACCTGACCACTGGTCTTGATTGGCTGCGGGGCGGCAACTATTGATCAGGTAATTCCCACCTATTCTCGAATTTTTCATAGACTCACCCTGTACGCATATCTGTAATTTTTTTTCTTTTTTTATCGAAACAAAAATATGTATATTTCGCATGATTTTATAAAAGTACTGGTTAACTCATGAGATACGATTAAGATTGAATACTTCCTTCCCATATCATGTCTTAACTTTGGTGCATAATTACCAATTATTTTCATGAATTGCAGATTTATGATTAATACATTATCATATATGTTCAACGATACGTCACAAATATTGAAGATTGAAGTTGAACGTAATCTGCGTCAAATACATAACAGTTTTCGGCGTATGACCGAATCTTAATCACATTTTGTAAGTTAACCAATGACAATATTCTGGCAAAAACATACATAGTCTGCAGTTTCGCAGCCACAAAAATTTTGTGTAAACTAAATCGCACCTTAAAGTACAATATTATTGAACCAAATTCTGACAAACGATATCATTCAATCAAATTCCGAATTCCGATGTTCTCGAAATAAATTCCAAGATACGACGTTGTTTTATTCAGCTGTTAACCAGGTATAAAGGCTGCTTACCTTTTATTTTTTCTCTGAAAGATCTCAAGACCCCTCCGTTATCACAACTTACTCTCAACATCAAAAAAACAAAATTCTGACGGCCCAGCTAATCGAAATCTTAATCGTTGATGCATCCCTAAATTCATACATAATTAAGGCTTGCACAGAGTAACATCTGAATTTATGCATTTACTCCAGAAAATTTACCTTCGAGTCTCAAAATGGCATGTCGCAAGCAATTGAAGAAAGAAGGGAAACAAAAGGACCGAACATGCGTGTCTTATGTGACCGCAATTCAGCACAGACTTGAAAATACAGATATATATATATATATATATATATATGTATGTATGTATATTACGTATGTGTATAATGTATATATATATATATGTATATACATATGTATATTATGTACCGCAGATAATACGAGTGCGATGAGTTGTAGAGTTGGGATATTTCTTAACAAATGCCTTGTAATCTAACGCCAGATGGACCTTGTTTTCAACAAGTACGGCTGAAAAAAATATCTTTGGGATAAATAATAAAAAGACGCTATCCGTTCGCTTCTGGAACGCTGGAAGTTTTCGAAATAATATGTCCGGAGGAGTCGAGGAAGTGGAGGAGATAACATACATCATACATCGATTACTCGCGGTTGCACATCTATATGTGTATTTAATATCGGTTGCGTATTTTCTTCAGTGAGAAATTACAACATGATCACCGGGTTAATTATAAATGTTAATTAGTCCGCGATCGATTTGGCGAGACGATCGTGGACTGTCGGGAATAATGCATCTCAGAATAGAATGGTTGGAATGGAGGGGGGCAGCGGGGGGCATTCGTGACACGCACAACAGTCGAGTCCCGGGTTCTATGCTCTCTCTTGTCTCGAATTCGATTACTCTGATTGATAGACAAGTGCGATCGAGTCTTCAGTCTCGTCGTATACGTAAGTCTGCTGTTCAAAGGGTCTCGGGTCCATCGGCGTAAAATTTCCGGTTCGCCTCAGCTTCCGCATTTGATAGTGCGTCGAACGTATACCTCACCCTTACTCTCTCCTCACCTCGACACGTGTCTCTTCTAGTTTCCCACCAGTTTACTGTATAAAAAAGTTGTTTCATGATTCTCATCGTCGCATCGCAGAAAGAATCGTGTGAGTTTCATTTTATGCTTTTATTCTCCGAAAGCCTCAACCCACCAGTCCAGCCCTCCAGAGGAGATGAACCTGTTACAGCTTTCATTAAAAGACTCGTCGTTACAGATTTTACTTACTGTATATGCTTTACCTAGTACATGATAATGAAATATAAAATTCACCAAAATGCTTGGTTTACCCTTCGATCAAGTTTGGTAATATAAAAACTAAAAATTGCTGTCTCGTCAAATCATATTTAGAATATCGAATGAACTATACATTTTGAATCTCTATGTAGATACGGGTATTCTAGAGTATGTTTTACGAGTTTCAAAATATCCATCTTGAATCTGGCGATAACGAGAGATTGTATATCCTAAAAAAAAAAAAAAAAACCCGTAGAATTTCCGTAATTTTCAACAACAGAATCTATACGCTACGCGTACGCATGTGCGCGTAGTTGCTTCACACCGAAATGTCTCATCTCTCGATCTTATCGAAGCACGCTATAATCGTCTCGAGTAGGCGCTGAATGTGAATTAATTTTGCAATATGATCCCTACAAAGATTTAATACAAGCAAACACTCTGCATTGACGTTAATAACGGAAGGATGCTTCATAACCTGTCTTTGAAGAGCTCGATGGTACGTCCTGCCTGGTCCCCCTCGCCCTCGCACATACACTCGCCGGTCTTTAGTCTTCTGTTTTCAATGTTGCTTTCAAAATTGGTGTATCTGAAGGGACCCATAAATTCATTCATCCATATGTATCTCAGTTTCCTGATTTATTTTTAGTACTGAATTTCGGAAACATTGGCTGAGTAGCTTCATCAAGGGAGAGAAATACTTGTTTTTAAGTTTGCCACGGAAGGGATCGAGTAACATTTGCTTATGTTGTTCATATACATACCTATATCATATTATGGGGATTCGCATAGCCATTCCTTCGATTTCAGCGAAGCGTGGAACCTGTCGCTATAAAACCAACGCCAAACTTAGTTTTCAAAGCAATTCTATTATAGAAACTGTGAAATTTTCATCTCGATCGCATTCATCAGTTGAGAATTAAACATTTTTCTTTATTTTATTTGTATTACAGTACTGAAATCTGCATGACAAAAGAGTGCAATAATTCAGGACTTTCACATTATCACCATATATTAGTGGCTAAATTTTCCTCGACATGCATTCTCAGCTGAAACAAACTGTATGTATACGTAATGTATCGTTATGACCCAACTTAGATTTAAGTGCGTGAAAGCATATAAATGAATTATATGATCGAAAGTGTGGTGTATCATCCCAGGGTGGAAACGGACGAAGACATACCTCCAATCCCAACCTCGGAACCCCCGGAATCACCTACGGACGTCCAGAGTCATCAAATAATCAAGGCGCGACCGTTGGCGCTGAAGAAGGCTTCCCTCGCCGACCAACCCAAGCTCAGATACTCAAAGTCAAATGTCCACGTATCTATAAACAGACGTATTGAGATGCCCCCCGCATTCCTTTTTCCTGAAACGGAAATACCTGCGGATCTCATGCAAAGTGATCAGATTGAATTGCCGGAAAACAGTGGGATTAAACGAAGACCTGAGTCCGCGGAAAAAGTGGATCAATTAGAACAGCCGAACAATGAGCGACCGACGGAGGAATGTGACATCGTCGATGCGTTGAACGTCCTGAATGCCGACGAGAGACAACCGTTGCAAGGCGGTGGCGAGAAACTCGCGTCCAAGGGTACCGGTAACAACAACAACGACATGGTCGATCGCGGCAGGACGGACAGTGACCAACATCAAGACTGCTCCAAAGCTGACGTGATAAGGAGGAAAAAGGGTAATCTCAAATCTACGACGGGAAAAGCTAACGTCTCACGCAGGGTATCGTTCGATCCTCTTGCCTTGTTATTGGACGCCAGTCTCGAGGGTGAATTGGAATTAGTGAAGAAGACAGCGAAGGAGGTCGCAAACCCGAGCTCCGCAAATGACGAGGGTATAACCGCTCTCCACAATGCAATATGCGCGGGACATTTGGAGATCGTCAAGTTTCTCGTAGAGTTCGGCTGCGACGTAAACGCGCAAGATAGCGATGGATGGTGAGTTTCTTTTCTCCACTCTACCTACATGCCCTGCAAGTATACCTACGTTATATTCCTCCGGTTTCACCTCTCTAATTGATTTCCATGCGAACATACTGTTATGAAGATATTTTATATTTTCTCGAATTCAAATCGATCATCTCAAAGTCCTTGCCATACAATCATCTTGTGCTCAGAAATGTGCGGCAAGGGCTGACACTTTTTTTCAACAGCCATGCAGTTGTATATTGAATTCGTATAATTGAATCATGTATATTCTGCCGTGTTAAAGGACACCGCTGCATTGCGCAGCCAGCTGCAATAATCTATCGATGGTAAGATTTCTGGTTGAGCACGGAGCATGCATATTTGCTACGACGCTCTCCGACCACGAGACCGCTGCCGAAAAGTGTGAGGAAGATGAAGAGGGTTTTGACGGCTGCTCTGAATACTTATACAGTGAGTGAAATTGCACCTGTTACATTTTGATTATGCTGTACTCAGCATGACATGTAGTATAACATAGTATACAGGTATATTATCAAGCCATGGATATTCTTGAAATAATGATTCCTCAACCTTATAGCTCGCACCGCGTAACACAATAATTTCCCACCCAAATGATGGTAAACGAACAGAAATTGTAGGAATAACATGACTAGATGTGATACTTGCTGCTTGCGAATCAGTGAGCCAGTTTCACGTACATATAATGTATCTGAAAACTGATTTAAACATTTTATATGATTGTATAATATCGAGCTCGTATTAGATTACTATCTTCTAAGCACTACTATCATTACCAAGTTAGATTTCACGACCCCACCAAACGATAGATTAGGTAGTGAAATATATTCGGTACATGATTTACGTATCTACGCTGGAATTCAGCATTAATAAATATCTGATTTCGTTGTCATCGCTGTCGTACCATGAGTGGTCGTATTCTGTAAATCTAATATCTTTGTCCAAACTAACGTCAGCGCGAGGAAACTGTCGAATTTTCCACACTCTAATATTTGAATTAGGATATTTTCACCACCCCTCACTAAATTCATTCTAAATTTTACATCAAGGTTAGGTTTCATACCATAAAACTACATTTTACATTAAATGGAAAATAAGAGTGCTGCATCAGAAGCCCCTGTAGCTTTTATTCTATCACGAGTGTCAGCGTAGTTTTCCTTCAAGTTGTTCATATGGAAACTATTGATAATTCATATTTTGCTGCGGCCTCTCTATGTCATTTTTATAGTGATGCGACTTTCAAACGAATTTTATACATGTGTGGTCTTAAGATGACGGCAATTCTAGAGCGACCAATTTGACGAGGGGAGCAATACGACAAATTATACATACAGCTCAGTTATCCGTTCACTGATTGCATTAAAATAGAGCAATGAAAGTTCTTCGGACTCGAATTCTAAAAAAATTATCGAATTTCTCAGCTAATCGTGTAAGGCGTGAAATATCCGACAACATTTTCGTCGCATAGACCGTAGAATTCTCTTCGCGACAAAGAGACTGCGTCGGGTCGTACGTGACGTTTTTTTCTATATCCTTGGCGCGAGACTTTACGGTGGATCTTGATATTCTTGATATATTATAATACGCGTCGTGCAATACTTAATCGTATTGTGATCTTCGCATTCTTCACTTTGGGAGTAATTTGCGGCTGCGTAATATGTACATAATTGACCATTTCATTGCGTTCAAAGCAAGTGTAGCTTTGACATTCGTTCCCTGTATCTAGGTCGGAGTCGTTTTTCACAACGAGACTGCAGTTAGCAGGGATATCTGTATGACAGTCGACAGGTTGTATACCGATCCTGGTAAACCGGGAAGTCAGGGAAATTCATTTTGAGATTTCAGTATACACTATAAACATTAATAATTAGCTAAACCTGACGTTCTAGGCGTGCAAGAGAAACTGGGCATAATGAACAACGGACAGGTGTATGCGGTATTCGATTATGATGCGCAGCACAGCGACGAGCTTTCCTTGAAAAATGGCGACTCCCTGGTTGTGGTCAGGAAAGGTGACGACAACGAGCGAGAATGGTGGTGGAGCAAGCTCGCGCACCGCGAGGGATACGTACCACGAAATTTACTCGGGGTAAGTGGGAAATTGACAACATTATACGATGTGCGTACCTACTGTGTGTGCACAATGAAAAGTTAAATGTTGATCTGTCTTTAGGCGGTCAAATTCAGGGTGTTATATTTCATCGCACGACCCCTACGATCTCTCTGGCACGTGTATAGGATGTATTCAAGTATAATAATTGCTCCGAAACAGTTGATCCCAGAATAATACGGGCTGTAGACTCGCAACCTGCGACTACTTAAACTACCCGTAAATTTATGCCCTCCAGCAGCGCGCTATTGAAATTACAACACGTATGATCGTTAGACTTTCATTTATTGTTCCATTTTTGCCACCAGTTTTTATACCTATGTCTGTTTTCACGGGTAGTCGAAAATATACGACATTGGGTGGTCTGACGAGTGCTTCCCGAAAGTATCCTGAGGAATGCAATACCTCGCCTAATGTTTTCTAATGCGTCTCTTTTTGTGACAGTATCGGGTTGCAATTAACGTGTGGTTTCAACCGCTGAAATCGGCGGCACCATATCTTGAGAGCCTGTAAATGGCTCATAAATATGACTATAGAAATATCGTGCAATAAATCGCAGATGATTTTTCTCGGTATACGGTAAATCCCGCGGAAGGCACTCTGTCGTCTATTAAAAAATAACACATTGTATAAAGAAATTGAGTTGTGAAGATTGTGTAAAAAAATCCCACTATACCGGTCATGATTCATGCATTACAATATTACGGTTAAAAATTACTCGTACTGTAAACACTGAATATCTATTACATTCACACGTAAGCACTAGTTTAATAATTTGTCCACTTGATATACGTTCAGTAAACTGCCACATACCTAATTTGTTCCAGAAAAGAATACTTGACGCAAATTAGTCTCCTAAACTTGGCTACATGATAATTAAAAATTCGTGTAATGATTTCAGGCATGGCAGGGAAACCAATTTTATAATTATGATCTGTACCCTACTTTTCGAATGAATACTTTTTAATGACGGTAAATCCTTCACTAGCGTAAACAATACATGTACCCTGCAAATGAAGTATAAGCTAAACAAACCTTTGTAACAGTCCCAACTATCGCAGTCTGTAAGTCGTGCATGAAGTAGCATCTGTTTGTTCTGGTGCATGTCAGTTATTGAATCATGGCGCCGTGTTTAATTCTCTGAAAGATCATGACAACGAAAAATAATGATATAATTAATGTTCCAACTTTTTTCCTTTAATTCCAGCTCTACGCACGAGTCCAACCGGCGAAGATGGACTAGAAGACTTTCACGTAAGATATTTTTATTATTATACTTGTGTACTTGGTGTCTTCGTCCAGACCTAGTACAATATTAAATTGTTATCTATAATTTGAATCACCTCAGGCTTCAAAATTTAACCGTGGCTGGTCGGAAAGTTCGATGCCGCTAACACGCAAATGAGCGATCCACTTATCCCCGTAGATCTCTCTCTACTACTCACGATCCTACTCACTGACAATGAGCGTTCAGATCACGAGCTGCCACCTGTCTTGTACGATACAGTTTATCTTTGAGCAGGCCCCTGAAGACCGCTTTACACGGGGTGAGATTCCTACCCACCCTTACGATTTTTTTTTCAACCAAGTATTATTTGTTATAGAGGTCCCACACGAAACATTTACCCTTAATGGACGTACCATGGATATCCATGATGGATATGCTATACCCTTATTAGGCATACATCTCATGCAACTGACAATGAAATGAAGCACATTAGAGCTCTATGAGACATTCAAATGTCCGCTTATTATACGTCTCGTAGAACAGTACTAGACATCCACACACATCTCCATTAGAGATCTTGTGGATTTTGTGGAAAAGAAATTTGGACCTCCAATGGACGTTCTTTCTATCTATTATTCATGAGCAATCTCAATCTTATACGATCTTATAAATCTTAGATCTATTATAGATACGTAGAGTTCCATTAGATAGCCACATAGATCTTCAATGGAAATATAATGGATTTTTTGGGGTAGGAAATTAATACCTTAGTCGACGTTATTTTTATATCATCTACTCTTGTTTACGTATCATAAAAAATATTAAAACATGATCATGTGTACATTTTGTTCGGCCCTAGACAAAAAGTCCAAGGCCTATGCAATATAAAGTAGGCACTTGAGAACAGCTATCATAAATCTGTTAATACCGGACGAAATTCGATGCAAACGAAAGGGTACCATTGCTGGGGATTTGTACAACTTGGCGCTCTCTTTTATGACGAAAGAAGATAGCGACGATTTGTCGCCTGGTGGTTGTCTATGGTACCTCTACTTATGTGCATGGATATTCATAGCATCCAATAGATATCCATCACCGGCTTCAATCTGACCCGTAGATATTGTGGATTTCTGTAGATGTCTATTAGAGATACACCATGGATATGTACCATTTGTGGAGCTATGGATCCTGTATGGACCTCTAATAGATGAGCTGTTCCGTGAGGGGTATAATGAGGTAATACAAAGATATATCAGCGCATAGTCTATAGAGTTGGCTAACAATAAGTGACAACCTCTATTCTCAAATTTATACATTTTCGAGGGAAACGTGTAAGGCGTTAGTAGTGCGACTATATTTAGGCAATTCTTTCGGCCCGGCCGGCGAGGGGGGTTTTCTTATTGTTGTTTAAAAATCCCAATGAAGAAATTATAGCAACTGGTATCGTGATAATCCATACGAATTGGTTCAAATACGACTGGGCTGGTTGGTAGAGCCAGGTCGAGTTATGTATGAGGGATATTGAAACGGGATCTTAATCGTGTTGATGGAATATTAATTATGTATAGAATTCGATAGAAATTATCACATACATTAGCCGACTAGTACCAATCCCCATTCAGAGAGAAATGTCTCAATTTTTAAATATACGATTAAATCCAATAAAAATTTAAATCGACCTGCATTGTTGTTTTTAATCAGGGCTGAAGGTATTCATTCTTGCGGTTTTAAGCCTAGAATATTGGATTGTTAACCTCCTTTCCCTGTGTAAGGGAGATGTAATTCTGTAATATGTCATGAACGTCATGAATGACCCCGTACACGTAACACCATTAGCCATTACTGAGTCCCAATAGTAAATTCCTGTAGTTTCAGCCAACTGTCAGGCGATCGCCTCCAAAACATAAATTTACAGTTAGATGGCCGACGGTAGCAGCAAACTACTAATCTCTGCTTGTTCAGATTTAATCATGATTTTTTCCTGACAAAAATTCATTCAGCCAGCCTCGTCATGAGATGGGCATCCTCCTCCTAACTGCGCTACCCCCACCCCCACCACAGTACATGATTGGGATTTTAAAAACTCTTACGTTCTGTCCACTTGTCCATAGAATGAATAGCTAGGTACGGTCGGTCATGTAAAAATTTTTACTTACGAGTATAACAACTTAGAGATTTGCTTCAACTAAATATTTCAGTTTAGTCGAAGTCAAATATTGGTTTCCTAAAAATTTCTTTGGGGTTTTCCCTCTGAAATTTTCAATATCCAACGTTCTTCGAATTGGACGCATATCCCGTTGACTGAAGATGTATAAAGACTGCCAGCCTTACGGCCTTTAGCATGCCAGTGATGAAGGTGCATTGGAAACAAAATTGCAGTATTCTGCTATGTCAATTCGATTTTACATTGGAATCCCATAGGACGGGCTGGTAAGTGCATGGTGGTACAATTGCTCCCAAACCCACCCAGACCCGATCAACCATTACGAAAAATAATCCAGGGTGAACAATTTTTGTGTATCTTCAGTCAACGCATTACCTGGCAACTGTATGCTTTGGGCTTGACAATCTATTATTACATAGTTTGTACATAAATGGTGTTAAATAGGCCACAAGAATCTCTGGAGGTAAGGTTCCCTATCCATAAAGTTGGAACCAAATAACATGAGCACTACCTACTGATAACATAGATTCTGAGTAGGCAGTAGAAAAAGGTCACAACAAAATGAAGGCACCTTCTGCTTTCAGCTTTACGAATAGGGCACTCCACTCCGATGTTATTATAATTATAGTTATTGTTATTATACAAAGAAACTGCTTAAGCCTTCTAGCATAAGCAAATAGACCATCCTATTATATTGTTACAATATTATAATCACACGGTTATCAAAAGCTGAAAAAAAAGAATACCTACGGTTTGTTAGCAAATAAAACATGTGCCTTCAAAAGTAACAATTAATACGTTAATTCAAAGAATAGTGAATTGTATTATCAGAAATAAACTGTTTCTAATAATATTTGATTAAATGGGATTTAATTTCCTGTATGAGTTAGAGCACCTAATTTTACAACTCATACATAGATTTCCCGAACTGCCAATCTTTACTCACACATGTTCTTTCAGAACATTCAAAATGTAGCAACGGCAGGGAGCGCATGCTTGGATTATCCAATAGAAGCCATGCGGAAAACTCAAGGCTAAGAAATTTACAAGGAAATAAGCAAGAGATTATGAATATATGTAACCCTGTGTTATGTATCTCAGACGGAAAAAAATTTTCTTAAATTTAATTCAAGGTTTGTACCATGTGAATGTCGAATAGAAGTTTGTACATTCATGTAAAATCGACACTCGTTTGTACAGAATGTCAGTCTAAACAAATCAAGAAACTTACTTAATAACAATTGATTTCAACAACTTTATAAAATCTATTAGATATTGACAAATTTTTGCAACTGTTTATGCCATGTACCTAAAAATAAGGTTGGGGGGAAAAATGTATTCAGAACACAGTACGTTATTCTAGTCAATATTTATTGAATGATTCACAGCTTAAAAAAAATTGAATAATGGTTCTGTCCGGAATAATCTGTAATCACAGGCCTGTCGGACGTGCTTATTGATCTACTACGTGGTCGAGTAAAAATAAATAGCAGTATACTCCTCACATTACGAACTAAACTGGTGCTCGCTGTTACGTGAGTACGTCAATTTTAGGATAATTTAAAATAATCTTATGAATCATATCATAGTAAAGTTGACCCGCTAGTGGCATTGGGCAACCAATGACGATGCTTCAAATAAAACATGACATTTTACGCGCAAATAGTATAAAAATGTTTAGTTGCGTAAACCGTTAAAAGCCACGGAAAATTTGTCAACAACAATCATATAAGGCACAACATGGATTTAGGGAAACCAACCAATCTGCAAAACTTATGTAAGATACAAAAGTTTTGTAGTACGTAATGGATTCATAAAAACTAGCCAATAAGTCAAAGGTTATAAGAATACAGTGATAATTGATAGGTCATCTGGAAAATTCACTCGTGTGTTTGAATCTCAGCGAGAATCCCACGGTGTACATGTCTGAATTGTCACGATACTGTTTTCTTTTAGCAAAAACAAGTCATTAAGTCATTTTTCTGCATTGGAGAGAACCTTGTCTTTAGCCACTTGAAGGCAGAGTCGTAGATCTTCACAGTCTGTCGACATTCTTTCGAGTCTGAAAATGATACAAAAGTTCAATTACCATCCAATGGACATGTGTGTATCATACTAAAAGTAATTGTTGTCAACATAAAATTTTCGACAAAGTATTTACAATTGAATAACGTTATAGTTAGTAGTTGAAATTTATCTAAAACTAACAATAACATAAACAAAACAACTCAATACCATGTGTCGAAAATTCGTTAAATATCGCATTTGAAAATAAATTGCCAACTTACTGGTTCACGTAAATTTCCAACCTCTGGGGTTGAAACTTCCCTCGCTGCAAGGCTGCAGCACAAAAGCACGCTAAAGCTTTGAAGCAGCTTCGGCTGACGTTTTTCAATCCATTATGTTCCCAATTTGGAATTTCTTTAGATATAGCCCAAGCAGAAAATGTATATTCCATTACAGAGATCCAGTGCTGAGACTCGACGAGGAGCTTACCCTGATTTACCAGGGCTGCCTAGATCCATTCGGTAACGAAAATTTATTCACAGCATCAAGATAATCAAAATGGAAGCGTAAATTACAGTAACTATCCTTTCGATAGAGTGAACAGCTATAAAAAGAATAACCTACGCTACATGCGTAGTTCATCATGCAATTTCATCAGTACTATGGTTCTTTCATGGAACACGGTACATAAATTGCCATACAAAGGATGAAAAGACCGGAGATTAATATCCGTCCGAGGAATTTCAAATTTATATTGCAATATTCAAACTGAATGGGAAACTTTAAATGGTCAAGTATTGGTGTGATTTCATACCTGATACGCATCGAGATGAACCGTGACATCACTGTAGTTCATCACATCTATGGTCGATGATAAACTTGCATGAATATTTGTTCTCAGACTTTTCAGTCTCTCTTCTAAAGGTTTGATATCTACCACTGGGATTTGTTTTAAAATCACTTCTCGCAGAGGTCCGTCAGATGATAATGATCCACCTTCTTGCATTGATATAAGATTCATTATGATTTTCACTAATTGTTCATTACTGAGTCCCTTCAACAGGTCATTGACCAAGGTAGTAACATGACGTCTGTTGCGAATCTCATATTCCAATATTGTCGGTGCAACATTACAAGATTCAGTGGGAACCTTCATTTGTTTTTCAGGGGTGTTGAGTTGCTGCTCATTGCTATCGCCCAGCATGAGTCTTTTTCTTGGTGTACTCCTCAGCATAATATTAGACTTAGTCGGACTTTTCACAGGGGTGCGATCTCTGGAGCTCAAGCTGTTCAAGGAATATGATACAAGCAAAGAATATTTGTGGGTCAAAGAAATAATAAGATAAGTTTGATTAGTTTGTTATACGAAATAATCCACAGAATTGGAAATTGATGAAAAATATGAACATTGTACCTGTCAATGCTGGAATTTAAGATTTTCCTGTAACCACGGTTATTTTTGTCATAGTTGAATGCCTACATTATATTATTTATTTAAAACTAATCAGTAATCAATATTTTTTTATGCAATTTGGAATTACTCCTAAAGTAAATACAGTGCACTCTATCAATGGGGCTGCTTCTTCGCTTCCGCACTCGGTTGCTGTCCCCCACTTCTCGGCCCAAGTTTGTCTTTAACGCACAACTCTGTCAATAGGGCCGTGCAGCTAATGCAATGATTCTGTCATTTCTTTGACCACATAAACAAACTTATTTCCAATGAAACATAAACCCTTCATGTAAAACGTTTATATGAATAATTACACATAAAAAAAATCAGATATGTTAATAGAATATTAACATACAAATATTTTTTCAGGCTAAAATAAAATGCAATAGGAGTCTGACCCATGTAAACAATGTATCCGCGCGTGCATGAGAGGCTGGCCCTAATGAGAGAGTTTGTGACTTTTTCGTGACGGGACGCTTGCGTGAGGTAACTGGTTCTTTACTATTCACAAAAAAAAGTTAACTACCTGGTAATGAAAAGGTAAAGTTTCAGGCACCTCACATTTGGTGCTGATTTCTAGAATTTTCTTGTCATCAGATGCCTTGGAGAAAAGTGGTCGCCATACGATATATACCAGTTGTTCAAAAAATAAAAATTTACTATGCACAAACAACTGGATAAAAAGTACCTATATGTGCATAATGCACATTAACCAGCCACAGACTCACCTGAAAAGGCTGTCTCGCTTTCGCGCATCAACATCAGGAGACCAAACTATAGTTTTCCTACGCCGACCACGTTTTTGTATAACAAGTTCATCTGGGCTAGGTGCTGGACTCCAAGAGTCCAATCCAGGTCTACTGTTAGCAAGATTATCTACAGCGTTTGCATCCAAGGTGATAACTTCACCTGAAATGAGCACAAATATTAAGTATACAGTAATGATATTAAGTAATGGAGAGTAAATTGAATTTTCATTAGTGGGGCGGTCGCAATGTATTGCCACATTAATGAATAAATTTTGTTTAAGACATTGAATGTTTACAATAGTTCAGGTGATGCTATATTCAAGTAACTCAGATGACAAAATGTATGCACATTGAGTATACAATGCATTCGCGATGTGAGGAAAAGTAGTCACGACATACGTGCAGTATGTGACACATGTTACACAAGAATGATACCACTCGTTCTCAGTGAACAGAGGCGATAATTACTATTCAAAAATAATAAGACATAAATGTTATGAGACTGCTTAAAAAAATTGATGGAATATGAAAGACCGTGATATATCATTAACATGCCTGTACATTTATGGCTACCTCATAGGAGAGTAAAAACACATTTTGTGAGTGACCACAAGTGTGCTTGTGCTTGAATATGAAATAAAATAGTAAATGATTTCACAAATTCAAATAGCTGGGGCTCAAGTCTATAATGGTGTTCGCCATTGGTCATGAGCATGCCAATATTTCTTGCATGCCTGCTGACTAACTGTGGACCCGATTTTAGACTCATAATTTGAGCAAGTATGTATAATATTACCCCTTTTGCCACACGCTGCATTCAGCTCGCGATTGCAAAGTACCATCACAGGACACTCGCGCATATGACATCACAGTATATATCCTTACGTAGGCAATACGTTTTCTGCCAGGTTGCGGCGGCAATAAGAACACTTTTTTGGCATAGTGACTTTACGCCCACAAAATATAAACGTTTTCCTGTACATGACGCCTACTGGGATTTAAAATATCCAACTCTACACCGGCGAACACAAACGTTTTTCCATACATACACCTACTATGACAAGGAATATTTTTCGCATTTCAGAGATATGACTTTAAAACCCTCGTATGATCGCCCAACACTCGGAGCATAAAGTTGTAGTTTATGCCCTTGATAAGAAAAATTTTATTTCATTTTATTTGGACAGCGTAATAATCGGGACATGACTGTGCTATATATCACACAATTGTTATCTGGGAAAAGTTACCTTCATTTCAAGTTTTCGGATTATTCCTAAAGAATCAGAACTAAAGAATAAATACAATTTCTTATTACCAATTTACAATTTGTATAGGTATAGTAAAATGCTGCTTGTTATTAATACTGATTAGAATCTGCAAACACGTGCTTTTTCTCACTACTTTACTGACAGAGTATGGAAGTTCATACGAACATTTATCGATTTTTCTGGCAAGTACCAGGTACATTAGTCATTAATTATTTAATACCAGAAGGAAAAACCATTTTATTTCTCCATTCAAGCATAATCTGAAAACTCACATTGGGCCATTTAAGTGATTCAACAGATATAGTATAGCATCCCTTAAGAGTCAATCGAAATTTTTTTACGTGCAAATAGGTCACCGGGATAAGCATTTTAATTACCTGGTGAGACAGCAAGCCCTGCCATATCAGGTATTACCGCCAATGCTTGCCGTGCAGACCGCCTACGAACACCATCTGGTCGTCGGAGAAAATCTCTATTTGGTGTGTTCATTGTGCTCTCGGCAATTCAACTGAAGTCAGTAAGATTAAAAATACAATTTTACTTAGCACTGAAATGAATATTGAAATTACAGTTATTTGACTATAAGATCGAACTGTGCTAAATTTTATTGCTTGCTGCCTCCAAGCATCATTGAATGGGAAATTGAGTCAGTCATGCAGAGTCGATCATTCCTTACTGCCACAGCGATCCACATGTGCCGATAAAAATGCTTGGTTGGACATGAAAATTTCATAAGTGGCTATCTTTCAGACTAGGCATGTAGTTTCTCACTCTACTCGCATGCTATCAGAACACGCTTAGGCAAGGAACCTGCTTAATCCGGCTGTTGAGTCAAGAATGTAAACTTGACTCACATGGATAGAATACTCACTGTTGGCAGTAAGGTACTATTGACTTGATACGTAAATTAGAATATTTTATATTGTGACAAAATATATTCTCTGTATGCTAGATGTGCGAATGCTAATGATATTCACTTGTTATATTTACACGCACTAGCTCTTTCCAATTTTTTCGTAGACTGAAAATATTAAAATGCAAATCTTGATATAGATATCGTAGCACAAATTGTATTACAAATAGATTACCAAGGAATTGAGCATTGCCTGCAGCGGGAATAAATATCTCAAAGCATGAATAGAAAGTTAAAAATATTGATAGGTAGGAAAGTGACATCAGCCCTAGCTAAATGTGTAGGACAGCGGACACAAGAGATTAATCTCCATCTCTTTCCTTTTTGCCCAAATTTGTATTGGCTATCGGGATCTGAGTAGATTAATTACGGTTGTTTATGTGAAATAAATACCCTCGATACCCCACAGTCACACCGTATTCTCAGTAAAATGACGGTATAATCGAACGGTCAAAACACAACAGGCACACTGACACAATGCAATGGCCGGAATTACAGAGCAAAGGTTATGGCGCGAAGTTTATGCATTTCGCGCGGATTCCGTATGTTTACAGCATTAAACGGTAAGGCTGGATTCACATAGGCGAGGGTGGCCGAGGGGTAACCAACCAAAATGCTTAAAATATATTTTCCCCCAGAATTCAACCATTTTGATTGGTTACCGCCCAACCGCGCTTCGCGCGATTGCGCCCATGTAGACCTACCCTAAGTTTATGGGTGCATTTTGATATTGGCTGGCAGTGCGAAAACTCCCTAGGACAGAGGCAGAGCTATTCACGACCTTGGCAGCACAAAAGAGATAAAAGATTGGAGTGAATCGCGGCGGTTTCGTGAGACGACCCATCCAATCACCATGGTATACGGCTGGTATACCATGATATTTCTATGCTCTTAATTCATTGTTCATAAACGTTGTTGTAGGTTGGTTTTTGCCACTTTCACCCTCATACTACTGGTTTTTTATTGTCATCTCATCACCTGCTGACATCGAACGTCAGTATGATAAGTTTTCTGAACTAATTTTGCTGATATGAGACATGTCAAGTGATTGTAATGATATTTATCCATTCGTTCAGTATCGCAATTAATTCTTCCAAAATATAGCTGTACCATGTCATCACGTATTACAAAATTTCTCGAGAATACTCTTCTCCGAAAATACCATGTGCTCCTTAAGCGTGTCGCTGCGTGAAAGCTTTGGAAATCCATTTCAATTGACACTCTATATTACAACTGTCAAAAGAAGCATATATTTAAATTTCTCAGTAACCGGTATAAGGCAAGATTGCCACTATACTTTTGCTACATCTATCTGCTTTCCATGCTACAATTCATGACTCACCCAGTAAAATAATTTCAGGTTTTAAGAACTTCAAAAATGGATATGACCGAAACGGAATTGCATGTGACTCTGAGAAATCTGACACTTAGGAAAAAAAGTGGTGAATTAGATACTCCAGAGAGGTTCAACAACCAAGATGAAATGTGGAGAAATGTTATTGATTACGAAATATTATGGAAATGTATAAAACATCGTTCCCTCGAGGTTTAATATTTTTTAATAAGGATAGTGTGAGCAACATCTCTGTGATTTTTGAACACTGAATCTATGTGAGTTCAACATTTCGTTTTATAGATCAGGCGAGATACGATGGAGCTTTTGGTGGTATCGAAAAAAAGCACTCAACGCTTTACAGCGGCTGAATATCAAATGATTGAAACATTCTTGTTATATAATCTGGGTGAAAAAATCGAGTTGGCACCATTAATCAAAAAGGTGGAAAGTCATTAATCAATTCTTCACTATCTTATTTACATGCTGTGGCCATTATTAACAGCATCCAAAAAACTGAGCATTTTATCAATCTCAATTGTTGCTTTTCCAGGCAATAAAACGCACTAGAGACAGTCTAGTTGTGCTGCGGCGAGAAGTCTTGAGAACAGTTAAAGGTCAGAATTCTGAAAATAGTAGTAAATGTCGGCCGAATCAACATGAAGATATTGAAAATATGGCGTGCCACAATGCCACAAGAATAGATATCGAATGTTTCATACAAGACTGCGAATCATTTTTATGTTCATTGCGCAAAATTTGTGTAGACAATTTATATCCAACAGCAAATTACGAACGCAGACGGACATGCCTACAAATATTATGCCATATGCAGGACATCCTGGATGAAGAAATTCTTTGTTTAGAATGGGATACTGTTCAAGCAAAATCTTTGTTCAACTGTTTATTGTTAGATACGTATGAATCCAATAAAGAAATGGTCTACAAAATATTGCAGCTGGTGCCACCCAGATTTTTGGAATTGGATAATAAAGATACTGTAGATGAAATCATACGAACCGCAGTTGGACTGGGAAATAGCATTAGGCCAATTGATTCAGCTACTGCGGCATACATGTTCAAAATATGTACCGCATCTCCAGTAATTGTCGAGATTGTAAATCGGCATAATGAATATCTCAACCCTGATTGCGCAAGCAACACTGATGCGCACCTTTTACTGGTGAAGTTTCTTATTTCGCACCTTGAGGTAATAACATCACATTTATTATATTCTGCTAATTGCTAAGGTAAACAGAACATCATCAGCGCTTTTCTAAAGAATGTTGGGGTTGAATTATTGAGTCATCAAAATTATATAAAATTCATATAAAATTGGAATTCATATATTTTGTTGTGTGTGAAAAGTGCCTCTTGCAATTACAAATCAATTTCTCTCTCTGAATTTGACACTTTTATAATTCTGCATTATTGAACTCTATGAATTTGAATTATACCCATTTCCCTTGAAAAATTTTTGAAGGTCTTAAAATCCAGATAGCCACCCGCCTTTAGACATTTAGCTGCGTGATTGATGCTGCACACAAGTTATTTATTGGTGGCGATAATTGATAATTAAATGGGTTATATCATCCTGGGAGTACAGCCTAACAAGCAGTTTCATCCCAACTTAGTCATAATGGGTTTTCAACCATCTGGTTATGAAGCGCAGCCAAGTGTCAGTAGGGGATAAACATTTCTCAATGACAAATGTACTGATGCCATCGTAAGTAGTAGCACACTTGTAAGAATGACATCAAGAAGTTTATAGCAGAAATGTAACAATTCATCAAATGATTCTGGGGACATTAGGAAAAAATCGAAGATTGTTTCTTTATCAAACTTCAATAATGAGTTGAATCCATTGAATCGATTGACGGATAAATTTATCACCCTAATACCTGCGTACAGGTACTTGGTATTTTGTACTCCGTTATTATTTTTTTGATCCAGAAACCATTGGAAATTGCACGCGATAATATCGTAAGGGCTGCCAATAAACATTCATTGTACGGATACCTTTACTGTCTGCGAAGCTTAATAACTGATAGCGATTTACAGTGAGTAACAGAACAATATTGATATCACATTTTAGTTTACATATTTACATTCCACTTCCTCCCCCGTGACTAGTAGGAAATTGCCAACTGACGAACGTTGGCGAGAGCCCATAGCTCAACTCATCAATATTTGCTTGGATTTAAACAATGCTGTAGGACAAATTGTGAATAATTCATCACCAGAAGGTCACTTACCAATGGATCTGAACCCGTTCAATGTCCAACCTTCATTGTTTGATCAAGAACTATCGGAGCATGAGAAAGTGACCACGCCTCAAATGGTACTACTTTGTGCTTGGCGTACTGTCAAGGAAGTCAGCTTAATTTTTGGCTACGTCACATTCAAATTGCCTATAGATGGGATGAACGGAGTGGTGGGTCTTTTAACAGAAAACCAGGTGATCATTTTCATTCTTTGAAAGACCAAAATTAGACAATTGAAAATATATCGATGACTGTAGTTTATGAAATGTCATTACCAATTTCTTTAACAATCGTCAGGTTGTTCAAGTCGGAGAGCACTTTGTCACTTTGTTGAGCGAAACTAAACATAGAGGGGCATTTGAACAAGCTCACGTCGGGTTTGGACTGTTATGCAGACGCTTATGGCATTTGCCAATAGAATGCGCATTGAAGCAACTTCCTAAAATATGGCTGCTGGACTTGTTGCTAGCAGTTACAGGTTTATCACCCAGAGATAGTAAACTTTGCGCAACCAGGAGAAGCGCCGGGGTACCTTTTATGGTTCAAGTAAGGAAGAGTGCCATCATTCTACCGTTTAGTGGAGAAAGATTCAGCATGTCACAGACCCAATCCGATTATTTTTAGGCACTTCTGACCTCCGAAGAGGAGTCGCTAACAGCTGTTATAAGACATGGGGGTAGTTTTACATTTCACTCGACCATGCGGATATTACTCGGCTTAACCAACTTGAAAGATGACTACAACATAGAAGCTGAGATGTCATCTTTGATCTACGATGATACTGTATTTACACAATTCAAAGATCAATCGTCCCCTCTCAGTCATACTGAAAAACGTACAAGTAACACTAATCGGGGCAAAAAATGTTACAAACTTGCTGAGATCAAGTCTCATGTAATAAATATACTGAGAGCTCTCTTTAGGCACTGTCAGCTAGGAGACTGTGTGAAGCCTTACATCGCCGATGGTGTGATTACAGCAATTAAAAGCTACAATGGGAAAACATGGGCTGCAAGTTTTAATACAAACATATTTGTGATAATTGTGTGAAAAAATTACATGAATCATAACTAAGATAAATAATTTATACAGATACACAATTAGGTTAATAATGAAAACAGTGAAACTTTGAAATACATGTGATTTTTTTTGCACCCGTTTGCTAGCTATTTGATCGGCTGAATATAAGTGAATGTTTCCATTTACTCCGCAGGAAAGAAACGCTGCAACTCTTCTGTTCAGTGCTATGGTCGTTCGTATTTTTGGTGTCCAAAGAACAAAGGATCACTTGAATTTGTCAGTTCACAACCGAATGACTGGTAAGGTGTTCTTCGAAAAATACCCTACATTACTGGAATTCATGTACAATGAATTGGAGAAATTCGTGGAACCGGGTGATACACTTATAAGACCAGGAGTGCAATCTGTGCTACTCCTGCTATCGCGACTGTACCCTGGCTGTCACGACAGTGCCGATTCAAATTGGAAGGTATGGTCCCAGGGGTAAATCCCTAGCGAAATTATCTGCATTATAGTTTCTTTTGCTTGAATCTCCAAACATTTCGTTATGTAGCTTTGTGACAACACCTCGCCAAATCCTTTTAATCCAAGTCGATATCTTTCAATATTTTCCAATTTTATCACATATATCATAATAACTTCTACAGTTTCTGCACGAAATCCCCATTGCCATCCACTCTTTCCCAGCAAACAAAACGTAAAAATTATGCAATGCCAATGTTGAAGAATGCCAAGCACTCAGGATCAGCAATGCAATTATTATTAACACTATTGTGTACAGTGAAAGTATTATGTTCAATTTTTCTGATTTAATTTTTGTCTACATCTCTGTGCTCCACTTATTTCCAGGTTGCAGCGTTCATTAATATGGTATCAAAGTGTGCAAAGAGTCAGGTATACGAGACACGTGAACTCGCGGCCCGAGCCTTGGTTCCTTTATTGACACAAACTACTGCTTTGGCCGTGTTTTCCAAGCTGCTTGAAAAAATATCAATGGAATCTCAAAATTATTCCAATATTAACATGATTCATGGATATATCTTGCAGGTAAAGATTAGCGTGTGGATACATAAACTAGATATTTACTTGTTACATCGTAGAAGTAGCATCAGCATCGTTCTTTCTATTCGATTAATAGATTTCAAACATCATTGGAAATTTTTTATTTAATTACAGGTATTACAGATCTCAAAGAGTGCAGAGTTCAGTAGTTTCATAGTATCGAGTGCACAGTTTAAAATTTTTATAAAAAAATCAGTTTGGATTTTGAAAAAATTGGAGTGTCGAGAGCGTGGAGCAGGGGTTAGCTTTCCATTGGCTACTGCTTACTTGGAAACTCTATTACAAATTTATCAAGCCAACGACCAATGGTACTATCATCAAAACATAGCATAATAAGCAGGGTAGTTTCTGTCTGAAAATTATATACTTTTTCATCACTGCAGTGAAAAACCGTTAAATATTATACATACTTTGTTCGCATATATTCTATGAATACTGCTTGCTGTATTGTATAATTATTGGTGCATCATTCCAAATTCTTTATATGTATTACAGGTTCAGTGAATGTGTTGAGGATGAAGATGGTGACCTGTTTTTCAGAATCAAACTTCACTTGATTCATAGCAACATTTTAAGCAACGGACCAGGTAGAGAGATTTATGAAATCACTGCTGCAAAATTTTATACATTGTGGTGCCCAGTACACCACGACTGTCCTGATTCATATAGATTATCATACAGTGAGATAACGAAAAATAATTGGACATCACTATTAAATCACAATAATATGGACGTACAGATCATCTCATGGATAAAATCTACAGAATTAGTGAAGAGCGCTGTCCACACTTCGTTCAGCGAATCACAGCTTCAAGATGTCATATGTAAAGCAAATAGAGCAGTTGAACAACTCATCACTGATCCAAACTTAGAAAAGGCAGTATTCGATTTTTTATTTATTATTCTTAGCAACACCAGTAACGATACCCTATTCAAGGCCAAACCATCTGCATTTTCGAACTTACTAAAGAAGGTTATGGTGTACTTGTCAAAAAGACTTGACAACCAAGATTACTATGTAACCAATAGTTTTCTAAAGTTGTTGGGGGCAATTTACGGAGAAGTTTCAAAACAATTCCAGGTACACAATTTTATAATAACGTGATTGTACTTTATAACATTGACACAAATCCCTATAATCCAAATTCTGTTCATACATACCTGTCATATGTTGTGTGCCACCTTGTTGCTGTTCTACATAATTGATCAAGTATTGGCTTTCTCTCAGGATATTCTAACGATTGACGATAAGAAAGCAATACACAAACTTTTTTTGAAAAATTCGTGGATGGATTCATGTGACAATGATTGTAGACTTGCCGTCTCACAGACAATGTACAATCTATATGAGCCAGTAGTCAAAGACAATGGTAAAGCATTTTTCAAATAATCTGTATGTATTTGGAATAATTACAGAATTTGGGTACTTTCAATGTAAACAGTGCAGTCGTACATTATTTGATTTCATTTCAGATAATTTTGTAATGTGTTGGTGGACAATGCTTTTAAATCTTCTGGTGGACGATGACAAAGTCGTGAGATACCACGCTGCAGCCGTACTTTGCAAAGTAAACAATGAAAGAGAAATCATATGTGATACGGGTATGAGGCATAAATTTTTTGAGAGCTTTTCAAATGTCGTTGCCAAGTTACGCCCAGATATAGCAATAGTGTTATTATTCTCTTGGGGTGTTGCGACATGGCGAGAGGATGGCTACCAAATGGATGATACCGATGTAAGTAGGTTCAATAATTCTCTGCAAAAAAAAGCTTTCCATCCAGTGATAGTATTGTTCTGCAGGTGTTCAATAAGTGTCGAAATTACGACACATTTGAACAACTGGAAATATCAACCCTTTGTTTAATTTCGATGAAAGAAGTTGGCAATCATCACTCGTTAAACACGACTCTCCCATTGACGACCATAAGATGGTTAAAGAAATTATATGATTGCAAATTTACCTTTGCAACTTTGCCGGAATTTGTGAAAATACAATGCAAATACATTCCTACACTTGGAAACAAACTAGGAGACTATTTGGATCCAACTTACAGCGACAAGCTGCAGCAAGTCTTGGCATTTAAGAAATTCACTGATTTTGTAACACAAGAGACCAACGATGGAATTTTGTTATGATAAACAACAAATATAGTTGCAAGCTGCTATTCACGCTTGGATGAAAGGGACATGTACAGGTAACATTAAAAATTGTAACTAGTGGAAATTAGTCAACAAAACCACCTATGGGTATGGGAGGTATGAAAAATCATTCAGGCCATGCCTAGACCCTTGTCAGACCACCACAGGATTTTTATGCTCCTATAAATGCACATTGCAAGTACAGAGTAAGTTGAGGGTATTTTTCTTATTTTTAAAACTATTACTCTGGGTCATGGAAAAATAACTCTTGGATTAAAAGTACTCTTACTAATTTGTATATTTATGTTATTCTATGTTCCACGGAAAGTCCAAGTTTTTTCATAAAATCGATTTAATAAATCATTGTACTGAAACCAACCTCGTACACCTTGAGTACAGCCATTATTGATGATTACCAAAGATGACATTACCAGCAACGGTGCGCTTATTGTATGTACATGTATACCAGTAAAGTTTGTCTTTGCGGTTTAGTTGCACCCTTTGCAAGGGTTCTTTAGTAAAATTGAAAATTTCAATGCCATGCTGAAAACGTTGGGTATCATGCTTGATAATTTCTAATCATAAATAGCACATCTAATGATTTCTTATTCAAATTTATTCTCGATCTGATGTAACTTTCTGTGATGTAGAGCGCGACGAAGTCGAATCGACATTGTATGTGGCTAACGAATATATAAGTATGATCTAGCCGAACATTCCCATCCCGCCGGCGACGGAATGGCGAATGTGAGTGGAAAATCATACTATCCTTCTAAATATAAAGTGTGACAGTCAAAGAAATTTATCGATGCGTGCGTCTACTGGGGTAGGAAGGATCTAATACATCATTCAAGGCAATCGTTGGCGGTGCAACCCCGCGATTATGGGTGCCGAGAAACTGAATAAGTAAAAAGATGCCCTCGGGACGTTTATTGCCCGGTTTCGTTGAATAATTGATTTAGAAAAATCTCTTCTACAGCCGTGGCTCGCAACGCCCCCAAGGCGACGACACTAGCGAGTAGCGTGGTATATGAGCAGTCTGACGGGGTTGACTGAGGTGGTATACATGTATGATGTATGTGTGTACGCATGCATGCATGCGCCGTCTCGTAACACACACATACACCACTACCAAGGATTCGCCCATCCAAAAGCAGATATTCTAGAGCCTTAACGCGCCTTCCTACCGCGAGCTGTCGCCACGGAGTCGAGTTACCGTTCAAGTTTCCCATCATTTTTGTTCCCTTTCCGCGGCGAAGGAGCAACGAACCACACGAAACAAGTGAAGAAGTACATACATAGACTCACGATTCACGACCTCAATGCACAAGACTCGTAGCAGTTTTTTAGTAACTCTGTCCTGATGTCCGCCGAACGTGATATACCCTATGCTATCGTTGTCCCGTAGATTGCGGTGTAAAAATAAGCTGAACATGGCGTGTTCCCGGTACGGTTAAATTCCCGTTTCAATTCGTGTCGGCATAGCAAAGAAACATTTTGTTCCTGTGACACAGTGGTGTACGTGCCTGCGTGTGTGTGTGTGCTCGTGCGTGTGCGCGCGCGCATGGATGTATTTCGTGCACTGTTTTGTTAGGAATGGAGAATTATCTACTGTACAACGAGTACGCCCGTTCGTCAACGTCAAGGGCCTCTGTTTCACTTCTCTTCTTTCCAAGGTAGGCACACTAAACGAGGAACTCAATTACAGTTGCTCGTGTATGTTATGTACATTACTTAATCTCGCATCATCGTCGGCAGTCAACTACGTTCTCCGCTACGTCCTCCGCTACGTCCCAACGTCGTTCCCTACTTATGTGGGTACGTTACTATGCATACGTACGTGCATGCATCCGCATTCATGCATACGTGCATCCGTTAGACGACGAATTGACGACGACGCCACCGACAACGGGGATAATTCCACCCTACAGTCTGACCTACTTCGGTATTCTCTTTTTCAGTGATTGTTGGAAAATTCGCATAAGCTTTATGGCAATATGTATTTCAAAGTAAATAATAATAATTTTTCGAAGGTATTTCGATGCTGGACTAACCGCCGTGTATTTTTCTACGAAGAACTAGCCCTACTTCATTAAGGAGGCGATCCTTTTTTTCTTTTTTTCTCATTTATTTATTATACCTACCTATGACAATGCTTTGGTGTAAACAAAAATTGTCGATCATACTTCTACACACGATTTGCAATCTACGTCTAACTGCGATGCATGTTCGTAAGTAGGTATGTATATATTTACATACGACATGATACGCTCACGGCATACCCGACTAATATACCTTCAACCAGTAATGCGCCCAAGTTACATGTAATCACGCGGGGACATCTCACGTGTGAGTTCATTGAAAAAAATTATGGCCTAACAACAAGAAGAGTGATACGGGCAATGTTTCCAGTTTGTCATCGAAAAGTACCGCGGTTACTCTCGTAATCCTAAACACCTTTAATTGTAAATCGAATAGAGGATATTACTATATCCCTATATATATATGCTGCAGCATACATAAACGTTTCCATGCTGTTCTACGATCATATTTATTATGCGCAAATGTTTTGTAGCCGTTTGCTTTAGCTTCTACGTCAGATAACACGTGTTCCGTGCAAAATAGAATGTTGCGTAGAATTATTACTGTCTAGTAAGGTACGTGTAACGAACTCTACCGCCGTCCATGACCTGCAAAGCCCTCAAAACTTTGCTCCTGAGATTCCGCGTCCAGGGTGATTGTACTCGTAAAAAGATATTTCCGGAGTCATATTTTTACGTCAGTAAAAACGATGGGATTCAATTAATTATACCTGGACCTCACTTTTACATGGCGCCTGTGCATATAGTCACAGCCAGAATCATTTAATAATTCCTCGTTTTATTTAGACACGACGAATCGTGTAAGTTTATAGTATATTCATACGTATTATACGTAAGAGCTCGACCAATACCAGAGTAAATATATTCGTCCGACCTTTTGCATCACTACCTGATTTAGCTGCGTAACATCTAGTGGAGCAGAAAAAATGTCAGTCGTGTAACACTTGATTTGTTTGAAAAATTTCAAAGCGTGTACGTACAAGTAAAACTGCGAAACTATATTCAATCTTTTTTTCTGCCAGAGAGGTTGCTGTTTAAAAAAAAAATGTTTACACCACTAAGGATATATTGGATGCCAAATAGCGGTAAAAGGATAATATTTTGATTGTTTATTTTTTATTTATTGCGATCTATTTGTCATCGGTTAAATTTCAGAGTAAGTATGCTATACGTCAGTTTTTATCAGTCTGGTAGAACGTTAGTTACCTACTTCGACTGACGTGTGCGACCTAGCACCTCTTTTTCTGAAAATGAAAGGTCTGCCACCTATTCTAGTGGCACCCGGGGTAATTCCAAAGTTCTTGACAGTTTAGAGAAAAAGTTCGGCCATAATTACTAAAAAGACAATGAACATGAAATAGTTAGGTGACACCACGGTGTAACGTTGGTGACACCTTCCCGTGGCGCAGCATTTCGGACAAGAAAATAAAAATAATTTGATGTCCGATACTGACAGTTCTCGAAGAGTTCTATAGTTCCTGAAACTAAATGCAAGAGTTCTGGCATCTACGATTTTTAGCAATTCTTTGAAAATTCCGGTCAGCACCTCATGAATAAATTAAAAATATCTTGTTCGCCTGTAATATTTCTGACGGAGTTCTAATGTTCCTTGGGTGATCGAGTTGCAGTCCTATATGCTCGCAAACACCACTATGTGCGTATAAATGTAAGCTAGTTACGTGCATTACACATTACACCTATATGTATACTTGATGAAATTCGTACAGCTGTGTTGAAAGCGAGCAATTATGCATGCCGCGCCCGTAAAAAGATGACTACTACAACGACAGAAACGAAATAGATCCTTAGGAAGATTAGTCAGTATTTGGGTACCTCTCTCGTTCTGTACCGAGTCAATTATAACCAATGTCTGAACTTTGTCAATTAAGCTCAGGCAATTATATCTTGAGCTTGAGAAATTCACTGCCGCCGTCCCCTGACTATACACCTACGTGAAGTTAGCCCCCCATTTTGAGAAATCGGAATTTTCGAAAATTGTTCCAGATTGTTCTAAGTTTGTTCTACATTGTTCCAAAACTTGATATTGATAACTCGTGTAACACATTTGAAAAATGCTAAAAACCGTTTTTTGACCGAGCCCCCCACTTTTGAAAAATCAAACTTTTTTTTGTTGTTCTGGTTTGTTCTAGTTGTTCTAAACGATGTTCCAAAACAGTGAAGTCGTAAGTTCAATAGCGGGCCCACCAAAGGGAAAAAGAATTTTTGACTAGCCCCCCACTTTTTGAGAATCCAACTTTTTTCGATTGTTCCGGGTTGTTCTCGTTGTACTGAACATTGTTCCAAAACGGTCGAGTCGTAAGTTCAATAGCGGGCCTACCAAAAGGGAAAAAGAATTTTTGACTAGCCCCCCACTTTTTGAGAATCCAACTTTTTTCGATTGTTCCGGGTTGTTCTCGTTGTACTGAACATTGTTCCAAAACGGTCGAGTCGTAAGTTCAATATCGGGCCTACCAAAAGGGAAAAAGAATTTTTGACTAGCCCCCACTTTTCGAGAATCTAACTTTTTTCGATTGTTCCAGGTTGTTCTCGTTGTACTGAACATTGTTCCAAAACAGTCGAGTCGTAAGTTCAATAGCGGGCTTACCAAAAGGGAAAAAGAATTTTTGACTAGCCCCCCACTTTTCGAGAATCCAAATTTTTTCGATTGTTCCGGGTTGTTCTCGTTGTACTGAACATTGTTCCAAAACAGTCGAGTCGTAAGTTCAATAGCGGGCCTACCAAAAGGGAAAAAGAATTTTTGACTAGCCCCCACTTTTCGAGAATCTAACTTTTTTCGATTGTTCCAGGTTGTTCTCGTTGTACTGAACATTGTTCCAAAACAGTCGAGTCGTAAGTTCAATAGCGGGCTTACCAAAAGGGAAAAAGAATTTTTGACTAGCCCCCCACTTTTCGAGAATCCAAATTTTTTCGATTGTTCCGGGTTGTTCTCGTTGTACTGAACATTGTTCCAAAACGGTCGAGTCGTAAGTTCAATAGCGGGCCCACCAAAAGGGAAAAAGAATTTTTGACTAGCCCCCCACTTTTCGAGAATCCAAATTTTTTCGATTGTTCCGGGTTGTTCTCGTTGTACTGAACATTGTTCCAAAACGGTCGAGTCGTAAGTTCAATAGCGGGCCTACCAAAAGGGAAAAAGAATTTTTGACTAGCCCCCCACTTTTTGAGAATCCAACTTTTTTCGATTGTTCCGGGTTGTTCTCGTTGTACTGAACATTGTTCCAAAACGGTCGAGTCGTAAGTTCAATATCGGGCCTACCAAAAGGGAAAAAGAATTTTTGACTAGCCCCCACTTTTCGAGAATCTAACTTTTTTCGATTGTTCCAGGTTGTTCTCGTTGTACTGAACATTGTTCCAAAACAGTCGAGTCGTAAGTTCAATAGCGGGCTTACCAAAAGGGAAAAAGAATTTTTGACTAGCCCCCCACTTTTCGAGAATCCAAATTTTTTCGATTGTTCCGGGTTGTTCTCGTTGTACTGAACATTGTTCCAAAACAGTCGAGTCGTAAGTTCAATAGCGGGCCTACCAAAAGGGAAAAAGAATTTTTGACTAGCCCCCACTTTTCGAGAATCTAACTTTTTTCGATTGTTCCAGGTTGTTCTCGTTGTACTGAACATTGTTCCAAAACAGTCGAGTCGTAAGTTCAATAGCGGGCTTACCAAAAGGGAAAAAGAATTTTTGACTAGCCCCCCACTTTTCGAGAATCCAAATTTTTTCGATTGTTCCGGGTTGTTCTCGTTGTACTGAACATTGTTCCAAAACGGTCGAGTCGTAAGTTCAATAGCGGGCCCACCAAAAGGGAAAAAGAATTTTTGAGTAGCCCCCCACTTTTTGAGAATCCAACTTTTTTCGATTGTTCCAGGTTGTTCTCGTTGTACTGAACATTGTTCCAAAACAGTCGAGTCGTAAGTTCAATAGCGGGCTTACCAAAAGGGAAAAATAATTTTTGACTAGCCCCCACTTTTCGAGAATCTAACGTTTTCCGATTGTTCCAGGTTGTTCTCGTTGTACTGAACATTGTTCCAAAACAGTCGAGTCGTAAGTTCAATAGCGGGCTTACCAAAAGGGAAAAAGAATTTTTGACTAGCCCCCCACTTTTCGAGAATCCAAATTTTTTCGATTGTTCCGGGTTGTTCTCGTTGTACTGAACATTGTTCCAAAACAGTCGAGTCGTAAGTTCAATAGCGGGCTTACCAAAAGGGAAAAATAATTTTTGACTAGCCCCCACTTTTCGAGAATCCAACGTTTTCCGATTGTTCCAGGTTGTTCTCGTTGTACTGAACATTGTTCCAAAACAGTCGAGTCGTAAGTTCAATAGCGGGCTTACCAAAAGGGAAAAAGAATTTTTGACTAGCCCCCCACTTTTCGAGAATCCAAATTTTTTCGATTGTTCCGGGTCGTTCTCGTTGTACTGAACATTGTTCCAAAACGGTCGAGTCGTAAGTTCAATAGCGGGCCCACCAAAAGGGAAAAAGAATTTTTGAGTAGCCCCCCACTTTTCGAGAATCCAAATTTTTTCGATTGTTCCGGGTTGTTCTCGTTGTACTGAACATTGTTCCAAAACAGTCGAGTCGTAAGTTCAATAGCGGGCTTACCAAAAGGGAAAAATAATTTTTGACTAGCCCCCACTTTTCGAGAATCCAACGTTTTCCGATTGTTCCAGGTTGTTCTCGTTGTACTGAACATTGTTCCAAAACAGTCGAGTCGTAAGTTCAATAGCGGGCTTACCAAAAGGGAAAAAGAATTTTTGACTAGCCCCCCACTTTTCGAGAATCCAAATTTTTTCGATTGTTCCGGGTTGTTCTCGTTGTACTGAACATTGTTCCAGAAGCACAATGTAGTGGGTCGTACTTCATCATGATGTTCCATGAGTTTTCGGATTCCGCTATATTTGATACTAATTAAATCATAGGTGATTGATTTTATGATTTCAATCATGGTGTGGATTTAAAGAAAAAAATTATTATGTATCATGTATTTGGACGAGGTGCTTGAGCTCTGTTACGGCCCGATCCCAGAGCCTCTGGGCTGTTGGTACTTGTTGCTAGCTTCAGTTACATGAGCCAGACTTGGCGTGGAGAACGGAATTCACAACGGGAGTAGTTTTTCATGAGGTCATCTCCCTCGCGTGACCAACTTGACAAAATATTGTTACAAAGGGTGAAATCACCCGTTTTGCCCCCTCTTTAATGATCTAGTAGTCAGCATAGATAAAAGACGTTTATAAACCTCTTATGTCTTTAAAAAGAATAAGGTTGCTGCGCCAACCGATATTATTGTAAAAACAGTCTTGTTTCAGACTTTAAACGAGAAACACGTATCTTGCATTAAAAGCTTTTCACAACATTTTAATTTCGCCTTTGATTTTGGCTTGTTATTCACGCTCTTGATTTCTTCGACTAAATAAGTAAACTCGCGGATCCATATTTTATTAACGTAACGCCTAAAACGTTACAATATCAATGAAAAACGGGAGTAGTTTTCTTGAGGTCATCTCCCTCGCGTGACCAACTTGCCAAAATGTTAATGAAAAACGGGAGTAGTTTTCTTGAGGTCATCTCCCTCGCGTGACCAACTTGACAAAATATCAATGAAAAACGGGAGTAGTTTTCTTGAGGTCATCTCCCTCGCGTGACCAACTTGACAAAATGTTAATGAAAAACGGGAGTAGTTTTCTTGAGGTCATCTCCCTCGCGTGACCAACTTGACAAAACGGTAATGAAAAACGGGAGTAGTTTTCTTGAGGTCATCTCCCTCGCGTGACCAACTTGACAAAATATCAATGAAAAACGGGAGTAGTTTTCTTGAGGTCATCTCCCTCGCGTGACCAACTTGACAAAATATCAATGAAAAACGGGAGTAGTTTTCTTGAGGTCATCTCCCTCGCGTGACCAACTTGACAAAATGGTAATGAAAAACGGGAGTAGTTTTCTTGAGGTCATCTCCCTCGCGTGACCAACTTGACAAAATGTTAATGAAAAACGGGAGTAGTTTTCTTGAGGTCATCTCCCTCGCGTGACCAACTTGACAAAATGTTAATGAAAAACGGGAGTAGTTTTCTTGAGGTCATCTCCCTCGCGTGACCAACTTGACAAAATATCAATGAAAAACGGGAGTAGTTTTCTTGAGGTCATCTCCCTCGCGTGACCAACTTGCCAAAATGTTAATGAAAAACGGGAGTAGTTTTCTTGAGGTCATCTCCCTCGCGTGACCAACTTGACAAAATATCAATGAAAAACGGGAGTAGTTTTCTTGAGGTCATCTCCCTCGCGTGACCAACTTGACAAAACGGTAATGAAAAACGGGAGTAGTTTTCTTGAGGTCATCTCCCTCGCGTGACCAACTTGACAAAATGTTAATGAAAAACGGGAGTAGTTTTCTTGAGGTCATCTCCCTCGCGTGACCAACTTGACAAAATATCAATGAAAAACGGGAGTAGTTTTCTTGAGGTCATCTCCCTCGCGTGACCAACTTGACAAAATATCAATGAAAAACGGGAGTAGTTTTCTTGAGGTCATCTCCCTCGCGTGACCAACTTGACAAAATGGTAATGAAAAACGGGAGTAGTTTTCTTGAGGTCATCTCCCTCGCGTGACCAACTTGACAAAATGTTAATGAAAAACGGGAGTAGTTTTCTTGAGGTCATCTCCCTCGCGTGACCAACTTGACAAAATGCTAATGAAAAACGGGAGTAGTTTTCTTGAGGTCATCTCCCTCGCGTGACCAACTTGACAAAACGGTAATGAAAAACGGGAGTAGTTTTCTTGAGGTCATCTCCCTCGCGTGACCAACTTGACAAAATGTTAATGAAAAACGGGAGTAGTTTTCTTGAGGTCATCTCCCTCGCGTGACCAACTTGACAAAATATCAATGAAAAACGGGAGTAGTTTTCTTGAGGTCATCTCCCTCGCGTGACCAACTTGACAAAATATCAATGAAAAACGGGAGTAGTTTTCTTGAGGTCATCTCCCTCGCGTGACCAACTTGACAAAATGGTAATGAAAAACGGGAGTAGTTTTCTTGAGGTCATCTCCCTCGCGTGACCAACTTGACAAAATGTTAATGAAAAACGGGAGTAGTTTTCTTGAGGTCATCTCCCTCGCGTGACCAACTTGACAAAATGCTAATGAAAAACGGGAGTAGTTTTCTTGAGGTCATCTCCCTCGCGTGACTGTTCATATTTTTATCTATGTTGGTAAATAACTTTTTCATCGAACACGATTATCCTCCAACAATTTCCTACGTCCTTACATAAATACATAGGTGCGGGCTTTTTTTTTGAGCATCTTTTGGCGGACATAACGGTTTGGGCTTCAAGTCGTCGAATTCAACCCATTTGGTACCTTTTTTCACAAATGCAGTGTAGTGCCCCACTGATCTAGCCGTTCTTTCACCGACATACATAACGAGCCCTGCTAACACGTATTTTGTTCGATCCAGTTCAATCGAATTTGGAAACTGTTCCAACGAAACTGCATTAGTCGAACCATTGTCGCATTCAATAAAAATTTGTGGTCCGTATGTAACAACGGATGAAAATAATTGATTGCAACATCTTCTTTCTGAAAAACCACTGGTCTGCAATGCCTCGCCTAATTTCTGGAAGCTACTCGCTATTGTATTTAAGTTAATGAGTGGTATAGTCTTACCAACACGTTTATTTTTTTTGCACACGTCACATGTAAATTCCGCAATTGCACTCCAGTCTTCATGGAAAACATATTCACATAGATTGCAAATATTTGATAATGCATCTATTTTTAACAGTTCAGGCACCCGCGATGGTTGCTTGAAGCATTCGACTTGCTTTAAAATATTAGCTCTCAACTTATACACTTCGTTCGATGCACCTTTTTCCAAAAATAATCTCAAAAATGCGTAAGTGTTTGTTTGTAAGGTATCGACAATTTTAAGAAAAGAATCATTTCGACATGCTGCGGCCAAAATTTGCATGATGCTATCAAAGCCACATGTATTTTGTACTACAACTCTCATCTTATTATCCAAAATCACAGGGCAAATGTTCCCATTCTTCAGCAGACCGATATTAATTCGATTCGAATTGAACCCAGCACAATCCCAATCAGGACGTGGATCAAGATACGTCCGTTTCACTTTTTCTGAATCGTTCTTATTCCTCCAATTCTGTTGAACATTCAATTCGGAGGTCGCTGTACTTACATCACACGAATCTAGCTGCTGCTTCTTATTCTGACTCATACTGACACTATTTCCAATCGAATCTATCACGGATTCTTTTTCTTTTCTAGATTCTAGTTCTTTTAGTGAAATTGGGATTGTCGAGTGTTGATTTCGGTCGTTAGAAGCCACGGCTAATTTTGCTCTGCCACTGAAAGATTTTATGTGCATCGTTAAAAATTTATCAACACGCATAGGGCGATTTTCATTTGCAAGCAAACGGTGTTTCAAATCATTGAACTCCGCCTCTACTGCTGAAGAGGTAGCATTTATTTCGCCAAATCCAAACTTTGGAATCATTACGCCAGAATAAATTGGAAAGTAAGGTAACATGTACTTTATTTTTTGTGCCATTTCTGGGCAATAATATGGATTGATATCAATTCCGACTGATGATTTGCGTCCATCGTCCATGCATTCTTCAAAGAATTGATACGACCAAGAATGGATTGTTGAACCATCATGAACCCCACCGTCACTTTCATCTTCGATAGATTCTAACTCCTCCTGTGAGGTAACAACCTTTGTAGAGTCATCCGAATTGTACATATTGCCCACGTCCGGAGTTCCTTTTATATATTGGGAAATCAAAACACGTGATTCCTCAGCTAGACTGACAGCACCGGTTTGAGTATTGCCACAACCTTGACTGGTACAGAGGACAATAGCTGATTTTACTAACTGCCTGAAGCTGATAAAATCTGTAACTTTAGTGAGTAAGCACATAAACATTATATAAAATGTCTTTACCCTTGGGTGTAGAGAACCAAATATCTTCCAGCGCGCTATAAATGCTACGTAATGGGATATGTCTAATCTTAAAAAGCAGGCGGGTTTTTCTGTATCTTTGCCACTGACAACTTCTAGACATTTATTGAGGTAATCCCTCAAGTTCCTACAGTGACCAAAAGCTCTCGCTATTGCTCCCATCAGAGCCTTGTCGAAATCACAAACAACTTCACGGGGATTGGGGAAGTTGGATTTATGCGTGCTTCCTATTCGCATAATTTCGAGAAGCCAGTGTTGAATTGCGTTCGTGTGTTGTACAGCACTGAGCATTTGAAATACTGGCATTTTTGAGGTTGAGGTTTCACATACGATCTGATATAAGTATATATGTGGTGAAAGTTCACTGTTTGGTAGTTTTAATTTTTTAACGAGAGATCCAGTAGCATCTATAGAAATGCGATGGGGAAAAAGTACGTATGTTGCTATTTGCTCCAATGTCCAATAATGAACACAAAATGGATCGCATGCAACCGTGTGAATAACTCCCATATGAGTTTCATATTTCATTTTGCAAATATTTCCTATTGGATCAACTCCTTGACTCAGGCCTAAGATTTTATCTTTGTATTCTTGTTTCGCCTTTCGTAGCGTAGCGTTTTTTGGTAAATGCGGCGGTTCAGGATCACCAAATTCCATCAACAGGTCGGCTTCATTCCGACGCCAGACACATGGCAGTTGATTACCTTCGGTCAAAGTTTTGGAAACTACCGCTCGACGATGTCCTTTCAACTGACGTTTTTTAACATGTTTTACTGCTGGATCGAAATTTGTAACTGAACATTCCATGGTCACAGAAGACTGAGTAATAGGCTTGTTCACGACACAACCATCAAATGTGCAGCCACATTCTGCACATGACCCTGAAACAGTCAGATACATGCCAGTTTCTGAAGTTTTACAACGCTTAAAAGACATGGGGCATGTTAGCTTAGTTTCATCGTATAATGCGTAGAATAGTTCATCCGTCCAAATGCGTCTTTGTAAAGTACCATACTTCCTTTTACCACAAGATTTATCGGCATAAATAACATTTTCTATCGACATTTTCACCCAAGTCTTATACGGAAATTCGATTACAAACTCGTGTTTTTCTTTACTACCTAAACTGTTATCAGCAGATGTATCAGCGACTGATTCCTGTAATGATATGTCAGCTTCGATGCCATGAAACTGTAGGATTTTATCCAATATGTTGTATCGATTATTCTTTATCATCACATATATATATTTGTGCTGTATGGTGCGATTCATTTTGTCACTTATTTGCTTATAAATCAAATTACTCGGAACAGCGGGTGTTCCATGTGCATCGACGACATTTCTAAACTCAGGTGTTAATATCACATCCAGAAGACGTGGAACGTGTTGAGCCATGACGTGAAAATATCAACGCGATACAATCCAAGATTAGAAAAAAAATAAATAAATTGAAAAGAAGATCGACGATCGAATGCGATTGAAATAAGTGAATTTTGCTTAGGAGTAAGAATAACACGCAGGCGCAATATCCAGATCAGTGCAGTCTTTCGATGAAATGCGCCCTTGGACTGCCGAGTGCGGGGTGTCTACCGGGATGCGGTGTGATCGAACGATATGATGTGTGCTCCGACAGGCTTGTGCATTAATATTCGATTTGATAGATTCCGATACCATATAGAATGCGTGGCAGATTCACCGGTACCATGTCGACACTGGTGCACCACTTGGTTCTGATCTATCTATCGTCGCACTTTGCTTGCGGGCGAAGCAATTACGACTGCATTGGGCTGCGCCTCGCCGTGGTGGTTGTAGGAACTTTGTATGGAGTGGGCGCCCGGAACAGCTAGAGGTGCCGCAGAGCAATGCGGCGCCCTCCACTCGGCCACTGCCCGGGACGCACGCATATAGCCGCCGCTATATGCATACAAGAACTGGACAGGCGCTCGTACCTGCCCTTCTCGTGGCCAGTGTTGGGCAGCATCCAATTACTTTTTGTAATTAATTACATTTACTGTAATTTGTAAAGAAAAACAAAATCAATTACAAATTAAAAAAGTAATTTATTTGATTTTACGAGTTTATGAATCGACCCACTACATCGTGCTTCTAGGACAATATTCAGTACGACTAGAACAACCTGAAACAATCGAAAAAAGTTGGATTCTCTGAAAGTGGGGGGCTAGTCAAAAATTCTTTTTAACTTTTGGTAGGCCCGCTATTGAAGTTACGACTGGACCGTTTTGGAACAATGTTCAGTACAACGAAAACAACCTGGAACAATCGAAATAGTTGGATTCTTAAAAAGTTGGGGGCTAGTCAAAAATTCTTTTTGCCTTTTGGTAGGCCCGCTATTGAAGTTACGACTCGACCGTTTTGGAACAATGTTCAGTACAACGAGAACAACCTGGAACAATCGAAAAAATTTGGATTCTCGAAAAGTGGGGGGCTAGTCAAAAATTCTTTTTCCCTTTTGGTAGGCCCGCTATTGAACTTACGACTCGACTGTTTTGGAACAATGTTCAGTACAACGAGAACAACCTGGAACAATCGAAAAAAGTTAGATTCTCGAAAAGTGGGGGCTAGTCAAAAATTCTTTTTCCCTTTTGGTGGGCCCGCTATTGAACTTACGACTCGACCGTTTTGGAACAATGTTCAGTACAACGAGAACAACCCGGAACAATCGAAAAAAGTTATATTCTCGAAAAGTGGGGGCTAGTCAAAAATTCTTTTTCCCTTTTGGTAGGCCTGCTATTGAACTTACGACTTGACCGTTTTGGAACAATGTTCAGTACAACGAGAACAACCTGGAACAATCGAAAAAATTTGGATTCTCGAAAAGTGGGGGGCTAGTCAAAAATTCTTTTTCCCTTTTGGTAGGCCCGCTATTGAACTTACGACTCGACCGTTTTGGAACAATGTTCAGTTCAACGAGAACAACCCGGAACAATCGAAAAAAGTTGGATTCTCAAAAAGTGGGGGGCTAGTCAAAAATTCTTTTTCCCTTTTGGTAGGCCCGCTATTGAACTTACGACTCGACCGTTTTGGAACAATGTTCAGTACAACGAGAACAACCCGGAACAATCGAAAAAAGTTGGATTCTCAAAAAGTGGGGGGCTAGTCAAAAATTCTTTTTCCCTTTTGGTGGGCCCGCTATTGAACTTACGACTTCACTGTTTTGGAACATCGTTTAGAACAACTAGAACAAACCAGAACAACAAAAAAAAGTTTGATTTTTCAAAAGTGGGGGGCTCGGTCAAAAAACGGTTTTTAGCATTTTTCAAATGTGTTACACGAGTTATCAATATCAAGTTTTGGAACAATGTAGAACAAACTTAGAACAATCTGGAACAATTTTCGAAAATTCCGATTTCTCAAAATGGGGGGCTAACTTCACGTAGGTTGACTATACTGCTTACAGATATTTCCGTGGCAGGTGTTGTTGAGCCTGTTGCTCAACTCGTACTAACAAATTGCTACCAAAAAAATTATAGCTCAACCCAGTTGTATACGAAATATGGGAAGCTATATACCTTTTGCTAAGGATGTTTCACACTTCTGAATCTGATGACAAAGTTGATGTCAAAGTTTTATGTTCGAGGATTACATTTTCTGTGATGTGTTAAAGAATTTTATTACCATTTTTTAACCATTGATTTAATTTGTTTTATAAGCCTATTAATCGAATGGATATTATCGCCTTAAGAAATTATTCTGTCTCCTTGGTTAGATACATCTTCCGCCATGCTTGAATTCAATTTTTAGTTCGAACTGACTAAATTATGAAAACAAACGTATTTCATGGGTGAAGATGTTCACAAGTTGAGATTAGGTGAATTTAAGTGAATTTTGAGAAAGGTTAACTATTTCAATTTACAATGTATAGTTATTTATATGCCAAGTCCCAATGCGCCACCCGTACCAGATCATATACGTAATTTTTTGTACCGTCTACGTCTAAAACAAGCCATAAGGCTGGCAGGAACTGCTTGTCAGTCGTGTTTTGAGCACTAGTGCTTGAAGGACCACACTTTCAGAAGGAGGTGGTGCAAATTAGTTATTTTCGTGGTACATGCGCATAAAATAGGGATTTCTTGACGAGTGTAAAGTGCAGCACGAAACGAAGGCGAGTGCGAACTTATAGAAGTCAAGAAGTGCCCATTTCGCACATGCCGCAAATTCTATTTTCCGTGTGCTACCTCCTGTCAGAAACTACAAAGTAACCGAGTTGTTAACGGAGGTAGCGCGGAAAAGATATAATGAGTCAATGAACTTGCATGAGAAAAGTGAGTATATTCGGTAAGGGTAGTTGAACTGTGTCTTAGAAAAGATCAATATTTTTGTATCGGGAAAGCTGGGAATTAATTGTCAGGTAATTCGGTACTACGTGTAATACTATTGCCGCTAGGTACCCTTATGAACTCGTGAACCATTGACAAGCATTGACTTTTCCCCGGTCGGAGTTCATTCCCAAATGAAAAAAAAATTTCTCGCAATAAAAATTTTCTTATTGCGTAATTCAAACTATTTGATTCGGAAATATGAAAAATTTGGTACTAAGAATTTTTTTAGCCGCCATGGTATTTTCCAAAGAGAAAAATTCACGTAAACATTTTCTCATTCAATTTCTAACCTGCTGTTGTTGAGATAACGAGTAGAAGAAAGGAAGGAATATATGATGAGGAGGCAACAAGAAACGAAGAAGATCGTCGCGAGAAGAGTCGCGACTGCGAAGACAGTCATGGACATCAAAGGGCCGACTCGACCTCAGATGTCGGATGTCAGTGTTTAAAATTGGAGTCGGTGTTATTCCTAGCGAGCATTCATTTCCGGCCCGCTCCAATTTGTATAATTACTGTTTTCTCTCGTAACAACTTATATTATAGATACGGGGTATGTGTATCCAAAGGATCTTTTGCAACCTTGCTATGCATTAGCTATTATAACAATACAATACATCAACAATTAGATACACATCACTTAAATCGGACGACAATGGACCTCGTATTTTTTAAATCGATCGTAACCGTTTTCCGGATAGCATACGTAATAAGAATATGTACGTACTTTTTGTATTTCCGAAATAGTTTTGGTTGCGAGAATTGATAAATATTCACTTCTTCTGAAAAGTGAGCACTTCATCTAACTTAACAGATCCTATCTGCGGTTGTTCTGTTCATCATGCAACGGTAAATGAACGCTCATTTCGAAATGGAGAAAAGTGACTTTTATAAAAAAAACATATAAATTACCCAAAAGTTTTTGAAAGTTCGATTTTCGAAGCCTGTGGAGCGTACCTAAAGTGCCTCACATCCAAACAGTGCGGTAAAACAACGTTAGCGCATGCGCACAATTAAAATGATATATTTGACACTTTGGGGCTTTCAATGGCGCATGACCAATTTCGCACAATTCAATTTTACACACCGTTTCATTGAGCACAATTTACGTAACCGCAATTTTGCGTGCTGTCGGCGACGCCTTCGTAGCCTCCTGTAGCATTTTTCCCAATGAATTAGCCACGTTTAGGAACATAAAATGTTGTTTATTTTTCAAAGATCGAAACACTGACTATATATTGTTATAGAAGGAAGAGCTGTCCGTTACGTTTGCGCCATCTTAACTATAAGTATGCACATCAGCAGCGCGCATGCTTGAAAGTACGGCTAAATCCTTACTCGCGTCATCTATCAGATACAGTACACGTCCCCGATCAAATTTCCCTTCGCAGCTGTTCGTAAAAATAACGAGCGTCACACGTACAGATGGGCGATATGGAACCTGTGTGATTTACAGCGCCGCCTTGGTTCATGCTGCAAACTTCACACTCATCGGAAATCGTCACTTGTGCCACTATAGGTATACTATTTTGACGAGACGAAACATGATTGCTTTCTCGTTTCACGTATACCTTTCCAAAAGAAATTGTCCGTGTACGTATGTATAATTTGTATACACCTAGTTTGACATCTTACAAGAACTCTTACCAGAAATGGCATGAATTTTACGGAATCGCGATAGTCAATCATACCGTTTCTTTACTTTTGTGCTAAACGAAAATTTTTGGGCATATTTTATTCAGAATTTCATGTAAAATGTAGCTGCTATGCTCTTTCTAGCGTTCGAGGTCTGTGTACTCGGACATTTGGAGATATTTTCGTCCACATCGAAATCGAGTATCCCCTTAAGGTTGTCTGCACCTACAAACAGGAAACAGAGTTGACTGTATGGGTACAGTAATGTTCATTAATGCCTTATCTTTCCGGTTAACTTGTTCTCGATCCGAAGCAGCCGACGTGCAAAATTGGGATGCCAGCTGTATCACCAGTCATTGTCAGATAATTCCTATGGAATCGAACTCGCATTTTGTTTCAGACCGAAATCAAGTTAATCGGAAAGTTACATCACAAAGTTTCTTTCATAATAAATAATAGTGAGGTATGGATAACTCTGTATTCACAAAAGCATAGGGATTAAGCTTACGCGGCTGCATACGTGCAGACATTACAAATCTATAATCCATACAATTGATTGCATCGGATATTCTCTACGGTAAAATATTCGGTGATTTAAAAGCTAACAGAATACGGATGTAGCTGGATAATTTTTGAGCGCCCCCTAGACTCCCCTTGCTTCGATTTGTCGGCTTTAATTATGCAACTATCCTTAATATTCATCACACTGAATTCTACCTCACAGGAAAACATTGAGCACACATCAAATTGTCTGCTCGTCGGAAGAAAGAAGCTACCCGTATATCCTGAAAGCATAAAATCTTCGTTTCCGCTATATTGGTGCATTATATATCATTGAAAACTTGAAGTTCGAGGTCTCCAATCTATCTAATGTTCCAAACAAAGCAGTCATTGGCAAACGAACAAAATCCGAAATAATGTGCTCACATTGTCGTATTGCAAACTTATTCGAGTTCAGTTCTTTGTTATAGGCTCCGAGATAGAATATTCAAACGAGTATTGACGTGGTGGTAATCTCTGTATAATGTAATACATATATTATGTGATACATCTATATTTTAATTGCGTAACAGATCCATGTTTACTTGGTCGAGCATCCGTTTTCTTACCTACCCTCTTTTATTGTCTGCCTAAAAATAAATTTCCGAGGTGGCGGAGTGTGTTATTCCTCGGCAAAAAGTTTCGGCCGAGACGTACCCCAAAGTGAGCCCCCAAGAGTTACAGCTTGAATTTATTGTTAGTCATGGAAACAGACTGACACTCGACGGGCTCGAGTACAGTTAATATCCGAGAATCATCCTCGGTCTCATCGCTGCGCTACACACTGCGTACATCGTGTCGGGATATCTCTTAGAACACGCCAGGACGAGGAGCTACTTCCGTTGGCTTCGCGCGAACTTGTGTTAGACACGCTGCAATACAGAATTTTACCTCGCCGTGAGTCAAAAAAACATGTTTCAAGACAAATTATGCACGGAAGTCCGTGCGACATCAGCAACGATGATAATGCCGTGCGTATTATACATATGTCGGGCAATTCTAAGTTATATGCATATTTGTAATATTCGCTAATAGCACAACTTCATAAGACCTCCAAAATTATTAAAATTCTTACCAGAGAGAGATTTTTCGAGTAAAAGCCGAGACGTCATGTTATATAAGAATGTGATATTTTTGTTCCAGGCCGTATTGAAACAGAGACAAAAATGCTGATCGCCAGAACGAAGCTGGAATATAAATGCTCAGGAATAATGGAGTTTTGTGGATTACCAACGATAGTCTGTCGTGTAAAGGTTCTGCGAGGTGGAAATGTCGGGGTGTTTGGTTTGGCAATTTGATTATCTATATCCAGAAACGAACGGTCAGCATGCTGCAGGAGAAAATTCCTTAATGAAGAAAATTGGTGCTACGGTGCGACGTTGAGAGTGTTCATCTCGGACCGTTTAATTAAGTATGGACGAAATCCGTGGTTCACAACCGGTACGACGCCTGTCACAAATTTTGGACCCGATCGCAAGATTAGCGTCCGACTTTGGTTCGAATTCGGCACCATGTAGCCCGCGTCTTGGGGCCCGGCACGACTGCAGCTCGCAATCGTCAATCGATAATAATCGAGGTGTCGCCAGCGGAGCCGACAGTCCCCGATTACTGCCCCGACGCACCCGGCAAGGACCAACACCCCCACCGAGGCCGCAAAACAGTCCTGTTCATTTGAGAGATTCGCCCTACGTCAACGTTCCAAGCTTGCTGTTCAAAAAGGACAAGAAATTTACGGATACCGCCAAGACCGCGGGGTATGTCGAGCTAAAGGACAAGTCAAAGAGTAATCCGCTGTACAACTTGACGTCGGAGTCGAGCGGCTACGTCGAGTACACCGACAAACGTACCTTCGGGGCGCAAACCGATTTCGGGCCGACAAGTTTTGAAAACAAGGCCCATGAGATACAAAACTTGAACAGAGGTCGCTCGCCCTTTGACTCCGGACCATCGAGACACTTCGAAAGGACCTACTCCTTTTCCGGACGATCCGAAACTGGGTCGACCCACTTGCAGACGACGGCTCAGCCGCGGCTCCATTTTGCCGCGGAGAATCGTCTATTTGCTGAACGCGCTGAGCCAAAGAAGGATAAACCAGAAGTGAGGCCTGGTTACGGGGCTTCCAAGAGCTTCGATGGTTACACCAGTACAGCGGAGGAGCTTAACTGGCAGGAGAGATGCCTTGAACTGCAGCTCGAACTTCACCGGAGCAGGAGCCAGGCAACCAGAGTGCGGGACATGCTTCGGGACAAGGTAAGTCAAGGGAGATAGCGAAGAGGATTATATCAGTATTGTACTTGTAAGAAATCCTACCCGTCACTCCTCTTCCTCCCGAAGACTGTAGTCTATTGCCTATGCATGATAAAAATACCTGCAGTTGCATTGCGGAACATTGTTACGCATGCGCGCCCGCAATAATTCGGAGACGGATAATTTTTACAGAGGTACGACTCGGGATAACGCTAAACGCATGGCAACTGTTTTACCGACAGGATTTGACGTACTACATACCTAAACCTGTATGCAAAACAGGCGAATTTTGAAATGTGCTAAATCGTAATCGATCTTTTCTAAAACAAAAAAACAAAAACATAAAACAACGTCATTACGAACACGTACTAGATAGGAGGAAGGCGTATCAGTGTACTAGATTTCCCTAAATCCTACTAGATCTTGTACAATTGTAATAGACTGAGAATACCGTGGCGTGGTCTGTGCACCGAGCTGAAGCTGTAATTAGAAAGAGAGAGCAACAGGTGGAGCCGGTCTTCTCTGTTCCACGATCGAACGAGTGGAGAGCAACCCCCAAGCGGGGAGGTATACTTGTATAAGTCCATGTGTTTCCCCTGCCAAGTTACCGATTAGAGTGAGAGGTCCGGCTCCATCCGTTGCTCTCTCATTCTATTCACGGTTTCACCGCGGTGCACAGACCGCGCGGTCTATCTCCCTCTATAAGTCTATGGGCTGGCTAGTGATGGCATTGCCAACGTAGTCGACTTGTGTGTACACTTGGGGACAATGAATCTGATTGTGAGACGGTTAATTTTTTACATTAGGCGGTTATGTTGGCAACACAGAGACCCCTACAGCGCATTAGTCGGCCGAGCGCGAAACGAAATCAATCTCAATGAACATAACATAACCCATGACCGTCGAATCTAACCTTAGAATACCGCGGGGATAGGTTCATAAAGTTAGCAACCGAAGTCAATATAATCGACTGGAAGTAGTTTATTTCGTTTGCGCGTGGCTTGAATATGAAAAATATCACTCGCTCTCGTTTGCGCGTTCACTCGTTTTTGAGAAAAATGCAAATAAAGTCAGGGTGGTGAAACTCAGCACCCGGTTTTTGAAAATGGTATTATGCGAAAGACTCGTTGAATTTCGGATATATTGTCGTGTCAATTGTTTGCGCGTCGTTTGCGCAAGCAGCACCGCGAAGTAATTAGGCACAAAATATCAAAATTACCAGTAAAAGAATTATTTTTTCTAGTTTACCATATTAGCCACCAGAATAAATTATTGCGCATGCGCCGAGAGCGGTTCAATTCCGTACGTTCCAGATTCCAACCAGATAGAGCGTCACTAATGTGGTAAATAGCTGAACCAATGCGTTTCAATTACATTGAATTCTTTAAATCGTTCACGTGGTTTGCGCGTCGCCTAAACCTGAAAAATATCACAATAATCCGTTTGCGCGTTCGCGCGGTGTTCAGAAAAAGTGGAACGAACATCGGGTGCTGACTTTTAGTACCTGTAATCTTCAAATATCGACCGCATATGAACCCAGTTTGGAAAATTGTAGGCACTTCGTCGCTAGAATTGTTTGCGCAAACAGGGCCCGCAACAATTATCCAGGAAATAACAAAGTTGGTGTTTTAATGCAGAGCAAAGATAAGTTACATAGAGGGGCTAAAAAATTCAGCACATGTTCAGCACCCGTTGATATTATTGTCATGTATTCGGCAGAATTGCGCATGTCTCAACATCAACGCGCTGAGTACTGGCCAAATGGAGGAGTGTGGACCTAACCCATAAATATCGTGACAAAAATTTGATTTTATTATCAAACGGATTCATTAACAATACAACTAGTATCCAAACAATGTAACAATGTGGTTCACGTAATAGCATCTGAAATAGATGCAAGGATGTTGATGACTGCTGTTGTCTCTTCAAAACACGTTAGACGGAATGTATACATGTAGATTCTTGTCACATTAATATGTACTCACTGTTAGCGTACCCCGGATTTTCATAAATTACGGTCTTTTTACTTTTCATTTAACTGTACTCCAAGAAAAAAAAAATACGAAAAACGTGATTGTTATCAATTGCGGTATGATTTTTTCATTTAAAGCTCAAACTTCACGGTTTTGTGAGGCTGGACATCTTTTTTTAAATATAAATTCCAATCAAAAACATTGTTTTCTTTTATTTTTACAAATTATGCCGTTCGATTTATAGTGGGGTCACATCTCATTCTTTTTTTTTTTTTCTCAATTTGAAATTTCGTTCTGCACAATAAGGCTTCTGTATCAGATCAGGCAGGAAGATTTCGTTAAATTTTGACTCCCTCTGGAACTCGTTCACTTAATTTTACGGCTAACCTATTTCGAAGACTAAGGATTATTTTTCACAAAATTTTTACGAGTTGAATTCTGCTATCAATATTAAATAATCTGTCCATGTCGCGATATTTTTCCTACTAGGAAAATACACAATTAGTCGAAAGGTCAGATTTTTTTTGTACTTAAATCTAAATTGATGAGCATTTCTTCAGAAAAGAAAAAGCACGGATTGTTATTTATTTATCTGAAGCTGAATTTGGGGCGGGGGGGGGGGGGGGTTGCAAGGGAAATGATTGAATTTGTGTATGTGTATATGTATGTATTAGAGTATACATCACATGCACGCACACACACAGACAGACTCTGCCTACAGCTACGGCCTCTTCTTAAACTTTAGATACGAGAATCGCCGCTCAAAGCGAGATCAATATTTAATTTTAGTGGGGAGGAGGGTTTCTTTGGCAAAGAAAATTACGTGCACTCCTTTTATTTTATAAAAGGCTGACAGACCTTTATCCTCGGGGCCATACAACGTAAGCTGCTGAAATTATACACATCTTTTCGTTACGGAATTCGAAATCATATTGCATTACCGAGGCATGCCTAATCGAAAATTTTCAATGCTTCACTGCTAGAAATGCGGTATTAAATATAACATCGAAATTATTCTATCGAAGTTTAAACCATTTTGGTGTTCATTTAAAGACCACTTGGTGTTAAGAATCGAACGATTCACGCCAATGACGCTCAACTTTAGACCAATCGGTATGGGTTTTTATCGACACCGTGAATTTTTCGACAACGTTGCCGCATGGTTGTGACAGTTACTGTCCGATACGACAAATAAGTGTTCGTTATCGTTTACACGGCATGGTTGCTATTTTCGTAAGCAACTCAGGTTTATAAGATTTTTAAGTTAATTCGTTTCTTTTCAAAATGACTAAATAATTTCAAACTTTAAGGGCGTTCAAATAATACGCAGTCCAGAATTTAAAGCTTTTAGATCCCCTCACCCCATAAAGGATCGTAAGACTCAAAAACTGCCTCCCGGAAAAATAAGTCCTCCTCCCGCACACCATTCTCAAAAAGTCTCAAATCAAAACAACTAATGAAGATTAATAAAATGTAACAATGATTTGAACGACATTATGACGCCCCATTCTCCCCCTCCTCGAGCGTAACGAATTATTTGAGCGGCCTATTTGGGAAATGGTTGTTGCTATTATACTTGTTAGTTGGGTCGAGTGAGTACGAAAAATTGACGAAAACACTCAACACACCTTCAGCAGATTCTCATTCACTTTGAAGTTATGGTACACTACTGATATTTGAATCCCGTGTTTTTGGTGTTTTTACATAAATTTTCTATCTCTTCCGGGCCTGCTCATAAGCACAATTTTATCGCAATCACTATCGTTTTACAAAGTATGAAACGACTTAATTACTCTGGAGAGAAAAGAATTGTAAAATACGGTTTGCTCGCTTCTTCGGCACTTCGACCTCCCCTTAAACATCTCAAAAATATACAAGGTTAATCCGCTTCTGGAGAGGCTGACGGCGGCGTCAGGGACAACGCTTTCTGATGATACTCCGAGAAGCCTTGAAATAGCCTGGCTAAGTTTACTGCCTCTCTTACACCGCCTGTCACCGTCTTCCGCTCCTTCTATTCCTTGGGACAAAGAGCTGCCAAAAAGATACCGGGTACGGGGCGGCATTGCGTTTCCATATCACGAGAATTCATATTATTTGCATACAATCTCATAGGATGTAGAGAACATAGGTAGGATAATATAGCTCGGACGGAAAAGTCTAGAACACAGAGATCTTTATTTCAAGTAGCATACAAGGTTATACGCTCGGAACCAACATTTTTTCTACAATATTTCTTAAAAAAAGACGCCAATCACTTTTACAAAGTGCATACAACCTATCTGTGAATTGCAATTGTATATTAGTCAATATAACCTCCCCTAGTTATTCTTCTTATCTTACATATGCATAATTTCGTACCGTACATGTTCCACACCGGTACGACCGGGTAGAAAAAACTTGTATTATAAAATGATATGACTCTGATCAGAGTCTTAGAAGATTGGAATAGGTTCGATAGAGCGTGACGAGGTTTGACCAAGTCCCCTGTTGAAATTTCTAGGGGCGTCTTCCTGTGTATCAAAAAAAGAGCTACTCATGTGTAATTTCATCCGTTAAGCCTTCCTTCGCTCAATTGACAGTAGCTTAGGCTGTCGAAAATTTGCACCTTACCTACACTTTACTACGACTCTGAAATAATAATATATCCGTTTACACTTGAATTTGTAAAAGCCTTTCATCTAAACTTCAATATAAGACAATGGAAATTAATATTTGAGGTAAAAATACAAAACAGGATTTGTTTATTACGGCACGTCACCCGTGAAACTCCTGATATAATTAGTTTTAACCGGAGTGCAAGGAGGCCCAATGAATGGAACTACGCATCAGAAGCTCCATATTTTGGAGCAAAGGAGTATCCCCAGAAGTTTCAACAAAATCCGCTATCCGAAAGTATGATGCTCTCCTCGTCAGTGCATAAAATTTTTGTGAGATTGCAGTACTGCTGATAATTTATAATATTCGTTTCGACAAAGGCAGTGGGACAGGGCTATACCCTCTACTGCAGGTTTTTAAAAGAATCTAGTTCATTTGTCATGGCGTACGTATAGCGTTAAAGTGATAGAAACGGCAATTATTGCATTGGTAAATTATGATTATTTCCGTGCAAGAAAAGGTGCAGGTCAGTAAGTTTGTTACTTCGTTTTCAGCTTAAAATTACAGTCTAACAATAAGTCTTGGATCATCGATCGTGCAAGCAACAGTTCTATTTCGTCGAGCGTATCTTGGCCTTTGTGTAGTACCTATACATACCGAGAAGAAACGGTGTAAATTAGCAGATTGACTGTGAGCGACCGAATGCGCACGCGGAAGATAATTAATTGAACTCTATTGATCTGCGAGATTGTATCGTGGCAATATATTCGCTCGCAAGGTAGAGGAGTCAATCTACTCGAAACGAAGCATGAGATGTCACGAACGCCCGCTTCAAGTGCAAGTTGAAATTACGTTCATGCGATGAGTCGTAGCGGTCGTCAGTCGGTTAACAAGAAAACTTTACCTATACCTGAAAAAATGAGTTTTCAGATCGGATTGAAGTTTGGTCAATCTATAACCCAGTTGCATTAAAATTTGTGGTCATGAGTGTACTGGACGGTGCGCAACACTCGGAAATCACACTTCCGTTTACGTTGTGCTCTGTTTTTACAAACCTCCAATCGGCCCATAAGTTTCTTGGGCGATTTTAATTCCCTCGAGGAAAAGTCGGGAAATTTTTCCAGCTATTTTTAGTGGGCAACATGTGCCGAGTTTTCCCGTCTTCTCCCTGTGTCGTGACTATTTCCTATATTACATAGACATGGCTATACCAGCCCAGATGTATGTTTGTGTTTGCGTCGACAAGTATTGAAACCATTTTCACTGACTCGACGTTTTCAAGGTTACGATCCTTAGCGGTTTGTTAACTTCGCTGGCATTTTACCGTGATTTTAAACATGCAGGATATTGTAGTCAACGTACCTCCTCCACACTAATCGCGTACAGACGTTATGTCGTATATGTACGTGGAATTCACAATAAAACTCTTCATTCAACCAAGGGTATAGAGACCGTGTAAATTTAACCGTACCGCGTACCACTCACAATCCGATGAACACCTGCAATGCTAAGTTCCTAAATTAGTATAAAAAATGGTTTTTCAGTTTATACAGCTCCCCCTGTCTCTGCAAGTATTACCTTGTAATAAAAATGATGTATGTGGTTATTGCTTAACTCCCCCTCTAAAATTCGCGATGTACGTGTATATCCACATTCCAAAGCCATCTGAGTTTTTAATTTCCTGGAACAATTACTCGACTAATTTCTTTTTGACTTGAGGTGATTTTTGCCGCTCAAAACTTAAATCTTGTACGTACCAGAATTGGAATTGCAGCATTTGAACCCAGCGCAGGGCGTGTAGGTTGAGTCGTGGCATCTGCTTTGGTGTATGAGCTTGCGCGGTTTGTTGGCTTGTCGGTACGACGTTCTACCATCATCCACCGTCAGTATCCACAAAGAGAAATCTGGATCAGTTCGCCTGCTACCGCGGTGACAGGGGTGTACCAGCAGTGCGACCATTGCTGTTTGTCCCTGCTCGCATCTTCATTACCGTTCTCGATGATTGAACGGTCGGTTAAATATTCGGTTCTCACAGCGTGTTTTTCTCTCCTGCCATAGTCAAGTAAACAAATACCATACGTAAATGTATGGATCAACACCTGCAGCTATAACCTATAAAGGGCTGAAGAGTCATAACAAAGTAATCTTCAGTTATGAATCCAATTGCCATGAATACAACTGGAATTGAAACACAATGGTTTTTCGTTAAGGGAGACATTTTTATCGTGTATTATTTGGCGAATCTGCCGCTGGTGTTAAAAGACAACACGACTTATATATACTACCTATAACGTCTGGTTACGTGTTGATATTATAAATTGCAACAGTAACGGCGTATGTTCCTTGAAACTTCCCGTCGTCTGCAACCTGTCCCGTTCGGAATGTGGACGCGTGGTAATTATTAACAACTGTGTTAAAACTAAGTGTTGTGTCATAGTGATCACCCTGACGGACAATGAAATAGGTATATTAGATTAATAACTGCATAGGCATATAAAATCCAAGACGTGCTTTACAGACCGGTGCAAAAATTAAAAATTTTCGAGTGATACTTGAAATACTCTTGTAATACCATCGCAACGAGTAAAAACTTGTTCTCGACGGTATCCAAGTTTTTCCATCAAACGTATAGTTTCAGTATTCACTCTTATTAACCACTGCGCCTCTGGAGTCAGGTACCGGTGATGAAATAGCTTTTCAGAAATTTCCATTTCAGCTCAGAGAAGGTCTATATGCCGGCCATAATCTTCGGATGGATTGATGACTGCCTTCGAATTTATACTTTTCCCCAGTGCACAGTTTCCTGCAGCACGTGGGCCGATATCATTTGCACTCGTTAAGTATTCGTGTTTACTGTTACAAATTAATTTAACTGTATGGCTATTTCTAAACATCATTGTCAATCCTTCCTGATTCTTGGTTCTCGATTAACAATACCCTTTGCACTTGGCCTGTAAGTGCGGGCTAGGGATACAGATTAAAGATACTTTCCATCAACGTTTCAACTGCTTATACCAGAAATTCTGTTTTACCGCAGTCAAGTGCTAATGCTAAGATCGGTACGGATACCACGTTCCAAGTTGAGTATTTTTCGCTAGCAGAATGTCTCACAAAAAGGTGACATATATTATACGTATATCTGCTTGTGCATATTATTTAAAAATTCCCGTTAAAAATTGTTTGCCAGATGAAATACACTCGGCGATTTTTCAAATGTGAAATTTCGTTTAACAATTGTTTGCGGAAGAAAATTGTTTTGCTTTTCGTTAGAACCGTATTGTTTCTCTGATACTTTTTACCGAGAAGTGAAGGAGTCTACCTTAAACTGAACTTAAAAATACTTTGACCAAAAATAGTGTGCGTAGAACTGTGGAACGAGCCGAAAGTGTCGCGCTCTTTAAGTTTAACCGCGTGGCGGACTGCAACGGCCATTGAAAATTCTCTGCGGAAAGAGGGATAGAATGAGAGCTGGAAAATTATTCAAAGGCACCCAAAATGCGCGACAGTATAATTTATTCTACCGCATTTGAAATAGATTTGCCATAGCCTTGTACACTACGCGGTGGTAACATCTTAACGTTGTTTCAAACTTTATTGTCGAATTTATGGGGAGTCGACATACAACTAATTCTTAACAAGCCCGTATTCCCAAGCCTCTATTTCCTGACAAAGTTGAAACTTTTGACGAGATATATTCATCAAATGCCTTGTACAGATACAAAGGTCACGGTTGTCGATGATGAACAGGAAAACTGAACTAAAAAATCAGTGTAACAGAAAATAAGGTGACCCTGTAATGGCATTGACAAGTTGTTTCTGAACGAAAACCAGTGTCTGTATCAACCGTAGATCGTCCTTACTATTCGTCATTTAAACTTTCAAAGAGATTTATCGATGATTCAACCCGTTCGAAGTGACAAAAATAACTCCACCCTGGAAATGGAGTCCTTGGAAGAGATGTTGCGAAAGGTAATTTGAATTTAGGCACTATTTGAAAATAACTTCGGGGCGCAGCGTTGATACAAAAATTGTAAACGGAACAAGTATTGTATAGATAATGATGATGATACGGTACGCGTTGCGAGTCCAATTGCGTAAACGAAGGGAGTTGGTCGGAGTGAGATCAAAGAAAAATCGTCGAGTGCAATGAACAAAGCTCTCTAACTGCAACTTCCGGTAATGTAGTATATGTACGTCAGGCTGCCGACTGAATGGACCGCTTTGACGCATCCCATACACCAGAGATACCCTCAAGCTCGACGTTAACGTTCGCCAATTACACTTAATTGTATTATGCAACCCGTGAAATATGACGCTCCACTAGCATCATATACGTATCGAGGGTATAGGCATTAAACTCTGGTTATACCTGCACTGTAGGCCCACCGAGAGTGTTGCTGGTAACCTAGAGGACCGTATGTCTATTTATTTTGTTTATGCTCGTGTGCTTTGAAGATTTCATACCGTCACGTTGCAAAGATCAAGTCTCGAACCAGTCGACTATATATCCCTGAACATAGAAACGTACTTTTCAATAGGGCTGTAACGACAAAGACAGGCAGCCCCCAGGCAACGATCCAAGCTATAACCACGAATTTTCACTCATTTCCATATCGGCACATCCCTATGGTGTTCAGCAACGAACAAATAACCCCGCAGACTCGTAACGCGTCCCGACAGCGTTATCTCAAAAACGCGATATATCACTGCTCATGATGTAAGAAATCTTTTTTTCTGTTAGGAAAACGTCAATTTAACTAGAAATTGTCTCCTTTTAAATGCAAAGGGATAAGGCGATTTATAATTGTAGGTGCGTCTTGTATTAAGGGTGGAAAGAAGGTATTTACAAGTGTGGGCTTCGATCGGTTGGTGATCACGCGAGTGAAATCGCCTTCCGAAAGTCATGCACACGATTTTTTTGCTGTCCTAGTCCCTATGATTACCCTTTTTCGTGTGTAAAGCAGACGTTAAAAATTTATATTTTGTCCGAACGCCTCTGAAAAAACGGCTTTTCATGCATGTGCAGCGGGTGCAGAATTACCTTCTTCTTTCTCGTTTAAAAAAAGTCTCTCGTACGTTTGAAATAAATTGAACAAAATCCGAAATTCTGCGGGCAGAAGAAATGAATAGTTTTTGTCTTGAAAGCGTGTAGTGCTAATGGGCTAATATTTTACAAATTGACACATCTTATGAGGAGGAATAAGAAATGCGAATAGCAGGCAAATCAAATTTTTAATGCCGGCTCGCTGAGTGAGAATTGACGGAATCACGTAAGTACTGCTGTATATTTTACCCATTTCCGGTTTAGACCATGAACGATGGTGCTTTAAAATCGCAGTCACGGCGCTCAAATAGCTCTTGATTAGCTCTTAATTCTGGGCTATCTCATGTTTATATTTTCCATTGTGGTGGTGCTGGCTTTAGATATGTCGTTTTTCTTTTCCAATTCTGTATGTAAAGGGATAGCAACGTGTAGCTCTTATATATTACCGGCGTATCAAGTGATTACTGTAAATTTTATCGTATGACACTACTTCGTCCGTCACTTCTGCGTTTCGGAAACTTTTATTCCACAACACCAAATAAAACTTTTGAGTGCCTCAGTCCAACCGAAGCCTCTTTTATTTTAGCTTTTGGGGTACCACCGCCGAAGTGCCCGTTTCGCCCCATGCCATCTCCCCTGTATGTATATGGAGTTTTCCATGTGAAATCGACAAACCAAAAACCCCCGCCATCTCTATTTCAGCCGGCGAGTTTTTGTTCCTTCTTCCGAAACGCTCTCCTGAATTTTATCAGCTTTCTTCAGCGTTTGCCGATTGGAAATTTTTTTCAAGTTAATAACTACACCCTTGCCGGCTTTCTTGAAAAACTTCGCAAACATTCTATAATCCAAGACAAACATTTTCGCATAAAATCGAAGGTGGTAAGATTTTTTTTCTCTTCAATGCTGTATCAGTGATAGCGATAAGCAAAAGAATATTAATATATAGAATAATAGAATACTTCTAACAACAGGGTGTAACATATATGTGATATTGTGCAACAGAAAAAAGAATAAGATCACAAGATGATAAATTTTCATTATTCTTTGCCTTTCTAAAGTGATTTGTTTTTTTTTTTTTTTATTGACCTATTTATATTTTTTCATCTCTATTCCCATGAATGCGGTATAAAATAAAGAAAAAGAACTAGAATGTATTAACAAAAAGTTTTACCACTTGCAATTTTGTTGGTAAACGTTCGTCTTGGATAATAGAATTTTTATGAATTATTCCAAAACAATCTTGTTGAAACGGTTGGAAAAAACATTTGAAAAATAGCAGTAGTGTTTCAGCGGGTGTACTTGACGCGGAAAAATTTTATAGAATTCCATATTACCATGCACATGCGCAGTCGGTCGCTTAGCCTGTTGACTTTCACCAATCCCCCTCACATTCAGTAATTTAAGTGATACTCCGCATTAACTTGATCTATGAATAAGTCGCGAATACTTTATTTCAATATGCGTGTATGATTTAGTAGGTGATGTTGCAGAGAAAAGTTTTGTCGTATCGTTGGACGGGATCTGTCCATACAGAATAACTATATTTAGCTGTTGACCGCAAGGATAAAATAAATTGCTCTTAAACCCGAGCCTCGACCCGTAAATTAACCTCTGTTTTAATTAACTACCCTGTAAATAATCCCCAAGTACGATTGCTACGTGTAATATAACGAATGACAGTAACGAAGGAACACGTATATGTCATTTCACACGCGTAATACGTACATACGCCTCGATATCGTACACGTCTTATCCTTCAGCGTGAAGAGTTTCGTGACCATTTGATTATACCATGCCGTATACAACTGCACTCATGTGGAGGTAGCGGGATAACATGGATAAACATTCCGGGCAAATGGATAGTGCTTTTCAAAATGAATTGCTACTTATGCATATATGAAAATTATTGAAAGTTGAAGAATCACATGAGCTATTTGTTCCATAGCCTAGAGATAAGAATAATGCGAAGTATTTTCGTAAAATTAGTTCATCTTATTGCGATGGTTCAAAAATGATGTCAAGTAAGTCACTTCACCCCGCATGTGGCCATACTAAGCTATGTTGCCTCGGTCTCTCCTAGATACGTTTTACGCGTTAATACGAACCCCTTTCTTTGCGCAACGAGGTTGAAATTAGTAACATCAACGTCACGAAACATTGGGAAGAAAATCACTGCCTTGCAATTCCCGAATGACTTGAAAGGAGTGGAGTTTTCCAAATGTATTGTTCTTCTAAAGTAAGGATGGTTTGATTTGTTAAACATTACTGAAATTAAAGCGATCTCAAAGTCGCGAGGTATAACGATGTTTCGCAAGTTGCATCATTGCAATAACATTACTAACTTCAGCCTCATGCTGTGCAGGGGTACACAAACAGAAAAATACTGCAGTCAGTTGTATTTTCCCACTCTCTTACTTGCGTTACTTCATATGTACACAGGGAAGGGGCAGGCAAAGGGGGTCCATTAAGGAAATAATGTTACAAGTTGAGATTTGAATCGATGAATCTTCTAATTTTGACCAGAAAATCAAAATCTGATCAAAGACGGGCGTCCACCGCAAAGTTACAAAATTGAGGGCAAAGTGGGCCCCTCCAGAAAATTTGTCGAATTTTTTCAAAATTAACCAACGTTAGAAATTTATTTATTCACTTGCGTTAGGAAAGCTTTAACATCAAATGAAGTATATTTTACTAGAACTAGGAGAAAGTACTAGAAAAAGTTTAATGTTAAAAGTTTCCTGATGCAAGTAAATAAACGAATTTTTAATGTTTGTTAATTTTGAAAAAATTCGAACAATTTTCGGGGAAGCTCACTTTGCCCGTTTCGGCCCACTTCCCCTGCCTTTCTCCTACTTAGCTCATTGTACGAAAGTGATTTCGTACAAAGTGTATGCGTGTAGGTGTGTATTTATGAAACTCTTAAGAGGACCTTTTTTTTTAATCAACACGTTTTTACGGCTGTTGCAGCTTTCGGAACTTGAACAGAGGGTGCTCGAGGCAGAGGGTAGAGCGGACGAAGCGGAAGACAAGGTGAGGCAAATAATTAGTAACTATCCAACATAGAGCCAGCATATCGGGCTTACAATTAACCCTTTCGGTACGGACGGATTCTACGTCGCGCCCTCCCTGCTGACCGAGCAGTCGCGGCAATCGTCTGTACTTGCGGAACACCGTTCGTACGGAGCGAGCGTCGGGCGTTGGGTGACTATAGTCACCGCTCGGACAGAGCGAGCGTCGGGCGTTGGGTGACAATAGTCACCGATCGGGCCGAAAGGGTTAAACGTGAAAACAAGCCACTTCGCCGCCTACAAATAGGCAAGCGGACGCTACCATTTCGTTCGTGAATTGACACTCTGGAAAGCCGCGTAGCGTTTCAATGCCATTTGTACGAGTATGAGAATTAGAAGTTTTAAAAAACTAACTGCAAATGGGATAACAAAAGCCCTGAATGGCTCCGAAGGTGTAGCATATTAGACAGGCGGGTTTGAGGAGTGAGCAAAAAAAATTTTAAGAAAATCACCAATTTTTTATTACAAAAAAATTTCAACATATCATACAAGAAGTACTATTCCATTATTAATCACTCATAAAAATAGGTCTTGAGTGTACTATTCAAGCGGAAACCGATCCTCTTTTTCTTTAAATGCTTCAAAAATAGTAAGGATTGATTTTTTGAGTCGTCTATTTTTTACTGAGTGTACAATTATGTTCTTCAAACTTTTACGGATGGATTTTACGATACTCCACTTTGAACGGTGAAACGAACAAAAAAATTCAAAACGGGCCAGATTTTGTTTGTATAATTTTCATTTTATCACCACCGAATACCTAAAAAAAAATGTCACAAAAACCAAATTTCCTGCTCCCGTAACATTACGGCATTATGTACGTGAAAAGTTGTGTGTACCCTCACCTTAAGTAAGTAAATAGGGTTTAATTGCAGCTGGAGAAGCTAGAATTTTTCCAAATCTTTGTGAATCACTCCATGTAATTGACAAGGCACCTCTAACAACGGTACAAGTACTGCGACATGCGCAGAGCCTTTCTCGGCTCCATCGTGAAGATATGATACATCGTGCATCGTTTATAATTTCAATTGCTGCCAAGTTCGAACGCGCCTCATTGTTAGTACTTTGGTAATGCTGTCTCTCAATGCGAATGAAATTTGAACCCAATTATCTACCTTACCGACACAGGTTCAATATCGATTTTATCAAAGATGCAAACCCTACACCACCGTAGAAAGCTCCGCAACCGAGTGAATCGCGCATGTAACATGCACTCGGAGCATTGATTTTTGTGTAGAACTAATATGGCCGACTCGGACCTTTGCACGGTTATTTTGTTATGAAACGCAGTGCATTTCCCTTGAGTATCACATTAATTCTTGCTGTAGCGGTTTTTTTTTTACATATACCTCGTTCAGTTTCGCCCAAACTCCAAATTTTTAGTAAAGTTTTCAACCACGACATAACATCAATATCACGGAAACACAACAGTCCAAGAATGGCCCGCGACAGGTGACACGAATGAAAGGTAGTGTTCATGTATCTTTATACTCATTCGCCTGTAAAATTCTTTCATTTTTTTCACGTCTTTTTACATCGTTCACAAAGTACAGTTTATATTCACACTGACAGAGAGAGGTCGTTGGAAAAAAAAAAATTGGATCAATTAAATGTGGCGTTCACGAGCGTTGAAACGAATATTTGGCTATTACAACAATTTATAACTTGCACGAATTGAATGCAAAAAATACTTTTGTCAATTATATCATTATTCAACACAAATACGAGGATGTAGTCATCGAAATATCAGTGTGAACGACCTGTATTATATAGTTGATATGAAAGTCATTTTGTTAATCTGAATATCCTACTATTTGATCCAATAAATGTTTGACGAATGCAAGATCAAGTTCTTGGTTTGGTGGTTTAAAAAAATCTCAGTTAACGGAGCTGAAGAATTGGTTGGCAAAATCACAACTAGATACAAGCAACTGAACATTCAGTTCAGTGTAGTGTTTCAATAATTTATTGAAACAACTTATTTGTCGACTGTAGTCTCGTATCGTTCGGATAAACAAATGCTCAGGCCATAAAGTAAGATTATGTTTTAAATTAAAATTACTATAAATTTCGATTGAGGAAACTGAATGGAATCGAAGAACGTCCTGTAATCATTTGGAATGGTGCTGAACAGAAATAAAATTGTAATTGAAAACCTAATGACGGTAGTTGGTAGTTTTCTTAGTAACGCAAGTAACTTGTAATTGTTCGCAAGTCGGATAAAACGTATTTTTAGTTTCCGACAAATGCCGCGTGGATTTGATCGAGATCCGAACCGGGGACCGTTCGCAAATACCTATAATCCTATTTAGGCGGACATCTGTTGCCACTACGCCAAACTATCGCACAGACTTCGGGTTGACTTTAGCCGAGTTACAATAGATGACGAAGTATATTTATTTCAGTGATATGAAGCTTTTGCATGAAGCGTTGCACTTTTGTCGGTTCTTTTCGACCAACAAATTATTCAAAAGTAGCTAAATTCATTAGCCTATTCGTGATTGTAGATATATTCATTGAACTATTTGTATGAAAACAATTTTGTTGTTTTTTCGCCTGATACATACGTTTCAATCAACGAAAGCGTTTGCAGTTTGTCGAATTATATAAACAAGTGTAGATTTGTTTAGGCTAAAAAACAGCTGCTTACGCTCATTCAAGGGTCAGATGTTCTATGACTTACATACTATAAATGTAGGGTATGGATGCTCTTTTTTATGGCCTTTGCCTATTTGTGGCCACTCTTTTTAAATTTACGTTAATGAAAATAATAACTACAATATTGACGAATGAATACAATTTTTAATAGTTAATAGTTGATCAGAAGACGTCTGCATTTACAGTGCATAGCGCTTTCATATGTGGTATGTTGTATCAGTCATAGCATATGTTCATGGGTATAACATGTATGTACGTACAGAGGTATAGATATGCCTGTAAAACACGGTTTTCATGACCCATCGGAGCGGCCCACTGCACATGCACGCAGGCGCAACCCTCGGGCTCGAAACGGGTGGAAAACAACGTGACTCACTCTAGGAAACCCCAAAGCGTTACTTAGTACGCCACTGACCCCTGAGCTGGATGCTCAAATCAATTGAACCACACGATTCTTACTCAAAAGTTTCCAGTCAATGTAACGTTGTCATCTATCGCGTGATTGACAATTCTTTGGAATCGACGTATCTTTGCTACCTGAAAGGCTTAAGGAGCGAGCCCTACGGACCCCCCTCCACACACGCACGGATGCACAAAAGATAAAACAGTAATCATTTCCGCCATTCTGAATAATAAGTATTTTCTTTCATTCGTAACCCATTCAACGGTTCTACACGATGGCTGTGGTGTTTGCCGGTAAGATGTTATACATACTATTATCTATGTAAATTCACAGTGGCTAGCAGAAGACGGTATGTGGTCTGTTACCTATTCATTATATCATTATTTATGATTGATATACTCCGGGCCCGGTATAGATACCGGTATCATTTACTTTTGAGAATGCGATGAAATGTGACCTGAAGTCAAATGACGCACTATTGCATAACATACACACATTGTAATATATGTGGGAGGGGCGGGCAAAAATGGACCCCCGTGTACAATCGAATGGAATTTCGAAAAATGTCGATAACGCTTCAAATTTATTCTTAGACCAAAGACAAAAAAAATTACTTTGTTGAAATCAGCCCATTTTGCCCGCCTCTACCCTATATATATTAGAGGAGGATCAAAAACACCAGACTTTAAGTATTCTGATGTTCTAATTATAAAAATTTTTACAAGTCGATTTTACATTTTTCCGTGTTATTCGAATTTGCTCAGATACATTTCTATCGCATAATAGAGTTGTTGTTTCACTACGGTGTTCACTATCGATGGCGCAAATAACATCGGTGGACGTCTTTTGAAACTTTTTCCATTTTTCCTAACTTTTGATTCAGACTGTGGGTCCCATTCATCCCCAAAGCGCAGATTTATCTACGAAGATGCGTATGGATAGATATCCGTAAAAGTAATTGCAACATTTGTCAGATGTAAATTAAATGCTTAACGCGCAATTACGTATCCCCGAGTATCAAGTACCGTGGTGAGTTGAAAATGGTGAATGATTATTACAAACATGTAACAGCGACTTGAAGAGCCATTAAAATTTTCAAATATTATACTTTGGCCTCTTCGCCACACCGTTGCGTACACAGGGTCACTTATTCACAGTTCCTCCACAATTGAAAAAAAATAAATAAAACACTACTATTGGAAAATTAGAAGCTAATGGCGTTAGTTTAAATCATATCTGTGGAAAAAATCAACACTGTGAACATGTACAAAAATATACCGGTTATTTATTGAACACTGGTCATTCGACCCTTGAGCAGGAAATAGTCGCTACGCGGTCTTAGGATAACGTCGGCTGCATCAGTCGCACTCGTGGCCAGTATTCAACAAATGAACCTGTAAGATTGATAGGTATGCGCTTCGCTTTCATTTTGTGCCTAATATATGGCACAAATAATTTCATCCACATACCTGTATCTATGTACGTGGCAAGTTTACACGCCATTATACGTTCCGTTAGTATACGATAAAAGCAAACAATCGGATGTGTAAACGATGTTTTGCAAGAACGACAATAATCGGGACTCCTGACAGCGCATGTGCTAAAGCAGCAGCTATATTGTAAAATACTTGTAAATTCTCGATGCTTTCATGTTCATCGCACAATTTTACTTATTTTACACCACTCCGCGAAAGATTCGCGGGGGTACTTGGAGAATATACATCGTCATCGCGTATTGCATTCGTACATAACGGAGTACGTCTCTATCATGTCAATTGTTATTTTCAATGAAAAGGCGTGCACACTGTAGTTTTTCACTCATGGTGGTCTTATGGCCGCTGAACTACCCTTGGCGATATCGATTTCGGACAGCTGCAGCTATGGCATAACTGTTCCCCTACGTACGCATGTACAATGTAAACATCTACATACGTACTGTATACATACACATTACATACGTACTAGAGTGTTTCAAAAAAACCGACTATTTTTTTTTTTTTTCGAAGAACATTGAAAAATCTTCCGAGTTTCCCTCAAAAATGACCTCGGTAAAATATGAGCTCTTAATATTGATATTTAGAGGTGGCGATTCTCAATTTGCTATTTCCCATTTAAGTAACATGGGAAAATTTTTTTTTTTAATTTAGAATTTTTTTTGCTCGAAAACGAATCAGTGTGAAGATATAAACAAAACATATTCTTGTAGGAAATTTTGCGCTCTACAAAAAAGATCTGAATAAAGATTTGCGTAAGGTAAGTCGTTTCGGACTTATCAGGCCTCAAACATCGAACCGTTTGAAATAATGATATTGTTAATTTATAAATGCTACAAAACTGACTCATATCACTTAAATACACAATATTATTGATTTTAAAATTAAAACTATAGACTTCCAATGAAATTTTAATTAATAAATTTCATTAATCAACGATATGAGTCAGTTTTGCATCATTTATAAATTAATAACATCGTTATTTCAAACGGTTCGATGTTTGAGGCCTGATAACTCCGAAACGACTTACCTTACGCAAATCTTTATATGGATCTTTTTTGTAGAGCGTAAAATTTTCTACAGGAATATGTTTTGTTTATATCTTCACACTGATTCGTTTTCGAGCAATAAAATTCTAAATTTTTAAAAAAATTTTTCCCATGTTATTTAAATGGGAAACAGAAAATTGACAAACGCCACCTCTAAATATCAATATTAAGAGCTCATATTTTACCGAGGTCATTTTCGAGGGACACTCGGAAGATTTTTCAATGTTCTTCGAAAAAAAAAATAGTCGGTTTTTTTGAAACACTCTAATACGTACATATATCTCCTTAGGTGCGTACACCCATGTAAATATTTACCTATATTTATTCACCATGAAGATCTCTAGAGGTGTCTGAAATTTTTGTTATACACAATTATCTTGAAAGTGGACTCTGGTACTACGGCATCGAACCCTCTGTATAGATATATACATTTCACCCAGCGTCGAACGATTACCATTTCCAATATTTTAACTTCAACGGTGGTATATTACTCTCAAACACAATCTGCGCCTGTATTTTTTTTTCTCCATATTTCTCAACGTTCCGGAAGTTAGAAGTCGATAACTTCGAATTTTTGGCCCACGTTTAAAAATCTTGACAAATTACGAAAATTGTAAGCTGTTGCAGAAAGTGGTGTATTTATTGGCTCAGAAGTACTGAATTACTTTCTACAGCCGCGACTCTATTTATTGTTCTAGATCGGAAATCAATTTTTTTCGGAAACACCCTAATGTAGAGGTAATTTTGAATCGATTCGAAAAGGTTCGGAATTTTCCGTTTCAGATTTCACTCCAATTCCAACTTTTTTTCAAGTTACCCTTTCTAAAGTGTAATACTATGACTTCGACCAATCAAGTAAATGTATAATCCCCGGGATTTACCTTCAATTGGTATTTGAACTGTCTAAAACATGCCTGCAATTGTATGTTATAGGTACGGATGATGGAGGAACGGCTGGTGAAGGGTGAATACTGCTTAAGTACTTCCAGCGTCAGTTCGCCAACACATTCAGTCCCATCAACGTCGGGTGTTCAGAGTGAAAAGATAGATGATACGCACTGTGCCTGTATAACGAAGCTAGAGACACAAGTCGAAGAGCAGGTAAGATTGAGACTCTTTTTGACTTTGTTTCTCAGTTGAAACATATAATGCAAACTATCTGCTACTTGACTTCTGTAGCATTAAGAATTTATGAAATGTATAGTCCAGTCGACGCACTATAAGGACAGTAATGTGATATAACGAAGGTTTGAAGGTCCAATTAAGGTTAATCGAGGTGGAATTTTATTGAAACAATGTTCTGTTAACATAGATAAAAATTGAAAACCCATTAATTGCAGCTACAACAGCATAATTATTGACAACTTTGAAGAGATCGCATAACCGAATTATATCTGCAATAAAAAAAATCGCATGTTTCACCGATTTTAATGAATTGAGGCTGATTTTGTTCGTAAGTAAACTCTCTAAAAATCCGGGCAGTATTTTTTTTATCAAAACCTTAGTTTGTTATTCATCACATATAATGATTTCACTAATCATGTTTTTTTTTATCATTTGACGAGCCAAACAGAAAATATTACTCTGTTGATTTGCAAAGAATTCATTTACGATCAAAATGACCTCTAGTCCCTTAAAATTGTCTAAGCAATGCGTTTTTTTTTATCATGGGAAAAATTTAATACTGGGATCTCTTAGAAGTCATCAATAATTATGTTATTGCAGCTAAAATTTATAGTAATAATCTTTTCAGAACGTTTGTCCATTGCAGTGGACATACATTTCGAAAATTCATAGCTAAAGTTACACTTATCAGATTTTTTTCTGGGTTGCGTTCTGTTAACATTTCCAATACCTGTCTGACAAAGAAAAAAATATATTGCAGCGATCCCTTCATTTAAGAGCATGTAGCAATCTTATCTTTACCGACCGAGCAAACTTACCGTTTTTCTCCCCATATTAAATAAACAATTGAACGGAAAGGGTTCAAATATCAACGGTGCGTCGCATTATCGCAACGGGATTCGGGAAAGTTACTCATATCCCGAAAATCGTTAAAAAAAAAAAATGTATGGGTTTTGGACACGTTTTATTATTTCCATTTTTTCCACATTTCAGGGGTCAAAAAGTGCATAGTTGAGACACTTTCCGCAATTCCGAAAAAAATTAGGAATAAAATGAACCATTGCGAGAGTGTTTTCGTGTAATATTGAGGTCGGTAAACGAAAATTAGGAATTACAATAATTTTTTATATAAAAGATGCTCTCAGCGATTCACAGTCGAAATTTTAACCCTCAGTCGGTAAAGGTAGAACTGCTACAAGACCTTAATGCAAAGCTGTAAGTTCAAAAAACATTACGTGTCCACTGTAATGGACATGCGCATAGTTTTTGATGTAGATTATGAAGAATTCTGAAAAAAATCAGGTATCTTCGTTCAAGGATACAGAAGCGACATACGCTGGAAAAAGAAAAATTCCATAGCTAAATTTTCTGTTCTCAGTTCTGAATTGTTTGAAAAAATTTTTTCATCTAGAGGAATATTGTTTCAACTAAATTCAACTTCATGAACTTCAGTTGCACTTGCAATCTTTCGTTACATGATACTTCTATTTTTACACATTTTTGACTCGGCTGTACATCTGGTAAATCCTTAAGTCGATGAATAAGCGACGATTTTGTTCAATATTTCTGTAGCATACGCCAAAGCTCCTATACGGGCTGCTCTCTGTTATCCTTTATCTCGCATATCGAAACTCTGACAGACATCTCGAAAAAAAACCAGGCAGAGTGTCATTTGCACTTGGGTCATTTTTACCTAAAATTTCTCGTGGATAAGTCTAATAAAAGAATTTGTACCATACCTTGCGATTATAGTCGATTACCATTATTTAATAATCTACCTCAAACAATTTCAATTATTTCAATCGTAATTATTGACACCATTCATTCGAGAATTGATTATAACGGCTGTTTTGACAAATTGAGTTAAACGTTCGAGCTAAATGGTTCTTTGATCATCCACAGAGACAATTACGACTACAAGACGCCCGACAGGTCGAGGCTAAGGCTGCTAGAATAAAGGAATGGGTAACGAATAAGTTGCGCGAATTGGAGCAGCAAAACCAACATTTAAGAGAGCAAAATAACAAGTGTAATCAGCAACTTGAGCTACTACGGAATCACATAACAAACATCGGATTGCGCCCACCTGTAGGTTCAATAAAGAGCTGTTACTTTTAGCTGTAATCCTATTACAAACTTGATGACCATTGTTCAGACAATTAATGGCGCGCCGATTATTTCATGATTATCGACTTGTATGTATGTACATCAGAATGGTCCATGATATAGTCGCGCTCGAATTTTACTGTTCTCATAGGCAAAGATATTTTGAGATAAATTCGTTTCTAATGTTCGTTTCTTCTTTTCGAATGTCGCCAAAACCCCAGGCTCTTTTCTTAACTCTCACAATAAGTTCTGTCGCTAAGCCCACAAATTTTCCAGTTTGAATAACACGGGATTTTTCAAAACTCAAAATTAGATTTTCGAATATATATGGCTATGTGTGAGAAATTCTCCAAGTTTCAGATTTTTTTACGCATATAATCAATAGAAAGAACAATTAACTGCAACGTGCGAATAATTCTATATTTTTTTTTTTTCGACAATGAGAAAATTCAAAGCCTCACAATCAGCGTCAAAAATTAGAATCGAGACAGGAGCTTGGGGGGGGTGAGCGCTTTTACAAGAAATTGATTTGTCAATATTTCAGTTCATGAGAGCAACTAAATTTGAGCCGCACCGTAGTAATGTACACAGATTTATGCATGAACTCTCCTAGGCAAACATCTAACCATGATCATGCATAAAAATTAGAGCATTCCTAAATTATTCAATTTTGAAAAATCGCCAATTATGGACCCATCCGAGCCAGAATACAATAGCCAAAGTTGGCAAATAAATATTGGGATTATCCTTGTAGTCTTTAACGAGTTCTAATCAAACAATTTATTTCTAAACAACAGCATGAATTTGGAAGATTGGTTCGCAAAGTTTCTGTATCTGTACTTGCTTGTAACTTGCGCGTTGTGAAAAACTAGCAAGAATAAAATAATCACGCAGCTTAATGTCATACTTGTATTGTTAGACCCAGCTTTACTATTTGGTTGTCCTGCTCAACACAGGCACCAACAAGAGCATCGTTGTCGTTGGAAGTAGACCCTACGTTGCGCCGGCGTTCCGAAAGCTTAGACACCACTCCACACGCGATTCAGGAAACTGTACAGAACTCTATTGCTGAGCCTCAAACGAGCACAAGGCATAGACGACATTTATCAGCTTGTGGTACAATTCAGCAGGGAAGCACAGCTGTCAATATGGATTCCAGGTAGGTCACGTGTTATCTTTGTATGGTTACATATCAATAAGATTCGATAGTGTTACTTGACTCGAATTACTTAATCGGCTCTCGTCAATTAATACTACATACTTGCCTTGACTGTAATGCGCATATATCTACAACTTCTCTATTTCTCAGAGTTTGCCTTTCGATGATAAAGTTTGATTCTCCTTGGGAGGCCTCATGACGTAATAGCGGCGCCCGATTTTTTTTAATGCGGTACCCTGTAACGTCCTGGGACTTCCTACGGGGATCTGCCAACTATTTAATCAATCCGTTTTCAAATTACTTGATCATTCTAGTCTGTATTCATGTTAAAGGTAAAATATATTCAGTCCATCTAAATACCAACTTAACACTTGTTATTATCATCCAATTGTGCACATCAGTAATCTGGTTAACAAATAGAATAAGAAACAAAACCATGATGCTCATAAACTCCTTTATCAAATTGTATCTTGGTTCGTGATGATTCTAAGTGCAACCACATAACACCGCAAGTACCTTATTGAGATTTTAAAGAAAGCCTGTGGTAACTAAAGTCAATTGCTCCTTATTAACTGTATTATACAGGCATCACATACATAGTAAATAAAACTATGATGAACATCAATAATTAAGGAATTATTGTTCAGCTTTACATTATTACGCATTTGATTACTTTTTTTTAGCATACTGTCCGAAGAGTTGGCTGCTGCTGTGGAGAATCTAGTTATGCTACCAAATATTCCTGGTGTCTTGGAAACTAATAGAGATAGTACTGGCTCTGAGGCAGTACACGACTATGCTGAAATCTATACCCCTAGTAGGGAAGGAGTCAATTGGAGTCAGGCTGGTCAAGGTCCCCGCCCACCCACGCCACCATTGCATAGATTTCCTAGCTGGGAGGCGAAAATTTATCAGGTAAGCATAGGCAAGTTTAATTTACAAAACAGTATTCATAAAAAAGATGGATTCCTTTCTCGCGCCATCAAGTCACAAATGACATAGTGATAAATACAACAAAGATAGGAAACTTGTTGAGTATGTTTTGAAAGATGTAGTCACTGGACAGAGCTGGGGCAACAGTGGATCTACAGTTTGCGAGTAGCTGTACCCAGAGTGAAGCTAGAAAAACCTATCCTCGTAACAGCAATGAGAGTATGGGGTACAAACGAAGAGTCTATCCACCCATGCGAGATATTGTAACTGCCGTCTTTATTGCTACCTATACTATCTCGTGTATTGAAAACGCTGTAGCTCTGCTCACACGCTACTCGTGCTTGCCTGAACCCTAGGCCCAACATCCTATTAGTGCTGCCAATGGCGACATGGATCCATTATATTTCTTACTGGAGAGCGAGCCACTTGGCATAGGCTCTATGGGTGTAACGAAAATAATCATATTGCTCTTGAAATTGCTCTTAGGTTGCCGACGGTGGATTAGGCATCGGACCTCCGACTAATGAGGAATCAGCTCCTTCAACAACTACAAACACCACTAGTTCATCTAAGCATTCTCATGCAACTGGACACAATCTAACTGCTCATAACTCACAGGGCTATTGTGATATCTCTGTACCTGTTTATGCTACTGTCAAAGGTAAGCTAGCATACTTAGCATATTCCATTCTGACCATTGAGACTGAAACTTTTTCCACTTCAAAAGTACTCATTCAATTTACCAACTACACGAAAAAATCTGTACTTACAATTTGAGGATATGGATATATAAAATTTTAATCCCAGATATACTCTGCACCATGCATGTATGCATGTTTGTGGATCAAAAGTCGAAATCTGAATTAATGGAAAAACTTACTCCTCACCATACTCAAGATCAACCAAGTAGACAGACACCCAGCTTTTGACTTTTAATTTACGGACATGTACCACAAAAGCATGTGCTTTGTACACAGTGGTATGTAAACCTAGTTACACGCCCGCATCATAAACTTACGGCATCGTCAGTAGTACAAAAGACCGTTAATATACTCAGGTCAACGGAGAATTAGACCAGTGTCCCACAATTCGGAATATCCAGAAACCGAAATGACCGATAGCCGATCGTTCATTAACTTTTGCCAGAATATTCGGTGAATAGAGCTGAAAATACTTCTGGATTGGCTGTCTGTAGTCCCAGGTTCCAGACGTTACAGAACAGTCTTATTCTTCAATTTCTTACACTAATTTTCTGGTCTTTGATAGTTCCTGGAACTAAAACGGCCCGTATGATTGACTCGTGATCGGATATTATCGATCAGTCTGGTTAGATTTGCAAAATAGCAAATTAAGTTGCAGCCAATATGACCAAATGCCAGTTGTCTGTAAGGACTGTGCAGGGTCCTTTATCTAAAATCACAGAAAAATGACCATATACCGATACGTATACCTGTATACTGATAAAAAAGACCAGAAGGACCTCTTTATATAATGAACTACGTAGATGTGTATGGGCATATCCAGAAATTATCTTTAAATATTTAGGGTCAGACTTCGATTTTTCTGCAATTTTTTGATTCCGTACATGAAAGATTAGTCCGTTTCTTTCACTGATGGTATCCAATTATTATCCACCTACACGTATATACATATATAGGTTAATTTAATCGTTGCTGGACATGATAGTGTCTGCCGCAGCCGTTTTACCTGTCGTCCGTCTAAGTGGCCCTCTCTCATCCTAGGTTTCCTATCCAGAAAAGAATAAATGATCTTGTACGTATATTTTTTCCATATTACTAAGTACTAATAATTATTAATTAAACAGGTAGAGCCAGTCAGATACGATCTATGCCATTTGGGGACAGTTCAGATGACAGTTCAGAGGGAGAGGAGCATCCCAATCAAACAGAAACCAATACTAGAATAACCAATAGTTCTTCGGACAATACAGATTCGTCTCTAGGGAGTGGTAGTAGCCCTTCAAAGAGCGTGAAAACTACAAGCAGCTTGAGCCCAGCTAAACGAAGTTCGAGTGGCTCTCCTAGCAAAAGCGTGAAGCGTGGTAAATTTAACTTGTATCGACAATAAACGTGTTGTTCACTCCAGTGTTAAAAAGAATAAATGACGTAGAGGCTCAACTTGGCAGGTTTAAGAACTTGTCGCACATTTTAGATGTAACGAAATTTTCAGATACCTCCCTGGAATCAGGGCTTTCTGAAGATTATGCTATACCTCCCGATGCTCTGAGTTCGACATCCCTAGAATCTAGCATGCCGAGTTTGCTTATCAGGGCATCTGGGGAAAGTCCAAAACGACTCGAATCATTGGAAAAAACTGGGCACCTTGCGAAACTAGGAGGGAAACTAAAGACATGGAGAAAACGGTGGTTTGTCCTTAAAAATGGGGTGCTCACCTATTGGAAGAGCCAAAATGACGCGAATCGCAAACCACAAGGGCAAATAATTCTTGACGAGGTCTGCAGGTGCGTATCTACACATAACATTCAGATGCCAGAGATGCTGTGTATACTGGAACAACACAATTCAGCTCAGTGATTGATTATCTGAAACACAAGCTTGTTGCTACCATCCGACTTTTCTCTTTCGAATCAAAGAATTGCACACATACCTTTACAGTGAATCGAAAAAGTTCTTCTAAGATTTATTTTGGCATTGAGGCCTTTTGCATCTAAGCATATCCTAGTTCAAAGCGAAGAATGCCTGTTTCAGGAAAGACTACCAATCTGCAAGCTACGCTTAGACTTGCACAAAGAAGCTCTTTGCATATAATATGAGCATACAACGACTATTTTGGGTTTCTGTACTGCTGCAGTTAGTGCTGTATACCTATGTCATGTGAAATCGTACATTGTAGGATTAACCGAGCAGAAGGAGCAGCTACATTCGAAATTGCTACAGGCAAAAAAACATATTACCTGACCGCTGATTGCATAGCAACAATGGAAGATTGGATAAGGGTATTACAAAATGTTCAAAGGCGTAATGCAACAAAGTTATTGCTGAGTAAAGAGGATAACAAGCCAACAATCCAAGGCTGGCTGACAAAAGTAAAAAATGGTCATGCAAAAAAGTGTTGGTGCGTTCTTATTGGAAAAATGTTCCTGTACTTCAAATGTCCCAGTGATACGGTAAGAGTGAGATTACAATGACTGAGCAATAAAAAAAGAAACGTTGTGGATATTCAATTACCTTTTCAAGTCATCAGTCAGTATTAAACTGTGTATTCACTTGTTTTAAGAATCCTATTGGACAAATAAATATGAGGGATGCTCGTGTGGAAGAAGTGGAACACGTCTCCGACAGCGACAGTGAGGAAAGAGATGCAGAATGCCCGCATGAGAGAACAATTGGCATTTTCCCTACTCATCAGGGTCCGACTTATCTTTTAATATCTCATAAACACGAGAAGGACAATTGGCTCTACCATTTAACTGTTGTATCGGGTGGCGGACCTAGTGCTGGCACACAGTATGAGCAATTGGTACAAAGATTAATGGAAACTGACGGCGATCCCACCTGTGTACTATGGCGTCATCCACTCTTACTGCATACGAAGGAAAATATTGCAAGTCCCTTGACAAGTCTTACGTCGGAATCCTTGCAGATGGAAGCTATCAAGTTGTTTAAGGTCTGAATCTTATCAAGCAATTTACCAATTCTCTGTTATGTATACTCATGTCACTACTGATTCTCTACGCCTCACAAAAGACATTCAACTCTTTTAATTTATTGGTAGAGTTGTGTTCATTTTATTGTACTTGTATCATTTTAGGCCTGCCAACTTTTTATGTCGGTAGCTGTGGAACAAGCTGGGATCGATTATCACGTTGTTTTAGCACAAAATGCGCTACAGCAGTGTTTGGATCAGCCAGAGCTGCAGTCAGAATTCGTTAGTGCTTTAGTAAAGCAGACCAGCCGTCACACTCAACAGCGCTTGGGCGTTCAGGTAAAGAAGGCTGGCAGTCGTGTGTCACTGGGTACTGCGCGCGTTGTAAGTTCGGCTTTTTTTTTAACAACACCTGAGTTCCGTGTACCATTTTATACGATGGCATTGACGATAGTAAATCCCCGTTATTCATCTCATGATTATTATATGTATATTGTGGGAGCAGTATTTATTAGAGAGGGCAGTGCATGTTGGTTGTATACCGAAAACCTGTGTTGGGTCATTCCACTCAAAGTAGTTTAAGATGACGGAAATTGTTACTGTACATACTTTGCTTTTAAAAAAACAGATGCATGGAGCAAATCAAGTTACCGGAGGACAGTTACCAAACTCACCTTAAACAGAAAAAACGAATTCTATATTACTACAGTTGATTTCCAATTTTACTTGTTCGTCAACTTAGAATAATATATTTTCACACTATTCGTGCAGACTATTCCCTCTATTCAGTGTTGTTCATTTTACATTTAAGTATTATTGAAATTGCCAACAAGGAGTACACATATATCAAAATACAACATTTAGTTGAAGCTGCTGCAGTAAAATATATACCTGTGAGCCTCGGTATTAAAATGGTACATTGGAACTACTTGGTCAAGTATATTTTATGATTGAAATCGCTAATTTTAAAACGTGAACAAGATTGTAGCTGGAAAAAATCCACTCTATTCCAAAAAAGGAAAGTTAATTGCTGTAGACTCTCTGTAACTTACCACTTTATTCGTTGCGTTATAGAATGTTGTTTCAACAATTGTTATATTTGACCAAATGAAAATAAAGTTCTTTTTTTCTAACATTCATTCATTCTTCACTTTTATTTGCTGCTTTACATGTGCTAATTTTAGATTTCAAACATTAACGGCATGCTTGTGGTTTTCTAGTTACGTCTGTTAATTTACTTTGTTTCACCACGTTCATTTACTGAATCGAATTATACATCAAACGATATTGTCCAATCTCGTTACCCTTTGTGTGAGCTGAACATATTTCGACAGCCGATCATTTCCTTGAAATTGGCATATTAGTTAAAGTATGTTATCCACTATTATTATTCTATATATAATAATATTTAAAGGAATTTTAAGATTTTGTCTGAATACGTTTTGCATTGCACACACTTGCAGAATGGTATGTTGGTGTACATAAAATTCACATACACAGAAAAACATCTTTGAATTTAGTTTTTATGGTTAATTAATTTTTTACAGCTATAATCTCCTTTATTTGAATGCTACTTAGAGAATAGTATTTAGGTAAAGAGTAGTACAAATATTACTTACGAATGAAAGAAAAGTTAATCTCTGTAGAATGAATTGGAAATCTTCAGGTAAAATTTCGAAGTTATAGTGCTGCCATTGAAAACTAGGAGTTTGCAGCAGCGTTGAAATGTAGTTTACACGTCATTACGGAGACAAGAATTCAATATACAACATGTTTGAAAATTTCTACATTAATAATTATTCAGTCAATCAACAAATTGTACGCTTTTTCTGTATGCTAATTATTTAATTCACAATATCGATAATTAAACCATTTTATGTAATTAACATTCAAGTTTACAGTAATCACAATGCATATGTACACATCTCATGTGTTTTTGCTTATAGGGCATATACCCATTGCTTATACTAACATATCTGATGAATAGATTAAATCATTCTAGAAAATACTTGCATTTAGTTTTCATAATCCCTAAAAATTTTCAACATTAGACTTGCATTAGTTTCAACCACACATTTCTGTCTTTTTCATTTTGAGAATGGTATAAAGTAAAAATTGAGAACTCGAGAAAATTATTACTGAATCAATATATTCAGAAGTTTATTTGCAACAGCATTATTAAACACATTGGCACATTACATCCTACAATTTCCTTTCATGAACAGATGAAATTAGCATTGCCATATGACTTTGCAAATTCCCTTTGTTGTAAATACAAATGCACAGTGACCTAGAACTATGAAGTAATTGGTAAAAAATTGTTAAAAAAAATACAACCAAATCTTTAATATTTACTTACTACAAACATTTCTACGATACCAAAGATATTTAACGACTGGTATTAATAACTATAGATTATCGGCGTATGAAATTAGACATTTCTATATCAAATAGAGTACATATATGTCTTTCAGACATGTTGAAAGAATCAGTAATTTGATAAGTTAGGTGAGGTCCAGCGAAAGACCATAGTAGTATGCCAGCATACCATTGCAGCAACTCCTCCTCTGCGCCACACAATCGCTGTTCACCTGCGATACGCAAAGTCCCACAGCCAGTGGTGGCAGTGAAAATGCAGACGTCCAATCGACGGCCTCAACTTCTCACAGTCCTCCGCTCACACAGGCCCATTCTACACCAACAATATTGGATTGTAAGACAAATCCTGCCCAGTACGTGCTTGTCCAAGGATGGCAACTCTTGGCACTTGCTGTATCACTTTTCCTTCCACGAAACAACAGGCTGCTCTGGTATTTAAAACTACACCTCAACAGAAATGCGGATTCCAAGTGAGTCTATGCATATAATACCGTGCAAGCTTGATTCATCAGTCGATCATATTTGGTGTACTATGGCTGCCTATCTTATGTCTACTCACATATCCATGTACATGTAATATTGTAGGAAATGAAAATTATTCTGACACACAATACTCTTTTTTCCTAGAACCGAATGTGGCAAATACGCAGCGTACTGTGAAAGAGCACTGGAAAGAACTTTGCAAAATGGGGGTAGGGAGGTGAAACCATCTAGGATGGAGGTGTTGTCAATTTTATTAAAGAACCCATATCATCACTCCTTGCCGCATGCAATTCCGGTTCATTTTTTGAACGGAACTTATCAAGTTGTTAGTTTTGACGGCAGTACAACTATCGAAGAATTTTTGAATACATTAAACCAAGAAATTGGCTGCCGAGACGTTCATCAATCTGGATTCACTCTTTTCAGCGATGATCCAATTGAAAAAGATTTAGAGCACTTTATCGACCTGCAAGCTAAGGTAGGCACCTACCCCTTCAAAACGACTTTGAACCCAGCGCTGGCCTTAGGGACGGGCAAAGCGGGCAGTAGCCTGGGGTGCCACAGATTTAGGGGCGCTTGAATGAAGTATTTATTTTCTATTTTTTCATGAGACAAGGTTTTTCCCATGCGAGCTCAAAAATTTTTATGGTGTGAACATCAAATGCATTAGACTCCAGTGAGAACAGTTGAAGCGAGTTGGGTTAGGCGCACGGTCACAATGGGCACCGTACACGGCTTTCAGCATTGGCAGTTTTATCCACGGAAAATGACACAGCATCTACAATGAACATTTCTGAAGTAATAAAAGACTTCGCCAATGCCAAAGCAAGGCGTGTCAATTTTGAAATTTCGGATGAATGCTGAATCATTAACTGAATTCATTTCGATAATTTTGCGATTCCATGGGGAGGGGGAGGGGGGGCGACTATCCGTTAGCTTACCTGGGGCACGTAAAACTCTAAGGTCGGCGCTGTTTGAACCGGTAAAATAAAATATATGCAGTTCGGACAATGACAATTGATGCAATACCTAAACTGACATCGCTGTCAGAATCACCAATTATAGGTACGTCTTTTTCAGCTCTGTGATATTATATCTAAATGGGAAACAGCATTGAGGGAAAAAGGTTCCGGAAAGTTTGAAAATACAAGAGTGATACAATTGACTTATAAATCCAGGTGTTACTGGAAACATGCTGTCAAAATGGAAACTGATAGAGAAAGACTATTGCTTTGTTATCAAATCAATCAACAAGTTGTACAGGGCAAGTTTCCTGTCAATCGAGAACTCGCCTTTGAACTTGCCTCTCTCATGGCACAGGTGAGCACTCCAAGTTCATAGTGTAATTAAATTGAGCGTGATGAAAAATTCCATCAACATAAATGTAAAACGTAACTCTGGAATGTGCTATAAATATGAATATTGAAAACCGCATTTCAGATCGATTTTGGGGAGTATAGCAACGAGAAGACCCGCGGTAGCAGTGGACCTGGAAACAATGCTCACTATCATGTTCTGCAGGCTCTCGACAAATTTTACCCAATTCGGTATCGGATTAATATCACTTCCGATCAGCTAAGGTTTGTATGCCACATAAGTTGTGCCATTTTTGCTCCCCTCACAATTCCAGTTACATATTACTGCCGGCTATTCAACTCACCACGGCCCCATATGGAAATACCTAACACAAATGAATGTATACAGCGTAGCGTATGAGGATGGTTGTCATTCAACAATAATTGGAGATTATTCTTACTTTTTTCAAGTAAATTAGGAAACATGTTCGAATAATGTGCAAGGTCACCATCGCCATGTGAACCGTTTGTGAAGCATTTCTGCTGCTGCCCGGCCTTATGCTCAGAGCTATTGTTACTTATCGATAGTTAATGCTATTCCTTATTAAATGAGTTAATACCGTTAATACCCATTGAAGCTTCAGAACTTTTGTCAAATTGATCAGCAAAACTAACCAATGTATTTACCATAGAAATAAAGAAGAAAATAAGCAGTCCCAATCTTTATATTGCAAATTGCACTTACAGAATTGGTAGATGATATTAATTTTTAGTAATGAACTGGTTCCCGGTATTCTAGACTTTCGGCATGCATTAGTGCCTGGAGTAAGTATAGCTGAGCCTGTTAGCGTGCGAGCCTGTGCCATATTGGTATCTACTAGTGGAGTGTTTAAAGAATCAATACTTATTGATACTGGACTCAAAGGTTACAGAACGTTAATCAAGAAACAACGGGATAGTGTGATATATTGTTAATTTTTTCAAGTTACATTCAAATTGTTTACATTTCGATCGTACGCTAATTACTTTCTGTAAAACATATGAGATGGTCATAATGTTTCCGTTACAGGAAATCAGAATTTATGTTCTGATGTATTCTACATTTAAAGAAAAGCTTTTCAAAAATATAACACAACCTGAAAAATGGTCCTGTAAAATTTCGTACACAAGGATCATTCCTTCTGTAATTCCTCCTATTTCTATACTTATATAAATATATCAAAGTTCGAAAATGTATGCAACGTTTTCAAGCATATTGGTATTCATTGTTACAGGGAACTGCAAGAGAAGCTGCAAGAAAAATGGATTTCCCTGAGAGGTCGCAGTATCCTGGATTGTGTCAGGATATATTTAACTTGTACCAGAAAATGGCCCTTCTTTGGCGCCACTCTATATCAGGCTAAGGTAAACAGCCCCAGCAAGTCTTGTTGCTAAATATGATAGTTGAAATTTCCGATAGAAATGAAGTTCCTAAGAAGATCATTTTTGCAATTAGCTGAAACAAGTTGAGCCAGCAACCGTTTGGATCGCAGTTTCCGAGGACAGTGTTACGTTACTAGAGCTACAAACAATGGCAGTATTGTGCCGATACAACTATGCAAATATTATTACCTTTGGTGGCTGCTTGGACGACTTCATGCTAGTTGCATGCCCAGATGAAGGAGCTGCTGAACAAAAGCTTCTATTTGCCCTTAATAAACCCAAGGTAAAATTAGAATTCTCAGTACTACTTGTCACTAGAACTGTCGTTGCTCCAAATATGAATCACAGCTGGCAAAAAACACGCGCATGGTGCCAAATGTAAACTGGCTCGTACAGACACTTTAAAATGATCAATTGTCAGATTTAGAGAATACTCATAATAAAGTGTACCGCGTCTATTAGACAATTAACCACTTCTCAAATCATTCTGTACCGCCAAGTTCGATTAGATCTTACCATTTACATAACTTTTTAGATCCTCGAAATAACGTTGTTAATTGCCGACTACATGAATGCCCTGGGTCACGCGTTACCCGGAACACCGCAGATGAATACCCTGACACGTAATGGTTCACATCGGTCTATAAAGTCTACCTTAAGACCTGCAACTGGTACGTAAAATTTAACAGGACTATTTTTACGGTATTGAGCAAATTGTGAAACCCGACTATCGTCTACTTTAACTAAACGTATTATCTTAGGTGTGGCGCGTTAACAGAAACTCAATGTCAAAGTATAAAAGGCCTGATGGACTTTTTTGTAAGATGTGGTTTAATTTTTCTTTAAACAAATTTTAAAAATAACAATGCTTTGCTATGAATATTCCATGGAACAGAGTCTAGGCAGCCGCTTATCGGCATGCCAGAAAGAATGAACATTATTGGACGGCGTCGGCAAAGTCGAGTGCACTACCATTAGGCGGCTGAATGCCAGGTTATATAAAGAACATAAGCACAATACCACAGCGTTGGTAAGGCGTTTTGATTGTTTTGTTGACAACATGCTGACCTTGTGGTTTCTCTCTGTAGCGTGATTTTTTCGCAGCCTAAAAGCATCACAAAAGTCAAATAAATGGATCCCAGACGCGGATCACACAAAACTTTCGGAAAAATCGAGCACTAAAATGTAATGAAAAAATGTTTAGCTTTTAGAAAACGCATTTGGTAAAAAATGTAAACGCTCATAATTGCGCAGGGATACAGAATAACTAGAATTAGATGAAGGTGAAATAATTAAGAACTGTTTTTAGGAAATTCACAGATTTAACGTACTCTAAACAAATTCTCCGGAACGAACACAAAATTAGCCAAGTTTTGAAATTCAGGTACAAGAGAAACAGAATAACTTTTATTAAGATTTTATTTGTGAAATCTTCATATCTCCACAACAAAATCTTTGCAAGCCCTATTGTCGTGGCTTTGAGTTTCTATAATTAGCCCAGATTTGTGAAAAAAATAATGTTAAATATCCGTAACGACCAGGTTCCGTGGGTAGCCTGATTTCACTAACAATGAATTGCCCCGATAGTAAAGCTTGTGACGTTGCACCTAGAGTGCAAGTCTAATTGTACGTAGAAGTATAAGGTGTGTAAAAATTCACGACTCAACGATATTTACATCTAAAGTACAGAAAAACTAATTGAATGCGAAATAGTGTAAACTTCTTGATCGGTTTTTCATGACACATTGAACTTTATTCAATATTATTCAAATAATCGCAACTGTGGTAAGACTAAAAAGTGGTTTCAAAGTTGCCAAATATGTTAGACTTAGAATAAACATGCTGAGTTATTGACGACCTCTAAGATAATGCAATTGAAGGATATAAAAATATTAAACTTAATGTAACAGGTTCAAGCTGTCTTCCAACACAACCGGACATATTGAAGTCAACTCCAGACCACCAAAGACCCTAAAGAGACTGTATGTTATACTCATTATTTTCAATTAAAAAAGTTACCGTAACATGTCGCTGAGTATAATAGGAAAGTGTCGAAGTTCTATTAAAGCGCTATACCTCAATTACAAATAATTGGTCTCATACATGTTTACCAATCGATTGTTCCATGAGAAGCATGCAAGACTCAGTAAACAAAATTTCTCCCATCAAACACAGCAGTTGTATCTACAATATATATTATATGTATACATGCGACTGCCATTTTGATTTGTCAAGAATTCAAAATTTCTGTGGGATATAGAAATAGCTTTCTCAATACAAATTCGACATCATGTGCCATTTTTCACAGTCGTTTTCAGTCAGTGATCGACATTTGTGAACTAAATTGGCATTGAGGTCATATCGCATTTCTTTACAGTGACAATGAATGTAATTTATATTTTACTACAGTGCGCAATATAAATGTAACGATCAATTTGTGGAACACTGCCTAATATTTAAATTTGATGAAATAGTTCTGTATGAATGTCAGTGATGTACTGAAATTTGAAAATTTTGCTACACATTTATATACTAAATTTGAATATAAGGTGAACTATGATATGTGTATATTGTGTAATTTTAAAGATCATAGTGATCATGTCATTTGTACATAGGGGCGATAGCATAATAGATATTGAGTAAGTGTGGAAGTCCATATGAAACCAACAGATACTTTTCCTAACTATCTTCGATCATATTGTAATTTGATGCTCATGGATTCATAGTAGTAAAAATTCACTTACAATCTTCCCTGATATTTTCTCGTCGCTGTTTAGTTATTGCATGGTTTGGAAAATTTGGGCAAAATCTTTTTTATGCCATCTATATGTCTTCTGTTCTCCGTTGAAAATCCAACATATTATACTGTGGGTAGCAGTTATTCACAATTTCAATTTTGAGTATGTTTTTACAGCTTAAGTGATTTCTTTGCTGCTTTATTTATGAAATAGTCACTTCAGTAACCCATTTTTTCCAACGGTGTTGTATACTGTGCAAATGTCATAACACATTTGTTATAGTAAGTTGCAATTTCCCAATGAGATTACGGAAACGTTGTCGAGTTGGACCAAAAAAACTGTCAACGATTTTGAAAGAAGTGACGTCTGTTGATGAGGGAAAATAATCTATTGCAGTGTTTTTTATTATTTGATGTGGATTTGAATTACTATTCAGCGCCATTAGGTTCCGAGTTAAAAAGCAACTGCATGAAATGAGGCAACACAATGTTCTAATTTCGTATCGATCTGTCGATATAAGTATCGTAAGAATTGGGTGAAAGAAAACAGTGAGGCAATCCAACTTTCATCTGCATATAGGCAATACAGGGCGCCAATATCATATGTATAACCCATATTACATACCATCAACACTAGCAGCTGAAGAACAGTTGGCATCAACAGTTCAAATTCTGGAGCGACGCAGAATGAAATAAATGAAACTACCTTGAATAGAATAATAAAGTGTGAATAATTGTTAAAATCTAATGCACTAATGTTTAATAATTATAATTGATCTAGAATAAAGCTGAGAATGTTTCGAAGTTTGGACTAGGGTTCATTCAAAGTGACTTTTCCAGAGTTGCCCAGAGTTGCTAGGTAAAAACAAGTTCTTTATTGATTTTATGGAAGCAAACTTATTGGGTGAAACAGCCATCTTTATTAAGAACTTCGCAACTCCGCCGTAATCTCCATAGATGTGATGAAAATCGCGCTCACTTGACTGAAACTATTTTCTGGAGATTTAAATTCAAACAAGATGACAGAAAATTGTTGACTCTTAACGGTGAAAGATCAGGTGGAGCAATATCGAAAAATTTGAGTTGAGTTTTCAAACTTGAAGTTTTACATATAAGATTCAATTCCTCCATGTTCCAAAGATGTTGGTAAACTAATACAAATCACAACTCGCGTAGGAAGCTTCGGATAAATTGTTGATATTTCAAGTATCTGTAGAATATGCGCAGGTTATGTTGCATACAAGCTGTTGCCTACATGTAAATGATGGTTGAATTGTTTGTTTGCAGGCGACCATTGCCTTTTAGAGAATCATCACAGCATATTATTTATACAGTAAAGCTTCAGAAGTGTATGCGTGCATAGGAAATATTGACGCAACAAAAGGAAGACTCAGTGGTAACAATATTAGTTTGATATTTTCAAATGATAATCAATAAAATGAGCGATTGCCGTCTCCGTTAACAACATATTGTAGGATTACTATCAAGTGCCAAGACGTAAGAGCTGATGTTCGCTGTTGATCGTATATTTAGGTAAGCTCAGCAGGCAAGTCGGGCTAAAAAACACAACAAGAGATACTGTTTGCCACTTCCACAACATTTTCAATCCAACGATATCAACTGACGCTTTTCTTGTTATCTTGTTTCTACACAACCACGATTTCTATTTAATCTGTTCACGACTACTATGGGCCACTTTAACTTGCAATTGCCGATTAAATTCTATTCCAACGCGAACATCGAAAAACCACACTTGCTACGATAACAGCACACAGAGAGTCACATCACCAATTTCCTCACATCTTGTCAAAATATTAAACATTTATTCAAATATCGAATATAATTGGTTTAATATTATTATTTTTCAATAAATAATACTCACAGATGAAAATGAACCTACTATTCTGACATAATAGTCTACAACCTTTGTATATTTGGATTCATAAGGTCTAGATACACTGAGAAATATGGTATTACTATGTTGCCAACAAATAAAAACTTAAAGTTAAGACGAGGCAAGTACTAAAATTAGTGCAAAATTGTATATAACAATAAGCTACGTTATTTTGAAGATTAATTTCAAAGTGCACGCTACATTCATCCAAATTCCATCTGTTGATCTCCACTACAGGCAGACGAGTTTATTTGCTCCGTTTCATTTCCTTTCTATCCTTAACTATAGTCGATTTAATTATATGGAATGCGCCCAGTTTGTATCATCAGTTCGAACAGCAAATTACTATTGAAATTGCACAGAATCGAAAGTCTTATTTTCGATTCTCCCCCAATACTAAACTAAAACAATTAACCTCGACGCTTTCGTTGTCAGGTTGTTATTTTGACTATTCGACTTTTTATCTCTGAATTTTTTTTGTCACTTTTGGTATTGTAAATCTCCGCCTAAAACAAATAGATTCTACATTCAAATAAACCCTATAATTATAAACTTTCCACCAAGATAAAACTAAATCTGCACGACTAGCAGAGTTTGCAGTTGTTGTCTTTACAGCGATAATACCAAACCATAAGGATTCCTTGGAATAGGACATCCACACTCCTTGTGGGAGCCAACTGACTATCATATACGCAAGGTACAAGGACACCTCGAATGTTTTGACTTAACTCGAAACATCAGATCCTTATAGTATACTCTTCAAAAGAATGACTAGTAGATGTAAATTGTCTGGCGTATTGGAGTCTAACAGTTCACGAGTGGTGCTGTTATTTTTCAGGTTGACCGGCAACCATTAGTTGAATAGTAAAGTAAATTTTACTAAAATAAGGAACTTAATACTATTGATTTCAAGTTTCGTAATTATTAAAGTGTATTGTAATGATCGTTGGCCAACGAACTGGGTAATGTTAAATAATCAGTATTGATACAGACCTCTCTGAAATGTTATACAGCGATAATGCAACAGCAACGAACTGTAGAATCTGACTTTGTGCATGGCCCTGATGTAATTCCTAAGTAATGTATTAACAAAATGAGATATTCATCAGAGGTTACTTCCCATCTATTTTGGACTTTTTTAAATCCATTTCAATAGTAAATACTAGACTATTGCAGTACTTAGCTCGTAGAAAATGTACTATTGCACTTGCAATCCAAAAGTCCAGTAATGCAGTAATTTTATTTATAAATATGCATCAATTTCAATACTTGTGAATAATTTTAGATAAGCACTTAACTGATTTGTTGAAAAACTCTGACACCAAGTTTGGTGATGTAACTTTATGCTTTAGAAGAGTATGAATATGATTACTTTTGGGGTGCACTATATAGTCTGACAATGAAATGAAAAATTTCTTGCTATTAAAAGTTCTTGGGTATGTAAATTATCGTCCTGCATGTATAATTTTACTTTTCAATTGTTGTTGAAAAAGGTATTGAATATTTTTCGTGACATCTATTGGGTATGCTACAATAACTCTAGGTTTTTTTTAATGTATACTCTACAAACGATAAAACTAATGAGGTGAAATTTGGTCGACACATATTTTTGTATGCCGAATTCAAACTATGTAGGTACATATTATCAATAATTACATTGACTTGGGATCTCCTTTCCTTGTGAGTCGAAAGTATTCTATAATAACCTACATTGAGTATTTTCTATATATACATATTATTATACATAGAATGCATACGTGTATTTGTATTAGGATTATTTGAAAACTAGCATAGTATACATCGACATTACGCAATACAAGGACATAGTCCGCCATATACGTATGATATTATTTTGACATTGACTAGCCTTATTATATTATAGTATATATATTTATTTCTGGGATACGCGTTTCATTTTTTGAATTATTAATACTACATGCAGTCATATGTAAGTACATGACCAAATAGTTGTAAAAAGAAGTGTTCCCATCAAAATATCACTGTTGGGAATGAATATTCATCGTAAATCAAGTATTGAGACAGCTGAGAAGTCTTGGATCTGTTCAACAAATTTCTGTTATTATGAAATGTAACTAGTAGATTATGTCTTCCGTTGTTGGATAAAAAATAAATTACTGTAGAGTTTGGAGCAATTTCAAGAGTTGGACCTTCTTATTATAATATGATGGGGATACACAATACATAGAAAAATCCTAAAGCCGCCTATTGTAACAATAACCCATCAGCTAGGGGAGACTGGGACCAAGTTAATACATTATTTTGTGTTATAAAAGTTAAGGGTATTGTTTAATTCGTGAAGCGTGATTTAGATCCTTTTAATGAAGCACTTTATTCTTTATTTTTCTTACAATACATTCTCTACTGACATATACTGACGGAAGACTCGACTCACGCACACTGATTCTCTCAGCTAGCTCACTGTTCTATATATACATATACTTTCTCTGTGTTAGTACGTTCTTGTACCTCCTTTCACCTCCTTTCTTTCCGATTCTCATCTAGATTTTTGTCGTTCGTACTTTAATCGATATTATCGACCGTGTTCAATCTTACTTTTGGGTAATAAAGTAATTCTTATTGCGTCTTTTCTTTAACATTTTGTTTTCAATTTTTATTCAATGTTTGTCGAAAATATTTGAAAAAATATGTTGCCGTATTTTTTAGTACTCGCACTTTTAAGGGGTTAGGTGGGTTTCAAAATTTCAAAAAATCGAATTTTTTTTTTTTTGCTTATCTGATAATTGAATATGTTGAGAATATTCCTTTAAAATTTTAAAACGATCCGAGTCATATTCTAAGAGATATAGCCTTTGGATGTTGCACCCATCAGGCTATAACCAAGCGTGACGCAGGTATATGGAGGTTGTCTGCTGCAAATCAAGAAAAAAAATTAACGTGTGATGAAAATAATGTTGAAGATACGACAGATGTTACCGTGTCAGGTGATGGCACGTGGAAAAAACGTGGGTTTGCATCATTATACGGTGTAAGTACGATTATTGGCTACTATTCTGGAAATCTTCAATCGCGTTTTTCTCGAAACTACATTTTTGAAATCGGTAGTCACGATTTCTCGAAAACTTATGAACCGATCTCTTCCAAATTTTGCACACTTCTTCAAAATAACATTATATCGTGCTTGAACGAAGGAATTTTTTTTTTTCTATTCCAAGTAATTTTTCAAGGTCATGAAGGGTGCAAATTTTACTCAAAATAAGGGTTTTTTGTTTTCAACGCCGCCAAAAATGTAATTTTTGTTTTTTTTTTTTTTCTTCGTCCAAGCACGAGTTTTAAACATCTACTAACAGAAAATTTTTGTTTTTTGCATTTCAGATGAATCTGTCATGAGTTATCCTGACTACGCCGAGAGAACTTTTTTTTGAGGGGTCATAGCAGACGACGTGTCCACGCCTTAATTTTCAATATTTTTCAATGAAAATTTCACAAACTACTTATAAAATATGTATCTTTTATGTATTAAATTGATGGAATGAAATATTCTGTTGATTAAATAAAAAAAAAATTCATAAAAATGTACCTATTTTGAGCTTTTGAAACCCACCTAACCCCTTAATGACATTGCATATAGTCTAAAGCGGATCAAAACTTGTAGCAAAAAGTAAAACGAAATATTTCTCCATATTTTCTCTGTATTTTCGTCGTATTTTGTCAACTATAGGTAGTACGATTTTAAATGCTGTTAGTCCGACGATGTTTAAAAATTATTTTTTTTGTATTCCTTGGGTTTCAATTGATGGGAAAAGTTTCTAGCAAATCGATTCTGAGATGAAAGGCTTTAGTTTACAAAAATCGGGAAAAAGGTCTCTTTGAATTTTTTTTCCAATTAAATTTTAGCTGATTTTGATAAATGCTATAATAATCTTACTCCGGCACTATATTGATGGAATTTTGTAAGATCAAACGACTGGTCGTCATCCAAAGTCACTGTCAACAACGATTTGAATCTAATAGCAGAAAACGGAAAAATTTCGCTGTGTTGAGATCTGATTTTGTAATTACGTTGACATTCGATACATGGAATACTTCAAGTTTCACAGGTGTTGACTCGGGACCGATTACAGAAAGACTGCTGGGGCCCTATTCGGAGGGAATACTGTACTAACACAGGCTGCATCATGCTAGTTATCTCTAATAATACCCACAATGATTCGTTAAAACAACGCTTTTAAATTTTAAAGCAGAAAATCTCCATAAAACTGCAGTATTTTTGAAAAGCTTGGTGCTGTGACATCTCGGTTATGATTATCAAATTTTTTTAGTACTAATTTACTGAAAAAGGCGTGCGTTCATCTATTCTGAAACAAAAAGTTCTTCTTTCGAAAGGTCTTTGAATATAACAAGCGATTTCACCAAACAGCTTTGCGTTTTTGCGCTAGACATAGCCAATGGAGTGCGTGTTCTGTTAACCTTCACCGTCCACCTCCTACCACCACCGAACACCTCTAGCCACCACCTACTACCATCCCCTGCCAGTTCCGACCATCTCCGACCACCTCCTACAATCCCCTAGCACCCCCTTTCACCTCCTAACATCCCCTACCACCTCCTACAACCTTCTACCATCTCCGGCCACCTCTTACCACCCGCTACCACCCCCTACCACCTCCAACTACCTTCAATGACCTTGGACTACGTCCGTCCTCTTAGTCCACCTCGTCCTTCTCCTCCTCCTCTTTCGAAATCGAGTTTCACGAGGTGATGAACCTGGAACGCAGGTTGAAGTTTCTTTCGTCTCGGAATCGATTAGTGTGATCCTTTCCCGACCGATTGCACTTCGGGGAACGCAGAGAACGCTCCAAAAAGAGCGTAGGACCAACAGCAGAGAAATTACGAAGTATATCTGTAATTTTTCGGCAGTAACTTTTTATATGTTGCTCGCAGCGTATTGAGACTGCGCCCAATCGATTTCTCTCGCAAAATTACGTCGGAACAGTGCATGAAAGAATTTATTCCAGCACCTTCCGGAATCTCGAAAATTTTTGCCAAAAATGCAAAGGGGTTAGCCTCACTTTTTTTCATTTTCGGGCAAAAAATTTTTGGTCCCAGATTCGATTTGTACGACCCTTTCTTGACTCATTGGACCCCCAGGAACTCAGAAAATGCAGCGAGAAGATCGTGGGACCAACAGGAGAGAAATTACGAAGGAAAAAGCAGATGCTGAAAAATGTCGAAAACTCGGGTTTTGGTTTTTTAGCTGTAACTTTTGATGCGTTGATCGCAGCGTATTAGGACTGCGCCCAATCGATTTCTCTCGCGAAATTACGTCGGAACTGTGCATGAAAGAATTTATTCCAGCACCTTTCGGAATCTCGAAAATTTTTGCCAAAAATGCAAAGGGGTTAGCCTCACTTTTTTTCATTTTCGGACCAAAAAATTTTTGGTCGCAGATTCGATTTGTACGACCCTTTCTTGACTCATTGGACCCCCAGGAACTCAGAAAATGCAGCGAGAAGATCGTGGGACCAACAGGAGAGAAATTACGAAGGAAAAAGCAGATGCTGAAAAATGTCGAAAACTCGGGTTTTGGTTTTTTAGCTGTAACTTTTGATGCGTTGATCGCAGCGTATTAGGACTGCGCCCAATCGATTTCTCTCGCGAAATTACGTCGGAACTGTGCATGAAAGAATTTATTCCAGCACCTATCGGAATCTCGAAAATTTTTGCCAAAAATGCAAAGGGGTTAGCCTTACTTTTTTTCATTTTCGGACCAAAAAATTTTTGGTCTTAGATTCGATTTGTATGACCCTTTCCCGACTAATTGGACCCCCAGGAACTCAGAAAATGCAGCGAAAAGAGCGTGGGACCAACAGGAGAGAAATTACGAAGGAAAAAGCAGATGCTGAAAAATGTCGAAAACTCGGGTTTTGGTTTTTTGGCTGTAACTTTTGTTGCGTTGATCGCAGCGTATGGGGACTGCGCCCAATCGATTTCTCTCGCAAAATTACGTCGGAACAGTGTATGAAAGAATTTATCCCGGCGCTTTTCAAAATCGCGAAAATTTTCACCAAAAATGCAAAGGGGTTAGCCTTACTTTTTTTCGTTTTTGGACCAAAAAATTTTTGGTCTCAGATTCGATTTGTATGACCCTTTCTTGACTCATTGGACCCCCAGGAACTCAGAAAACGCAGCGAAAAAAGCGTGGGACCAACAGGAGAGAAATTACGAAGGAAAAAGCAGCTGCTGAAAAATGTCGAAAACACAGGTTTTGGTTTTTTGGCTGTAACTTTTAATGCGTTGATCGCAGCGTATTGGGACTGCGCCCAATCGATTTCTCTCGCAAAATTACGTCGGAACAGTGCATGAAAGAATTTATTCCAGCACCTTTCGGAATCTCGAAAATTTTTGCCAAAAATGCGAAGGGGTTAGCCTCACTTTTTTTCATTTTCGGACCAAAAAATTTTTGGTCCCAGATTCGATTTGTACGACCCTTTCTTGACTCATTGGACCCCCAGGAACTCAGAAAATGCAGCGAGAAGATCGTGGGACCAACAGGAGAGAAATTACGAAGGAAAAAGCAGATGCTGAAAAATGTCGAAAACTCGGGTTTTGGTTTTTTAGCTGTAACTTTTGATGCGTTGATCGCAGCGTATTAGGACTGCGCCCAATCGATTTCTCTCGCGAAATTACGTCGGAACTGTGCATGAAAGAATTTATTCCAGCACCTATCGGAATCTCGAAAATTTTTGCCAAAAATGCAAAGGGGTTAGCCTTACTTTTTTTCGTTTTTGGACCAAAAAATTTTTGGTCTCAGATTCGATTTGTATGACCCTTTCTTGACTCATTGGACCCCCAGGAACTCAGAAAACGCAGCGAAAAAAGCGTGGGACCAACACGAGAGAAATTACGAAGAAAAAAGCAGATGCTGAAAAATGTCGAAAACTCGGTTTTGGTTTTTTGGCTGTAACTTTTGTTGCGTTGATCGCAGCGTATTGAGACTGCGCCCAATCGATTTCTCTCGCAAAATTACGTCGGAACAGTGTATGAAAGAATTTATCCCGGCGCTTTTCAGAATCGCGAAAATTTTCGCCAAAAATGCAAAGGGGTTAGCCTTACTTTTTTTCATTTTCGGACCAAAAAATTTTTGGTCTCAGATTTGATTTTTATGACCCTTTCTTGACTCATTGGACCCCCAGGAACTCAGAAAATGCAGCGAAAAGAGCGTGGGACCAACAGGAGAGAAATTACGAAGGAAAAAGCAGCTGCTGAAAAATGTCGAAAACACAGGTTTTGGTTTTTTGGCTGTAACTTTTGATGCGTTGATCGCAGCGTATTGAGACTGCGCCCAATCGATTTCTCTCGCAAAATTACGTCGGAACAGTGTATGAAAGAATTTATCCCGGCGCTTTTCAAAATCGCGAAAATTTTCGCCAAAAATGCAAAGGGGTTAGCCTTACTTTTTTTCATTTTCGGACCAAAAAATTTTTGGTCTCGGATTTGATTTTTATGACCCTTTCTTGACTCATTGGACCCCCAGGAACTCAGAAAATGCAGCGAAAAGAGCGTGGGACCAACAGGAGAGAAATTACGAAGGAAAAAGCAGATGCTGAAAAATGTCGAAAACTCGGGTTTTGGTTTTTTGGCTGTAACTTTTGATGCGTTGATCGCACCGTATGGGGACTGCGCCCAATCGATTTCTCTCGCAAAATTACGTCGGAACGGTGCATGAAAGAATTTATTCCAGCACCTTTCGGAATCTCGAAAATTTTTGCCAAAAATGCAAAGGGGTTAGCCTTACTTTTTTTCATTTTCGGACCAAAAAATTTTTGGTCTCAGATTCGATTTGTATGACCCTTTCTTGACTCATTGGACCCCCAGGAACTCAGAAAACGCAGCGAAAAAAGCGTGGGACCAACAGGAGAGAAATTACGAAAGAAAAAGCAGCTGCTGAAAAATGTCGAAAACACAGGTTTTGGTTTTTTGGCTGTAACTTTTGATGCGTTGATCGCAGCGTATTAGGACTGCGCCCAATCGATTTCTCTCGCAAAATTACGTCGGAACGGTGCATGAAAGAATTTATTCCAGCACCTTTCGGAATCTCGAAAATTTTTGCCAAAAATGCAAAGGGGTTAGCCTTACTTTTTTTCATTTTCGGACCAAAAAATTTTTGGTCTCAGATTCGATTTGTATGACCCTTTCTTGACTCATTGGACCCCCAGGAACTCAGAAAACGCAGCGAAAAAAGCGTGGGACCAACAGGAGAGAAATTACGAAAGAAAAAGCAGCTGCTGAAAAATGTCGAAAACACAGGTTTTGGTTTTTTGGCTGTAACTTTTGATGCGTTGATCGCAGCGTATTAGGACTGCGCCCAATCGATTTCTCTCGCAAAATCACGTCGGAATAGTGCATGAAAGAATTTATTCCAGCACCTTTCAGAATCTCGAAATTTTTGCCAAAAATGCAAAGGGGTTAGCCTTACTTTTTTTCAATTTGGACCGAAAAATTTTTGGTCTCGGATTCGATTTGTGTGACCCTTTTCTGACTCATTGGACCCCCAGGAACTCAGAAAATGCAGCGAAAAGAGCGTGGGACCAACAGGAGAGAAATTACGAAGGAAAAAGCAGATGCTGAAAAATGTCGAAAACTCGGTTTTGGTTTTTTGGCTGTAACTTTTGTTGCGTTGATCGCAGCGTATTGAGACTGCGCCCAATCGATTTCTCTCGCAAAATTACGTCGGAACAGTGTATGAAAGAATTTATCCCGGCGCTTTTCAAAATCGCGAAAATTTTCGCCAAAAATGCAAAGGGGTTAGCCTTACTTTTTTTCATTTTCGGACCAAAAAATTTTTGGTCTCAGATTTGATTTTTATGACCCTTTCTTGACTCATTGGACCCCCAGGAACTCAGAAAATGCAGCGGAAAGAGCGTGGGACCAACAGGAGAGAAATTACGAAGGAAAAAGCAGCTGCTGAAAAATGTCGAAAACACAGGTTTTGGTTTTTTGGCTGTAACTTTTGATGCGTTGATCGCAGCGTATTAGGACTGCGCCCAATCGATTTCTCTCGCAAAATCACGTCGGAATAGTGCATGAAAGAATTTATTCCAGCACCTTTCAGAATCTCGAAATTTTTGCCAAAAATGCAAAGGGGTTAGCCTTACTTTTTTTCAATTTGGACCGAAAAATTTTTGGTCTCAGATTCGATTTGTGTGACCCTTTTCTGACTCATTGGACCCCCAGGAACTCAGAAAATGCAGCGAAAAGAGCGTGGGACCAACAGGAGAGAAATTACGAAGGAAAAAGCAGATGCTGAAAAATGTCGAAAACTCGGTTTTGGTTTTTTGGCTGTAACTTTTGTTGCGTTGATCGCAGCGTATTGAGACTGCGCCCAATCGATTTCTCTCGCAAAATTACGTCGGAACAGTGTATGAAAGAATTTATCCCGGCGCTTTTCAAAATCGCGAAAATTTTCGCCAAAAATGCAAAGGGGTTAGCCTTACTTTTTTTCATTTTCGGACCAAAAAATTTTTGGTCTCAGATTTGATTTTTATGACCCTTTCTTGACTCATTGGACCCCCAGGAACTCAGAAAATGCAGCGGAAAGAGCGTGGGACCAACAGGAGAGAAATTACGAAGGAAAAAGCAGCTGCTGAAAAATGTCGAAAACACAGGTTTTGGTTTTTTGGCTGTAACTTTTGATGCGTTGATCGCAGCGTATTAGGACTGCGCCCAATCGATTTCTCTCGCAAAATTACGTCGGAACAGTGCATGAAAGAATTTATTCCAGCACCTTTCGGAATCTCGGAAATTTTTGCCAAAAATGCAAAGGGGTTAGCCTTACTTTTTTTCATTTTCAGACCAAAAAATTTTTGGTCTTAGATTCGATTTGTGTGACCCTTTCCCGACTAATTGGACCCCCAGGAACTCAGAAAATGCAGCGGAAAGAGCGTGGGACCAACAGGAGAGAAATTACGAAGGAAAAAGCAGATGCTGAAAAATGTCGAAAACTCGGGTTTTGGTTTTTTGGCTGTAACTTTTGATGCGTTGATCGCAGCGTATTAGGACTGCGCCCAATCGATTTCTCTCGCAAAATCACGTCGGAATAGTGCATGAAAGAATTTATTCCAGCACCTTTCAGAATCTCGAAATTTTTGCCAAAAATGCAAAGGGGTTAGCCTTACTTTTTTTCAATTTGGACCGAAAAATTTTTGGTCTCAGATTCGATTTGTGTGACCCTTTTCTGACTCATTGGACCCCCAGGAACTCAGAAAATGCAGCGAAAAGAGCGTGGGACCAACAGGAGAGAAATTACGAAGGAAAAAGCAGATGCTGAAAAATGTCGAAAACTCGGTTTTGGTTTTTTGGCTGTAACTTTTGTTGCGTTGATCGCAGCGTATTGAGACTGCGCCCAATCGATTTCTCTCGCAAAATTACGTCGGAACAGTGTATGAAAGAATTTATCCCGGCGCTTTTCAAAATCGCGAAAATTTTCGCCAAAAATGCAAAGGGGCCTTACTTTTTTTCATTTTCGGACCAAAAAATTTTTGGTCTCAGATTTGATTTTTATGACCCTTTCTTGACTCATTGGACCCCCAGGAACTCAGAAAATGCAGCGGAAAGAGCGTGGGACCAACAGGAGAGAAATTACGAAGGAAAAAGCAGCTGCTGAAAAATGTCGAAAACACAGGTTTTGGTTTTTTGGCTGTAACTTTTGATGCGTTGATCGCAGCGTATTAGGACTGCGCCCAATCGATTTCTCTCGCAAAATTACGTCGGAACAGTGCATGAAAGAATTTATTCCAGCACCTTTCGGAATCTCGGAAATTTTTGCCAAAAATGCAAAGGGGTTAGCCTTACTTTTTTTCATTTTCAGACCAAAAAATTTTTGGTCTTAGATTCGATTTGTATGACCCTTTCCCGACTAATTGGACCCCCAGGAACTCAGAAAATGCAGCGGAAAGAGCGTGGGACCAACAGGAGAGAAATTACGAAGGAAAAAGCAGATGCTGAAAAATGTCGAAAACTCGGGTTTTGGTTTTTTGGCTGTAACTTTTGTTGCGTTGATCGCAGCGTATGGGGACTGCGCCCAATCGATTTCTCTCGCAAAATTACGTCGGAACAGTGTATGAAAGAATTTATTCCAGCACCTTTCAGAATCTCGAAATTTTTGCCAAAAATGCAAAGGGGTTAGCCTTACTTTTTTTCAATTTGGACCGAAAAATTTTTGGTCTCAGATTCGATTTGTGTGACCCTTTTCTGACTCATTGGACCCCCAGGAACTCAGAAAATGCAGCGAAAAGAGCGTGGGACCAACAGGAGAGAAATTACGAAGGAAAAAGCAGATGCTGAAAAATGTCGAAAACTCGGTTTTGGTTTTTTGGCTGTAACTTTTGTTGCGTTGATCGCAGCGTATTGAGACTGCGCCCAATCGATTTCTCTCGCAAAATTACGTCGGAACAGTGTATGAAAGAATTTATCCCGGCGCTTTTCAAAATCGCGAAAATTTTCGCCAAAAATGCAAAGGGGCCTTACTTTTTTTCATTTTCGGACCAAAAAATTTTTGGTCTCAGATTTGATTTTTATGACCCTTTCTTGACTCATTGGACCCCCAGGAACTCAGAAAATGCAGCGGAAAGAGCGTGGGACCAACAGGAGAGAAATTACGAAGGAAAAAGCAGCTGCTGAAAAATGTCGAAAACACAGGTTTTGGTTTTTTGGCTGTAACTTTTGATGCGTTGATCGCAGCGTATTAGGACTGCGCCCAATCGATTTCTCTCGCAAAATTACGTCGGAACAGTGCATGAAAGAATTTATTCCAGCACCTTTCGGAATCTCGGAAATTTTTGCCAAAAATGCAAAGGGGTTAGCCTTACTTTTTTTCATTTTCAGACCAAAAAATTTTTGGTCTTAGATTCGATTTGTATGACCCTTTCCCGACTAATTGGACCCCCAGGAACTCAGAAAATGCAGCGGAAAGAGCGTGGGACCAACAGGAGAGAAATTACGAAGGAAAAAGCAGATGCTGAAAAATGTCGAAAACTCGGGTTTTGGTTTTTTGGCTGTAACTTTTGATGCGTTGATCGCAGCGTATTGAGACTGCGCCCAATCGATTTCTCTCGCAAAATTACGTCGGAACAGTGTATGAAAGAATTTATCCCGGCGCTTTTCAAAATCGCGAAAATTTTCGCCAAAAATGCAAAGGGGTTAGCCTTACTTTTTTTCATTTTCGGACCAAAAAATTTTTGGTCTCGGATTTGATTTTTATGACCCTTTCTTGACTCATTGGACCCCCAGGAACTCGATAAATGCAGCGAAAAGAGCGTGGGACCAACAGGAGAGAAATTACGAAGGAAAAAGCAGATGCTGAAAAATGTCGAAAACTCGGGTTTTGGTTTTTTGGCTGTAACTTTTGATGCGTTGATCGCACCGTATGGGGACTGCGCCCAATCGATTTCTCTCGCAAAATTACGTCGGAACGGTGCATGAAAGAATTTATTCCAGCACCTTTCGGAATCTCGAAAATTTTTGCCAAAAATGCGAAGGGGTTAGCCTTACTTTTTTTCATTTTCGGACCAAAAAATTTTTGGTCTCAGATTCGATTTGTATGACCCTTTCTTGACTCATTGGACCCCCAGGAACTCAGAAAACGCAGCGAAAAAAGCGTGGGACCAACAGGAGAGAAATTACGAAAGAAAAAGCAGCTGCTGAAAAATGTCGAAAACACAGGTTTTGGTTTTTTGGCTGTAACTTTTGATGCGTTGATCGCAGCGTATTAGGACTGCGCCCAATCGATTTCTCTCGCAAAATTACGTCGGAACGGTGCATGAAAGAATTTATTCCAGCACCTTTCGGAATCTCGAAAATTTTTGCCAAAAATGCAAAGGGGTTAGCCTTACTTTTTTTCATTTTCGGACCAAAAAATTTTTGGTCTCAGATTCGATTTGTATGACCCTTTCTTGACTCATTGGACCCCCAGGAACTCAGAAAACGCAGCGAAAAAAGCGTGGGACCAACAGGAGAGAAATTACGAAAGAAAAAGCAGCTGCTGAAAAATGTCGAAAACACAGGTTTTGGTTTTTTGGCTGTAACTTTTGATGCGTTGATCGCAGCGTATTAGGACTGCGCCCAATCGATTTCTCTCGCAAAATCACGTCGGAATAGTGCATGAAAGAATTTATTCCAGCACCTTTCAGAATCTCGAAATTTTTGCCAAAAATGCAAAGGGGTTAGCCTTACTTTTTTTCAATTTGGACCGAAAAATTTTTGGTCTCGGATTCGATTTGTGTGACCCTTTTCTGACTCATTGGACCCCCAGGAACTCAGAAAATGCAGCGAAAAGAGCGTGGGACCAACAGGAGAGAAATTACGAAGGAAAAAGCAGATGCTGAAAAATGTCGAAAACTCGGTTTTGGTTTTTTGGCTGTAACTTTTGTTGCGTTGATCGCAGCGTATTGAGACTGCGCCCAATCGATTTCTCTCGCAAAATTACGTCGGAACAGTGTATGAAAGAATTTATCCCGGCGCTTTTCAAAATCGCGAAAATTTTCGCCAAAAATGCAAAGGGGTTAGCCTTACTTTTTTTCATTTTCGGACCAAAAAATTTTTGGTCTCAGATTTGATTTTTATGACCCTTTCTTGACTCATTGGACCCCCAGGAACTCAGAAAATGCAGCGGAAAGAGCGTGGGACCAACAGGAGAGAAATTACGAAGGAAAAAGCAGCTGCTGAAAAATGTCGAAAACACAGGTTTTGGTTTTTTGGCTGTAACTTTTGATGCGTTGATCGCAGCGTATTAGGACTGCGCCCAATCGATTTCTCTCGCAAAATCACGTCGGAATAGTGCATGAAAGAATTTATTCCAGCACCTTTCAGAATCTCGAAATTTTTGCCAAAAATGCAAAGGGGTTAGCCTTACTTTTTTTCAATTTGGACCGAAAAATTTTTGGTCTCAGATTCGATTTGTGTGACCCTTTTCTGACTCATTGGACCCCCAGGAACTCAGAAAATGCAGCGAAAAGAGCGTGGGACCAACAGGAGAGAAATTACGAAGGAAAAAGCAGATGCTGAAAAATGTCGAAAACTCGGTTTTGGTTTTTTGGCTGTAACTTTTGTTGCGTTGATCGCAGCGTATTGAGACTGCGCCCAATCGATTTCTCTCGCAAAATTACGTCGGAACAGTGTATGAAAGAATTTATCCCGGCGCTTTTCAAAATCGCGAAAATTTTCGCCAAAAATGCAAAGGGGTTAGCCTTACTTTTTTTCATTTTCGGACCAAAAAATTTTTGGTCTCAGATTTGATTTTTATGACCCTTTCTTGACTCATTGGACCCCCAGGAACTCAGAAAATGCAGCGGAAAGAGCGTGGGACCAACAGGAGAGAAATTACGAAGGAAAAAGCAGCTGCTGAAAAATGTCGAAAACACAGGTTTTGGTTTTTTGGCTGTAACTTTTGATGCGTTGATCGCAGCGTATTAGGACTGCGCCCAATCGATTTCTCTCGCAAAATTACGTCGGAACAGTGCATGAAAGAATTTATTCCAGCACCTTTCGGAATCTCGGAAATTTTTGCCAAAAATGCAAAGGGGTTAGCCTTACTTTTTTTCATTTTCAGACCAAAAAATTTTTGGTCTTAGATTCGATTTGTGTGACCCTTTCCCGACTAATTGGACCCCCAGGAACTCAGAAAATGCAGCGGAAAGAGCGTGGGACCAACAGGAGAGAAATTACGAAGGAAAAAGCAGATGCTGAAAAATGTCGAAAACTCGGGTTTTGGTTTTTTGGCTGTAACTTTTGATGCGTTGATCGCAGCGTATTAGGACTGCGCCCAATCGATTTCTCTCGCAAAATCACGTCGGAATAGTGCATGAAAGAATTTATTCCAGCACCTTTCAGAATCTCGAAATTTTTGCCAAAAATGCAAAGGGGTTAGCCTTACTTTTTTTCAATTTGGACCGAAAAATTTTTGGTCTCAGATTCGATTTGTGTGACCCTTTTCTGACTCATTGGACCCCCAGGAACTCAGAAAATGCAGCGAAAAGAGCGTGGGACCAACAGGAGAGAAATTACGAAGGAAAAAGCAGATGCTGAAAAATGTCGAAAACTCGGTTTTGGTTTTTTGGCTGTAACTTTTGTTGCGTTGATCGCAGCGTATTGAGACTGCGCCCAATCGATTTCTCTCGCAAAATTACGTCGGAACAGTGTATGAAAGAATTTATCCCGGCGCTTTTCAAAATCGCGAAAATTTTCGCCAAAAATGCAAAGGGGCCTTACTTTTTTTCATTTTCGGACCAAAAAATTTTTGGTCTCAGATTTGATTTTTATGACCCTTTCTTGACTCATTGGACCCCCAGGAACTCAGAAAATGCAGCGGAAAGAGCGTGGGACCAACAGGAGAGAAATTACGAAGGAAAAAGCAGCTGCTGAAAAATGTCGAAAACACAGGTTTTGGTTTTTTGGCTGTAACTTTTGATGCGTTGATCGCAGCGTATTAGGACTGCGCCCAATCGATTTCTCTCGCAAAATTACGTCGGAACAGTGCATGAAAGAATTTATTCCAGCACCTTTCGGAATCTCGGAAATTTTTGCCAAAAATGCAAAGGGGTTAGCCTTACTTTTTTTCATTTTCAGACCAAAAAATTTTTGGTCTTAGATTCGATTTGTATGACCCTTTCCCGACTAATTGGACCCCCAGGAACTCAGAAAATGCAGCGGAAAGAGCGTGGGACCAACAGGAGAGAAATTACGAAGGAAAAAGCAGATGCTGAAAAATGTCGAAAACTCGGGTTTTGGTTTTTTGGCTGTAACTTTTGTTGCGTTGATCGCAGCGTATGGGGACTGCGCCCAATCGATTTCTCTCGCAAAATTACGTCGGAACAGTGTATGAAAGAATTTATTCCAGCACCTTTCAGAATCTCGAAATTTTTGCCAAAAATGCAAAGGGGTTAGCCTTACTTTTTTTCAATTTGGACCGAAAAATTTTTGGTCTCAGATTCGATTTGTGTGACCCTTTTCTGACTCATTGGACCCCCAGGAACTCAGAAAATGCAGCGAAAAGAGCGTGGGACCAACAGGAGAGAAATTACGAAGGAAAAAGCAGATGCTGAAAAATGTCGAAAACTCGGTTTTGGTTTTTTGGCTGTAACTTTTGTTGCGTTGATCGCAGCGTATTGAGACTGCGCCCAATCGATTTCTCTCGCTAAATTACGTCGGAACAGTGTATGAAAGAATTTATCCCGGCGCTTTTCAAAATCGCGAAAATTTTCGCCAAAAATGCAAAGGGGCCTTACTTTTTTTCATTTTCGGACCAAAAAATTTTTGGTCTCAGATTTGATTTTTATGACCCTTTCTTGACTCATTGGACCCCCAGGAACTCAGAAAATGCAGCGGAAAGAGCGTGGGACCAACAGGAGAGAAATTACGAAGGAAAAAGCAGCTGCTGAAAAATGTCGAAAACACAGGTTTTGGTTTTTTGGCTGTAACTTTTGATGCGTTGATCGCAGCGTATTAGGACTGCGCCCAATCGATTTCTCTCGCAAAATTACGTCGGAACAGTGCATGAAAGAATTTATTCCAGCACCTTTCGGAATCTCGGAAATTTTTGCCAAAAATGCAAAGGGGTTAGCCTTACTTTTTTTCATTTTCAGACCAAAAAATTTTTGGTCTTAGATTCGATTTGTATGACCCTTTCCCGACTAATTGGACCCCCAGGAACTCAGAAAATGCAGCGGAAAGAGCGTGGGACCAACAGGAGAGAAATTACGAAGGAAAAAGCAGATGCTGAAAAATGTCGAAAACTCGGGTTTTGGTTTTTTGGCTGTAACTTTTGTTGCGTTGATCGCAGCGTATGGGGACTGCGCCCAATCGATTTCTCTCGCAAAATTACGTCGGAACAGTGTATGAAAGAATTTATCCCGGCGCTTTTCGAAATCGCGAAAATTTTCACCAAAAATGCAAAGGGGTTAGCCTTACTTTTTTTCGTTTTTGGACCAAAAAATTTTTGGTCTCAGATTCGATTTGTATGACCCTTTCTTGACTCATTGGACCCCCAGGAACTCAGAAAACGCAGCGAAAAAAGCGTGGGACCAACAGGAGAGAAATTACGAAGGAAAAAGCAGCTGCTGAAAAATGTCGAAAACACAGGTTTTGGTTTTTTGGCTGTAACTTTTGATGCGTTGATCGCAGCGTATTAGGACTGCGCCCAATCGATTTTTCTCGCAAAATCACGTCGGAATAGTGCATGAAAGAATTTATTCCAGCACCTTTCAGAATCTCGAAATTTTTGCCAAAAATGCAAAGGGGTTAGCCTTACTTTTTTTCATTTTTGGACCGAAAAATTTTTGGTCTCAGATTCGATTTGTGTGACCCTTTTCTGACTCATTGGACCCCCAGGAACTCAGAAAATGCAGCGGAAAGAGCGTGGGACCAACAGGAGAGAAATTACGAAGGAAAAAGCAGATGCTGAAAAATGTCGAAAACTCGGTTTTGGTTTTTTGGCTGTAACTTTTGTTGCGTTGATCGCAGCGTATTGAGACTGCGCCCAATCGATTTCTCTCGCAAAATTACGTCGGAACGGTGCATGAAAGAATTTATTCCAGCACCTTTCGGAATCTCGAAAATTTTTGCCAAAAATGCAAAGGGGTTACCTTACTTTTTTTCATTTTCGGACCAAAAAATTTTTGGTCGCAGATTCGATTTGTACGACCCTTTCTTGACTCATTGGACCCCCAGGAACTCAGAAAATGCAGCGAGAAGATCGTGGGACCAACAGGAGAGAAATTACGAAGGAAAAAGCAGCTGCTGAAAAATGTCGAAAACACAGGTTTTGGTTTTTTGGCTGTAACTTTTAATGCGTTGATCGCAGCGTATTGGGACTGCGCCCAATCGATTTCTCTCGCAAAATTACGTCGGAACAGTGCATGAAAGAATTTATTCCAGCACCTTTCGGAATCTCGAAAATTTTTGCCAAAAATGCAAAGGGGTTAGCCTCACTTTTTTTCATTTTCGGACCAAAAAATTTTTGGTCCCAGATTCGATTTGTACGACCCTTTCTTGACTCATTGGACCCCCAGGAACTCAGAAAATGCAGCGAGAAGATCGTGGGACCAACAGGAGAGAAATTACGAAGGAAAAAGCAGATGCTGAAAAATGTCGAAAACTCGGGTTTTGGTTTTTTAGCTGTAACTTTTGATGCGTTGATCGCAGCGTATTAGGACTGCGCCCAATCGATTTCTCTCGCGAAATTACGTCGGAACTGTGCATGAAAGAATTTATTCCAGCACCTATCGGAATCTCGAAAATTTTTGCCAAAAATGCAAAGGGGTTAGCCTTACTTTTTTTCGTTTTTGGACCAAAAAATTTTTGGTCTCAGATTCGATTTGTATGACCCTTTCTTGACTCATTGGACCCCCAGGAACTCAGAAAACGCAGCGAAAAAAGCGTGGGACCAACACGAGAGAAATTACGAAGAAAAAAGCAGATGCTGAAAAATGTCGAAAACTCGGTTTTGGTTTTTTGGCTGTAACTTTTGTTGCGTTGATCGCAGCGTATTGAGACTGCGCCCAATCGATTTCTCTCGCAAAATTACGTCGGAACAGTGTATGAAAGAATTTATCCCGGCGCTTTTCAGAATCGCGAAAATTTTCGCCAAAAATGCAAAGGGGTTAGCCTTACTTTTTTTCATTTTCGGACCAAAAAATTTTTGGTCTCGGATTTGATTTTTATGACCCTTTCTTGACTCATTGGACCCCCAGGAACTCAGAAAATGCAGCGAAAAGAGCGTGGGACCAACAGGAGAGAAATTACGAAGGAAAAAGCAGATGCTGAAAAATGTCGAAAACTCGGGTTTTGGTTTTTTGGCTGTAACTTTTGATGCGTTGATCGCACCGTATGGGGACTGCGCCCAATCGATTTCTCTCGCAAAATTACGTCGGAACGGTGCATGAAAGAATTTATTCCAGCACCTTTCGGAATCTCGAAAATTTTTGCCAAAAATGCAAAGGGGTTAGCCTTACTTTTTTTCATTTTCGGACCAAAAAATTTTTGGTCTCAGATTCGATTTGTATGACCCTTTCTTGACTCATTGGACCCCCAGGAACTCAGAAAACGCAGCGAAAAAAGCGTGGGACCAACAGGAGAGAAATTACGAAAGAAAAAGCAGCTGCTGAAAAATGTCGAAAACACAGGTTTTGGTTTTTTGGCTGTAACTTTTGATGCGTTGATCGCAGCGTATTAGGACTGCGCCCAATCGATTTCTCTCGCAAAATCACGTCGGAATAGTGCATGAAAGAATTTATTCCAGCACCTTTCAGAATCTCGAAATTTTTGCCAAAAATGCAAAGGGGTTAGCCTTACTTTTTTTCAATTTGGACCGAAAAATTTTTGGTCTCAGATTCGATTTGTGTGACCCTTTTCTGACTCATTGGACCCCCAGGAACTCAGAAAATGCAGCGAAAAGAGCGTGGGACCAACAGGAGAGAAATTACGAAGGAAAAAGCAGATGCTGAAAAATGTCGAAAACTCGGTTTTGGTTTTTTGGCTGTAACTTTTGTTGCGTTGATCGCAGCGTATTGAGACTGCGCCCAATCGATTTCTCTCGCAAAATTACGTCGGAACAGTGTATGAAAGAATTTATCCCGGCGCTTTTCAAAATCGCGAAAATTTTCGCCAAAAATGCAAAGGGGTTAGCCTTACTTTTTTTCATTTTCGGACCAAAAAATTTTTGGTCTCAGATTTGATTTTTATGACCCTTTCTTGACTCATTGGACCCCCAGGAACTCAGAAAATGCAGCGGAAAGAGCGTGGGACCAACAGGAGAGAAATTACGAAGGAAAAAGCAGCTGCTGAAAAATGTCGAAAACACAGGTTTTGGTTTTTTGGCTGTAACTTTTGATGCGTTGATCGCAGCGTATTAGGACTGCGCCCAATCGATTTCTCTCGCAAAATTACGTCGGAACAGTGCATGAAAGAATTTATTCCAGCACCTTTCGGAATCTCGGAAATTTTTGCCAAAAATGCAAAGGGGTTAGCCTTACTTTTTTTCATTTTCAGACCAAAAAATTTTTAGTCTTAGATTCGATTTGTGTGACCCTTTCCCGACTAATTGGACCCCCAGGAACTCAGAAAATGCAGCGGAAAGAGCGTGGGACCAACAGGAGAGAAATTACGAAGGAAAAAGCAGATGCTGAAAAATGTCGAAAACTCGGGTTTTGGTTTTTTGGCTGTAACTTTTGATGCGTTGATCGCAGCGTATTAGGACTGCGCCCAATCGATTTCTCTCGCAAAATCACGTCGGAATAGTGCATGAAAGAATTTATTCCAGCACCTTTCAGAATCTCGAAATTTTTGCCAAAAATGCAAAGGGGTTAGCCTTACTTTTTTTCAATTTGGACCGAAAAATTTTTGGTCTCAGATTCGATTTGTGTGACCCTTTTCTGACTCATTGGACCCCCAGGAACTCAGAAAATGCAGCGAAAAGAGCGTGGGACCAACAGGAGAGAAATTACGAAGGAAAAAGCAGATGCTGAAAAATGTCGAAAACTCGGTTTTGGTTTTTTGGCTGTAACTTTTGTTGCGTTGATCGCAGCGTATTGAGACTGCGCCCAATCGATTTCTCTCGCAAAATTACGTCGGAACAGTGTATGAAAGAATTTATCCCGGCGCTTTTCAAAATCGCGAAAATTTTCGCCAAAAATGCAAAGGGGCCTTACTTTTTTTCATTTTCGGACCAAAAAATTTTTGGTCTCAGATTTGATTTTTATGACCCTTTCTTGACTCATTGGACCCCCAGGAACTCAGAAAATGCAGCGGAAAGAGCGTGGGACCAACAGGAGAGAAATTACGAAGGAAAAAGCAGCTGCTGAAAAATGTCGAAAACACAGGTTTTGGTTTTTTGGCTGTAACTTTTGATGCGTTGATCGCAGCGTATTAGGACTGCGCCCAATCGATTTCTCTCGCAAAATTACGTCGGAACAGTGCATGAAAGAATTTATTCCAGCACCTTTCGGAATCTCGGAAATTTTTGCCAAAAATGCAAAGGGGTTAGCCTTACTTTTTTTCATTTTCAGACCAAAAAATTTTTGGTCTTAGATTCGATTTGTATGACCCTTTCCCGACTAATTGGACCCCCAGGAACTCAGAAAATGCAGCGGAAAGAGCGTGGGACCAACAGGAGAGAAATTACGAAGGAAAAAGCAGATGCTGAAAAATGTCGAAAACTCGGGTTTTGGTTTTTTGGCTGTAACTTTTGTTGCGTTGATCGCAGCGTATGGGGACTGCGCCCAATCGATTTCTCTCGCAAAATTACGTCGGAACAGTGTATGAAAGAATTTATCCCGGCGCTTTTCGAAATCGCGAAAATTTTCACCAAAAATGCAAAGGGGTTAGCCTTACTTTTTTTCGTTTTTGGACCAAAAAATTTTTGGTCTCAGATTCGATTTGTATGACCCTTTCTTGACTCATTGGACCCCCAGGAACTCAGAAAACGCAGCGAAAAAAGCGTGGGACCAACAGGAGAGAAATTACGAAGGAAAAAGCAGCTGCTGAAAAATGTCGAAAACACAGGTTTTGGTTTTTTGGCTGTAACTTTTGATGCGTTGATCGCAGCGTATTAGGACTGCGCCCAATCGATTTTTCTCGCAAAATCACGTCGGAATAGTGCATGAAAGAATTTATTCCAGCACCTTTCAGAATCTCGAAATTTTTGCCAAAAATGCAAAGGGGTTAGCCTTACTTTTTTTCATTTTTGGACCGAAAAATTTTTGGTCTCAGATTCGATTTGTGTGACCCTTTTCTGACTCATTGGACCCCCAGGAACTCAGAAAATGCAGCGGAAAGAGCGTGGGACCAACAGGAGAGAAATTACGAAGGAAAAAGCAGATGCTGAAAAATGTCGAAAACTCGGTTTTGGTTTTTTGGCTGTAACTTTTGTTGCGTTGATCGCAGCGTATTGAGACTGCGCCCAATCGATTTCTCTCGCAAAATTACGTCGGAACGGTGCATGAAAGAATTTATTCCAGCACCTTTCGGAATCTCGAAAATTTTTGCCAAAAATGCAAAGGGGTTACCTTACTTTTTTTCATTTTCGGACCAAAAAATTTTTGGTCGCAGATTCGATTTGTACGACCCTTTCTTGACTCATTGGACCCCCAGGAACTCAGAAAATGCAGCGAGAAGATCGTGGGACCAACAGGAGAGAAATTACGAAGGAAAAAGCAGATGCTGAAAAATGTCGAAAACTCGGGTTTTGGTTTTTTGGCTGTAACTTTTGTTGCGTTGATCGCAGCGTATGGGGACTGCGCCCAATCGATTTCTCTCGCAAAATTACGTCGGAACAGTGTATGAAAGAATTTATCCCGGCGCTTTTCAAAATCGCGAAAATTTTCACCAAAAATGCAAAGGGGTTAGCCTTACTTTTTTTCGTTTTTGGACCAAAAAATTTTTGGTCTCAGATTCGATTTGTATGACCCTTTCTTGACTCATTGGACCCCCAGGAACTCAGAAAACGCAGCGAAAAAAGCGTGGGACCAACAGGAGAGAAATTACGAAGGAAAAAGCAGCTGCTGAAAAATGTCGAAAACACAGGTTTTGGTTTTTTGGCTGTAACTTTTAATGCGTTGATCGCAGCGTATTGGGACTGCGCCCAATCGATTTCTCTCGCGAAATTACGTCGGAACTGTGCATGAAAGAATTTATTCCAGCACCTATCGGAATCTCGAAAATTTTTGCCAAAAATGCAAAGGGGTTAGCCTTACTTTTTTTCATTTTTGGACCAAAAAATTTTTGATCTCAGATTCGATTTGTGTGACCCTTTCTTGACTCATTGGACCCCCAGGAACTCAGAAAATGCAGCGAAAAGAGCGTGGGACCAACAGGAGAGAAATTACGAAGGAAAAAGCAGCTGCTAAAAAGTGTCAAAAACACAGGTTTTGGTTTTTTGGTTGTGACTTTCGATGCTTTGATCGCAGCATATTGGGACTGCGCCCAATCGATTTCACTCGCAAAATCACGTCGGAATAGTGCATGAAAGAATTTATTCCAGCACCTTTCAGAATCTCGAAATTTTTGCCAAAAATGCAAAGGGGTTAGCCTTACTTTTTTTCATTTTTGGACCAAAAAATTTTTGGTCTCAGATTCGATTTGTGTGACCCTTTTCTGACTAATCGGACCTCCAAGAACTCAGAGAACGCAGCGAAAAGAGCGTGGGACCAAGAGGAGATAAATTACGAAGGAAAAAGCAGCTGCTAAAACGTGTCAAAAACACAGGTTTTGGTTTTTTGGTTGTGACTTTTGATGCGTTGATCGCAGCGTATTGGGACTGCGCCCAATCGATTTTTCTCGCAAAATCACGTCGGAATAGTGCATGAAAGAATTTATTCCAGCACCTTTCAGAATCTCGAAAATTTTTGCCAAAAATGCAAAGGGGTTAGCCTTACTTTTTTTCATTTTTGGACCAAAAAATTTTTGATCTCAGATTCGATTTGTGTGACCCTTTTCTGACTAATCGGACCTCCAAGATTTCGGAAAACGCAAAGAAAAGAGCGTGGGATGAACAGGAGAGAAATGACGAATTAAACCTTTGGTTTTTTCGCTGTAACTTTCGATCCGTTGCTCGCAGCGTATCCGAACTGCGAGCAATTGCTTCCTTCCGCAAAACTAAGTGCGTTAAAGAATTATTTTCAGCATATTTCAAAGTCCCTAAAAATTATATAAAAAATTGAAAGGGGTTATACTCACTTTTTTTTGTACATTAGTTCTGAAAGTACTCGTATATGATTTTGTAAGTGACAAAACATGTTTCCAACGTGGTTCTTCAATTTTGCTCTATCTGCCGTTTTTTGCGAAGGCTAATATACAATAAAGGCACCCGGTTTACACACGACCGTACACAAAAAACAATAAAACAATACTAACCAGTCCCCACGCATGCCCCACCCTAATTTCTGGCACCGCAATACGCCATTACATTTGAATCTACATACAAATGCTCAATGTATTTACTTCATCGCAAATGGTCTGATTTCTACCTATACCTGATAATTTAAATTTGGAACAGATTTTCGTTTTGTAGTTATTAAATAAAGCATCATTATTGACAAGTGTGATTTTGAAAATACGGGTTTTTTTTATTGAAGTTAAGTACATAAACATGGTGAGTTATATACATATTTATTATTAAACATTATTTTGTCGGCAAGATATAAGGCTTATGCACACGGGACCAATGGTTCTTTAACTAGCACAAGAAGAGCACAGGCTATCACAATCCCTAGTCCAACAGAAAGCAGATCATACACAGGCTCTGGCCAAAATCAGTCGTTCTCGATTGCAATTACTGACTTCTTAGACTCTGTAAAGAATTATTGATCACGTACAGAGATTAATGCGACGAAAAAACATCCTAATATGTACATAAAATGTTGCCTTTTACTTTTCTCTAGCGACTCTCAGAAAAAACTTGGGTCACGTACGAAGTAAAACTATATCTAAAAAAAATAGTTTCAAAATATATAAAATATTCCATAATTTGCATATTTCAACATTATCGCGTTACAATAAAAATTGTACTTTAGTAACTATATAAAAGCTATATTTACAATTTTCACTGGAGTTTTAATTATTTTACTTAAAATGCTTTTGATGCACCGGAACACATTTCTTCTTACGCACAACCAGACTCTCACTTCTAAACTATAAATTAAGTATCATCAAATATCAATAGAGAAAACAGAACGAAGTTATTTGTCCATCGTTAAGGCACTATTACGTCATAGTATGCATATCAATGCTAGGAAGAGAGACTTACGTAGTATACAAATAATAATAATAATAATAATAATAATAATAATAATAATAATAATAATAATAATAATAATAATAATAATAATAATCGTGGTGGTGGTGGTGGTGGTGGTGGTGGTGGTGGTGGTGGTGGTGGTGGTGGTGGTGGTGGTGGTGGTGGTGGTGGTGGTGGTGGTGGTGGTGGTGGTGGTGGTGGTGGTGATGGTGGTGGTGGTGATGATGATGATGATGATGATGATGATGATGTGGTGAGCATTATTGATTCCAACTTTTTTCTATTAGCCTTATTAAAAGTAGGCGTATCAAAAAAATCAATTGAACTCATGCCATTTCCGAAAATTTAAATTGCGCGCTGGATACGTTGCAGAGTCACAGTTCAGTTTGTCTCAAATTCAGTCAGGTGTGAAATAAAAACTCCTGTTTTTTCTTATAGTTATATGGACGTATTGCATTGGATGCTTGAAAATATAGACTAATAAATAATATAGATCAACATCTGTAATCTCAGCGATAGAGTAGAGACTCAAGGATCACGTATTCAATTGAAGAAGAGACAATATGCCTCTGTAGTTTTCATTACTCGGCACTTGAATTTTTCTTACTTTAATACAAAATTTATACGAAATGATCTTCAGGAGTGTTACTAACATAATCGTTAAAAGAGCGAGAAGATAACAAAGCGTTAACCCAGTATAAACAATAATAACAATAGATCCAGTAGACATCTTCCATTTCTCTATTGCCGTAGCAGTCATATATTATAGGTATAACTTATCCTTTGGATGAGAATAAGACCATTCTTGAACTATCTCCTTGTGCATGAACCCACTTAACGGTACCGAATATGCAGTTGGAAAACGAGATGAAAACGAATCGACAAAAATTGAAGTCGATTCTTTGCGATTTGAAAAAAATTGAAAATAATTCAGAGAATCATATTTTGTAGTAATTTGCGTCTACGCGATACCTGATTACGAGAGAACGGAACGTGATCGCATTTTTCTTTTCTCTTCGGGTGAACACTTCATCATCTTCTCTTTACCATTAATATCGAATAATACTTCGAACTTGCAAATAAATCAATAATTATTATAACTAGTATTGTGCATAGTATAATGTGATAAACTAGCACATATTTTGAGTCTCGTAATTGCCATATGTTATATTCAATTTTGTCAGGTTTGGAAAAGGAATGCCATAGGACAGTCTTATGGGGATACGAGGAATTGCAGATACGGATGGAAATACCAGAGATATAAGGGGAAGAGCAGCGCAAGCTATTTTCGCCATTAACTGGAAATGAAAATAAATTATCACCATGATTTTGCGTTGTGAAGAATTTTGCAAGCAAATATGATAAAGCCTGGAATGACTATTCCTGTATCTATAATTATAACTTTTTTTTTTTTATGAAATGCTCAACAGAGTCACTTATTCGTTGCTGAGACACCAAGTAGAACGGTTGCGTTAGTCACACTCGTGTTCACCAATAAATAAATAAATAAAGAACACTAGAACTTCCGAAATTAAGACAATGCTATCTTCACCAAAATCAGTCAAAACGACTGGTTGTTAAAAGATACGTAATAATAAAATATTTGTTTATTATATTGATATAAAAATTTACTTTTATGACGATTTTTTTCAAGACGAGTCACTATGACTGATGTGGTAGTTCTAGCGTTAATCCTGTATGTAAATTCATGTCCGTTGTTACATATTTTTAGTATTCCAGTAGTTTTGAATTATGTTATAAGAAAAAATCATTATGAGAATTGCAGAATTCATAGAGGCTGTTCGTTTGAAGCCGGAGCTCCTAGTGATGGTTCTCCCACGGTATTAGCTTGCACTGTTGCGTCCCCATTGTTGTGGCTGTTGTTGTTTTGACCATTTAAAAATGAAGCCATTTCCATTGTTGATTGTTGTCCGTTCTGTTTATAAACATTTGTGTTCGTTCGCTTCTGTCAGATCTAGGTTGGGTAGATTACGTACCGAAGTGGTATTCGGAAAAAAAAAAAACAAAAGAAGAGTGCAGACTCCAGAAAGAGTACGGAGACAGCTGATAGGAATAGCAACGATATTACCAGAGACGTTATTTCGTGCCAATCGTATAGAACTCACGATGATCAATCGATTATAATCGACATACTCTGAAATGCGTGCTAGCACGTGCGACATTTCGGAACGTTCCGTAAGGAGTTGGGCTTAGGCGCGCAAAATGTATCCCACATTTCTGAACGATCGTACCGAAATGAAAGAATATGATATATTTCAAATTGATTCACCGGTAGCGGTGTCAAGATTGTAGAGGTAATGTTGGTGTGTTTTGGACTTGAGCCTTTCTGAATCCATTAAAAAAAAAAAGAAAATTCAAGAAGCAAAATGAGATGAGTGATTTTGAGAGTCAGACACAAGATTTCGTTTTCGGTAAATCCATTCCGAAATGACGAATCGCGCATATTCATTCTAGTTACGGAGCGACCGTTCAAAAATGTCGCACGTGCTAGCACACATTTCGGAATACGTCTAAATTTCTCTATCCATGCCAGTGTTTAAAAAAAAATTGATATACTCTCAATCAGTAATAGTCCATATTTTACCATTTACATAATAAATAGAGTGCACACACCGTACGGTACTGTTATACGTATGAAGTAGGCTGCTCAAACCGCTCGAGCCACTCGAGTGAACTCTGTGCTTGCGCTAACACTGCTGCTACAAGTCGGTCCGAAATATTAGTGTGCGGGACCCGCTTCACCAACTCGCGCGTATTTACGTATGTATTCTTGTAAGAATTTGTATTTCATACACATTGATATTAAACAGCGTCTGAGGTATTATCTTTGCATAGGTGACCAGAGGAATAAAAAAAAAGTTAGAATAAAATGAAGATGACAGTTCAAATGAGGCTGAAATTAGTAATGTAAACCTGACGAAACACCAGGGAAAAATTATTATTGCGCATTTTTAGAATAACTTTTAAGGAGTTGGCTTTGCAAAATATGAGTATATTTTATTTATCATGGTTTACTAAATTTCAGACATTCCTAAAGGTGCGAAGTAGCGATTTTTCGTAAAAATACATCGTACAGTAACGTTACTAGCTTCATCCTCATCAGTTCAAGGCTGTACTGAAGAACTAAGCGCTAAGCGTAACTTTCACGAATTATCGATTCATATTTACAACTGTTAATGAGGTAAAAATTTTGTCAACTATGCATAGGGGAAGGTGGAGCAGCGCCGGCCTGTGGGGTAAAACCAACCACCCAAAAGAATTTGTCAACTGGCAGTCCCGCGCCCAGGCGAGTATTACAAAATAATAAGCAGCGTGGCTCCGTTAATAACAATAAACAACCATAGGAGAGGGGGACAACCGTTCACCTGAAAAAATAACGGATAATGGCCGGTCTTGCCCCGCAGGTCGGTACTGCCCCACCTTTCCCTGTATAAATAATTAAAAGAACTTTAGAAAAAGTTCTTTAATCTCTACATATATCAGCTACATTCTAAGGAACAAAAGAAAATATTTCTATTTCTTCATGACTTTAATAATTATAGGCGTGCTGAAAACTCCAAATGCACATATCAATATTTATTTACTACATAAAAGTACTTTTCCCTATTATTGTACGTTGAAAGCTTCAAGTTATAAGACATTAAGATAAGAATGAATTATTAACATTATCCAAAATGCAATGTAAGAGTAAAACTCTTTCAGATAGCTATGTTGTTTTCACTATGCCATCTTTCTCATTGTCAGTCTGTCTCAGACGTTTGTCTGTTAATTTTTTTACTCGTACATAGGCTATCATTTTGTCTTGCACGTTACATATTTCCTTTGTATGATCAGAAGAAAAAGACCTTGTAAGCTGACCGAAGATACGTGAAAACGGCCAGCCATGTGAGGTTTCACAGGTTGCATGTCATCAAAAACATGGAAAACAGGGCCTTATGAGCAATCAAACTGTTTTAGAATTACATAGTCTAGGCAATGGGACGCAATGTAAATTAGTCGATAATTGCAGAATACTTGAAGTCGTTTCACTGGCCCAATTTGTGTTTTTTTATCCTTGCATAAAATAAGCCGTATCAGACTGGCTGTCTTTGTATATCTTAAGTCATTGTATGCTTAACATGCTATCCTGATAGAATATGATGTTAGAATACATATATTTCATCTCAATACACTAACCTTGGGAATCGAATCTTCAGGAGTATCAAGACTAGCTAGTGGATTTGGTGTAATGTTGATCTTAGAATCTGGTATACCTCCATTCACGACCCTGCCATTAGGTACTGCTTTATCTGCAAAATACAGCGTATTAACAGTGAAAATGATTACATGATAACCAAATTGAAATTTTCGTATTCTTAATCCTTAGTACAAACACTTGCATTTACATAATTGACACAGCTTCGTAGCTTATACGTGTATATTACACTTGTCCACGATAAACCTATCATCTGAATAAACCTGAAGCTTAAAATTGCGATAAACTCAGATAGCATACAAAGCGACATATCGATATAATTACGTATGGGTACATTGAATCGATTGTAGGAATATACCTAGGCCTTGTGGGGATTCACGATTTTGTTTACGTTTGCTTCGCTTGTAAAGAATAGTCACAGCGGCTAAGGCAGCTAAAATAGCTACTCCTCCGAATCCGCCCCCAACAATCGCGTACAAACCGCCAGTTTTGTTGATTTCTGTAGATTTCAATGTATTTTCAGGAATTACTTGCTGTACAGAAAATTCGGTTGGAAGTGGCAGTGTCTTCTGTTTGTGAATTTGTGAATATTCTGAACCAGCGGCGATAGAGAAACTCTGAACTTTGAACTCGTATGCTGTATCGGGATTCAAGTGTGAAATCGTTGTTGAGTTTGCCGTTTTTCCTTCAACTGTGGTCTTGATGTACTTTCCAGCAAATGTAGTCGCTCTATGGTGAACGATAAAGCCATCTATTTTTGCCGCCGTGTCCTCGATATTCCAGACAAGCAGTATTTCGTGTGGTCCCACAGCCTCTGTGTTTATCAATATTGGAACGGGCAGTTTGGGGGCCTTTACGTCCGAAGTGCGGTTCAGCAGGAACTTTACCGAGTTACTGCTAAGTTTATTATCATGGTTCGAATATACGGCTGCTATTCGGAATTTGTAAGTATGGTTTGGCTGTAAATCGGTTACTTCAAAAGAACGCACATGTTTCGGTATCACCATTGTATCGGTCATCCATTTTCCTTGCTTTCTATTCATTTTTGGTCCTAGTTCTCTGTACTGAACTTTGAAAAATTCAATCGGCAGACCATTATTCTCTGGTACTGACCACCTCACCATGACAGAGACGTCTGAAAGCCGTGTGACGTTTGGCTGATTTGGCGGCACCATCAATGCTGAAATTTGAAAAATTTACACTGATTATCATCTCTTTACCAAACATGAATTATTTCTTATTCAATGACATTACGAAATCTTGGAAAAAAATGAAGATCTTCCACAGGGTAGATCTCCGGTATAAAGTAATAATCTACTATGCTTTTGGACGTTAATATGTGTTGTGGGCCAGTATTACCGAATGAACTAGCTATGTGCAAAAGTCAAGAAAACTGAGAATATCATCCAATTACCATTTCCCTTACGTTTCCCTTCCTTAATGGGACGCCTTCTGCCACCGATTCTCGTGTGTTCACGGTGATTAGGACTTGAGCTATATGTATTATCTGATCTTGATTCACCTACGCCGCTCAAATGCTGTTTTGGTGTGACCCTCAGCAAACCGTAACCGGAGTCCGAACCATATTCATTACTGGCGACACATTGAACTATACCGGCATGTTTCTTCTCAACCGGAGATATGTACAATGACCTAGAATTTTTATTTTTATCTCGAGGTAGAAATTCGCCATTGATTAACCATTCTACAAATGGTTCAGGGATACCAGAAACACTGCAGAATATTTCCAAGTCACCACCCTCCGAGACGGTTGATATTTTCAATGGTTTGGTTACTCTGGGACTCTCTACAACGTGTAAGAATATTTTACACTGTTTGACACCGTGTTCATTGCTCCAGCGGCAGTGGTACTGCCCGTTATCTGAGATTTGCACGTTGTGTATATTTAGTCCTGCGGCAGTGACCCTTACTTTGGACGGCAGGTGGTTACCAATTCTGCTCCATGTTACACGAGGTACTGGACTACCAGCACCAAAACATTCCAAAGTTATATTTTTACCAGGCAGTACTCTATACTCAAATTGTGGTTGTTTAATAAAATACGGCGGTTGAGCTTTATCACTACCAAGGACCGATAAAATAGTCTTGCGCCGAGATGTATACGTCTGGGATGAAATATCGTTGTTGGCCACACAGTGATACTGGCCATTGTCAGCCATAGATATATTTTTCAACACCATTGTGTTGCCGTCCGTAAAAAAAGCGTTTTTTATTGTGTCGTTGTATTTGTAGAATTCCACAATTGCTTGAGGGCACGAATAAGACACCGGGCAAGTAATGGGTACTGTATTTCCTGCTGCAACTTGCAACTTTTCATTCTCTTCTTCCACGAAATCTTCCAGCGTGGCGAGGCTTAATCTTGCTGGATCTGATGCCAGTCCACTGGTTCCTGTAATATGAACCAAGTCTAAATCAGTGCACTCAGAAAACGAAGCTATTTCGCATTATGAGATTAGCTTATTATAACTACACACTCGTGATTTTGCTCACAAATGAAGCAAACGGATCCGATTGGAGCAACAATACCTTTACTCTGATATACAGATTCGTTTGTTCCATTTGCTGAACAAATTTTTACCGTAATAGGCTATGCACTGATAATCCCCAGCTTTTGACTTCTCATCAAAGTAAACAACATGTCTGGACGCTTTGACGCCGCTATTTTCAGATTGAATCATGGGTCCCCAATGATCGGAATTCAGAGGTTTGTGTCGCCAAAAAAATTTTTCAGCTGGCAGGTTGAGGCTGCATTCAAAGTAGACTTCATCGCCCAGAGGTGCAGCTATTGGCTCAGGATGTCTGTTGAACGACATGCCCAAGTCTGCTTTTTCAGATGATTGGTCGAAAAAAAGAAAACCATTCGATCAAAACAATTCTAAGAATTTAAATATAAAGAAATTCTAAAATTACTACTAACATGTTCGATGTAAAGACTATGCAAATGACCATGAGCAAACGATAATGTTGTTTTGCCTGCTAGCACTCTGATTTTAATGATGAAGTTAGTCGAGTTTAAAGTCGAGATGATACATCATAACTAGACTCGTCAATTTTTTGATTACATCCGCAATGTATGCATACTACTGTACACCTACCATTATGAAATATGAGTAATTACCAAGCTGCATAAGAGTATTTTATGTATAAAGCTTACCCAAGCTTTTAATACTCACCGGCCAAAGTGTGTTTCATTAAGGACAGTAATACCCCGAAAACAACGTATACGAAGGACATCGGCCGCATCATCACATATTCTGAAAAGAGGTAATCGATGAAACACGTGGTCGCCAAGGATTCTTCAACTTTATTGATTATAGGCTGATTGTAAGCTCCCTTACGCACTGTGAGGATCGCTCAAATCACGGTCACGAAAAGAGTTCGAGTTTACTCAGGTAGATCGGTCAACATTAAATAAAATTACAGCATATGCACATTCCACTGTAGACATATCGTGGATAGCTTACAATTAGATGGTTTTGAGACGCAAATTGACAATAACCCTTGACGCAATTAGATACAATTATAAGGAGCTATTCGAGATCAGTACCATATAATGATGTGTCTCTTAATTATAATATGCAATTCTGTTATAGGGTACACAGCTACTAGATATAATGCTAAGCCCTGTCTCACATAATCTTCTCAAATATACCAATGGCGGGCACACTTAATGTGCGGCTTATCGTTGCAATCTGTTGCGTCCCAATTCACACAGCTAATGTGATAGTTTTCATGTGAAACTAGTTAGTCATACCTTCGGAATTGCAATTCTCACTAAAACTTGTCCAACTTAGCTGTAAATAATATTATACCTAAGGGAGTTTTTCCAACAACGATGGTTGCAAGAACTGCATATTTGAATATCTCGATACTTTCACTCCTAAATGTAAATGTGATATTAACAAAAACTGTGCTGCTTCGAGATAGAAAATAATTTATTTTACTATACAACTCAAGTGTGGGCAGCGAAACCGCCGGATAAAAATTATTAAAATCGATACATAAGACTCTAATCGGGCGGTACTCAAACATTTATGATCAAACATTCGTGTCTGACATGTACAGCGGTATTTTACGAAACGAATAAGTAGTCTTACATTCAATTCTATCCCTAGAAAAGTACTTGCAAAAACTTGTATCTGAAATTTCGATCGGTTATGCTCGATCGAAAACCCATAATTCGTCACTAATACCGAGTTCTTATATAAATCCGAATGTAGGTTAGTACAACATTTAGTGTGCCTATTAAGGAAATAATTTACGAGTTGAGGTTTGAATCGTTGAATCTTCTGATATTAACCAAAAAAATGAACACCTGACCAAGCACGAGCGTCTATCGCAAAGTTGGAAAATTGCAGGCAAATTGGGCTCCCCCGAAATTTTTGCGAAATTTTGCAAAATTGACAAACATTGCAAATTTGCTTATGCACTTGCATCAGGAAACCTTTTTCAAAGGGGTCAGCTTTGCCCGGTGCGACCCACTTTATCCGCCTTTTCTCTGCGTGCAAAAATTTTTCTCCATAGTTTTTCAAAACAATTGGTTATATGCACCGATGAACTCACATAATGGTCTTGAAAGTGAAATAATTATCGAAATATACCTAACAAAGGGAGAAAGTTGGCGGGGAGATGAGAAGGTTGTGATTTAAAAAACTAAATACAACCGGGTGAAAAATATCGCTTTAAACAAACCACCAAAGCGTTTCTGTAGCTGTAATTGTAACTTTGACAAGATAACATCAGGGCGACTGCACTGATTGACTATGTATAGGGTTGGTAATTTATCGGTAAAGCAGGCGCAATTTTAGCCACGCATTGCACGAAGTTTGATTATTTCGTTTGCAACCCTATGATCAACCCGACCAAGCCGTAAGAAACACGGACCCCGCTGCGTTGTGGGAATAGTCGTAGGTATTTTTCAACTACAATACACATCGTACATTGTACTATCGCCAGTGATATTTGTATTTCGCTGTTTCAACGCCAGTGTTATATTTAATCATGATAAAGGAGACGAAATGTACGAGGAATTCAAAGTTCTATCATCATACCTGTTCAAGTATATGTAGGCGTAACGCATATAATTTATTGCAGAAAAACGAAAATTATTATTTTATTTTAATATTATTGGTACAAGGCATTGCATACGAATACCTATACGCACAGTCACCAGTTATGTACATCGATATTCTCTAACATTCGGCGAACTATTATATACGTTGTCATTAGATGACAAAACTTCTACGTCTCATTGTCGACGAACAACGATATCATTGTATCATTTATATACACGTCTCATCGAATCGCTTCAGTACACGGTTACTGTTCAACGCTCGATATTGTTGCATGGATATGAGCCTATGTCAGTAGTTACGGTGAGGTAATTTTTTCACTTCTCTTTGCTTTCCGTAACATTCCGGATTAAGAAAGTGATACTAAAATATTATAAACAAAATTGTAATACCTTGGAATGTAGGTAGTATATCTGTAATTGGAAAAAATACCACGTATCCTCATATTTTTTTTACTGGTATGAAGGCATAGTGTTTGATAAAAAAATATATATGTTCTTGCGATAGATTCAATTCGACATTTATTTCTGATGCCGAAAGCGGGAGGACTTGAAACAATTTCGTAACATTCATCTGCAGGCCTTACCTATATGCGTACAGTAATTATTTAGTAACCACCGGACGAGTAGCCTACCAAAATATACTGTATGCCAATAGCGTAGCAGGTAAGAGGGCCGAAAGATGCTGGCTTGAAGCGATCTCCCATACAAATAAAGAACTTAAATTCCGTAGCAGTGACTATCAACTCACACAAGGCGACATCCTCGCTCGCGGTGCTACAAAACGTACCTATGTACGCTCCTACAAGCCCATAGGCGAAGGTAATATTTACGAGTATACATAGTAATATTACAGCTGTCTTATAATACAATATGTATTATAACTGTCTGCATCATAGATCGGGTAAAGAATCGGCGCATGGTGCGCGAGCTATTATGAATATAGCATTGCAGTCAATAATAATATGGTTAATAACAATATGTATGTTAAAGGTATCCGATACGTGTGCCGGTGCCGAAAATACTGTAAAGAACGTTTGCGTGGTGTCATTAACATGTACATATACGGTGAGCATAAATGATGTCAGTGCATGTACGTCTGTAACAAAGTCGCGTAGTAAAGTAGGTATTATACGCTTGTTGACTGCAGGCGTGGCGATGTAATATATATACGATACCCTGCAAATATGATGACGACAATCAGGATAATACAGTGGCCACACAGTTGTGGTGAAATAAATTTCAAACAGAAAAAAATCAACAAGAATATGTTAAATTGTAATTTAGTAAATGAAATTTTCCTTTCGCTTGTACCGTTGTGTGAAAAATATAACGCAATACAAATACTGTCCCTTGATTCGATATACTGAAAGTGGTTAATGGAAAAAGTTCCGTTTATATTATATATTATCCAGATAATATTGTGTTCCTGACCAAGAAATTACGGTCGTATTATGTAGTTGTATTTGAAGAACATCGAGTGAAATAGTTTGGGACAGCAAATAGTTTACTGTAAAAATGACGTAACACACGGAAAGATTGAACTACGCTACTCCGGGGAACGGTGAAGTACAATAAGTTTCTGGTAATAAGAGGATGAATTCCGCTTTGATTAGCATTTTACTGTCTGGTTACCCTCTATCTCAATTAATGCAGATCGATAGTCAAATTACTTTTTATCGTATAGCACGAGTGGGTTATGATGTATAATTAACACATGTATAGGTAATAATGAATTCACGATTTTACAGAGTCATTCATTCTATGGGAGTAGTAGCACCTCATTTTCCCTAAAACAAAATCCGGATAAGACCTTCTCTCTCAACCTAAGACTATATGTATACACATAACTTGCGAGTCGCTTGTTATCTGATACTTGAGTAAGAGAGCCGCTTGTGTGGGCTTGAACTAAAGTCTGATTTCACTGAAACTCACCGTTTGGCGAACTATTTCCTACACTGGGAGGGAAAAGTTCTTGAATTAAAAAAAAAAAAAAAAAAAAAAAAAAAAGTTTCGAGCCAAGTTCACGGCTAGCGAAACCAATACTTGGTTATTATAACAATTTATAAATTACACAAAGTAAATGAAAAATGCTTCTGTTGACTTTATTATTATTTAACAGAAATACGAGGATGTACAGTAAATGAAATATCAAGTTGCAAGACCTATATCATATACGTGAAAATCATTTTGGTAACCCGTTGACTGTCAGTGAGACACATATATTACGGGCATTTGAAAAAAGAATCATGCCAAGTTTTACTACATCGATTCGACTGTAATTTGGCAGATCAGCGTTTTTGAGGTCGCTGAATTATAGGATAATTTTATGAAATTTTTTTTATCCACCACAAAAACGGACTGCTAAGGGGTTCACATGAATATTCTACTTTTTGATCCAACAAATGTTTGATAAATGCAAGATTGTGTTCTTTGTTTGTAGGTTTGAAAAAATCTCAGTTAACGGAGCTGAAGAATTGGTTGATAAAATCACAACTAGATACAAGCAACTGAACATTCAGTTCAGTGTAGTGTTTCAATCATTTATTGAAACAACTTATTTGTCGACTGTAGTCTCGTATCGTTCGGATAAACTAATGCTCAGGTTCTAAAGTAAGATTATGTTTTAAATTAAAATTACTATAAATTTCGAAGAACGTCCTGTAATCATTTGGAATGGTGCTGAACAGAAATAAAATTGTAATTGAAAACCTAATTACGGTAGTTGGTAGTTTTCTTAGTAACGCAAGTAACTTGTAATTGTTCGCAAGTCGGATAAAACGTATTTTTAGTTTCCGACAAATGCCGCGTGGATTTGATCGAGATCCGAACCGGGGACCGTTCGCAAATACCTATAATCCTATTTAGGCGGACATCTGTTGCCACTACGCCAAACTATCGCACAGACTTCGGGTTGACTTTAGCCGAGTTACAATAGATGACGAAGTATATTTATTTCAGTGATATGAAGCTTTTGCGTGAAGCGTTGAACTTTTGTCGGTTCTTTTCGACCAACAAATTATTCAAAAGTAGCTAAATTCATTAGCCTATTCGTGATTGTAGATATATTCATTGAACTATTTGTACGGAAACAATTTTGTTGTTTTATCGCCTGATACATACGTTTCAATCAACTCAAGTATTTGCAGTTAGTACAATTATATTCGCTGACTTGGATCAACAAAGCAAGCGATGCCTACGAGATGTAGATTTGCTTAGGCTAAGACACTTAAATTTTTTGTTTCGATCGTCTAAAGTTCTTGACAAATGGCACATTTAGTTCGATCAAACATACGTATTCAACAATGTGTGAGTTTGAACGCAAAGAATAAAAATCACTTAGATTGACGAAATCAATTTGTTTACTAAATCATATTTAGGGGTCGATTTAAGGGGATCAAATTTGATTCCGCGGAATACTGAATTCTTTGACGACAGAAAAAATATTTAAGTTGAAGCGATTGCACGCATTCAACCACAGGTACCCTTCTTCAACCGGATCATTGAGTTGACACAACTAGATATTTTTAGGACCCATGAAATTTTCAATCAAATTAATAGCATAGTTCAAATAACTCGTTTGGCTGATTTGACGTGACAGCCTGACAGAATTTATTACGTCAACTATGGTATATTCAGTTTCACAAAATAACGATTGAAGCAACAATTTTTAATCAAACTAAATCGATTCAGTTGATTCAACGACTTTTTTATCTCTGTGCAAAGAAATATTTATTTAACAATAAGACATCGAAAATGAGCAACACATTTTTGGCCTATAGTTTCCGCACAATGATTATGCAAAGAAAAAACATAATATGTAACATTGTATGGCAGGGAGCAGCATGCGACCCTCATGATGCAGTTAATACGTAACGTATAGGATGAGTCGATTTCGAAAAGTAAAATATATGATTCCGAAAAATTTCTCCACAGGTATAGTGGCGGGGCGAGGGGAGTACAGCAATCAATTACCTAATGTATTGGAAATCATAGTACAGAATTATTCATTTCTCAATGCGCATATAGATATAGTGGAACAAATACGGTGAGTGTTATGTGCGAAACAGGTGAGCTTATTGGTGGACTTTATTGGTGAATTTTGATTAATAGAAATTTGAGGAAAAATCATTATGAAGCATACAGTATAATTTGTAGCCGCGACTGTGACAGATTACTTTTCTACCTTCATTTTTCCGAATTCAAATGTGTAATAAGTTTTTTTCGTATCGCTCTATCTCATACAGGCGGGTAAGGCAACTTAGCGCCGACTTATAAGGTTTTATTAGCTTTTGCGACTGTATTTAGGAACACAATATTTTCAACTTCTCGCACTTCTAAAAGTGGAAGCTATTGTATTATCACCCCAAGAGTGAAAAGTTGAGGGCTTTTGCCAGATCTCCACGTTTTGAGGTCTAACAGAGAATCAATTTCGACCGCATTCAGACGGTCGCCTGGGTCTGTGAGTCGTCAATTTTTTGTTCGTCGATACCTCAAAAATGAATGGACAGATTTGAATGATTTTGGTCTAAATTGGTGTGACTCTTCTTAAGTTAGAACTAATAAGATTTTTAATTCGATTTGTCCTGCAGGTTTCAAATTATGTAAGTAAGAGAATTAAAAAAAATAAATAATAATAATAAAATGAAAATCATATCGAACCATTCTCTCTGAACTCGGAACGTATCCGAGCCCGAAGTTCGTAAGTTGGCCTATCGAGGTCAACCAGATTAAGACGTTACTTTCACATAATGTATCCCTTAAATACATATGTAGGGTATATTTTACAATGTATTCGTACAGTTCGATATTTAATACGCAATATCATGTTTTGCGTGGCAATTCTATCATGTTGCCGCGGGACTCCCATTTATTCTCACGTCGCGTCGCGTCGCCACGGCCGATGATTTTACCGAACATTATTACAATAAATAAGGCACAATAAATTTCGAAGACAGCGTTCACGCACTTTGCGTTCTTGCATGATTTTTATTTTCTGCTTTCGTTTATCTATTTTTTTATTTTCATATTCAAATTATCCGTTACACGAGAAGCTTTTGATGCCAGTATCATTTAATTCTTCATCACGTAAACACCTACTGTATTACAGGAAATTCGTAGTACGTGTAATTATGAGTTTTCTAATTTTCACCGTCTTTTTGTTTTCGTACCTATTCCTGTATATTAATTTCTTGTAACCTTGCTCAGATTGCCATGAGGTTACCTGTATACCAGAAACAACTTTTACCAAGAACATGTGCCACCGATATTATGAATTTAAAACATGATTGAAGCTGGAATACAATTGTATGTGTTATATAGACCCGAAAATAAATATTCGCCCGTTTTTCATGATGTGGTTTTCCTGAGACATTTTTGGCATGGCTAAGAACTGGTTCGCTTTATGAAGAATCTTTGGAAAATTGGCATAACCAGTAACAATCAGTCAAATTCAACATGTTGCTTCGCAAATAAAGAGGATAAACATTTTGTTTCGGTACTACCAATTATTCGGGCAACTATCACAAGTTATGATTTGATACTTATCAATATATGTACTTCAGCCTGACTTTCTGTTGGCAAGTAACTTTGTTCGGTTTACCAACAACTTTTTGATAAACTACAAGCAGATGAAAGTTGCAAACACGGAGTAAAGGTACATATTTGCTACCCTATTGCGATGGATATTTGAAGCAGCAGGGTTGGTCATATGCTAATAACTTTTTTATTGGAAATTATTTGCGTTTTTCAAATTTAATCGTAAATTCGGTATCAAATCGGATAACAATAACCCTATGTATTGGCGCAAAAAAAAAAAAAATTACTAACTGCTAGTTCCTTATGCAGGGTACTGGGCGAGTTGCCTAATATGTCGAGAATGGAAGGAGCTTGACGCGATTCACGCACAAAATTCATAGTACGTGAAGTTAATCGTGCAGAGGGTTATTGATTAAGGGATGGATTTCGTAGCTTCTCTGATTGACTGAAAGGACGAACTTTGCATTAACGAATTGTAAGCTCTTCCCGTATTCGACACACGAGGGGACTCGTCCTGTATACTTACAATTTGAAACTTATAGATGCGGATTTGAATTATATTCAAGTAATATTGCAAATAGTGACAGACTTATTCATATAAATATAGACAACAAAAACGGAGAAGCTTATAAGAACCTGAAGACTGCATGTTTGGAATCTCGGAAAGAGTATGAAACTGATTGAAAATAAAAATGTGCGAATACGTATTTATAACATAAATTATACTGACAATTTTGTATGCATTTCAGTAATTTATAAATCCTTACAGGATTTCATCGCGTAAATTCCACTAGTTGCGGTTATCTCCTTGTAGATCCCCACGGAACTTTAACCAGAATTCGTAAACAAAATATCATTACCCATGTATCAGCAAACATTTAGGAGGTGCCGTAGTCGATTTCGACGTTGACCTATTGTATATCACCAAATATCGAAGTCCCTATATCTCAAACGCGAAAAAGGGCTTAACAGCCCCACTTTATACACAATTCTGAACAAAAAGACTTCAATCTGTCTTCATTTTACACAGAAATAAAGAAATGACACGGATTCTATGAAATCGCAATGGTATAATCGTAGAATTAATGCAATTTCTTGACTTCTGCGTCAAACGAAAATGCATCGAACTGGTTTTGTTCAGAATTGTGTATAGAATACTGGGCTGTTAATTAAGCCCTTATTCGCGTTTGAGATACCTGAACTTCGATATTTGGAGATGTACAAGACAACGTCGAAATCGCCTATGGGCCCCCCTCAGGTTTTACGAAGAAAACTGTTTAAAGCCTACAAATAAACTATCGTCCATAAAGATATAATTTCTTTCCAAACATGTAAAACTTATACACAAATTTACGAGGAGATCCAAAATCCAAACTACTTACGCAGCTGAGCGCACTATACGAGTGGAGAAGCGTGAAAATTTAGTTTCAATTACTCACCCTCGTAGTTTACTGAAGTAAACCGATTTTTGTGTACATGTATGAGAAATCTGCAAGCCGCAGAGATTCACCGTTCACACCTGAAGTTTCTTGACACTCAAAGTAATGGAGTTTACAACCGCATCACTCCATTTCTTAATCTATCTACAACAAGTATACATCACTCGGACGAGAATACACAAAATTTGAGTCCGAACCGAACGTGTACCGCAGATGCTTGGCGTCCACTAACAGCGGCCTATGGAATGCAACCAAACGGGATTTAACTTTGGGCGACATCTGATGGCAACAGCCTCAACCGCCTCGACCTCGTCAGAGAAAAGCTCGAACAGAGGACCAGAGGGAGGTAGGAGGAGGTTTGCCGCGTTTTTGCCCCAGCGAGACCTGTGGTGGAAAGAATACCCAGGTGTGGTGCCACTGCATACACCGCCCATCCGGCCAATGAGCGGTCGAGCAGTTAGGCAAGAATGGAGCCGCGGTTTTTGAATATATTAACAACGATTCTTTAATATCTGCATTTAATTGAGCTTCATATTAAAAATAGAATTGCGTATATGTAAAAAGATTATTTTGTAAAGATGACATACTGTGTAAATGATCATTTTTTTATATATATATATATATATATCCAACATGGCGGCGGCGAGTAAATCTTGAACTACAGGCGGACGAAAGCTGGTTGCAAAAAAGTCACGACTCTGGCCAAATTTCTCAAAATTATATACGGACACATGACCAGAATAAATTTCTAGGTTTAAACCCGGTTTTATGTAATAGTGTCAGCTGTTATATACGGCACAAAGTATAATTAATTACTTGTACGAATATCTGCAATATATATCAAGTACGCGGGGTATGTCTCTATTATGTTAAAACGTATGTAACTTATACCTATATGTGTTTACATATGTATACACTATACAAGTAATAAAGAACCGTCCAATGTACAATATGTATTATAATTTATATCATATATATGTAATAGGGTTTCAAATACATAATAATAAATTTATCATTTCTTTTCGTTACACGTATATGTGTGTATATATTTTGCATATATACTGTACACGCGTGTATGTTTATACATACAGATATAGGTACGTATGTAAATATATCAGTAGATGCACATATGCATACCTATATTTATTGTAAAATAAGTCTGTCGTATATATAAAGCTTAAAAATATTATACTTAATTGCAAGCAAGGCCAAGAAACTTAACAAACATTTTACAGTGATTCATTAATATTACTCATTGATAATAATGACCATTGAATAATAGTCAATATAATATAATGTAATGTAATATAATATAATATAATATAATATAATATAATATAATATAATATAATATAATATAATGTAATATATTACGCCAACAAAATTTTTATATCGTACTATCAATTACATGTATATTTCATCCAAGAAATGAAAGGTTCAAACTGTTTGGCACGTCGCACAACGGAAAAAAATCAAATGTTACGTTAACATGTATTTTTTGATTGTCCTCGGTTAGTGTTTGAATTCTTGATAAATCATCATCAGCCACTTTTATCGCACGTGCCGAAAATTACTATACTTTCCTTTAAAATCCAATAAATAATTTTTTTTTCATTCTCTTCCTCTAATATATCATTTCCATCGTTCTTTCGTTCACCAAATTTTTTCTGTTTTCTTCTCCTTAGGTTAAACAACAAATTTTTCATAAACAAAAACTTAACAGACACAATTGTACGTTAATACCAGAGAACTTGGTAACTATATACTTACATACCTTATGCGATTTATTACAGAGACTAGCATTAATTGTAAGTACCTAAATGACTAATAGAGTAATATACATCGTCAGCATACATGTAAATACATCAGAAGCAAACAGGATATCAAAGTTTGTCGATATTAAACCTTCACTATAGCAGGATCGATCCGTTAACAATGTGTGTGTATACAGTAAAATTCTTTGATATTAACGTTGAAAACAATTTGTACATGGAAAAACCGTACATGTTATCCGACAATAATAATAATAATAGTGATGATGATGATGATGATGATGATGATGATGATGATGGTGATGGTGGTGGTGGTGGTGGCGGTGGCGGTGGTGGTGGTGGTGGTGGTGGTGGCGGCGGCGGCGGCCGCGGCAGTGATGATGATGGTGGTGATATTGAGGAAACCGGCTGATTAAAGAGTATTTCTTCCGATATCAGGTGTTACTGGTATATTGCTTTACATGTTATGTTACGTTGCTAACCATTTATCTTAAGCTAACTTAATGACCAGCTACCTCTATTGTGATGATGAATGGATTCAAATGCCCCGCCCCCCTTTCCCATCCCTGCCTGACCAGATACTTTAGAATAAGCTACATGGAAGAACAGACCTTCAGTCGTAGCAAACGGAAGCTAGCCTTAACAGTTTAATAAATTTATAAATTATTACTTTAGTTACATCACTATACAATAGTCTAGGGTACATTGTTCTTTTATCCCGACTGAAGCATGTAAATGGGAAAGTAATGCCAATAGATATCAAAGGTAACACATACATACATAATGTGACACCAAATTGATAACCTCATATGATGTTTCACAGTTGTTTTATGATATCTATCATTGAATGCTCGTAAAACATGTTTCACAATAGTTTTATTATTGCTGTTTTCTTGTTACTATTATCATTGCTATTAGAACGATTATATTGCTTTGAAGATAACAGTGGAAGAGATATCATTTCGTTCACTTTGATATCCATAGCTATTATCTTCTCAATGTACTTAGTCTTGATGCCCCTATACATATAGTAGACTAGCTACGATCACATAAAAAAGATTTGGCAGCACGGCCCGTCAAGGCTTTATCAATTTATAATTCCATTGCTGTATCAAATCATAAACAATTAATAAAATAAAAATCTAATCCAATTATTTGGTAGATAGTTACAGAATAACAAATAATGTAAACATTAACTGGATTATGTAATTCCACTCTGAGTACCTCGGAGTGCTCGAGATTCTTACTGCGCAAACTTTGCTATTTGAAAATACCTGCACAGAGGAAATCGAACTAACAATTGACAATTACCGAACTCGCCTGTGGTAAGGAGGTAGAAAAGCTTCAACTCCAAGATTTGAAAAATGCTGACCAATGACAAAATTTATAACCAATGGTTTTTATATTGATTTATTATTGAATAAATAAAATTATGACTTCTACTTGCATGAATTTGCTAAATAATTATTTAAGGTCATTGAGGGAAGCTAAAAATCATCCAAATTTTTAGCTAACATCCTGTAACTATCCATATATAAATATACTTGTACACATGTGTACATTACCACCACGCAAACATAAACAGCATTGTTCGAGTTGTGTCACGGCACGTGTCGAATGTTGAACATGGTATTAAATTTGCTAGATAATAATCTTTTAGAACTTCAAACTAATGAACCATGAAGTAGCGAATTATTAGGAAGAGCTTTTATCACTCGGGCAGAGCCCTGTAAAAATATACCTTCTCTCTATATAGATTTTACTACGCATAACTTTAGTCAGGGACTTTTTCCCATGCCTGGATCCAATCCAAAGCTTTCACTTCTCAGCTCATTGCCGTTTGAAATCACTCACACAAGTATCAAATTCGTTAATCATAGAAGTCGAATACTTTTATACTGTTTAATCACGGTTGTAATACCGGAAAAAGCAGAGTTTAGCTTCAATTTCTTGACAGTTGAAAAAAAAATAGCTGTTCATTAATATAATTTTCTATGAATGCAGCAATCCAAAAAGAACTCAAATAACACGAAATTTCATTTCTACACTAAAAAGCTTTTTATGCAGGTACTGGACAAAATAGTTCATCGACATTCTAGCTCACCATCATCTTCTCCTCTTTAAACTGCAGAAATGGCAGAATTCACAGAAAATACCATGTTCGGAAATACACATCCGTCAAAGTTACACATACGAATTGACTACTAGTGAACTTATTTATTTGTATGTACCAGAAAAACTCCTTTAAACTAATCTCAATCGTTTCATAAAACCAAACAAGTTAAACTATTGTGCGATTAAAGCTTCTGTATTTTTCGGTCGAGGCACATTTGAATTTACTTATTGCCTATTCTGCTGACGATGAGCGTAGTAGATGAAAATACTTTGTAATTGGCGCAGGTCAGGAATTAGTCCTAAGATGCGTCGTATGGTTTATTTATATACAGCACAGCTTAAAATCATCTCAGTATAGCCGCGGGAAGAGTAGAAATCGCGAAAAATTATGGATTTTTCTGGATTACTAATCTATGGTAGCATGCATGTTGCAAATTCAAATTTTCGTCGAATTATAACTTGCAACGTACATACCGCATGATATATTTCGACTATGTTATTAAACCAACCGACAGCGAAAATAAAACCGATTTCGTAACATAAGTCCAACGCAAAAACCAACTGTACCCATAATTTTGAACATGATGTATAGATGAAAACGTGCATTCTTTCAACTCGGTGGTTTTTTTTTTTTTTTTTTTTTTTTTTTTTTTACTGTATAAGGATGGGAAAACCGTTTTTTCTCTATATTACTAGTTTTTCACTTCTAGAATGAAAACTAATGAAGATAGTTGTAGAGAAGAGTTATAGAGAATTAAAATGAGCTTTAGATCGACGCTATGCGGTCTGTTTCAGCCATGAAAAAAAATCCTAAAATTCCAAAAAGTAGGACGTTTTTTCAATCGGATTTTTATAGTAGATTATGTACTACAAATCGTCCGTTCATACCATGGCGTTATTTTGCGTTGAAATGGGTGAAAAATGCATCCAAACGTCGGGCTAAGCGTCTGAGTGCGCGAAAAAGCCGATTGAAGGTGCTGTGCGCTTCCATTACTACATACTAATTTGTACTTAAAAAAAAAAAAAAAAAAAAAAAAAAAAAACTCAAGAGTTAGAAACCTGCACGTTTTTATGTGTAAACCATATTTCAAATCGTCTTGCAGTTGGTTTTCAGGTGAGATTTAAGTTACGAAAAAATCTGTATCGGCTGGTCTATATATATATTTTTAAATATATTACCAATTTGTCTATCGAATAATATAAACAATTGTATCTCTATACATATCTACAGAAAAAAAATGTATCATAGAATTTCTCTATTATAATTAATTAGACTTTCTAGGAGTTTAATATGGAGTTTTGTTTTCGATGATGTTAAAAATTTTGTTGTTCCAAGTTTACATACGAAAATGTTTTGTATTTGCTAACGATTGAATTATTATTTAATAATATGTGTACTTAAGATTTAATTTTAATCATTATTCTATTATTGCTTGAAGTTTAGTGCTATTGGGTTGATTTTGGCATTAGGCGAGCTGCGAAATCCGAGCATACAGGTTTACTTTGAAAAGCACTGCCATATTCATCAATCAATGGATCGAAACTGTATAACTCAAATGAATACGTACAAGGGGATTCAGTATCATATACTGGAAAAATTTTCTCTTTGTCATCTCAACACTGTTAGCAATTTAATACCCCCTCCAAATATTCATCTACTTCTGCACACCCAAGTGAAGTCGATTTTGACCACTTTCAGTTTAGGGGGTTCGAATCAAGGTTGACAGTGCTGTCGTCTAACATATGACCATTGAACAACACACTCCGAATCGACTCGATGCGGCGCTGCCATTGGTTAGAAAGTGCTAAAACCAACCTTACTTTCGACCTGCTAAATTGGCGGGGCAGAGGGGGGGGATTAGAATCAACTTTACTCGGGTGTTTAAACTTGTAAGTATTGTACATAAACTAGAATTATTCTGATACATGGATGAAATGATCAAATTTAAGTATTTCAGCAAACTACTAATATTATCGTTCTTTATCAGAGTGTCAATATAATTCCTTCATTTAACATGCAACAGAAGAAGGTTTGTCTGCTTCTCCAAATATGCAAGACCACTCCGAAATTATTAATCGGGCGTTGTTCCTTAATTCGCGAGAAAAGGTTTGTCGAAGCCGTCCTAACTTGTGTGTATATTGGATATGTATTAATGATTAGAATAACCAAAAGAAATGTGAAATTTTTACCCACTTGTGCAGTAGTACTTTTTTTTCTTCTATTCATAATTTATAACTGTACAAAGTAATTTAGTACTTATGAATTAGGCATTTCATACTAAAGCGACCTACTACCGATCCTCACCCACTGTAACTTTTTTTTAGTATTAGCAGAGTAAAAATTTTTAATTACCTGTTCGGAAGCCAGTCACATAAATAAGTTGAAATTATTCAATTTCACTAACAACTCGTAGTTAAAATTCTATTTGTTCCACGGAAAACTTGTAATAATTTATAGGTTCCACCAAGTAAAGTCATTGATTAGTGAAACAGCTTTTAGGGAAAATATTCGCAAATCAGGACTTGGTCGCCGTTATCCTTTGTTCATCTTCTTTTCAATTTATATTACAAATCCTTTATAAAAATGGAAAGTTTTACGGATTACACAAGAGCGGAGGTAAATCTACTTTGGATGCTACAATTGACCAAGTGTTGAGGAAATGCGAAATACCCTTGTACACTTGACATACTGAAAAAAAGAGGTCAGTCATATACCGGGAGTTTAACGTATGAACTATATTCACTGGCAGATAGATTACTACATGTAAGATATCACTTCGGTTACCTCACTGCGGTTAGAATTGTTAACTTTCTTGGAATCTTCCCATTATAAATAACAAGAAAATGTTCAGTAAATCAATTTTTTCTGTATCAACATATTAATCATATATCTATCATCTTTTGGTGTACCAGATTGCTTAAGTCTTTCGAGAATCTCGAACACTGATTCAATGTGTGATCAGATTTCAATAAGGTTACTTGTACAGAACAAATGACAATCAATGGAATAATTGATCAGCTCTACAGCTGTCTTGTATATAAAGTTTCAGGAAGTACACACATAATATAACACGAATGCAGAACGTTTGGTTTCAACCGAGCATTAGTGTGATATATGACTCACGCCTCATTTGCAAAATGTTCAGTTTACGATTGTATTGCACATTTTCAGTGTATTCATTCAATGTCAGTATTTAAACTAGAGCTATTCTTACTTTTGGTTAGGCATAAAATTTTTTTTTAACTCAACAACCAATTTATCGTAGCATTTCCAAAAATCAATAACAAATAGCAATGTAAATATTCCGATTTTCGACTGATTTTGGAGAAAAATGGAATACAGAAAATTATTCAGTAATATTTCTTCTCTGTCACTTCATGTCACAGAGACATTTGTTTCACTGTAATGAATTTTAGTACAACACAGATTTTTAACCACCAGTTTGCACTAAAAAAATTTTTAAAAATGATTTGGTAGCAAGTACCTACGTAATAACATTAACATCAGTTTAATGGTGAAAAAAAAAAAAAAAAATCTGGAATATTCAAATTGCTTTTCAATTACCCTTACAATAGACTAATTGGAAGTAAAAATTCCAAATGGTAAGTGTCCGTGGTAGATCGATTTGGTACAGAACACCCACGTAGGCGTTTACGACTAGTGCGGCTGATCCAGGAAGACTCGCTTGTGATAACTTTGAATTAAGTCCAGCAAGTATAATTGTTTGGCATCGCACTGACTCAACACTCCAAAACTTATCCACATTATTTGGCCAATGGTTAATGACAGACTTTGAAAATTTATGGGTTGCACGTTCCACGTGAATGGTCTTGTTTGTATGCAAGAAAACGTAGTAGATAAGAATACTCTATCTCTCTTCGAATACCAAGACATGTCAATTTGAAAAACATGTTAGACACCATAGCGACACACTGAACAATCACTCATCCATTGCATCATTAACGATTCTATAATAAATACGAAATGAAATAGTACGGAACACTCTTTAAAAGAATGTGAGAAAAAAGCAGTTGAATTTTGTTTAAACCCTAAGAAACTGATAGTTATTGTGATCAACGACCGCTACAGAATAAGTGACATTCATTGTCATTAAGCTGTCAGCCTCGAAGCATTGACAATGCTTAGTCACCATGCGCAGTGTATTGCAATATTCTTTGCAGTATTCAGTACTAACCCCTAACTTGTTTGAGGTATCGGGTTCCGTCGCCCCATTCTCGCCAGCGCCTACGCTTCTTTTCAGAATTATTGGAAAACTCACTTGGATTAGAGTGCCTTTTCACTTTCGAAGTTTCATGCATTTTCATCGACCCAGGTGGATCACTGTGCGTCTGCAATCTTCCTTGAATAAGAGGTGTACTAACTCCTGCCAAGTTTAAAAGCGCATCAGCACCCTCTGCTATTTTTCGTTGCTCGTCAAAATCTGTGCCGGCCACATCTGAGCCCCCGCACCTCTTACTGTAAAGGAAATTTTATTATACCAAGTTTTAACAGTGTACCGCATGGGTGGCCACATGTGACGCATCTGGCTTTGATATCTCCAAGTGGTTTGTACCTTCACTAGAATGCCTTATTTTAACTATCATTGTTCCTTGACTAAAAGATATATCACAAGATCCGCCTCGATTTGTTCTTACGTACCTTCGGAAACTGATTAAGAAATGAAGAAATTAAGTCTATTGGATGTGAAAAGAGATGGCTCTGAGCCGCAAATGTTTGATGTTCCTGCTACATGGTATTTAAAATAGATTCGTTATTCTCTCATTATAGAGTTTAACCTAACTTCTCCAGATTATAGTACGTATATTACTTTACCTTTCTAATTTGATTGATGTAATACAGCTATAAGTGTGGTCTTCGCTCGAGCTCCTAGTAATTATTGGTACTAGCTTATCTGTTTCTACCAATTTTCTTTTACGGTCTGAAAATTCACAAACCACCTATTACAAAATACTGTTAATAATAATTATACTATCTCCAATATTCTAGCAAATTTCATACCTTTGTTATGACTTAAGATAATCGGTCCATGCTTGAAGGATAACATAGCAGCTGCTGCAGCATCTACATCGCTGTCGATCTCAGCCTCCGGACTATCCCCTATATTACTAGAAGCAAGACGTTTTGACAAGTATGGGAATAAAACTGGATCCGGCAGACGTGCACTAGCATTTTTTCTAGGAATTTTTTCAGGTGAAGAGAGGTTCTGAGCAGTTAATGGAGGAAAAGGCGCTCTGGATAATGCTTGTATCAGATTTGGACGATACTGTGCATCAACCATCCACAACGATCCTTTTCCCAAGTTCTGGAATCAGAAAATGTATGAAAAACGCTGAATGATTTGAATCGGTAATATTTACGTAACAAGCATAGAAAAAAATGGTGTACAATTCTATGTGAATATACAAAGAACACAAACTAAAGAAAAAATTCTGCATCAATTTAAAGCACACATTTCTCTGACAAATAAAGAAGAACGTTCAACGTGCATCAATTATCTCTAAACATATTGATCTATATTTCAAGTAGGACTACAATGTGGAAATCATTATTGACATTGAAATGAAAAAGAAGCATATCCTTGTGACGTTTAGTTGATTCAAATTTTTTCTGTTGAAACTTACCGGCGCTTTCTCTACTTTGCGAAAACATTTGTTCAGGCTCAAATTGTGCCTAACAGAGTTCTTCCAGCCTGTAGGTGCGTTTCTGAAGTATGGAAAGTGATCCAAGATCCATGCATAAACTTCTTTGACAGGTAGTGCTTTGACAGGACTGTCTTCAATCGCCATGAATATTAAACAGGAAAAAGAATATGGCGGTTTACTGTTCCTGTGCAAATGAGGATCGTAAGGTATGTGAGTTGGATGTTTGTTACGATTCGACACTGGCAAATTGTTGTTACTCAAAGATATCTTTGCCTGATTATTTTGTACCGAATTGTAGTGGTTTTTTACCGACTCCTGATAAATCTGCACTGATTTCTGGTAACTTTTGCTTGTATTTTGGCAATTTTGCCCCTGAATCAGCATTAAATTTGTATTATGTATTTTTATGTTACCCTCGACAGCTGTAAAAATAGAAACAATTTTTGATAATCATCTTTTCCATTATGCCAAATGATAATAAGAATGTTTTCCCCAAAAACCTGGAGAATGAAGTGCTAGCCACATTAACTTTGCCCGATGCTGATATATAAGACTGTTAAATAAAAGGTGAACTTAAGGTTCAGGCTATACTGTATATTTTTCTCTCAAGTATGAGACTATGAATTAAAAAATCTCCGTATCGGACATTGTACACTCTCTTTGGTTTTCGAAGCAATTTTTGCAATTCTAATGTGTAGTATATCTTATAGTTCTGTGATTCTTCCAACAACTAATAAGCGTTTACCTGGAGAGTAGCCATCATCTAAACTTGAAATGGAATTTGTGTTTTCTGATAAGTCAGCAGTGTCATCGCAAACATTATTGTTCAAATTTATTGTCGTTTGCAAGTCTTTTGCAGGTCTAGAAATTTCTAAGCCTTTTAATAAATTCTGTTGATGCAGCCAGCTGAGAGAGGTCAAATCATCGTCCGAATGATTGGTCTTTTCTACAGATTTATCAATTATGCCGACTTCCTCATGGATCCCATCAACCAAATTTGATTCACTAAATACGCTAGCGTTGTCTCCCTCTTTCAAAACGTAAGCTGCATCTCCGCAACTAAATACTCGAGTAATCGGTAGGCCAACCGTGCCTTCGACATCGCCAGCATCTGGTTTATCTGGAGCCATTATACCTCCGTAATTTCGGTCACTGCAATGAAAAAATCGTCATTGAATATGACTTGTATTTCTTCAAATTAATTTCAAGTAAGGTTAACAATACAAATTCACCATTGAAAAGTGCCTTGGATAATCTGTTCAAATAATGAAATTTTGTGGAACTCTTGAGAAATCGCAGTACAAAGAATCTATTGCTTTATAATTTGGGAATTTGTTTTGCAAAATATCTTGTGATATTGTAACCATGTCTCGGCGTTACATATGTATGTTGCGATGTTGATATTTCAACTTTAATACTCACATTACACGCAAGTAAATTCAACAGCATATCCGAAAATTTACACTGCTTGGATGTCCAAGCATGATTATTTAAGATCCGAAGCACAAAGTTTGCATGTAGCAAACTGAGCTATTTCGGAAAGTGAAACGCTATTCGTCGGGGAAAAAAAGATTACTTCCAAATTCAAATAATGCCTTCGTCTAAATGGCTGTAATCACAAATGGGGGGTATCACGTGCCACTTGCTCCAGTCTCGATGGGACGCAGGAATAAAACGCAGAGTGAAAAAGCATCGTTGAAAAAATCTGTTCTCGCCTATGAAATATCCGGGCTTAAATTAACGCGCCTAACCTCGGTCTCGAATCCAGAGTACCTGCATTGTCATTTGTTTATTCACTAATGAGCGACAAAATGGCGTCAGCTTGTACGAGAGCGGTTAAAAAAAGCTATGCACTCCTCGCTTAACTAGCAATTATTAAAATTGGTTCACTTTGGCTTGGATACAAATTGATCATTAATGAAGAACCCACTCCCGTACCTCTTCAAATCTGTGTGGTAACTGCGTCGGTGAAACTTAAATGCATTGAAAAATGGCGTCAGATAGTTCCAGCCTTCGTTATACCTGTGTTGTGCGGAACAGCTCTTCACTTTTTGCAACATGTCAATAGGAAAAATAATGCGCCGAGAGTTTTTATAGTTGGAGCCGGCTTGTCTACTAAAAGCATAGCCTCAACCAAACCATATCTCCTTGTTTATATGAATAGTCATGAATCGACGTGTGTATGCATACACGCGATACGATCATTACCATGTGTATTTATATCGTGATCACTGTTTCACGAATAGCTTGAAGATGTTTTGCGCAAGTTACGTCGGTAATATGTACGTATTAACCAATCAAATAGGATGGAAAATCCTTGCAGTGTATTTATATTTAAATTCAGTTTCGTGTTATCAGCAAGCCAGGACTCGTGACGGGGAAGTTTCAGGCTACTGAATGCAATTACTTGTTGAATTCAAATATGGAGTTGTAGATTGATTACGAAACTCAAGCATGCATGAAAATGGCCACGGCATCACTTGCAAATGGCATCAAAATGGTGTAAAATTCGAAAATAAATCAAATTTCTTCTCAACTATTGGATCTAGTAATAAAAATTTGCACACTCAATCATAAAAGAAATTTAATTTTCGGAAATCCATATTTCATACTATGTTTCCAGTAGCGTTATCCGCAAAATGCTACAGTGTGGCGAAATAGTAAGACGTACTAGGATGCATTTCAAGCCATACGGCTTAATATGTATTTGCGAAACAAAGATCGAAATAGCATTCAATTTGTGTTTCGGAACAGTTTCTCTGCAGAATCTCAAATGGCACGCATGAACTAATATTTTGCGTCTTTGGAATTTATTTGCTCAGACCTGGTACGTTTATTTATTTCATAAGAAGAAGAATTAGACGTAAATATCTTCAAATATAATTACAACTACTGGGTCACTTACATATTCGAGAAGATAAACGGTGTCCTTAACAACTTTTCTAAAGACGGGCATCGCAGCACACTACACAACACCCAGCTGATCACGGCACCATGTTGTGACGACAAAATATGGCTGCGGTGACGTCATAACCTAACTTTCCTTTATGGATCGAGTTTGGCTTGTACGCACGAACGCGGTATACGTGACAGAGATTTGAGCTTCAATAAACCAGCAATATTCGCTTACAATTTCAACGTATGATGACACTCAACCGTATTATACATTTGTTATTCTAACATTGAATATTTACATTTAACGAGTACGTATTTCGTCAGAACTACGTGCGCACGCGCTATCTGTTGCTATCTGTTCTGTTTTGGTTGTTTTGTGCTCCGATCACGTGGCAATGACTCCGTTTCCATCTGTCGCTAGATCCAGGGAATTATATGCTGGAGCATGTTGGTCTTATCGGAGCACACGTAACGCACCCTTGGTCGTCGGGCCGATTAGAGATGTAGACAATTAGCGGACAGAAGAACGATCAATGTTGACCTTTTTTTAATCCCCTTTCTTCACTTCATAGTTCAATGAAATGCAATGTTGTAATTCAATAGTTCCCATAGTCAGACTGTCGAATATTTGAATAATTATAGTGTATTCCACATGTATTAGGGTGTCTCATTTTATCTTGTATTCAGGGCTATTTTGAAAGATCTCTATTGAATTCATTTTAAATCCCTTAATGACCTAGTTCAAGGTAATTAACAAATTCCTTTGATATAGGTAATGCCACAGGCCATCAATTATGTCATTAGTCTGCCACCTATTCTACCTTAATTTATAATGATATTCAAAGAGTACACATACTTATATTAAAAACTCAATAGGTTGATGCCAATCAGCCTGTTATATTCATCATTCAAAATTTATTTCGTTTCCAGGAATCATGCTTGAAAAAGGAAAATAAAATCAGAATACACAAATACGATAGAATAATAATATTGGAATAGGTACTGTCACAGTCTTATGTCAAAATTAACGATATTGCAATGACTTTCACACTAAAACGGAATTGGAACAATATGATGATTGTTAAAGTTACAGGTTATTTTTAAAAATGTGTATAAGAACATGAAAATATATTCACTGCTGTGGTATTTTTCTAAATTCTTCCTCATGTAAGCATCCTTTCACCTAACATTACTGTTCGATACAGACTACAATAACCTTCAGCTAGCGTGCAGTGTTATGGAACAAAGGACTCGAGTTCAAATCACTAGCGAATCAAGGAAGACCTGAGCAACAGCCTGCAAAATATATACGACATGGCAGGTTGTTCAGATGCTGAATCGACAAGGTGAATTTTGAACTCAGTCTGGCTGCACCTGGGCTAGGTTTGCTGCAGTTTTTCTTTCCCCCCAGTGTTAAAAGAAGACGTTAATATAGGCAATAGCAATAACAATTGCTAATAATTTTAAAGAAATGTAACGCAGGATGCTTTGGGGAGAAATTTGAATCTTTTCATTGCAAATAAAAAAAACATTTGCAATGTCTCAATAACTGTCACTTATCAATGGTTATTTTTAGAAATTCAGACCATCTAATTTCTTTGATGGTCTTTACTCGACATCGGGATAACAATTATTTACATTTATATAACTCTTAATAGCTCGCCATCAAGTTATTAAAATAACAGTCATTTTTCAATCGATCTTGATGCACAGATCACACACACGAACAGATTTATCCCAACCACGTCGAGTAACTGGCTTTCGATGAGTAGAACAATCTTGACAAACCCCGCGGCCACAATCCCTGCAGTGATGTAAAGGCACTGTGTCTGAAAAATTTACCGCACAGACACAGCAGTTTGTTACTTCCGAGTCAGGTACCCAGTAGCTTGGCCTCACTGTATCCTTGATCAGTGCTGAATAAACGAGAATATTTTGTTGTCACACAAGATGTTCATTGGTTGTCATTATAAACTTTATAAATGCAACATTGTATTCGTAACATTCAGGATACTGCATTTGAAGTCGAGTAATCATATTCTTTCGATATCACTAACATCGGATGAAATTTTTCTGTATGATAGGTTGTCTAACGTCAATGGCATATTTCATTCTCTGATATTTCCTAGTTTTCTCAGCACTAATATTGCTTTCTTCCAGGGTACATTTCAACTACCTTTACCGAATATACTCACTTTTCTCGTATGCAAATTCATTGAATTATACGCATAATATCTTCGATCTAAGTCAAAATAGTAGCGACTTTACGAATTTCATTCAAGTTTACCTAATCACGGTTACTTAACATTTTAATGAAGATTCGTCATTCCTACTGGAAGAAAATAGATGATGATATATGTATTTACGTGAAAGAAAGTCACCCCTAGCCATTCATTCAATTCAGCAGGTGTCTTGAACAATGAAATTTAATCAAGAGGAAATCGAGAAAATTCTAGAACTGCCCGAATTTTCTGGAATTTCCCTGATTTTTCCGGGCTGTATCTAAATCCAACGCTAGATGCCTCGTATGATAGACACGTCTATCCATAATCAAATAAATACCCAATGGCAGGTAACAAAATATGTTACTGAGAAATCAGAATGAACGGATGAAGGATAAAGTACTTACACTTTGAGTAACTCAAGACAGTTCCAACCACGTTCAATGTCGAAACGACATGTTCGGTAACTTTCCTTGCGCTAACATCTTCGGAACTTTCAGTCAAATCTTCATTAGAATTATCGTCCTTGTCAAAACATATATCACAAACTCTAACTGGCGTGTACCAATTTCTTAGTGGCACTGGTTTTGTTTTTGATGAGCAGGTGGCACAAAACCCTTCACCACAAGCTCGGCAATGGTGCTTTGTATCTGTTGGGCCAAATGGAGCTTTACACTTATGACAGTGTTTAATTTCGTTGTTGGCCCGCCAGTATGTAGGAGCAACTTGATCGGCAACCCAGGATGTCAATAGTTTTGTCGGTTGAATTGATGCATTGGTTACAGCTTCAGTTATATACGAAACACCGTCAATAACTCTTTGAGCAGTATTCTGAGATGCCAGTGAAGCATTAGCCTGAAATGAAATGGACGAAGGGTAAGATATGTTTCTTAACGAATATCAGTGATTAAGAACAACTTTTCCAAATGACATACCGTAGTCCAAACATGTGTTATTTCTGTCCTAACAGCTGCATCCTCAGGATTTTTATTTCCGTACCAAAACTGTCGACTTCTATATATCTCACCACAGTGTGGACATTCTATCACGTATCCAGACCACGCATACTTGGCGAATCCATACCAGCTTGCATCACTCTGGGTTAGCGTACGACTAGTGACAACGACTTCACTTCCGTTGCCATGACACTTTTTACAAATGTAGACCAAGTTTTCATACTGATGCTGGTAACGACATCTGCAATACATTATATTGTTAATTATTTTGCATATTCAGAATTCATTTGCAATCAGGTCAAAATTAATCAGTATTCATTGTTGTTTTTTGTTCCATTTTGAAGAGTCCAGCATTCAAAAATATTAGCTAGTACTTCTATGGGAACCTATCTAAATTGAGATTGTTCATTATGAATTTGATATGATCAGTAATAACGGAAGTATTTCAACCTGGAATCACTAGCATGGGGTTTGCCTTCACGCAGGTGTCCCATACTGTTGATGCATCTACAATCACAGCTCAAGCACTTGACAGTGCAAGTAAAGTACTGGTCAGGAAATAGGATGTTTGACAAGTTTTCAATTTCACCAGAAAATTTATCATTGAGTATTTTAAGAGTGCCATAGACCAGGTGAGGCCTCCTAGCAGAACGAACAGTCGTATTATCCAGCTCATTTTTAATGGCCCTCCTCAAGGGTTGATAATCTGTTGGCGGATTTGGCGTTTCGACACCAACATACTTTATTGAGCTAAACGCTTCAATTTCCAACCGCATCTGATCAAAACGTGCTCTTAAAATATCCTCTGCACTTTCTGTTGCATCTGTAATATTTAAGAAGTTATGTTTGCAAATTGGTTTACTTCTTGCTTTATGATTAATGGTTTTACTTACTACTGGACAATGTTCTGGTATGCCGAGTCTCATGAAACACTATGATACTTGGCCCAAGTGCACTCAAAGAGCCGTTCATACCTTCTCTTTGCCCAACAGCTTGTAGTGCATTTTGAAAATGGTGACTGTAAGCTCGTGATGCAGCTCCAATAAATGTAAATAAGTCTCGGTTAAGTCTCTCAGAGCGAGTTCTATAAACTACAATGTCAGACACCGCGAGAACTTTGAGCAAAAGTCTCATTCGTTGATTTTCATGAGCTGTTATTCCTGAAAATGTAGTGAAAGCAAATTATTCTATAATGTTGTACTAAAAACAAGACAAGTATTAGGCCATCATCTTCTACAACGGAAATACATCAATATATTATATTATTGATCGGAGATTAAGTGAAGTAATGTGCATTAAGTGCTTCAAAACTTCCCCTGTGCTGTATAATTGAATCAGAATAATTATAAACTCTTCCTGAATCATTAATGAGATTTACTGATAAGTCTACCTAGCAGTCCTTCGGTATCCAAGCAAATTACTTTTAATGTGGGATCAAATGCTGCCCAGACCCCGAGTGTACAAGAGCTTTGCTCATTTGAAGTTCGAAATACTTCTTGACCACCAAAAAATACTTGGTTCAACGTGTGGCTCTTTCCATCCCCTGTGTTGCCAAATATGGATACAACTTTTAACTTTACATTTTTACCGCCACATTTTAAATTCTCAATAAATTGTTCAGTGCTTGAAACTTTGAGATGCTCTCTTCCATCAATTAGTAAAAAGCTGTGCGATTCATTTAATGGTTGCACTGGAGATTTTTTATGAATCGTCGAATCATGCCATGGTGTACTTCCTCCACTAGGTTTCTGGTTATCACGATCATTGGATGGAAGGCTATCCAAACTTTCCATTATTGCTGAACTGGTAGGCTTAATTTTGCAGCTTTGTCGCATCAGATCTTCCACATTATGACAACCCAAGGTGGTCATATCTAAGGTAAGAGGATAAATACGAAACAAATAAAATATGTTCAAGTATAAAATCTATGACCATCGGAAAGGAGTCAAAATTCTCGATAGATACCATATACTTTGTATACATATCAGTATATTCTACTTGATGAAGTGGGAGATCTTACATTATTGCAATAGTGTCCAATTATTCTAATTTTAATAACTATCCAATATGACGTAGAGATGGTAATTGATGAATAATACATATTGACGGTGCTGTTTGCACACTTTTACGCTTAAGCAATGACTCTTGGCGATTGAAAACTTGTGCTCAACCCATACCATCGATGCATACACGACTTCATTTATATACCACACAACGTCTTCAAGAGATAGGTTCCCTTTCATTTGGTATTAGTATACCCTTGTACCACACTTGTCCGTGCCATTGTACAATATTTATAATATATAATTATTTACACAGATATGTTAGATAGTTATTAATAATATGTCTTTAGCAAAAGCAAGTACGCATCAAGTATACTTCCCTCACCAACTGGAACACAGTCACACAATCGTGTTGATAAGCACAGCACAAAAAATTTGTCAAGTTTTTTTCTCAAGGTGATCCTATTAGTGTATACAGAGAATATGTGAAACAAAATTTTGAAATAATCATCGACTTCTTAACTGATCACTACTTTTTTAAATTTGTAAATATCCGATCCTATTCTTTCGTTTAAGAGTTACCCGTCATAGTTCGGAAACAATTATTACACTACTAAAGAAGGGCGCTAACCGTCATAGAAACATTACAAAAGCGAAATTAAATTGCCGAAACTTTGCTAATGTTTTGATCATAGTGTATTCGAGGATGACATGTCAGATGAGTGCTTAATTTATTGCAGTTAGTCACGGGCACCGAACTGTGTGTGTAAATACGTGGTGAAGTTCTCATAGGACTAGAACGGCATGCAAATCATCAGTTCAAATAACGTACTTCAGATTAAAATTGATAGGTATAAGTATCCTGATAATATGAATTAAAACAATCGTATTTAAATTAGCAAACAGCCGCAAGTACTTGAACATTTCTAGTAGAAAGGAGACGGATGAACTGTCGGCGGGATAAGCGAAGTGCGTATGTATGTACAGCAGCAGTCATGGATCTGATACCCCTGGAACAGGCAACCCAAATTGCACCATCAACCTAGCACGCTATTTCCCACCTGTGTCTCGATCAGCCCCTTGACACACGTTGCTAAAAGTGGTTCGCAAAATGTCCCTCGATTCTGCCGACAATCTCCACCACTAGTGGCGCTAGTAGTTGTCTGACAATCTTGTGCGTGGTCAGCGAGGGCAGCGAGCGTGTCAGAAGTCTACTAGCGCCACGTAGAGGAACTAAAAAACGGGGACAAAACGCGTACAATTTTTTGATATACGAGCAGTGGTGAGTGTCAGGGGCAGCTCCCTGCAACTCCGTGTTTCAGAAAACGAGTCTATGTTGTCACACTCGGTAAAGAGCGTTAGTACAGTTGCGCGGTTTGCGCGATTACCTTTACGGCCTTTACGGCGTGCAACCTGTACAACTGCACTGCTAGCGCCCTCAATAAGAACTAAAATCATGTGACATACTAGCTTACTCTTTTTACTTTTTCACTCGATCTAGTTGCAGGGGGCTGGTCAGGGGGCTGGTCTCGATCATCATGGGCATCAGAATACCGCAATAGCATTTAGTAAGTTGCTGCCTAGTCATTGGCCAATAGGAATACCAATAAAATGGGTAATTCGCATTCAGGTGTAACATCCGACCGGAACGTCCGTATGTTTTATCGACTATTATTACTGCATGTTACTTTTATCAACTAACCAAACTCGAAGTACGAGAATCTTGTAACCATAAGAAATTAAAACAACTGTCTAACTATTTGAAATATCCCTAGATGGAAATAACTATGAAATTCACTAGCCGAGGCTTAAAAACCATGTTACGAGATCTTCGTACTACAGAGAACTATAATACTATTATGCGTTATTATATATCATATTAACACTATAATTAACTAACACAATTATACCCAATTATTATATAGCACTCAACAATGCCATTTGTGCATTCGGAGCTGAGAGCTATACCATAAGCAACATACGCTTTACTATATAGCCTGGAGTATAGAAGACTGTAAAACCATAGATAAATGCATAACCAATATAATGTAAAGATAGCACTGCTGCAATAACCCATAAAACCAGAGACTGCAAAACCATCAAACCGTGAATGCTAATTACCCAGCATGAACTATACCTTCTTCCGCAACGCCGTATTGTAGGCAACACGCGCAACGTTTTGAAGGCAATGCAGATCTCCAATGTGGAGCCATACAGAGCCTTACCTAGAGAATACATTAGGAAACTTACCGACGAAACGAAAACGTTCTAGAAGCTTCCAAGCCGATTTATATCAATATAAGAATTAACAACTACAGAAGGGAATCATATACAAAAGCACACATGTAAACCTGCTCTAAAGCTATGAATCATCAAATTACCAAATACTCTAAATCTGTTAAGATAGTTATAACACAAACAACTAAGGATATTCGCAGCAGCGCGATTCTAATAATGTTAAACAAATAACAAACTATGTTCATAAACAATTGCTATTGTACTCCAGGTTAACAACGACAGTAGTCGACTATAATACATATGCAATTCTATATAGATATAACTATAAAACTAACAAACGACAGGTAACCAAAATGAAATATGGGCTTTGTAACGAGCAAGATAGCAAAAACATTAAGAGGTAGACAGGTAGTTAAGTGGCTGAGGGGCGCCAGAAATGGGGCTGGCGCCACAAAGGGGGCTGGCGCCACAAGGGGGGCTGGCGACACAACGAAAAGCTCACGCAGTTCGGAGAACTACGGAACAAAGTCCACGCACCTACACCACCGCACCAAGCAGCGATATACCATACGTAAAAACCTACAATATAGTAATAGCCAATGGACTAAGATATCAGGCGTGCATGCGGCGAAGATGTCGTGCCCTAATTAGAATTCCTAGAAAAAGAGGGGAGGTGCGCAAAGGTGACCAAAAACTATAGAGGGGGATCGTTCTGCGCAACGATCGACCCCTATAAAAAGGGCGACCGATCACTCGATCGCTCTCTTGTGTTTCTACCTCCAGATTCGTCATCTAGTTCCGGTACAGTCTCGCGGTAAAATCCTTTAGCCTTTTGCATTAAAACTTTCATACAACGTTACTCTGCCCAAAAGTTTAGCGAGCTTAAAATCCATTTTGTCATACTAAGATTAAGATCTTACACTGTGTAACTCCGTTTTTGTGACTTTTAAATATCAAAACTTATAAAATAAACCTAACTTAGTCAAAATATCCAAATATTAAAGTCAGTTATTCCGCTAAAACCTCTCACCAATCTACAAGTCATCGCATCCAGAATACTCTCAAAAAGGTAAGCCAAATTAAATCTTTCATCCAACAATTTCTCCCTCTTCGGTTCGTTCGATTAGAGCGACAGAATGCCCGTTGTCCGGTGTATTTCAATACTTAATCGGTAATTGGTGGCCCAAACTACTGATGTGAGTCTGGCTGTAGCTGCGTGTGAATGTTTCCGGTGTCTAACATCTGGAGATTTCCACTAGGTACCGTTCCGACGTCACACAGGGTGCTCCAGGTAGCGCCTCCCTACCTTATCGGCGTATTCCTATTGGATAAAACAAAAAACCGCGACAGGAAAATAATTCGGCAGAATTTTGCTGCCCGTGAAAATACAGCCTAAATTGACGGGTAACTTCGGATGCCTATCCCAAGGGGGACAGATATCGTGACCGTGAGGGTCACAGTAATATTCGTTATTGTCTTCCTTTTCCGGATACTTTGTTTTCGGTCCGAAACGAAGTGCGAGTTCCATTCTATACGAATTATGTAACAATGACTCCTAATCTCTGACGTCGGCTGCATCGCAAGTCATTTGTCACATAATTCTCATAGAATTGAGATTGCATTTTGTTTCGGACTGAAAACAAGTTAGGCGGAAGCCCAAGACATTTAGGAACATTACTTTACAATACGTAATTACGAGCTAGTAAACACAAGGGCAATATCCAAACTCATTCGGGTTCAGTGACGATTCGGTGTACATCCGAAAACACCCGTTTTTACTTGTTGCGATAAAAAAGGACACTAATGCAATTCACGTGCAGTCTACGGACGGTACGACAGATTCTCGAAACACAGCCCACGAATACTGCCATGATGAAATCCCAGTAGTCATTCTGAACATATCTTCAACACGCATCTCACAATCATATTCACTTGTGTTAAACGTGTGGTCCTTACTTTAAGTAGAATGCGTTAATCTCTTCAGTTAATCTCAGTTAATCTTTAAAGACGAAGTTTGTACGGTTCACCACACTCGGTTCATATTGGGATTGTTGCAAATTTAATTTCGCTCCTTGTAGCGTTTGTTAATTATTAAAGTCAAGTACTAGGTTGTCGAAATTTATTCATGAAAGTTTAACCTGTTATGGACCATTGTCAGTTTATAAATTCATGAAGAATGCCATCAAAACAGAGAAAAATAGCCATTATGGGCTACAGATCAGTAGGTGAGTCAAAAATTTTTACATTTTCAATTCATGATCTCATATATTTGATATTCATTCTTGTTAACCAAATAAATACTTAATTTATCTCCACACTCATGCAAGAATATCGCGCGCGTGTTTACTCTCATTTAACTTCTCGGTATTGACTGTACTTCGTCAATTTTTAAGGAAAATCATCCCTCAGCATACAATTCGTCGAAGGGCTATTCGTCGATTCGTACGATCCAACAATTGAAAATAGTAAGAATTCTCAAATGAGTCATTACATAGCTTAATTTTTTATATCGTAAGTTTTACCAGTATGATATTATTCTTAGTATTAATATTGACCTCATTACTACTTTCTAAGACTAAGAATTTCATTGAAATCACTTCGCAACTTTTACATCTACAATGCAAATATTTTAGCATTTACCAAGAGCACTCGTGTCAATAGTCAAGAATATGAAGTGAAATTGGTGGATACAGCTGGTCAAGATGAATATAGCATATTTCCTACCCAGTATTCTATGGACATACATGGATATGTATTGGTCTACAGCATAACTAGTGCAAAAAGTTTCGAAGTTGTACAAATAATCTACGACAAGCTATTGGACATCACAGGCAAAGTGCAGTATGTAACTTTATACCGCAATGTTGTTGATGATTTCGTGACCATGGTTATATAGAATTTATTTATACCGCATCGATATTCTTCTTTCATCACCTGAAAACCTGAATCATTATCTTTTCTGTAATGCAATATTTTACATTCCTTGATCAATTTCATCGGTTTTTAGTAGATGGATGAATATTATGGATATCCTCAAATTCATCTTACATCTCTATTACTCGTCAATGCTTCCTTTGTGATTAATGAAAATTTTTGGAGTTTACTCCTTGAGAAACGATTCGAGTTATAAGGCCCGGTACGGAAATTTTATGAGGAGTAAAATCAAGTCTGACACGAAAACTTGAGGTGTTACATAGACAGAGACAAGCATATATATCTGTGGGATTGAACGTGCAAAAGAATGAGATGGAATACATTATACAGCGTATCCTATACTCGGGGTCTCCTCTTTGTGCGATGCTTCGTAGTCTCACTGTATAGTTCACTACCTCTGGTCTGAGAGTTGAATGTGTGTGTATGTTTGTACGTGTGTGTTATGTGCCTGCGTATTACGAAGTTCTGCCGCAACTTGTATACTGCTGCCGAGTACAGGGTATGCATGCTTTAGAATAAATACATATAGTAGCATTTATTGTATCGATACAGCGTACACAAACAGCAACCTAACCATCAACTTTTAATGTTTTGATTTTAAAGTTTTTTTTTTACTTCTATGCATTGATACGTGTATTTTTATGTACTAAGCTTTTATTGAAGTAATGTAAATAATCCGAATAATTACAGATATATGTTTGTTTCTCTTATCATTTTGGAAGATGCGTTCATTTACCTTCTTTTTCTATTCGATATATATCATAATTATCGTTCGTAAGGAGTAAACTCCAGTCGTGCGTCGGAGTTGACACACACACTTTTTTTTTTCCAAATACAAATGAATTATCGTGTTGCAGCGTGCCGATCGTTTTGGTTGGTAATAAAACTGATTTACACATGGACCGAATGATATCAACGGAGCAGGGGAAGCGTTTAGCAGAGACATGGCATGCCGCCTTTTTAGAGACAAGTGCAAAACAGAATGAGGTAGCTCGATATCCATTAATTTCTTAGCTAATAAATGTAGGGCATAAACGACGCTCAGGGAGGTTCACTTCTTTGCCACTTCGGAAAACAAAAGGGATTAGTTTTGGACACAGTCGGTCTTTCCCGCCAGCCATGCTGCACAGTTTCTCACAGACCTTATAAACTGACGCTTTTGCTCATGTTTGTGTTGATTATTCATAAATGATGTAATCAAAATAATGCAAATTTTTCGTATAACGTCCTAAATATCTTCTCTATAGTTTCAGCAGTTCTTTGTTCAACCTTCTGTTTGATTAATTATTTTCAATGAAAAACGCAATATATCATTGGATATTCCAAGAAAGCCGATGAATAAAAATTGACTTTATTCGTTTTATTATGAGTAAATGGGGCACACGAAAATTTTCAAATAATTCAAGTGTATCTCTACGGTCATGGAGAGAGTGTTGAAAATTAAAATAAAAAATTTAACCCCATTTTCATGAAACTAGTGAATTTCCTTAATATTTGCTCTCGCCAAATTTTAAGAAAATGTTGGCAACATGGTATTAAAATTTATAAATTTCTACCCACTGTAGTAATTTATTTCAGAATTTGAATTTTTAAATGTTGCAAATTCTGTTGATATCGTATTTTATATCCCTGAGACTCACATTGCATTAGATATTTTTCTAATAGACGTCACAGCTGAATAATCATATGGAAAGTTAATATTGCTTTAATATGAAATGTTATTTTGTTTGGAATGTTTCAGTCTGTTGCAGATATTTTTCATACATTATTGGTTGAGATCGAGAAAGCTGACGGCAATGTACAAGAAAAGTCTAATTGTATTATCTCCTGAATTTTGTAGCTAAAATATTTGCCCGCCGTTACCTTATTTCGATCCCTTTTTTTATTCGAGCACTTCTTTATCCATTTATAATCCAACAAGCTTTTTATCTTGTCAGTAACTCTGATAACTAGGAATAATAATGATCTATTTGTTTAAGCATTGTAATTATTTTCTATACTGTAAGAAAGCAAAATAAAACGATCTTCTCTTGAGCCATATATGGCAGTATTAGATATTGATGTGCTCTTTGTTAAGCTGACGTAACATAACCTGCGGTATAAAATGACTTGTGTTTCACAATACACTAGTAAGGCTAAATGTATGCAATTAATATTGTTGAAAAATTTACCATCGCAGATATGAAGACATGTTTTGACTGTCAAAGACAGGGGGAACATTTTGTCATGCCAAATATGCGTGTTCCTAGTGACACGCACTGGTAACTATGTACTAATTATGATCATCGGACTTCTATAAGCTTTTTTTTTATTTATTTATTTTTTTGTAAGTAAATCCGTCAGGTATATGTTCTTTACGTCCTGCATTTGGAAATTGATTATTCATTGAAAACTTAGTTCCAGTTTAGGAAAAGTTTAGGAAAAGCAAAAAAAAAGGCACACACATGTTCTGCACATTTATAAAACACTGTAATATCCAGTTTTGAAATACGTTGTTATTATGGCGATTGATACACCACAAAAAGGATATCGGAAACTTATTGCTGTTACTGAAATTTCCAGAGCAATAACCTCGAGCCACGCACTCCACTCAAAGTTAAAACTAATTCTTACATTGTCAGGTCCGTTATTTTCTACATGGTGTTGCCGAACATGACAAGGAAAATGTAAAAATTAATATATTTTGATCTAGCATATTGTGAATTATGTAATGAAGTACAATAAAGTAATATTATTTGAAAAGAATTCATAACGATTGTACAATGAATTATTTTCATCTGATCAATGACATTTTGTATGAGTTGCAGATTGAGCAGAAAATAGCTCATAATTTTCCGATACACATGCACAATCAAGTTCTGACAACGCATGTTTTAAGCAAATGAAACAAGCATAATTATGCATGAATAATATATTACTTAAAATCAACGTATACTTGTGCACCAACTCAGTGGGGAGGAGAGTCAGATTTTATGAAATTATTAATAAAGACGCTCGTATCATAATGAACATGAAAGATACAATTTATTGATAATTTGCGGGATATATAAGTTTACATAGAAAGGACACTTTTCACAAAATGCGACTGCCAATATTAGCAGGATAAACATATATCCATAAAACAGCTTATATAACATCATATAATCAATCTTATTGTTGACTTAAAATCCTTAAAAAGCACATTTTGTGGCCTTTCAATCATAACATGTGGCGTTATTTCTCGATTGTACTCGGTGAGCACTGATTGCAAGTTCAGTTTTTCTAGTTATTAACGAATAAAAACATATAACGTGAATAAGCCAAAGAAACCATGCTCAGAATAGATATACTGCACTAAGCAAGATATGGCCATTCAAGCATCTCAAGGCTACATGTATTTGTCATAAAACATCGACACTTGCGAAAAAGCTATAAAATATATTCTGATAAGGTACAAAAAGATTTCAATTTTACAGGTGGTTAATCTAAGCCCCAAATTTACTTATAGCTATTTAACATATTAACACATTTTGTTTATGCTGACATCGATTTTGGCGACTTGAAAACTACCGAGAATAATGTTAGTAGTTGCAAACCGTGTGGCACAAACTTTATTGTACATCAACTTTGTGGAAGATCATCTACCAATGGTTTATTCAATTAACATTACGAGGGCTCAAAGTTCGTAGGCAATATCATACATACAGACGTAAAAGCTTTGACTTTCTCAAGTGCAAACCAATCATCTAATCACGTCTTCATTTTCCACGATAAAAATGTTTATAATTGGACATGAAACTTAAACATTTTATATTTCTTCTTCTTCTTTTTTTTTTTTTTTTGGAATTTAGTATATGCTTTTTTTAGCAATAGAAATGGGAGTAAAGTTTTATCCAACATAATGCATTAAATTCGGATGTTAATAAAATTTATGAACGATTACAATGATCTGGTTGAATTCAGGTGATACAAAAATATGCATACATCTAATCCAGACACGGTTCAGTGTATAAATGTATCCACATACAAATTCAGAGTTTTTCAACGGACTACTGTTGAATCGATGTGCACAAAGTATACACATGACATTCACGCCCATTTGAATCTAATAATATGTAAACGTATTATGAAAACGACACCTATTGTGCATTCCATTTCAACTCCATTAGGTCCTGTGCCGCATATTTTTTTTTCGCGACATTTTTTCTGGATCAGTAGGTCCTTGTAGACATCTAAATTAATTTTTTACATTTTTCTGAAAAATCCCTTACGAACAATAAGGGTCAAGAAATCGTGAAAAAACATCCTGTATTTTGAAATCGGAAAAAACCGCAGTATTTCATCCCAATAATTGTGGCATAGCTTCTTTTTGAGGATTCATGAACAAATTTTTACCGACCGGAAAACATTTGAGATTTAATTTTAATGATCATTTGCCCGCGTTTTGGTTAAAAAAAAATGTTGTAAATGACTAGACACCTAGAAAGACATCGTTTACCATTACGGGGTTTTATGTCAAAATTATCGAAACAAAATACAGCAATTTTGATATGTTTTCAGGTTTTACGAGCAATACGTTTTTCACAAGTTTTAACGATCACTGCTCATAGAGAATTGTGCAGAAAGACGTGAAAAAAAATTGAGGGGTTTTTGAAGTCTTACTATAGCCATAAAAAATATGAGTGTCAAGACCTGGTCGAATTGACATGGGATGTTCCATGTGCATAATACACAGTACGTTTATACTCTCATCTCAAAGTTTTTTTTAGTGGAATCGTTATGCTTCACAGTAAAATAATTTCGAAGGTTCAGAACTTAATTTTGTAATCAGGCTATGAAATTACTATAGGTTACAAGCATAAACAAAAATATAGACTAGTTGACTTTCGAAAAGAAAAAATGATTCTTGCATCTCCAACTCAAATATAAATGTCAGTAGATAAAAAATATATATATATATATATATTTTTTTTTTCTTTGCCCCATCACTATTTCAATATCAAAAAAATGACGAACGACAGTATATTTTTAAAATTAATCACAATCTAGCTGATGTTTGCTTTTCTAATTTTAAATCTTCACTAAGAATATTCCAAAGTTATCTAAAACGTGTCGTTCTAAATCTACATACAAAGTAAAATACACTGGACAGATATTCAACATCGACAGAACAGACAAAGATAAAAATTACAAATAGAAATGCCAAGCCTAGGTAACTATTATTACTTTAGTTCGTGTTAGGTGTTCTGTGATCACAACAATACCCTAAATGATTCTTTAATCGAATACTCGTCTATAATCGTAAGTATGAACAAGTTGTACCGTAGTACACTGTTTCAGAGCACTTAAATTCATTTCAGAATAATAAGAAACCAAACTTTGCCGGTTAATTGCGGTTGTTACAAATATGAAATTGAAACTAGTAATGGTGGTAGTTCAGTAATAATAGTATTAGTAATATTAGTAGTAGTAGTAGTAGTAGTAGTAGTAGTAGTACTAGTAGTAGTAGTAGTAGTAGTACTACTAGTAGCAGTAGTAGTAGCAGTAGCAGTAGTAGTAGTAGTAGCAGTACAGCATTACAATAATAGTTCTATTTGCCAGAATCAAAGGTAGAGTTGAAGACACTGACAACAGATACAATTCAGCTTAAGATTAGTGGAAGCAAAATATAAATTCTCATGTTATCGTTCCTTTTGACAGCATAACTCAACAAGTTAAAAATTAAACTACACTTCTTTCTAGTCATTACTAAAAATAAATTAAAATAATAGAAACAATTAATCAATCAGTTCTTATTTTTCCTGTTCTCTAACCCTCACCTCAAACCGCTATCATCAACCCTTTGCGGTTCTCACATGTTCCATTTTTGCAATCTCAAAAACGCAGTCCATTCGCCAATATGACATTGCCTAATGCTTAACACGTTATGCATACTAATAACAAAATTGTCGTATCACATTATACATATATAGCATACCTGATCTAATAATCTAGACTATTTACGATTTAAGTCGGTTTCACCACCAAAATGACTATCGTAAGATACATTTGTCAGTAAAAATGACCAAACACTGTAAACAATAGGTATTCACATTGTACGCTAATCAATTACGAAAACTGTGCAAACTATAAATACCTAGACTCCACTATTTACCTTTTTCACCGTTAGTGGTACAATCCAATACGCTTATTCACAAGAAAGAAATTGTTTGTAATATTTACACATTTATTGCACATGGAATCATTATTTAAAACTTAACAGGTGCATGAAAAATATATTTCCTAAAACCATTAAAACCAGAGATTGACTATGTGCTCCTCAATCAAATTTTCTTACACATGACATTTTGAATAACTAATTCAGTTTCAAAATATTTCCTGTAATGTTCCATACAAAATTCACTTTAATGATATATTATTGTAATATAATCGTTGTGTGTGTGTCTGTATATATATTTATATATATGCATAGTGGTCCACGTATTGAGTATTATTATTTTTCTCTTCAAAGAATACGGTTTCAACTGGTTGTTGATGCAACTGCATTGTTGCCAAATATATTATACAATCACTATAATCATCGTACAGTAGTTAAGTTTTACCACAATACCTATCATGTTATAATTAAAAAAAAACTCCCTATAATACACAAATAATCCTTACCTAGAGTTATGCAAATTGCTTGCTATACGAAGCTTTTCTAACAAACCATTTAGAGTTTCCAACAGTAAAAATAGACTTTTATGCCTTCGTATTCAATGCAATGGATATCAATTCACGTTCAATTCAACAAAAAGGCTGATATTCAGATAATTTGATTGAGGATTTCCTAAAGCTAATTATTCCATATGCTTAACATTCATCCGACAACTAGCTGTATTCTATTCACGTATAAACACTGAATACTAATAAAAGACATTCCACACTTAAAAATTCCCATATTCCCAACAATTCTAATAATCTTGCGGAAAATTTGTTCTCTTCCATACTTGGGTACACAGGTACTAGCACCTAACCATATTTAAATCTGACAGCTGTATGCAACGCTGTGATACTAATAATGCATTGACAGAATTGAAATTGAATTTTGTACAAGGAACTATTGAGCAAATATTACTTGAAAAAAGCAGAGAAATGTTCAGCACGATAGCTCTAACCAAAAATGCGCTCTCGAACTAGATTACGTAGGCTGTATTATTTGCATTCGATGTATATTGAAATCTGTCATGACAAAACAAAACGATGTGTTTATCTTATTTACAATTGTGACAATTAGCGTCGAAGAGTAGACGCAACAACAAATAATTCAATTTACAATATTTATCCTAAAACGTCGAACAAAGTTTCGACTGTGAGAATAATGATAATTTCGTAGTTTTCCCTGACAATATAGAGCAGATGCGAACAAATATACAAATAGGTACGTATGCTATTTAGCTGGCCATATTCCGTTAGTAACCGCTGATTTTTATCAGTTTAATTAAATTTCGCCAACTGCTATAGCTGTACGAAAGTTAACAACAACCAGAACGTAATAATTTTATATGATGTACAGATGCTTGGCAAATAAGTTACTCATCTATTGTTACGAACAGAAGTGACACATATGCAACACCAGCTAAACATATTAGATTGAAGTTTCAACAAAAAAAACTTCCTCGGAATCACATTAATCAAGCTCTTCTCTTAGATAATTTAGCAATGACTCGTCCAAATCTATTCTATCAGTCCTTTATAACAATATTTCTATAGTTAATACTGGTCCATGAAACTAGAAAATGACCGCCCAACATATATTTATGATATGCGCTTACACGTTGTAACGTAGAAACAATTATTATATTATATTGATACATTATATATTATAATATCCCCACATATAGTATTATGTATTGTGTATGTTTACTGTTTTTCTACTGCATGTGTGCGGGTGTGTGTGTGTGTGTGTGTGTGTTGTGTTAGATATTTCTACAATTAGTATTCTTATAAACCAGACTTGTCATTTTACATTGAGCCGTCTATTACAATTACCTTGGAAGGCAAAGCTACCAGTTGACCGTTTGTAAATTTATTTTTTGCCAATAAATATTTAACAGGATATATGCAAGCCACACAATTCATTAATCATGTATGAGGACTGCACCAATATTTCACTAATATAGTCTCAACTTTGAAAGATGCGGGAACAGATGGCATAGAAACAAATGTGTTACAACTTAGAACGTATGGAAATCTTGCACATTTCTACCAAAAAATACAACTGAAAGTAGACAAAAAAAAAAAAAAAGGTCTTTCAGAAAGGTCCTATTGAGTGGTTTTTGATTTTATCACCACAGCCAAAGAATACAATGATGAATACAACGTACAATACGCTCAACATATATTCAATACGTAAGCAACGCATAATTTGATCATATGATATTACTGATAATGATATAAATTACAAAAATTTTGATAACTCGGAATAATCCTGTTATATATCACTTGGCTAAAAGAACAGCGATTTTTGATATTTCTAATTCTTCTCCTCTTCCTTTCTTTTTCTCGTTACTTCACAACGGTCAACTGCTTGCATTAACGTATATCGCATCATTGAAATATTGAAGGGAATCTCGCAAGAATCAAACAGTTACAAGAAACGTACGAAGTTTCTGCAGACTCATGGCCTGGGCTAAACTATCGGAATATATGACACCAGACAATCCTAGTAACACCGATTAATCAGAGTTACATCAAACGAATCAGACGTCACAGCGATAATCATTATATATTATTTAAATTCCTACATGTAATTGGCAAGTTTCAACGAATAGAAAATATTTGAATAAAATGTCATCAATGTGTTGAATATTATGTGTGTACCCACATAAGTGTGCTGGCATTGTAATGTCTGAACAGGTATATACTTATGCCTTGAAAATTGTTTTAGCTTAAATATATGTATAGGTAATTCTTGCCGATATTATAGCTTAACATTGGTCATTTTTGTTCAATATTAATTTACGTATTTATATTATAATATATATTAAATATTTTTGTTAATGTACTTACATATTTAGTAATATCACATGCAATTAAACTAGGATTGTCGGACATGTACCTACTAGCGCTATACTATATCAACTCGATATTACCATTAAATGTTACTTATATAATGACCGTTAGGTTATTATATTATATTATATTTTATTATATTATATTATGCAGGCCTGGCTCTTTTATCTCTCCATTTCGTAATAACATTTTTAAATTCCTATTTTTATATCTCATTGAACATTTGCATCTCATAATCTATGAATCATCGAAAAGTATAATACTAAAGCAACAGAAAAGCACGGAAGTTGGTGGGAACATCATTACATGTTATTTGCTTTGTGTTGCATGGTAAAGAAAAACGTCAATCGATTGTTACTCGGAGAGATGTTGTGGCCACCCTGTAACACGCGAGGCTAAATAACAACCAGCTAACACACTAACACCCTGCTATATATTTGACACCTATGGACATTACAATCAGTTGACGTTATCCACTGGTTAGGCGTAAGCCTGGGCATGCACATGTCGTTGTGCGTGCAAATGGGTTTGGATATCTCATTGTCGGTTTAAGTACTATAGCTGTTGCATGCCTATATGTTTATAATGACTGTTCAATTGATGTATAGTAATTATGTTACGCGATGATACAACAAATTTTAAAGTTGAAAACTTTTACAATCAGATTCCAGTTGATAACAATATCCAGTAGGCAGTTTGTTAAAGTAGTTAAAAGATATTTAAGTTATATAGTAGGGAGTTGAGTATAATTTACAGTATTGGCATAAAAGTTATCACAGTTAATACTCTGCAAATGCCAAAAGGGAACTTTTAGAAGCATGGCGCCTAAGTCGCCACTCACATTTGTGTTATGCTTCTATTTTGTTAATCAGCTATTTCAGCCTGTTTAATTTTCAACTCCTTTTGCCATTTGACGATTAATTCTAGACCTTGTTACTCTCGTTTTTCTCTCAGCTTCTTTTCACAAATTGACCATTTCTCTACCGCTACGTTTGAATCTCATATTCATCTAGTCAATGAAAATATTTATCTATACATAAGCAAAAGCCTTGTTTGTGATATTTTACTAGCGGACGCAAGATTGAATCATAAAAATGTTAAAAATTGAGCAGTTTGTAGCAACTGCAATATGTACGGTTCTTGTACGCGTGTGCTGAAGACTTGCGGTATGTTACCAAGATAACTGATCGAATGCATTTAGCAAAATTATGCCGATACTCGATAATTATCACGATACTTTTTGAAATTTGATCCTCAAAGAGTTACGCTATGGATTCTACATCACTACAACAAATTCGGATACGTCCCGATCCCCGATTTTTGTGCAGCTACAAGTTTTATATAAAATCTGTGGCAAAATTTCTTATCAAATATGATGTATGTAGTACAATGCACGAGCGATAAACTCAACAAAATTTTGGTATTTAGAGGCTAGACTTACTTCGTATATAGATTGAATATTAAATTCCGTCTCAGATATTCACTATATTTAGCATTATATGCAATCACTCAATTGTCAATATAATAATATATGTATAGTGTAGTGGACAGCATTTGGATTGCTTTGCGACGTCGATATCAATTACCTTGCTACATTCATTAAACGAAGTACATTCGTAATAAATATATGTTAGTTGAAAATACCTCTTAAAAATCGCATGAAAATTAGTTAAATGTCACATTGTTCGGGTCGTAATTAGGAAAGGCCACATATATCTATTCTAAAAATTCTATCTAGCATTTTAACTACTTTTTTTCTTTGTAACATTCCATCTACTAGACAATTTTCTTCGCACCTACAGACGAAAATTGACAATTGCCCTAAATATCTAAATACTTGTAACAACTGAGACGTCAAACTATTAGAGAAATCTAACGGCGAGTTAAGATGACGGTTATAACTTAATTTTTTAGCACAACAAAGATATTTTAAAGGTTAGTAGTCAAAAAGTTGCGTTGTGATCATATTCTTAATAATTTTAAATCCAATTACTAAACTAGAGATGGAAAAACTTTTAATCCTAGTAATCGTTTGCAGACCTAAAATGTCCAGCCTTGAAAATTTTGCTACACATACTCGTACAAGCTCTTAACTGTTCGTGAAATTCTCAATGTTTCGTTGATATGCAATTCCACCTAGAAACTAACCCTGGTGAGTTCGTTCACATGTTATTTGTTTTTTCAATAGTTTGCAACAAAGTAACATAATTGCCGTATGGCACAGAGTTGCCATGTGTCTAAAGAGTTTGTGTTACTACACAATCTCTGCTTTTGGGGTAAAAAAGTTTCAATCACAATTGCGCTCCATATTCACGAATTATACGCAGACGTATGCAACTACTTATCATCTCCAATTGGTGCAATATCAACATGATTATGGATAGAGGACTAATCAAACCTTGCTTGAATTATTGCACGCAGCTAGTCTTACAATATTTGAGATAAAGTAATAGCTTTTCATTTGCAAGAATTGCAAAAAATGTCTTCATTATTAGGCAGCTATCGCAGGGACTAAATTGTTATAACATTGGGAGTTAATACCCTAAAAGTAGAAAATAAAATGAGCGAAACAGAAATCGGGATGGTTTTTCTGATCAATTGCAAAATAACTTTATAAATTAAATGAATTAATGGTTCAGTCAATACACTTCAAATCTATAATCTGAAAAGTAACTTTAACCAGTTAAATCGCGTTTTGCTTAAGCACAGTCAACATGGCTGGAAAGATGTGTGCTGTTGGTGTCTCTAAGCTTGATATTGAAAAAAGTATCTTTGCACGTCTCAATTACTTTTCTTTCAAATTCGGCATCGTACAAAAGTGTAGCTTGAAGGGCATTGTACATACCAGTTCTAGCTAAGCGGGATGCCTTAGTTAATTCATGAATGCTTCCTGCTAGGGCCAATATATCTGAAAAAACAAGATAAACCAGACAGGGTTTATTAAGCAGTGGAACAAATTTAATATCAGAGTGGTCTTGAAAATATGATGCAAGAAATTCGCTTTATAGTATGGGTAAGAGCAGGATAAAATAATAAGGTTTGATTTTGATCGTTTTGAAAAGATACAAATTTTTCTTGCGTTTCACCCTTCATTGTCGCATGGGTTCAAATAAATCCCATCGATTCTCAAATGGCTACTATCTCAAAACTTAACTATGCATCCAATTAGTACAAAAAAAGGAAAAAAAAGAAAAAGAATATGGAAGATACTTCCCACGTTGCAGAATATGTTTTTAGGTACACATTTGTAGTATCAAAAGACATGTCCCGAAGGTCTTGACATTTGTGAAATTATAGAAAAGTATTTTTTTTTTAACGGCAAAAATCGATATTCTTTCATTAAATCTGAAGGTCGTGATTTGGCATGGAAAATAGGCTTCTGTTGGGTGTTTTAAAATAGTTTATTTGCGCCAACACCTGAGATGTGTCTATGAGAGTAAAGGAAAAATATATAATTCATAGAGAAAATCTTTCATTAATAATGAGAAAATAAGCCATGCCCAGCAGTTGTTGTATCAAGTTGAATGTGGGATTAATTTGACCTCATGTGAGAATGAAGAGACGGAAAGCCTTTTTTAGCCTACAGTAACTTGAGAATAGATTACAATGTCACTACATTTGTATCAGATTAACAACCAAGTATCTCTGCCACATTGTTGTATAGAATGTAACAGCAATTATTGAAATATGAAAGGATGCACGATTTTTTAATGTACAAGAGTATCGCATCTATCTTACAAGTGTACTATAGCCTACATTACTGCAACATAGTAGAAAAACACTGTATTAGTTGCAATTATTGTTATAGACTGCAGAGTACAATGCAAACAGCCCAGCCTTAAGAGTTCTATCGACCAGCGATTGTGACGAACGAGAAGAAGTAAGGGACAAGAGAGCAATAGCAGAAAGAGAAAATAAGTTATCAGCCCTGTATAACATTTCCATCACCTACCTCAATCAACAGGTGTACCCTTCCCCCTCAACATATAGAATAAGCATATTATATAAACTGATACATACCCTTGTCATCGTGCATGGGAATGCAGTGTGGATTTTCTTTCTGGCGTTTAGTTGCATTTGCTATCTCTTGTTTTCGTCGTTCTTGCACATACTTGATAACTTCAAGCCAATATTCCATAGCTTTGTGAACTCGCTGATTCATTGTAGCACCCCGAAGACGTTCCATCTTGAAAATATGAGATGGTAAGAATTAATAATTAAAGTGGTCCAAGCTTGGAAGATAAAAATGTATGGTATCTCATCTGCTAGGCCACAGAACAAGAAACCTTGGATCACGCTAGCACTAATTAGCTTCATCAAACATAAGGAACACCTCTACAGTGAAAGAAGTTAAGAAACCGAACAGCCTGGACATCGCGGAAGGGTACACAGGGTACAGAAACAATCTAACGACCGTGCTCAAGAAAGTGAAATACAAGAGAGCAGCGGTAGCGAAGTGTGCCATCAACCAAAAGAAGCTATGGGACACCATAAAGAGAGTCGCACGTGAAGTAGGGGTAATCAGCAGGATACTTACAAACTCTGTGATGAAAAAGGCTACATACTCCAAAAATACAGAAAAGTAGGTAACAAGTTCAACGCATTCTTCGCCAGCGTAGGCAAAAAGTTAGCCAACATAATCACATGCCGTTAGGACCTCGGGCATCGTGACAGAGATACCTGCACCAATCTTCCTCAGTCCTGTGAATGGATGAGATTTTCAAGATACTCAGGTGACTAAGGATAAATAATGCCTACAGCGAGGAGGTAATCATGGAATTTCAGATACCGCAAGGTACCATTTTCGGCCCCCTGATGTTCAACCTTTACTTTAACGACCTTACGCTTTCTAACTCCACTGGGAAACACATCTCCTATACAGACGACATAAACATCGTATACATCGGCTACTCATGGGAGGACTTGAAGCAATGCGTAGAAAAGGATCTATCACAAGCACTTGCTTGCTCCTTGAATAACTCCCTGATGGTAAACATAAGGAAAATGAGCATCACTCTCCTTGCCCCCTACCAGAATAGACTTCCAGCGTTCCGAAAGCTATCCATAGCAGGAGGTGTCGAGTGCGCATGAACAGACTGTGTTAAAATCCTGAGTACATACCTAGATGGCAATCTAAGGTGGAAGAACCATGCATGCAGCACAACTGCCAAACTCAGACGTACCGTTCTCATGACATTCCAGGAAAAAAGACGACACTAGGCCAGAGAGCCTTTACCTTTGTTGAGGCAAAGGTGTACGACCTAATGTCTAGAGAGAAAAGGAAATCGGCACCTACGAAGTTTTAAGAAGATCAATCAGGGGCGTAAATGAAAAATCAGAAGATCCACGTCAGACGTGTGCTTAGCACAGCCGGAAAACGATTACCAAGCACCTGAGACCTGTGAAACGCAATGCGAACCCCTGCGCTACCTGTGAATCACTGCAGCCTTCCTCCTTGCATTCGCTCCACTCTCATTCACTAATACCTCACACCGTTTCATATCTTTTGAATGTATATATGTCACTGTCTATTATATTTTATACTAGTCACACAACGTTGCAATAACGAATTACACCTGAAACGTGCACAATGATCACGTGTTCTATTGCATCTTTAGGTAATACTCAAAGTATTACTTCTAGAGAGGGAAAAGAATGATGGCGCGACATGCTCTCCTTGTGTATCAATAAATAAATAATTATATTTCTAATGATTTTGAACCAAATATTAGAATGCATTTTGGATGCTTCTCTAGATTAGTATCCGATGCTCTTACCTTAGCCACAAGGGTAATAACACGCGCATGTTCTCTGAGATGATCAATGATCAGCCGGTCAACACGTGACGGATTTCCTTGTAGACGTGGTGTAGGTATATTATTGGCACTGGTCACTCGTTTTCCAGGAAAGTGAGCAGCTAAGCCAGCCTCGCATTTTTTCCGCTCTTTCTCCAGTTGCTTGAACTGTTCATAGGTCTGCTCCAATCTCAGTTGCAATATGCTAGAAGGGCCTGAGCGCCTAGAAGTGCTGTTCCTGAGTCCTCCAAACAATACAGACATCGGGTGCAATGGTGGAACAGATACAGACACGGGCACTGATAAAACTGTGGAAAAAACATTTCCAGCATGCACCAACCCAGTGTTGAATAAAACGTCGGGTGGTGGCACAGGATGGATCCCTTGATGTTGGCGTTGTTTCATCATTTGGTTAAACATTTCACCGCCTTGTGCATTTCCTGCTAATGTTGGAGCGAACGACATCGAAGAAGGATATGAAATTTCATTCGAGAAATCAAATGAATCCATGTATGTCATATTTTGTTTCTTTACGTTATTCTGGTAATTATTCCCAGTGGTGGTCTGTGTACCTTTCAATGTATCAACATTATTGGTTGTATAACGCTGGTATCCATTCGGTGTTTGGTAACTATGTTTATTAGACATAATAGTGTAGCTCCTTGAGATTAAATTTCTTGGAAATCCAATGGGAGAATAAACTTGATGATTATCTCTTTGTTTTACATTAGGACTAAGCGGCGATGTATGTAAATTATTGTTCATCCTGTGATCCATGATTCCTACTGATGATATAGTTTCAGAATTACTGGGATGAATCTTTGGTATCGATGCGTAATCATTCAAATAAGGATAGCAGTTAACCATTCGTTTATAACTCTGATCCATTGGTGAATCTGTTTTCAAAGCTTGCGATTGCTGTTGAAGGAAGTGGGACTCATTTGCTTTATCGACCACACCTAAACCATTGGGATCTTGTACGTCTCTATAATCATCAAATCTGGTACATTGAAAATTATTAGGTATACAATTTTGTAGACCAGTTTCTGCTGGAGAATAATGCTGTAACGGCGAGTTGGACAAAAAACCAGAATCACCACTCAAATCGGTCATAACAGAGTTTGGCCTATACATTTGACCTGCTGTACTTACATTGTAAGAATCATGGATGCTCAGCATTTGATTATTTTTAGATTTTCCAATGCTATGGTAATCGCAGTTACTTTGTGATTCCCAATCATTTATTCTAGTGCAACTCGGAGAATCCATTGGCAAATTTGAAGATAAATTCACATTCAAGTCAAGATTGCAATGTTTCTGAATTGACTGGTAGTTCCCGAACAGATCTTTTGTGCAATTTGGTGATACCAATGTCTCTGACCAGTTAGGTGTACGCGAATTGTAATTCAACCCATTGGTCGTAGTAAGCAGTCCATTCGAGAGTGATGCATAATTTCTGTTTTCATTTAAGTAACAATTGCTGCTGGACAATAAATTACTTTGCTGGGCAGTAGATCTCTGTAGCTCGTTTATCACACTGTTGGAATAGGTATTACCTTCGCCACATGTATTTCCTGTACACACATTTAGACTTAGAGCATGTAATCGACTGCAGTACTTTTGATAATTTTTTTCACTGTGAGATTCATTGGATACACCTATCTCAGCGGTATTGCGGTGTCTTGCTACGCCATTGGGCTTCAAAATAGAAGGTAATAATTCGTTAGTAGTATGAAGATCAATATGCTTGGAATATTCGGACTGATATTGCGGTAATCTGGTTTGTCCATCTGTGAAATTATCTTCGGCAATATTTGAATCGTCATCAAGAATTTTGGCAACAAGATCGTTGACCATGGTATTATTTAAATCTTGACAATCCTCATCGTCATTATTTGTCTGAAAATAGAATAGTACAGAATTACTGGTTGGGTTGATTGAATAGCAAATGTTTGACCTGAGATGCCTCCAACAAGAGCGAAAGTATCCTGTCTTCTTAAAATGAATTATGAAGCAACTTCAATAAAGTTAATTACTGTGAAAAGTTGAGATATGTTTAAAACTAACTAATTAGCTATAGGTAGCATGATCAAAATCAAAAGATCCTGATGTGTAAATTATTAATCAACTAACTTGATTATTCGCATTGACATTGAGTAGATCATAAGCCCATGGATCGTATTCGGCGCATAGTTTGGTCACAGTCCTATTCGCATTTGCTTCGAACATCGTGATACTTTGTTCAGTCTGCAACAAACATTTATGTGTGGTCCGATAATTAGCATTACGACAATTACATCAAATTAGCATCAGAGTGGTGGTTAGGACTCGAATCAGGGAAAGTTTCAAAAAAATAGGAAAAAATTTATTGAACATAGATAAAGGTCAATTAGTAGAAATAATGCTACCAACTGCACTGAATTTTTCTGTAAAATATAGTCGATGTTGTTTTGACAATACAATGCACTTATTGAACCCTCTAATGTTTCAGGACTTCATATGTAAATTCGATTGGTACAGTTGACAAGGTTTCGTCATAAGATACGTTTTTGAAAGATTGTCAAGAAAGGCCAAATGTATAAGTTTAACAGAAATAATAACGAACGATCTGGAAAAATGAGCACATCTTGTAAATACAACACTCCATATTAAAAAAAAAAGTCAAGCTCATAACTCATAGGCCTTAATCGGTACGAGTTTTGATTGGTCGCGTATGGATCATAAAATCAAAACTACAAGAAAGCTGAAACATAATTGTTGGAATGTTCGAATTATCATTGTTGAAAATAGACACAAGACATAAAATACATGTTCACGTCCGGCATACCACCTCTCTCTATTTTTCCTACTCGCTAACTCTCCCATAGTTCTTATATTAATATCATGGTCTCTGTCCTGTCCTCTTATCTCTACCTAGCCTCACGTTACTCACTGTCGCGCTTACTCATCTAATTCTATTCCCTTCCTTCAGCATCTTCACACCTTTTCTGCACCTGTACATTTCTCGTCTTTAGAGACACTCCTATTCTAACTCTCAACAACGTCACATCTAGACTTCTTTCATAGCTTCGTACAGCACACTTCGTTCTTACCGCCATCTCAGCTTCTTCGCAATAAATATATAATTAACATTTCAAACAAACCCTACATTATTCAACCCTCATACTGATTTCCGCTTGTCCTAGTATGTAAAAGTGAAGCCAAACCGGTTTATTCCTACCGCTCGGGAGTAAACCCCATTCACGGACATAACATACATATAAACAATATAAAAATGGCTAAAAATCATGGTTTTAGAGTTTGATTATACCATATTTAAATTCTTTTCAACATACATACTAATTGTAAGGTGTATTGAAATGCAACTCGCAATATTTTTACTATTTACAATGATGAAAAATTACCATATCGTTTCAAGTATAAGTCAAGGTTTTTTGTTGTTAACATCATCCTCAAAGATCATCTTCGACTTTTACGCGAGGACGACTTATACAAGGGATTTTTAGTTAATTTACCTTACAGACTGAAATTGTTTCTCATGAAAGTTCCAATCATCAAATTAAACTAATCATATTCACGCTGCGATTTTTCAATCTACCTTAGCTTGATTGATAAATTTACCTACTTAAGAAAATGGCAATTTATGAATCAACAAGTAAATGTACTCTTGTGATATCAATTTAGTTATAAACGTAGGTTTATATTCAGTACTTAAAAGAAAGTCCTGAGATGCAAAGTGAATACAAGGGATCAACTTATATTTGGAAAAATAGGGTACACGGTGATTATGTCGGTGATCCAAGGATAAAACAGTAGGATTTGTTAATAAGACAGAGGTTACTGAATATTATGAACTATTTTTCGACGTTCAATGGTCATGTTTGATCCTTTCCGGATGATGTTAAACATCCTTAATTATTGGCATTCTATCTACATTTTGATATTGGCAATGGCCACAAAACAAGTTTATGAATGAATTTATCTAAATATATGAATGGTAAACTAAAATCATAATAAGTCTCAATGTCTCAATAATATCTTGCAGAAACTGAGGGCATTATTTTTCAAGTAAAAAAAAATTATATGTATTTCCACGACTCATGCATACACACATTACCGTTATTTACGTTATAATGATGTATCTTCGGACTTAATACGTGATACTCAGCCTCAGCGTTAATTCAACAATAAATTTTTAGACATTTATTAACTGATGACTCGAAATCATCCGCTAGATTTCTTTAATATCGCGATTATGATTGGAGCCGTGCATGATAGTTTGTATTGAAATTACACACCCGTAAAATGGTAATGCCGAAACGCACATACAAACACAATACGTAGGAAAGTGTAGATATGTATGTAACATACGTACGTAACTCATCCACGATTCAACAACAAGTATATTAAAGTATATTTTTATGCACAAATGGGTGTACCGCGCCACTCGGAATGCTACAGGTACGCATACTGAAAGCAGGTAATATATGGAGGCCCATATAATTTGTGCAAAAGCTTATTCGAAGAATGCAATCTGACAACTGGTTTGACGCCAAGCTTCGATGCGGCGCTAATTATCGAAATAAAAAAACCCGTAACCATCTATTAAATCTAAGAGTGGAGGCCAAGAGCAAAACTAGGGTGAAATCGGTAGAATTGTTGATAGGAGTAACATCTTTTCGATTGGGACAAACCTTGGAAAACGCTACCGTGCGATCTGTCCGTCCATCCACCGCCAACGTAACACCACCGCTGACGGAGTGCACGCAGCACGCACAACTCGCCCTTATACACCCGTATCTAGGCTTCTGTCAAATAGAGCGATAGCATATCACTAACTTGAGCAAGAAAATGCCAATCGCCGGGGGAGCGTTTAATTGTTGTCCGACCGACGCGAGATGTCGCAACAGATCCCGTTCCCTTACGTTCGTTCTAGGTATGCTTTCCTTGGACTTGTCCCGCCAAAACTATAATACAGATCAAAACCTTATTGTTTCCCTTATGTTTGGTGATAGCTTCATGAAAGCATTATACAGTATATACGTACCCACCTGCCGTAAGATTATGGGAAATGTATATGAACAAGTTTCTAATTTGTTGAAATCATTCCCAAGATTAAAGAATGTATGTGTGTACTAAGGGTGCGTTCAATATTAGCTCCAAGTACTGTAACCAATATTTTATCTCTGTTGCACTGCGAGTTCGCGGGGAGCTCAGCCTCTGTCCTAGGAAGTTTTTAGCACTGCCAGCAAATTCCGGAACGCACCCTAAGCGTTACGCAGCCTTCAATTGTCCACCCTGTTCGCGCTCAGCTTACTATGGCGCTCACGGTTTTATATACAGGCAACGAAGATTGACTGTCAGCAATCCTTTATCTCTTTTGCGCTTCCAACTTCGCGAATAGCTCTGACTCTGTCCTAGGGAATTTTCAGTACTGTCAGTCAATTCACGAACACGGCCTAGATAGTGGGAGCTTTCCAGCAAGGAGACACAGTGGGTACGTTCCACTAAACGCCCGCAACGATTGTAACACCCTCTGTATCGTTCCACCTATGGCTCGTGGTCGTCGCGAGCGATCGTTCGACGTCATAGATGACGTCACTGTTCGCGACCACATCGCGCCCACATCGCCCACAAAATATTGGTGGGTCAGAGTGGGCTCTCACCAAAACGTGGCGGGAATTCGAAAAAAACAACAATGGCGACGAGACAAATAACTTTGTATAATCCTGAAACTGACATTGCAGTGGAAGTGAAAGTGTTAGTGGAGGATGCGAGGCGTGCCGAAAATGGTTAGTGGCCCCTTAATTTTGAAGATAAAAGATAATTTTCAATCGAATAACTTTGGTTTGGGAAAAAATTGCGTTTTTCTTATCCTAAACTCAAATAGAACTTTTTGTTGTGTGCGTCATTCTATTTGTTGAAAAAAATGGAACTCATCATATTTTCTAAATATCAATATAAATAATTATTTGAGATATTGTTTCATTCAATTCCAATTATTTCTTGCGATAGATGTGTTCATGAACAGTCATGTATTTTCATCGTTTCTAATACATTTTCTAACGAACTGAGTTTTTTTATTCCACATTTACACTTTGCAACGGCACTAATGAATAGTGCATTACAAGAAAAGGCCGCAACGGTTGTGGAATTGCAGCAGGAAGATGCTGAAAATACTGATAGTGGTCATTATCTCTCATTCGTTTCATCAAAAACGCAACTATAAATTCACGCGAATCCATGCGAACTATTAACGCACAACCCCCAGAGCTGCGCGTTTCCACTATGCCGCCATATTGTGAGCACACAGCGCTCAAATATGCGTTCCACCTATAACATTTGCCTACAACGCCCGCGGCGTTTTTACGTTAGTGGAACGACAATTTCAGCGGTCGTGGTCGATGGCGTTGCGGGCGTTTAGTGGAACGTACCCAGTGTGACACTGTGGGTATGTTCCGATATACACTGCGAGAACTATTCAGTGCTCTTACTGGGGAGGAATTCGTTCCATTATAGACTGACAGTATACAGTCGCAGTATTCTAGGGAAATATATGACGTCATAAATTGTCGCCATTTTTCTACTGTGAATACTGGTGTTTTCGAGGTAAGGTGCTCTCAGTGCTATGATCAACAGCATTCAGAAATTTAACAGCTCCACCTGCTTCCACTATTGATAATTATTATTATTGAATATTGTCATTTAAAAATACCGGCCGTTAAAAACAAAAATGGGAAATTTGAAGAAATTGTGTTTATTGCAGTGTGAAACAAATATTATGTATGAAATGAAAGTAACGGCAAAAAATGTCGATCACAGTATACTGTGCTGCGTTCCGTTTTAAACAGTAACCAGTATAGCTAACTATAAAGGAACAATATATGTAATACTCCGCAGTATACTAAATTGAAGTCACACCTTACAGTGCTCGCAGTGTATATCGGAACATACCCTGTGTTAAACGGTCGAACACTGTGTCCCACAGAAGCGTACGGCCTGCAGGCTATTTGAAGCAAGAAAAGTTGGGATGCTCGGACGAGCTATCCCCCTAACAGCTAGGTGTCGCTAGTGGTGCCTTTGCTTGTGTGGCTCACGTACAGTGCACTGTAGCACTGTAGTACTGTCAGTCAATCTTCGAACACGGCCCTAGTAGGGCCGGTTAGGCTGTAGCGCGCTTGCGCCAACAGAGAGAAATTTTTTCTATCTCTGTCGCTCACAGGTGACATGGGTGGGGGCACGGTCTTACATACAGGTCTGGAAACTCCTATCATGGAGACTAGAGGTAAGGAGGCTGAACCACGGTCTTACATACAGGTCTGGAAACTCCGTATGTAAGACCGTGGCTAGGAATGACTCACATATTGAATCAATTTGTAGTTTACGGTTTCGGCACTGCGTTACTATCGCTACTATCTAGTAGGGCCGGTTAGGCTGTAGCGCGCTTGCGCCAACAGAGAGAATTGTTTTCTATCTCTGTCGCTCACAGGTGACACGGGTGACCCTACTAGGTTACAGCGACCCTTTCGGCCAATCTAAGAATTATTGAAAGCGGACTCAAGAAGTGAGTCGCCTCCCACCAGCAGAGTTTCCAGACCTGTATGTAAGACCGTGATGGCGCTGTAGGTTTCTCTGCGTTGCCAACATGATTTATCCGGTGTAAAAAATTAGCCGTCTCATGTATATGCTCCACAAGTCCGTGATATGCTTCAAGCCAGCCCCCTGACACTCACCACTACTCGTATACTAAAAAATTATACGCGTCTTGTCCCCGTTTTTTAGTTCCTCTACGTGGCGCTAGTAGACTTCGGACACGCTCGCTGCCCTCGTTGACCGCGCGCAAGCTCGTCAGATAACTACTAGCGCCACCAGTGGTGGAAATTGGCGACAGAATCGAGGGACATTTTGCGAACCACTTTTAGCAGCGTGTGTCAGGGGGCTGCTCTAATCATGCATGCATACCTAACGCTTTTTTGTGACTCTGGTGCTTTCTGGTAGGGCCGAAGTAGGCAGTTTGAATTGATAGGAATCGGAATTTACCCTACCGGTAGCGTGGTCTACAGCAGTGTGGGCTCTGAGCCGACATTTGAATGAATACAAGCGATAGGAGCTTCAACGCAATCCTTAGCTGGTTTCACCTGTACGGACTAAAATAATATATGAGCGGAAATAGAACATGGCAAATTATGTTCAGTATATCGACGAACATTGAGATTAGACTGTATAAAAAATATCGACAGTATTTTTTTTTTGTCAATTCAAGTCGTAAATATTTTTCGAAATGACGGAAAAAAGATATTATCCAAGTTTCAGCTCTTGATATCAATATTTAGAGGTCCTCGTCGCGATTTTCTATTTTCCATTTAAATAACATGCGGATTTTTTTTTAAACTTTAGAAATTCATAACTCGTCAATGAATTTGTGCACTGATAAGACCAGAAGATATTTTTGTTGGAAATTGAACGCTCTACAAAAAAGGCCTCTGATCATTTTACGATAAATCTACTCGTTCAAAAGTTAAAGTCAAAAGGTATTTGAGGACCTTAAATAACTTTTGAAACAGTAAATTTATTGTAAAATGATAACAGACCTTTTTTGTAGAGCGTTCAATTCCCTACAAGAATACGTTTTGATCTTATCAATAAATTAATGCATTGACGAGTTATAAGATTCCAAAGTTTAAAACATATTTTTCCCTATGTTATTTAAATGAGAAATACAAAATCACGATCAGGCACCTCTAAATATTAATATTAAGAGCTGAAACTGGGACATCACCTTTTTTTCGTTATTTCGGACAACATTTTTTAATTGAATTTTGAAAAAAAAAAAAAACTAGCCGAGCTTTTGGATACAACAGTCTAATATGGGAAATCTATTGGTTAACGAAACGGGAAGAGATTTACTACAATAACTAGACGTAGCTAAATAGGCATACCTTTACCAGATTAGACTTCTGCATAAGAGCATTCAACAAATTGTGAAAAGTTTGTCTCTGAAAGCGAAAATGCATGAAGAAATCATAATCTGAGTAGAGTACGTGCTACTCAATATTCCGAATATAGAAGAGATCTTTCGTGCGATTCTCTTGTACCATTGGAGATAATTGATATTTTTTAATTATTCCATGATTCCACGGTTTACTTAAATTCAAATTTATTTACAAATTTTTGATACGTAAAAGTTTAGAAATGCTTTATACTCTCAAAATACTCATAATTTAAGCAACAGTCACGTCGAATTTTAGAGTAAATGCTAATACTTATATGTATGTGATGTATAGGCCTATATAATTGATAAGTAATGGAGTAGTTATTATGTAAGTTACGAGCAATATGCAAGAAGTGAAAAAAAGAATCGATTGACTGCAAAGGGCAAAATTCTCAGTTCACACAATTGCAAATAAAATAAATATTTGTGTTAAGTAATTATGAATTCATACCTATATGAATAATTTTTGTCAAAGCGTTTGTAGCCATTCGAAGAAAACTTACAATCGCAGCTATTTACATTAAATACTAAGCAATATTAAAAAATCTGCATTTTTGTGTGTAAATGTATTTACGGCATTTTCTGTCAGTTAACTCATTTTTTTTCGAATTCTCAGACATCCGTGCTTATAATTGGTCACATTCAAGGGGTTGTCCTATTTCTGCCCGCTAAAATGAGTTTTTTTTTAGTAATATGAAAAAAATTAGTTCCGAATTTTTTGTGTATGTTTATTGCTATATTAGGTTTTCAAAAAAAAAAGTGGTCAATCATTTTTACGAAAAATTCCGCCTCCTGACCTTCCTCGTCCGTGACGCCACAGATCTGCTGATGTGCCGGATTTATTCATTTCTATTTCTCTGAAAAAGAAATAAACGGCATTTCGGTTCTCATACATGTAGGTATCGTTCAATAAACATGTAAAAAAAATTTGTTCGGCAATTGACCATTTTCTTAAGAAAAATTTTGTCGACTTACTGATTCATCGAACAATAGCCACATGTGTGCGGAATAAAATATCATTCGGTTTTACTTTAATAATAAACATGCGTTGAAAATTCGGAAATAATTGCTTGCACTGCAGTTTCATTTTTTTCGAATTAGAAAACAACTCTTACTGTAGCGTACAGAGATGGGACACTCCCCTTAAGTACTAGTTGAGACTAGACTGCGTTTTCCCTTTCAGTGGATAAAATTTTTTATCAATACTTTATATAACTAAGATCAGGTAGGTATGGCAAAAAAGTCGGTGGTTCAGAAGAGTATTGATTTTCACTAAACTTTGCAACGCCATGAATCTTCCATTTTTGTTCTCTTTGGGACGGTAGGGTTTAGCAGAAGAAATAAAAAAAATAATTAAATAATTTTTTCACTCACTCGACACCTTCAATGTTATCTCTATATTTAAATAATTTATAAAGATATGAAAAAAACTTTCAGCAAAATTTGCATAGTGGGCATCTGCTACTTAATAGCGTTGGACATCTTTTCTTTTTTGCAAGTCTCAATGACAAAATCATATGAGATCAATCATTTGTGCTACTCCATGTGTACCTACTTTTCCAGAATCGTTTCAGTAATTAGAATGTACAGATTTTAAAATTAAAACTAACCGGCGTGTACCTACTTTTCCCAAATCAGTTTAGTAATAACAATACACAGAAACTAAGGTTATAACTAACCTGCGATTCTATGGTAAGATAACCCGTTCGTATTGAGACTGTGGACATTTTTTTTCAGTTCCATTAAATACCCAATGCCCGCAATTCTTATTTTTTTGTAGGTTATTGTACATACTTCTGTGGATTATGAGTTTCGCTAGACCTGTTTAATCCAAGTTATATGAATTTGTGAAAAAAAATTCACCACACATGATTGATTTAAAAATTTTACCAAATTTACGATGTGTGTAAAATACTTTTAATTAGTACTGAAATGTGGTCTATTATGAACAATATCTGAGTGGGTTGGAAAAAAGTAGCCGTACTGTCAAAGATTGTCATTATGGATGACACACTTTCGAGTGCTGCGATTATTATATATTTATACTTGGGCTTATGTTTACAAAGAACATGTCTGATACGAACATAGAAATAAAGTAAAATAAAAAATCAATAAGTCTTGGCAAAAATATTAGATATCTGACTTATGCTGCAATCGTAGTGTGTATAATTATATTGCCAGATCCAACTACTTTTTGAAGGTGAGGTGGTGAGCATCCAACAAGTCAATAATTGGGATATAAGTAACTCAGTCGTTTAGCCACTAGTAACACAGTAAGAATAAATTAATTGAAAAATATATATCAAGGTAAAAGTATACAGCCCAATAGTTGATGTGATGATATGCTTTTAACGCCAAGTCAGAGAATAAGATGAAAAATTAATGAATATTAATCGTCGCGCTATCGAACGATAGGCGTTAATGTTGAATAAATGCAGAAACACGTGAACGTAAGAGGTACGGTCCTTGTATATAGATACGTAAAGCAAAATATGATTTACATGTATTAAAGCGTATGTATTTCACACTAACGTTTATATTTGCAAGTGCTGCATGGATATTAAATTTCTGGCATACCCACAACATATTGTTCTGGTCAAAATATATAACACTAATGATATGCAGTCTGTCAATAAGAAATCGGGCACCAGCTTTGCATTAATTGAACAATTGTTCAAAATTACTAAATTTAACTTTGATTCGATGAGTGCGAAGTTTATGTTTCTTTGCGCTTCTTCCATTTCTATTCTGACAGATCCCATACATTGTTTCTTATTTTTAAATTAGTTGTTTATTCTTAGATATTAATATTTGGCTACATGCCTATGTAAGGTGAATTTCGAACAGATGTGTAGAAGAGTAAGTAAGCACTTGCAGTTTGTGATTTCACCTCACTCGGCGGTACCTCTCGCACAGTATGATCATCGTATTTATACCATCTGAAAATAAGAGAATATCTATTGTTAAGTAAAACTAAAGTGATACAGTCACAAAATTAAGATAAATCGGGACAAATCTTCAAGTTATTTTCAGTTCATCTAGCTGTCTACTAGATTTTATAGCTGTACTAGATACAAATACAAATTTTTGTAGAAAGATTTTGAAATCCATAATTCGCTTTACAAAACTATATAATATCGAATCCAAGACATAGATCTTGTTTTGCACTTCATGAAAATGTGTGTGTATCTGAGAATCATGAGGTAAACAAAGCTCAAAGTAACGTAGAATTTTTTTTCTAGATAATTTGAAAATAATTATCTTTTAGAATGATCTAAATATTATTTCAAAATACATCAATTTTATTTATTATTTTTCTTTTTTCGTTTTTATAAAATCTCCCTAGTTCACAACAATCGTTGTGAATCTCAAGTTAAAATTAGGACGCAAATATTCTTGTTTTAGGTACTGACTTATTTTGCGAAGCGCTGTTACAGTAGGCAGTGTAATGGCCACCATCCATAGTTCCATAATGATTCGAAACCGCATACAAATTGTAAGTTTGTTGATAAGAGTTTGGTGTAGTAATGTTACTTCCAGAATCGTATGCCACATAACTCCTTAGATCAAGTGAAACAAGGGGGAAATCGACCGCAGTATTTATTTTTTGTATCCATCCACCAGTCTCGCCAAACCTATTTAGGTGAATTACTATTATCGGTGCCAGTTTAACAAAGTCAAACTTTTTTGTCGCGTCTCTTGCAGTTTTACAGCTTGGACATCTCCATCCTGAAACTCGTTGTCCGCTTACATACTTCCTTATGCAGTCCTGAAAGAGAGATTATTGTAATCACTTTATTTACCTCTCTCGGGAGAACTTCATTCCGGAGGCAAGTATTATAAAAATCTTTATATTAAAATGAGATCTGAAAACTGCAGCAAGCAATCGCAAGAGACAGAAGTACAAAAATTCCTGGAAAACTTCGGTTCCAGTAGATCGCGACTTCATAGCGAAGATACAAATTGGGTATTTTACAGCATCAACAAGACAATAATGTATTAATGCTCAATAATTTTGCTTGGCTAACAATGAAACTTATTAAGTAGATGACGTACATCTAGAGTACATCGATTGGTGTCTGGAAGAGATAATGTCAGACTGTTGAAACTTTCATAGGTTGTGCTGCTGTTTCCACATGTAGCACAGCTGATGGTGGATCTGAGTTGACCGAAAAACAATTGAGATATTATAGAAGTTTGACCATCCAGAGCTTTATCCCATTCCTTGTCTGCGTTACTAATCAGGCGATCTACTTCCGGTTTTGCCTTCTGTGGGAGGATTGGTAATTGGTAATATGATTCATTTATTAAGAATTGTATCGTTATTGCGAATTTTAAAACGATGTGAGCCAGTTCATTTCTTTATTCCTACCGTTTTGAGATCGTTATGCATCCAGTCTAACAGGAATGTTAAAAATTCGTGAGAATCTTGTTGTTCATAACTCTCGAACTGCATTTTGTACTGCCCAATTGCTACCTGATAAAATTTTAAATTACGAATCGTTTTGGCTTTTTTTTTATTCCAGTGAAATTTACAACTTTGATGAAAATATTATGCTATTATCAGCATACAATAAAATATTTGTTTATCAGCTTAGATTAATTACATTAAACATCTCTGTATAAATCTTTGTCACTATACCTTGAGATCCCTGGGTGATATACTTCGATAATGACCACACCAAAGCGCTTTGATCACTTGCGCGACTTCTTCAACAACTTGGCCTTGGGTCTTTTTGTTTTTTGTATTTAAATCGTCGGTATAAAGTCCGTGGATGAAATATCTTGCCAAGCTAGTCGTGTTACTCAGGCACTGAATTATACTGTTCATGTAGCAAGAGTTTCCAAGGTTTTTGAGTCCAGTTATACCAGGATGCTGAAGTCAGTTGAAATTAAGCAAGGTGAATACTGGCATTTTACAAAGAATTATTTCAAAGCCTATCATTACTAATGATTAATAAGAAATAATTTCACTAATCGCCTTTATTTACCTTCTTGAAATAACTGATGATGTATTGGGATGATAGCTTTCTATGTACTCTTGTATAAACCATATTTTTTTGGCGGTAAGAATATTAATTTCATTTAAAATTTTATGCATAAAAGTGAAAAATTAAACCAAGAAGTAACTAATTTTTTGTTTTCTCAAGGGCAACATATTTTTCTTATGGGAAATAACAATTAAAATAGTGATGTGAAAATTGAATTGAACCGATGTATCGCAATTTTTGAATTTCAAAGGGCAAACATTACTGGACATAGAAATATACCATATATAAACATAGAAATGTAGCCGACATGATAAAGAAGCAAAATTCATACGCCGTAAAAATTATTCCTGCAGCTATGTGTACACACAATACAACAAATGTTGCGAACCCCAGAAACCACGTGAATTTTCTATTCTTTTTCCAGAAAATAAAGTGATATCCAGAAACACCTGGTACCTGGGTAGGTAGGGCAGTAATTACAGATTTTTTTCATTGTGGTCTCTTGGAAGGGATGTATATATTGAACATTAGTCATTAGATTGGATTGGGAAGCCCTGCATGATCTCCCATGCTTTCATATACATCTATGTGTCTGCTAATTGGCAAACGTGACCATGTAGCACGTGGAATATTGTGCCTACACAATCTGCGTATATGTATACTAATATAATCCTTATTCGGAATCAAAGTTAGATTTTAATGTCTGTTATTCAGGGACCAAAGATGGGTTTATTTTCGTTTTCACGGCTTTGGCCTGTCAGGGATCGATTGGATATGCTTAGTAGCATCTTGGGTTCAACTTAAAGAGCAGCATGATTCTGGTACTTTGATACTGTTTAAGCTGTAGTTTAGTTGCAAAAAATAGAAGTCATGCTATTCCGTTGAAACAGTATCATGGTACTAATTGCACTATATCAAGGGAAGTAGAATATGGATTATACAAGTAACATTTCAACAATCAAGTACATTATTCCTGCTATCTACGTATCTGATAAGAGGCAAGGTCAGGTAACCAATGATAGCTACTCGGTAGCCGAATCTAAAGATCTTTCACCACATGTTTGCCGAGGTGGTAATTATTTTGACACAATGACAACTAAAATAATATTTTACCTTGTAATGAAGCAATGAATAGAAATGGAATCAAATACTCACAGGATTGCTATTGTCAACTACATTGAGGAATTTGATTTGGACCATCTTCTCTTGAGATGCTTTTCGCAAATGCTATTGTACTCTTCTATAATGCTTGGGAATTGAGATAAATCACTTGCATAAACACAGCTACTGTGCGCACACATCTGAGAGTACAGATACTAAGAGAAAATGCAATGAATGAAAGGGCCTATCTCAGAAATGATCAATCACAAATTGCTAAATATCACGTATTATGAGAATTCATATTAGTTGAGCAGTCGCTGCTTAACCAAACTAAATTAACATCGGAAACTGCTGGGTAACTAGCACATAACTTTGTTATCTCAATTTGATCATAATATCTCCTGCACACGTGATCAATGGATTCTGATAACATTTTACATTTTAATAACTCTTCGAAACGTTTTGAAAACTCAACTGTGCCAAGCAAGATCTGATATTCAAACTTTACACATTTATACATCATTTTGGTACGATATTAAATTATGTTAATAGAAGATCTTTATGGCCTCTACTCTTTGATAAGATTAAAAAAAATGATATCCATGTTGTGTACATAAATTATTGAAATCTAAGGCTGAAAGTGTCAATTTATTTATACATCACAGAAAAATATCGCAGTAGCAGATAATTTGAGTTTTGTGCTCGTTATCTGTGATATTGATGATTAAATGTCATCAGATATTGAGAACACTAATTATGGTTTGACTTCTGCATTCATTTTATATAGAATCCTGATCCGCGACTTTCAATTATTCGTATAATAGCATCGTCTGAACGATCCATACCAAAATAAAACTATGATTAAGGACGCAACATGTGAAGAAGTGCTATTTTTAGTTACTATAAAAAATGACTGATAATTTGACGGGTACCAGTTAAAAAAGCATTTCTAAGAAACGAAACAGATAAAAAATCTCAACACTACTGTTTATAAAAGACGTGGCTCGGCATGTGGGCTTATAAGAACATATCACAAAGATGCATATGCCAAAACATTATTTTCACTCAACTGCAACTTAGCCGTTAGTCTCAATCAGTCTTTATTATTTATCTAGTTGAGATACGTCTTTTTCATTAGGTCCTGTCAAGTTTAGCACACTTAATCATTATAATTTTTTTTAGTATATGTTGGTAAATGAACTATTGAACCGTTCCATTTATCAGACTGCATATATTCGTAACAAGTACACCCAGAACGTTTCGACTAACTGCACAGTTTTTATTGGCAGTATAATGATATATTCCATGATAAAACGGTGGGCCAATTTTGAAGTAAAGTTATATTTGAATTATAAAGATCATTCTATTACCATGTTTCCGAACACTGGATTCATCCTCTGTTCCCGATCCCTTCTCAGAGGTTGAGTGTTGATAAAGGTATTGTTCATAATATTATTTTTATGTTGATGTTGTACCAGAGGCTTTGATGTTCTGTCCACTTGCGGTGTTTTACAGTCAAGACCTCGGGTCGCCGACTCATTACGAGTTTCCAACTGGTATATGGACCAAATGAATATGTTCACTTCAAGATAGGAAAACATACGCCGATTGGGAAAGTTGATGAAATTTTATATTCTTATGCATCCCCATAGGAATGGTATTTGTCTTTGTCTTTTGCGGACAACAAAGTATTCAAGTATGTAAGTCACAGCTCATACAATTAATGACAATCTGTAGCCGGATTGCACAAGATGACTCCGAAATAGATAGATACAAAAATAAAAATTCTTTATACAAATTCTGTATGCTATGAGAACTGAGGGCTTGAAATTTTTGTAATACTTCAGGATGCTGTAACATGCTCCAGAAAATATTTTTTAATTTGATAAATGTTTTGACGAGCTTTTACTCGTCCGCAGAATTATTCAAAATATAAATTGTGCAAATTCATTGGCTAGATGCCGTTCGTTGTGGAATGTTATCTTCTTGATAGAAAAAGTTGTCTTCACGAATTGTAAAGAGGGAGAAAAAATTAGCCATGATAGTTGTGACTGTAAAAATGGATATCAACCAAGGCATACGTCATGAATGAGAGAATGATGGACTGTGCACAAAATGATAAAACTGAATAGCATGATATGCTATCCCTGCTGGACCTTTTAAACAGAGAGCTCTAACTAAATTGAACAAAAATATTCATTACAATGTGGATCTCTCGCGCAAAAGAGTGTAGCTGCATTGATATACTCAGGGCCAGTCTAAGTCAGAAATGTCAATACAATGCAACCCCAGTCATACGAGAGTACTTTCAACATACCATGCGGATGCCTTGGAGCGGACCGCTTCAGTGCATTCAGGGTGACGCTGTTCTATATTAGCTTAAACGCATTGAAATTATATGAGTTGGCTCGCACTGTAAGTGCAAAATGTCTATTTCAAGAGACCATCTTTGTACAAAGGCAATTATGGGCTACCATTGTTTGAATTTCAATCCATCTGTTATTAATGAGCAAGTTAAAAGCAGATATTTACTTTGTATTGTGTCTTTAACTTCTTTACCTTCACGAGGTTTGGACTAGAATATGATCGTTTAAGAGCACTGTTCCTTATCTGTCCATCCTGTTTTAATGGGGTTTTTTTCGTATCCTTTTCAATAGCAGTTGGTGGAGTAGACATATTTTTTCGTTTCATTTCTTCATTTTCTTCAAGCTTTCTAATAATCAAATACATGTCGACATAGACAGTTGTTACAAAAAAAAAAAAAAATGAGTCATACCATTAAACTCCATAGTGTCGCAAGATCCTACTTGGTCACTTACTTATCCCGTTCGCTTACAAGTACTCTTTGCTCAATGGCCAGATATTGGGCTTCCTGCTCAGCAACGCCAATATCAAGCTCAAGTCTAACTTCTTCGTCGTGATGTTTAGGGTTCACTTTGATTCCATCCCGTTTGCATCTGTCTAATGCTTCTTTAATACTTGAGATTTGTTTCATCTATATATAAGAAAAAGCAGTACTTTTATGCAGTGTTTTTATACAGTACCTGAGTTTATACAACTTTAGGCACATCACTATCCTCTGTCGCTTATTAACGAACTTAGTAAAGCAAAACTTAGTAATGAAAACAGAGATCTGATTGCAGGGTTTCTATTTTTGTGAAATTCACTTACTTTTTCAATCATAGCCTCATTTATGGTTAGGGTTTGTTTCGATGTTTCAGTCTCCAGTTGCGTGCTAACATCGTCATTATCTCTACGAACTAACTGACTCTCCAACAATAACTTTTTTTTTGCCAATTTCAACTGAGTGTTTACTGTATCACGTTTGAACCTTAATAAGTTTAGCACCTTCTCGGAGTCCAAATCATAGGTTTTTTCAATGTTAGGTTTACTACTGCGATCGACTGTTGGTTTTTTAACGTTGCTTTCTGCAGATTCAATTATTATACTTTGTACTTCATCATTCTGGCTGACTCGTAAACCGCTTGGATGCGAAATTTCTGCAATCTTTTTTGGTAAAATTATAGCTTTTGGCTGATCATCGATAGGGTCTGCTTGGATTTTTAATGTGCCAGTCAGTGTAGCAGAGTATTTGCTGTTCTTTTTATTGCTATATAAAGTATTTACTCGATCACTATTTCGATTATCCAAAGTATTGGAATATCTAATTTGCGAATCTTTCTTCTCATTTAACATAGGTTTCAAACTCCTCGCCGGAATCTGCTTAACCTTTATTTCTGACATTGGTTGGTCTTCGTCCGATTGGTTCCACTCTGGGTATTCAACTTCCTCCAAGATTCCTGCCATGCTGTCATCTTCAATATCAGGGGGCATTACACCAGGATTTGTTGTAAATGTAGGGAAACAAGTTAACCACTCTTTGTATCCTCCGTGCAGCACAACTATCCTCTTATAAGCTACACCTGGATCCCAATCAAGCAGTGTATTCCTCAGCACGTTCAATTGATTGGTTGATTGTAACGAGGCTTTAGTGGACTGCCAATCTAACAATACTATCAGATCGCAGTATTCCCGAGCTCTGTGCCGAATAACTCGACATGTTCTCTCATCCCCGTTCAATCGTTTAAAAAGATCGGTAGCTAGTATTCTGAAATATTAGAAATACGAGAAATAACCAGCGACATGTTTCATCCGTTTAATAAATAACAATTCAAGAATCAGTATGAAGACTGGGTGTATTTGGGAATAAAAAAAAAAAAATACCGGGTTTTTCTAGAATTTCCCAGTGAAAAATATGTTTCTCCCAAGTGCCTAGACATAGATTATTGATATTATTCTGCATATCAAGGAAATTACAAGCCTTTTATATACTTTTATAACATCGCGCTTTAATTTTCATGAATGTTATTTATAGCTTGCAAAATACGAAATTCTATCAATAAAATTTGAGATCACAGGAATGCGTGCGGGAGCTTTTCATCACCATGTTAAGAATTTCAGGGTACATTGATAATTTAAATGTGTAAAATATTTTAGAACCTTTATTTTCACATCAGGTTCATCGTATGTCTAATGGTATAAGGATGTATGTGTCATTATACGAGCTTTTACCACATGTAAAGATAAAAAGGCATATTTTTTTTCCTCGATCGTATTTAAGCGAAAAATATGAGCATACATTCGAAAACATTGAAATTCAAAAATGTAGTTAATGTAGAGCGTCGTACGTACGGTCGGTATGCTCTTTAATCACAAAGTTTATGAAAAATAATTATGTTCTCTAATGGTGTAAGGTCGCATGTTCCCACATACAACCTTATACCGTTGCGTATGATGTTATTTTTTGAGAAAATAAAAATTTTAAACATCCTTCCCAAAATAAACGAATCTTTACTTTTCAAAGATTTTTAAAGCGTTTGCAAGAAAAAATAAATTGGCGAATACGCCCTTGTACTGTTATGTCCGATATAATTATTTGTGAAAAAAAATTTTTTATCCTTTCCGAAATTAATAAATTTTTACATTCGAAAGGTTTTCAAAGCTTTAAAATAAGTTGGCGAATACGACCTTATACCCTTACGTCCAACATTATTTTTTGACAAAAGACGCAATTGTAAATTTTTTTTCAAAATTGAGAAATCTTCATATTTTGAAGGGTTTTGCATTGGTCGCGAAAAAAACACAAAAATGGCGGATGCAACCTGATATCATTTATAAGTGTGATAAATAAAAATATTTTTTGGTGCAAAAGGGCATATCCACCAAACAGAGGGCCATTAACCTCTGTAATTTTTACGTCTAATTTTTTAACAGATTTTTTCTTCCGAGAAATTCGCATCTTTGGTGCATATGTCTTTATACCATTAGACAAACGATATTATTACACTATGTCAACCAGGTAGAATGGGAAAAAATTTTTCTAAACAAAACATGAATTGTGCACTAATTGTGCAAAATTTATCTTACTATCACAGAGTACCAGAAAATTTCAGTTTTTCCCCAGTAAGAAAAATTTCTGGCATTTCTCCAGTGCGTATACACCCTGGAAGAGTATCTCATTTAAAGCCAATGAAAACTGTGTGTTTACCCAGTCTTTATTAGGTCAGTTGGAATGTTTATGCATTGATCGCTTCTGATATGTGAATTTTGAAAATCTCCTCGCGGTCTAATATCAATTATTATTATTCGATCAACCAGTTTTTGCATTTCTTGAAACATCTCCATGCATGTTATCGACGTTTCAGTCAGTTTGGTATCTGGGTCATCCGTCGGTGTGTCGGGTAAATTCAGCTCGATATCCCCAACTTCATTTAACAAATCATCATCGTTCATGTGATCGCTTTCAATTATCACCTTTTCAACAGTATTCAGTATCTGTTTAGTATTCTCTTCCAATCGTTTCACCTTATACCTGTTTTTCAATCTGTCAGCAATTTCCTCCAAAAGACTTAGTATCTCCTTTACCTGTAAATCACACACACTTAGCTGCCTAATTTAAGTAATGATTTTCGAAAAATCAATACTGCTCAAAAGTCAAGCAATTTTTCCTAAAAGGTATGAGGGCTGGATAATGTACTATTAAAAAAAAAATGTTGGAAATAGGTCAACCTAACATTTTCTGCCATCTACCAAAATCTATAACTTTTGCCCAGGATTACCTTAGACCCCGAAACATAAGGCTTGAGAAAATCTTTGTTTTCTGTAAAATCAGGCGTTTTTTGGAGCCAGCGAATGCAGTGAATCCATCGCATATAAACTATATAAGCCATTTCATCATCTCCAGTCAATCTGTGTTTCTTTCCTTCATCCAGTAATTTTCCCAAAGATTTGCATACCATCTTAGGATTTTTTTTTTCGAATTTAACTTCTGCTTGGCTCGTTAAATCTTCGAAACATGTGGCACAATGAAGCGGACAAGTGGGTACAGTACTTGGCATTGTCACTGTAGGATTCTGTTTTTAAATTAAAAAGTCAGTCGGGTCTTCTGCTTAACCAACGTTTGAAATAGACGATTTGGAAATTGAGGTTCGTACAACTAGTTATTCCAATGATCAATTGAAAGTTGCACCGACATCGTGAAGTTTCATGAAAATTGGTACACATTGAACACGGTTCAACATGTTTTGATAACTTTTTTTTTATATAATACGAACTAAAAAATCTGTATCTGTGAGTTTGGGATAAAGCCAAGCTTCTATTAGTTGACTGTATTTCGAGAATTCTACAGATCCGATCATTACAAATACGTAGTATGCCTCATGAAAGGTATGTACGTCACACAACATTGGTGGTTATAGAAACGGTGACATTTGCTTTCACGTCTCTTTCGTCGTTGATTTGAACATACTAGTGTTTTAACAGTGGAAACAGAAAGATACAGTTACCCGCAACTCCCAACTGATAGGCGACAAATAATTAAAGTCAACGCAGGTAATCGAAGGCACTGAAATATACTCCACCTCAAACGCGTACCGCGCACACGGAGGTATTCAACTGGATCTGACTATATCACGGTCTTAAGCTGCTTTTTGACGTGCAGCAAATAGCTGGATGCATCAGCAGCAAAAATGCTCTGATTGGTCAATTATGCTATCGGTTCTATGCCTAACTACAATTGTTTCAATTTTCCTGAATAAGCGGTCGAGTTATCAAACATTGCAATTGTGTTATCAAACACCTGTAAATGAGCAACGATTGCCAGTATGAGGAATGGAATACAAAGCAATTTAGTGTTGAATGAGGAGCTGTCGTACGATGGTCGTACGTTAGGTGCGCCTGGATTGGGCAAACTCTGGGGACTATTGCATAACTACCCAGGCAGCATTCTGTTCACGGACCTCAACACATCCGTAGCATTTCATGTAGCATCAGATCATGAAAGACCGTGTTCGGCAGCACTTTGCGGCAGAATTAAGGCTGGAGCACATAAAATTACAGAGTCCATAGGCAGAATGCAGAAGCCGTAGCACATGCGCAATTGCAAAAGGCCAGTCCGTATGGTTTATGCATTCTGCCTATGGATTATGGATTTCAATCTACATAAAGATCCATAAGCCATATTCCATGGCATATGGCATAACGAACAAGAATTATTTGTGTGACAAATTTGACAGCAAACGGCAGGAAACACGCGACTGAATGCATATTTTTACTTCCTGAGGCATATAAACCAATTGGTATATATCACCTCATATTATACATGTATTTGATGCGGTAACTATGGGTTTGAAGTTATATTTCATAACATCAGATGCTTTTGTAGAGTTTCGACTGCTTTTATACATCCATGTGAGTACTTATATCCTTATTTTTTCAATGTTGGTAAGCTTTAGGTTATATTTTTCTGACGATATTATTCTTTCCACGCACTTTATAAGAACACATGTCTCTATTTCGATTTGTGATTTACGGCAATTTTTTACCGTACTATTAATAGTCTTATATTATCGAATTCCTTCATATCATCTGTGTAATTTGGATTTTTTTTTCACATATTATTATCATAGACATATAAAAATACACGGCGCGAGGTCAGAGGTAGCCCGTTGGTGAATGCGATAGCGGGATAGAAAGAGAAATATGCATATGGGTCCATCCTTCTATCTTTGTCTAATCGCGCGCATGCGCGCTCAGCATTCTCGCGCAGTGTGGTATACTGGGCTAAGTTCAGAAACCTTACCCGAATGACTCGAGTATCGTCGTGTTTTTGTTTATTCTCATGTGTTAGGCAGAGACAGTATGATATCCGAGTTCACTCGGGTAAGGTTTCTGAACTCAGCTCTGGCATACACGACTCGCGTGTCCCGCGCATGCGCGATTAGACAAGGATAGCGGGGAGCCTATATGCAGCTTTCTCTTTCTACCGCGCTATCGCCTTCTCAGCCCGCTCACGCGGTCTATTCTTGTATGTCTATGATTATTATATATAATCTTCCACAAAGCCGATCCTGGCGAAGCATACACGAATCATGCATGTCTGCGGCAGGCACCTCCCGGAAAACAACATTCGCAAGTCTTCAGCTAGGCAGGTCCTGGGTAGTCTGGAAATTCCAATGGAGGGGGTAGATCGTTTGAAGCAATTTTTGTGTTCACTAGTCGCCACTAGGTTCGTTGCGATCTTATTACAGCGGCGGGACCGGGGGGGTCCAGACAAGACCGTGGTATTCGCTCACTCACGCTCACTCATCGTATTTATTGAGGTTATTGTTATCCTGGTAACTAGACCGCAGCGACAACTGGTGGTGCCGCTAGAATCGAAATTTGCCCTCGCCAAGCGGCGCGAATAATCGTGGCTCTCAGCATAGGAGTTTCCAGACCTGTATATAAGACCGTCGTCCGCATAAACCGGCCTCGGAGATTGCAGCCCTCCGGTCTTTGGTGCACAAATTGAGAAACACAGGCTTGAAGACGGTCACGCTGCGTTTTATAGGAAGGGGCTTTGAGTGCCTAGACCACGGTCGTATGTAAAACCGTGGTTGCATCCACTTGTTTGCCGTTTGTGAAAATTTACCTGTAGGCGTAGTTAGTAGGGGTTATGAAATAGTAAGACAAAAATTGTAGCGGATCACGATGTAAGAATAATAGCGTTTTCCACGGATTGCACTGAGTGTGAACTGAGAGCGCACTAGCGGTAGACTCGTATTTCCAGCGTGTTCCACTGGCAGCTCGAGTGGGTGAATTTAGCACTGAGTGCGTAAAATATTGCATTGAAATCGGGAGTCGGTGTCAAAGCAGTGCAATTATGGCTGCCGATCGTGAAAGAGTCGAAGTAGATGCAGTGAGAGCAACTCTTTTATTAGATCTAATTTCATCTTCGTCTAGCAGTGATGATGCTTGCTGGAGCCGAAAGATAGTAGAGGAGAGATTCCCAAAATTTTAAATTTCATGGGAGTAATCCACAGCATGTCCGATATCGAAGTATGGATACACATTTTTTCAGCTTCTAGAGGTTAACTGCTAGGTATATTTCAAGAGATTGGGACAACTTGACTTGCTGCTTATTAATTTTTATCTTTTCAGCGGAATTGTCAATTTTTTTTGCCCTTGTATGCTCGTGCCTAAAATTTGTGACATTTATTTACAAACAAAAAATTACCGTTGCGTTTGTTCAATTGGCTTCTTTATCACTTGGTTGAAAAACTGTACAGTCGCACAGTCGGTCAAGTAACGTCACATTATTTCTGATTTAGGATAAATTATGATCTAGTCTGCCTTTATACGTTTTACGGTTCCATTCAGAATGTTTGCCCCGATGCCAAGCTAGTGCGCACTCAGTGCAATCAGTGGAAAACGCTATAATAGGTGGTCCGGCTGCCCTATGCATGGCTCAGTCTATCTTTATATAGTCTATGAGTCCTACAGACCCGTAGCTGACTGGTGGACAGGTACCGAATTATGCAAAAATAATCACAGTCGTCGAGTCGCAGCAGTAGTGCGATTCTGTAACTCGTTATGAGAATAACGATTCGGAACGCTATCGTAACGATAACGAATTTCGCCGCGTGTAACGACAATCTCATAACGACGGTGCGATTCCGTAACTACGAATAGCGACACTTCGACGTTACAGAATGGGATAACGAATCGTCGTTATGGATACCGACAGGAAGTGACGTATTGTGACAAATCCTTAGTAAGTAACTAGAATTTTATCGAAACTCGCCTTAAAATAGCTGAAATTCGTGCCGCGGTGGCGCGCATGAAGGTTTAAATCGTTTAAATCGAGGCGCGCACAATCACTCAGTCACAGTCAGTGCAAATCCATCGTATAGTGAACATTGTAAATATAAATATCACCATTGTTATTATATCTTAACACCGTTTAATACTTTTAATAAATTTTAATACGAGTAAAAAAATTTATTTGCACTCATACTCTTAAAAGGAGCCCTTTGACCACGTGTCGTGAATCCCCATGCAGCGTTTACTGCTTCTACGTCTTCCTCACTATTCTTTTTGCATGGACCACCATTGGGTTCTTCACGTAGAACCAATATTCTGAAGAGTAAAATTATATAACTACTCCCATTTTTTACTAAAAATCATAACTGTAGCTGTAATATTTTTAATACTTCAAGAAGTCTTTGAGTTTGTTAATTTCATGGAGGCAAAGCTATTTAAAAACAATACCACTTGAAAAAAAAATTGAGGTCTAGTTTAGAATAAAGATTTTTCGCGTTTTTATTTTTTGTTCGGGTTAAAAAAGGTGAATATTTTTTATAAAATAAAGTGATACTTTAAAAACACAATTGAATATTTCTTTATATACAATCAATTGTAAACATTATAGTTGAAGGAATGTAAATTCGAAAAATTGGTGATTTTGAAAAATTAACGACGGAGCCAGGAATCGAACCTGGCGTCTAGAGTTGCTTGACCGGAGCCTTACTCCTATGAGCCTATGAGATTTTGATGAAATAATATCTGTGCATTGAAGATATTAAAGAAATGAAATAACATGGAATTTTGAAAAAGGTACGCCAAGGCGGTACGTCGGAGCGTAACACCGCCCTGACTCTGTTGTCGTTAATTTCTCTCATCACCTTTAAACATTATACTTGTTGGCAATTTAACCACAAACATCATTCCATATTCTGTATTCTATTCTTCCGCATCACGGAAGTTGGGAAATCTTTCTCTCATAATTTGTTGTTGAATTCGTTGAGCCAAAGCGCGTGGTCCTCGTCTGGTGTATTCTTCATCTTGATCCATCGGATCAACATCATTCTCTACGGGATGAGCTATCGGTGCTAGTTGTTCGTCATCTTCATTGTTTAATCGTAGTTGCACTCTCATGTTGTGCAGTACTGCACACGCATTAACAATTTTCGCTGCGAACGCTGGTTCGTACATCAAGACTTGCTGGTATGACAAGCATCTCCATACAGATTTAAAAACTCCAAACAACCGCTCGACGACGCTTCTAGCCTTACATAGTTGTTGTGTATATTGATGTTGTCGCGTATCTTCAGAAAAATTGGCCAGAGGTGTTAACAGCCAAGGCTCCAATGGATATCCAGCATCACCTGATGGAAAATATATTGATTTAGAAAAAAGTAGACTAAATATAATATGCATATTATGTATATAAAACTCAAACTGAACCTATGCTGCTTTGCTGAACAGTGAAAAATATTTTCGCTTTGAGTGCGCTTAAGGTGTTAACCAAGATTCATCACAGCTTCTTGAGGCAGGCGAAAAAGGCTGAGAAACTCTTCTCGTGGTAGCTGAAACGGATTCTGAGCATCTCTCAGTCGCCTTCTTTCCACACGACGTTCGAGTCGACGTAATCTTTCCTCAAGAACGAATACATCCCAAGCAAGGTATTCGATAGCCATGATCCTTTGAGATTGAAGATAATCAAAGAAACAGCGTAAATAATAGACTTAATAGTAGAAATGAATTATTAATGAAATTAATGAATAATTATATTTGTGGAAGCAACTTTGTGGGTTCTTTGGAGCAATACTACAATTTATAGGTTATGTTATTCTTTTTTAGAAAATAATAAAATCTATTCTACAATTTTTTCTGAAGTCAATCTGCATTGATAATTCCTAATTACTGGAAAATTCAACTTACTTATTGGTTATTTCAAACGGCGTAATTATTTTTTACTTTCGGAGCACTTTTCGAAGCACTTTCTCGGAGTCGAGAAAAATATGGGAAACGCACACCACTCCTCTAACTCGTGCGCAAAGTGTCGTTATAATGGTCGTTATAGCGTACCGAGGGGGTCTCTGAGCCTCGCTATCCGCTCGCACCGTAACGACATCATAACGACACTTTTCGTTACTAATAACGACAAAACTCGCTAAGAATAGTGTACAGAATCGCATTTGTCGTTATAATAGCGACGCGGTCGGTAGCATAACGAAACTTGTCGTTATGAGTCCATAACGACAGCACAACGAGTTACAGAATCGCGCTACAGGACACCTATTATTTTTACACCGTGTAGCGGGTCGATCGTGGCCGTGTTCGTAAATTGACTGCCAGTACTAAAAATTCCCTAGGACAGAGACAGAGCTGTTCATGAACTCGGCAGCGCAAGAGAGATGAAAGATTGCTGACAGTACTGTCAGTCAATTTTCGAACACGGCCCGTATATTGTAACGACATCCAAAGAGAAATCTATCCATTTTTCATCTTCCCGATTTTCGAGCGCCGTTCGAGACGAAATAGGTTTTTCGAACTGATTATCGAGGTGCATGGTCTGTAAGTACGCGGCAAAATCTGCTTAGAAGTGGTCGGAAACGATTTGTCTTTGCAATGTCAGACAACGAAAATAATGTATCCGTGGAATCATCTCACTCTCCACAAAAACGGAAAGCGTTTTACCGAGAATATTTGGGAAAAACAAAAGTTCTCCGTAAGTTCACACCAGTTCAAAATTCACGTATTCTAAAAGATGTTTCATCCTAGCATGCTTTTGAGGTTGTGACCGCCGATATCTTCATATATTTTTGTTTGTTTTCGTTATAGAGGAAAATGTAGGCAAAAACACGATTATGACGTTACGTACCATAATGGCTAATACAGATATTATAAACGAAGATGAGGAAGCTATAGACAAAGGTATATTCTCAAGCAACGAACTTTGTTATTTTTCCATAAATGTTTTTCACCCAAGTTTCATAATTTCTTAGAACACATATCATCAAAACTGACATGGAATTTTAAAACTAAATAATCCTCTACCGCTTCTTTAAAAGTAATATATGCATGGTTTGTTTAGCTAATTACACCGATGAAGTTCTGCTAGATTCAGAAGTGATGTATGTATCCTCAGATGTTCTGAAACGTTGTACAGAAACTTTGAACAAAGACATGAGCCCATACGACCACACTGAATTTGCTGAGAAAATAGTTAGTACACATCGGATTTTCAATTGGAAAAAACAAAAAATTAAATTCGTAATGGTTATCAGTTTCAAGATTTTACCTTCTAGTTATCTTACGTGCGGCTGCGCCCAGACACAATGTTAGAGGAAGTACACTGGCCGATTTTGACTGATGAAGTACTGAAGTGTTTGAACGTTACTCCACAATATTCTTATCTTTTAGGTTTGTTCATTGTGTTCCCAATTGTGAGTCATTGTAAATCTTTAAGATGCATTTCCTACTCTTCCAAAACACAAGGCTATTTTCTAATTCTGTTCTTATATGTAGGAACCCTGAAGCCATTAGAAAAGAGGCATATCGCAAAGCGAAAGCAAGGACCTCGAGACATCCAAGTAGCTATTAAAAGGCCTGAGAATGTTCAAGCTGTCGATAAAGTTGAACACGGAGTTGAAGAAACAGTACGGAAAATAAAAACTCTTGTGTCTCATCATTACAAAACAAATGACAAGCCACTTGATTTCTTCAAACTTATTCTCAATCCAGTTGACTTTGGTCGAACTGTGGAAAACATGTTACATGTTTCATTTTTAATCAGAGATGGATTATTACAATTAACGAAAGGTTATACAGCTATCTTTTATCTTAATATTCCACAGCATATTTTAACAGCTGTTAGAAATATTTTTAGCTGTACAAATACTCATCTATACATATGTCATTGAACAGATAAGAGGGGAAAATTGGTTGTTCAGCCAAGTAGCAAAGAAGCATGTACTAATGCAAAACGAAAAGGAAACGATTCACATATTCAGAACGTAATGTCAATAAACGCAGGGCAGTGGCAAGTGAGTAGAAAGTATAATCAAATTCAACTTTGGACTAAAAGTTTGTCAACATCGTTTTACAATTTGTTTTAGATTCTAAAAGAAACATATCATCTGGATGGAGCCATGATTAATTTCACAACTTCTGTTCATTTGTAAACTTCTCCCAGCACGGGGTTGAATCAAAAATCACGTTAATATGTCAATCTTCCATTTAAACAATAAACGTATATTTTATTTTTCACATGTTTAATTTTTATTGTTTTTATGATTTCTAACTCGTATGTACAGACCTCTGAGTAATAACCTCGCCCAATAAGCACGCTTCCCTAGTTTTTTGCTCACAGTGGTCTCCCACTCGAGCAGCAGGTCCTATTAAGAGGTAGCGGTGTGTAGAAGAAGACGGAAAACGATTGTTGCCGCTCGCGAGGAGAGCAAGATGGGGATACTTTATTTCCTAGAAAAACTTCCCCTTAGGAGCGTGGACGGACTTATAGAGAGGTCCGACTGTACTTGTCATATATCTCGAATACTGTCCATTTTGGGAAGATATGCCAGCTTATTAAGTAAGTCCTATTATAGTTTTAGGAAAAATTTCTTAGTGGCTATTCATGTACCACGTACGATATTTGTAGGCGGAATAGTGGCTGGATCAGTTATTTGTTACTTATTATTTGGCAGGAGGGAAATGATTAAAACAATATAGAAGATATACCACCACATGCAAATCAACAAATAACGCAAATAATTTAGGATGAATGATATTGAATCAAAATTCCCTTATTTTTATTGTGGTCGTTTTCTTTACAAGATTTTGTCTGCCTAGATATCACTTTGCTAGTTTGACTTTTCCATCTTCGATAACAATCTGTGTCATTCTATTAATTTTTCTGTCAAATTTAGCAGCAGCATTTCCTTTTAGTACTGTAACTTTACTATATATTTGATACTGTCGCAAAACTTTTTTTCTCAATTTCCTCAGAGAAACTTCCTTTTTAGAGTAAAGTACCTCCAGTATAGCATCACTCCAGTTAAATTTCTTGATTACCATTTCGTTATTATAGGAAATATTTTTAGAATTATTCTGACTCATTGCAGTTGTTAAATTAGTACTTTCTAATTCATCACCTATAAGTTTTTTAGACTTTTTACTTACAACGCAATTTTCTTCCATACCTATTGAACATAAATTTTGCTCGAAATTTTCACAATTTCTATTGTTAGTGTGGAAGTTTTCCTTCTTCTGATATTGCATTTCTTCAGGTATTTTCCGCTTCAGCGATTTTTTCGATTTATTGCTACTGCTATTATCAGTTGTCTGCAGGCTGATTTCACAACTTTGATTCTCCGAGTTCCCACTGTATTCGGCATTAGGATCTGCTGTTTTATATTCATTGGATAAGTTTTCGTTGTTCTCATTTTCCGATATATCTGTCTGAATCATCGGTGTCACTACATTATCTTGAGCGACAGAACAAACATTAGTATTTGTAGGAGCTTTATTCGCTAAAGTTTTTTTGAAGGCTTCTTCCATTTTAGTCCATATACTCTCGAGGACTGTCAAGTTAACTCGACCGGCTAACATGCTTTTCATAAAATTAAAAAACTTTGCTTTTTTTCTCGGCACATTGTCATGATTTGACAATGTATTAAGAATGTTCCTTTCAGCAACAGATAGGTTTTCTGAATTCTCAATGACAGCATGTACTACTGCAACCCAATCTTGTTGTTTTTGCTCTCCTTTATTTTTGCTCGGCCGGAGGACAAAGTCTTTTCCACCGTACCGCTGCGCCTCCGTTATGCATTTGGTGTGTTTGACAAACTCTTGTCCCCTATACATGGAATCATACATCATCTAGCACACAGATTATGCAAGGTATATTACGAATTTTTCATATTTCTAATTGTATTCTAGTTTTTTTGTTTTATAAATCAGATAAATTCACCCAACTGGAACGTACCGAAAATCTTGGAAACAATCCATGCAACTGACTGAAATGGAATTTCTGCACTTGAATTGAAAGTGTTTTCCGACTTTAGGCTTCTTTATTGCCTCACCACAGTGAGTACACGTGAAAAATACCATTTCTATGGATAAGCACGTGCCGGAGAATCATGAATGCAAGTATTTTTTTCTCCAATTTGCTCTGTCGGGATTTGCTTCGACTGGCAACTGTTGACAGCATAAAAGTAAACTAACCTACAAGTTAAATATACCGTTTTAAAAATGAGCTATAATTGTTGGGTAAAATAAACTCAGGTCGTTGTAAATCATAGGCCTAGTGGTAGATTTACTCACTCGAATTGAGGTTAAATACTGCGTGGTAATCCAAGATGCCAAGCTTCAAGCACGAAGTGAGAGGGAAGGAGACCGAACTCCGACCCCAAAAGTGGGATCAATTTTCCAGCGATGAGTGAGCAGTTCGCTGCGAAGAATAACCGAGGTGACAAGTCACGCATGCGCAGTACGATTAGCTGCGTCCTTGTATCTCTCGCATAAAGTGCGAGTGAGACAGTTTTGTTGTTGTGACAGCAAGTTCATGAGGTTATGATGCGTAATAATTTCTTGGCATAATGATAGAATCACAAATATGGCTTTATTATTTGCAAAAAAGAAACGTGAATACGCTGCGAAGTCAGAAATCATAGGTGCGTATTTTACGAACGTTGTTTATGGAACTTTAAGCCGTAAATAGTGGAGCATTTGAATCATTCTGGACGTTCTTACAGATATGGAGCAAGTACTTAATGAATTTAATTACACGTATTTGAGGAAAAAGCTATGTGTAAGTATTTTACCAGCACCAAGTTGGGGTTTTACACGAGGAGATCGCACATTTTTTGGTCTACAAAAGATTGAAAAGGATTGCTGTTTTACCAGATATGCACGTTGAAATATACATAGACAATAAAATTTGGCCGCTCTGAGAATGTATTATCCTTGTTAATATGGATCAGTTTATTGTTCTTCTGAACAACGTAGATAAAATGCCTTTGCCAGATCACTAGGATATTGAACAACCATTTGTTACACTCATGCTTTAAATGTAAACAATTTATCAATCATGTTCAATACGAAAATTGTAAATGGTAAATAGGAGAATCAGGATATATACAAGTTTTACATAATAGAAATTATCAGCTACAGTGATGAGAATTAGGAGATAAGGTTAGGATGTAGAATATAAGGATTCACAAATTAGATATATACATAAAAACGATATTTCTTGCTTGTTGTTGGCAATTTCAATTTATTGTACAATCTGGTAATAAACATAAACAGAAGTATAATTTTGTTTTACCATCACTCTATGATCACGTTACGTACCGAGGGAGCTTTAAACAACGTGTGATTGTTATTTTTGTCTTTATATTTGGTTTTGCACTGCGGTACACGACACGCTGACATCTTACCGTAAAAACTAACCTCACTGTCATAACAAAACTATCTCACTCGCACTTTACGCGAGAGAGATAAGGACGCAGGTAAGTCGTACGAGTCGTACTGCGCATGCGTGACTCGTCATCTCCGTTATTCTTCGCAGCGAACTGCTCACTTTTTTATCGCTGGAAAATTGATCCCACTTTTGGGATGCGGCCTCGGCAGAGTTCGGTCTCCTTCTCTCTTATTTCGTGTTCGGAATACACCCAGCATTGAATGTTGTCCCGCGGTCATCAGCGACATCAGCAGAGATCAGCCTGCTCGTGAGTTAACGATCCCGCGTCGTCCACGTGCTTTGAGTCAATTTTGAAATTCATTGACGCTGGAAGTGGTGTCTGCATAAAAGTAGCATTTACTCTTTCTGTTTAAAAACCATTGTTCTGATATGGGGGTAAGTCAAGTGAATTCAAATATATATTTGCACTATACAAGTCTTCTTCACCCGATTGCACAAGGTGACATAACCTAATGGTGCAACGCGCCATACTACACATCTGCTCATTGCATCAAAAATTATATACCGTATTATGGATTCCCGGAAATTCACACTTTCGACACTTGTAGAGAATTGTGATTTCTCACATTTTAGCTTGTTCTTACGTAAATGTTCTTAAAATCAACAGTAATAACTATATTTATGTCTAAGTTAGCTTGAGATGAATTAAAACGTATTTTCCAGAGGTCTTAGAATAGTAAACAAAACCGATTCGTCGTAGTACGAGTGCGCGGTATTGAAAATTAGGTACCGATTTTCATTACGGGTTTCGTATTCGGTAGTTTGGGTTAACCGAAATATCGAAATGTCGGTAGACTTTAATCTACAAATATCGTCGGAAAAAAGATTAAGAAAAATCTGTATTAAACTGTACTAAATAACTTTAGGTTATCAGAAACTTCGGTATTCCCGTACCGATACATTTCGAGGAAGGAGATACTGAAATACCGTGCACCCCTACTCCATAGTGTTAGAACAAACTGAGACACATATTTTGAATTTTTATTTGCTACGTTACCCTTACTGTTTGATACAAACCTTTCGCACCGTAACATCCATACTTAACAACAGCTCTTTTTGCAATCTGGATCCCAGTGGTCAGAGAATATGCAGCATTTAATAAGTTTGAAGTTAGTAACATTATTATAAGAATGCATGTTGAGGAAAAATCGTTACTTCACACCTTTAGGATTGTTTCAAACTTAGCAAAACATAATTTAAAAAAATATACTCATGTATTGAAAAGCTCGTTGAAAGTTGTTTTAAAATTGGACAATGATGATTTTTTCCCTGATTTTTCATTACATTAATATTAGTAACTTTAGTTCCATAACATTTTAGTGCTTTTATTAATATGCATCTTCTATCATTCTTTCAAGAAAATAGCAAAGTCGAAAATCAGTAAGATAAAAAGGAACAATCAGACGAGGACTAAACTTTCTAAGCAGGGAAAATTGAAGAGCCGTAGAAACCGTAAAACTCAAAAACAGTTGCAACAGCCACCTACAACACTAGTGTCAAAAAATGTTGAAACAGAAGATGAGAGTGATCATGGTGAAGATATGCTTGGAATGGTTGAAAAAGATGACTTGGAATTTTTGAAAAAAGCTGTATCTAACCAGAGTTACAATCTTCTCAACCAAATTAGATTAAACCAGTATGTAATTAATCCAAATTCATGTCCTTATATACAATCTTGTGATAAAAACTTGGGTCAGTATTATGGAGTATTAAAAATAAAACGCAATCTCCGTTGGGGATTGAATGGAAAGAAATTCCTGCTAACAAAATTTCTATAATGGAGAAAGATCTTGGGTGATTTCAACATCACCTATTCAGTCAGAAAATTGAAACCATATTGATGTCAGATGATTCATTTTCTCTTTAACAGTCTGTAATTACAATATACTACCATCTTGACATTTTGTTAAATTTAATCTTAATTCATCTCAAAATATATCCAAATTGAAGGAGTCACCCAGCTTGCTCGTACCCTAAACCAAGTCACTTTCTGCATTGTCTTAATCTAGATCAGAGCCTGAAATCAAACGAAAACGGAAAAAATCTACAGAACTTGATGATTTAGAGGAGAAGTATGAAAATGCGACAGTCAACACCACAATTACAACCAGTCGTACACGAATGCTCCTGCCCATCAAATCTCAAAATAAATTAATTGAACGGCATATTCCACTAAGTGAAATAGAGAACTTTGATACAGACGAACAATTAAGAATTGAACAGGATCGTAAAAGTAATGGTCTACAATCTGTAGATGAAGAGGAATTGACCGACCAGGAACTAAACCTAGAATATATTGTAAGAAATTACCCAAATCTGAGAATACTGATTAGACAAAAGATAACTGTATTGACATCTATAAGCGATGTAAATCCATTGTAAACGGGGAAAGTCTTTCAAGACCTGTGGCATATCAGAAGTATGTTTTTATGTAAAAATGCACATGGTATTAAATAACACTTTTTTTTAGGAGGAGGGAAAAATAGATGTAAGTAAACCAGTATCAATGGTAGAATTGTTGGCATGCAGAGAAGAGGTACTTCAATCACGTCGTTTCAAGATCGGAATTTTGTCAAGTGGCCTATTAGAAAATCCTGAACTGAAGGCTGGAAACTTGAAAGTACTTTTGTCACTTATGGAAGAAGAGCATCCAGAAGTTTATATTACCGTTAGGAAATTGGCAATGGTATCCTTGTTGGAAGTATTCAAGGACATTCTACCTTCCTACAGCATTAAACAAATCCCCCAAGATAAAGTTAAATGTATGATACTGATTACTGACCTAGTCCACAATTCAATTTGTCCAAAACACCACATTTTGTTAAATTATTCTATATGATGATATATCATCCTAACCGATACATATAAAATAAAATTTTTTAGTGAAACGGGAGACATTGAATTTACAAAATTATGAAGCAGTAATGTTGAAAAGCTACAAGTTGTACTTACAGAAGCTTGAAAAATTTGCTAGCATGTTGAACGGAAAGAAATTGAACATGAACAAGTTACAAAAGCAGGAAATAATATTGGGAGAAATTGCTATCACTTGTATGTCAGAGCTTTTGATCGCACATCCATATTTCAACTTCTCTGTCAATATTGCTAACCTTTTGGTTCCATACTTGGATAGTAAATGGTCAAATGTAAGGGAGATAGTGGCTAAATGTGTTACTCAGATATTCAAAGAAGATAAACGTGGCGAATTGTCTCTTGTGGTGAGAGTTTGAATGATAAAATTAATCTATCATTGAAATATAAAAAATAGATACGGAAATTTTTCTGAGTCTTGTTGAAAATTTATTAACGCTAGTACTTTGCCAGTCTTTATCTGTTTGTGCCTTTTACAGATTGTGCGTCGAATAAATCAATATATAAAAACTAGGGGTCACTCAGTTTATGTGGAATTATTGACCGTACTGTTGGTTCTGAAAATTTCTGATATAAATTTGGATAAGAGCAAAGAGGAAGAATTGAAACAGAAGAAACTCCAGATGCATAAGCAGAAATTAATTTCTATGAGTAAACGAGAACGGAAGAGAAAAAAGAAGCTAGAACAAGTTGAAAAAGAGATGATTGAGACTAAAGCGGAAGAGAATAAACAGAGCAAGCAACGGGTGTTGACCGATATAACCAGTATAGTATTTACTATTTACTTCCGCATTCTGAAGCAAATCCCAACGGGCAAAATTTTGTCTGTAACGTTACAAGGATTAGCTAAGTATGTTTTCATCCAAGCACAAATTGCTGCGTCATTTTTTTCTCACAAAATAAAGTATCTTAGGGGTAGAGATAAGACATCTTTGAGCCAGTTCAAATTTGATAGGCAAAGACAGACCAAGCAGGGAGGAATATGCATACAAATACACCAACTATGTAAAGTGTTATTGCCGACTAATTTTTGGGTTGATAATAACAAAGCCTTTTACATTTGAATACTCAAGAGGCACCATGACCTAAGTACAGCAAGTGCATCTACATACCCCTCTAATTGGTCCCCCTTCCCAATCAGAAAGACGTGATTTATGTCCTTAAAGTGGTATAAAGAAAGAATTAGACTTTACTGCATTATTTAAACTGGGCTTGTTCAAGTGGTGTGATGCGAAAGAACATTTATTTACTTTTTGTAGGTTTGCACACAGCATTAATATAGAGTTCTATCAAGATTTAGTTAATGTTCTGAATCGATTATTGGATGGTAACACCTTAACTTTGAGAGAGCAACTATATTGCATTGAAACTGTCTTTGTTATTTTATCTGGACAAGGGGAGGCATTGAACATTGATCCATCAAGGTAATTATGAGCTGCAAAAATAGTTCACTTGTGATCCACGCATAACAATGTCAAAGGACTAAATGCGGAAAAATTCTTTGATTTTTGTTTTTCAGGTTTTATTCACACCTCTATAGAAACTTACTTGGTATTCATGCGGGTAAAAATCATGCGGATTTAATAATTATTTTACGAACGCTTGGTAACATTTTGATAAAAAAACGTAAGAACATCTCACAGAATCGACTTATTGCCTTTCTGAAACGAATAAGTATTTTGGCACTACAATTAGAACACAATGGTACGCTTGGGATACTAGCTATCATCAAAATAGTGATGCAACTTGGAAAAGCCACTGACATTTTACTGGACACGGATTCCTCCATAGGAGAAGGTTTCTATGATTCGGTGCTGAATGAACCTGAATACTGCAATGCTCAACGTTCAGCTTTTTGGGAACTGGTTCCTTTACAAGTAAACTTAAAAGAAATAGCATTTTTCAGCACAAATTGGTGATTATACGTCTGTTGATTCAATACCATTCACTTTCAGAGGCACTATCATCCAATGGTGCAAAAAATGGCGAAAAATATTGCAAGAGGAGTTCCTACAAGTGGAGAGGGCAGTCTAGAGCCAGAATTTGGGAAATTGTGAGTACGAGGCATGATTCTATATGCAGAGACAATTTACTATATTTAAACAAGAACCACTTTTGATGATCCACTTTTGATGATAGTTTCAAAGTGTGCTTTCAAAACATTTTCTGATAATAATAGTAGGAATTAATTTTTTAACATATTCTTGTCCTCCTTTTTAAGATCTCCAGTGGAGCTCTTTGACGAATACAAAACAACAGGGGTTATGTTCAAGCCTGCTGTTACTAAACCCAAAAAAGTAATATCGGTGAAATTTTATGGCTACAATCACCATATAACGAAACTTTACGAGGATTATTTCGAAGATATTTTCCAACATTCGCGTCAGAATGATACAGCTCCGGATTTTCATGGGTCTTTCAAATTGAAGAATCTTAAATGTATACAATAATAAATGATTTTGCACGATAATGCGACTTCTCTATAAATATTATATTAATGTATAGACATGAGGGCTGATTGTTCAATTGCCCAAGTAAAATTCACCCACTACTTGAAAACTAACTATAATATACTGATTGTTGAAGGCCTTCTAATAGCATCACAAAGGTATGTCAAAGACACATGAGAGTCAGGTCGGTTTATATTGTATGCTGGTTTAAGAAACATCTTCATAAATCAATTTATTGTCATTACCTTAGAAACCATTAAATTTTTTTTGCAGCAAGCATACAGTCTTGATCTGAAAGTTGTTGTATCAGGAATTGTGCACGTAATTCCACGCAAGCTATATTTTCTTCAATAATAGTTCTCACAAGTGTGGCCTTTTTTTTCTAAAACAATAATTAATAACATATAGACAGGTCATACTTATTTTATACGACCAAAGTATAAGGCTGCAAAATTTTAAGCTCGGGAGTAGTTTTTTGTGGATGATCGAGTCTTAAGATTCATGAAATATTGTTATAGAATTTCATACTTTTCGAAATAAATATTAAAAAGAATATAAATTTTTATTTTTATTTTCCGCTCTAGCTCATGAACAACAGTGTTCAAATGGAGACGCGCACAAAGGAGTGTGGAACAAAAATTTATTCATGATCATGTACCCGTGAAACTTTTTATGCATATAAATTTGTTAAGTCTGTCTTATAAAATCAAAAAATAAATTAAAAATAAAATAACTCAATTTATTGTAAAAACCACGAAATTTTGTAGTAATAATTCATCATGTAAAAGTAGCGCGTCCTGTCAAGTGTTGCAACCTCGTTTTTTTTTTTTTTAAATCATTCTTTTTTATTTAGAGTTTAATTTAAAGAAAAAATAATAATAAGACGCTAATTTTGTTATGTATATAAAATATGGGGGAATTTAATCTTTTCCAAATAATACTGTTGCTACAAGTAGTCATTCATCTGACAAAAGAGTTCGCAAAAACAATTCTGGGACGTAAACAATTGAAAATTTTCACATGGTAAAATGTGTACAGTCTAACGTCCCTTAAATGTTTGATAAATTAAAAATATGAGAACTGCTTCAAAATGCTTAATGCAAGCTGTATTACATACCTATATATATCATAATTAAAGATGTGGACAATGTCGGTAATTGGTAAAGCTGTCACTTATTTAGTGTTTCATTTCACGCAAAACTAAAATTTTCATGACCTTGTTATTAGAACTGATAACTTTTTCATTCATGATTCATTCAGGTTTATTTATTTATTTTTTATTTCTTGATCAAAAAAGACCTTTGAAAATTAGAAAGTGTTGTATCGCTTCGGAAGAACTACTTGTAGGCTACAAATTACGCAGTGGTATATTTCGTTGCAGAAGTGCTGCTTAAAAAATTTTCAAATGCGGCAACTTTGAATGCGAACCCTTGTATGAATTTTTTTGGCATTGACCAGAAATTAATGTTCTTGTATACTGTATTAAATAAAAGCGACTATGAAATGTAATTTTTACCTCCAGCATCTGATTTTCCAGAACAAGTTCAATTATTGCAACCCTATCGGCTTCTTCGGGAGTACAGGGGACTGCTATGGGCTTACTTCTTTCAAAGTCCTTATTCATCAAAAGTTCGGCCAATCGTTTTATTTCACCTCGCTCTTCGGCAATACGCGATCCTAGTGATTCCTGCATTGCTAATAATTCGCCATAGATCAGCCGTTCTCTCAGTTCCTCGTCACTATCGAGAGATATCTGTCGAGCTTTCACTTTAATAAAACAGGTATAAATCACATTTTCTAGTGTGCGATAAATGTCATTTGGAATTAATATTTTTAACAAATACACGTTTCAATCAAAATATTATACATACAAATTTGCAAAGTTTCCCCACTGTTTCGATTAACTACTTCGTCTGGTGTTAGTTCATTAGCTGATGCATCCAGTTTTTCTTGGATGCATTTAGTTTGCGAAACGTGTTTACTTGCAGGCAGCATACCTAATTTCTCATTCACTTCAGGTGTATCACATTGGTCGTTTGATTCGTCCATACTTTGAGAACAACTTTCTTTATGGGCTACAACAGCCATAGGCAATGGCTGATAATCAGCTTTGATGTAACTATTATCTTCCTCAGGAACGATCTTAGCTTTGTGCAAACTGATATCAAGATTACCCTCGTCGCCTAACTTCAAATCTTCTTCTAAACTTTTGTGCGTTGATCCCTCCAATTTTTGCACAGTTTTGTATTTTCTCTACAAGTGTAATAAGTCTACAATCTGTACTACTATTTTCAAACCTACAGGATGAGTGTCATTTCCAAAACAAACATTTCACAAACATTCCAAACTAAGAAATGAATATTAATTTACTTATACTCATTGGCTAGTTTGCTGATACTGAGATTTGATTAATATTCTTTTCCTTTCCGGAATCTGTATTTTTTTCGTGAAATTGCGAAACCTCTCACCTTGAGCTGCGTTATGAGACGCTGCACTTCCCACAATTGTTCCTCTCTCAATTTGGTTACAAATCCTGCGTTCATTTGCATATGAATTTGAGACAGCAATGATTCTTGTTTGGCCAACTCGGCAGCTATGGCATCCATAGTGTCTGGTAAGTTTGGACTACCAGAGGCCAATGGTGGAATATACTTGGATAATTCAACATTTGCAAATAATGCTTTGCAATGTAACAGCAATGCCAAGAGTAGTCGATGGCTCATTTGCAAAACTGGACTCAGTGTCATTGCGATAGACTGAGCATTCATTTTGGTAGTTTTTTCCTAAAATTTAATAAGAACCTTGTTTCATTGAGCATTACAAGGAATATTTACTCCCGAACACTCACATGTGCAGTGAGGTGATCTAAATGCAAGATCACCCATGCCAAAAGAGTCTTGTTACACTTGGGTAGTTGACTTATCAAATCAATTAGCTGCGTTTCTCTCAAAGCAACTTCTTTCAATGAAGCTGCCTGTTCAAATCGAGATACAACTTCGCCATTTTGAAGTATTGGTTCCGGCAACTCTCTGCAAGGTAGGAGACAGAAACCCTGATTACTCCACGTAATTACGTACCTGGTATATTTTCATTTTTATTGAACAATATTTCAGTCAGAATTTAATTACAACCTGAGAAATAGTATCAACAAACTTGTAGCCACCATGGGATCAAACTCTGACATATCTACCACTTCTCGTTGATTGTAAAGTTTTCGCAGATGTTGGACCTTGGATTTTACCGCTGAAACTTTGTATAGTCCATCCACAGTCATACCTGGAAGCGATAACGAGAAAATTTGCAGATACATGTAAGCGTTGCAGTGTCAGGCCATTTTGAAATTTCGACTGGAGAATACCAGAGTTGATCAGCTACAGATAATTTTTTTGTTGCTATAAACGGAGTGCTCGAGCGGACCTGAGCTATATGATGTTCTCTCCCTAATAGACAATAATAAACTTCAATAATTGAATAACATTTATATGTCACTCAAGTCGATGATTACACAGGAGACTTTTAAATGCCTCTTCTAGACCTTGATATTTTTATACTGCAAAAGCACTTCCACACAAATTGACCATCAAGATGAAGTACATGAGCCTGGCCGTCTAGCCAGTTTTCACTAAATATTCAAAGATATAATTATTGATGCTATTGACTTGCCATATTCTTCAATGTAATCAATGCAATTTCTTACAACCAATGGAAGCTCCACTCCGTCATGACAACGGCCTCTTTCCACAGCCATTTGAAGAGCAACGCCAAAGATTGGTTGTTCTTCTGAAACATGTTGATCAATAAAGATTGATTAATTTTTTATTGGTATATCACCCCAATCACAGGGCTTCAGTATTCTCTGCAGTTGTCTTACCACCAATATCAACAGTTTCTTCCCAATGTTTTCCTTTTTTGCGATCCTTCAACTTTTGTTTAGATTTCTCCTTATCTTTATCTTTACGTTTCTCTTTGTCCGTATCCTTGTCGTCTTTGTCTTTTTTTTTCCTCTCTCTCTCTTTATCTGTTTCCTTTTCCTTACCATCTTTTTCTCTGGATTTCTCTCGCTTTTCCTTCTTAGATGGGAACTTGAATGTTTTAGACTTTTTTGACTTCGATGGACTCCTAAGAAATGTATACATTAAGAAGTACAATGCGTACAATATGAAAAGATGGCCAAACACATTTATCTTTCGTTAGATATATATATATATAAATTCAAAAACGTTTGTGTAGGATGGGGATTTATAAGTCCCTTTTACATCTATTTTGTAAATATATCGCAAGTCAATAGATGCGATACGCAGAAGCCGTTAACTCATTTGTAATAGTCTCAACCGTATAAGATACTAATTTCATATCCAAACCTACAAGAACTGTCTTGAGTAAGTGTGCATAGCTAAATAACATGTGGAAATGTTATTAGGTAAGAAATTAATTGCTTGTCTCTTGTACGTAGTAAATAAAAACTTTTATCACAAAATATAAGTTTGTTAAGTAAATTAGAGCAAGTATAATCAACAAAATTAAGTCACCGCAACTAGAAACAAAGCAGTTGTTAGACATATTCGTTAAGCACTCTTATTTTTTTCAAGCAAAAACAAAGTAGCTGGGAATAGTATTTACGTAAAGAAAATATGAGGGCCATGCATCTCTGAGTGATGACAGAAGCTATTAATTTCAGAATCTCAGTCAATCGACAGGCAACAGCTAATAGGCTGCAAACGTAATTAGATCTACCATGCTAATGTTGATTAAGAATATGTAATAGTGAGCACCCTTACAAGGTTTAGCGTGATAGAAAAAATTCACTAAAAGCGATTATGAGGAATTACGGAAGATTTCAAGCAAAACAGAAATCAGTAATTGTAATAGTAGATTGTGCACCAAAGAAGCAAAGTAGATCTTTTCACGCGAAGCACAAGTTTGCAATATGAGGTGTAAGTGAGCATGTGTACGCAAGCCGAAGACAAATATTGCAAATACGTGAGTCAAAATATAATTTCCCTCCATGGTGCACATAATACTTTACGTAATAGAAGTGTGGCTCACAATTTTTATTTTTAACCAAGTACGAAAAAGAGCACTTTGAAATACTAGGATGTTATAGTGTACTTTTACATACTTCGATGCTCTTTATTTATACTGTCGTAAAAGTGATTGCTTTACATCCAGAAAAGACGTAAAAAAAAGACGCGTAATCCATATTAGTATTATATAAGACACTTTTGTTGCCTTCAATACATCTTCGCAAATGTACATCATTCAGCGATTTGAATGATAATTATTGAAATTAATTCCGTGGACAAATATGTGTTGAATAGCAGGTAACAATTCAATAAACTGAGATATCTGATTGAGAAAGTATCATAATTAGAGATAACATCTGATAGATGTTGTCTTCTATTTTTTCCATGATATACTAAAAAAATGAATATAATTTCTGCATGAAAGGCATTATTACTATAAAGGCATAAGTATTACAATACTTAGTTTCGATGTCTTCTTCTGGGGAGCTTTCACCCTCTAGCGTAGCATATCCACGATCCTTTTTGTCTTTTTTGTCCTTACGTTTGCCAATGAGAAGTTCCTTCTTAGACGGCCTATCGTGTCCATCGTCACTAACTTTCCAACATAAATATTGTTTGAACTAGTGGTTTGTTTGAGTTTTAAAACTATAAATTTCAAGTCGAATGTTAGACACTACAGGTGTCATTAAAAATGCTACGCTTCAATACTTAGAACTACACGCAAGTCTCGTGAACCTTGTGTAGCTCTACACAGAAGTTTGGCCTACATGTATATGTCCGTTACAAGTTATATAACTCGATGAAGATTTATTCAACTCTCGAGAAAATTGGGAGATTTATGCCGAAATAGGAACATAGTTTCCACAGGAGGAATGTAATACTATCACGCGCGCGCGCGTGTGAATATGCGTGTGCGATTTCTGCAGGCAAAAAATGAGCCCGTGCTCCTAGGATGAAGAATCGTTAATATCTTACAGTCGCTTTCATTGCTCTTTCTCCCGGATTCCGAAGCGTACAAGCCAGGAAAATCTTTTTCAACATCAGGGCTTTCGAAATCCATCTTTATACAATTATGACTTTTCTTGTAAACGTGTTGACTGTTTAAGAAATCTGCAACCTCCAGGCATGTCGCAATATTCGACAGTTCTTTGTTCCGTCTTTTCCTTCAAAATGATTGTTGGTTTTCACTTGTTTGACAGTAGCTTGACATTAATTGACGGATGCAACATAGTCAGTTTGGTCAGGTTTGGTCGGTGAACAGTGAATCTACAATGAAGACCGTTGGTCAGTCAACGTGAAGATGCTGTTCATACTCTACTAAAGGGCACTGGCCTTATGGGAGATGGTGTGTCAGGAAAATTGGATGGCAAGTTACCGACTAGGGCCTCGTATAAAGGTCGGACAATCCCAATTTAGAGGCCCTATTTGGTAGTAGGTTTGTTCGTGCTAGTGTGACGTCGGAACGGTACCTAGTGGAAATCTCCAGATGTTAGACACCGGAAACATTCACACGCAGCTACAGCCAGACTCACATCAGTAGTTTGGGTCACCAATTACCGATTAAGTATTGAAATACACCGGACAACGGGCATTCTGTCGCCCTAATCGAACGAACCGAAGAGGGAGAAATTGTTGGATAAAAGATTTAATTTGGCTTACCTTTTCGAGAGTATTCTGGATGCGATGACTTGTAGATTGGTGAGAGGTTTTAGCGGAATAACTGACTTTAATATTTTGGATATTTTGACTAACTTGGTTTATTTTATAAGTTTTGATATTTAAAAGTCACAAACGCAGAGTTACACTTTGTAAGATCTTAAACTTAGTATGACAAAATGGATTTTAAGTTCGCTGAACTTTTGGGCAGAGTAACGTTGTATGAAAGTTTTAATGCAAAAGGCTAAAGGATTTTACCGCGAGACTGTACCGGAACTAGATGACGAATCTGGAGGTAGAAACACAAGAGAGCGATCGAGTGATCGGTCGCCCTTTTTATAGGGGTCGATCGTTGCGCAGAACGATCCCCCTCTCTAGTTTTTTGGTCACCTTTGCGCACCTCCCCTCTTTTTCTAGGAATTTCTAATTAGGTCACGACATCCTCGCGCATACACGCCCGTTATCTTAGTTCTTTAGCTATTACTATATCGTAGGTTTTTACGTATGGTGTATCGCTGTTTGGTGCGGTGGTGTAGGTGCGTGGACTCGGTTCCGTAGTTCTCCGAACTGCGTGGGCTTTTCGTTGTGGCGCCAGCCCCCTTTGTGGCGCCAGCCCCTTTTGTGGCGCCAGCCCCCTTTCTGGCGCCCCTCAGCCACTTAACTTCTTCCTGCCTACCTCTTAATGTTTTTGCTATCTTGTTCGTTACAAAGCCCATATTTCATTCTGGTTACCTGTCGTTTGTTAGTTTTACAGCTATATCTATATAGAATTACATATGTATTATAGTCGACTACTGTCGTTGTTAACCTGGAGTACAATAGCTATTGTTTATGAACATAGTTTGTTATTTGTTTAACATTATTAGAATCGCGCTGCTGCGAATATCCTTAGTTGTTTGTGTTATAATTATCTTAACAGATTTAGAGTATTTAGTAGTTTGATGATTCATAGCTTTAGAGCAGGTTTACATGTGTGCTTTTGTATATGATTCCCTTCTGTAGTTGTTCATTCTTATATTGATATGAATCGGCTTGGAAGCTTCTAGAACGTTTTCGTTTCGTCGGTAAGTTTCCTAATGTATTCTCTAGGTAAGGCTCTGTATGGTTCCACATTGGAGATCTGCATTGCCTTCAAAACGTAGCGCGTGTTGCCTACAATACGGCGTTGCGGAATAAGGTATAGTTCATGCTGGGTAATTAGCATTCACGGTTTGATGGTTTTGCAGTCTCTGGTTTTGTGGGTTATTGCAGCAGTGCTATCTTTACATTATATTGGTTATGCGTTTATCTATGGTTTTACAGTCTTCTATACTCCAGGCTATATAGTAAAGCGTATATTGCTTATAGTATAGCTCTCAGCTCCAAATGCACAAATGGCATTGTTGAGTGCTATATAATAATTGGGTATAATTGTGTTAGTTAATTATAGTGTTAATATGATATATAATAACGCATAATAGTATTATAGTTCTCTGTAGTACGAAGATCTCGTAACATGGTTTTTAAGCCTCGGCTAGTAAATTTCATAGTTATTTCCATCTAGGGATATTCCAAATAGTTAGACAGTTGTTTTAATTTCTTATGGTTACAAGATTCTCGTACTTCGAGTTTGGTTAGTTGATAAAAGTAACATGCAGTAATAATAGTCGATAAAACATACGGTCGTTCCGGTCGGATGTTACACCTCCCCCCTTATGCAAGAATGGCGAGCCTCTGCTCGATCATTCTTCCTGACGGTCGTTGGGTGCTGTAGGTTTTTCAATCCATACGGTACTTTGGTTGTCCTTGGGGTCCATGGTCGATGTTGAGACGTTTTTTGCAATTGGTGATTGGGTTGCTGGCTTCATGTTTAAATTGGGGTATATGGGTATCGGCGTTCCTTGGGGTGTTTTGTATTCTTCGCCTTCTGCTGTTGTCGGTTTGGTCTGGTTAACGTTGCTCGCATTGTTTCCCATTGATTCATAATATCGCGTGACCGTAGGTTTTGGCGCTGGTGCTTCTTGCTTGAAGGAACTGGGTATTGCGTATTCGTGTTTGATTGACATGTCCATGTGTATCTCGGGGATTCCGGAGCAGTGTTTCGGTTTTGGTTGTTCTTGGTTCCAGGATATGTCTAAAGGTTTTGGTTGTGGCGGCGGTTTAGTTTGATTGTTAGATGGTCCTTTGGATTCCGTATCATCCTCTTGTTTTTGCCTGGCTAGATGTAAGAGCAGGTTGGTCAGGGAATTCCATATGGCTCCAAACATGTGAAAGCTGCACCCGTAGGCTTTTCTCAGAGCATATCCGTGGATTATTGTGTCGAGGATGAATTTGGTTATTTGGATGGTTACCCAAATCCCGATTCCTCCTGCGGTGAGAGTGCCGAAGCTTACGAACCAACCCCACATTTTTGTCCATGTGTTCTTGGCTATTTTTTGCATTGCTTCTTCGGTTAGGAATTGCATGATAGATAATTGTTGATTTGCTATGGTTTGTCCTGACATTCCTCTTGCCATGTCGTTTAGTATTCCAGATTTCTCTGCTGGGAACATGATATGATCTCTCAGTCGTTCCAGATCTTCAGAGGAGTAGATTCCACTGGTTGCTAGGTTATTGGGGTTAATGTATTTCCATGTTGGTGTGGTTAAAGGTTCTATTGTGCCTGGTTTCACTGATTCGGTCAATTCTGGTAGTAATTTATACCATTTCTTATCGAGATTGAACATTACTGGGATGAAAGGGTTACACTCTATCTGTACTCCGGTTTTTAACAACATGCGGCTCTTCGGTGATACAAACATGCTGGCGTTTCCTCTGAATACTGGTAATTCTTGGTAACAGTTCTTCGTCTTTCTAATTTTTACGTCAACTGGTATGCATTTGATTATGTGGATTACTTCTCCTGCTATTGTTGCCATGTAGCCTGGTCCTTTCATTAATTGGTGCGCGAAGTCGTCGGGCGTTACGGCTGCGGTTGTCAATAAGTTCCGTAAAACTTGTTGTTCCAATTTGCATTTCTGCGAGAGTACGTCTCGGTATAATGCTGACATCTGCATTCTCATATGTCTTTCCACGTATACGAATTTCGAATTTACGTAGGTGAAAATGTCCAGGTTGCTGGTTGCTATGGGTTTTTTGTGAGTGAACGCGTTTTTAGTTGGTTCTTCGATGATGAGTAGCTTTGGGTGCTCGGTCCGAATCAATTCGTACCCGCATACTTGTTGACGTCCCTTTTTCGAAAAGGCGAAGGTTATGTCTTGGGTGGTAACTGTATACACTTCGTCATAGGTTTCGTCGCTGTTTTTGATTTTTGTGGCTTTGCCGTCGTATAAGACGTCGTATCGGTCCAATTGACAGGAATCCTTTGGCAAGGTTTCCCAAAACGTGTTTCCTCCTTCATTGTCTACGCAATTACCGTTGCTGAAGTCACACGTTGTTCCGGATCGAAATATGATTTTATTTGAATTTAGGTTTATTTTTGCAATATATTCGGCTAGACTGATTTTTACATATCCTTGGACTATTACGTCGCTCCATGTTCCGTATTCGTCGGAGTATTGTATGCTTTCGCAGCAACTCATCACTGCGATTTCCTTTATCATGAAGATATGATTTCCCCCGTGGAATCACTGAAGGTCTATGATGTACTTCAATTACCATAGTTTCGCATCAGTTCGATTGTCGTTCATTTCGCATTGTGGTAGTTCCCTTGCACACAGGTTAAAGCGTCGTTCTCGTATGGCATCGTTTCTTTTAAGGGATTTGTTCGGTGTATATTCTCGTCGTACATTAGCTGTCACTCCGCATAAGGGTTGGGTGTTTCTTTATTCCTATCTTATTGTTAGATGTATGCTATATATATCCGATGTACTTAACTAAAGGTATCTATACGCGGCATGATTAGTTATGATAATGGAATTAGTTAGTAATGTGCCCGACAATGGGTCTTGTTATGGCTTTAGTTTATTAATTCATCGTCGCCGTTGTTAGGAATTTCGATTGCCGGATCGTCGATCATAAAGTGTTGCTTGACCTTGTAATTTTGATCGTCAAAAACTATTGAAAATATATCGCCATCTACGTCTTTGATCATTACTATGCTATTCGGATAATTCCCGTAATCGAAGAGATTGACGGTGGTGTATATATTGCTGACGACGTAGTCGGTATATATGCTATAGTTATAGATTCTTGGTGGCAGGTCATCGTTCCACAACAACTGGCGAGTCACGCTCTTTACCCAATTTGGCATGATTCTATTGCATATTACGGCAATAATATTATCAGCTCGCCTTATTTCTAAGGTTCGCATATCTGGCTGAAATCTATCGGCGAATATTATAACCAAATTTTCCTGGTTTGCCAAAAGCTTCATCTGCAAAATCGAAATGTTGATATAGTAGTTGAAATCATAGTGTTGATGAGGATTATTAATTGCGAGCGGTTGGTTTTTAACGGGATTTGTGTGGTTGGGTATGTCTTCTTGGAGTAGGGGAAGCGTGAGTTTTTAAAATTTTTGGAGTTTATTCCTTAAGAAACTATTTGAGTTATAAGGCTTGGTACGGAAATTTTGTGTGGGGTAAAATCAAGTGTAACGTTCGGAACCTTGAGGCGTTAAGTAGAAAGAGACAAACATATATATCTATAAGATTGAACGTGCAAAAGAATGAGATGGGATATATTACAGAGCGTATCCTATACTCGGGGTCTCCTCTTTGTGCGGTGCTTCGTAGTCTCGCTGTATAGTTCACTACCTCTGGGCTGAGAGTTGAATGTGTGCGTATGTTTGTACGTGTGTTGTGTGCCTGCGCATTACGAAGTTCTGCCGCAACTTGTACGTTGCTGCTGAGTACAGGGTATGTATGCTTAGACATCCTAGATTATCGCCTGGTAGGTGAAATATATCTGCGTTTGCTCGGATTAAGTTATAGATATTCTCTTTTTCCTAGGTATTTAAGTGTTCTAATCTCAAAAGGATTCCAAAAGCTCGACCCTGGCTTTGATTAGGTTGTGGGAATTTTGAACCATAAATAATCGTTTTATTTTTGGGATATCTACTTCATTAGGTTGATTCGTGTTTTGCGTAGAGATATTCCGTGGGGTTGCGCACGTTGTCTTCCTTTTATACTCGTCTTCGGCTGTTTTCGTATAGGATTTAAATTCGGATTCGCATAGACTTCTTTATTTCTTGTCTTCTTTTATATTTATTTGTCTCTTGATTTTTATTGTATTGATTTGCCTTTTCCTTAAATATCGACGTGCGTTTATTTATTACAGCCTCGTTCGCGTTGTCAGTAATATACTGTCCTGTTAGTTCGATTTTATTTAATTCATTCGTTGGGGGTTTATTTGATTCGCTCAGGTTCATTATAGAATTATCATTTCTTATGGATTCGTCGGAATATTTATTCTTATTTTTCTCGGACTCGTCGGAGTTACTTTTACACTTATTGTTCGTAGTTTTATTTTCGTACTTCGCGGATTCATTGGATTCACTTGGTATTACCGTAGTTTCATTATTATTTTTCATGGATTTATCATTATCTTTCATAGGCTCATTGGATTCACTTGGATTTATTGTATATTCATCATTAATTTTCATAGATTTATAGGAATATTTCGTGGATTCATTATCGTTTTTCGCAGATTCATTGGATTCATTTGGATTTATCGCATTTTCGTCATTATTTTTCATCGATTTATTGGAATATTTCGTAGATTTATTATCATTTCTCACGGATTCATTGGATTCACTTTGATTTATCGCAGATTCGTCGTTATTTTTCACGGATTCATTGGAATATTTCGTAGATTTATTATCGTTTTTCACAAATTCATTAGATTCACTTTGTATTAACGTAGATTCATTATTATTTCTCATGGATTTATTGGAATATTTCGTAGATTCATTATCGTTTTTCACAGATTCATTGGATTCACCTTGGTTTATCGCAGATTCGTCATCATTTTTCACAGATTTATTGGAATATTTCGTGGATTTATTATCGTTTCTCACAGATTCATTGGATTCATTTGGATTTATCGCATTTTCGTCATTATTTTTCATCGATTTGTTGGAATATTTCGTAGGTTTATTATCGTTTTTCACAGAGTCATTGGAATATTTCGTAGATTTATTATCGTTTTTCACAGATTCATTGGATTCACTTTGATTTATCGCATTTTCGTCATTATTTTTCATCGATTTATTGGAATATTTCGTAGATTTATTATCGTTTTTCACAGATTCATTGGATTCACTTTGATTTATCGCATTTTCGTCATTATTTTTCACGGATTTATTAGAATTTTTCGTAGATTTATCATCATTTTTCACAGATTCGTTGGATTCACTTTGATTTATCGCATTTTCGTCATTATTTTTCACGGATTTATTGGAATATTTCGTAGATTTATTATCGTTTTTCACAGATTCATTGGATTCACTTTGATTTATCGCAGATTCGTCATTATTTTTCATGGATTTATTGGAATATTTCGTAGATTTATTATCATTTGTCACGGATTCATTGGATTCACTTTGATTTATCGCAGATTCGTCGTTATTTTTCATCGATTTATTGGAATATTTCGTAGATTTATTATCATTTTTCACAGATTCATTGGATTCAACTGGATTTATCGCATTTTCGTCATTATTTTTCATCGATTTATTGGAATATTTCGTAGATTTATTATCATTTTTCACAAATTCATTAGATTCACTTTGTATTAACGTAGATTCATTATTATTTCTCATGGATTTATTGGAATATTTCGTAGATTCATTATCGTTTTTCACAGATTCATTGTATTCACTTAGATTTGTCGCAGATTCGTCATCATTTTTCATGGATTTATTGGAATATTTCGTGGATTTATTATCATTTCTCACGGATTCATTGGATTCACTTAGTATTAACGTAGATTCATTATTATTTCTCATGGATTTATTATTATCTTTCATAGATTCATTGGATTCGATTGGATTTATCGCATATTCTTCATTATTTGTCATAGGTTTATAGGAATATTTCGTAGATTTATTATCGTTTTTCATAGATTCATTGGATTTACTTTGATTTATCGCAGATTCGTCGTTATTTTTCATCGATTTATCGGAATATTTCGTAGATTTATTATCGTTTTTCACAGATTCATTGGATTCATTGTCGTATTTCATGCATTTGTCAGGATATATTTGATATTTTGTGGGTATATTCTTATAATTAACGGTTTCTTTTGCATTTTCGCTCTTGATTTTAAAATTTTGGGTATCTGATTTTAAGGAGTCCTCTGTTTCACTTATTTCTTCCAGGATTTGCGGTGGAATCCTCAGTCTTACTTCCGAGTCTGACGTATTAATTGCATAAAGGTACGCTTTATCATCTCGGTTTGTCACTAACGCGTTCCCTATGTAGACGTTGTCACCTGCGTCTATCAGGGGTACGTACCCTTCGGTTAACTCAGTTTTTTCGAGATTGATACGGATGCCAAGCCGTGTCCTCGATGGAATTACGATAACATCTTCCGGATTTTCGACCTTTTCCTTTCCTTTAAGAGGTTCGGAAATTTCCGCCGTTAAATCGGATTTTGTATAACCGACACACCCATTAGATTCTACATCCAGGAGCGGTAAAACCTCGGTGCCTAGTTCGGTCTCCGCGAGTTTGTCGCAGTTGCCAGTCTGCGCTCTATACGGAGTCGTTTTTTCCTGCTGGTTTAGGAATGGGATTTGTACGTTACCGAATTCTAATGTCCCTTTATCAAAATTTATCTGAGCTCGATTTTCATTGAAGAACTGGGATCCTATTATTCCGTCCTGTGGGATTGGTAAATTTTCCGGAACTATATGGAATTGAGCTTCGGTTCCTATTACGTTTATGGGAACTTCCCCCATAGTTTCTATGCACGCGGGGACTATTCCGCTAAGATTAAATTTCTTTTGTTCGTTTATTTCAATTTCTGACCTTACACAGTTATTTTTTATAATGTTCAAGTCGGAGCCTGTATCCAACATGAAAGTACTCGGATTTTGTAACTCGCTCGCTTCTAATTTGATCGTAGGGATTGTACTCTCTGGATTTATGATCGTATTGATTGATTTGTCATCGGAATTTTGAGGCGGATCTATAATTATTTGTTCCATATCGCTTGTAGCCAACGTCACTAGTTTTCTATCGGTACGCCCTGTATAATAGATAAGGTGCGGTTGGGTATTTTGAGAGCCTCCGAGGTCGCACCGTCGTTCGGCAGGCTCTCCCCGTTTCCCGAAAATGAGACTCGATTTTCTCGCGGTATTTGATTTGATCTATCATTTCGCTGTTTAATTAGACATTCGCTGATTGAGTGACCGTAATTTCTGCAATATCGACAGTGTTCGCGTGGTTGTTCTGTCTGGTATTCGTCAGGTCGGTTCGAATTGTAGGATTGATAATTTGTTTGCGGAGTATAACGCGTTTGTCTAATTATTTGATTATCGTCGTACTGATTTGGACGCTGGTTTCCCTGTCTGAAATTTGGTTGTGACCTCTGTGGGCTAGGGTCCCTTGGATAAGTTCTTTCGCGGTACGAGTTATTGCTGGGATAAATGTTTCCGCGGTATTGATTGTTCCCTTGATAGCGATTTTCGCGATATTGGTTATTTCTAGGATAACCTTGTTGATTAGGGGAGTTCGACCTTCGATTACTGTAATTGTCTTGGTTACTAAAATTCGGAAGTCCCTGTTGCCGATTGGGACGATTTTCTCTTGAATCGTAACCGGGTTGCGGTTGGTAATTTATTTGACGATTTTGATATTTCGGAAATTGATTTCTCGAGTTAGTATTATTTTGAAGTTGGTAGGTGTTCGAGTTACGTCGGGGATCCGAATAAGTATCTCTCGAATTATAATTATTCCGATAGTCTGCTCGATTACCTTGGATGACATAAGTTTGATTCCGAGGTTTACGGTGGTCGTAATAGCTTTTATCCGAATTGTATGTGCAATCGTATTTATCGTGGTCGTTTGCTCCACATACAACGCAATTATATGGTTGAAACATCGCGTAATTTATTGTAGCGTCCTGAATTGTGCTAGGTTGATCTCCTCGTCTGAGTTGGATTTTAATTTTCTCCTGTTTTTCTATTTTCATAGCCGCGTCGACCAGTTCTTTCAGAGTACCGGGTATTGTGGGGATTTTTCCGTCGATTTCAGGTCTTAATCCGCGCAGAAAAGCGGCTTTGCCGTCCGCTTCGGTATTTCGCGTAAAAATTTCGAAATCGTCTGTACGTTGTTCTTGCAAGAATGCCTGTCTTATATTTTCCATCGCTTCGCGTACCCTTGAGGCGTACGTCACGACGTCTTCATTCTGTCTTTGGAAAATTTTCCCTAGTTCACCCTGACACAGATTAACGGATTTGGCTGGTCCATAAAGCTCATTTATTCGCGCGGTTAATTCGTCTATGGTGTCGAACCGTTCGTTCTCGATCACACGTCGAGCTACTCCCTTGATTTTATTACGTATTATTCGCGCGAGGCTTAATTCAACTTGAGGCGGGACCATTTCGCGTGCATCCTTGCATCCCTGCACAAAACTTCTAACCTGGGACGGATTGCCGTCAAACACCGGGACTGCCTCTAAGGCATCCTTAATTGAGATATAATGATAAGTCGGTGCGGGTAAGGCGGTTGCGCCTGTACTTGCAACGGGTTCGCTCACCATTTTAAATTCCTGAGGAATCTTAATATGTGTTTGGGATTGGTTTTCCGAATCAGGCGTTTGAATAAGTATTTGAGTGGGTTTTTCTGTTTTTCTCGAGTTCTCCGGAGAATTTTTATTCGTTGAATTAGAGTTTTGGCTGGAGATTTGCGACTGTTCAGGAGTTAGTCCTGAGGTTCCCGACGCGTTCGTCTCCACTAAATTTTCTAATTGTCCTTCGAATAATTGGGTGCCCTGCGTACTAACTTGTGATCTGAGTCGTCGGTCTGAAGGCGGACTATGTACTACGGCTGTGCGTTTTTTATCGGTAGGAGGGTCTTCCTTTCCCATTTAATGTTGGGATTGCACAATCTTTTGTTAATAAGGTTTATTTTAAATTTTAGATCCCGTGTCGGAGAAAAAGGAGGTAGGAATCGTTGGAAGTTTGAACGGGAGGTATTTAGAAAGAATTTTCGCCTTTTTCCTAATCTTTGCGTCTTCTTCGCTAATCGTTCTGGGTCGCGTTGGGGGCTCGAACAGCTTATTTCTTTCTTTTATTCGTTCTTCTGTATCTCCCTCGTAATAGCAAATATCTTCAGAAGTTCCGATGGTGTGGTTAGAATTCTGTGGTTTATTGAGATAAGGCTCCTTTACAGAGTCTGGGATTTCGTGCGGATCGCTTAATATAATCGGCTGAGTATATTGTTCCCAAAGCTTCGCTATGGTTCCGCGTTTTCCTCCGTTTATTTCGTTCGATTTCGGGAGCATTCGTTATGAGAACAAAGGGTATTTGTCAGAGATTTCGATCAAAGGTTGAAAACTTGGTTCGACAGGGTATTTCGATGAAAACGAGGGATCTCGGTGATACAAGGTCCCAGTAGTTGCGATATTGAAGAAATATTTGAATGGGAAATTTCCAGAGCGGATGGAAAAATTCTTGATTGACTCATTGATTTTTAGGATTTTGGCGAGTTAACGGGTATTAAAATTCGAGTTTGTTTAGTCATTTTATTAGACCGAGCGAGATTAGGATGATTTTCAGTTCGTGTCGGTGGCGCGCAAAAATTCCGCCGTCCGTCGGTCGCTACTCGCGTCACAAAAAGTTTTTCGCGATTATAACGTTTGGTTTCCCGGCCGATGCACCAGAAAATTTTTATATGATATGTGACGTCGGAACGGTACCTAGTGGAAATCTCCAGATGTTAGACACCGGAAACATTCACACGCAGCTACAGCCAGACTCACATCAGTAGTTTGGGTCACCAATTACCGATTAAGTATTGAAATACACCGGACAACGGGCATTCTGTCGCCCTAATCGAACGAACCGAAGAGGGAGAAATTGTTGGATAAAAGATTTAATTTGGCTTACCTTTTCGAGAGTATTCTGGATGCGATGACTTGTAGATTGGTGAGAGGTTTTAGCGGAATAACTGACTTTAATATTTTGGATATTTTGACTAACTTGGTTTATTTTATAAGTTTTGATATTTAAAAGTCACAAACGCAGAGTTACACTTTGTAAGATCTTAAACTTAGTATGACAAAATGGATTTTAAGTTCGCTGAACTTTTGGGCAGAGTAACGTTGTATGAAAGTTTTAATGCAAAAGGCTAAAGGATTTTACCGCGAGACTGTACCGGAACTAGATGACGAATCTGGAGGTAGAAACACAAGAGAGCGATCGAGTGATCGGTCGCCCTTTTTATAGGGGTCGATCGTTGCGCAGAACGATCCCCCTCTCTAGTTTTTTGGTCACCTTTGCGCACCTCCCCTCTTTTTCTAGGAATTTCTAATTAGGTCACGACATCCTCGCGCATACACGCCCGTTATCTTAGTTCTTTAGCTATTACTATATCGTAGGTTTTTACGTATGGTGTATCGCTGTTTGGTGCGGTGGTGTAGGTGCGTGGACTCGGTTCCGTAGTTCTCCGAACTGCGTGGGCTTTTCGTTGTGGCGCCAGCCCCCTTTGTGGCGCCAGCCCCTTTTGTGGCGCCAGCCCCCTTTCTGGCGCCCCTCAGCCACTTAACTTCTTCCTGCCTACCTCTTAATGTTTTTGCTATCTTGTTCGTTACAAAGCCCATATTTCATTCTGGTTACCTGTCGTTTGTTAGTTTTACAGCTATATCTATATAGAATTACATATGTATTATAGTCGACTACTGTCGTTGTTAACCTGGAGTACAATAGCTATTGTTTATGAACATAGTTTGTTATTTGTTTAACATTGTTAGAATCGCGCTGCTGCGAATATCCTTAGTTGTTTGTGTTATAATTATCTTAACAGATTTAGAGTATTTAGTAGTTTGATGATTCATAGCTTTAGAGCAGGTTTACATGTGTGCTTTTGTATATGATTCCCTTCTGTAGTTGTTCATTCTTATATTGATATGAATCGGCTTGGAAGCTTCTAGAACGTTTTCGTTTCGTCGGTAAGTTTCCTAATGTATTCTCTAGGTAAGGCTCTGTATGGTTCCACATTGGAGATCTGCATTGCCTTCAAAACGTAGCGCGTGTTGCCTACAATACGGCGTTGCGGAATAAGGTATAGTTCATGCTGGGTAATTAGCATTCACGGTTTGATGGTTTTGCAGTCTCTGGTTTTGTGGGTTATTGCAGCAGTGCTATCTTTACATTATATTGGTTATGCGTTTATCTATGGTTTTACAGTCTTCTATACTCCAGGCTATATAGTAAAGCGTATATTGCTTATAGTATAGCTCTCAGCTCCAAATGCACAAATGGCATTGTTGAGTGCTATATAATAATTGGGTATAATTGTGTTAGTTAATTATAGTGTTAATATGATATATAATAACGCATAATAGTATTATAGTTCTCTGTAGTACGAAGATCTCGTAACATGGTTTTTAAGCCTCGGCTAGTAAATTTCATAGTTATTTCCATCTAGGGATATTCCAAATAGTTAGACAGTTGTTTTAATTTCTTATGGTTACAAGATTCTCGTACTTCGAGTTTGGTTAGTTGATAAAAGTAACATGCAGTAATAATAGTCGATAAAACATACGGTCGTTCCGGTCGGATGTTACACTAGCTACACTTTCTACACTTTCGTGGGGGTGTACACTTGCGCGTTGGTTTTAGCGGACGTGACGTCGGATGGCGCTGTTTGTTTTACAAATGTCACTAGACTTTCGTTACAGTTTGGCCGTGTTCGAAAATTGACTGACAGTACTGTCGGCAATCTTTTATCTCATTTGCGCTGCCGAGTTCATGGACAGCTCTGTCTCTTTCCTAGGGAATTTTTAGTACTAGCAGTCAATTTATATAAAACGAAACTGCCAATCGCAGTGCCGAAGCTTTCCTCAAGGAAGCTCGAGATCTGCTTTGAAAGAAGGAGGCCAATAAGGCTCCTTGTTCTGTCAAGGAAGGACTATGAATACGGGTGTAACTCACTTCAATTTCACCTTCTCGCATTAAATTTTGTGTCGAGTCAGCTCGCGCGAGGAAACTCGCACTTTCAGGAGGTGAGATTGACCGAAATAGGGTGAGCCGCTCACATTCGTCATTTTCACCCAATCCAAAAACCGTAATAAGCCCCCAGAACCTCGATTCCACCGTTTTTTGGTGCTATCTTTGTCTCACACCCGCAGTTGATATACTGCCATCTCTTTCTAGCGATCTCGGGATTTGGGTGTATTCCAAAATGTACTTCCAGTACTGCCAACCGTGACGTCACGCAGTCAACTGCGAACTGCGTTCCGTTTTTACTTCGAGTTGCCAGTCGCAGAAAAAGCGGAACGCTACACCGAGGACGCGGCCATCTCTCAAGTACTGCAACCACTGACTGCAACTGCCTCACGTCCCAGACCGTAGTAGTCACAGTCAATACGTCACAAATTTCAGACGTCACTGACTGGCGGCAGGAAGCTGTCGCGCGGTTTCGGAACGCGGTTGCTAGTACTTGCAGTACTGCGAGTATATTTCGGAATACACCCATAGTATAAACATGGCTGGTTTTAGTACAAATCTAACCTCTGCGGTCTAAGCAGTTTTTGTCACGGTTAAGACTCTTATCAAGTGTTTTCTGTGTGGAATGTATTTTTCATTTTACCCTGCCTTACTTTTCGGTTACTCACGTGCGGGCTGAATGATACAACAACGTCGTCCGTATCTTGTTCTCTTTGGGGTTCAACGAGTAATTCTTTGCAGTTTTCAAATTGACTTTTTGCTACTTCTTGACATTCCAGTTGCACAACTTATTACAATGGCTTATCTAACCCGCAAAGAGATAGATGATATGAAGCCTCAAATAGAGAAGGCAGTACATAAGTTTCTGGGTTTTGGAGAGCCGTCAATTGTTACTACCGCTATAAACTGCATCACTTCGGGCTACGACAAGCGTAAAACTGCTGGTAAGTTTCTCTATATCACCGACATTCGAACTGATCTACAACTATAACCATTGAACTGTGTCGCTCATTCATTTATCCTTTTCACTCAGTGATTTCAAGTTTTCAATGAAACGCTACTACCTAGCGTTTAGTCAATTTACTTGAGATAAGTATTCATCTTCTGATGGCATGTCAAAACATTTTTTACAACTTGTGTATGTGGTATGTGACAATTTATGTTTTAGACAAACTTTCGGCACTCTTGGAAGAAAAGAAGGCTACCAAGTTGATGGAAAAAATATTTTCAATATACGATGACACCAAAGCTAACCAAAAGAGTAAGAAACGTCCTCATACCGATGACAAGGATAAGGACAGAGATGCAAAGAAACCGAAAACAAAAGAAGACGATTTCATGAACGAAAAACCTACAGAAGCACAATTGTCTGCTGACAAGGTACATTTAAGTTTATAAATCCACTGTCTAGTACCCGAACTGAGGGCAAAAAGGCTTTGTATCAAAAAAATTGTTTCGATCAACTAAATGCGGCATTCACGGACGGCGATACGAATATTTGGTTACAACAATTTATAAGCTGCTCAAACTAAATAAAAATTACTTCTGTTGACTTTATTATTATTTAACACAAGTAAGAGGATGTACAGTCAACGGAATATTAAGTTGAACGATCTCTATTCTATAGTTGATATAAAAATCATTTTGTTAATCTGAATATCCTACTTCTTGATCCAACAAATGTTTGATGAATGCAGGATCATGTTCTGTTTGTTTCAAAAAATTGTAGTCGTCGGAACTGAATATTCGGTTGGAAAAATCACAGCTAGGTACAAGCAACTGAACATTCAGTTCAGTATAGTGTTTCAATCATCTATTGAAACAACTTACTTGTTAACTTGAGTCTCATATCATTCAGATAAAAAAATGCTCAGGTTATAAAGTAAGGTTATGTTTTATTAGAATTACTGTATATTTCGATTGACGAGACTGAATCATGGAATGAAAGGATGTCCTGCAATCATTTGAAAAGGTTCTGATCAAAAATGAAAATAAAATTTTTAGCCTAATTACGACAGTTGGTGGATTTTTCAGTATTGCAAATAACTTATAATTGATTGCAAGTTGGATAAATCACATTTTTAGTTTCTGATTAAAGGCTGCATGATTTTGATCAGGATTCGAATCGGGGATTGCTCACTAATACTTATCATACCACCTAATCGTACATCTGTTGCCACTATGCCAAACTATCGCATAGATTTCGGGTTAACTTTGGCTCACTTAGATGACGAAATACACTTATCTCAGTGATATGAAGCTATTGCCAGCAGACATGAAAAGATTATGTACAAAATGCAAGGATTTCATCAATATTTCAACAATTTAACTGCACTGAAAAAGCCAACGACATAGTACAGTTGAATAATGACATGCTCGACATAAATATTTTATTCATGTCATTAATTCAACACACAGAAAATATCGATTTCATTACCTTTATGTTTTCCCAGCTGCCACGAACGTTAGAGTTTCGTGGTTTTTTTTTCAACAAAATATTTGAAAGTAGGTAAATTTATTAGCCTATTTGTGTTTGTAGATAAATTTATTTTACCATATGTATGGAAACCATTTTCTTATTGTTTCGACTGATACATTCGTTTAAATCAGCAAAAGTATTTGCAGTTAGTCGCATTATCGCTGACTTGGATCAACGAAAAAAATGGTACCCACGAAATGTAGATTCGCTTACGCTAAGGAACTTAATTTTTTTCATCCAATTAAATCGATTCAGTTGATTTACTGATTTTTCTTATCACTATTCGATTAACATTCATCAATGCTTGGTTAACAATTTCATCTCCTCATTTTCCTCCTCTGCTACATTTTTTTTTATAGATAAAACAAATGATGATGAATGCTCAAAGAGAGATCGAGGAGCGCAAACGGGCGTTAAAGGCGATACGGCAAGATGATATGCCGCCAGTCAGACCCTTGTTCCGAGCTCGCGAATCCATGCCGTCCGTAGGGAGTATGTACAATCAGGGACTGTTGAGTAAAAATGATTCTGACAAAGCTCGGAAGATTGCTGCACTTCAGGCTCAAATTAGGAATAAACTCAGTTCGGGATTATTGGGAAGCCTGCCAGTCCCTGATAAGCCAACACCCTTGATATTGGATGAATCTGGGAGAACAGTCGATATTACAGGAAAAGAAGTTCAACTCACCCAGGTAGTTCCTACGCTGAAAGCCAATATTCGAGCAAAGAAACGGGAAGAATTCAAAGCCCAGCTGCAGGATTCTAAGGGGCCAGAGGAGATGCAGGATACGCATTTTTTTGATAGTCGGATCGGTGCAAAGCCAGCCCAAAGAAACAAGAGAGCCTTAAAATTTCACGAGCCTGGGAAGTTTCAACAGTTGGCAGATAGAATACGTATGAAAGCCCAATTGGAAAAACTACAAAACGAAATATCACAAATTGCCAGAAAAACCGGTATCAGTTCGGCAACAAAACTGGCACTGATTGCCCCCAAGACCGAGGCCATGAACGAAGATGTGCCCAATGTTGAATGGTGGGATTCGGTTATTATTACTGGATGTTACACAGATGACGAAGAACAAATGCCAATCAAGTTTTCTGCCATTACAAACTTGGTTGAACATCCTACGCAAATGCGGCCTCCAAGTAAGTTATGAAACTCTGGACGATCAGATTTTTTGTAATAGTACTTTCAGCTGCTTTCCGGTTGCATTATGAAAATTGAAATCCTCAAAGGAAGAGTGTTATAGCTCACAGTACCTTGAATAAATATCTTCAGAGAAATTCAAATCCTTGCCCTATTTACCAATAACCATATTTATCACATATGTGTGTAACTGCAGAGTTTTCATTTGCTCACGAATTACCTGCTTGTATATTAATATGACCAACTTTAATTGTCTTCGATCTATTTTTCGTTTGCTTACAGCTGATCCTCTCAAGCCAATCTACATGCCAGTATTTCTGACAAAGAAGGAGCGTAAAAAATTACGTCGGCAGAACCGACGAGAAGCATGGAAAGAGGAACAAGAGAAGATCCGCCTGGGTTTGGAACCACCGCCTGAGCCAAAGCTGAGAATCTCTAATTTAATGCGTGTCTTGGGTACAGAAGCTGTACAGGATCCCACAAAAATTGAGGCTCACGTACGCCAACAGATGGCAAAGAGATTAAAGGCTCATGAGGATGCAAACGCGGCGCGTCGACTTACTGCGGAACAACGACGCGAGAAAAAAGCTCGTAAGCTGAAAGAGGATACCACCCTTGGAGTACACGTAGCAGTTTACAGGTAATCCATTGATATATACCCTGCACATGGGGATGGCCACGTTCATAGAACTATATTCAAATGAATTATTTCAGGATACGAGATCTAGTTAATAATGCATCGAAAAAGTTCAAAGTGGAAACAAATGCCAAACAATTATACTTGACCGGGTGTGTGATGTTGTTTCGCGACTGCAATGTAGTCGTAGTTGAGGGTGGAGCTAAACAACTGAGCAAGTATAAACGTTTGATGGTACGGCGAATAAAATGGGAAGAGGATATCGTCAAGGATAATGATGGAAACGAGGTGCCTAATAGATGTGTTTTGGTTTGGGAGGGTACAAGCAAACAGCGACACTTTGGCGAGGTAAAATTCAAGGTGTGCCCAATCGAAAAAATGGCAAGGGAACACTTCAAAAAACATCAAGTTGAGCACTATTGGGATCTAGCATATAGTGGTGCGGTATTAGACAATACAGATGATGCACGTACCTAAAACCTAGTGTGGTAATGAAACAATATTACAAACAATGAATCGTAGAATTCTTGGTGAGAAATAAATGATAAATAATCAATTTCAGATATTTTTACATATTTCGTGTAAAGTTGGAGTTTGTTAAACTAATTCAATTACTGAAAGGAGATGTGCTTCTGTTCATAATTATGTACCTAAGGATCACTTGTTAAACATCTGCTTTCGTCGCTTGGATTGACTGTCAGTACCAGGTCCCTGGCACTCTTATTCATTCCATATAGGGAACTGTCACCGCTTATGATCACCATATACATATAGTTCGTACTGCATGGCGCTGGCATATTTCGGTGTTCCCCCCTCTTGCGCCCTGACACTCCTTGCCGGCGCAAGCTAGCCGTAGTGACAGCTGATAGCAGCTGATGGCAGCGAGACGCCGCAGAATACTGCCAGCGCCACGGAGCGGCTGGTGATATTCGGGGGACAGGAATGTGGCTTGAGTGCCAGGGGGCTGGTCAGTATATCTATAGTCTTGATGCCCCTGTAAGTATCTCAGTAGTCATGACATGGAAAAATAGTCCTGAAATGAGAGACGTAGTCAGAAGTTATCGGTTCCTTAGAGTCCCTTTAATTGATGTGCCTTCAGGGAGTGATGAGTCAACGCTTATGGGGATGCTTAACCTTCATTTCTAGCTATATGAAGTAACAGTGTCACATATTTGAAAGATTTCTTTTTGGGGGTATCTTTTGCGTAGAATTGAACTATCAAAAAATTGGAAGTGACCCAATTGTTCTAAGTCCTTTATAATTTTGTATTTCACGAACAAAACGACATATCACGTGATTTATACGACAGTTCGTTTAAAATAAAATCTAAAATACGTACAGATCGATTCAGATTTTTAAATCGTTTCTTAGCACGTCTGATGTACTTTTTACAAAAAAACAACATATTGTTCGCTCTTTACATTGTTTTTTCACTCGAACTATATACCGTTCAATGATAGCCAATCTAACTGATGATATAGGATTCACATTATAATAATAACAATAATACAATAATGAGTTATATACAAGAGTAACGGTAATTAGGGCTGTGCATGTACCAGAATTCTTCGGATCGGGTCGGCGAAAAAGTATTGATTTCGGGACGGTTCCCGGGATTTCCGAAAATCCGTAAATATCCGAAAACTTGGGGATTCCCGAAAATGTTGGGATTCTCGAAAATATCATATTTTTAAATTTTCGGAATTCCCGTATCCCCCGATGAAAGGTAATACACTTTTTATATTTGCGAAAGCTAACCATATTCTTAACAAAATAGGGTGCAATCGTTGTTATTCCTAAATTGAAACAAGTCAATAGTACTGTCCTTTTTCGCCTCATTACAGCAAGATAGGATGCACCCGTCAAAGTCGCTTTGCCCTATTTTATTTGTTTTTCATCCTCTATTTTGCAAAAACAACGTGTTAACAGTGCCTACAGCTAATATCGGCCTCGCTGGACCCCGGTTCAATATATTGCAATTTCATTTATTTGTTTAAAATATATTTCTAAGATATGTTCGGCTACTGAAGCACTACTCGAATCCAAGCGCAAACGATTCATTGTTAGGCAGTCCATTTCACGAAAGCGGTTCGGCCAACGGAACATCGAATATCACGACTAATTCTAAATCTGTAAACGGTTTACGTGCCTTGTCGTAAACGAGCTTGGGGATTTCCAATTAACAATAACGTCCACGGTAACCGTAGCGGCCAATCTTTATGCAAAATGGATTCTATAACGTTGAATTTGAATTTCGTTCGTCAAAGGTACTTCGTACAATAGTGACCGAAAGTTTGGCAGTCCTGAACCCTGCACAACCTCAATGGCAATACACTTATCGAGTTGTGACTCATCCTGTCTCCTCCTCCTTCCTGGTGTATGTGGTCAGAGCCGGGCGAAGTGGGCTCCGTCGGTCATAGTTGACCCACTGTACAAACGAATGAGATTTAAAAAAAATATCGGTAACGCTTGAAAAGTATTTTTAGGCCAAAGGAAAACAAATTACGGTGTCAAAATCGGTCTAACGTTATTCCTTTCTTACGGGTCCCACTTTGCCCGGACCTCTCTTACTCACATATACCACACGAACGCATACAGGGATGTAACCTCTTCTCTTGTACTTGAATCCCACTCTCTCGCAGCTAAAGCCCCGATCGTAACCACTTGTTTTGTAATATGCGTATGATGTATATGCAGATACATATAGCGTACACTAGTATAATAGCGGATGATGTCTAGGACCACCGTCTATACTACGGGTGAATGTAATCTGTGCAATCCTTAGCCTCGTTCTCATCACAAGCCTCTGTCTCGGTTCGGTGGATTCGGTCAATTGCTCTCTACACTCGCAGTCAGCAGAGTGCAGGTTGCTCGTCGTTGTGGCAAATCAAGAATCTGAATAAAGAAAATCGTGTCCTAGGGATCTTGCTTCTCGTTCTTTGCGAAAACACTGTCACCAAATGAAAATTTCTTGTCGAAAGTGTTGATAGGATGAATGACATGGATTTCAAAGTAATTGGATTGGCGTTGCGGTAAGTATCACTTATACCTACTATATTATGCTAATGTATACTGTATACATACATTCCCTTTTTTCACGTCTACACATCGTCTAACGTAAGGATAGCGTACGCTTGTGCTTGGAATTATCAAATCACTTTTTAATTGATCATTAATATAATTTAAAATCATATTCATCTTACACTGTGCAAGGTAGTTGCTTGAAGAAATAAAACCAGTAGCGTTATTTAACGGAATATGTTTAAAAAGTGGGAAAAAATTTCGGTACATCAGACCTAATCTGAAACCTTTTGATTCAGCGAGTCAAAATGTGCAGAATAAGCACCAGAAAATGATTGCTTGTATTATACGCTTCATTGACCTTTTTCTGTTTTTGACGGTGTTTTCAACATGCTGATGCATTCATGAGAAGCGTACTGTATTGTACATACGTATTACCCCATACGCATAGATAAATCTCAAACTCTCAGTAATGAAATTACGCGAAACATTGAAAAGTTTTGATCCGTTCCAAATGTACACTAATCACGATCGATCCAGGCTTCATATCTTTTGAATTACCACAATTTTAACCCGTAAAAGGAATTTGTAATTTTGAAAACGAATTCAATTTTCACAATTCAGCTTAAACACCGTTCAGCTTATACTCAGTACATTTGAAACGTGGTACAATGCACCGATATTGCATCTCTTAACGTATCATCCATCGTTGTAAAAAAATGTGGTCGGCTAGATTTGAATCCCTACGCATGAATCTGTGTACGGAAAATTCTTCGCGATCCTATAAGCGTCAGCTGCTCTATTTTTTTGATCAGCTGAAAAGAATTTTTGTGAATTATTGCAAATCTTAGGAGTAACCATTTGGAGAATGTTCTATTTCATCAATGTTCTTTAATGGCTTCATCAATATACCTATGTATAGGTATACATATACCTACACCTACACACATATATATGAGGACAGCTTCGCCTCCCTGCGCGCTCCGCGCGTCAACCACCATTATCGAGTTTTGATGGAAGAGTGGAGAGAAGGCGGTAAGGGGTCAGATTTTTTTAGGTATAGGGATGTATATGTGTAAAGGGTTAAGTGTTGAAGCCCTGATTTCTAGATGGATGTATATGCAGAAGGTGAAGGGTCAAGTCTTCATAGGTGTTACCGTAGATATGTAGGGTAAAGGCTTGAATCAGTATAGCTGTAATCGTATATACGTAATGTAAAGGGTTAAATCTTCACATGTATAGTAGTATATACGTAGGGTAAAGGGTTAAATCGTCATAGCCATGAGGGCATAAGCGTTGTAAAGGTCGAAGGTCGAAAATGGAAGGTCGAAAATCGAAGGTCAAAGATCGAAAATCGAAGGTTGAAGGTCGAAAGTTGAAGCTCGTAGATCAAAGGGTGAAAGATTAAATAGGGGGAGGGCTGGCGGTGGATGGAATGGCTGGGGTGGGGAAAGGGAGGGTGAAGGGAATCTTACAAGGTATAAGGGCATATACGTGGGTTCGACGTTAAATCTGTAAGATCAGAGGGCATATACGCAGGATCCCTGACACGGCGGCGGCGAGATATCTTTATAATATAGAGAGATATATACATATACATATTAGGGTGAGCCAAAGATTCGTCAAAATTGAGCGTTCGACCTTGAGATGACCTGCAAAGATCAAAATTTTCAATGTCCAATGTTATATACGATCGTAGAATTTTCCGTGCTTTATATTTCCGGTGGCAAAAACACGGGTTTCCATTCATAAAATTGGCCTCACCTTGAAATTACCTCATGGGGTCCGAACATCCTGTGATTTTCGGAAAATAGATTTTCCCCCCTCGTATAATTAAATTTGAACCTTTACCTACAATTAAGGCGATCGCCAGCGTTAAAATTCGCAGAATTGCCGAAGTTATAGGTATTCCTTGGTGGCATGCTTTCCGTGTGATCAGGGTGGTCCGACCCATAATAGTCCTTGTCAGGGTAAAATCCGTGGACTGGAGAGCCAGAGAAAATCCCGGTATCGTAGTATACATCATATTTTATACGACTCAAAGTTTTAAAGCCGTTCAGCCGTTCTCGGTTTCGTTTTATTGTTAATCGCCCCATGCTGAATGCTCTGAAACTAAGCAAGATACGAAAAAGTGTTTCACACAAAATATTCATGGTTCGATGGGGCAAGGAACATGAAAGTATTGGATTCTTGTAAGTGAAGCCATCAAAGTCATACGACGGTCAACTTGCTTTTTCCAAATGGAACAGTGTGTGTTTTCCGTCAGCATCTACAAGGGTGTCAAATTTTGCATTGAAAAGAACGAGCCGGTCAAGCTGCTACAGAGCAAGGTACCGGTAACTAATTGATAAAAAATAAATAAAATACGATACAAACAAATCAATTGCCCTTTATCTAACCTCGCAGACACCAGATAAAAAACTATCCTGATAACTTTGGGTATTAGATTAGAATACTCGAGTCCGCAAGTAATTCCACGAAACCGACGAATTACCCGTACCTACCTTGCTTCGTAGCAGCTCCACCAGCTCATATCTCATCACCGGTCGAGTTCAAGTGAGAAGTACGTAAGTACTGTTTGACGCTCTTTCAAATGGCGATAAAAAAGATAAAATGTTCCGTTCGAAAAAAGCAAGTTGACCTTCACGTGACCTCGGCGGCTCCACTTGCAAAAAAACTGATGCGTTCACGTTCTTTCCCACATCGAACCTTGATTATTTTGTAAGAAACATTTTTTCGTATCTTGTTTAGTTTCGGAGTAATCGGTCTGGGTCGATGCAGAAAAGAGAAGAAGATGGTAATTAGTAGAAGAGAAACAGTGGATCTGGCATCTTCGACAAAGCTGACAATAATTCGTTTCGCTGCATGTGAACGATATACCCATAGATATGTATGTAAAAAAAAAAAATGGTTGCCTGTAAAGACGGTTTTACGGGCGAAGATTTTACGTGACAACGTCTTTTTCTCGGTAGAATATGTATTGATATGAATATAATTAAATTGCACAATAGGAACAAGGAATTGAATGAAAATAAGAATTGCACAAATTTTAACTATAGAAATATATTTTGTTTACTAAAACATTGTACATGTAAACTTAAACTTAACTAATTCCTATTTGAGTGATTTTGTTGAGGATAGGACGATGATAGGAGAAATATGAAATGAAAGGAAGTGTTTCTGCTGTAATGTGTCTTGCGAAAGTCAAGTCGATAGTGTACAATTATTTACCTTTATTGTTGTAGTTGTTGTAAATGACGAATCTAAGCACTCCACATTTTCACTACAGACACAGCTGACGATACTTTAACCACACGTGTGAACTTGTATTATGACGCTTTCTTGTTTTTCCAACGCCAAGAACGTTCGAGAAAGACAAAGACAGAGACACAAGCATGCGCCAATTCAATGCGCCTAATTCTCTAGTGCTGCGCGCGCGGCAGACCGATCATAGTTGAGTGGGAGAGAGACGCAAGGCATTCGGCGGGCCTCTCTCTCGTTCGGTGACTCATCGTAACGTTACCGGGCGTTACACTTTTTCATAAGTGACTCCCAGCCGCAACCTAATTTAAGACGTTGTCACGTCAAAATGCAACTAGGTACCTGTATTAAACTGAACAACCGTAACTACCAAATATCAGTACCTTGTTCAACGTAGCTAGTTCTATATCACTCACAGTTGGCTTTTGACCATTTCGGTGCTTGTGCACGGGACTCTCCTACCCGTACGTATGCTACAAGAGCTGGGTAAGCGCGCCAACGCGTTGAGCGCACGGTACGACCAGATGGAGGCTGGCATACTTGCCTCGAAGATTCACCTGACTCAGGGTACACCTGCTTGGTATTTAGGAGCATCACATACGATCCTTCCGGAAGTCAGAAATCTCACGCACAGGGCAATTCGATCAGAAACCGTTGCGATGATGTTAGTGGCAGCTATGAATATGACACCGCACGAGGCTGTCGCGATCCTACCTTCAATGGGACCGGCGGCATTCGGACTATGCGACAGCAACTCTGAGGAATTTTTCGAAATAATCGAGAGTTGTGAGAGTATGATTTGTCCGAGTAGGATGAAGTACAGAAGCCAGTCGGGTCGGTGTAACAACCCCAAACACTCCAATTGGGGTACTGCTTTTGAGTCATATGTCAGACTCTTGCCGGCTGAATACGCGGACGGCGTATCGCTTCCCCGGTTCTTGAATCTCCCGAGTGCCCGGGATGTATCGCTGGGTGTCCACTCAGGTCTACCGGATCAGCCACATCCACATTTGATGGCCCTGGCGGCGTTATTCGGTCAGTTCATCGCGTACGACTTGTCTCACACACCGAAGGTCGAACTGCCCGACGGAACGAAGCTCAAGTGCTGCGATGTCAGCTATGAACACTTTCATTCCGAGTGCTTTCCTATAAAGACTGGCGACAACACGGCGACCCACTGTATGGAGTATACACGGTCGGCCCCGGATCCCGGAAACATCTCCGAGGTATATTTCTAAATGCACTGTATTTACGTACATACATACATACATATGTAGGGAAAAGTGAGCTATATCGTATAACTCTCTAAGAAATGATGGACGTATAGGGTAAGCAGTGTATGTCCCATTCCCCGAAAAGCACCTCTGGTACAAAAACCTAGCTTGTGCTAAGTACATTAAAGTGGAAACCTTCAATAAAAATTCACTTTGTACTTTAGAAACAACCAAAATGACAATGTTCATTCAAATGAGTACCAGCAACAATACCCTACCTTCAAAAAAGTAGTGAAATCAAAATCCTTACTGGCAAGTACATCTGCACTTCTTCGCAATTATAATAAATGAACACTACAAATATAGAATTATGAACGAAATTAAGAATTCGGGGTTAGATGTATTTGAGGGGCCATTTTATTTGCCATGTGATAAAACTACTTTTGAATTGCATGGAAAACGACCCTGGTACCCCAGATGGCTCTGCAGCTTTTATTCTATTACGTGTGTCTTAAACTTCACGGGTGGAGCTATTTTCAGTGTACATACTCATATGTCGTATATGTGTACAGTTCAAGCGTATGTCATGTTATCCATTCTGAAAGTCGACTAGACGACGGTCGACGAAAATTCTTGACTGAAATGACAATTTCGACGACGTTGGAAATATTACAACTGTTATATCTGGTCTCTCGGTGCACCGATTGCATCGATATATAGCTTAAATGAAAGCTCTCGGAAATTACGTTTCAACTAAAATTGTCAAATGTCGTGATTCATCATGAGAGGAGAGAAATATGTGACGATATTTTCGCCATACAGGCCACAAGCTTCTCTTCGCGGTAAAGGAGGATATGTACGTTGGCTCGCGCGCTGAATTATTATTTATTATCAATGAACCTAATGCGAGGAACGACTTTTCCTTTTCACAGAGTGGAACGATTTACTTAGCGGCGCGAGGTAGCCTACTTTCCCCTACATACCTAATTGTAGGAAGGGAATAGATATATCATAAGGAATCTGGGTGCGAGCTTTTTTTATAGCTCACCCAAAATTCATGAAAACACCTATATATTATACTTTTGACATACGATTTCAAGTTTCATACTGTGCAACCAATGTATTTCATGAATGCAAGTAATTTACAGAAAACGATTTTTCCAAAGTATTGTACATGTACGCACGATAGAGCCATCTAAGATTGATTAATGTAATCACCACACATTATATAGGGCTGTAGGTTAGGGCCGCGACAGCAAATAAACCAGGCAACATCATACCTGGATCTGTCTTCGGTCTATGGAATTTCTGATTCGAAGACGAGAGTACTGCGCTCAGGTGTCGGAGGCCGCCTGAAAACGCAAAGGAAAAATTTACCAATGCCCTCTGCAATACCGGGCAGCTGCCGGAGTGATATCGCAGCGTTTCCGTGCTTTTACAGTGGCGATGCCCGTGTCAACGAACATCCGGGTCTCGCTCTCATACACCTTCTCTTTATTCGAGAGCACAATAAGGTGGCAGCTCGACTCGAGTCCCTCAATTGTCACTGGAATGATGACACGTTATTTGAGGAAGCTCGGCGAATCGTGATTGCCGAATTACAGCACATCACCTACAACGAATTCCTGCCAGTTGTCCTAGGCGAGTCTGCGCTTGACAGGTTCGCATGTTTATCATTCGTGTATTCAAAACGTTGCCGCATGTAGAAAAAAACGTGCAGCAGTTCGGTTGATGTAACTGCAATTTTTCTACAAACCGTTACAAGCAGTCACAAGCAATAAACATTTTCGATGAATCGCGTCGATAGATTATTTGAAAACGAAGAAGGTCAGAAAGGAAGTTTCAGAGTTTTTCGAATCAGAGTCAGTTTGACGAAATTTGGGTAGACGAAGGCTGCGTGAGGCACTTACGGAAACGATATGATCATGCAGGTCATATTGGCACATTTCCCTCTTCTGGTTCACCTATCGTTGAAGAAAATATCTCACTGCTTGTGTTGCCCAACAATAAAGAAATAAAAAAAAAAAAATGTTTTTCGGGGCTAAGTGAGATGCCTCCAAAAAATAGAGAAAACATTTAAATCAATCTTTAGCTTGTCTCACTTTGTTCCGGGTATCCCATTACATTCGGCTCCTGTGTCTCCTATATTACACTATGAATGTCAGCGGTTTAAGATTATAGCTAATAATGTGATATGAGAACGTCTTCAACTCGCACTTTATCATAGATTCCTTATCGGGGGTACGGAAAGAATGATTTTGTTCATATCGACTCGAAATAGTCATTGGAAAATTATATTTCATGACAATACTGACAACATTTCTTGTGTAAACGGAACTATGGTCAGTTTAACATAATAAAGGAGAGATTGATGCAGCGTGCAGCACTCGAAGCACATGAAAAACTTGGTGGAGAAACATTTTATTAATCTTTTACTACATTGAACGTGGGCCACTCTGCCGCGCAAGACACAAAAACGTGTTTTTCAAGAACTGATGTTTTTATTCACCTCATAAAGTGAAACATGCAAGATAAGTTTAATTAAACAAGAATAGAAAAATATAATTGGAAAAACCATAATCATGTTCTTTCCTTAAATGCCCCACTTTATCGCTAACTACTCTGTATACATCTATGTAGTATCTATAATAGTCATGACTGCTGAAAAGCTTCTCTTCCGTGATGTCGCGTCTAGATGGAATCTTCGACTCAAGGTGGAAGGCTTCTTCTGGGGATATCAACCGCAGACAGATGCGACATTGTCAAACGCGGCTGCTTCCGTGGGTCTTCTTTTCGTCGCGGCAATCACCCCCAAGACCATCGATCTGGTTGATACGCGATCGAAAAAGTTCGTCAAGTTTGGCGAAAGATCTTTACTTTCTTCGTTTTACGCACCGCAGGAACTTTATGAAGCCGGTGCAATCGATCGACTGATCGCCGGGGTAACAGGTGAGATAGACGAGAAATAGATTTAAATATTCATCGATCCTGCAGCCAAATAACATAGTTGTAAGTTTTAAATATCGACGGCTATCAATATGCATGAACCAAGAATGACGACGATGGCTGAAATTCTTATCTACAGACTTCAAGTCCGACGGCAGAAAAAGAAAACCGCATTAAAACGTATGAGAACTATACAGGATTTGAATAAGTTTTACATGGTTATTGATATTCGTATGTCTTTTCGTATATTTAAGGAATCTTTTCATATGATTTATCATCATCCGAATCATACAAGCTTGAAAAGTGTCTTTTCTGTAGTTAACAAATTTTCCGACAAAGAGCAGAGAACTGCAATATGTAACTTTCATAAGCGTCCAAGGGTTTTACTCATATTAGTTTGCTTCTACTGAAAAATCACAATTTTTTAGTTGTGTCACCCTCGTCGCCGGGGTGCGAAATATATTCTAGATTAAGTACTGGACAGAACATTTTATTACTAAATTGTTTGAGAACGAAATTTTACAGTGACCAAATCTGACCAAACAATTTTATACGATTTGTAGCGAAGCCTTCATTTAAGGTATGTACTGTACACGACCACAAGTAGATCAAATGTTGATGCCACATAGTACTGAGTTGGCCAATTAAAACCAGATATTGATAGGGCACCATGCTGAATTTGGTCTATGAACAATGCGTTGTGGATCTTGTAACGATCGCTGACATACGAAGTTACGTTGATGAGAAATGATGGGATTGAAAAATAAAACTAAATATGCATACATTTGTATGATTATTTCATCGGCACCTAATTGAATGAAATTCTGTTTCGAATACAGCTAGCCACTCTAGGAAACCTATGCCTCCCGGACTCAACGAAATATTTCTTGGACGATACTTCCACGACGGTAAATCTTCGGAGAATCCGATCGATCTTGTTGCGCAGCTCATTCAACGCGGCAGGGATCACGGTCTACCGCCTTATACGAAGTGGAGGACATTTTGCGGAATGCCTGACGTCAGTACCTTCGCGGATCTCCGTGGTACGGTATCCGTCGAAGCTATACGGAGGTTACGCCTCATATACGGGCAAGTATAAACAACTAGAGTATTTACTTTGCCGAGCGTTCACGACTTTCCGTTATTTCACGACACAATACCTGCAATGCAACGTCGAAATCTAAGGGGAGTCTGTTATTAGTCTGTTTATACGACATGTAATGAAAAACACGAACGAGGTAATCGCATCGGACGGTATAGGTGAAGGTGAGAGTGTTACGGAGCCTGAATAATCCAAATCGCACGAATACGTAATTAAGCAGGTATTTTATACATACTTACACTGTAGTAGAATGCATTCAGCGTTCCGTTCATGATGAGCGTCGCATGTCCTTGGCATTATCGGGCTCTGTCTTACATCACCGTCTCACCGTTTACATTTCTCCTATTCCGTTTCATGTTACCATGTAACGGAAACCAGTGGCCTTAAAGGATTACGTGGGTCTTTAACTTTCAAAAAATCCATTGTTTCTATAAATTTTTTCTAATAATAGTAAAAGAGTCATTTCAATAAAACGTAAGGTACATAACGGAATAATGTTTGAACTATATTTTGTAAAATTTTTATCCAAAAATGTTGAATATTCTGTCTTTCCGAAGTGGTTTACGGAGACCCAGTATTTTCGCGGTGGACTCTATAAATGATCCTGCTAGTTTCATCTGGAATCAAAAAACCAAATATTTTCTGCTAGTAGGTGAGCATAGCTAGAGAAAGAACGAAGGGATTTTTTTCGTCGATCACAACTTGTTCTACAGGGCAATGCATGGTGTAAAGTATACCTAAAATTGTACGTTTTCGCAAAAAGCTGTGCCTATAATTCAAATTAAAATTTGTCTTAAAAATCCATCGTTCATTTTCTAGCTTATATACTCACCTACTAACAGAAAATATTTGGCTTCATAATTTCAGGTGAAGCTAGCAGGAATTATTGTGTTCACTGCGGAAATACTAGGTTTCTGAGAACCACTTCGCAAGGACTGAATCTGCTAAATTTTCAGATAAAAATTGTACGCAATATAGTTCAAATATTATTCTCTCGTATGCCTTAAGTTTGATTAAAATAAATCTATTATTGTGTTGGAAAAAAAAAATTATACGAAAAATGGATTTCTTGAAAGTTAAAGACCCACGTAACCCCTTTACACGATAGTTGCACGTATAAATTCCACTTGTCAACGAGACGTGGATCGACATGCGGATCCTGCGAACTTTCGAATTTCTCGACAAGATGTTTGGCAATATTACATATATGTCATGATTATACGTAATATCAACCAAAAACGTCATAAATCACGAAAGAATATCATTAAATAGGAATTGGATCGATTCATCCGTAGTAAAAATTATTCCTCGCAGTACTCAGGTACTGAAATACGTGTTTCACATTTAAAAGTGTCACATACATACACACATACCATAATCAGTCAGTATGTGTCGCAGAACGTACCTATTCACGTTACATTGGGTGTATCAGGTAAAGTAATGTATTGTAAACGTTCGAGAAAAATGAATATTCAATATGCTACGGCGAGACGTGATTTCGTAAAATAATGATGTGAGGAAAGTTGTGTCACCGTAATTTTCGATATACATATTTAGTCGGTACAACATGTATATCAGTTACTGTATTATTCAATATTATCCTCCTTCTACGAATTAGGTGCATTACCGTATTATCAATTAATTATGGTCATGAATTAAACTTGAACACTAAATATACCGGGTGTTTCCGAGTAAACGACACAATATGTTGGGTTGCCCACCGCTACGGGAATCAGATATCGGTAAAACAGACCTACCCATCACAGAACCCTTCAGTATAGGTTAAACAGTGAAATTCCGCAATAGCGGACATCTTTGGGACTAAAAGTATTGTCCGTTATTGTGGAGTGTCCGCTATTCAAAACAATATTAACGTGTAAATTGTGCTTCTGGAGACTTTTAGACTGTCCGTTGTTGTGAGGTGTCCGTTAAGAGAAGTTTCACTGTAAACAACGAACCAACTGCTTGGCCAAATTACCACATCTTGTCAACACGGACAATTTCAGCTCATTCGTGAGGACTTTAAATGCGTTGCCTAGTTTGAGGCGGCGGTTAACAACATTCCTTCAATAAGTTACTACGTAAATTTAATTCAATATGCCACAGTATGAGTGCAAGTGCTTACCGATCATTTGTCTATTTTAGTGATAGACTCCCATGTTTTGAATTTCTACCGTAGGAGTGTCAAGGATGTCGACCTCGTTACCGGAGCCTTCGCAGAGGCTCCCATTGAGGGATCCATAATAGGTCCAACGTTTTCATGTCTACTCGGTCGCACGTTCAGAAATATTCGCTTCGGTAAGATCTCGACGTGTATTCAAAGAGGGCCTGTGGACTTGAGTACTTAATTGGAGTAGTAATTATTCACTTATTGTTAGCATGTTTTTACCTTACCCTCATGCCCTATAACTACAGGTGACAGATATTGGTACGAGAACGGAAATACACCCGGAGCTTTTACATTGGAACAGCTGGAAGAAATACGCAAGAGCTCCATGGCAATGTTACTGTGCAACAACGGGGATCATCTCGAACAAGTGCAGCCAAGATCCTTTATCTTGAGCGATCCTTTCTTGTGAGTTTGCGTATTCATCCATCAATGACCGCTCTACTGTCATTTATGTCTCCTGGTCATGCACTGAACTCGGTTACTATATTAATCACATCTTGTACAACCAAGTGATGAATTTATATATGTATACTTGAACTGAAATACTTTCTAAATGAGTTTAACTTGACCCTACAGAAACCCAGTTTCCAACTGCTCAAGGCTGACTAACTTGGATTTAACACCTTGGAAGGAGAGATTAACAGGGAACGACTTGACTTAGTCCTATGCAAACGCTGTGTACTTCAGTTCGTGTCGCGGAATATCCATATTGATGAAACAAAGTGATTCTGTACATAAATGAGTTGCTTAGAAGCAATTGTCTTATGTTAAATCAATAATTTTTCAGTTGTTTATAATACCCTCACTGAGAATTCATTCCCTTATAACTATGAGTTATTTCAATCAGTATAAATTGATTAGCTTCAATACGCATTAAGTCAGACTTGTATCAAAATATGATGCAGGTGGGCGGACTGTTTGGAACTTTGAACAATAAATTGAAGTGTGCATTAAATGCTTTTTTCTTGTACACCGCGTACCTGAAAGATAATATCTGTCAATGCTTCTAGTCAGGTACAGCAGTACAGCATTTTGAGTGTTGCAACGATTGCTCCCGCACCGCAAGTGTGTTCTAATTACAAACGATAGCGTGACCAATTCTACAGCACATAATTAACAAGTAGGGTGTAGGGTGAGCTGTGCAATATCTGCTGTACAAGTAGTATAATGTAAACATTTTTTTATAGTCGTCTGTACAGAATAAGGATTATTATTAAATAATAGTTCTTTACCTCATAGAATTTGCAACAATTCTTATGAAAAATGTGCAGTACTGCTTGAACTCAAGCTCTCTTAATAGGTGTCGTGCCATCAAGTTTTTAATTTCTGTCAAATGATAGAAAAGTCTATCACACTGTATAAGCAAATACAGATAAAATGCTTGACACTTTCTACGTCAGGTTGAGAAAATAATGTTGATGTTGAAAGCGACATTTTCAATAAATTCCAATATCCCATGTCTCAAAATTCAATATCTATATAGCTTGATAAGTGTTTGCAGTACAGATTAGTATAAAGTGTTCCGTAGCAAGGCTGTTTCAATTCACCACAATTTTCGGCCTACATATATAGGGTTTCGCAGTTCTCGTATATCGATTATCTAATGAATTTTGAGACAACTTAAATGTTTGCGATTTTCACAAATGTCACTTTTGAGATCATGTCTAGCACTACCAGCAATACAATATAAATTCCTTGGTGTCATAATTATTTACATTGCGGCTAAAGTAATAGTAACTAATTGTTTGAATGTTACTTTCTGCAATACATTTTTTACATCCAATGAACCTCTGTATAATCGAATGTTCGAAGGGAGTTTGATGCTTTCACTCATAAAAGTTGTAAAAAACCTCATCTGAATCAGTGAAATAATTCGTGCGGTCAACATCCGATGCAAATCCTTTGAATCAGCCTCGAAAAGTGAATCGTTCAGAAGTTGACTACTTTTTGCGAATGGGCGCGGATTTAATCTTCCAAAAACGAACGAAAAGCTCCGAAAGAATTCTAACTAATGTGACTCTCAGGGTCGAAAACTACCTCTGAGGCCTCGAGTCACCCTATTACGGTCAATCTCACCTCAGTTAAAGTGCGAGTTAATCGAATTTAAAGGTCATCCAATTACCAATTCCAGGGTAATAAGGTTCCTGGGTATCCATCTCGATCGAAAGTTAATTTGGAGAACCCATATAGATTACAACCGGGTCAGGGCTTACAAGGCTATGTCAATCTTAAAATCCATTTCCAGCTTCACCTGGGGGGGTCATCCCTCCACCATGATAACGCTATACAAGTCACACCTCTCCTTAGTTCCAGTACTGCCGACCGTGACGTCACGCAATCAACTACGAACTGCGTTCCGTTCTTACTTCGAGTAAAATCGGAACGCTACACCGAGGACGCGGCCATCTCTCAAGTACTGCAACCACTGACTGCAACTGCCTCACGTCCCAGACAGCAGTAGTCGCAGTCAACAAACGTCACAAATTTCATGACGTCTCTGACTGGCGGCAGTAAGCTGTCGCGTGATTTCGGAACGCGGTTTCCAGTACTTGCAGTACTGCGAGTATGTTTCGGAATACGCCCGTATAGTTAAAGGCTCGCTGACCAGCGGTTAGCAGCAGTGATCGAGCAAGCGCCGTCTTGACCAATTCAACATAGCTCTTCCCGCCATACGTCTATCTTCTTTGACTGAGTCTATGTGCTTAGCATGGGACAATACTAGGCTCGCTAGGAGAAAAATTTACACTGCTCCAATAGGGAATTCGCTATAATTCTCAACCTCATCTAGAGGTTTTTCTGTCGGCTAATATCATAGCTAATATCAATGATAATAATAATGTGGAACAAGTTAGATCGTAATTATGTGAGCACTCAGATTCTGTAAGAGGAATTTTAGTGATACATATGTTGGCAACACTGCTAGTAACTTCGTACAAGAGTGTGTAGAGGTTGGCAACGAGGACAAGTAGAGTGGTGAGAGTAAGGAGGAACGGACAAGTGTTGTCGACCGGTCGTTTGCCACGAAGGACTGATCTTATAAACGTCGAGAATAATCCTTAGAACTATGTCTCTTGTCAGTTGTTACGTTGAGTGTTTCGAATAATAAAACTTAACATTCATAGTCATCGAGCTACAAACTGAGTGAGCCATAATAACCTACCTGATCCGACACCAAAGCAATTCGCTAACACATAGTTAGATTTTAGTGCTTGAGCATCATGTAGTAACTTTCGGTTTATTGTTAAATTCTCGTACTGATATTGGGGACCATGGAATCTAACGTGAAAACATTGTGGTTGGTCGCGTCAAAAAAAGGAGAGCGCCACTGTAGTTATCAGCTGGGACGAACACCGCTCGGAATCTCGAAAATGAGATCAGTATATTTTTGACCGTCAACGCGACTATACACTCGTAACACTTTCCAAAATGTTCATTGGCGACGTGGATAAACACAGTGATTGAGTATGCACAGTGTACATATGTGTATGTATGCTTACAGTACAGCATTCCGACACAATCTAAAAATCAAAGTGCCGAATCTTCCAGAAGTGTTCGTTAGGTCGAGATGCCACGGACATAACGCTCTGTAGAGGTCACATACCTCAAAAATGCAAGCGTCGGTGTTGCAGCGATACGTTCAGGGTATTCACAAAACCCAGGGACGCCACCCGCCGAGGCATCCGACGTGCCCATAGAGATATAAGAATAGAGTACGTGAGCCAGCCGATACGACCAGTAGCGGGATTCTGTAACGGTTGAGGGAGAAGGCCACATAAGAACCGCAAGGAAAATGCTTGTGAGGTGTGATGCTAGGGATGAAAACCCTAAAGGATAGAAAATCAAAAAGGCAAGAGCCGCGCGAAAGTGACGACGAATGGACAGGAGTTGTTAAAGTGACGTGCTAATAACTAACTTTTAGATAAGTGCTAAATACATGCTGCATGCCAAGGTGGACAATTACCGAGGTAAACAAACAGCAGTAGTTAATAGGCCGCCGGAATATCTGCGTCAGTAAATACCAGCGGCAGTGGGTCACGGGCCGTACGGCTTTAGCCGATGGTGTGTGACGGATAACGAGGGACACCGAGTGCGGGCTGCCGAACTTGCTGCGTCAGCGAATTCCGGTGGGGAGCAACGCACGGCAGGCCAGATGTGAGTAACACATTATAAGGTGAACCTTACATTTATATTTATAGTTAGACTTTGAGTAGCTAGTTACAATACGGGTAGGAACAAATGGTAACTAACATTACTACATTAAATACTAATTAACATTACTATAGCACCATTACCACTAGTGATATGAATAAGTGCTAAACACATGCTACATGCCAGAGTGGACAATCACCTTGGTGAACAAACAGCAGTAGTTAATAGGCCGCCGGAATATTTGCGTCAGCAAATACCGGCAGCAGTGGGTCACGATCTGGGCGGTGTCGACCGGCGGCGAGCGACAGGCTAGTTTGGGACATCGAGCGCGGGCTGCCGAACTCTCTGAGTCAGCAAACTCCGGTAAGCAGCAACACTCGGCAGGCTAAATGCAAGTAAATCGTAATGAGAATGTAAAAACTACATTTAGTTAGTGAATAATACTGATACTAGATGGTCAGCAACCATAGGAATGGGCGTAAATAGTAATTAACATTACTAGTAAAAATAGGTCTAGGTGTAGGAGAAATAGTAATTCACGTTACTATAATATGAGTAATACTGTCGGCTAATATGTGCGACAGTACTTTAAACACCAGGATAGGTGTAGACAAGCCGGCGCGGAACCCTTGCGTCAGCAAATTCCGCCCCGGCAGCAGGTCGCGTGCTGTGTGTACGCGGAGTAGTACAGGCAGACGGCAGACAAATAGCAAGTAATAAATAATAATTGCTTAACAGCACTGTAGACCAATACGCTATGCGTATGATATAGGGAGTAGTTAACAAATAGCAAATAATTGGTAAGAAATATTGAGGGCAGTAATAAATAGCAAGTAGCACTACCTTATTATTATTGATATGCAACAGTACAGTAATCACAGAACAGGTGCAGACGGGCCGGCGCGAAACCCTTGCGTCAGCAAATTCTGCGCCGGCAGTAGGCCGCGTGTGGTACGTACGCGGAGCAGTACGGACAGGTGGTTGACTAACATTAAATAATGATTGCTATAACAAAAAGTAAAAAATGCCAAAAAAATTAGGTGTAGGAGACTAATAACAATCATCATACTGTTAGAGAAAGAATGATGGCAGGGACGACGGTTGGTAAAGGCGAGGTGCCAGAGTCGGGCGCGCGGTATTCGCGGCTCGATCACGTGGCTCACCAACCACGTGATCTGGTCGTGGGGCTGGCGAAAGGACCCCACCTCGAGCAGTTCGCCGCGTACCGTCCGAGAGAGAACGTGCCAGTGAGAAGCGAACGTGCGAGCAAGGAGGCGAGTACGACCCACGATTGAGTGGAGGGATCGCGACCCTCCATCTCAACGGTGCCTGTGTGGCCGGAATTCTCTGTGTGAGAGCCGTCGGTACGTGTGTGTTTTCTGTGTGAACGATGAGTGCAGTTGCGCAATTACAGTACGCGGGAGGAAGACCGCATGGCGACGACGCCATTTTGTGAGATGAAACGGGACGGGATAAAGCGGAGCGCTCAATCTCTCTTTCTGGCCAATTGTACGGCGAAGCCGAATAACTTCTCCAATCAATTGCAATACCATGATTAACGTTGATTGTTTTTTTTTCAAATCCGTTAAAGAGAGCGAAATCTTGAAGTACAAATCCCCTCCCTAGATCCGTCCGTCTATGCGTCGATTCGGAAGTAAGTGTGATTCTCTTTAAAAATACTACAATTGCTTCAACAAGTAACAAGTAATTGTAATGAAACGAGGTGTAGGAATAAATAGTAAGTAACACTACCGTAATGGTAGGACAAGTGTGGGCGGGCCGGTGTGTAACCCTTGCGTCAGCATATTCGGTGCTGGTCTGGCGCTGGTCTGGCGCTGGTCTGGCGCTGGTCTGGCGCTGGTCTGGCGCTGGTCTGGCGCTGGTCTTCTGGCGCTGGTCTGGCGCTGGACTTCTGGCGCTGGTCTGGCGCTGGTCTGGCGCTGGTCTGGCGCTGGTCTGGCGCTGGTCTGGCGCTGGTCTGGCGCTGGTCTGGCGCTGGTCTGGCGCTGGTCTGGCGCTGGTCTTCTGGCGCTGGTCTGGCGCTGGACTTCTGGCGCTGGTCTGGCGCTGGTCTGGCGCTGGTCTGGCGCTGGTCTGGCGCTGGTCTGGCGCTGGTCTGGCGCTGGTCTTCTGGCGCTGGTCTGGCGCTGGTCTTCTGGCGCTGGTCTGGCGCTGGTCTGGCGCTGGTCTGGCGCTGGTCTGGCGCTGGTCTGGCGCTGGTCTTCTGGCGCTGGTCTGGCGCTGGTCTGGCGCTGGTCTGGCGCTGATCTTCTGGCGCTGGTCTGGCGCTGGTCTGGCGCTGGTCTGGCGCTGGTCTGGCGCTGGTCTAGCGCTGGTCTGGCGCTGGTCTAGCGCTGGTCTGGCGCTGGTCTGGCGCTGGTCTGGCGCTGGTCTGGCGCTGGTCTAGCGCTGGTCTGGCGCTGGTCTGGCGCTGGTCTTCTGGCGCTGGTCTTCTGGCGCTGGCCTTCTGGCGCTGGTCTGGCGCTGGTCTTCTGGCGCTGGTCTGGCGCTGGTCTGGCGCTGGTCTGGCGCTGGTCTTCTGGCGCTGGTCTGTCGCTGGTCTTCTGGCGCTGGTCTGGCGCTGGTCTGGCGCTGGTCTGGCGCTGGTCTGTCGCTGGTCTGGCGCTGATCTTCTGGCGCTGGTCTGGCGCTGGTCTGGCGCTGGTCTGGCGCTGGTCTTCTGGCACTGGTCTGGCGCTGGTCTTCTGGCGCTGGTCTGGCGCTGGTCTGGCCCTGGTCTGGCGCTGGTCTTCTGGCGCTGGTCTGGCGCTGGTCTTCTGGCGCTGGTCTGGCGCTGGTCTGGCGCTGGTCTTCTGGCGCTGGTCTGGCGCTGGTCTGGCGCTGGTCTGGCGCTGGTCTGGCGCTGGTCTGGCGCTGGTCTGGCGCTGGTCTGTCGCTGGTCTTCTGACGCTGGTCTGGCACTGGTCTGGCGCTGGTCTGGCGCTGGTCTGGCGCTGGTCTTCTGGCGCTGGTCTGGCGCTGGTCTGGCGCTGGTCTGGCGCTGGTCCAGCGCTGGTCTGGCGCTGGTCTGGGACTGGTCTGGGACTGGTCTGGGACTGGTCTGGGACTGGTCTGGGACTGGTCTGGGTCTGGTCCGGGACTGGTCTGGGACGGCGACGGCGACGGGGACGGCGACGGGGACGGCGACGGCGACGGGGACGGCGACGGGGACGGCGACGGCGACGGCGACGGGGACGGCGACGGCTACGGGGACGGCGACGGCGACGGGGACGGCGACGGCGACGGGGACGGCGACGGCGACGGCGACGGGGACGGCGACGGCTACGGGGACGGCGACGGCGACGGCGACGGGGACGGCGACGGGGACGGCGACGGCGACGGCGACGGCGACGGGGACGGCGACGGCGACGGCGTCGGGGACGGCGACGGGGACGGCGACGGGGACGGCGACGGGGACGGGGACGGCGACGGGGGCAGCGACGGGGACGGCGACGGCGACGGGGACGGCGACGGCGACGGGGACGGCGACGGCGACGGCGTCGGGGACGGCGACGGGGACGGCGACGGGGACGGCGACGGGGACGGGGACGGCGACGGGGACGGCGACGGCGACGGGGACGGCGACGGCGACGGCGACGGCGACGGGGACGGCAACGGCGACGGGGACGGCGACGGGGACGGCGACGGGGACGGCGACGGCGACGGGGACGGCGACGGCGACGGGGACGGCGACGGCGACGGGGACGGCGACGGCGACGGCGACGGCGACGGGGACAGCGACGGCGACGGGGACGGCGACGGGGACGGCGACGGCGACGGCGACGGCGACGGCGACGGCGACGGGGACGGCGAAGGGGACGGCGACGGGGACGGCGACGGCGACGGGGACGGCGACGGGGACAGCGACGGCGACGGCGACGGGAACGGCGACGGGGACGGCGACGGGGACGGCGACGGCGACGGGGTCGGCGACGGGGACGGCGACGAGGACAGGGGGTTAGGTTAGGTTAGGTTAGGTTAGGTTAGGTTAGGTTAGGTTGGGTTGGGTTGGGTTGGGTTGGGTTAGGTTAGGTTAGGTTAGGTTAGGTTAGGTTAGGTTAGGTTCCCCTACGTCGGCTGTCACCTTGTCGTGGTGTAGGGGCTTGACGGCCGCGATGAATCTCGACGACCCGACGCCCCGGGGCTTCAAAACCCCGTGGCGGAAGTGATTCTAGACGAGCGTCCACTAAGAACAGTCGGCCCAGCCCCTCGGGGCTGGGTGTATGAATGTTAGTGTGAATGGGCGATGTATACATGGGATGCGGTCGGGGCCCCTGGGGCGATTTCTCAGAGACTAGCCAAGGAAGGAGTAGTTGCCGACCGACCGGGGCTGCGGGTGAAGTCAGTACCTTTACCGGACCTCTGTGGCGTACTACGGGTAAACGTAAGGCCACGGAACCTCGGTTCCCTGGCGAAGGTCCCAGGAAACCACATGTCCAAAGTGGGAGAACCGCTCCTCGCAGCTGACTGGAGCCAATCTGGGAGTCAAACCTCGGATCCCGGGCGCATGTGTGGAGGATTACCCGGTCAGTATTTCCTCATACCCGACGTCCGGTAGGGCAAATCCGGCAACGTCTTACCGGGTCGGGGCCTACCCTGTTTCGGATTGACAGGGGAATCCCCGGCCTGGCGACGTTAAAGATGTAGGGACGGGGGGTTCGAGCGGATAGGGCAGACCACCTGACAAACCGACAGCGGCTTCCGTTCGAGGGGGTAGGACTCTTACCGGCGGGGATAGATGCCACACCGCGGTGTGGCTGCCATGATGGCCGAACCGTCGTTATTTACTTTTTGTTACAGAATGGATATCTCAATTTTTGATCACCCAAATAAACCCAAGCAAGGAGGAGGAGGAGAGGACAGGGAGATACGGGGACGCCCCATCGTTAGGGGAATTAGCTGGCCCCCAGTCACGGCAAATACGGGAACGGACCCAGTGGCTGATACACATGCGGCCAAGGCCCCTGGGAAGGAGGGGAAGGGGGAGACCACGACAACGGCACCTGCAGATAAGCAACCCCCGCAGACGCTGTGCCAACAGGGGAGCAAGAGGAAGGGGAGCGAGCTCACCCCACCAGGAGTCGCGAGTTCCACGGACGACGAGGAGCCGACCCTGTCGCGCAGGCCGGTAAGTACGCGGGGAGGCATACCGGGAGCCGTAGAAAGCGGGGCCGGAGAGGCGAGAGATGCGCCTTCGGCCAACGAGAGTGAAGGACAGCAACAACAACAGCAAAAGAAAAGTACTGGTACGCGCCCTAAGGACAAAAAGCGGCGCGTTGTCCTCAACAACAAGGGAGCCTACGCCGCAGGGGGCTCGGACACAGACGACTCGGCATCCGAGGAAGTTACACACAGTCAACGTCCGGGGATGGCAAAACCCCCCCCTACCGCCACGAAGGCCAGGGGAAAGACCACCGGTACGGGGACGAGTTCCCCAGAAGACATGCCGGCGGGCATAGGTCCCGCCGAATACAGACATATGACCGCGGCAGATCTGGGAGCCCAGATCAGAGACTGGATTGAGGAAATCGATGGCATCAGGGTAAGATGCAAATCTATGAACGGTAGGATGAGCGGGGAAATAAAAAGAAGAGTGGGCTGGGCGAAAAACGCCTTGCTCACCCTTACCGGCAAAGCGGAAATGGCAGCCGGTCCCGCAGAGCTCCTGGAGGAGAAGAGGAGGTTGGAAATCCAGGTCCAGGATGGAATGAGGGAGAGAGAGAAACTACAGAGAAAGCTCGAGGAGTATCGGGTGGCCCTAGGGAGAGCCCAGACCGGGGCAAAAACCCCCGTCGTAGATACCTACGCGACGGTCACCAGGGGGACACCCCCAACAACGCTGTCGCTCGATATTCAGGCGGCAGCGGTGGGCACGGCAGTGGAAACCAGCGAGGGCCAGCCCACAGCGACGTCGACCGGCGCGTCAGATCTCGGACTCCGATTCACGGACTCCGAGCTTTACCTGGTCCCGGATGAGGACAGGGCCAGGAGTGAAGAGCTGGCCAGGCAAGCAGCGGCCCTCAGGCAAGTTCGAGAAGAGGTGAACCGGATCTCCCACATGCTGAGCAGCACGAGAGACGGGGGAAGCCCAAACCTAAGCCTCACCGCGACTGCCCTGGGCGCCGCAAGAGGAAGAGGTGCAGGCCCCGAACCGCCCAGCAAAGCGTCTGCGGTGCCTAACACTGCCCGAGAAACCGCCAAGCCTATGGTGGAAGCCCCAGGCGCGGCAGACTCCCCAATGGAGACAGACGACGTCGCTTGGGTCGAGGTGCGACGGAAAGGCGCGACGGCGAACGTAAAGAGGAAGAAGAAGGAGGAGCGACTAACCGCAGGGACCCCCTCCGGAGGGGCAAACCATAGTGGGTCGGCAGCGGAGGCCAGACTAAGGGTCCCACCGTCGACACAGGCGCAGACAGGGGCGAGCAAACCGCCCGGAGTCGCGCGAAAGGCCCCGAGAACCGCGGCGGTTGCAATTAAGTGCAGAGGGGAGAGCTCCCGATATGCAGAAATCCTGCAATTCGCCCGTAGCAAAATACAACTAGAGGAGTTGGATATAGGAGGGACCAGGGTCCGGCGAGCAGCCAACGGTGGGGTACTCATTGAGATACCCGGACCCGAAAATGCAAAGAAGGCGGACGCCTTGGCGGAGCGGCTCTCCAACATAATCGGAGAGAGATATGGCGATGCGGTCCAGGTGACGCGACCGTCAACTAAGGGGGAGTTGAGAGTGCAAGGGCTGGACGATTCGGTTACAACTGAGGAGCTGGCCCGCACCCTAGCAGAGCAGGGAGGATGCGGCCCACAGGAGATACGTGTAGGCCCCCCTCGCAGAATGGCTGGCGGGCTCTTCAGCGCCTGGGTGCAATGCCCCCTAAGAGCAGCCACAACCGTAGCGGCAAAGGGGAAATTTAAAATAGGCTGGACCATAGCCAGAGTCGAGCTACTGGAGGCGCGGCCCCGGCAATGTTATAGGTGCTGGGGCTTTGGCCACATAGGCACCTCGTGCAACGCACCGGCAGCGCGCGGGCGCGCGTGCTTCAGATGCGGCAGCGAGGGGCACCAGGCGAGGAGCTGCACATCCGCCCCGAAATGTGTAGTGTGCGATACCAAGGGGAGGAACAGCGCCCACAGGATGGGGTCGGGACGCTGCGCGTCGGTTAGCGAACGGGGTCGGGGGCCCGTAGCCAGGAACATAACAGATGGCCAGGTTCTTCTTACAGGGCAACCTGAATCATAGCCGGGGGGCTCAGGACCTACTGAGCCAGTTCGCGCTGGAAGAGGGGGTGGATGTGTGTCTCATATCCGAGCCACACTCCATCCCGGGTGCAGACAGTTGGCTGAGCAGTGAGGATGGCCTTGCGGCCATATTTTGGAGGACGGAGGGTGATGCACCACGGTGCTCCCTACTGGAGAGGGGAAGGGGGTACGTAGCGGCTAAATGCGGAAATCTAGCAATTGTGTCTGTCTACATATCCCCCAACGTCTCCATGCAAGCCTTTGAGGCATTCATGGACGACCTGGATCGGGTGGTCCGGTCAGCAGGCGGTGGCGGTAGGGGAGTATTGGTGGGCGGCGATTTTAACGCCCGCTCGCCGACATGGGACCCAACGGGGAGCAACCGCAGGGGGGAGCTTCTGGAGAGATGGGCGGCGTCGTGCGGAATAAGCCTGCATAATGATGGGTGCACGGCAACATGTGTCAGGGCACAGGGCTATTCGGTTGTCGACCTGACGTGGTCGACGCCGAATTTGACGCCGATGGTACAGCAATGGCGGGTCCTTACGGAGACGGAGACGCTATCGGACCATCTCTACATAGTTTACGAGGTACGGGTCCCCCGGCGCGTAAGATCTGTGGCCGGGGGGGGACACGCACGATGGAACTGGCGTAAATTCAAAACAGAGTGCTTCCGGGAATCCCTAGAGACCTGTCTGGCATGGGGACCAACGGGAGAGGATCAGACCACATCGGCCGGCCTCGCCGCATGGGTGGAGAGAGCCATGACGCAGGCTTGCGACGCGGCTGCTCCCAGAGCCCGACCCAAGAGCTGCAGGAGGACCACACACTGGTGGAACGAGGACCTGACTGAACAGCGCAGGCGCTGCGTGGCAGCAAGAAGACGGCTTACCAGAATCAGGAGAGCGGCCAGCGGCCCCCACCATGATGCAGAGGCCGAGTACCGCGCCAGCAAACGGAGGCTGCGGGATGGCATCAAGGCTGCGAAGGCCAAAGCCTGGGAAGACCTCGTGGGTTCCGTGGAAGCGGACCCATGGGGCCTACCATACAAACTAGTGCTGGGCAGGCTTCGCACCGCCACGAGGGGGCTGACAGAAACTCTCGACAGCCAAACCCTGGGGAGACTCCTTACGGCGTTATTCCCAAGAGGAGAGGGCAGCGCACCGATAGGCCAGGAAGACCGGAGCTGGGATGAGGGTTGGGCGGTCACGACCGAAGAAGTTCAGTCCGCGTTTAAGAAGGGGAGCGGGCGAAACACCGCCCCGGGACCAGACGGCGTCAGAGGAGCCGCGTGGGCGGGAGTCCCCGAGGGGATGACCACCCTGATTGCCAAGATGTTTACGGCGTGCCTACGGGAGGGGCACGTCCCGCGAACTTGGAAGAGGGCCCGCCTAGTGCTCATCCCCAAAGGAGGCACGTCCGGCGGACCTCTTCCTAAGGTCAGACCTATATGCCTTCTGGGCGAACTGGGGAAGGCGTTTGAAAGGGTACTGGTTTCCCGATTGGGGGACTGGATGGAGGAGAACCCCCGGGCACGGCTGTCAGACGACCAGTACGGTTTTCGGAAAGGACGGTCAACGATCGACGCGCTCATTAGAGTGCGGGAGTTCGTCGAGGGCGCCACAAGGATGGGAGGCTGTGCGGTGGCTGTATCTCTTGATATAGCCAACGCGTTCAACAGCCTCCCATGGCCAGTCATCACGAACGCGCTCGCGACAAAGGGAGTACCCGCGTATATACGGCATGTTATTAACAATTATCTTTGTCACAGGTACGTCGAGTACGTAACGGAGGGCGGGGGAGTGAGCAGCCTGGAGGTGACAGCTGGAGTTCCGCAGGGATCTGTTTTAGGTCCCCTACTGTGGATCATGTCGTTCGACCAGGTCCTGCAGGTTGGAGCGGAGCCGGATACCGCGGTAGTATGTTACGCGGATGACACCCTGGTCCTGAGTGCCGCGGCGGATCCGGCTTCAGCGGTGGCGCTGGCCAACGTAATGGTGGCGAGGGTGTGCCGAAGCATAACGGGCCTTGGGCTGAGAATTTCTGCCGATAAGACGGAGGCGGTCCTCTTCGGCCGCGCTGGAAAGGGGAAGGTGGGACACACCCCGGACGTGAGGGTGGGCTCGCAGAGGATCCCACTGGCGGGATCCATGAAGTACCTTGGGGTCTGGCTGGACTCCGGGCTTACGTTCCGGGTGCACTTCGCGGCGATGGAAGCAAAGGTCGGGGGCATCACGAGGGCCCTATCCCGACTAATGCCGAACCTGAGAGGGCCGTCGGAGGCGAAGCGGCGACTATATGCAGGGACCCTGTTCGCGGTCATCTTGTACGGGGCCCCGGTATGGGGGGACGTGGCGGAAGGATCCAGGCCCATCCAACGAGCCATGGGGAAACTCCAGCGGAAGATCTGCACGAGAGTGGTCGCGGCATACCGGACGGCGTCCATGGTATCCGTCACCCTGCTAGCCCGAACAACGCCGCTGCACTTGGTGGCTGGTGCCTACCGACGGGCATATGGCTGGATGCGGGAGGCGCGAGCGATTACGGGAGTCTACTCGGCTGAAGAAGCAAAGGCTGTAAGGGCGAGAGAGCTCCTCGTTGCCCGCGAATGTTGGAGGAGGTCCCTGGAGGGTCCCGACCTCCCCAGTGGGAGGTTGAGAGCGGCAATTGAAGGCAACTGGGATGAGTGGCACGGCAGGGGACACGGAGGGCTGACCTTCCGGCTGACCCAGGTGCTGACGGGCCACGGCTGTTTCGCCGACTTCCTGCACAGGATAGGAAGGGCGGAACGGCCGGACTGCCAGCACTGCGGGGGGGCCGCGGACACAGCGAGCCACACAGTGGAAACATGCCCAGCGTGGGCGGAGGATAGAGCGGCCCTGCGGGAGGCCATTGGGGGGGACCTGACCCTGCCTGGATTAGTACGAGCGATGTCGAGCTCGGGAGAGGGATGGGCGGCAGTGGCCCGCTTCGCGGAGCGGGTGATCGCCGCGAAAGAGATAGAGGAGAGAGCGCGGCAGCAGCAGGCCTCGCAGCGCGGGGGAAATGAGACCCGGTAGAGTAGGATACGCGGGCCGAACGGCAGAACAGCGGTAGTTCGGATAGGTGGGGACCTGAACGGGTTAGCGGGGTGGGTTGCCGGCCGAGCTCCGCTCCGTCCCTCAGGGCGGGCCGGGGGAGGCGCAGAGGGGCATAGGTGGTGACAGGTAGCGCGGCGTAGGTCGCAGTAGGCCCCCGGTTAGGGTTAGGGCTAGGGCCTCTCTGCCTAATGCCTCCTCTTCATCTTCGGCCCCAACCCCCTGGGACGGCGACTGGAGCGCGACGCCGTGCAGTCTTGCCCGGCCCCCGCGAGGGTAGTCTTGGCCCCTTAAGGGCGCAGAGAGTGGGAATCACCCTCGGCATTGGGCGGCTTCGACTCACGAAGCGACAGCCACAGAGCAGACAGGGGGAGGATCCTCACGAGGAAGTTAGTAGTCGTCACTATAGCTAGCGCGAGGGGAGGGAAGGGGTAGCGCAAGCCCTGACAGGCTGGATACGCAACCGCGTATAAGTGCCGGGGGGCTCCCTGAAGATATGCCTCGCGCGGTTCCGGGGAGTCCCCTACCCGCACCAGGGTGGCCGCTGGTTTTTTAGTGGGTGCGAGTCCCACACTACCCCGAGGATCCTTGCGCGGACCCTCGGGGTGTGCATAAGGCATTTTTCCAGCGATAACAAAAAAAAAAAAAAAAAAAAAAAAAAAAAAAAAAAAAAAAGGTTAGGTTAGGTTGGGTTGGGTTGGGTTGGGTTGGGTTGGGTTGGGTTGGGTTGGGTTGGGTTGGGTTGGGTTGGGTTGGGTTGGGTTGGGTTGGGTTGGGTTGGGTTGGGTTGGGTTGGGTTGGGTTGGGTTGGGTTGGGTTGGGTTGGGTTGGGTTGGGTTGGGTTGGGTTGGGTTGGGTTGGGTTGGGTTGGGTTGGGTTGGGTTGGGTTGGGTTGGGTTGGGTTGGGTTGGGTTGGGTTGGGTTGGGTTGGGTTGGGTTGGGTTGGGTTGGGTTGGTTAGGTTAGGTTAGGTTAGGTTAGGTTAGGTTAGGTTAGGTTAGGTTAGGTTAGGTTAGGTTAGGTTAGGTTAGGTTAGGTTAGGTTAGGTTAGGTGGTAGGTTAGGTTAGGTTAGGTTAGGTTAGGTTAGGTTAGGTTAGGTTAGGTTAGGTAGGTTAGGTTAGGTTAGGTTAGGTTAGGTTAGGTTAGGTTAGGTTAGGTTAGGTTAGGTTAGGTTAGGTTAGGTTAGGTTAGGTTAGGTTAGGTTAGGTTAGGTTAGGTTAGGTTGGTTAGGTTAGGTGTAGGGTTAGGTTAGGTTAGGTTAGGTTAGGTTAGGTTAGGTTAGGTTAGGTTAGGTTAGGTAGGTTAGGTTAGGTTAGGTTAGGTTAGGTAGGTTAGGTAGGTTAGGTTAGGTGTAGGTTAGGTTAGGTTAGGTTAGGTTAGGTTAGGTTAGGTTAGGTTAGGTTAGGTTGGTTAGGGGTAGGTTAGGTTAGGTTAGGTGTAGGTTAGGTGGTAGGTTGGTAGGGTTAGGTTAGGTTAGGTTAGGGGTTAGGTTAGGTTAGGTTAGGTTAGGTTAGGTTAGGTTAGGTTAGGTGTAGGTTAGGTTAGGTTAGGTGGTTAGGGTTAGGTTGGTTAGGTTAGGTTAGGTTAGGTTAGGTTAGGTTAGGTGTGGTTAGGTTAGGGTGGTAGGTGGTAGGTTAGGTTGGTTAGGGTGGTTAGGTTAGGTGTAGGTTAGGGTTAGGTTAGGGTAGGTTAGGTTAGGTGTGGTTAGGTTGGGTGTGGGTTAGGTTAGGTTAGGTGGTAGGTTGGTTGGTTAGGTAGGTGTGGTAGGTTGGGTTAGGTTAGGGTTAGGTTGGGTGTAGGTTAGGTTAGGTTAGGTTAGGTGGTGTGGTAGGTTAGGTTAGGTTAGGTGTGGTTAGGTTAGGTGGTAGGTTAGGTTAGGTTAGGTGGTAGGTTAGGTTAGGTTAGGTTGGTTAGGTTAGGTTAGGTTAGGTTAGGTAGGTAGGTTAGGTGGTAGGTGGTTAGGTGTAGGTTAGGTTGGTGGTAGGTTAGGTAGGTTGGTTGGTTGGGTAGGTGGTGGTTAGGTGGGTAGGTTAGGTTAGGTTAGGTTGGTTAGGTAGGTTGGTGGTTAGGTGTGGTGGGGTGGGTAGGTTAGGTTAGGTTAGGTTAGGTTGGTTAGGTTAGGTGGTAGGGTAGGTTAGGTTAGGGTTAGGTTAGGTTAGGTTAGGTTGGTGGTAGGTTGGTTGGGTTGGTTAGGTTAGGTTGGGTGGTGGTTAGGTTAGGTGGGTGGGTTGGTGGTGGGGTGGGTTGGTGGTGGGTTGGTGTGGTGTGGTTGGTTGGGTAGGTGTGGTTAGGTGTAGGGTGGTTAGGGTTAGGTGGTTAGGTTAGGTTAGGGTTGGTTAGGTTAGGTTAGGTGTAGGTTGTGGTTAGGTTAGGTTAGGTTAGGTTAGGGTAGGTGGTAGGTGGTGGTTAGGTTAGGTTAGGTGGTAGGTTAGGTTAGGTGTAGGGTGGTAGGTTAGGTTAGGTTAGGTGGTAGGTTAGGTTAGGGTGGTAGGTTAGGTTGGTGGTAGGGTTAGGTGGTGGTGGTGGTAGGTTAGGTTAGGTTAGGTTGGGTTAGGTTAGGTTAGGTGGTTAGGTTAGGTTAGGGTTAGGTTAGGTGGTAGGTAGGTAGGTTAGGTGTAGGTTGGTTAGGTGGTAGGTAGGTTGGTAGGTTGGGTAGGGTTAGGTTGGTGGTGGTAGGTTAGGTTAGGTAGGTTAGGTGGTAGGTTAGGTTAGGTTAGGTAGGTTGGAGGGTAGGTTAGGTTAGGTAGGTTAGGGTGTAGGGTTGGTAGGTGTAGGTAGGTTAGGTGGTGGTAGGGTTCGGTAGGTTAGGTTAGGTTAGGTTAGGTTAGGTTAGGTTAGGTTAGGTTAGGTTAGGTTAGGTTAGGTTA